>NC_139351.1:119280497-120480497 GCF_055883805.1 Amblyomma maculatum | reverse complement strand
AGTTAAAATGCGTCCTTTCTGCGCACCAGTGTATGTGGTGCCATAACATTTCGCTTTATTATTGGCATGCATCTGTCGGTTTAGTTTACGATAAGGCTTCGAACCAGTGACTAAGTACTTGAAATTTATAATGTTTATTCTAAGTGTATGTGTCCACCGAGCAGTGAGGCAGATACCGCGCCTTCCATTTCTCCTAAAACCAAACCAAATCAAGTTGTTTAAAACTGCCGAACTCTCTGTCAAAAGGGCGAAAACTGTCTTCAAGTTTCCATAGGACGGTATTCTTATGTGATTTGGGTAGAAATACTCTAATTAGTTTGCATTACTCTGGCAAAGAATTGCCGACAGACCAATATAAGGCCCTAATAATTAATACCACAAAAACGATTGCGACTTGAAGGCATTATGGTAACTACACTTTTCACATTGGTGCTTCTAATTATATTTGGGACCTAGATAGGCTGCCACTAATTCGGAAGAGTGAGATTATGCGACCGAGGGATGCGGTAGAGTGCGTCTTGCTTCTCACTTCAAGCAGGGCACCGGCTGAAACAGCGTAAGTGGTAGCCCTGATTTCACTTCACAAACACACACCGCCTAACAACAAATTTGCGGTGCGCCTGCTGAGGCTGCCCAGGAGGTCTCGAAGTGGCGGGGGAAGTTAGTTTTGCGTGTTGGCGATTATGCGGCAGTCTACCAAGGGAAACAGGAACCTGGGTTTCGTCGCCTACCATAGCCCTTGTGCGTATTGTTGTCAGCAAACATCTAATAGAATAATTCAATGAATTAATGAAGGGCAGGTTGTATATTTGAAGGCTGACTGACTGACTGCTGTGCAGGTCACCTTGTCTTCCTGCTACAGACAGGACGTGTTCCACTAATGCGTCTCTTTACCACCACAGGTGCCTCTTGCGCCTTTTAGAACCGTGAGTACAGCAGGCGATAGGTACGTTGTTCTAGCCGTTCTTTGCTTTATATCTCTCATTTACATTCGTTTAGCGCAGAAATAAATTTTGCACGTAGGTAGAAGCACACGTCGTTGCCTTAAATGTATTGGTTTGCCCATTCGCTCCACGAAGACATCAGGCGAAAGCTGACAGAGCAAACGAAACGTGTCAACACGAATATATCTCAACAAAAGCCCGCCTGCATATATAGCCGTTAGCAGTGTGCTGTGCCAATGTGCGACCTCTCAAAAGCAAGCCTTTTTGGCCGACTCCACCACTGTGCCAATCGAAAGACAGCAAGCATTGCGGGGCAGTGTATAGGTGCGCCTCCGCGGCGCGCGATGCAACTTGCCTACGGCATCAACAACAACAAACAATCGACGAAAACGGTTCTCCTCCGCGGGCCACTCGGCTGCATGGGCCTGGCCAGCCGGCCAGCCAAGAGTCATGTCGATCTGGGATGGAGATAGTTGGCACTTGGTTGGAGCTGCCAAAGCGACCGCACCCGCGGGGCTTCTCTGTCTGCTGCCGCCGAAAAGGAGTCCCCCGAAGAAGAGGTGTGGTCCCCCTCTTCCAGGTATATACGGGTGAGGTGCAGCGGCGAACAAGTGACCCACATCGTGCGGCCGCCACTCGTCCACTTTTCTTGCTCGTATACTCGCGGCAGAAGCGGCAGCAGCTTCCTAAGTACGCGTGCAGCCTGTGCTGAATGGACCTGCGGAGAATTCGGACACCACGCGAGCCGTTTGCTGCGCTCATCCAGTAGCCGGCCTGACAGCCGGAGAACGGCAGCACCCGTAGCTACAGGTGCACGCGTGCAGGTACTGTATACCGCAAGAACCCGCGTGCAGTTCTGGGTCCCCCTCCACCTTACCCTTGCACGGCGCTCAACTGGGTCTCGTTGAAGCTAGGCTATCTGAGGCATTGCCCTCGGCTTTTACCGAAGCCTATAGCAGGCTTTAGTAGCTACGCCTGAAGTCCCAGCCTGACTGAGGGCTGTGCCTCAGATAAAGCTTTCTCGCTCTGTGAGATTCTAAGCCTTAGCGTAGTTTGGCCCAATGCTTCATAAGCAGAAATAGCTGTGCAGATGACTGGACACATTCGATCCTATTGACGGAGCACATTTGATCACACTTTGTTTTGAAAGACAGCTAAATGGAGTGAAGGGCAGCAGTAGATGCGGAAGGGCCTGTTGGTCCGTAGTTTAATAGTTCCTTCTTCAGTATATGAAAATGTGACCTGTGAACACTCTCTCAATCTACATTCCTGATGAAGGCAAGGCTTTGGTCGACGATTTGTGTGTGGTATATAGATAAGGGCACTAAAGAAAGTAAAATGAAACATTTACGCAGAGACCTGATCATAAACGGCTTCAGATTGAACAAAACTTGCAAAGAGCCGCATGTCGGAAAATATTAGGCCTAAAAAAAGAATCGAGCCCTGCTGCTGTTCGATGTAGCTAATTTCTTCACTGGGCAGCGCTGATGCTTCTTTTTTTTTTTTTTTTCAAATCCAAGTGATTCAAATTCGGGACCAACATTAACTATTTTTGTACGTTATGCTCCAAGTCGAAAGTAAACACCTTTCGAAGCAGCATGCATTGTGGAGGCAGGCCTCTTTTTATATTCTGTAAGACCTAAAGTTTCAGTTCCTTGCCTGTACACGCGTATTTCATGTAAATGCGTCTGGTCGAAGCGATCGATATTACACAGCAATAAACCTTGCGCTTTCGTTTGTTTGCTGTCCTCATATCGCATACCACGTGCTTCCAACGGCGGCTAAGGCCCACATAGTCTCGGAATTCAAATTAATGGTATACCTTGGCTGCTCTTCGATGAAGCCGAAGGGAAAAAGCTCCCCTGTGCTGACTGGCACACATGGACAGCATAAGTTCAGCACATGCACAGCACAAGGACAGCACACGAACAGCGCTATGTCTAGTGCACGTTAAAACACCAAGTGGACTTAATTGATTGGGAGCTGTGCACTCTGGCAATGTTTTGCTCTCGACTTGCATTTTTGAGATGTTGAATCGTATATGTAGCAACTGTATTCGGGTTGTATAATATGCGAGTGTTTACGGTATGCACAGGCCGGTAAAGGGGTAACTCCGCAAGCCCAGTGGCCAGCCCCAGTGCGGCTGCCTCTATAGAGAGCGCGCGTCTCCGAACACGCCGAGGTATAGGTATACATATAGCTGGCACGTGCGCGAGCGCGGACGATTTATGTCCCCGATTCGCATTTCTCTCCTGGGGCAGTTTGTCTGGTCCCTGCTACGGGGGAGCGTGCCGGGTGCATGGGGGGAGGGGGGGATGAGGAGCGCGGTATATGCAGATAAATTATCCACGCGTCCGTGCTGAACGTCCGAGGGAGCTTGGTGTACGAGGTAGCGGCGTAGGGGTTCCTTCGGTATAGTGCACGCGAAAATGGCGTCAGTAGACACGCGAGGCACCGGTGCGTTCTGTTTGGGTTGATGACTTTCTAGAACCAGGCTGCAGTGATTAGACGATCTGGATTTCTCATTCTCTTTTTTACAAGTATACATACAACTTTAGACGCATTACGACCCACGCGGTGTAACACAGGAGCAAACCACGTGGGCTCCAAACATTTAACAACTGTTGTCGTTCGCCGTCTGCTCAAAGATGGCGCTTTCCGGCAAATCCTTAATTGAGAACTTCTGAGTCGAAAAGCGAAAGTATGCGCCATCTGTGGTCATTCTGATCCAATGGGCCTAGCGGCTGGCGCATTCGTGGTGGCGAAAGAGAGAAGGGCGACGACTTTTCCGGTCATACACTATGTGGCCTGGAAACTTTCGAAGGAAACTGCACTTGTTTCCTTCAGCGCTTCTTGACACGTTCCCGGCGGCTAAGGTGTCGAGCGCGGGCGAGAAACGACTTCATCTTGTTTCTATCAGGCGGACATAATCGAGGAGCAATTAACGGTCGCGATGCGGTTCACTCTCCCCCTCTTTCTCTACTCTGTCCCCCTTCGCCGTCTGCACGCTGGCTTTCTTTCTTTTCCTGGAAAAAGCCTCGACCCACCCATGGAAGAAGCCTACCCGCAAGCGCCGTCCTCCATTGATGATCATCGCCGCCTTTGGCACGTCGGCTTTGTACACGACGTCTTCATTCCCTGAAAGCGGAGACATTCCGTAAGCTATCATAGGAGAGGTTGCGCTTTCCCCGATACGATAGAATCACCGAGTGTGATGAACAGAGTGGGAGACTTTCGCGGGCCGTGCTAGATTCACTTAGATGACGCTCATAAGCCGGGGGCATCACTCGGAGCTTTTTGGGAGGTGTGCTATTTCCTTTTAATTTTGGGCTGTTTTCTCCTTAGCGTCCCCGAATCACCTTCTGGGCGGGTATCGAGGACGCATTCAGTTATTCTTCCCAGGCGCTACATCGCCTGAAACGTTGGCAGCGTGGCGGGGTGAACATTTGCTTTATATACGCCCGGGCACGCTGGCCGGTCGGACCGCGTCAACTTCCTTCAGCGCGAGTGAAACATCAGTGCCGTGAAGGCAAACTGCAATCCGCGAGACAAAAGCAACCAAACACCTCCCGAGTGAAAGCTTTTCATGCCTGACGACAACCGATATATCGACTTTCGAGAGCTTGGTTTCTCAGCCGCAATTCAGGCGTACCGGTTATTGCTGTGAAAATGGCACGTAAACTGGCACTCAAAAGTTTACAGATCATGATATTAAAACTAAAAACCTTAATTTCACCGCCGTCTTGGCACCAAGTGTGAAACTACTGCACTATTTACGAATACAAACAGTGCGCTCAGAAGGAAAGTGAAAAAGGAGAGAGTGAAGGATGGGTAGAATCAAGTGTAATACGTATTGTCTTTAAAAGAGTCCAGAAAATCAGCAGTTTTGTCGGCTCATTGCACTGTCAAATCATTTTTTTTAGCAATTACTTATTTTCAATACCGATCATACTCGGCAATTTCCTTCTCTGTAATTTAAGCTTATTCTTTCGTAACTTATGGCAAACTTTCAAACCAGGGTGCATACTCAAATATCTGTCCGCACTGTGCCCTTTGGCGTCGATCGATGTGCCCGCTGACGTTCAGCTGTGTATGCATGGCGGCCGAAGGAGCATTATTGAATTGGTCACCATGAGGCGCGCCAGTGTCTTTCCGTCGTCGATTAATCGGCTACTTCCTGAACTGATTCAGTCGCTATCCAAATCAATCAATAAAAACGCGAAGCGTATAGCAGCTCGATTTGACGACATGCATATCAGCCACACAAATGAAAGCGCAAGGCCGTGTGACGCACTGAAAATCAGAACGGCACTGAAAGCGAATTTAGTTGATGAGGCGGCACTTCTGAAGTCTTGGCGATAATCAGCGATTCCAGAAAATGCACTGTCCGTCGTGTACAGAGTTGCTCCGAAACGAGTAGCAAAACCGACCGACCATCTCCAGACCGACCAAAGAAAAGCGTCGCCTCCAGCGTGGAGCAAAAAAAGGCGAAGCTATACCCCACGTTGACCAGTGAAATTCGCCGTAAAGAAATGTCTACAGTACGGGACACATCTGAGCCCGATTTAGCATCAGCTTTCTTGTCCTTGGCGAATTCCTGGGGGGGGGGGGGGGGGGGGGGGGGGTATTCGTATAGAGTACAGATGACAAGATACAGGGCAAGCAAAAGCATTTCATGTAGTTGCACTGTAAATATAGGAGGTAAAGGAGAGCTCTAATTAACATAAAATGGAAGGAAAACTAAGAACTTTCTCCTCGCCTGTGCTCTGAGATAGAAAGAAAACGAGCGAGGGGCTATGCATGCGTAATTAGTTCCTTGCTATCATCGAGATCAATTAAGAGTTCATCGTTACTATCGCCGCGCTCCTCGTTGCTAATTTCAAAGGCAAAGCGCCCGACGAATGCTCCTATGCCTTGGACCAGATTAGGCGAAATAGATGGTGACAGCTGCTCCGCTTTGCCTGCTGCATATGTAACCACACGCGATAACTACCTGGGTCGTTTTGTGCTGCAGCAGAATATTGTCCCGAGTGGGCTCCTCGGCGAGACAGTTGTCCACCGCCGTTATTCCGTGCACCCGTTGAGATAACGCTCGGAGAAACGGGCACACGCTCGTCTTCTCACGGCCCAGTTTGATTGGATACGTTATCACAACATGGAGTCTGACGAGGTATATGCTTGCTTTCACCGCGGCGTAGAATTGCTCGGTCGTTGCACGTGACAGATCGTGGTGTCAACAGCTCGCGACAAGACATTCACTTCAGATTACCGCGTGTAGGAGATAGTTCGTGAAAAAGACGGGAACTTCTTTCCCGAAGCGTATATGATGATATCGAGCAATCTAACATGGAAGTGTACACATAGATGTCTTTCTCCGCTGATAAAATTTCACTTCTTAATATTCGGTACGGAGACCACCAGCTTTGCACTTTGAATGCCTTGATATAGCTGATTGCTTTGGTTCCTATCCATGCGCAGTTACGGCTGGGTGTGTACTTGACTCGTGATTTCCAACGCCACTTGTCAAGCCGTGTCATGAGCAGTGTTCCAATTCTTGCGTGCGTTACACCTTATTTTCATTGGATTGCAATTCTGTCGCATCGTATACGGCATCTGCAACGCGCTAGATACAATACTTTTTCCATTAATTTCGGTGGAGGCGAAAAGCAAGGCGCCCGTGTGCTGTGCGATGTCAGTGCACGTTAAAGAACCCCAGGTGGTCAAAATTTCCGGAGTCCTCCACTACGGCGTCTCTCATAGCCTGAGTTGCTTTGGGACGTTAAACCCCACAAACCAAACCAAACCAAACTTTTTCCATTAATGTATATACATTAATGGAAAAAGTTTGGTTTGTGAACAGCCTATATAGGCTGTTCACAGATGATAGTATATATTTATCTGGCATCTGGATATCTAAGGCGACGCCTGATTGCCATATATAGAACAGGTATTGGCATTTTATGTTGAAAGTGTGGTGAAACTGCGGCCGAATCTACTGTGTGGCAGTGCACTAGCTTGTAATTGGTGTATAGTTATTAACCGCGGTTAAGGGCGCGTAAATGAACCCAATATCTTATTTGCTAAAGTATTGAGTGAGTGAGTGAGTGAGTGAGTGAGTGAGTGAGTGAGTGAGTGAGTGAGTGAGTGAGTGAGTGAGTGAGTGAGTGAGTGAGTGAGTGAGTGAGTGAGTGAGTGAGTGAGTGAGTGAGTGAGTGAGTGAGTGAGTGAGTGATTACTGTACCTAGACAAAGCCATGTGTACAGAAGATAGCAGAGCTTGAGTGGACGCCGTTAATGTTACCTTTTTGCAGCGCTCCCTTACGGGCCACTTAGAACGAAGAGAAATCAATTTGAAAAGGAGTGACAGGAAGGTTGCTACCATCGATGAACCAGCGTATCATTAAACATCCATTAATTGAAACCTCGAGGCAGTGAGGCGCGATTATACTGGGCGGATGTCGATGTAAGCGTGTATGTGTTTTTAATTAATCAGGATACATGATATCCCAGTACATAACTCGCCATTGTTCGCTTTTTATGAGACGAGGTAACATTCGCGTCCTCCGTCTGGCTTAGGCGTTGTACACACCGGGTACCACAGGGCTGACACCGTGTGCGTGCGAGCGTATCGCCTGTCTCACAGGCCAAGCGCTCGGAAAGACAACGCAGCGACACACACGGCCCGTTTGTTGTATACGCCGAAACAGCGCCAAGCACTGACCGCGGTAAAGGCGAACGCAACGCGTGCAAGAAAACGCGCCGACATCCATAATAAGACAAAGGAGGTCGTGCACGAGACGCTGCCCGCTGCGCGCGGCAGCAGCGGGTCGCGCTGGTGTCCCCGATAGACACTCTCCGCGCGGACGCAATTATCTCGCCGGCCACTCTCCGGAATGAGGGTAACGAAGTCTCCCAGAGTTGCAGAGGAAAGAGGCGGACGAATCGGCTCGTCTATAGGCTTGGCTTGGCTGGAATCGTTAGGAAGTCGGCCGTCTCTCTGCATCTGTGGGTTCCATCCTCGCTCGCGCACGACACGACGAGGTTCAGCCGCAGCTGTTTAAGAGCTCTGGCATCTGACGGGAGACTTCGCGTCGATCGTTGGTTCTCGAACTTATATTTACTTAGCGGGCGAACTGTCCGTTTCCATCCTCCTACTGTGTGCGCGGTCTCCAGTAGACGACACCGTCTCGCTTTCCATGCGTTCGTACAAAGGAAGAAAAGCGGTCGGCGAATGGAAAATTGTCTCCGTCCAGGCGCGATCTTAGCAGTAGTCTTCGCAACGAGCTGGCGGTGTACGAGAAGACGCCATAGTATCGTTGCTGACACCTCCTTGCGATCAGTCTCGATCCCAGTGTTTGGTCATTGTATACGAACACGTTAAGGGGAGGAAAAAAAAAAGAATGTGTCAAGGGCTCGTGAACATGACGTTCGGCTTTAGTAGAGGGATCTCTAGGTATACGTCGCTTTTTAGCCGACAAGGGTCATCGATACTCTGTTCAGTTGTTCCAGGACTTACTGGGAGGGCTGTTGCCACACAGTAACACGGGCAGCTAGAAAAAAAGGTCAGCGTGAGAGGCAAAGCACCCCAATTCCTAAAAGGCTGCCACTTTGAACAGCAAGGATGAAAAAAAAAAAAAAACAATTAAGAAAGCTGCGCAACTGCTGAAAATAAAATAAAATCTGGAAATGTGCATCGAGAAAATATTCAGTTCAAAATTGGCATTCGTGGCTTGCGTTTGTTTGACTGCCGTGTGTGCCCGCGCTAAACTATTGTTGTAAAATAAAAATAAAAAGAGGAATTTCAATATTACAAAAAAAAAATATATATATACCATTGGTCTCAGAGTGGCGTTGTAGAAAGTGTGTATGGTTAGATGTCCGTCCTGTGCGAGCTGAGCTTTTTCCGGGTGCAAAATTTAGGGCCACTTAATTACATTGGGTGTTGAAAATGCGTTAGCATAATAATGCACAATGCGCTTGATTTTCCCGGAAAACAGTGGAAAGACGTGCAAAACCAGAGATTGTTTTGCTGAAGCGGTGCGTCATCTTAGGCGCTTCTCATTTGCTTCCTCTGCTCCCTTTGTTGAAACCTTTTCAGGCACATTTTTTTACGAATTTTCGCTCATTGCGAACTCGCAGTTTCTTATCAGAGGGCACTCGAGTTTGTAATGATTTTTTTTTGTTTGTCTTTAAGTGAATTTAGTACCCTTAATATTGCAAACAGCGCACTTTCTTAAAATATTTCTTAAATCAATGAAAGTGATGTAGCAGGCTCGCGGCCATTTTCTTAAAGACAAATTTTGCCATCAATTTTGATTGAGAATTCTTTTCTTTTTTCAATCTCTAGCCCCATGCGTATCATGAAAAAAAAATGATATGATTAGAGTTTGCTTAAAAAAAAAAATGACCTTTTAATATTACGCCTTCCAGATATTTCATTAGTTCTTTAAATGATGTTACGCCTGCGTGTGAAAAAAAAAAAAAATGAACCAGCGGTATATGATCTGTTAGAAAATTAACAATCTGGCTTGCTCAAGGCCTGGATATTGTCGCTAAGGGCAGAAACATTTCAAGTCAAATTTTAATTAGCGCTAAAATGCCTAAAATAGGTTCCGTCGAATTCTTGTCGGCGTTTGTGAAAATGGCACATACCCTCGGCATGGATTGGTCAAGGTTTGGTGCCATATCTTCTAGCCATATTCTACGTCTCCATCTCGTTCTTATTCTCTTTCTTTAGGGAGCACGTGAATGGTGAGATGCTTCACCCGTCATCCCACCTTCGCTACCATGTTAGCAATGTTTACTAGTTGGGCTTGTTTAGAGTTAGTCGTGTAAAGATATGAGCGATTTATCCTCCTACGCAGGTGATTGATCTTAGAATTCTGTTGCTATTCAGGCGCTGTGCAGTTGTGCATACGAAAATGTGGCGTCGTGAAAGCCTGGCATCCAAATACTGTGCCGTACATATCTAGATGCTCGAAACTTCGTGCAGTGCAAGTACCTGTAGCAACTTTCTTTCGTATACACCCTTGCACACTGTAGCCAAGACATGCGCCCGAGAGGGTTAAAGGAAAGCGATACGGCAACTAACAGCGGGAAAGCCTCAGTGATCGTTTCCTTCACTTCTGTCATTGTACCAGCGGCCACGCCTTAGGACTAGGCCCAAAGTGCAGCAACGCTGACGGAACTTTCCTTGATCAGTGTGCAGAACTGATAGGCGGTATAGCGCTTCAGACGTATTAATAGCAAAACGTAAAAACGACCGCAGGGGATAAAAAGCAAGAACACTCCGCTTCTCACGATCTGTGTCCGTTCCTCGCTGTTACACGAGGCCGCAGACCTGTAGGACGCATTGCGTCCTTGAGGGGGGGGGGGGGGGGGGGGGGGCGTTCTGGTTGTTATATTAGAGACAACCTCCTCTCTCCTCCCTTTCCCTTCTTTACACCGATCGGGAGCAGCCCGCCGGGCGGCGAGACAAAGACGGGCTCCACGTAACACTCGCAGATGAGGGAAAGGGAGGAAGGAGGCATGCACGTGCGGACGGGCAATTTGGCTAGACCCACATCGCTTGTAGAACTAGTCCCTCCGACGCCGCTGGACGCTTCGCGAGCTGTCCCGTACATAGCCTCCTTTTCCCTTCTCCTCTCTCATCCTTTGGAGCTCCTTGTTAGAAGGCATATGCATCCCACTGCCACTCGCACCACTCCTCTTGCCATTTCTCTCCCCCCGTTTAGACACTGTGGGCCTAGAGCGATGATAGCGAGGCGACAATTACCCCAAAATGCGAGGAAGAGTTGGCGAGCTTAGAGATATCCACCGGCGGGCCGGCATGCTTGCGCGTGTGACTACAGATCCACCGATGGCCACCCAGATGCGATGCAACGGACGGCGAACTTGGGTGGTGTTGGCTTATTTCGCTCGGGACGACTCTTTTCCGCCGCAGTTTTCTTTTCTTTTTTTTTTTCTTTTTTTTTTTTTTTTTTTTTTGTTTAGGGCAGGCTTGCTTAGTGCTGGGCCGCTAGCTGGAGAAGAAGGACGCCTGATCGGCGATCTACGAGCCGTCGACTGACCGATCCAAGCGTCGTACTTACACCCCTATTGAGAGTGGCGAGCCTCGGACAGCGCTTCTCAAACGCGAATAGCGGACAGGCGTGGAGGGAAAAAGAAAGAAAAGAGGAGGGGGGGGGGGGGGGGGCGAATGCACTGCGCACGTATCAAAGCGAAGGATCACTCCTTGAGTGCAATAGGGCCATGGTTAGTCAGTATGCCGTATAAGAGAAGTGCTCTGCGCAGGAGATGGTTCATCATTTCGGGATATTAGAAGCGAATTGAGCGCGCAATTAACGAAGGCCAAATGAACCCCATTTCGTACATCTCCAGTGGTATATCGTGGGAAGAAAAGAAAAATACGAGCGATTTTAGCTTTGCGGAGAAAGTGTTTATCTGCTTCGGCGAAGCATGCACTGATAGTTAGTTGTAGTCGATCCAATCCTGCAAGGAGCGGCAACGATTGGCCACTGGCCGTGGCTTCCACGGACTCACGTTCCAGCTGGCTCTCCGACCAATCAAGAATGCTCCGAGCGAGTACCGAAAACATTGAAAACCCAGCGCTGCAGGCAGTGTCGCCAGCATTATGCAGACAAAAATTCGCCAACATTATTGCCAGCGCTGCAGGCGATAATGTTGGCGAATTTTTGTGTGAGTGGCAGTAACGTTACATTTCGCATTGAAAATGTTGGATAATGTGGGGGGAAAAAAAAAACGAATAACGTTGCGTGTGGAAGCTAATGAGTAATTACAAATCTACTCCGCCTTGGAGGATTCCCCTCAGTTTGCTTTGCTACTAAATCTCTTTGATTATTCCCCCTTCGCCACTATCACTCATGGGAGACTTAGCAACGCGGTTACCTTTATAAGCTCGACACAGTTGTATTCATATGCACGTATTGGTCGTACTTCGGAGTCGCTCACTCTGTTGCGAAGTGTTGATAAAGGTTCATAAGTTAACATCTAGCATGCCTGCTAGCTTCGCAGGGTTACTTTTCCATTATGGTTGCTATTTACTGTTTACAAGTTTAACTGAGGTTAGGCCAAGGTTGTTTGAATGTTTATCGTGCAACACGTTTTGCCATACGTTTCGGCGCTGCCTTGGTCAGGGCTCTTTTGACCACAATGCGGGGATATCGTCTTGGCGATAGTATCTCGATGCGCAAAGAGGTCTCGGAAGTAGATTTGTCGGCGTCCCGTTAATTATTGGAGCCGCGTAAAAGGGGAGACAGCAGACAACTCCGATGGTCCTTTAATTAAAGCGCCGTTTCCAGCTACATTGCACCTTCGATTGAGATCCCGTCCTACGCCCTGTTACAACATGACTGCGATATCTGAGTACGTTAAAATGGCCCTACAACCTACCGAAAAGAATACAAACGTAGAAGATGGGTTATATCTTGATTGTTGCTATCACCGTTTCTGTTTCAATCGCACTCCAGGAGCAGCGCCCTTTTGCAAGGAAGCTACATGTGACATCTCGTTGCGTTTTAAATGAAGCATTGAGACCTTGAAGCATCTTGGAACAGATTTGACCGCCACATAAATAAGGTACATAATGTATGGGCAAGCATAGGAGAGGAGCCAGCATAAGTCTGAGGGCTTCAGTCAGTCAAGACGATGTGCACAGGTGAGAGGTGAGGTAACCCTTGAGTGCGATGACCGCGACGTTTCAGCTTTAAGAGCAATCTCTTTTCTTCGAGCTTTAATCCAGTGCACAACACTAACACATTGCCTCTGATCTTGCGAGCAAAACGACAGTTTGGTTTTAACTTATGTGCGAAGGCGTTAGGAGATGTGAAGAAGGAAGCCATGCGTCTGAAGCTTCTGCAGCTCCTTCCAGCTGTCAGGCGACAAGAGCCACCTACCGTGGTTGTTATAGCGAAGATTCCTCTGCCACCTATCATGGTTGGTATAGCGAAGATTCCTCTGCCACCTATCATGGTTGGTATAGAGAAGTCACCTACCACGGTTGGTAAAGCTAAGAGACACCTGTCAGCTACAACGATTGGTACATGGAAGAGCCACCTAGCTACCACGGTTAGTACAGGAGTCATCATCATCATCAGCCTGACTATACCCACTACAGGGCGAAGGCCTCCCCCATATTTCTCCAATTAACCCGGATCTGTGCTAGCTGCATCCACTTGACCCCTGCGAACTTCTTAACCTCATCCGCGTAGTACAGGAGTCACTTCCCGCCTATCACGGTTGGTACACGGAAGAATCACTTGCCACCTACAACGGTTGGTATAGCGCTGAGGCACTTGTCGCCTGTCGTGGCTGGTACAGGGAGGAATCACCTGTAATGTTTGGTATAGAGAAAAGTCACTTGCAAGCTGCCACGGTTGGCATAAGGAAGAGTCCCTTACCCCGGTTGGTACAAGGAAGAGCCGTTTGCCATTTACCACGGCTGGTATAGAGAAGAGCCGCCTGCCACCTACACCATGGTTGGCATAGAGAGGAGTCACTGGCCAGCTACCGTTGTTTGTATAGGGAAGAGTCATTTACCGCGGTTGGTACCGGAATCACTTGTTACGTATACAGAAAAATCATCTGCTAGCTGCCATGGTTGGATTAGGGAAGAGCCACCTCCCAATAAGCACAGCTGGTACAGAGAAGTGCCACTTGCAACTTACCTGGACTGTTATAGAGAACGATCACCTGCACCCTGCCATGGTTGGTATAGGGAAGAGCCATGTGTCTCCTGCCACAGTTCACACAGGAGTCACCTGCCACATACCAAGGTTGGTACAGGAAAACCTGAAACCTGCCATGGTACCGGGAAGAGCCATCTGCCCGGTTGGTATAAAATCAGACACCTGCCAGTTAGCACGGTTGGTATAGGGAAAAGCCACCTTGCTCTTACCACAGTTCTTACACGAAGGTCACCTGTCACCTACTATGCCTGGTAGAGAGAAGAGCCTCTTGCCACCTATCTATAGGCTGGTATAGAGAAGTCCCCTGCCAACTACCACAGTTGGTAGAGGGAAGAGCCACCTGCCACCTACTACGCTTGGTACAGAGCCAGAAGCTACCACCTACTACAGTTGACAGAGAAGTCACCTGCCACCAACCTGCGTACCTGCCACCTGCCGTGGATGGTATAAGGAAGAGCTACCTACCATGTGATTCCCAAGCCTTCATTCTAGCTTCCATGACCGACAGGGGAAAAATGGAGAGAGGGAAATAGGAATAGGATTTATCACTCCTCTCCTCTTGCAGAAGAAAATGTGATAATTTCATCCGCATAGATTGGACTTACAAGGCTAAATTTTGTTTCATCCAAACATTCACATGCTACGAAGAAACAAGCGACAGATACAGGCACGCAGGAATAAACTTAAACGCAGCACTTTATAAAGCGCCAATTCGAAGCGTCGCGGACAAGTGCAGCCATTTAAGAGGGCGCCGGTCATTCTTAGTGTTATAAATAGGGCGGCGTTCTTAGCTTCAAAATAGCGGCAAGCACTTGCGAAGACAATTACTGCTCGAGGAAAGATAAAGTTGCACGGAGAACTTCGCTATTCTTTCAAGAGGCTGCCGACGTTATACTGTACGGAACGCGAATTTCAACGTGCAGCCGAATCGAAATATGAGCACTTAAAACGGCGCCCCCGAAACCATGCTCTGTGCGAATGATCTTCTACAGCGAATTCAAACTTTTTACTCGGATTCCTTCGCAAACTAGGCGGCACTCATTCGAGATACAAATCTAAATGAAAGAGCAAAATTATCGCCTTTTCCGAACGACGTCCGAAACAAAAAAAGTCACTACCTGGATATGAAAGGTGCCGCCGTTGCCGATGCTGGAAAAACAAAGATAACAGGAAGAAAAGGGTCCTCGCCATAGATACCGAAGGAACCTCAAGAGTCGCACACCTAAAGAAAACAGGGGCATTGTACCGCCACGCGAACCTGTCATTTCGGGCCGGTCGCGAGGGACGGCGATCTGCACATCTCCGTCTGTTTCCGTATCTCCGTTCAATCTAGCTTTATTCGTTTTTATTATTTTTACTAAAGCTCGCACTCGGGTGCCCGTCTTATCGAAACATCGCACATCCGTCTCGCGAGCGGTCCCGACAAAACCGTTGGCACAGTTTCGTTGAAGCCTCGCGTACGCTTCCCCAGCGCTATAGAAAGGACCATTAGTTGTAGAACGTGTATATTATGTCGCGCATCCCGCGTCTTTTCAACGGCACATCCATACGTTGTGCGAGCGTGTGCTTTCGGTACCACCACGCCGGGTACAGTGAGATGGCTTACAAGCTGGAAAAACGTGCCCTTCTTCGTGTACAGAGAGCCGAAATTTTCAATCGGACACGAATAATAGTAACGACGAAACTAAATAAGTAAGAATTTAAAAGGACCAGCCCCCTCACGACGCCCGCAGCAGTAGTTTCAGTTAGTACAGAGACAAAAATAAATCCGCAGTCGCGAGTAGTGCGAGCCGCGCACGGCAGCTCCCGCATCGTTCAGCAGTCTTTGGCACTCCGCTACACTGCCGGCCTACACGGTGTGAGCGGACAATCGGGTCTCCAGTGATATTCCTCTTTCTTTTTCTTCGTCCTCTTCTCTCATCTTCCCGTCCATCTTTCCTTCGTTCCTATGCCGTGCGGGCCGACTCTGGCTTAAGCCACAATTCGTGCGTGCCTAAGTGAAGTACGATGAGCCGTATCGAGGCCGACAAGTGCGTCGGCTACCGAACGATGAGAAGGCTAGCGAACCTGTCTCTCGGACCTCGGTCGCCTCGGTATTGTTCTTGCGGTCATCTCGGGCCCCCAGCGCCGCGTAGCGGCGTCCGACGTATCGCCAACTTAACGCCGCGGTCGCACATTTTCAACGCCGTCCAACTATAGCTTGCCGCAGGCGTTCACAGAAATGAACGCTCGACGCAATGAAGAAGACAACGTTGCTCGCCCGACTGGACAGGTGTACCGTACGCTTTCGGGGGCAGAGCCGCTCACACGTATGCGTGCTTGCAAAGACAAACGGGCAATCGGCTCGCATGCAAATCGGGTCGACCCGCGAAGATCGCGTCCGTGTAATGTATTCGCGTTTATCATCGATAGCTTCTCGAAGCGACGACGCGAGAGATGTCTGAATGACAACGGCGACTGTCTGCATATACTTCTACCGCCTTACAAGTGCCTTATTTATTCCACACCAATTGAACGCACCGCAGTATAACTGCCGCAAGGTTCGAAAGAAGGAAGCAACTTCGAGCATGACTCTATATATACAGCCGTGGCGATACGCATACGCGGATCGAGCGAGCTTTTAGGCGCGCGCATTGTGTATGCGTGCGAACCATATCACACGCGGAAACGCGTCGCGAATCGTCTGCGGTGGACGCGTTCGTCTGCGCTTTCTTTGCTTTTCGTGGGAATCGTTGTCTGCGGTACATATACATCTGTGCACGTTTATTGTGCGTGGTATACACTGGATGTACGCGCAGTACACACGTGGACTCCATTTGTACGCGGTGTAGTATACGTCTTTGCGTGTTACCTGGTCACGGAGTACGCGCGAAAGGGCTGCTTGCTGACGCGCTGCACGCCGAAACGTCGTTGCACTTCCGATGCGTTGGAGATACGCCGCCCCGCTTTCATCGCAACATACTTAAATTTGGTCTTGGTGCTGCATAAAGAAAGATAAACAAATAAATAGAGTGCAGGAAAGAAAGAGAGTAGCTGAGAAAGAAGTAAAATATAGGGCGAGGGATAGAGAAATAAGGAATAACGGGGAGAAAAGGGGCAGCCAGGATTTAAAGTATGATAGAGAAAGAAAAGAAAGTCGTAGTGAGAAAGAAGGAACCAAATATGGAGGTATACAAAGAAAGCAGAAGTGATGAAAATAAATGAATGAATGAACGAGAAAGAGAGAATGAGAGAGACAAAGGAAGAAAGAAGGAGTGACAGACAGAGTAAGGAAGAAAAGAGTGAAGAGTGCAACATCAGGAGTTCCGTGTCGGGGCCACCCGAGCGTGAAAGACGACCTCCAGCTGAGATACATACACCTACTTGCGTGTATCTAAAAACGCCGGCGTGGGCGAGGAACCAGCACACTCCACTAGTGGAAGCGCACTCACTTCGCTCTGTGCCTTTCTTTCGCTTGCTTACTGTGATCATTTAGCTGGAAGCGCCATTACTTGTCCGTTCGCTCATTGTTCGACCTTTAAGCGCTGTACCCATTGCGAGTACGCTGCTACAAAAGGAGGCTAGAGTGGACGCATATTTCTTGCACTGTGGGGGCGCGACTGTTTGTTGTCTCTTAAAGCCTTTCCTCGAATTTGGTCCCGGGTCGTTTTAATTTGGCCCCGCGGACCAGTAACAGATCACGGAACCCAACGCAGCACACGACTTGCTAGACTGCACCCTGGTTCCCACGCTGTGCCGAATGAACCGAGCGGGAGAAAGCGACAACGGCAGGGAAGAAATGTGTGCGAGGAAAGGCGATAAGTTGACCCTAACTAAATCCGAACAACGCATTCACTTATCGCCCCTCGAATGAAACCTGTTGTGTTAAGAGAAAGGTGGCGCTTGCTCAGAAGGCGTTCACCCGTTACAAAAGGGACTAGCTAACACTATCATCATTTGCGAATGTGAGGGGCGATCCGGGAAAAAATTTGCCCGGCAACAGCAACGCCCTCTGAGGACTGGATTCAGCCCCACTCGGCTGAATAAACTAAGGATAATTACGATACTCCCTAATGCAAAATTTAAGGGCAGCTATTCCAGCGTTTTTGCGGTATATTGAGGCAATTAAGAATGAGATATGTATGTATGTATGTATGTATGTATGTATGTATGTATGTATGTATGTATGTATGTATGTATGTATGTATGTATGTATGTATGTATGTATGTATGTATGTATGTACGTACGTACGTACGTACGTACGTACGTGCGCGCGCGCACGCACGCACGCACGCACGCACGCACGCATGTATGTATGTATGTATGTATGTATGTATGTATGTATGTATGTATGTATGTATGTATGTATGTATGTATGTATGTATGTATGTATGTATGTATGTATGTATGTATGTATGTATGTATGTATGTATGTATGTATGTATGTATGTATGTATGTATGCATGCATGTATGTATGTATGTATGTATGCATGTGTGTGTGTGTGTATGTATGTATGTATGTATGTATGTATGTATGTATGTATGTATGTATGTATGTATGTATGTATGTATGTATGTATGTATGTATGTATGTATGTATGTATGTATGTATGTATGCGGTTTGGTTTGGCTTAGTTTGTGGGGTTTAACGTCCCAAAGCGGCTAAGACTATGAGAGACGCCGTAGTGGAGGACTCCGGAAATTTCCACCACCTGGGGTTCTTTAACGTGCACTGACATCGCACAGCACACGGACGCCACTCCGTTTCGCCTCCATCGAAACGCAGCTGCCGAGGTCGGGTTCGAACCCGGGTACTCCGGCACAGTAGTAGGGCGTCTTACCATTGCACCACCCCGGCGGGGGTAGTATGTATGTATGTGTGTGCAGCTGGAACGCACATTATCTATAGCGAGCCAAAGAGATTTTTTCTGAAGACAAAGGGGCTCCATCGGATGGCGGTTGAAGCAGGCGGACACGCGTCACTTCGGCTCCGCAAATTTTGACCGATTTCACCGGACCAACGCTTTTTCGCCACCGGATTTCATTCGGAACTGGAAGATACCAAGTGCTGGATCCCCTGGATGCCATATTTCAAGCGGTAGGACCATTTTTCGGATCTTTACCGGACTTGAAAGTTCCAAAGCGGGCGCCAGCCCGCTAACCCTGACGAGACGCCCAGCACGACATTGGGAGAGCATGGGACGCTAGGCTTATTGACGACGGCGGCGCCTAGCACCGACGTTTCTTCAAAGAGAGACCATATGGCAGGGCCAAGCCAAGCCCCAAGTGCGTCGCCACAACCACCAAATGCCCTCCTTGACGAATACCAAGGGATGGATGAAGACGACTTTGGAGACGCAGAGTCAGGAAGCGAAGACGGAATCCCGTCAGATTCCTCATCGGAGCGCGTCGGGTACAACAACGATGCCAGTTGGGAGCTTGTTCAATCCAAGCGCCAGAAAAAACTTCAGAGACAAGGACAACGGAAAGGCACGGGAACCGGCCCGGACGCCCAACCTCATGATCGAAAATCACTGGGTAATGCGACCGGCTGCAACAAGACCGGAGAGGTGGAGCAGAGGAGGCCTAGGCGAAGACTGCCGCCACTCCCCAAAAATGACATCAAAATAATTTTTCGACCCAAGAAAGGACTCATGGTGAAATCACTCACCACACACCAAGTAGCGCGCGCCGTTATCATGGCGTGCGGCCACCAATGCAAGGACGAGGACATACTTGTAAGGCTTCGCACAGGATCAAATATCATTATCGTTAGCACCCCACATGAAGAAACGGCTCACCTGGTGCGGCGCATTACCCACCTTAAATTCGCCGGAAAGTCGTACGAGGTCAACGCTTACGTGGCAGCTCCGGAGGACGTCTTTCGCGGCGTAATTCACGGTGTTGACCCAGGTACGTCTCCCGAAGAGCTGAAAGCACACCTACGAGTCAGAACTCAAGGAGTAACCATTCTCCAGGCAAGGATGCTTGGAAAATCCAAGACCGCCGTGATCACGTTCGACGGCCCGATCTTGCCGAAATTCGTAATATACTACGGAGGTGAACTACCGTGCTACCAATACCGCCCCACGAGGCAAGTGTGCTACGTCTGTTTCCAGCAAGGACACCGCTCCGACGTGTGCCCCACACCGGACATTATTGTGTGCGGACTGTGCGGAGATAAAAATCCGACGAAAGACCATGTGTGCGAGCTCAAGTGCCTAATATGCGGTGAGGCACATCGCACCGGATCCAAAGAGTGCCCCGAGAGACTGAAAAAAGCAAGACCAAAGCCCAGCGGAGAAAGAGGGCGCAGTGGCCAACGCGGGCGACCACGCAAGCGATGGTTCAGCTCAGAAGGAGAGACCTCGAGGAGCCGATCAAGGTCCAATTCCTTCCCACCTCTGTCGCCGGCCGGTTCACAGGAGGGGAACAAACAAGAAAAGCAGAAAAAGAAGCTTTCCCAGAAAGGCGGCAGCAAGGTAAGCTGGGCATCTACCATTGATCCGCACTCGGTAGAAAATAGTAACACAAACAATACAAACAACAAAAATATTCCTGTCAAAGAAGCTAAAGACGCGAGCAGTGATGCACTCAGACGCGAGCTTGAACTCGCTCGACTCAAACAAAATGAGCTCGAACGCAAGGTTGAGGAACTAACAAAAACACTAAAGGCACAACAGCGGGAGCTTGAAATCACTAGAGCCTTTCCAAAACAGCCACAAGCATCCAGCAATGGAGAACTTGAAACACGAATGCAACAGATGATGCAGCAGATGATGCAGGATATGATGCGGCAAATCCAATCTCAAATGCAACAGATGCAAGCACAATTTCAGGGGCAGATCTCAGAAATCAAAAGTGCTTTTCGAAAACAAAGACATAACGAAAACATTAGGGAAAGAGCGTACAACCGTCCAGCGTTAACGGCGTTCGCTGTCGAACAAGGCAACAGCACGAACACGTAAACATGACCAAGACGCGTCAGCAAGACCAAGAAAACTTAGAAATTTGGCAATGGAACTGCAGAGGCTACCGCAAAAAACAGGCCCTACTAAAACAATACATAAACACACAGCTTACACCCCCCGATGTGATTGCGCTCCAAGAGACTGGAACCAGGCCCTCTTTACAGGGGTACGATGTTTACGAGAGCCAAAACGGAGGTAAAGTAGCCGTTCTAGTCATCAAAGCCATCACCGCAATCAGGCACGATACCATCGCCGACACGGACATCGAGCACGCGCTTGTCGAAATCACTCCGAAAAAGCGAAAGGGAAGGAGCACATTCGTACTAAACGTGTACAGCCCGCCAAGACAAAGAAAAGCCAAATTCTTCGAACTCTTCCACGGAGCGCACAAGCTGGCCAAAGAAAATGCACTCATTATTGTGGGAGATTTCAACGCCATGGACACGAGTTGGGGATACCGGAAACAAGATATCAAGGGAAGAACATTAGCGGACGTAGCCGAATATTTTGGCTGTAAGCTAATCACAGATCCCGCGACCCCCACGAGAATCGGTAATAGTGTGAGCACGGACACTTGCCCGGACCTCACGTTCGTAAGGAAGAGCAAGGAGTCACAGTGGGAAAACATGATGGAAAACCTAGGTAGCGATCACTTTATCCTCCGGACGCGAATAGCATCGGAAAGGGTAAGATGCCGGATCGGACAAGCAAAACTCACGGACTGGAACGCGTTCCGCGGGGCTTGCAAAAAATCTGAAGGCGGCATTCAATCACTAGAAGACTGGAGCGGCATGTTGACAGAAACGCGAGACAAATGCACAAAAAGTGTAAGACGAACAACAACAACGCTCGAAGTAGACGGGCACCTTCTGCGACTATGGGAAGCCAGACACTGTCTCACCAAAAGATGGCGGAAGCAAAAACACAACAGGAAACTAAAACTAAAGATAGCAGAAGTTACGGCAAAAGCTGAAGAATACGCAGCGCAACTCGCGAGACAAAATTGGGAACAATTCAGCGACTCGCTTAAGGGAACCTTAGGTACGGCCAGAACCTGGAATCTCCTAAGAGCACTAATCGATCCGACCAAAACAAAATCAGAAAACAATAAAAGCATCCACAGATTCATCCACTCCTTCGAGGGTTCGGACACCGACCTTTTAGAGAAGGCACGAAAAAAATGTTTCGGTGATCGCAACCCCTCACGATACCAAGGAAACTATCGCGGAGCCGAAAACGAGAGACTCGACCGCCCAATAACTGTGGAAGAAGTTTATGCGGCCATAAGGAATACGACCAGAAACACGGCAGCAGGAGCCGACAGAATCGACAATGCCCTGATCCGAAACCTGAGTGACGACCTCATACAAGAGCTCGTAAGTTTTCTAAACAAACACTGGGAGGCGGAGACGGTTCCCGAAGACTGGAAACACGCCGAAGTAATTATGATACCTAAACCTGGCAAACAGCTCCAAATTGAAAATTTCAGGCCCATATCGCTCACGTCGTGCCTCGGCAAGCTTTACGAGCGGGTGGTGATGCTCAGACTGCAAAATTTCATGGAAGATAATGAACATGTACCCCATACCATGTTCGGCTTCAGAGCAAAACTCTCGACGCAGGACGTGCTGCTTCAAATACAAGAAGATGTGCTCCGCAACGTACCCCGAACAGGTGAAAATGTCATAATGGCCCTTGACATCAAGGGAGCATTTGATAACGTCAGTCACGAAGCGATCCTTAGAGGCCTAGACGACCTGGACTGCGGACGCAGAATCCACGGGTACGTCAAAGCCTTCCTGTCAGATAGAACTGCCACCATCGGCATGGGAGACCTTCGATCGAACAAAATTCAAGCGCCAAACAAAGGAACACCACAAGGATCAGTCATCTCACCTATCCTCTTCAATATAGCTATGATAGGTCTAGCACGAAAACTAGAGAAGATCGAAGGCATCAGGCACGCCATGTATGCAGACGACATAACAGTCTGGACGAACACGGGTCCCCTCGGGGAGAAGGAAGAAAAACTACAGGAAGCGGCCTCCTGTGTACAGAAATATCTCGGAGAAAGAGGACTCGCATGCTCGACTGAGAAATCGGAACTGCTTCGAGTGTGGAGAGGCAAACAAAACCGGACCGTCCCAACCAGTGAGAACCTGAAACTCAACATCTACCTGGAAGGAATGCCCATCCCTGAAAAGACAAAAATAAGAATATTAGGTATGTGGGTTCAATCGAACCAACGCAGTAGTCACACTTTTACCATGCTCAAAGCAACAACGCTACAAGTGACACGCATGATCACCCGCATCACCAACAGGCGGCATGGCATGCGCGAAGAGGACACACTAAAACTAGTTAGAAACCTGGTAGTGAGCCGAATTATGTACAGCCTGCCCTACCAGTGCCTCAACAAGAGTGAAATACAACAAGCTGATGCCCTGCTACGCAAAGCGTATAAGACGGCGCTCCGATTACCGCGCAACACGTCTACAGAAAAGCTCATGGCGCTTGGATTGCAAAACACATTCGAAGAACTACGCGAGGCGCAGCTTGAGTCGCAAAAACTCAGGCTGCTGCAGACAACGACTGGAAGAGCGCTCTTACAGAGACTCGGATACTGTGAGCAGATGCGAGAAATAGCGAGGACGGTAACGATCCCCGACGAACTTCGCAAGTCCCTCAAGGTAGCTCCAATCCCGAGAAACATGGACCCTAACCTCCACCAAGGTAGAAGAGAAGCAAGGGCCAATTTTATTCAAAAAACATACGCTCCTGAATACACGACTGTGTATGCAGACGCGTCCTCGAGAGGAGGACAGAACAAAATTGCAGTGGCCACGGTGGTCAATTCGTCTCTACGCGAAGTGACCAGCGCCTCTATCCGACACTGCACAGCAGCAGAGGCCGAGGAAGTAGCCATTTCTCTAGCGGTGGCGGAGGGCTATAGAGCTGGGCGGTCGCTAACGATACTCACGGATTCTCAAACAGCCTGTCGAAATTTCATGAATGGTAGGATTGGTCGTCACGCGCTTCGTATACTCCTCGAAGCGAGCGACAGATTTAAAAACCACGAAGAAAACAAGACCAGACACAAAATTATATGGGTACCGGGGCACATGGGGGTGGCAGGGAACCAAGAGGCTGACAGGATAGCTCGAGCATACACTACTTTCCGAGCATCCGACGTGTCCGCGGAACTTTTGCCAGCACCCAAGGCATACTCGGCCATACTAGAAAACTATAGAGGAAGAAGAATGCGATATCCCCCACCGCACAGTTCTCTCACCAGAGAGGAAGCTGTCATATGGAGACAATTACAGACGGGTTCATACAGAAACCTACACATACTAAACAAAATGCACCCTACCATATACGCTGACAGATGTCCGTGGTGCTATGAAAAACCAACACTATATCACATCACATGGGCATGTCAAAACATAGATGTGGTCCCCAAAATTCGAAACCCGAGTGCGGAGCAATGGGAGACTCTGCTGTCCAGCGACCGCTGCGAAGACCAGCAAGGTCTGGTACAGCGAGCCCAACGGGCGGCAGCAGCCAGCGGAGCCCTGGACTGAGGGCAACCGACCATTGTAAAAGAGTGGACGAAGTCGACGGAGAAGACTCTTGTGGATACAAGCAGACATCTCTGAAGACGTCCAAAAACCGCCAAATAATATAGGACTAAATAAAGTTTTTCCTCCTCCTCCTCCTGAAGACAAAGAGCCACGAGCTAGTGGCACATATCTCGTGGCGCTCCTTCTGAGAAACTCCCTTTGGCTTGTGACCTTCTCGTGGCTCGTGACTCTTCCGCTCGGTTACACCGACAAGAACGGCGACGCCGACGCGGCTCAACCGCCGAACGGGAGCGTAAGAGGTGCGCTAAGAAGAGCAGTTCAACGAGTCACTATGGAGTTTCACGCGTGAGGCCTTCGAAGCGTATTAGATGCATATAACCCTCCCCACTCCCGCACGCCATCATGGTAAGTCAGTGTGGCGTGTTGCAAGGGAACAACTGACAGCAGCTGACATGAACGAACCTGGCGTTTGTTGCTCCGTACGGAACGACAGCACGCGTTGGCCCGCATCAGGTACTGGTCGCACGCAAAAATTAATGCCACGCTGATGATCTCGGAGGCAATGCCTCCACCAAGTTTTGAGCCAATTGCAACAAAAAGCCTTTCAGCTAAAGTTAATTCCATGTTTAGCAGCTGGAATCGCGCACTGTACCAGAGTGTAATAATATTTCTGTCCCGGGGGACAGATATTATGGTGTATTAAAACGACACAGTGGTTACAAGCGACACCGAAATGGAGGGTTCCGGTTCAGTTTAGACGAGCACAGCCTGGAGCTGGCCGGACCGGGAGCCTTCACCCTCCCCGGTTTCTCCGTAGCACAGCCTGGACTCGGCCCGAGTCCGCGACAGTTCTCACCTGCGCGGCCAAGCCCGGCCAGCTAAGTAAGTAGGATCGGCTAAGGCTCGAGAACAAATAACACTTTTTTTAACACTTTGTGAAACTACACTAAAACGATCGAACCATCCGCAGATGAGGTTTGAAAGGTTTTGACGCGAAAGCTTCACTACGCCATGTATCAGGCAAGGTCAACCTGCCAGGCCGCTTGACCTTCAATGAGACATGTCTATCAGTTCAGTCGTTCAGTCGTGTCCGACTCTTCGTGGCTAGGCCTATGGACCATGTCACGCCACGCTTTCCGGTCTCTCACTATCTTCCTAACATCACATAACTTCACCTGCAGTGCCTCGAGGATGCCATCTAACCATCGCGTTCGCTGCCTACAGGTCTATATGTAAGGCTATATAGCTTAACCATGGTACTACCTATGGTGTACCATCACTTGACCTTTGACCTCAACCTGTGACGGCAGATAGAGCATCAGGTGTTCGCTCTTGCAGTTGACAGCGTGCTCGATTCCATAAGTCGAGGGAATTAAACCGCAGCAAAACCATGTCTGTCCATGATTAAACCCAAGCATAACGAAAGCAAACGACGTTTTGCCTTCACCTGTATAACTAGGTTTAGCAGGGTTGGACCTGAGCCATTCTTTGCTATTTGTTGTCGATAAAGCATCCCCTAATTTAGTGGCAGCCCGAGTGATTCATTCTGCACGCAGGACAAATTCTAGAAGAAAACACTTTTCTGCGCATTGGCAGATTAGAGCATTCCCGTCAATATAATTCTGACATTATATTACCCCCCCCCCCCCCCCGTTCTTTCACAATTCTTGTAAACTCTATTGGTTTTCAACAGAAGTTTCAACTGAAAGGTGCGTGCTCCCGAAATACTTTAGGAGAACATTATTTTCACACATAGGAAGCTTAGGCCATTCCCACCAACATGTTCATGACACTATATCTTACAATATGCCACTGTGACCTCAAGATTGAAGTGGTGCCTCTGCCTCGGAAAGCTGCACTTAACGCACTTCGATAACGCAAATTCTTGTTTTTTTTTTTTTTTTTTTAGGCGAAAGCCTTTATAGGCTCTTGAGTGTGGAGATAATTTGTGCGTCCGCGGAGGATGTCACACCGTCATTGTCGAGAAATTCATTGATCAGTAAAAGAATAGTTGTATGAGGTAGAGGGTGAAACAATGTGCCTATGTGCGAAATTCCGTTGATGTGGAGTTATTAGTTTATTAATTAGAGCCAAAAAGTCAGTTACAAGTCAAAATATAGCCGACGACGTCCATATAGTGTGCAGACGTCAAAAAAGCCACGTATGTCTAAATTGCGCAAAGAACTTGGAAATTAATGAAAGAAAAAAGGAATCAAAAGAAATCAAAGTATAAATAGTAAAAAAAAAGTAAGTGCAAAGAGGCGCAGGAAAGGCTTTCACCTTACTGCACTTCAGAGATCTCCAAGCGCCTCCGAGGAATTTTTTGTGCGTACCCCAAAGAAAATAAGAGCCTCGGTGAAATTTGCAATGAATAGAAACACAAAATTCTTATACTGTTCAGTTGCGCTTTTTTTTTTTTTTTCCAGAAGAAGCCCCATTGCCTTAGATACCGAGTAGCTTGCCTAAAATAAAGTTTTGGTTTAGTTTAGGCAAATGCATGTGCTTGGTATCAAAGACAACGTGAATTTTGACGCCGAAGACCGTTTATGTCTTCGTGTTTTGGTTTTGATTTCTTCAAGAGTGCGGAAAGCAGCTTCTTACATCCTGGTCAATGGTTCGTCCCTGAAAAGTATCTGGTCGAGCTGGTGAAAAAGTTGGCGTATCATGCGTTTGGCTGTTCTTATGATGTCATGAAGGTTGTAGGGATGCCATAAAATCTACATCGTTCCGTCCAGCAAAAACAAAACGAAACAATATCATGTGCATTTGGATAATAATGGACGAAATAGTGAAAAGTCATACACGGCTACCTGTCATGCTGAGTGAGTGAGTGAATAAACATTTATTGTATCAAAAAAATGCCTCCCCCCGGACGCTAAGCCCAAGTTGGTTGGACGCCTCCTAGACGCAGGCAGTCAGGTCTTGTTTTGTGGCGGCGTCTTCGGCCAATCGGCCGGTCCGGACTTCGCAGCAGGGTCGCCCGGGTTTCTTTATCTATATTATATATGCCCTCCCGCTGGGAGAATAGAGAAAGCCGGCCGTTTCAATCGACGTATTTGACATCGCCAGAGGCTGAATGCTTACACGCGCTGTCGTCTTCTTATAAGAGATCCGCTAACCTAGCTTTCAGGCCCCGCCGGGGTGGTGCAGTGGTAAGACGCCCGTCCACTGCGCCGGAGTACCCGGGTTAGAACCCGACCTCGGCGGCTGCGTTTTGATGGAGGTGAAACGAAGAGGCGTCCGTGTGCCGTGCGATGTCGGCGCACGTTAAAGCTCCCCAGGTGGTCGAAATTACTGCGCAGCCCTCCACACGGCTCCTCTTTCTCTCTTTCCACTTTCATTCCCACCTTCCTTCCTTCCCTTACAGCGCGGTTGAGGTGTCCACAGAAAACAAGTGAGACAGTTACCGCGCCTTTCCTTTCCTATAAATCAATCAGATAAACCCCCTAAACGAAATCAAACCAAACCATTCTTATAGTTCCGTGTTGCCTTACGAATTGAAGCTCAAATTCAATCGTGATTAACTGTAAAGCCACAAAGTAATATTTTAACTCAGGTGCAGTTACTTTTCTAGCAAGAAGTAATTTGTAAATTGTAAATTTGAGTCGCTTTGGGATGTTAAACCCCACAAACCAAACCAAACTATAACAAATTAAAATCACAGTATCTGTCATATTTTTCCTGACACGCTAGAGACCTGAGCCGCATTGTGAAGGATGGGAGTATATGTGGGATTGAAAGAAAGGCGACGCGTAGTGAAGAGCTAGGAAATAATCTCGACCACCTGGGAATATTTAACGTGCACTGACACCGCACAGCACACGGATGTTCCTGCGTTTCGCCGCCATCGAAATTGACGCCACCGCTGCGGTAGGATTCGAACACGTATACTCCGGTTAGGTTGCCAAGCGTCGCGGTTACTGAGCCACTGCGGCGGGTAATCTTTCAAGAGGTCAGGCACTGGTTTTCGACGAGCTAAAAACCATGCGCGGACACCTCTTGTGTACCCGCCACAGTAGCTCAGTAATTAGGCAAGTTTCACTCCTCAAATTCCGCTAAGAGGAAGTCCCCATTAATGTATGTCAAATGCATCCAAGATTAACCATTTTAAGCACAATAACAAAAATACCGACACGCACACAAGCTGCAGAAGCCTGGTTGGTTGGTCGGTCGGTCGGTCGGTCGGTCGGTCGGTCGGTCGGTCGGTCGGTCGGTCGGTTTATGGGGTTTATCGGTCGGTCGGTCGGTCGGTCGGTTTATGGGGTTTATCGGTCGGTCGGTCGGTCGGTCGGTCGGTCGGTCGGTCGGTCGGTTTATGGGGTTTAACGTCCCAAAGCGACTCAGGCTATGAGAGACGCCGTAGTGAAGGGTTCCGAAAATTTCGACCACCTGGGGTTCATTAACGTACACTGACATCGCACAGCACACGGACGCCACTCCGTTTCGCCTCCATCGAAACGCAGCAGCCGAGGCCGGGATTCGATCCCGCTTCCTTGGGCATAGTATGTGTGTGTGTGAGAAACTTTAAGTATATTTAAGGGAGGGGGATGTGTAGGTGGGTTCCCTAGTCCGGGACTCCAGCGGCTGCCGCTGCTACCCGCGCACGTGTCACGAGGGCCCGTTGGGCCTCTAGTCCAGAGCTGGATAGGGCAGCCTCCCACCCCTCAATTGTTGGCACTGCATTCGGATCATCTGGAGGATTGTGTGGGCAGGTCCACACCATGTGGTGCAGGCCTGCCTTTTCCCCGCAATATTTGCATTTGGGGTCGCAGAACCCGGGGTGTATTGTGTTTAAACGGGCTGGTGTGTTATATGTACCTGTCTGTAGGCGTCGCCATCTAACTTCCTCCGCTTTGGAGAGCCCCTTGGCTGGGGGTGGATATTTTCTGCGAGAGAGTCTGCAGTGCTGTAACCTCTCCGCATACGTCGCCAGAGGGCCGGGATAGGGCGGTGTGGAGGATGGAGGGGTCGAGTCCCGGGGGAGGAGAGCTCGGGCAGCGGCATGGGCGCACTCGTTCCCTTCCACGCCTTGATGTCCCGGTGTCCAGACGAGGCATTTGTCTTGTTCGGGGTGTCCATAATTTTTCAATATTCTGGCAGCCTGGGGACATATTCGCCCTTTGATGTAGTTGCGGTAGGCAGCCATAGAGTCTGTTATTATATAGGCGCAGGTGGTATGCGTGGCGGCTAAAGCAATGGCCACCTCCTCCGCCATTTCTATATAGTCATCGCAGATGGTGAGGGCATCAACCAGTTGTTGTTGGTGAATCACAACCGCTACCGTGTACCCCGCTTCTGACTTTGCTGCGTCTACGTAGTAGGATTCAGTGTCCGTCCCGTACTTTTCCTGGATGTATTTGGCCCGCGCCTTCCGGCGCCCTTGGTGGAACCGAGGATGCATATTGCGGGGTAGGGGATTGGCTATGAGCGAGTCTGACCACCCGGGCGGT
The DNA here is from genome assembly GCF_055883805.1 of Amblyomma maculatum. Taxonomy (NCBI): domain Eukaryota; kingdom Metazoa; phylum Arthropoda; class Arachnida; order Ixodida; family Ixodidae; genus Amblyomma; species Amblyomma maculatum. The sequence continues at coordinate 120,450,861 of NC_139351.1, read as the reverse complement.
ATAGCCTGTTTTTGTACGAGACCTTGCGGGCTAGTCAGGTTAAGGTCCATAAGAACGGTCTGGCCCGTGCAGGTTGCTGCTAGTCGATTTATCTGGGTGGCGCGTTGGGCGGCAAGTTCTTCGGCTGTATTGTGCACCCCTAATTGCAAAAGACGTTCTGTGGAAGTGCTTTGGGGCAGGCCCAGCGCCTTTTTAACTGCGTTTCGTATAATGAAGTCGATTTGCTTATAGTCTCCCGTTTTGAGGTGCAGATACGGTGTCGAATACACAATTCTATTAATGATGAATGCTTGAACCAGGCGCAGGGTGTCTTGTTCGAGCATACCCCTGTCGTTGGTAGTGACCCTGGCTATCATACGCGCAACCTGCAGACTGGTGTTTTTGAGCCGAGTGAGGGCGTAGACATTTCTGCCCTTGTCGTTGATGTAAATCCCTAGAACCCTGATGGTGTCCTTCTGTGGCATTGGGTTTTCATTGAGGTTGACTTCAACAGTGGGTCTGCGTTGGCGGGAGCTGTGTAGTACCAGCAACGCCGACTTTTCGGGGGAGCAAGTAAGGCTGTAGTTAGCGGCGTAGGCTTGCACGATGGTTACGGCCTCTTGAAGGCGGTCTTCGATTTCCGCGGTAGAATAGGCCGTGGTCCAAATAGTGATGTCATCCGCGTAGAAGGCGTACCGTAGATGCGATACCTGATTTAGCTGGGCTGGGAGTTTGATTAAAGCAGTATTGAAAAGTAAGGGTGATAGAACAGCACCCTGTGGCGTGCCGCGTGTGCCTAGCTGTATTTGGCTGGGTTCTGCCAGACCGAGGTCGGCGTAGACGGTACGACCAGCGCCGTATACCACAGCGCCACCCCGGCGGGGCAGAAGCCAAAACACGAACCATTTCTCGCTGTGAATTCAACGAGTAATGCGCACAGGGCGGGCGAAGTATTCGTATAAAATCTGGCTACAGTGACACTTTGTACAAATTGTACTTCGAAGCCGAGAAGCTGGAGCACGTGAAAGTTACCACAGGTGAGCTCTCGAGCACAGGCAGTCGAGAAGGGTGACTGTGAAGACCCTCGAGCTTCTTTTTCCCTCCTTCTTCGCTTGCGCTCGTCCTTTGTCTCGCATCTCGCGAAGCGCATGACTGGCGTATTTCGGCTGACGGCTAAAATGGCTCCATTGTCTTAGAGCTGTGCGAGCTTGAGCGACAGCCGCGACCCTGAAGCGGACGAAACAAGTACCGAACGTATCTAGACACTCGGCGTTGTATAAATGTCCCTGCAGCGGCCAACGCAATGGAGGTTACGAGACGGCTTTTGGAGCGACCTGACAACTATGACTTCAGAGACTGTTGAAGCTTAAATATAGGGGAGGCATGAGATCTGAGACTGAATCCTCCGCGATCTGTGTATGATAATACCCAGCTGCGCAGCGGGGAACTCTAATCTGAACTAGTGCACCAACGGCTGAAATCACTGCGCGCCTGTGACACGCACCTATAGAAAGGTCGAGACAAAGTTGTACTTTTCTTTGGAAGAGTTTGCTTTACATTGAAAGAACTTACGTGGATACAGAATACGTAGAAGGTTATTCCGTTTTAAGTGCTGCGCATCTAGTCTTCCCTGTCGCGAATACTATATGAAACATAGTTTGCCCTTAAGAAAGTAAGTGCAGCCGCCATCATATATAGCTCGTATAATCCATCAGCGCTAATCAATTGATGGTAATCTCCAGCTGTTTTCGTTGCTTTCGACGCGTACGTCGTTCATTCGCGGGGACGCCGTCCCCTGACCTACGGCGATAAATCTGGACCCTCCTGGACACTCCTGGACCTCATTTCGCCTCGCCAAGACGATCCTCAGTGTTTCATTATACACTCGACCGACAACGTGAGGCGGCTTAACAGCTAGGCAATCCGTATCTGTACAGCGAGAGGCCCTTGTGCCTAATTAAAGACGTTAAACTGAATTGGCGGAAAAACAGCGTGTTGCAACTGACGTCCATCGTGCGGGTGCACGTGTTGGAATCATTTTGCGAGACATCACTCATCTCGGGAGCATATGCGCGTCAGTAAGTTATCCCACTCGGCGAGGTACTGCCCATGTTGTCGACGAGGCTATCCCGAAAAGTGATTTTGCCTATCCTCAGGAGGATGGCAAAAAAAGGCACTGTAATTCTCCTCATTTCCCATCATGGAAAATCTCGTTGCGTGAAAATTGTGGTCAAAGACAACTGCCTCCCCTCACATGTGAAGGTATAGCCAGTTTCGTCATGCAATGCCGCCATTTATAGGAAAGGTTCTACAATGTCACAAATGCATGGATCTGGGCCATACAAGTGGTGTCTGCGGCAAGCAAGTGTGTGCTCTCGGTGCTAAGTGTTTTGATGCACAAGCTTTTAGGTGTGTCAACTAAAAAAGACCCCATGATGCCTCTACTAAAGACTGCTCGCGTATAGAATACGAACACGCCATCTTAAAGCAAATGACAACTCGACGAAGTCGCTGCAGCTATTCGAAAAAAGCGTTTCTCGCCGTAAGAGGAATTGCAGGAATTTCGAAAACGGCTGGTGCCAACGGCAGTCATGCTGACGCGCCTATGACGTCTCCTAAACCTCTTCCCGTGCGACCACGTCTTAGTAGAGAGATTTAGGTTGCCGGAGACGTACTGACGTAGACGTATGCCAGTTTACCGTACCCCTCCCACGCAGGCGCAGTGGCCACGATTGCACTCAACCCTGTCAATGCGAGTGCGTAGTAGAGGTCCGGTAAACCGGTATACGTCTACGTCAGCACGTTTCCGACAAGCTAAACCTCTCTATTAAGGACTCGTCATTGCTCTATACGGACAAGGACGGTCAGACCTCGTCGTGTGCCAATGATGGGCTAGCGCTTCCGCCATTACGTCCTCCTGAGGTTCCTCAGCGTAGTTTGACGAACCTCAGCAGTTCATTGAGCACATAAATTAGCTTTTGGTGGTTTTAACAACGGGCCTCCGGAACAAAACTGCTGAGACCTCGTGGTGCTGAGGACGATGGTCAACGCCTTTGGCGCTCTCCTACAAGCCCTGAAATCCTCCATCCCTCAAAGCGCCTTATTGATGTCGGACTCCCTGGGTACAGCGCTTTAAGACATTTAGACCGCAGTGGCTGGCCAGCTCTCACGTTTCCCAACTCCCAGCACTTTCCAGCTCTCAAGGCCAATGTCAGAAACTCATTCTGCGTATAGATAACATTTACCAGGGCAGAATTAGCCGTTTTTCTCGCGTCTGTATATCTAATACGCCGGACAGCGTACAACTCTGAGTTCCCTCATAATACCGACCCATGGACATATATGTAAACCTGATTTTCTATTCCTCTATTCCTTTCCTTTTTTCTCTTTTTGTTCACTTTTTGCCGTGCAGGCTAGCAAACTGCTTCGCGTGGCTAACCTCCCTGCCTTCTTGCTCTCCTGTCTCTCTCTCTCTCTCTTTCATCACGAATATACGTATACCTGTGTATACTTGGACATGTATATACAGTACATATACTATGATGAGGCTGCCAAAAATTAATAAAAAATAAGTACAGTCCAATCATGAGATCGTGTGGGTGCCGCGCTTTACGAAGCACTTCAGAGAGAGCCGCCGACAAACGATCGCACGAGGCGCATGCGCAGTAAGCAGGCCCGGTTGCTGTTCCCATCAATGCCCATAGAGCCGCCTATTTTCACCTGTTGTCGGCGGCAGCGCTTTGCAAAGTGTTTAATCCCCGCGATTGCACGTTCCCTTTAACAGTGGACCGTACAGTACGTATATTTACGTGATGCTGTACGCGTCGTATGTGTTCCTGGTTCGCCGGTGTCTTCACTGCGCTCGAGTACATATTCCCAGGACAAAGGTGGCCGGGCGCGTGCATGATCCGCCAGCAGAAGCCGCACGTCTTCACAGCCATTTCTTTTCCTCCCGCCTTCGCCTCGCGTTACGTGGCGGCCGAAGAAGGTCAACGCACCGCGTCGGTATCAATAACTACCGATTCGATGCGCGCTTTTACCCGCCGTGGTCGTGAGCGCGTATCCGTTTCTTTGTGGGACGCGCGCACGGGTCGCGACGGCGGCGGCAGCAATGTCTAGCGCGCCCATCATCGGCGCTAATGCGCGCGCGCGCGGATACACGCTAGAGCGTAGCACATGATACGCGCACGAATCTCATTGACCCCAAGCTTGCACGTTCCCGAGTGCCGAAGGCGGGTAAACTCGTGCTTACGATGGCTCGGCGCTGAACTTTCCGCTGCCGTCGATGTTGCTTGCGCGGCTTCTTTGCACCTCGGCCAGGCACGCCGCCACCGCCGCCGAACCGCACGTTGTGCAGTGTACTGTGCAGCCTTGTAAAAGCTATAGTACACATGAAAATCTCGTCATCTGCCGGGTCTCCACAGCTCTTGAAATGAAAATCCTTAGGACAAACCGCGGATTTTGAAGGGACATTCTCGGCGTACCCACTGCCCTGTCAATACATATATCAACACCACCAAATAGAATTTCTATAGGATTTACGCACATGCGCGTAAATGTCCGAAGTACATCCTATAGAACGGATTTGCCAGTATATGCAGTGCTTTCTAGAATTTTGTAAACATGGCCAGTGTTGGCTAGTGCGCAGTTATTCCTCGGACACTCCGCGAGCGGCGCAGACTTGCTATATTTTGTGTTTTTCAACTAGAACAAATACACAGTTCTCTCGATTTTTTGATATTGGTCTACTCTATGGTTATTGCTATTATTTTCCCCCATTTCGTATTTAAGAAATAAATAAGCTGCTACTGCTACACCAGAAGAAGATATTGTGCGAATGTCCACAACACCTGTGAAGATAATATCCAAAACCAACAGAAAATGTTGCCGCGACAACCTGCACCTACATCTTTCCTCCGGTCAAGGCGGCCTTGAGTCCAACGCATTAAAGCTCTATTAGCGTATTTTGTACAACAGAGGTGTCATAATCATAACGTTTAGATGTTTCTGAGATGTTCGACGAAATTTATGGCAATCAAATTATCATATTACCAGTTTAAGTTATCATGACGTCGCTGTTATTGATGTCAGCACCTGCGGCTCAGTTATAACAGTCTTCCGAGACAGACTGTAGGCCATGACCCGGGTAGAGGTCAGCTGTGGAACACGTATTCCAGTTCTGTTTAATATAATTTTAGCCATTTGCGACTATCACCACCCCCGTCATCATGCCTGAAAGCTTCAATCAAAAATATAGTATGTTTTATTTCATTTGGGCATCCCGCGTTGCTTCAAGAGCATCAATGCTTCAGTCTTTAAGCACAATTGAGCCAGCATTCTGAAAATTTCAGATGGCCATGGGTGTTTGGAGGACTACAGCCGGAAGGGATATACAAGGGACGTCCATTGGACGTGTTTTGTCTTGGGGCTCTTTACCCTCGAGCAGCGCATCAGTTTCACTCTGCGCATGCATGGGGTAGCTTCGTCGCCTTTCCCTAAAAAAAAATAACTGCGGCAACGAAAGCCGCAGAACTTACGTGCCGCGGGCAAAGAACCGCGCGTTGGTGTGTGCCACAACCATCCTGATTGGATCCCGCCATCTGCATACAGCTTTCACAAACGCTGCACGGCTTTAGCGAGCCCTTACTCGTTTTCCTCGACGTCACGACGGCGTTCGTTTCGGTCCCAAGGTAAGAGGAAGGAAAAACAAGATGAGGCGATGCAGTCAGCAGCGAATCCCACCGCGGTACCCTTCTGCAAATTACATGAGACCCCCGCGCGATCCGCGAACACCCAGCCGCACCACGTTCGCCCTTTCCCTCTCAACCTGGAACCAAAAGTAGCGCAAGACGAGCGGTGTTGACGTAACGGAGTTTCCTCCGCGAGGTTAAGCCCGAGGGCGCATATTCGACGGAGAATAACGCTGGAATAAGCTGCTGGAATGCGCGGTACAGCTCTGCGAGGCGTGCGCCGCTTCATCGCATGCCTTAATTCTTTTTTGTCTTCGCCCTGCCACAGTGGAGAGGGAACTTATTAATGGGAACTGAAGACGAGAGCCTAAAGAGATGCATTGAAGCATGGCTCCCTGCTTCAGGCATGTATGGGTGAATGAAAAATGAAGTCATTACGGGGCTATGTACACCGCTTTTTATCATAAGCGGACAGCCATTCGTGACCCTCTCGCTTGCTTCCTTGAAGAACCCTATAGTTTCTGATTCTCTTCTGAAACAATGTGTATCCATCCACGAGGTGTGGTATGGGGCTCTGAACTAGGACAGATAGTTAATGAATATTTTGAAGCGAAGAAATATCCGGCCGATCGAAGTTTAACGTTACGCTTTATTCAAATGCTCGCTCGAGATGCAGTCCACGTGCTGGGGGCAGATGAGTATTACTTTCCAACGCCACTGCGCGAAATTCGCTACATTTATATATGTTTAAGTTTTTCCATTTATTGAGGCGAATAATTTGCGAGCGAGATGAAAATTTAGAGTTATTGAGCACTTGTTATTTTTCAACGTACTCGTCCTTCCACCAGAACTCCTTCCAGTCTTCCACTTAGTCTGTCCGTGCACGGGCGGTGCGTTACGAATTAGCAGCCCCAGCCGGACCGTGTCGCATCCTCCACTCGCGGCATAGTCTTCCTCTTCTTTTATTATAACCGCCACACGAGTCTTACCCCAGTGACCACCTTCCGGTTGTGCGTTCTTTCACTCTCGCCATCCCCACCTCCATGCGCGGTAACCATGCTCCGGTATCGCGTTCCTGCGATATCGCCATACCCCGCTCCCTCCAGGATAACCATTCAGTCTCCGGGTGGAATTCCTATGACAGCCACCCTTCTGTTGCACATTCCTTCCCTCTCGTCCCACACATCGTTCCACGGTATACCCTGAGGATGATTCCTATAGAAGCCGCTACCTGCGCATTCCCCCACTTCCGTCATACCCTCCTTCTTCCACAGTAACGTTACCCTCCTTCAGATGGTACTACGACTACGACACCAAACTCTGAGAACAGGCCTTAACAGCTAACGCTACAATAAATATTACAAGGCTCGTTTCGAGAAACAAGATAGCGTGAAATAGCATCCCGAACCTTCCGCCATACCTTGGTGGACTAAGAACGTACAACAATGTTCCACAATCCACAGTCATGTGGAGCCACAGTCGCTCGCTGACGCAGAGTTGCTGCTGGCGCCCATCCCTTTTGTGTCACTGAGCGAAGTTAAACAACGTCACGATGAACATTAACGCGTCCTTTTTTTTGTCGGGTGGTATCGCTTCCCGTGTTGTCGTAGGAAGTCAATAGAGAAGGGAAAGAAGCTTGAGTGAATGATGCGCTGTGCAAATTATTTTAACACGCGTCAGATGGACCATATGGCTCTGCTTTATAGAAACGTACACGTACGGCGTCGGTAGCTTGTCAAGTTGAGTGCATATGATTAGTCATGGAGTAAAGATTGAATGGGATCTGCGCTTTGTCCTTTATGGAACCACTGCCTCTTACATGAAGTGCTGGCCGAGTGCAACCCCAGAGGCATCGGGTAAGCGAGCGAGGCCACGTGCAAGGTCGCGATGCTGACAGTGTTCAAATAGCTGAAGAAGAGAAAGAGGACGTGTAGCAGATTGTCTCCAGCGTCCCGGAAGAAACACCCACGTCTCTCTGAGCCAATATCATGGGCAACTCGAACAGCGTGGATGCGACGGCGAGGGACAGCGTGACGCAGTTGAGCAACCTGGAGAAGCAGGCCATCCGGGAGACGTGGTTGATGTTCAGGAAGCAGCTGCGCACTGGTAGCGTGACCATCTTCGTGGTGCTCTTCCTGCGATACCCGGCCTACCAGAAGCTATTCACGGGATTCGCCGACGAACCGCCCAGCGAGCTGCCCAAGAACCCGCGCATGCTGGCACACGCGCTCACCTTCGCCTACGCCCTCACGGCCATTGTAGATAGGTGAGAGTGGCGCAACTCGTGCCTGCTATCACGCTGAGATGGTTAGAAAATAGTGACGTGCAGGGGAATGCTTGCAGACTGACCTTGTTGACACGTGCTGAGATCTCGGAAGAAGCGTTCACGTTTGTCCTTATGGCGAAGGCTCGTCATCTCGGGAAGGTCTGTCGATTGATCAGCCTGAGCCCAAGGGTGATAAATGGCTTAACTGCTCACCTGGTTGGTACATTTTGATGGGGTTTAAACCCCTTGATGCTTTACTGGACCAAATTTTTCACCCCCACTTTTATTTTTGTTTTCATGTTTAAGCGCAAGGGCGCCAACATAGGGGGGCTACAGCCTACAGGAGAGTGGAAAGCTGATGTAGCTGGCATTGTTGTGGGCTGCAGGTGGGCAAGTTGATGACGCGTTTATGGCCTTACATGTTTATTGGCTTTAGAATGACTGAATGCTAATTAGGTGATACATCTTAATGGGCTTCAGGACGGTTGCAAAGTGAGCTATAGTTAGTAGCGTCTTCCTCAAAGTTTCAAGATACTACTTCCTGACTTCAAGTGTTATAAAAATTTCATGACGACGTTATCGAATTATCGAACTTTAGGATACAACTTAGAAAAAAAAAAGGCAAAGGCTAACTGTGGGCAGTATAGTACGCGGATTGTGTATTACTCCGATGAACTGTAAACAAGAGTGGTTTTTAATATTTGACCATGCCAAACAAGCCGGAGGCATCGAAATTCTTGGGCTTTTAATTTTCTCTGGCAGCTAGCTTTTTATTTGAGTAACCAGTAAAACCTATAAACGGTCTATTTTCTTTCGCGGAGGAATTGTGTCTGTCAACTGTATCAGGCTATAGGTTGTTGAGGTGTGTGAAGCGCTTTATGTAGAATTTGAACGGCGCAGCCTGGACGAACCGGAGACGACGGTTGAGCTAGTGCGCAAGGTCGCGACAGCACACGCACTGCGCAGCCCGGATATGACGACACAGTTCGAGCACATGGGCGTCGCCGTGCTGGACACGCTAGTCGAAAAGTTGGGCTCCGCAATGACGCCGACAGCTGTGGCCTCTTGGAAGCAGCTCTTCGCCTTCATCGTGGCCACCAGCGACAAGACTTTTCAGGTACTAAGAGGAAAAGTGGCCGCGGACGGCGTCAAGGAGCTGGACAAAATCTTATTAACTAGAAAGGCTTTGCAAGCGAAGCCAAGCAGTGCATGCTTTTGACTTTGCTCGGCGAAGAAAAAAAAAACAATGGCGGATTGCGTGGTTGCCCCACAGGAAGTAGTTCGACCCCTTCTCCACCTTCACCTTAAATGCTCTCGTAAGATATGTGTGCAGCAAAAAAACAGCTATCATGGGCATGAAACGTTTTGAATAAAAGGAAATACACGGTATGCCCGCGTAAAGCTACTCGCAACAACTTTCCTTATTTTGTAGCCTAAGCTAACCTGTTAGAAACTTTAAAAGTCCGTATGGTTCAGATTTGCTACCGTTGATTGGTATTACTCAGTTTCAAAAGCTGTTTGCAATGCTACAAAAGATGAGCGCGATAAGGTTGTCCGGACGGGTGGCACCTAACTGATTGGGCTCATATATATATATATATATATAGCATTAGGAAATAGACGTACTTGGTTGCTAGATGTATGTGCGAGTCAAGAAATGTTATGCATACATACGTAAGTACATACATACATACATACATACATACATACATACATACATACATACATACATACATACATACATACATACATACATACATACATATATACATACATACCTACCTACCTACATACATACATACATACATACATACATACATACATACATACATACATACATACATACATACATACATACATACATACATACATACATACATACATACATACATACATACATACATACATACATACATACATACATACATACATACATACATACATACATACGTACATACATACATACATACATACATACATACATACATACATACATACATACATACATACATACATACATACATACATACATACATACATACATACATACATCTACGCCCCTGCCCCCGGCGGCGGCACGGTATACAGTACGAGCACAATCATATTGGGATCGCCACGTGATTGGCTCAGATCGTCGTTAACGTTCGTGGTGCTGCAAAGAGCATGTGAAACGTAACAGTTTCGAGGTACGCGCCAGCGTTGGTTCCCGCCGATCCAGTATTGCGGTCTCATTACTACGACATAATCGATGCCCTATATACAGCTGGCAATGTTTCCGATTCCAGGAAGTGCGGAAACGAGCGGAGCAGACCCAGAGTTTGTCGTCAAAGACGTCTTCTTCATCGTCCGACGTCTCCAGGAGTACCAGCCCCAACTCACAACCGCCCGCGCCGAGCTAGCCAGCTGGCATGGTCCGAGGCATACTCAGAGCGGCGGCTTTCGGTGGAAGAGTAACCGCAACGTTGAGGGAGGCATGCAGAACTGCGTGGTGGTTCCGGTGATCGACCACCTCTTGAACAGTGAAACCGGAAGTTTCTATAGGCAATAAACGTGACATATGTTTGCTTTCTGGGCATCATGGCAGAAGCTGTGCTGCATGCTATAGGCCAGAAGTGCAAGATGCCGGGCTAGTTGGTACTGCATAATGAAATAAAACAGCGCAAGGAACGGGGCGAAACACGAAGGAAAGGAGACAGACACAGGCGCTGACTAACAACTGAAATTTTATTCCGAAGCAGGACACATATATAAGGTACAAAGAGAGTGACTACACTGTTTCCGCGATTGTGCAGGATCGCATTTGGCCACACCCCTCTCTTTGTACCTTATATATGTGTCCTGCTTCGGAATAAAACTTCAGTTGTTAGTCAGCGCCTGTGTCTTTGTCTCCTTTCCTTCGTGTTTCGTCCCGTTCCTTGCTCTGTTTTATTTCATTATGCTATAGGCGGCTGCCACGTAACGTCAGGGGAGCTTTTACGTCCTTAAACAGTTTCGACAGATCGTAGTAAGAGGTGGCTAGCAGGCAGCGAACTAGATAATTACCCGCGTCGGCTTGGTCCGCGAACATGGTGGTCAGTGTGACATCCCTTCAAGCAATCCATAGCGATTCGAAGAAACGCACTTTTCAAAGGAAATAACAAGTACTCACATTTCGTTGCCAGAATAGATGTCTGTTCACAATTAAGCATGATCTAAGGTACGTGCTTTACATCGGAGCCATGTTTTGTAATAATTACAATTACATGTATCGGCGACAAATCCTTTCTTCATCTTGTGTTGCGCCGAACAGAACGCGCTCAGACTGCATGAACAAGCCGCAAGCAAGTTGATAATATTGCCACGTGCTTTGGGTCATCTCGACAGGACCGGCATTGCTAGCGAACCACCCGTCAATGTATAGGCGGTTCCTCGCACTATCCCCTGCTTGTCAAGTACAGTACTTTGGATCATCTCGTGAGGGCCGAAGCAGTAGCAAAAGAACAACAGAGGAACAAGTTGGTGGGCCTTGGGGAACGCTCGTTTACGCACTCTAAACACCCCGCTACGTAGTCAGTACGTAACAATATTTTCTTGCTAATCACACAGGCAGGGTCCCAATCAGCGGCACACATGTTCTGTGTTTACTCTAGGCTTAGCTTAGCTTGGCTAAATTATAATGAAACAAGTCACCCTCTGAGTCGATAAAGAAGAACGTTATCTGAAATTGATTTATATAAGTCTTCAAGTCACCGCGGTTTTTTCTTGTGCTTACAATTCGAGCAACATATACTGGCTCAGAGTATACACGTTCCTTAAAACATTCGAGGTGTTATTTGAAATGAATTCGGCTTGCTGTTCTGTGTAGAGGAGAGAGTGAACCCCGCTCAAGAGTAGGCTCATGACACGATTCTTAAAGTGCCATTTGAAATACAAGGGAAGCATATCTCAAATCAGCGCTCCAAAGGCGCGAAGTTTAAAGGTTCCATGCACTCCTACACAGTGGCTAAGCATAGGAGGTACTTTGATCGCTCAAGATTGCCTCCTGTGCTCAGCCGCGACGACATAGGTGAGGACCAGAAACTGCACTAAGTGCAACTAGCCTGGACATAAAACACGCGCACAGCGTGTCACCCACTTATATAAATGATCACTTCTTTTTTTTTTTTTAATGAGTTTCCGCTCATTTTTGAAAACGGGGCCACTGCGTAACTCCAAGGAGAGTGAGAAATGCGCGTCTACGCTGTAGAGGCAGAGATTAAAGAATACGTGATGACACAAAACTAGAGTTGACGGCAAACACTCTTATCTCCATAGCTATACACGATCGGCGCACCATTAACTTATGTAAGTTGGTCAGAATAAGAAAAAAAGAAATCAGGGGCACCCATAATATCGAAACAAAACCAAGCTGCGACACCTAGCTCATTCCAGAGACGGAAAAACTTAGGAAAAAATATATATAAATAAATGAGTATCGCGGTGCCTCCCAAGCAGGCTGCTGAGAGGGGGTGTGTCCCACAAGGAAGTCGTGCACGCGGCAAACTCAGCCTCGAGCTGCGCGAGCCGACGCTGAACACTCAATTCGCGCACGTCTTTAAACGACGGCACGAATCTTATTCCCTTCGTTCTCCGCGTTCTTCGCTGTCTCCAGAGCCGCCCGACGTCGTCGCGGCTTAGCCCGGTTTTGTTTCGCTTTCGTTGCGTCCATTGGCTATTTAATGCTTGTATATTTCTATAGGGTGCAGTCAACAGCGACTCTACCCTCTCGCATCTAAACGGTTCTTCGCGAGGCCGTTGTGTGCCGATAAGGTGAGACACCCAAATGGATGGCTCGCGTTACCCACAGGCGCGACTCGGGGCGCCCTCCCTGTACGCTTTCCAATCAGGCTCCTCGCGCAGTCTCCCCAATGTACGAGTTGCAATCAGGGCGGCCACCGAACTCTGGGTGCTGCTTCCGGTGTTCGTTTTCAGGCGGCCGTAATTCTTCGCCTTCCTTGCGGCTCTTAGGCTGAACGTCGGCATCCAGTGAGGGTGCGGCGTGCGTACGTGCTGTTCTCCTCGGTACACACGTGTATACTGCTAAGCGGAAATGAATTAGCTGCGACGTACGTCGCACCACGGTGCCGCTGTTTGATCAGGACTGAGCGCTATGGGTCACACCCGCATACTCATGCGCGTGTGGTTGCTTAGATATGTGTGTATTTGTGTCTGTTGAGCAGTTCGTTGCAACGGAACGTGGATAATTCGAACTCGAAGGCAACCCATTAATTCTTGGATTAGGGAAGGGGAGAAGTCCGATTGGGTGTTGACGGAAGAGTCGGTTGGAATAAGACGAACTCTCTAAGCTAGATTCCACTGTTGTCAGTATCCTCGCTTACGTTTCTTATTATTTTTTCCGTATGCGACTTTGCACAAGTGACGACGGGGCATGAAGAAGCAACGCGCGCGCGCACGCACACGTGCGCGTATTTCTAATTACTGTGCCCCGTCGTCTTTTGCGCGGTTTTAATTGATATGTCGCTTCACCGACTGACCCAGCCTCGTCTGATTGCCGCCGTTCGGGTGCTAACCCTAGCGAGGCAGTTCCGTCTGTTCCGTCGGCTACAATCATAGAGGTCCGGCTGGAAAAAGAAAAAAAAAAAAACGGTCTTACGGAAGCGCAGTTTAATTCTTGAAATCTTGAAGAACAGTTTGCTCTCTTTGAATAGAAGCGAAGCATGTTATATCTTCGCGCTAGTCATTTTGGGATCTGTCCTGCAAACAAACAAAAAATCCACACTGTCGCTTTCAGGGTCCATTTATAGCTGGTCCTGATTATAATATCCACTGATAGTTCCAGGAAACGTGTGTACTCTCGAAACGCAACGCCGATCCAACAGCCATGCACTGAAACCAAAGAAAGCATCGGGGATTTTTTGGTGTTGATCATTTTGAAATAATAATGTAATCATGGAGATAAGTGATTAGAAATTACGAGAAAAAAAAATCAGCTACATGCCGCCAGAGGGATTCGGACACGGGACCTCCGAAGTTCGCTTTCAGTGCCCTTCCAAGCAAGCTACGAAGACAGCTGTTCTGTCTTCCACTTTCTTAGCCATTTTTGTTATCTGTAACCTATTTTTGAGAGTAAACTTTACATGAGGGTGTTCACGAGTTCCGTCTTCATCCCTAGCGTCGAATTTAGAACGTCTTAATTGTGTTACCGCGTGTCACGTAAGTGAAGCATGACCTAACGGAGAGGGTGAAAGCTGTGCGATATAACTCTTTTACGCTACCTAGACATCAAATCAAGGCTGCCAGGTTTTAAGATATACATGCAAGCACATATAATACACATATTTAAATATATATATAATTACGTGACAACGAAATCATGTAGAAGCGACTGCTGCGTCGAATACGACACAAGAAAGTATATACCGAACGAAGAGTTCACGACGACTGATTTTAGGGCTCGTTGCGGTTTCTACAGTCGCCGTCAGTCCCATGTATGTGTCGTGCTAATTTCAACAGGTAAACTTGCCAACGCGCCCAGATGTTAATCTTAATATCGATCGGTGTAGTCCAGAAAGACCCCCTGCTGCTTGGAATGTGCTTGAGCACTCATCTTTGCGAGCTAGAAATTGTACCGTAATTTGTGCCTTCAATTGTGCCCGCATAATGCAATTTAATTATATCAAGAAAAGCGAATAAATAGCAATGTGGTAGCCAACAGAAATTTCAAGAGAAAGCGGCACTGGCCGGCTCTTCGCCCAACTTCCGCAACCTTGCGGTCGCACGCCAAAGTGTGAGCAGCCGCAGCTGCTTATATATACGCCAAAACGTTTCATAACTAACTAACTAACTAACTAACTAACTAACTAACTAACTAACTAACTAACTAACTAACTAACTAACTAACTAACTAACTAACTAACTAACTAACTAACTAACTGACTGACTAACTAACTATAACTAACTAACTAACTAACTAACTATTTTCGCGGCAACAAATTTCAGTCGCTCACCGCGACTGCACGCCCTAGTGTGGGAATTTACTATCACATTAGCATTTAATGCTTTTCGAGCAGTTCGAGTATTTCCGCGAGTTGCTTGAATGCGTCGCGAGCTGTCTATTCATTCTTCGTATATAAGCTCACGCATTGGTACAACTGGTTAACTATCCCACCAAACCTCAATAACAGCTTGGTATAGCTTTTCACTAGAAATTTAAGGTGTCGTGTTTGAACTCTGTGCAAGAGTTGCATCAGCAATTTCGGTATGTTCCCGAGTTATGGAGCCAACAGCACAAAACAGCCTGAAACTGCCCAGAAGGAATCCGCCAGTTTCGGGTTTGGGGATCATTCATTTTGAGAAAAAGAAAGGCTGCTCTCCAATCTGCCTCGGGCAGATTTGATATGCCCTTGCCCATCGTATATAACTCCAAAGACAAGAGAATGCGATGCGAAAGACTATAGCGTCGGCCCTGCGTTGAGATCAGTACGGCTCTCGCATTTCCCAGCGAAGACGCGCTAAAGCTTCCCAATCCAAAAGTACAAAGCGTTTTTAAGTAGCAACGCATCTTCTTTCAAAGACCATGCCACGAAAGCATTCAAAGTCACTTAAACGCCGATGGATCAAGAAGCGAGTCGAGAGTAAGTCAGGCGATAATGGCAGACCCGCGAAAAGCGCTCCGAAGCCCACAGCCGAAGTGAAGCCATGCTCCATATACGATCTGCAATCGGCTTCGCTTGAAGATACGCAGAGTGCCGCTGTTGCGGCACCGTCGATCGCTAACTACAGTACGAACATGGGCCCAGACTCCAGAACGTCCGCCACTCCTAACGACAGTCATCAACGTAACGACATACAAGTGGACGAGGGTTTCCGCCAATCCCAGCCAGGGAGCACTAACCCAGAGCAAACCTCCGGTGAGTCCCTCGCCGACAGAATGCAACGCCTCGTGAACCAAGACGCCTACGCCAGCTACTTGGGACCCTGCTACCACACGGACTACACGTCCGAATGGGACCGACGTTTTCCAGCGCATTCCCCCAGACCCCAGTGGCCCATTCCCCAAGACGAGCCTTTCCCGTCGTTCCGCTGCGAGCCGTACATAGCGGGCAGGTCCCACGTCGCAGTGGGCAATGTCGCTCTCATCATGCCCATCGACCGAGTCACGCAGGTGGGGAGCTTCAACTGCATCCAGGTCTCGAAAGAGCTCGATTCAATAGTGCCGGACAGCATCCGCAGAATCCGCCTCAACTGGCGGCTTAACCTGCTCGCGGTGGACACGCTTAAGCCCGAAGTCACAACTACACTGTTGGGTCTCCGCCGACTTTGTGGGGTGCCCGTCGAAGTTCAAGAACCTAGGAGCTGCTTCAAGGCAGTCGGCGTCGTGTACGGCATCCAACCGGGCACGACGGCCACTGAGATCGAAGACTGCGTGCGCTGCAAGGTGACCGTGCTGAATGTGCGGATCCCACGTCCTCCGGGTCCAGCCATCATGACCTTCGCCTCGTCCCGAATTCCAGAGTACGTCACCATCGGGTTAGTTCGGCACCGGGTGCACCTCTACATCGACCGGCCGACCCGCTGCAAGCTGTGCGGCGGCATCGGGCACGTGGCCACCGCCTGTCGCAACCTGTACGCGTGCCGGCGGTGTGGAGCAGAGCACGACACGTCTCTGTGCACGGCGCCCCGGCTGCGTTGCCTCAACTGCGGCCAAGACCATGACTCTCGATCCAAGACGTGTCCACTCTGGATGCAGATGCTCGAAGTGTCTCGATACAAGCGCATGAACAACGTCGACTTCCAGACTGCCAAGGCAGCTGTTATGTCCGCGTCGAAGACGCCCGATTACAGAGACAGCAGTAAGGAAGCTATCAGGCGCATCAACGCAGCGCTGGCCGATGCAATAGATTCCACGACGTGTCCAATGCGCATTGAAGTTCTGGCGGAAGAAATGAAACGTGCATCGCAAAGTTCAGGAAAAGCGGCAGGTAGGCGAGTCTACACAGTAGAAGAACTCCTTAAAATCAGATGTAAACCGGAAGAGGCTGCGAAGAGTATACAGTGTGACTTGCACGAACGACCGGCTACGCTTGGTTTAGCGGGTTGCATCGCCAGCCCATTCCTGAAGGCAGCCATTATGGCTGTAAGCGTTCTCGGAAGGCTCCTCAACAGTATTGAGAAGGCTTGTTACCGGTGTCTGAACAAATTGCAACCCAACTACACAACTGAAGTCGGTGAAAAGAAAAGATGATTTTTTAATGGTTGGTGCCGGCGCATTCACTGCGCCCGTCGCTGTGCCTTCTCGTTATCTTACACGCATTTCAGTGGGTTATAATAAACCAGAGTAAAAGTATAAACCAGCGTTAACTGTACGAACGTGTTCGCGTAATACAGTGGTGCCAAAGTAGCTGCATGATACGGCACTGTCCACTACGTGCTCAAATAGAACAGGAGCACTGATGCCTGTGAACAACTTTCGCCTTTTAACACGGAAGCATTAAGGGGCCCGATCGGGGGAAGTCCGGCGCATTAGTTCTTGGTGTGTAGAGAAAAAGTGGGATTGTGTGTGTGTGTGTGTGGGGGGGGGGGGGGAGTCGTGTGTTACAAGAAATTGAAATGGTTCATATTCGATAAATTGCAATTATAAGATACCAGCATATATGCGAACTTCGTTGTGACATGCAATGATGTGTTGCGCTTAAAAGCAGATATGGGTAATTATACTTAGTCTAGCCTGTGACCCTTGGGCCGTAAGAAAGGCTACTTCCTGCCATTGAAGCACCCTCATTATACATGGTTAAAGGGGACCCCTGTGCCAGTGCGTATGTATCTGCAAAGTGATACATACATAGGGTCCCAAACCGTTAAAGGGATCTATCAGCTTTATCGCATCATAGCTTCAAGGAGGAGTTCAAGTGCACCTCATTTTTTTTACTTTTAACCCTTGTTAGAAATTTAGCGCGACAGATGATCTTTTTTTTTTCTTTTTTTTTTTTACGTACCAAAGATGCCGGATAGACAAATCGACGGCCGCGGTATTCTAAGACTGACTGGTCACATCACTCCATTGAGAACGAATGCTCTGCCGTAGGTATGTCGGACAGGCGCGCATAGCGCGTATCATGATGACGTCACGAAACCAACTCTACAGGGTAGGTGACTAGGCTTATAAACGAGCGTGGCTTGGTGGTGCGTAGTGAAAAACCTAGCGCGTCCGAAGACGAGCGATGAAGTGATAGAGGGATACGAGCAGTTGTAAACAAGCACCATATTCCGTATATTCGGTACTATTAAAAAAGCAAGGGCATGCTAATCCCGTACTTCGAGGATTAGACAGTGAGTACCGAAATCTCGCTATACGAGAGTGCGACCGTGGCAGTTGGGGTCGAACTCGAGACCTTGGGATCAACTGGCAAGTGGCATGGTTGCCAGAGCATCGCGACGTAGGAGTCTTACGGCAAGGTACAGTACAGGTTAAGACAAGAGACAAAGCAGTTTGCACAGTTGCGATTTTGCACAAGAGTTGCCAAAGAGGAAAATGAGAAATTTACTTCGAGCGTGGGATACTTTTGCAGACCCAGCAAATGGCTAATTTCAATGTGTTAGCACTACAACGCATATCACAAAAAAATGTTCGGCGCTGGCGTTTCAAGCCTCCACCCACGAGCGCCCATCACCAGCCGAATGAATCAACCACCACTCTCGAAAGGCGCCTCCTCCCAAATTTACGCAAACATCATCATTAGCCAGACCACCACCGGCCCAGACATTTCCAAAATCATCCCGATGTATTACAAACTGAGGTGAATGCAAATACAAAGTCAAGAATGGGTCGTGTGGCAGATGGAGTTTTGTACAAAATAAACAAGCGGCAGACTACGTGTACACACCCGCATGAATCGCACTGACCGTCTGTAGCCATTTTTAATGCGAAAACATTTCTTGGCCCATGAGTGGCGTGGACCGAAATTGTGAACAGTGCTTCCGCATGAACTAGTTGTCAACAAAGAAAAAACATCTCCGCCACTGGGTTTTCAACCCGCGCCAGAAATAACAGAGCAGCTTCCCTTGCCAAGGCACGAGAGCACTATACTATCACCGCAACCGATCACGCCTCGTGTAAAACTGCAACATACTCTCTAGCTGTGCAACAAACATTGTCTTCATCAATTTCATCTGTGCCGCTCCTTCATATAACCTAGGTAAATGCACCATACACATATGCCATCTAGTCGAGTGCGGCCGAGGTCCGCTAGCGAAGTGTTGGGAGAATCCACCAGGCTGCTTGACAGAACTCTCAATGTTTTCGTATTCTTGCTTTATTGCCCCTAAGCAAACTCAGGTGCACTCCTGGGCTTCCTTTTTGAAGGAACTGCGAATAAAAATGGAAATCCGCCTATATCGATGGGTACGACGTTTTAATCATTTGGAGGCCACAGAGCTTTTGTAAGAGAAAAAATAAAATAAAAAGTGCAGGCGTAACCATCAACAGTCGATTTGGCAAGTAAAATAAGATGCGTCAGAACAGTTGCCTGAGAGAGAGAGAGAGAGAGAGAGAGAGATGCATTTTAGGAACGTAGCATAAAGATGACAAGGACAAAATATAAGGGAAACACTCGTGTGTGTTTCCCTTATATTTTGTCCTTGTCTTCTTTGCGCTACGTTCCTAAAATGCGAACGCACCAACTCGCCCAATTCAGTATTCTTGTAGAGAGAGAAATCGCGGATCACAGCGGTTTGTCTACACCGTTATCCATGGAGGTCCTTGTCAGTGCCGACATCGCAACTTTGAATGGAGTGCAGGGAGAAATGTATTCGATCCCTCGAAAAAATTAAGTGTCAGCATACACATAAGGGCCATAAGCCACTTTTATCGCAAGTGAAAATTGGACGGAGTTTTCCTCAGATGGGCACAAAAATTTATGGATATCATCCGCTTTCGAGGCTATGACGCGACAAATGACAGCCGCCTGCGCCTCCTTTTGCGGATCCTATAGTGGGCGACGCGTACATGCATTTCGCTATTCACTTGGTCACCAGACCATTAATTGTTGCTTCTTTTAATTTGCCTCGTACATATTCATAAGCAAACAGTCGCGAACTATTGAAAAAGACCACCTGAAGCAGGCGTAAGGCCCCGCTACTACGCGAAACAAACTGGCCTGCATGTCCCAGGTGTAGTTCTGGTCCAGAAGGGTTAGATTCTCACCCGACCCTTAATTATATCTCAAATTACCCGTGTTGGCTGTTCCTGCCAACTCGGTTCCGCCATCTGGTCTCGTGACGCCACATAACCCAACGACCAATGAGTCCCTGGCCATGGCACCTGGACTAACATCTGTCATATGCTTGACCATGATTTTTCGTTCACAAATTCGACGCCGGGTTTCAACGCGAGAGGGTTAAAAGCACCGTTCTCCAGGTAGTCCGGCGTCGGCTTTGTGATAGAAAAAAACAAACACGGGCATGATGACACTGGCAGGTGGTAGCAGGCAGGTGACATGGCCTGACCCAGAATTATCAGCTGATTGTGTGACGTCACGAATGATGGCCGAGTTGACAGGAGCTGCCGACACGGAGCTTTTGAATCATACCAGTTGGGAAACTCCGCTTCATAAAGTGACTAGCTTTTGTATGCATTTTTTGGGCGTCTATGAATTATCTCGCCATCTAAAGCGGTCAATAGAAGCTTTCTGCTATTTCCGTTATTGCCTCTTGAAATCACTTTTTTTTTCTTCTTTTCCACTGCGGCTATCATGACAAAACAATTTGGCTACTGCAACTATTCCACTTATTTTATTTCTCCGGTGTTTGTGGATTTATCAACAATCTCAAAGTTCTCAGCTTAGACACAGTTTCCTTTAATGGCCGCGGGCGCCGCCACTATTTGATTTACTGATTTATTTTACTGATTTGTTTATAGGAAGGGAAAGGCGCGGTAACTGTCTCACTTGTTTTCTGTGGACACCTCAACCGCGCCGAAAGGAGGAAGGTGGGAGTGAAAGTGGAAAGAGAGAAAGAGGAGCCGTAGTGGGGGGCTACGGAGTTATTTCGACCACCTGGGTATCTTTAACGTGCGCTGACATCGCACAGCACATGGACGCATCTTCGTTTCTCCAGCCCCGCCGGGGTGGTGCAGTGGTAAGACGCCCGACTACTGTCCGGAGTTCCCGGGTTCGAACCCGACCACGGCGGCTGCGTTTCGATGGAGGCGAAACGAAGAGGCGTCGTGTGCTGTGCGATGTCAGCGCACGTTAAAGATCCCCAGGTGGTCAAAATTACTCCGTAGCCCTCCACTACGGCTCCCCTTTCTCTCTTTCCACTTTCACTCCCACCTTCATCCCTTTCCTTGCGGCTCGGTTCAGGTGTCCACATAGCAAGTGTGACAGATACTGTGCCTTTCCCTTCCTGTGAACCAATTATTATTATTATTATTTCGCCTCCATCGAAACGCAGTCGCCGAGGTCGGGTTCGAACCCGGGTGCAAACACCCCAATTTTGACGAATCGAAACCGGCTTTTTTTTTTTTAATACATGGACCCTATGGGAAGTTTCGGAACTGGTAATATTAAAGAGCTCTGCTGTCTACATAGGCAACTCCTTTGAGATGGGAGGATGAGGTAGGAATTGAATCATCCGGGACCTTTTAGTCCCGAGTCAGACCATGTAACCTCAGGATCCAGGCCACACGGGCAAGTTTGTACGGCTTAATCAAAACGAGGCTTCATATATCTATGTCCTGTTGTTTCTCACATAATGTGGGCGCTTAGTCGTGGGTATTATAATGACCATGTGCGAGATAACAGACGCACATGCGTCTTGTACGTCACTCTCATCGTTATTGTGAACCTTAAACATCAAACTTCAAAATAGCGGACTTCAATATTATCGACAGTTTGCTGTTGGAGACATCAAATTCCGCTGCAGTGACTCCTTTTCTTATGCCGCTTTTACCCGCTTATGATTCGAGCCTTCACCTCCAAACAAAGAAACTTACACTTTGTTGCCATGCTGCTGCCGAGCGCACAAAGTACAGCACAAATAGGGAGCTTTAAAATGGGGATATGACATTAGCGGAGCGAAAATGCGCACGCGCTGAGTGCTGCGATGAATAGGCGAGGGGTGCGGTAATTACTTTGGACATACGCACTCGAGCCCTGCTATCACCATATTCCCCTAATCGATAGGGTCCCCTATTCTAAAGCTCTCTAATGAAGCGGCGGTTGAATCGGACCAACGCTGCGTCGTCTGCGCCTGCGATAGCGTGATCTGATATGAATACGGATTGTTCGTGGCTCCGACTGGACAAAGACCTGCTCCTTGTCGCAAAAATGGTGACCAGCAAAGTCGTCATCACCATGCAACATTAGCGGCCCTCTATGGTTTATGGTCGACAATATCGACTGATTTGATGTTCTGGCCGTCCAAGGAACTCTCAAGAGTCTCCGCCAGCACCACAATTCAAACGCGTCAATTCTTCGGCGGTCAGCCTTCTTCACAGTCCAACTCTCGCATCCATACAGTCAGTCGATATTGTCGACCATAAACCCTGACTGCTCATTGGAGGGTCAAATTCTAAAGTTAAAGTTCAGCTACTTCGGTCATCTGATGAGAAGAGAGGAGTCGCTGCAGAAAGATTTGATGTTGGGAAAGGTTGGAAGTCACCGGAGAAGGGGTAGGCAGGGAACGCGATGGCTAGATGGCATCCTCGAGGCGCTGCAGATGAAGTTATGTGATGTTAGGAAGACAGTGAGAGACCGGAAAGCGTGGCGTGATATGCTCCATAGGGTCACGAAGAGTCGAAAGTGCAAGATGCCGGGCTAGTTGGTACTGCATAATGAAATAAAACAGCGCAAGGAACGGGACGAAACACGAAGGAAAGGAAACAAAGACGCAGCGCCTGTGTCTTTGTTTCCTTTCCTTCGTGTTTCGTCTCGTTCCTTGCGCTGTTTTATTTCATTATGAAGAGTCGAACACTGAACGACTGAACTGAACTGAATGAGTTTGTTTGTGTGTGTGTGCTGCAGTGGGCACATGCTTTCGGTGAAGCTAAGCGGCGTAGATGTGCGAGAAGTTAGACGGCTGGCTTTATGCTTAATTAATCATAAACTAACTTTCCAAGCCCAGCTCTCCCAGCAAAACATTCGTTAAAGCGAGAACAAGACCGAAAAATGATTCGTCGTAGCGAGATTTTTTTTTTGTTTGTTTGTTTGTTTGAATTGACATCTAAAGCTAGCTGACGGGGAGTTATAAATATTTCGTTAAAGCGTCGTTCGTTGTAGAGGGGTTCAACTGTAATACAATACGTTTGAATAATTTTTTTTTTGTCGGCATTAGCACGGTGCTGGGTAACAATTACTAAGGGCTCGTAGAGCGCCTTTCTTAATTACCGGCTGTCACTTCTGGCTCATCCAAGTTTCTGAAGGCGCGCATCATAGTGGTTATGACACGCCAGTATATTGACTAAAACGCACAAGGCCACATGGCGGATAAGAGCGCGCCGCCGCCGTGCCCATAGCGAGGCACAAAGTTTAATAGCGAAAGTGTACGATAGATAGAGCCACAAGTACTGTAAGTGAGCGTAGCGCGCGAAGTTTGAATGGCGAAATGCAAGAACCTTTTCAAATGGGCACTTATTCTTTGCAAGTCGGCCGCGTCAGGTCACGTGAAAACAAGGAAGACGTATAAACTACGTCACGGTGATCAGCAGCCCGCTTCCAAAAGTTAAGACGGATTGTACGCCTTCTGCTGTGAAATCTTGTGCAGCTGCAGGCTCAAAGGAGTCGTAATCTATAAGTGCGGTGCTTCATAAATTGCAGACCGTGCCTCCGCAGAACAAAGATTTGGCTCCACCTGCTAAGTCTGTTTCAGGAGATTCAAGATTTTTCTACACAGTGGAGGTGACCACACAGCAACGGCAGACATGAACGCGATCCCGATTAACGAGGTATCCGAGCGCCAACACCAATGCGCAGTAAAGCTCACTGAGGCCAAGGATCGAAATAAGGCGCGGAAAATGGACAGAGACATCCATAATCGTCGATCCGCAGACTCAGATGGGCTTCGCGAAGACAAGCCGGGTGACAGCGAACAACCGTATGGTGCCAGCGGTCGACACGATGACGTTTACGGTCACAAGTGGCATGACACATTTTCTCTACACGAAGGCAAAGAACGAAACCATGTTGCAAGCAACGACGAAGCGTTTTCTGACAACAGAATCCTGTACGCAGGTGAGCCTGAGACTGATCTTCCGAGCAGTGATGAGGACGAGAAAGTGAGCTACGAGACTGGCGCAAATTTGCCAGAATTTGAAGACTATGCTGAAAAAGAGTTCTGCAGATCACGTTCCAATCTTCAATCCTCTTCAAGCACTCGTCAACTATTCAAAACCACAGTTCAAGCCCAAGAACTCGTTGGTTCTGGCTGCACTAATGACGTACATAGTTCCCAAGAGCCTTCTTCTGATGACGGCTGCGATTTTGATGGGGCCTCCTCATCCAGAAACCTTTATAGACGTAAACATGGAAACGACCGGCCGGTATGCTCAAAGGAAAGAGTAAGGGACAGATCCTCACTTCTTGGAAGTGATCCATGGTTGCAAAGTGGTTGCTACAACAACAACAAGATAGAAGATCTGTCCTCTGAGAAAACAAGGCATGGGCCGCACCACAACGACAAATACAGGTGTTCAAGTGGACTCTGCATAAACTGTGAGCAGCCCCACGACCCATGTTCGAGCCTATGTCCTTCTTGGCTGGAAGCCCTTGAGAAGGCCAGATATCATCGCCTCAATGGCACTGAGCAAGAAAAAGAATGCTCCCATCGCATGCCATCAGACAATTTTGAAGACTCTGAATGGCCAATTTTGACCGGTGTTGGATGTCCAATAGAAAGGAGCCGGCCAATGATAGCACACAGCTTTGACAAATATGACGGCAACATTGCTTCTGCAGTACAAAGGCTCATAAATTTTCTCTGGAAAAGCGTGACGGTTTTGTTGCACTTTGAGCAAAAGCTGGAATACGACAAGGTGGCCATAAACCTGCCCAAGACCATGCCATCGATGTCCGATAAAGGCATTGCACATTCCAGTTGGCTTCAGGCTGGAATAGATTATTTTATCAGTGCAGCAAGTTTATTCATCCAGTGCATTACAGCATTATTTGCACGAATCCGTTATACATTTCGATGCAAGGCACGATGGTTTACAACAAAACAAATGTGAAACTAGTGCTATGCCATTGTATGCTACTTAGCTCTCTCCAATAAGCAGACCGCACCCTACCCTCAAGAATGTCAAGAAATGTTGCTTGTTAGGCTCTCCTAGAGTTCATTCATGGCTTGAAACAAAAAATAAAACATGCACCTGGTACACCAGGCTAATAAATATAGGAAAATCTTTATTCTGTCCAGGAACTGAAGTTCTTTTCTTAAAAGTATTTAGTATGCATTAAAAGCATTAGCTGTGACACAGTGGCCAGAAACAGGCTG
Organism: Amblyomma maculatum; assembly: GCF_055883805.1. Taxonomy (NCBI): domain Eukaryota; kingdom Metazoa; phylum Arthropoda; class Arachnida; order Ixodida; family Ixodidae; genus Amblyomma; species Amblyomma maculatum. The sequence continues at coordinate 120,425,460 of NC_139351.1, read as the reverse complement.
CAACAAATGCCTGCACCTTATCATCAGTAATCGAAGTGAGAGGACTTATTTATATAATCAGTCGTTCTCAGCACTGGCAATGAAACAGAGAGGTCGCAAGAATGGTGATACAGATCTTCACATCATGCATGCATCTAAATATAGCAATCCAAAATGAAAAACATGGACCTAGTGTAATAGCCAGAATAAACCGTGTGCTCAGGGACAGATTCCTAACTCAGATAAATAATAAATTCTACAAATCTACTCTCTTAAACAAGTTACCATGTCATAAAAACCAAAAAGAGTAACAGAAAAGTCCAGAACTGTTGACAATGTTCAGCGGGGTGGTTGTAATACAACAATCCCTTGTTTGGCCAAGCTTTCTTGTTTGACTTCTTCTTTTATCATAGACATCAGCACTCGTGGGTCCTTGTGTGGCAATCTTGGGCAGTGACACTGTCTTCTCAACTCGATCGCCTGTGATGCATGAAAGCATTTTAGCATGCACGCTCCATGTCTACTAATAGTTTTCAGATAGGGCAAGTGGCCTGTGGTACTATCACATGGAGGGAAAGGCAAAGTGGCAGCAAGAAAATGACTGAAGGTTTTCAATTAATTAGAAAACTGAGTCCTAAAAAAAATGACTGATTGGGTCCAAAAAAGAGAAAAATGGATGGCACACTGACTCAGACATCACAATGCTAACATTCTTTGCCCACTTCCCCACACAGTGGCCTTGCGCCTTCCCCTCAAGATAAAGGATATTCAATAAACAAATCAATAGCAGTGATAGTACACAGCGTGCTGGGTGGTCATCAAATATCAGACTCGCTGCAGCATTTGGCTGTGCTCAAGGTGGTGATAAGCTTTTTAAACAAAGCACATTTGACAATTACGAACAGAGTAAAAACAGTCCCAGAGCGCAGCTACAATTAACCCAGAGATATCTGGTTCTTTCTCATAGAATCAAGTGATGAGGAGAGGCACCACTGGCCATAAACGAAGAACAAAGGAGGCGGGCAATGTTTCGTGGCACTGTTAAAATTGATGCACTATAGTTTGGACCAGGCATGCCAGTACAGCTTTATATATGCTAAGGGCAGAAATGACCAAGCCTACAGGCTACGTACCACATTGATTCTGTTTCTCTGAAGCTGAACACAAAGCAAAATGAATCCTTAACCATGGATGCTAGTCAAAGTTTTAACTAGGCAGCTTTCCTGGCGATAGATACATATGTGATATGATACAAAAAATAGTTCTGATTAATGTTTTCTTTATCATTTCTCTTTTTCTCTCCTTAAATTGGTTTTCAAGCTGACTTCATTGCAAGTTATACTGGGTGACGTTTTTTAACACCATTTACAGACTTGTTTAAATACAAATTAGAGATACCTCGGTACAGTCTTACAAGGTGTGTTGTATAACAAGGTGGACATTATGTATCTTATATGGCTCACTGATTAAACGATGAATTAACTGAAATGAACTTATCTGTTTCTTTTTTATTTTGATAGGCAACTTTATATGTAGAATTGAAGGGTGTCAACATCAAAGGTGAGTCCTGCTTTGGAATATTTTGGTCGGCAGTGTGGATCGAAATATTGAAAGTCAGACGTAAGCAACTGAAAGCTCGTTGGATGGACTTTCATGCATTGCATTTCTATATAGATCGCTTGCACTTTGTTTCCATCAAATACAGACACTGTTTGTGTATTTAATGATACAAAAGCAGTTAACATCATGTTAGCAACAATACCCAGCGACACCATTTTATAAACATGCAACATATGAAAGCCAACTCGGTGAGGTTTCAGACATGTATTTTTGATGTTCATTGTTTTGCGCTACATTGCAGATTGATTAAAAAGGAGACTCGTGTTTGATGTTGACGACTTTCCAATTCACAATATTTCCCTCTGAAATAAAAGACTGAAATGTTGATTAGCTAATTTAAGTTAGTTAATTGTCTAATCATTAAGATATACAAAGAGCCTAATATTTGCCTTTCTGTACAACCCATCTGCAAAGACTGCATTGAGGTATTTCTCATAGTTCGTAAAATACAGATGTGTAAATAGTTAGAAAAATAATCTAGTATGTATATATCTAGAAAAGCCAGAGCGACCGTCGGAAAACAACGCAAGAAGGTAATGCAATGGTAAAAATCTGTGCAAAGTTCTAGCATCAAAGCTACGTATAACGAAGAAAACCACACACATAGGGTGCCCCTAAAGAAAACACTTTCCTCTCATTTCCCTCTATGTTACACAATTCATTTTCTATCATAGGTGCCAAGATAAATCCCTTTTCTCCTATTGATTTTCCCTTTTTATACCTGAAGCAATACCTAAGAAGAAGCAACAATGCTTTAAGTTTGCTAGTCCATTCTTGCCAATTAACGATATTCTCATGATCACATCTCACTGTGCCGGCTCATGTATGTATAACAGGCTAGCCACCATATACCTTATATCTTTAGATTTTCTTATTTCAGATTTACTTTAGTAAGTTGCTATTCATAACATAAAGTGCTTGCCCATTGAAATTTTATCAAAATGTAAGTTCTTTCTCATGGCCTAGATCTGGAGTCACTGCTCTGCCCAGAAAGATGTACTCCCTTGACACTTCCTAATAACCTTAAACAGGCAAATAAATCAAGAGAGCTTTGCATCTGGAAATTGAAGCATCAATGACTGAAGTGTGCAACAGGATTCTACATTATGAAGAGCATATTTCCACGAAATTTGCTTCCAGGCTGTCATCTAACACATTAAAACAGCTGTCAAGCCAAACCTCCACATAAAGCTTTCACTGCAAGCTTAACACATAAAGCTAAGAGAAGCAGATCGAAATCATGCTGAAATAAATATGTACTATTTTTAATCAGTAATGTATGTTCACTATAGACAGACATCCATGCAATCCATCACAACCATGTTTTGCACATTTCCATACTGCTGCAAAGGCAGAGTACTATACGTAACCAAATATACTGGGCATCCATGGCAAACCTTTCAAGAAACTAGCGTCCTCAAGGCATTTTTTTTTTGTTTTAATTTTACTGAAATCATAAACGCCCCTTGCGGAGCTTTCTCAATCAGCACGCTTAGCCATACTGCCGGACAGTGCCGCCTGGACTGATGCCAGCACCTCGAAGCGTTGGCTGACGATAGCTGGAGCACAGCTTGGTATGTCTTTCCTTTTGCCGTCGGAGTGAGCACGTCTTGATGGACCCATGTGACCATGTTTGGCTCGTAGCTGAGGTCAAACACAAGCACCCGTAAAACATGTTGCAGTTTGCTCATCTCAGAAACCCGACATTGCACGCGACTGCTCGTGCACCTTTCAAGTTTGGCCTCAAAGCTCAAGAAGCAGGGAGTTTGACCTCAAAAATCATAACAACTCTGACCGTCATATTTATTCGTCACCAACCTTCTACAAAACCATGAACCTGCGTTTGCTGTGCCTTTTGTAATTTTATTTCAAGAGGCAGCTTTGAGGCCAAACTCCAAAGGTGCAAGAGCAGTTGAACACCATGTCGGGTTGGTGAGATAAGCAAACTGCAACGTGTTTTCTGTGCTCTTGTGTTTGACCGCAGCCATGAGTGAGACGCGGTGACACGAGCCCATCAAGACTACGCTCACTCCGACGGCTGAAGACGTATCAAGCTGCGTTCCAGCTGTCATCAGCCACTGCAAACATATGGAGGCAATTGCGTGGGCTCTTGTGGCCAACACTTTGGGATGCTGGCATCCGTCCAGGCGCCACTGTTCAGCATTTGAGTTAAGCATAAAGCACGCTGTAGTCCTAATGTGCCTGCTTATTAGTGATTTAAAAGGAGCACTCACGTTGTTCATGATGTTGTCCAGGTGCTCTGAGCGGCGTTCATGGCTAGGGTGCGTAGAAATAAACTCCACGTCCCCCAGGGCATCCCCCATAAGGCTCATCTTTGTCCAGAATGCGCTAGCTTCACGAACATCGAAGCATGCCTGTAAAAAATGCAGAGGAATAGTGAGAACAGTGTCACTCATGCTCACTTGCTGCCCAATTCAAGCACATGATGTCCTTTTGAGGAAACTACAAGCCCTGTTATCAATGCACAGACCTTTGCTGCAAGTTGGAGGCCAACTTCATCAGCTTCAAGCTCAAGTTTTCTGCTGTAAGGAAGCCTAAGAAGAATCTGAAAAATAAATATGCACATAAAGATATATACACACGTAGGAATTGAAAAGGACCGTGACCATAACCCCTTATAGTGTCAGATAGCATTGTCCTTATCTTACTCTATCTGATTAATTAACAAATAGTCAAGGTAACAAAAACAGCACACATAAGTCATTGCTTACATTGCCTAGAAGAGCCTAAAAGCAAGTGCCTGGTAAAACCTTTAGCCTATCAAGAACAAAAAGTAAGAACACAATAGTATACAATAGATTAAGACCTGCCCAGTTTCTGAAATCTACCGTTGATTTAGCCCCATGTTTACAAATTCTTTTGTCAGGAAGTGTGCATATATTTATTCATTGCTCATAATTGATATAAGTTAAATATTTTGTTTCCTCGGGATAACTGGTGCGAAATGTTCCATATCACACAAACTAATAAAGTTAGCCATTGCCAACTTTTTTTAATACCGGATCAGACAGCCGTTTGTGCTGTAAACAAAAAGAACCGCTGAAATCATGGTTACTCTTCAGGAGTGTTGGCTTGTGCACATATCTGAAAGCCCACTAAATTAGGCCAAGGCATAATTCAATCAATAATGAGCATCAGGAAAAACAGGGGAAAACTTATCACTGCATTTCATACCTTAATAGTAACTCACAGTTTGGAGAAGGTAGCAATAAAATCCAGAGCGGCTACATTACCTGCACTTAGCCACTTATCACAACTGTTGAAAAAGGGCAAATTGAAATAAAAATAGCTCTAACAAAGGCATAGATAAGCGTCACAACCGATTTGTTGCATGCACAAGTGGCAGGTGCATGAAATCTCCCTATCATGTGGCCAACCATAAGTCAGTCAGACTGGGCAACCCTCAATTAAAGCCAGAAGCAGCCTCGGTGTAAGGTGAAAAAAAGGAAAAAAGAAAAAGAAAACTTGCATCTAGCTTTCCTGGACTTACTGCAGAGATTGCGACGTGTACATCCCAAACTCTAGCAAGACACAACTACCAGTTAACAAGAAATGTAAAAGAGGAAGAAAAAAAATTTCATTACATTGTGAAAAGTGCATTTGCAACCTTTAAAGGTAAGGAACCAGATTGCTTGCCGCAGGCAGGAAACCCTTGGCAGGGCAAAATCCTCTCTTTCATTAGCCAACATATGAGCTTTAACAGGAGAGAAATTACTCATCAGCATCCACACAAGTAATGCCAATGATCCAAAGAAAAGCTACACAGCTTCATCAGAAACTCCGTTGAAGAAAAATTTGTGCTGGTCCAGGGTTTGAATCTGGAATCAGAATCTATCAATCCAGTCACTCTATTTACAATCCTTCAAATATGAAATCACTGGTAAAGCTGTATAGCTTCCCTTCGTGGCCATATGGCTGTTCTTGCATGCCTGCTAACGAATGGTTACTCCCCCATAACAAATCTACTAATCCACTTTGGGGGATTCCTTTAAATATGTCAGCTACACAAGACACATTCTTGAAATCATTTTTTGTATGTCTGGTTTTTCGTCGTTACTTCGGCCATTTGTCATATGAGAATGCAGAGAAACAAAACACTGGCTGTTGGTGAAAAGTTAGGTCTCATATATATATATATATATATATATATATATATATATATATATATATATATATATATATATATATATATATATATATATATATATATATATATATTATATCCACTGTCTTGCCTGCACCTATGCAGGTGCTACACGAGCACGGAGTAAAAGTTTGAGCAATCCACTTGAAAATTGCCAACAATTATCCAAAGTACAAGAGTTATCTGTAATACGCACAAAAAAAGATGTTACAAAAAGCAAAAACATTATACTGAGCTCACCCACATGTCTGGCAGCATTCGAAAATGCTTCTCTAAGGTGCATTAGAATAAGTAACGAAAAAAAAAGGAGAAAGACATTTATAAAGGTGCTAGTGCAAGATACACTAACATGCGAAAATAAGAAAAATGGAAATGGTAACTTACACTGACAACTTTCTCAAAAAACCAATGCGTAACAACAGCAATGCCATCAGTTGGCATGATGGCCCAGATAGCAGCCAGAAATCCAATCAAGGCAAAATCTATCAAGTGGGCATAGCTCACTTGTTCTGCCTGCGGAGAAAAAGGCACAGCTTAACTTCTTATCCTGTTTATTTCCTTTCTGCAACAAGTAGATCACGAACAAAGCAAAAAACAAACAGCTCACAGCATGCATCACACTTATGACGTGTGATTAATCATGTTGCTTATTACAAAATTGTGCCGTACTGCAGCATGTATTCACCAATGTCACTTTCAAAAACTACACCGACATGCACAAGTCCTAGCACAGGCCCTATCACCATCAATTTTCACAGTGTTACTAACATTACATGTGACGGGGAAAGCACATTAATTCACAAGATGGCAGCTACACTTAACGTGTTTCTCTTTTTGCTTACAGCAGAGTCTAATACAGCTCATTATATTAGCCAAAAAAGAATTTACATGCTTTGCACTTGTTAACATTTGGCATTTAAACACTGCTGGACACTCTATCACTGCAGCATTTCAACTCTGGGCTATGCTGGGCTATCAGGGGGTCGTTAGTGGAGAACTTTGGATTTATTTCAGCCACCTGAGGTTCTTTACCTCACACCAAAATTTCAACAGAGCACTGAACTTGCAAATCTGCACATAGCAGACAAATTTCTTAGCCATGAATGCTACGTAGTGCGCGAACAATTTTATTAAGAGTACATTAGCACTCAGTACTAATACCAAAGCCAGCTGTCTCGAAACATAATAAGCCACAAAAAAGAAAAAAATAATATATATATATGAAGGAAAGAAGCCAACAGTCGGTGAGGCCAAGGAAAGCGTTGGGGATGGTACTTTGTCTTTTTTTTTTTTTTTGAATGTTTACTTGGATAATCACATAAATTAGTAATGTAATCTGTTTAGGGCAAAGATATATATATATATATATATACACACACAACCTAACATAAAGGAAAAAAATTGATTGTGTGATAAGCACAGCGGCATCTTTCATCGAAAGATGTTAGATTATGAATAATATGAAAAATAAAAGTATAAATTAAACTTGATCCAAACATACTGTACATAAATATTTATCTATTATTTTATGCTCTTCAAGCATGTTCATGATAAAAAAATAAAACCTTCCACAAGATCCTGCATGGGCAGCTCAACAGGACTGGTGGCGCCATCTGGATTCAATTACAGTAAATGCTAGCCACCTGAGAGATTTGAACTGCGGAACATTTATTGAATGCTGTGTAATATACGTCAATGGGTAAGCATTACAGCACAGTAAATACTGTCTCTAAAGAAAACCGAATTTTGGCTAAGTGACTCTGAAGCTTAACACAATTCTGTAGTTTCCTCAGAAAAATACATTCGTGTGGTTTCTTCATTGCATGCGCTGCAGACTGAAATCCAGAAGTGACACTGCAGTGGAGCACTCGGATTAATCTGGACAACCTGCAGTTCTTTAGTCCTTTCAAGTGGAATTTTACCATATCAATCCAAAACAAATATATTTCCACCTGTATATATTCTATCCATACCTCAAGAAAGCTAAGTAGTTTTGTAAGGGAATACATGTGGCTAACTTTTTAAATGCATGTAAAAAATTTTATGTTACAACGTGTCAAATTATGCGGCAAGTGCAATGTTAAAACACAAGGGTTGAAATTTGTACAACTTAGAGATTGTGGAATCACTTTTCTGTTTTGGAAGGCGCATATCACTGTAGAAATGCAGAAGAAAAAAAAAAAAACTGACAGCATTTACTGGTGGCAAAGTCTGTTTACAAAGAAATGGTGGACGATAAACTGTGATTCTATCTTTTCTTTAGTCAAATTAAAGCCTGCAAGAAGTGACATCGCCAAGTATAGGCCTGGAAACAATGAACTGTAACCACTGCAAAATGTTACAATAAAAGAAACATGAAAACGCCAGTTAGTTGCCTTACACCATGTCCCAAAACACAGTGGGCCATTTCGTGAGCGAGCACGTTTCCCAGTTGCTCGTCGTTTGAGCAGATCTCAAGCATGCCGGCAAACACAAAGATCTGCCCGTTCTGCAAAAGACAAAGGCAGGTGGTTTACAATGATGAACAATGCTGCATTGTGTCCGCAATGCTGCTAGGCGGCCACTCGCTGCAAGCAATACTGATACAAATACGGCTCAGTTTTTATATAGTTTTAAAGTCAGATGGCCAGTATAGAGAAGCATAGCTTAAATGCAACTGTTGTGTCCAGAATGCAGGTATCACTTTTTTTTATACCCAAAGAGCCGGTATCACAACTTTTATTACGATAGCAACTAATAATAAGCTCTATGCTGAGCACCTATCATCACAAGTAGAATGCAGAAAAGCATATCAAACGATTTATACTTGTTAACCAAATGCAGAGCAAACGTTCACATTATCTACAACTCCTCCTTAAAAGCATGCAACAGGAAAGGTCCAAAACAGCTTGAATTAGACTGGATTGGTTCTGAAGCTTTTGCCTTTTATAACGGATGGAATGTAAAAAGTCCTAGCCAAGTCCTGACATTGGCGCAGTCTGTCCTGCTGTGGCATCAACGTCGCCAACATTATCTATCCAGTTAGTTTTTCCCATCCTGTTCTCAAGGCAATGTTGTCTCCAAGTAAAACTGAAATGTTGCCATAGTTGTACAGCTGAGCCTCACAAAAGTAGATGAAAGCGTGAAGGTTTTGAACACTTCCCAAAGACCACACTTAGTTGTTATTTGCTAATCATTCTCCTCCCTGATAACCAGTCACAAGCCACAGCTTGCTTACTGTAGTTGATCACAACTCAACTCTGCTCATTAAACCCTCTCTCTCTCTCTTGAAGCCACACTGCTGTTCACCATTGCACATCAGTTAAAAGGTGGAAGTATGGGCAGAATTTGATGCACAGCCTATATAGGTAAAGAAAACTTGGTGCTGTATAAAACAAAAATAACTGAAAAGTAGGAATCTGAGCTAGCAATAAAAAAAGAACAAAGCAGTGGTCCTCACAGGCATCACGAAGGCATTCTTCATGGGACTGTCAATCACAGACACTGACCACGAGAGATTGTGAATCTCATCGATGTCCCTGTTTCCGTGGAGGAGCTGATTGGCCACGCGCACCACACGGTGGTAGACGGGGTGCACAGCAGGAAGGAGGTGTGGCTTGACGAGCTCGAATTGCTAGAAAAAAAAAAGAGAGAAAAGGTTGAGCAGTAAGCAGTGGGGGCTGTCCAGGTGCGAAGGGGAGTCTCAGGTATCAAGGAGAAGCACACATTTAAGTCTCTTAAGCGCTGATTATTACCTAAGGTAGGGAAACGTTAAAATTTTCAGAACTTTTCAAGCAACAAGCCAAGGTTTAGCTAGAAAAATTCTTATTCATCGAGATGACTGGTTATAAAATTTAGCATGTCCAGAAACAGTATATTCACACCATCACTGAACTGTATTTTCAGGGTCTTGACAACACTTATTCTGAATGATTCGTATCAAGAAAAGTTGTGATTTAAACAATTCAGCATATTTCAGCATTTTAACGCGCCCACACTGGCAACAAAATAAACAAAAAGAAAACGAGCATTCACTGGATCTTAGTGCTAGCATAAAACACAAAGGCATCTATCTCTAAAGTTACTTATTTAGATTAGTGGCTCCAGAGAAGGTTTTACACACATCTATACTTCCTTAAAGAATCCACATTAGGGCAAATTATGAGTTGCATACAAGGATTTTACAGTATTCAAGTCATGTGCATAAGTATAGTGGTGGTTTCAAATTATTCAATAGAGATTTGCCTTTTCAAAAAAATGTGACACTTCAGTGCATTCTGTACAGGTAGATTTTACACTAAGGTGGACAGAACATATTTTACAGTAGAGAGCTTTATAATGTGACAAAAAATTAACTATAGTAACTAACCAACTATTTATTTTCGAATTTAAAGGACAGTTTTATAATGTAAAATTGAAGATATTCACCTCCAACAGTGGGCCCTCTTTTTAAATTTTATTAATAGGTGACGCAGCTCAAGCTATTGATTGTTAAATATAGGCATCTGAATGCTCACTCAGTTGGCTTTCACGCAATGCACGTTTCCATTTTTATGCATCAAGTACAGTCACCGCTTGTGTATTTCATGGTTTAGAAGAAGTTAATACACATTTAGTGAAAGTAAGACATCCAGTGATGCTGTCTTATAAATGTGCAATGCATCAAAGCCAACTCAACAAGTTTGGAGATGCGTAATTTTTACATGTGGTATTTCAAACTATGCTGTCGATTAAGAAAATTTAAAAAGGGGTCTCATCTTCGTTGTTTATGCTTTTCAATATCAGAATACAAATTTGTCTCTTTCAAATCAAAAACAAGAAGTTTATTAGTTACTTATTTATTAATCCTCCAAAAATTAAGCTCCATAACGCACATAATATCTGTCTTGCCATACAATCCACCTGAAATGACCACACTGGCCTATTTTTCACACGTTGAAAGAAAAAAAAAATTGCACTGAATAATTTGTTTCAGATTGCAATGCCTGAAAGAGTTAAGCAGAAACCTGCTTCTGCATTTGTGTGCAAGCAGAATAATTCAATGACAATGAAAACAGCTCTTCACATAACATTGCACAACATTTGTTGTGAAGTCCTGTCAAATTCTTGTCAACACAAAATATTTTAGAGTGTTCAACATGTTCAAACACTGCACAAAATATAGCACACACAGTGCAAGGTAATGAAAAGCGTTTCGCAAGCTATGTTTCAGCCCATTGAGTCAACCATGGAAAATGAAAGCTATTTGATGAGAGCGCTGGTTTGAAAGAATACAAAATACTTCAATTACCTCTATCTAAATTACTTTTCTGGTACAGATATATATCCTGCTCCAACATTTATGGCAGCACAAAGGAGATATCAACTGAGAAGAAAGGGGTGACAACCTAATTAAAACCTCTATGAATGCGTGGCAAGCATCTGTGACAATTTTCTATTCACGTGCCAGAGTATTGGAAGCAAACTCTCTTATGTATTTTGTCATCTTAATAACCATTTTTATACAAGCATGAAGGTCACCATAAGCATCCAAGCAGTATAAAAGTAGTGCTTGATACAGTCTGTCCGGCTTGTGAAGCAACCACACTCTGTGATGTGAACTTATTAATGTAGCTGGGTGATGACAGAGCATTCTATGGGCATTGTTCATGCCACTGGCTTCCTACTAAGGAGGTTAAATTACCTGTCACTCAAACCATGGTAATATGTGATTAAAATCGGTCAAGAAATATGCTGACCCTAGTGCATGCTCCAACCAATATAAGTGCCTGCCAAGGCATACATCAGCACATCTGCATATGTCAGGCTACCCCATACACATTGCAATTTCATGCAGAGAAGACAGTGTTGAAATGTGGTGGTACATGGGGTTGAATGTCCCGAAGTGTATATGGACGATTAATTACAACTATTTGAGACTTGTACATTAACACTGAACAGCATGCAGATGATTAAGCATTTTGACGGAAGTGAAATACCAATCCAGCTTTGATTTATCAAGCAAACTTCAGATCAAGGAGCAAACATCTAATCCACTGAGCGATCATGCAAGTTATTAGTATAAAAATATAATTTTTACTTGAATGGTGTACTATACCGCTCTATGGTGAACCAGGTTATAAAATTTTGGGCAAACGAGCAGATTCTGCTATAAAGAAACATGATAGAAATAACATTAGAACAGAAATTCACTGATTCACCTGGAATCAGACTTTGTAAACAGTGCTAAAACAATGCTATCGCAGCTGCTGAAAGTCATAAGCTACATATATTTATGCGCACTGCTCTCCTCTTGGAGCCAGTGACTATGACAGAAATGAAAAGTCTGTTTCAGAGTAGGGTCCGTATTCTGAATTTGTGTCTTTATTGAAATTGTCACCATCCTCCTGAGCGCGAGTCATCTGATTGGTGGAAACGATGGAACCGGAAGTGGCAGCGGCATCTGGTTCCATCACACAATCAGAGAAGTCGAAGTCGGGAAGATAACGATGCTTTTGATAATGACGCAAACTCAGAATAGAACAATATTTCTCTCAGTCTCGCTTTCTCTTTCATGAAGTTTCTCTCTCTCTGACAGGAATGTTCACCCAGAGCTACAAAAAATGCATGCTTGAGATCATAATGAAAGAAAAGCCCATGCCACTCCATTAATTGCATGTGTCACACTTGGCACATGCTCACGAGGAACACTTACCATTTCAAACTCGAAGTCTGATATCTTCCTAAACTGCTCACGAGTGAAGGCAACAAAGCGGCGTCTGTGTGTGATGGGTGTTTCTTGGATGTGGGTGTAGTAGTAGATCCCTCCGACAGCCCATGTCGCCCCGAAAAAGCCTGAAAGCCAGACACTTATGGTTAGTGCTTGAGGCTTTCAGCATTGACTAATTAAAGCCCAAAATAGCCAGATGACCTCAATAGTGAGCACTACAGTTATGCAAAGATTTTGGAATTAAGAAGTCTGCCATATCGAGCTACAAGAGTGGAAGATTTTCATTTTCAATACCATAAATGTTTAGCTAATTGTAAGCTTAACTCAAAAGGCCTCTTGTAGGGGGAAAAATTGTTGCATTGATTACTACAGACAAACCAGCAGACATGAATGCAAACGAAGAGAATACAGAGAGTATCAAAAATGCAAGGCTGAAAAAATTTAAATGACCATCAAGCTCTGGAGCACAGCACAGTCTATGTGTCCTATGATGTTTGACAAAGCCAAGCAGACTACGTTTTTGAATACATACTATTCTGAATGGTCACATGACAGAAAATGCACATACTCTGTGCTGCCACTGAAAACATTGCGACATGTAGTATGTGCACTGGAAAGCACTATGATCACCAAAATAAAAAATATATATCAAAGCAAGCCTGAATTCAAACCCACGGTTACTGTCCTTTTTTTTTTTTTTTTTGACATCCAGAGCCATAGCCTCCTTTATACTTTCTAAAGGAGGCTATGCCAGAGCATAACATTATTGGAATGAGTTCCAGAAGTTAGAATGGTGAAACAGTATTAATTACACAAAAGTATTTACAATGATGGGAGAAATGACCAGAAGAAGGAAGCAGAGAAAAAATAAATTTGAAATTAAATTTATTCTATACATTGACACAACTGATAATCCTTCAACTCTGCAACACTTATTGTCACCATACAACTCTTTCTTTTCCCTTCCCAGGAGAAAATATAAAGTGGGAATTGAAGTGCTCCCAGTTGAATTTAAATAAGAGTTCAAGTGGTCCTGCCTGAAAGCAAGTGGTCTCACCAAGGCCCACTTGAGACATATATATTCACATAAACATTTGCATTTTCAACGAACAGGGCAGACCTACTGTGTTTTATGAGCTGTTGGCGGTTTAACTATGCTAAATTGTATTTACCATTTCTGCAATCAATGCAGACAAAAACGCATGAAACAACCTCTCTCAATAGGCAAACACTATTGATGCCTGTATGAGAGTCTCACAGCTAAAGATATATAAATTGGTGCAAAAGTGTACTTAGTGAATGCGTATATTGAGTTCATGGCATCATATTTATGTGCTTGTATATTTTCTTGACTTCCATGAGCGCGTTTGTCTATGTCACAGTTCTCTCTCTTTTTTTTTTTTTTTTTCAACTGGAAAGTAACTCCACTTTTCCAAGTGGTTTGCAAAACGGTCCCATTTCAAAGTGGTCCCTGTCAATTTAACTCACTTCAAGTGGTCAACTTGCAAAATTTTACTGCGTGAACATGACGGCGCTGTGCCTGTTTGCGAACAAGGAGTACTATAAAAGAGACAGCTTCACTATATTTGCAACAATATAAATACATTTATTGCATCAGAATAATGAACCCATCAAAATACTAGTTCAACCACACGTTTGCCTCCTGACACAAACATGCAAACACGGAAGAAACAGATGTCAAACATAGTGCGTGCAGATAATTGCACGGCGTTAACTTACCTGCGACTTTCCATTTATTCTTGAGGGCGACTGCAACGAAGTATGCCTTCTTGTCTGAAGGTAAGGCTTTCCACCACTTTCGAAAGCCTCTGGATAGACAATATTTACATTTTTACCATCTTATGCCATGCACACAAGCGCAATCGCAGTCGATACATGCACACTGCATGCTCAACATAACGTGTCCACTGAAACTTAACTCAGAACAGACCCACGCATGCGATATTTTAGCGCAATCGGAGTCGACACATGCACGTTGCATGCTCAACAGTACAATGTACGAGTCCACTGAACCTTAAATCAGCACAGACCCACACGTGCGATATTATAACGCGTGTCAACGAGTAATGAAGCTCACCCACCTTCCAGTAATTATTGCAAGTCCTTTAGTGATCTGTTTTGCAGCAATCAGAAATATGGGATGGATGCAGTGCCTCGGAGAAGTGTGGAAGTTCGCTCTTGTTATCTGTTGACGCTCCAGCGCCTTCCAATGTACAGCAGCATTTCTGGGCGGTCCATATGCTGCTAATTTTGCAGTGCAGATCAGAGACCTGGCAGCCCACATGCTTGTGCCGAAGGGCTGTGAGCGCAATGTTTTGATGCTATGCTAGCCCGAAGGGCCGAAGTCACTACCTTGTTTTGAGATCAAAACAATGCATAACATACTTTACAGATGTTTACAGTCCAGTGAAGAAATGTCAAAATAAATATCGTGTGAGGGAATACCAACGAGAATGCTGCATGGCGCACTAGAACCTCCCCAGATGGACGAAAGGAGAATGCAGCATGCGGCGCAAAAAGCGTCTGCACGATGGCAGCTTAGCGGATTGCATTGGATTGGCACGGCGCGATGAAAACCGCGCTCAAAGTGGCTAACACAAGCTAGAAAATTGGCTTTGCTGCTCACTGTGAAAAATCGATGTGTGCGTGCATTCTCTGCGGTCAGATTTACGTTCTTGGAAGCTGATACAATTGTTTAGTGTACGGAAGAAGACCGCGTGTTGCTTTCTCTCATAAGCACTTTTGAGAACGAAATACCAAAGCGTAACAAGTACATTGACCTTGTAACAAGCGTAACAAGGAGCTCGCAGACCAACGACTAGTGAAGGTGTAGCGGTGTAGTATAGAAGGTACGGGAGTTCTTCATGGCCTCAGCCGCCAGGCGAATGGCCTGCTGCTGAACGGCGGGGTCTCCGCTCCGCAGCCAAACCTCCCAGGCTTCTCTACTATTGTTCATGCCGGCGCCTGGGGAGTCGGCGCATCCCCAAATAATGTGATCTAGTGTGCCTCTATGGCCGCAATTTTTGCATTTCCAGTCTTCTTCCTCCCCGGTCTGTGTCAGGAAGGGCAGGTGTAGTTTCCGGCTTGTAACCGTCTCCAAATGCGCGTCTCATTGTTAGAGAGAGACTGATCCGGGGGTGGGTAGCTCTTTCGATTTAATGTGTAGAATTCAGTGGCACAGAATTATTCCCCTGCAGTCTGGCTGTTCCATTGCCGCCCGGTGGTAGATATCTTGGGCTAGCAAGTGTGTAGCTTCGTTACCAGGGTATTCATGTGCAGGTATCCATATGATAGAGATTGTTCGATTAATTGGGTTAGCAAGGAGGATCCTCTTGGCCTCCTCCGAAACCCGCCCTTTTCCGAAATTCCAGACAGTCTTTTTGCTGTCGATAATGGATTGCCTGCCGTGCCAACGCAGGCGAGCGCTATTGCAAACTCTTCAGCTGTGCTCGTGTCACGAGTGCGTGTCGAGGCCGCAATTTTGGGTACGCCATTCCCATTTACTACCGCCGAGACTGCCGCTCCATGCCTTCCGCACGGTGCGTCGACATATGCTACGTCTTCGGCTGCCTTATTGTGTTTCATTCGTTTTGCAATAGCTTTTGCTCTATGTTCGGGTGCATGTTTTTCGGCAAAAGTGGCACCAGCAGGTGTTTCCTTGTGTCGGGTGGAATAGATGTTTCCTCTTGTGTGCCTCTGTCTGGTTGGAGACCAATCCATTCGAGGGTGGTTCTCCCTGTCTCCGTTTGACTTATCTTTCTAGCTGTGCGATGCGGACCGCCTCAGTTAGCACTTGCCATGTGTTGTGTATCCCCATTTTTTCCAGCTTCTCCGTCGAGGTGGATGTGGGGAGACCTAGTGCTCGCTTGGCTCATTTCCTAATTATTGTGTCGATTCTGTTACGTTCAGCGTTCTCGATCCAGAGGAAAGGTGTGACAAAAACAAGGAGCCCGTTTGCTGTACTATACGTCAGCAAACGTTTAAGAACCCCAGGTGATAGAAATTTCCAGAGTCCTGCACTGAAGCGTCTCTCGTAGCTTGAGTCGCTTTGGGACGTTAAATCCAAGAAACCGAACCATACCTATGCTATTCGCTCATTGCACTAGAAGATTAAAAAAATGAAAATAAAACATACAAATCATATACATGAGGACGTTTCATGTCATACCAAGACGGAGCAAAACCGACTGTAAAATGCATTGAAAATTATAGAAAAGGTAAGCAGTGCTGCGCACAATTTTGCAATTGATTAACTTAGCAAATCGGTTGAAATTTTTTGAACGGGTGAAAGTTTTGCTTAAAGCAGTACCAGGGATGTACAACCGAGAAAAAGAACTGTTCGTCATTTTTTATGCACCATATACAGTCACTCGATCTTCAGTTGCCGATACGTTTTGTAGACGAATTCATCGCCAAAGCAGCAACGCGTTCAGCGCCTGCAGCGCCGCCGTATACGCGCGACACGAGATAGCCTCGTTACAGCGGCCTCGCGGCCGTTTCTCTTCTCACTGTGTTGTCCTATAGTTGGCTGTTGTCGTTGTTGATTTTTTTTTTTGTGATATATATGAACCAACCAGTTCAAATTCAGGTTCTGGACGATTCCTCAGGTTTGCCATTTCACTAATATTTGGCGTAGAGTTGGCGTAAAAAATATCTGATCCCCTTCCCCTTCCCGCCATGTACCGAACTTGTACAGAGCATGGTGAGGTCAAAGATGGGGCCACTTCAGTACCGCGCTGCACCTGATCGACGTCAAACTAAACCGAAGTCTGAACCCAAGGTCATTGCTTTTTGATCATTGTATTGTCAGGTGGCGCCTTACGCAGTATGCCAGGGTCTGGAACTTCAAGTGGGGATCAGAGATTTTTGAACGCGACTCTATATGTGAAGACACTTCAAGGCAGTGTCAGGCTACCCCAACTGAAAAATCGTCCTTGGCTCTACGTCGGTCCAATGCCTACATGAAACATAACCGGCCTTGGCCCAAGCTCTGTCCATAAGGCCGATCTCGGTTTTGGTTATTGGGCCTATCTAGTAGGTTTCATGCCGGCACTACGTAGACCCGACGTCGACAAGCAGCCTGACCGACCTAGTCCAAGCATGGTCGCCAAGATGGGGCGAGGTTGGACAAAACGCTGCCTGACTAGACTCAGATGTCCCTCCATAACGTTGCGAGTAAAACTGGTGCGTTCTTCATGAAAAAAAAAGAAAAAAATTGGTTACCCTAAAAACATTCTCCCGAGCTGAAACAAATACAGTGACCGTTTAGACAGCAGGTTGCAAGGAGCAGATATTTGGTAGTGAACATAATTAACGTAAGTATTTTCATGACGACCACGTTCATCATCTTAATCTCACAAGAAACAATGCCAAAGAAACACTATGACACAAGACAGCACCGCGCTTCGCGTATAAGCACCTGTCAGCGACTTTAAACCATATATCCCACACATGAGGCATTCACTCCAGAGCCAGTGATCCTGCAAGTCGATGGAAGTTATTTCAATCATTAAATTATCAAAAATAAAAAAGGGGGCTCATGTTGCTGATAATTTTTATTTAAGAACTTGTGCGAACACTATGCAGATGCATTCGCTAAATAGCATGCTGCTTGGCCAACTGGCAGCCAACCAGGGCCATAATTTGGGCCATGTTAGGCTGCCCAGTGTTGGGTACCGATTAATTTCTTAACATTTGCCGAGAAGTGTCTGGCTTTAAGTACTCAATTGTCCACCCTATTGGGCAATCAACCACGGCCCTACTTTTGGTCACTTTTTGGCAACCGAGAGTTGGGTGCCGACTATTTACCTACCATTTGCCGATAGTTGAGTGAATATATTTGGCCAACTATTATCCAGCGTGATCGGCAGCTAACAAGGGCCCATATTTGGGCCTGCACTGGCTGGCCGAGAATACAGGGAGCTGAGCTCTGCCTGATCGTTTCTGGCCATCAGTCAGTTTCAGTTTGGACATGAATGCATACCGAATTACGAAATTTGAACGAAGTAAAAACTGACACACAAACGCCGTCCCCTGTTAATGAGATGCGAATTAAAAACTGAAAACAAGACTCTTCGTAGCAAAGCAGAGGTCTAATGTGCCACCAAAATGCGAAATATTATCTGGCCCCTGGCGATATGCGAAGAAAGGCGTGTACCCTTGGCAACGGACGAGATGCATGATTGAAAAATAAAAAAATATATATTTCCAGTAATATACAGGAAATGGGCTCGGGCGAAAAGTTACAACGGTAGATTATCCACCACAAAGTAAAGCCTAAAATTTATAAATTTTTGAGAGCAGCACGCAGGGGCCCTGGCTCCCAGCTGCAACGGTATATGCCAAGCCAAGAGCGTTGTGACGATGGTCCGACATTAATTTCTGTAACGTCCATGGAGGATGCATGTGTGCGACCTGAGCGCGGATTAGGTACTGCGCGCGCAGGTCCTTGTGGGACCGGCTACCGTCTTCACTCACTGCATTTTCTGGTTCTCCTTGACATCAATCGACTTTTCGATGCTTTCCCGCATCAGGTCTCTGTCCCAATTCTCGCCGCCTTAGTTTCACTTGTGAAATTAGTATTTCGGCTTCAACCCCGCCTTGGGCCCATGACCATGCACTCCGCTAGCTCCACCTGTCGTCACAAAGAACCGCGGTAAAAATGCCACTCTGAAGGTATTATATTCTGTCAGGAGAATATATAGGTTTTGTGCCAGATGTTTATACCCACCTGGCGTACACTGCCAATATGTAATAAATAGAAAAATCGCAGACTAAAGCATGCTAAGGGCATTAAGTAAGATTCGCCAGACATTCTAACGGAAAACAATTTTACAATAAAAAGACGTTTCTTTTCTAGTTTAGTCTCTTTCTTGGATGGTTTCATGCAACAGAACCAGCACATTGGGCTGCGTATATATTCCCCCTGTTTTCGTTGACTTGAGTGCAATTACGTTAAATCAGCATAACACCGTACAACGCCGGGGCGTTGTTTTTCGGTTGGCGCACAAGTGTGTTCTTCGGTATATATTAATTGTTGATCTTTCTTATGAGATAATATAGATGTATTAGCGCCAGTCTCGTGTCCTTCCTTTTATTCTGTGCACGGGCTGTGTTGGTGCTAAAATGTCTTCTGAACACCGTACTCGTCAGCAAACGATGTTGCTGTATGGCGCCTCCAACCAAAGGAGATCGCGGTCTATTGTTTCCAGTGTATACGTACAGAAGAAGGAACCGTTGCTCTGTCATGTAATGTCCATAAAAGCAGGTCTCGTATAGGCTAATCTTGACAGGTCTACCAAAACATTCCGCTGGATACCATAAATATGAAATATGAACTTGAAAAATGATGCACTGTACTGTACGTCACTTAGCTGCCGTAACATCTAATGGAGCAATAGCCACTGGAATAATCAGACAGTTAATTTCACCAGAAGTCAACGACAGCCCCTCTCTTTCTACAGAATTTATAAGGGTCGATCAGAGTACGAGGCCCAGGATTTTTTCAGCGAAGACGACGAGGTGGGTGGTTTGAACATCCGATATCATAGCCGAAGAGGAAGACGAAAATACCAGACTGAGGGGGACACCACTGAAGGCCAGCAGCAGCAGCAGCAGCGCGCGCGAGGAACCGTGGCCAGGCCTTGGCGGTCGGTTCCCCCCGGGCCGAGTTCGAGCGGACCATGATGTCCTAGTGGCAACGTGGCAGAGCCTGCATGGGATGGCCGACGTGTACACGCAGGACATGGTCACCGTCCTGAGCGACCTGCGGCGGGGACGGGTCTTCACCGACGCCGAGGTCGTCTGCAGCGACGATGGAAGCCGGTTCCCGGTGCACCAGGTGCTCCTGTACGCCACCTGCCCCCTGTTCCGGGAGCTGGCCACGAGGGGAACCGGGGGCCCGGTCTCCAAGACCACCGCCGCCGCCGCTGCTGCCGGGGCCGGGGCCGCCTCGGCGGAGGACCTGTCACACTCCGCCGCCGGTGCCAGACAGGAGCCCGCTGCGTCGCTGGCTGTGCGTGTCGTCGATACCGGCCCGACCAAGACCTACACCGTGGACGGGTTGAAAGGCGTCGTCATGGCCTCCCTACTGGACTTTGTCTATACCAACAAGGTGTCGCTCTGCTCAGACAACGTGCTTGATATGCTCCTGGCGGCCCAGCGGTTCCAGGTGATGTTTCTGCCCAGGACGTGCACACGGTTCTCTTTAAGCTTGTGGGTTTGACAAGCGACTGTGACCAAAAGGGACAGACTTCTGACATCCACACAGCTGTTTCAGATTGCGGCAGTTTAGTTCCCGAAGTTATTGCCTATAGGAAAAAGTCAAGGTTTTAGTCGACCGTCTTTTGTAATCTCAGTCGAGGTACAAGAAAGTACGACGATTATTAGGCTGGAAGGGTGGCTAGAAAACGTCAGCAGAGGGAAAATTCTTGAGAAAGTCTATTTTTAGGAAGCAGAAGATAGCGCAGTGAATTCTGGGCCGAACTAAGAGGTCCTGATTGGGATGAAGCTGGATACTGCCTCGAAATGCAATGGAACCCAAGTGAAGGTTACGCGCATATTGCTCCCATTCCTCGCGCATTTGCAGGTTGCACATCCTCTTTCCTTTTGCATCCTCCTCCTCCCTCGAAAAAAATTCTGCATTCGCTGCTGTTTTCGCGTGAAAACTCCGAAGGTAGCGAGTATTTTCTCCGAGTCGTTTTTTTTTCTTATTCAATACACCCAGGTCAGAAGGCTGAACGATGGAAACCACGAATTAGTTGGCCGCAAAATTTGGGCTCATTATACCGCTGCGTGGTTCTGGTTTGGTTTATTTTTCTTCTCATCATCGTCATCATCATCCTGGCTATACCCAATCCAAAATCCCACTGCAGGGCGAAGGCCTCTTCCATATTTCTCCAATTGACCCGGTTCTGTGCTAGCTGCATCCACTTGACCCCTGCGAACTTCTTAACCTCGTCCGCCCACCTAACTTTCTGCCGCCCCCTGCTACGCTTTCCTTCCCTTGGAATCCAGTTTGTTACCCTAAGCGACCATCGGTTATCCTCTCTTCGCACTACATGTCCTGCCCATTCTGGTCGGTGACAATCGCCAAACTCCAAAGTACCTTAGAAAGGCTCGGATTTCTACCCATTTTTCTTATCTGAGCTCGATCATATTCGTCATTTTGTTCGTAAGCTGCGAACAGTAAATCATTTAGGTAAAGATAGAGTTAATGATGGTGATCGAACTATTGCTTCATTTTCTTGCCATTGCAGATTGAAAGGATTGTCAAAAAATGCTACGAGTTCCTCACTAAAGACATCAGCGTTGCTAACTGTATCCGCATATTGGAGTTCGCCAGGGAACACAAGCACCCCAGCCTCGTCGACATGGCCTTAAATTTCATTTCTGGAAACTTCGTTGAGGTGGGTATAAAATAACGGGATGGTTAATATGTGAATACAAGAACAAGTGTTTTTCATGAGAACTCAGTGAATCGCGCGCAAAAAAAAGAAAAATATTAAGAATGTCTTTCTTCCGTCAGGTCGCAAAGCAAAACCAAGATTTTGTTCGTCTACCGTATGATGATCTGAAGGCGCTTCTAAGCTCTGACGAGCTCAACCTCTCCGATGAAGGCAAGGCGTTTGTGGCAGCTACAAAATGGACCTCAGCAGACTCTCCCAACAGATATCGTTTTCTACCAAGCCTCTTAAGCGCTATAAGGTAACCTGTAAAGTACACTTCTCTGCTTTATACACATTTTGATGATTTCACGCTATGTAATGGGCACCGCATATTGGAGATGCGTGTTGGTCTCTTAATTCATACTCGGGCAGAACTGACGCTGCTTGCATAAATCAAATTCGTTCAATGGGTCAAACATTTGCTTGTCGTTTTAGTCAGCGAAGACTTGTGAGCCAAAGAGCGCCGAAGATCGGGGGATCTTTAAACACTGCTTTTTTAGACATCTTTGGACTCGAATTCATCAAATTGAACATGCATGATTACTTTCTTTTTTTCTGTTGTCTGCTACGAACTCATCAGTGTTTATATGAAACAGATTCGGGCTCTGCAAGGTGTCGTACCTCCAACAAGAGGTGTTTCCGCATCACATGCTCGATGACGTTGACTGCCGAGCTGTCCTGGAACCAGTCCATGGTCTTCTGGACCAAATGGAGATGCACGAAGATCAGAGGATGATCAACTTGACGCATCCCATGCTGCGACCTCGAATACCAAGGCATGCACTCCAAATTCGCTCTCGGCGTGTGTTTAAGTGCTTACATTCCCGAAATGTGCGTTTTAGAGAGTTGGCACCAACCTACTTAGCAGGCCGATGTCAGCGCCGGCTACTGCCGCGCCCACCATTGGTGATTGCTGCCGACTTCGCACAGTTACTTTAAATCTCCCGCCGTTGCCAGTCATCAGAGAAGCTGTTGTAGATGCGATGACTTCAATGGGCGTCTCAAGTACTGCTTTTATATAATGCATTGAGTGACGCCGCATCCAATGTTTGTTTGCCTGTGCCTGAAACTTCGAAAATCACCAAGTATTGAAAAAAAAAAAACAAAAAAAAAAAAAAACAGGCGTTATAGTTTGGATTAGTTGGAATAGAAATAACGGGATGAACACAAGGACAACGGAAAGAGGCGCTTATGTACAAGACCGGCGTTGACTGCAAAATCAATATTTCAGTCAGGAAATAACACAATTCCAGCAAGCTGCGCACAAAAATAATCTTTGAATAAAAAATAGACGAAGGCCAAGAAGTCCAGATAGAAGCAAAGGCCGAATAACAAGACATGGCTTGTTTGCTCGTGGTTTCGCTCTTTTGGGGCTTAATAGCGTATGCTGTACACGAGTAAGGGACCTATTTCCTCACCTTCGTCTTTTCACGCCTTTTCTAGGAATTTAAAATAATTTCGAAATGTACTCAACGCAGACATTACCAACAGTTATTTTTAGCGCATGATTGGCGTCAGACGAAGGCTTTTAATAGGACCTGCGGTCATTTTATAATTTCCAGAAGATATTGCAAATACGTCTCATTAAAACTTTGTGCACCTCACTCCGCTCCTTGAAAGGACCCGGCGACCCCAACAACACGACAATGAATGATACATTTCCGTCGGTCACATTTGTAGATTACGCTGCCATTGTTGGGGCGTTCTCATTAGCCAGAACATAATCACGTGTGCACAAAACGATGACGTCACCGACCATTTGACATGTCCAAATGGGTAGAACTTAGCTCCTTGAGATGGGAGGGTTAGATAGAAAAAGAAAGAAAAGGGCGGGATACACCGCGCGTCCAGCTGATATCCTCTGTTAGTACGGGCATCCCCTTCGCTCGCTTCCATTGGACAACTTTCCCTTCCAGGGACATACTATTCGTGATTGGCGGCTGGAGCAACGGCAGCGCTACGAACCTCGTCGAGTCGTACGACTGTCGCGCCAACCGCTGGCTGATATTTCCCAACGACAGGGACACCATGCCCCGCGCCTACCACGGACTGGTCGCGCTGGATGGCCTCATCTACATGATTGGCGGTTTTGATGGCTCCCAGTGCTTCAACTGTGTCCGCTGCTTCAACCCGGTATGTGCTTCTGGACACCTAGTACTTGCCTCAAATCTTTGTCGTACGCAGACGAATCGTGCATAAACAAGTATCCTGACGCACGGATGATAGGAGGAGAGCCCCATTGTTTCGGAGTCGGCCTGGCTCCGTCAGGTATGACCAGAAGTGGTCCCCTCTTTTTCAGCCCCGAAGGAGCCAATCCGAACCCGAAACGTCCGGTTTCTCCCCACGAGACGTTATGTTCGAGTGTTACCTTTTCCCGAACAGATCGATTTATGTTAAGATGTTCGCATGTTCTCACCGAGTAAATCGGCCACAGTGAGTTAGTTTCTGTTGTCATGTCGCTGAGCTACCGTAAGATTGTCCGTATACATCAGCGATCGCCGGTGGCGCGTAGATAGTAGCCTCAGGACAGGGACGCTTTTACGGCAGCATCACCTCTGTGCTGAGTCAGCGACGGACAAATAAATAAGAAGACGGCAGGCTTCTTTGAGTCGCTAGAAATGCAATAATCTAGAACACCTTCGGCTAACACGCGCAATCATTCTGTACCGTGCGTTGCATGGCCCACTAGCACGTACTTTCATCCGTCTGGTCAATCGAGCAAAAGCTGACGTTGTATCATGTAAATTGTGAGAGTTCCCAAAGTGTGCTGAACTTAACGTTGAAAATACACGCCAGTACACTCGGGCGCATTTTTAGAGTAGCCTGCTTTCATTTTATGCTGAAGAAAGGCAAAATGTCATGACCCACAGATGAGGAATAGTTGTTTTTCCCGCACCGATAGCTGTAATCCTGATATTTATCCCCACGCTTCTCAGTTCCCTCCGAATTCAAATTTCTGGCTGTGAAAGGTGTATGTGAGAGTCTGATCAATGAGCGAAAGAGGGTGTCAAGCGCGCCGTTGTTAGACTCGCGAGTGTTGCACGTGGCAGGCACGTTCGGGTTCTCCGTCGCTCGACTCGGCATACAGCTCTAAAAAGAGGAGGGTAGAGCAAGCCTTTGGCGTCCCTGTTCTGCAGGCGCCCGATGGGTGACCCCGCTTCTGCCCGTCGCTGCAGCTCGCGCACCGGTGGACGGAGCGGGCCTGCATGCACGTGGCGCGCTGCTACGTGAGCGTCGCGGTGCTGGAAGGCAAGATTTACGCTCTGGGAGGCTACGATGGCGACCGGCGGACCAACACGGCCGAGCGATACGATCCGACGCAGAACACGTGGACGCTGATCGCCGAGATGAATGACCAGCGCTCGGACGCCTGTGCCACGGTCGTCGACTCCAAGGTACGATCATTCTCATACAGAACTGCTACCCAGGAAGGATACTTTGAAATAGGAGCGATCTGCTTGCATAGATGGTGGTCTGAACGACATTACACCCTTAAGGGCATACTTTTTCATTTATACAGCGCCCTTATTACACGCGTTCTTTTAGCTAAAATGGTGTCAACTGTGTATCTTCCATGAGAACGGAGGAATCGTAAGCTCTGAAGCTGGCGCAGATGTACTTGCTGTACATTTTATGCTCATCTGTATAAATTCCCTTTTAATAATGATATTAGCCATATGACCGTATGGACTGCTTGGGTGGACGTTAGTGGGCTGTTACTCCCTTATCACACCCTTTTAGTACTGCTCGACTGTGGGTCGAACAGCACTTCTTATAGCAGTTCTGTCCGCGCCAATAAATCGGTCTTTGATGGAATGAGATGCCGTTATGATAATCTCTGTAATCCTTCCTTATTTGCCTTTTACCTCAGACATAACTGCCCATTGATGACTGTCAAGAAATGAGTTTTTAGGTGGTTGTCGGGGCTGTATTCTCTTGCGGCTGACCACTTGGAGAAAGCGAGGTTTTGCCACGCTCCTTTACCTCCAGACAATTTTCTGTCTAAGGCTAGGCAGGAAAGAGAAAAAGACGGGCCTTTGTATCCGTGCCGTGGAAAATTGGCTGTGGGTACATGCGCAGGGGTGAAAGGGGAGGCGACGTGAGGGCGCTATAGTGCTGAAATAAGCCATCCCCCCACCCTCTTCTGAGATGAGAATATAGAGACGTCTTCTTCCCTTTCCCGCCTATCCTTTGCTGCAGAGCCACAGTAAGATGTCTGAGAGTAGAGAAACGGCACGATGCATTAATGCGAAAGGTGTTAGGTTGAAACGTGGCGGTATACCGAACAGTGGCGCACGAGACAGCTCTCAGTGTATGTTCCCATTGATTGCGATTAGCCCTTCCATGAAAGGACCATGACTTGCAAGAACTGGCCTCGGCTAGCCTCTGGTAGTAAGCAGCGTGGTCGATGAAACGCAATGGAGGACTAACGCGGCGTTCGTTTTGCGAATTAACGCACACTTGCGCAAGTCAAGGTTTCCCGCAATGATTTTGTCTCTTCTCTGGCTATTTTTCTTCAGGCCCTTCGCCAAAATCAATGAATGCTTGTTTCTCGTGCAGGTTTACATCGTTGGCGGATTCACTGGCCAGCAGGTTCTGAACACGGCAGAGTATTACGACCCCAGGGTGAACGTGTGGACCTACATTCGCTCCATGACCATGCCGCGCAGTGGGGTGCGGGTTATAAACTATCAGGACACCGTGTATGTCCTCGGCGGCTTCAACGGGACCAATAGGCTTTCGACGGGTATGAATTTACTTTAGTACATAACGTCGCAAGCTCATCGGATATACAAGGGTCATTTGTTTAACCTACACCAGCTGCACCAGTGCAGCAAAAATCCATTGTAGGTATAGGACATGTGCTACATTGGTGTAGCTGGTGTAGGTTAAACAAATGGCCTTACTGTCCTAATGAACCTCGCGCATGATAATCAGCGTACTGTCGATGATGCACTCGAAGAAATTGTGTTCGAGGTGGCGTGTTATCGCGTGTGGCGGGTATCAGAAATGAAGCACATGGAGATAAACCCTCCTTTCTCATTCTGGTTGTTCAGGAAAACCGGAATGGTGCGAAAGCCCCGGCGATGTAAAAGACCCAATACCGATGTCTGCATCCTTCATCTGCTGCCGTTTGTCGCAGAGAGTGTTGTGTATTTAGTTCTATAAGCTTTCTCATTGAATCTTTGCGGTGGACTTGTACAATGCATCGTGATATGTTACACAGTGCAATGTTAGCAAATATTCTTTGGGAGCACCTTGTGGGTGATGGGAAACCAAAGCTTAGTTTCCACTCTGCGGACTTCCCAGAAATCCAACGCCCTCGATTGACCTATGCATTGTAGATAAGGGGAAAAAAAATGCACTAAATGCGCCACAACATGTTTGCATTGAAACTGCTGCTCTTTTTTTTTTTTTTTTTTTTTTTTTTATAATCGCGAGTATTTCCGCGCGAAAAACTTATGGCAACGAAATTGATGGTTCTTTCTGGCGGGACTTGACTGGACAACTTCAAGTCTGCGACGAGTCAGCGCTGTACCTATTCACTATATAAGTACTATCCGTTTCGTCTTCATTGTTCTCCTAGTAAGTTTATTCGTTTTTGCACGATTTTCGTGTTCTGTCTTCTTTACAGCTGCGTTGCTTTTGAACATGCTACTGCACTCACTCTGCGGCGAATCCTTCTACTGTCTCTCCCAATGTATTTTGTATGCAGGAGAGAAGTACGACCACCTCAGGGATCGGTGGCTAGAGTTGCCCAACATGCACACGCCCAGGAGCAACTTTGCCGTGGCCGTGTTGGACGACCTCCTGTTCGCCATCGGTGGATTTAACGGTGCGCAACGGCCCTTGGTCTCCTTGGGGGGAACATATAACGCTGGGAGCTGATTACCGAAAATAGGAGTGTACCCTAAGTTACGGATAAAGTAGAGGTGGCGGGAGACTGGAGAGTGGGAAAAGAGGATTAACTTCGCTTAAGCCTCGAAGCACATGACGCTATGCGTCAGTGGTTAAGACGCTCCGAAACTTAATTATAGTATCCGTGTTCGAATTCTACCGGTTCGAATTCGCTCCGATATGATGTTTCTTTGTTTATTGTGAAAACACTCACTAGTTAAATCACCACCAAAACATGATCCTAGTTTGACCTTGCGAGGCCTTGAAAGGAATCTTTTCCCCACTAAGAGCCTGAAGCAAAACGCGAGGTGAAGCCTCGTGAAAGGTTCAACGCCATTCAGCGACACACGGCGAACTCCGGAGTTGTAGCCGGGAGAGTAGAGTTTCCGCTTTAAAAAAAAAAAAAAAAAAAAAAAAAAAAAAAAAAAAAAAAAAAAATCGGTGGGCGCTATTACGTGATTTAGCCATAGCTCTTCGCGATAGTGTATATATATTTCTCGTTATTGTCATAATTCTGTTTTTTTTTTTGTATTTTCGTAGTGAACGGCCGTTGACGTCACTCACTCTGAACCGCGCATTGTGGCGCGCAGCAGTGATGGCATGTCTTCGGTGCTAACCGATCAGTATGACATGGTGCTACGACACCGATACTGCTGAACTGGGAAATGTGTCCTTAACTGTTATTGCTGCAAAAGAAAAAAGAAATCAATCGAGCTCTTGGCTGAAGTAGAGAGCGAAATTTGGCCGGGCAAGCGCAATACATGCACAGTTTGCTTAAAATAAAAAACCAATAGTTACGAAAGTCCGTCCTTCGAAGGTTTCTTGAGTGGCACAGTTGCTGGTCACGGTCACGGAAGCAGTCGTTGTTGACACGGGACAGGACTAATCGAAGATCACTGAAATAGGGCTCGCCCGTTGAATATGCTGAGGATGATGACGACGAGTAGCAACTTAGTCTAAGGACCTGAGTATTTGAATATCAGATTGAACCAAAGACAGTGGCGGCAAGCTCCACGAACGCCAACAGAGACACTGCATCTAGGTGCCATGTACCAGGGTGCATACTAATGCGCGCCCCTTCGCGTGATAGTGAGAATTTTCACCTCGCAAATAATACCATAGGGATGAGAAACGGGCGACTTTATATTGATTCGCAGTTTCAAATCTGGTGTGTTCGCACTTGATAATAATGGCGTCTCCTCCGCGGCTGAGCTCCCGGCGGAAAAACAAGCGGAATACGTGATTGTTCGGAGCAAATTACTGCCGGCGGAAAAGCGGTTGCTCTCCGCTAGTCAATAAGAGTGGAAGGATTAGTCGGCGGTGATGAATTTGGCTCGCATTTCGCGCCGAATGACCAAGTGGGAACGTACCGTGAGGTAAAACTGAACAAGTTCCAGGACCTAGAATATCTGATTGCTTCTACATGTATAACTGTTTGATTTCACTCTATTTTTCCGCATAGATACACTTTGTTTGAAGAAATAAAAACAAGGCTGCCGAAAACAAAGCCCTAGAAATGTCGATTAGCACCGTCAGAAAATGCACAGCAGAACGTGGGCGAAGGCAACCCACATCAGAAATGGTACCGTTCGTGACGTCATCACCGAACTTCTCCGCAGAACTTTTGGGCTGTGAGGAGAAGCTCGAGTTTTAATCGTCGATTACGCCATCAGTTTGTATGCTAGAGCAAAA
Organism: Amblyomma maculatum; assembly: GCF_055883805.1. NCBI lineage: Eukaryota > Metazoa > Arthropoda > Arachnida > Ixodida > Ixodidae > Amblyomma > Amblyomma maculatum. The sequence continues at coordinate 120,395,951 of NC_139351.1, read as the reverse complement.
AAACTTTACATGCATTACTTACGGCCAATGTAGATTTGAATCCTTGAATATCGCGAAATTCTCGAAACGTGATGCAGCTGCTCTTTAAGTAGGCCTTGAGGACATAGAGAAGTGGGCTTGCATCTGTCATATGAGGGGACCACCTTGTAACCGCAGAACTTTTATTATCGCCAAGAACGCAGCTTTCATAAGCCAGAAAAAAAAAAATGTAAGCAAGTGTCGTCATCACCGGTCAGTTTCACAAGTCAAATGCGTGTGTTCACACAGATTTCCGGGTGCGGCTCTCAGAGGCTATAGGCGCCACCGTCTTTAACATTTAACGCGACAGCTTTTAAGGCTCAGTTCGCCAGAAAACCCTGCGTCGACGTCATTGTTTACGTCGGCGTTCTGACGAGCGAAAAACGACGAGCATGGCGCTGGCAGCTGGCATGGCCGCGCGCTCCTTTGTTGCTTGCTGTTAATTTGTCAGGAGCTGCCAACTCGGTCCTCTCCTTTTAAATGGGATGGTGATATCAAAATTAGCCTGACAGTACCCTTGCATTCTGATTCTTCAGGCACGATGCTTCAGGCATGCACGCAGACAGTTTCATGCTGCTTAGTTAAAGGTGGGCTTTATACGTCACGTGGTGCTTATACACTATCGTGTCATATACTTTTAAAGGCGGAGCATAAGTGTCCCAATAATTTTCTTTCAGGTAATAACGTCAAGAGTTTCAATTAATCGGCTCTCGGGAACACTTTTCCGTTTACAGAGGGAAAGACACTTTTCGTATTTTCGCGCCTCTTCTCTTAGCCTCGTAAGGCACATAGCTTAGCGAAGCGCAACGTGCATGGAAGGCATTCCTTTGTTCAATTAGGTTCCATAAATGTTTCTACACGCTGTTACAGTGTTGGCGTGGGTGTATTTCTCGATCATAGTGCTAGCATCATGCAAATGAATGAATGAATGAATGAATGAATGAATGAATGAATGAATGAATGAATGAATGAATGAATGAATGAATGAATGAATGAATTCTTTATTTGAATAAAGAGATGGCTCCGGTCGCTGTTTGGGTAAGTGGGGAGTTAGGAGGGATGGGAGTGTAGCTTCGTCTTCACGGTTCTTCAAGCTGTTGCTCGTTGCTTGCCATGCCGCCGATCTGCGCGCTGTAAGTCGACCTCTCTCACACTACTCGAAGCAGGCCGCTCTCACTGCCGTATGTAGCAATGGAATGTTGTATATTGGTGCTATAGAATCTGATCTGCTAGGGTGGGCATGTCGTCGTGTGAAATATGCGTAATTTTATTTCTTCCTCGTGAAAACGATGGACATTGTCATACAAGGTGTTTTAGGTCTGCTGTACACTGTTCCCGACAGTGGGTGAATATGCTGTGTTTGAGTGTTTCGTGTCTGCCGAGAAACCACTTGTCAAGTATGTGTGGTGTGTAAGCTACGCTTTTTGTTGCTTTGTTGAGAAATATCTCTCGTGGTCGAGTGAGCCCTTTGGAATCCCTACCAAAGAATGCTCACTAAGGGCTCCCCTAGCAGATCGATGATGCACTATGTACGCACGAAAGCAAAACATGACAGCGAGCTTAGGTCATATGAAGCAACACCAACTCATGCAAAAAAAAAAAAAAATTCTTCGTACCTATAGTTTGGGAAATTGGAATGCTCAGACTGAGTGAAACCCGAGGTCAAGTTAAAGTGGACTAAAACCAACTAGCCCAACAAGCATCAGTTTTTACCGAAAATTTGGCGTGAGATTTATTCACAATATGGATTGGTATTTGCGCGGTGTTCTTGTGTTCAGGGACGACGACCGTGCCGTTCGTGGAATGCTACGACGCCAAGACCAACGGTTGGCGCCGAGTCACCGAGATGAACATAAACCGGAGCGCCCTCGGTGCCTGTGTGGCAATCAACCTTCCAAATTCCAGGGAGTTCTCTGTTGTAGGTGAGATTCCGGACAACTCCCAAGCGTCGCTTAACCTTTAGTTCGCAAAGACCAGCCGTTGCATGCTAAACCAGAGGTGCGCGTATCGAATCATGTTTGAGAGAGCAGCGATTGTTACTGAATAATGGATTTTGATCATTGAAATATTCTTTCAATATCCGGTTGCTTCCGACAGACAATGATAAAGATGCCGTCGTTTCCAAAAGTAAAAGTTGTTGCTCTCGCGACAAAGCGCTAAGTGGGTCCAGTCTGTATACCTCGACGAGCCTTCTGACTTTAGTCTGCAATCGCCGCGAGGACCGTGCGAATGACTGTAGAGCTCGCGAAAATTCCTTCGTTCTGTGCGTTAGCACGAGAACCCCACTGGAAAAAAGTCCAAGTTATCCTTGCTGCTGGCCAATGTTGGCAACTGCTAAGGCCAGCCATAGCGCGTAGCAAAGGGATGAAAGAAAACTCTTCCTTACCTTGATGGGTAAAAAGGAACAGACCAGAAGCTAGCTGTCCTGAAGAAACCGAAAAATTCTATAATCAGTTTTAAAATGTGATGCATTTCACGCGCAGCCAAGCTATACAGTGTGTATGCGCTAATGCATGATATATGTGGTCCTGCATAGGAGCTCACAATGAGGTTCTTGCGTTATCTTATTCTCGAACCTGTTGGTAATTACGTTTCCTGCAAGTTTTATAAGGCATGCATAGTTATTACGATTGCTGCCTTCTTCTACTGGGCCTCCTTCCCCTCCCACCGCAGGAAAGCAGGACTGAAGCACTCAGGATACTGCATCACAGAGGCCGGTATTGTCCTGAGTCTTCTTTCACATGGCGTATTCGTGGACCAAAGAGCGCGTGTTGTAGCTGTTCAAAGGCCGTGGCTTGCAGCGGGAGAGCGCTTTTCAAGGGAAGGTGAAGACAGGTTGAAGTCAGCGATTATGGAAGATAAACCGCGTTATAATAACAAATACTTCATAGTCAAATAAAAATCAAGTATGCAGCGGCGAATACTTCTGAAATGAGGAACTTCAGCCAGTGGCTGTATCAATAAAGCCAATAGCGGCAGCCAGTTCTCTTGACGCCGCGGTTTAGCCCATTATACAACCTTTTTGAAAGGTTTGGAGACCAGGGAGCGCGCTTCTGGGCCCCACTATCTGGATTGTGGTGCATTCCCAGAATCCCAAATCTTCTGGAAGTAAGGCTTTTGTCTATAACCTCTCCAATGGGAAGGAGTTGCATGAAGGCCAAACCCTAGCCACTGCACGGCGTAAAAGCTGGTCCCCTGAGATCTAAACCTTGTGGATTCACAAAGACTGTATACCTGCCATTAACCTGTGCTTTCATGCTATTGGACCAGCTGCTAAGTCATGAGAATTGGTCGACGCCATTGGCTGATAGGCTTGCTTCGCCAGCTGCATTCTTAGTTGTATACTTACGCGCTTGCACTGAGAGCGAAGGTTCTTTAAGCTCATAACAAACAATATAATAGAAGTGTTGCCATCTCCCGACCGTTTTCTCAAGCAGACTGCGACGTGCCAGTGGTGAGCGGGCCCCTAAAAAAGCCATGCAACACCACTTTCAAATTTGCTCTGTTCACAGTAATAAATACGCATTTAATTGCCCCTCAGAAGTTAGCCCAGGCAGAACGAGCCGCAGAATCGATTTTCGAGCAGGTTCAGTTGAGCTATCATCAGAGTCCCATTAAAATTTAGATGACGTGGACGAAGAGACTGTATGGCAACAAGAGTCCGCTTGTTGGTTTTTTATTGCTTCATCGAAACCATGCAGTTTTCATTTTTAGGGGGGGGGGGGGGGGGGTTATAAAGCTGGGAGGTGTCTGTCGATCACGGCAAGGCAGCGTACGGTTGGTCGATGCCATCTGTGCGTTGGCCAATCGGGGCTGCCGATGACGTCCTAGCCGAATTGCCGCCCCATCATAAACCTTTGTTACATCGTCTTTCGACCTCTGATTGGCTGGCTTTACCATTGGGAACGGTGACACTTTTCACGAGAGAGGGAGACTACACGGCTATTATCTCACAGCTGATCGAAGACCACTCGGAAAGAATCATGCATGGTCTTCGCCACGGCCTTTTGAACAGTAGGCAGCGCGGTAGTGCCTCGCGTCGTGTTGGGAAAACCGGGCAAACAAAGTGGGTAGGTGGATGCTGCCTCACCTATTATCGGCAGTCTAATCGGCCTTAAACGAGGAGCAAAAAAAAAAAAATAATAATAAAACAAATGGTGAGCCATAGAGGGGAAGCTGAGGCTCAGTAGGATCGCCTTGCCACCCACTGACCCTCCTCCTCTGCTTGTTGTGTTTCCTGCCCGCTTTTTTAGCCCGGTTCTCCCGAAAGTCGGTCCGGCTGCTTGACAGCTTCCTGCCCAGTGCGGTACGCAAGAGGAGGCAAATCTCCATAGCTAGGCGGAGGCGACTCTGACACCAACACGAGTAAGGAAGCTATAGTGATGTATAGTGCCAAGTGGGACCGCGATCAACGCTCGTATAATTGAATGGGATTGTTGCATAGCCTCAGAGATCCGCGGTAACACTTTAGGCATCGCACTCGGTGGCGTGCAGTTGCCCAAATTTTACGACACGAATGCATCGGAAGAATACTGGTGGGGAAGCGCCATCGAATGTTCGAATCTTTTTCAGTATCAATATATATGGATGGTTATGACGGTACATGCATCTAATTTTCTCTTTTTGTTAATGTAATTGCCCCAATACAAAACTATCAATTCGGGCACTGTACGTGCATTCAGGAAACATAAAATCTGTTTTCAGTGATAATATATTCTCTCTCATTAAAATGCAGTAATCTATCAACACTGGCCAACTGTGATTTGTGCTGATTTAGGACCCGAGCTGTATTCCCAGCGCGTCCATTTTTTATTTACTTTATAAATGTCTCCTGTACTTACGAGCGCACGGCATCGTCGCTCATAGGGTAAGTGAAGGGAAGGCAGGATTCCCACAATCCCTAATGATTTTCTTCGTACACCGAACCTTCGTCCCTAACGGAACTATCACTGTAATTGCGCCGAACCCAATATTTTACTACCCGCTTTAGAAATGTTTTCGCGATGCAGACAAAATCGGCCAAATAAAAGGTTCAGGTTCTTTTCCTGTGCCTCGGTTCTTCGAGGGGCACATCGACTTGGCAGAGGACAAGAAGCTGACATAAGATGAAGGACGATGACGCATGGAGAGTAGAGGAACTGAGCTTTATATAAAGTAAACGTTAATTCAGAAAAGCTATAATTTTCATTTCCAGCTGCTAAAACTGACTCAGTAATGTCGCAGCTACACAGGCTATTACGTTCTCTAGAGCTCGCAGCTCTCGCATCATGGTTTCTCTATAGCTGGCGCATCCTTACTCCCTCAGGTTACGCCTGGCCTGGTATCGGTTTACAATTCGACGTGCTCTTAAATACACAACCTCGAAAGCTCCAGAATTGTGCGGAGCGCGTAGAGAAAGATATAAAAATTTTATTATACAGTTACAGGGCCGGGTTAGATTGCCCTACTAGATAGCCAGCTGATCAAGCCTGCTGGCGGCCGTATGTGGACGCTTGAGGATCTGGTATTGTGTGTCCGGGTCCGAGTTGCGCAGCAGGGTTTCCTAGTCGTCTGGAAGCAGCATTTCCCCTAATTCTAGAGGCGGGGGTCCTCCTTTCATCTCCAGACGATATGAGTAAGGGTAACTCATATCCTCTGCACACAATCTGCATTCGATTTTGTTTGCTCTGGTTTAGAGGGAAGAAAAGGCGCAATCTTTGTCACACACTCGGTTAAATCCTGAGCCGTGTCGTAAGGGAAAGGAGGAAGGTTGGAATGAAAGAAGAGAGGAAGAGGTCTGGAATGATTTCATCCAACTGGGAACCTTTAACGTGCACTGACATCGCACAGCACACGGACGCCTAGCTTTTTGCCTCCATCGAAGCGCGGTCACCACGGTCGGGTTCGAACCCGCGTATTCCGGTCCAGCAGCCGAGAACTGAGCCGCCACCTCGACGGGTCCTTGCAATCGGGTGAAAATTGATTTGAGAATATGTGGGAGAGGACTATCTTGTTAGGGAAACACCCACTCAAGGTGATCCCCGCCTCTTTATTATGGCAGTTGTGCGGTGACATAAATTCCTTCGTCCAAGTTGGGAGGGGTGACGGAGATCATTAAATGAGATTATAGGCGCTCCTTGGCTATCCCCAGAGCGAAAATTGTCACCGCCCAGCCGAATAAACCTCGGGCTGTCTGATGAGCGGACGTTACGTTTCCTATAGTGTTATAATGGCGTGCGTTTGAACAGAAAGGATCGCATGATCGCATCCAATTCTATGTTCTAATACCTGGGATAATACTACGTAGGTTTTCAAGTATGCCGTGTGAGTCATTGTCAAAGGCCTTGTTTAAGCCAAAGCCCAGGACGGCTCTAGTATGTTTGTTTCTGTTCCTTTCTTATGATGTCCCTTTTAAGACGGATAATGACATCCTGCGTGGATAAATTTTCGCTGATTCAATCACTGTGCTCGGAATGAGTGTCTTGACCTCACCATAGCTCTCAAGCATAGTAGGAATAATGTGCTCCAATAGCTTGCCCAAAGAAGTCACGGAGGTTGGGTTGGAATAATCTTTCGCCAGCTTTTCGCCATCTTTAGGAATAAAATCAATTTTTGCATTTTTCCACCTTTTGCGGGAGGGTGCCTGATTTCCAGTGATGGTTGACGAATTTCGTTAAGACGGAGATTGATTTGGGGTCCAGATTTGGGCGAACTCTATTGGTTATACTCCCTCCGCCCCAGGTGCTGTGCCTGTGCTGTGTTGGCCTAGCGAAGGCCCCACCACTTCTTCCTCGATGTCCCTCTCGAGGTACGCATTGTCCAGCCCCGTATAGCTTGACAGCTAGGGGTCCATTTTCTTTGGCGTTTACATATCGCTGCTGGAGTTCGGCGGGTTTGTGCATCCGAATACTGGGATATAAGTCGAACCAATTGATCTTTTTTGGCCAGTTTAGTGACAGCGTGGCATAAGAGGTTCCCAAGTAGGAACCAACTCTTTATGGTGCCAGATTGTCAATTCAACTATCGCAAATTTACCCCTACTCTTGCTTTTCCAATTCAAGAGTGTGTTGCTGAACCTTCATTTCTGAACGAGAAGTCGAGGCATGGAGAGTCCCAAGCGATGTTTCCCGCGTTTAAGGAGGCTGGCATGCGCTTACTACAGGTGGAGGAATTTATGGCCCGCGGTAGGTTGCTCTTCAGGCGCAGGTGGTTCTGGGGTGGTAGTTCTGCCTCCGAGGCAAAATCGGGAATCCATTTTTCGAGGTTACAGATATCGGTTGGAGCAGTTATCCCGTATCTTGCACTGAGAGAGAGAGAGAGAGAGAGAGCGTGAAACCACGCGGCTCGCACAAAGCAGCACTCGTCTCTTGTAGCCTACTCAAATCCACTCGAACCTTCGAGAAATAAAGAGAACGAGAAAAGAAGATAATTATACAGCCTGGTCCGGGTCGTCACCTCAAGTTTATGAGCCGGAGCCTACATCACCTAACACATGGGCAATATGGGCATCACGGAGGGCGGGGGAGCGGAAAGGGGGGGGGGGGGGGGGGGGAGTGCATCAGCTTTTTGCCCATGCCAAGAACGTTCGGTCCTTTCTATTCTATTTCTGTGGTGGACGCGCTGAAAATGCATTGCACGGACCAAGCACCCTCCGCCTGTAAGGCCGAGTATGCTATTCCGCAAGCAACAACTTTTATCAGCTATAAGGCCTGCGCAACTGATTTATAGCTTGATTTCACATGTTTTAAGGTGATCAACACCAACCGGTTTTTTCCACCTTGTCATGAAATTCTTCCTCACCTTACGGGATTTCTGAATGGCTTCCTTCTGTTTCAGCGCCGGTTTTTTACTCCGGAGAATGATGTCTGTAAGGACAGAAAGAAAAGTGCTGCGTTTACCTCCACCTCACTGGCTTTGTTAATCGATAGTGTATTATCGCCGCATTGTCTTGTAACTAGCAATGACGGCTAGAGTGCCGTCACTGGTCCTTGCGGGTAATCGTACTCCTACCGTAGTGCTGTGCATAGGTAACTCGGCACTGTGCATGCATTAGCGTTCCAGATATCATAACCACCAACTCCATTTTATTTAGCCGCACTCTGTCACAGCACCGTACCCTGATAATTCATTTTTTATGTGGTACTTTTGGGTCCTGAAGAGCCGCGGCGCTATGATGTTGCTTTCTGATGCATTCCTATACATTTTTTTCAACCCCTGCTTTATTTTTTCTCCCTTATTTTTACGCAGGTAATTCAGAGCGCGACAACTCAGCGCAAGCAACGTCGCTTCAATAAAGGAATGGCTCTGGTGGCCAAGCACTTGCGCCTCTTCTGAAGACGCAAAATTCGACGGCTGTCCAGTGCAGTTTATTTTTTACAACGGCGTGTGGCATCCGCGGAATTCTTGGAGGCGCACTCAACTGTCCATGATCACGTGTCCGCATCATATCTGCCCATATATATATATATATATATATATATATATATATATATATATATAGGCTTAAGAATTTAAAAAAATGGGTAGGATAAAGTTGCAGTACATTGTATATAGCTGCCCCGCCTCTCAGTCGATGACGAAATTGCAAAAGGCGATGCGTATGGCCGTCTTGTCTCCCTTAAAAGCTCCATGGGGCGTCATTAGAGGTCAATATTAGATATGAGTGTATGTGTAGCTGGGATGAGCGGAAATAGCCAGCTGTTCGTCGTCTGCCAGTTCGTCAGACTGTTTCACACCGATGGAGAATACGTGGAAATATCTCCATGCTCTCATCGGACATTTTCTCGAAATCATTTATTGGACATAATTGTTTCGCTTATCGTTTAGCAACATGATAACAAACAATATATGCGGAGACTTTCCCTCTGCACATTTGTTTTTTACAATTTTACAAGGAGCACATTCCATTTCACCCTGCATTACTTTTAAGAGAACAAGCACTCGTCAATTTTTCTATTTGCGCATTTCTGAAGAAAGCCAATGTTTTAAAGGTCTTCATATCATCATATCATATCATATCAAAGTATCATAACCCTAAACATCTGACAGATCATCTAACCTTGTGTGTGGCGCATGATAGCCACTGTTGCTTATGGGCCATAAAACCACATATAACTAACATTTGTTTTCGTTTTTTACTTTTTTCCTGTTTGCAAAGAAGTACGCCTCATCTGTCTTCTGCAGCAGTCTGATAGAACTTTTATGGCGCGGAAGAAACTGTAGAGCAAATTTTTATTCTCATCACAGTATTTCTGTAACATGTTCATAAAAGTACATTAGAATTTTTCATAGTTGCCCGACTAGGTTAAAAACTCACCGCGATGGTTTTCTATATAAAGTCGTAAATACTCGTTGTGATTGCAGGACATCAGAAGCAAAATTCAGCTGCGTTTTGAAAGATTAAACCTTTTGCGCCAATTTGTTCAAAATATCTTACAATATTCCTCAGTTGCCTGACAAATGAAAAAACTGAGCCCATCCTGACAAAGCACGCGTTAAACAGCCACTCGTTCTGAATGACTGACGCTTATTAAAACTCGAGTGGGGCGCCGTCCCTGGCTTACCTGAAAGCCCTGACTTGGGGTGGGCGTCGGTTGTCTGGAAGGCTTACACCAGGCCCGGACCGCACGAGCAGTGCAAATTTCGCCACAGCCTAGGTTGTACCGAATAAAAGCCGCCAAATACAATGTCCAAAACTATTCAAGCATTTTAACTGAAGACCTTATTTTCTGACGCCATGTTTGTAATTTACTTTTAGATTGATTTAGTAGCCTCTTAGTATATTTAAACAGCATTTAAAATTTTCCCTTTTTTACTGACACATTACTGACAACTTTCTTGACTTACGCGCTGCTTTGATTGGTTTAAAGGAAGGGAAAGGCGCGGTAACCGTCTCACTTGTTTTTGTGGACACCTTAACCGCGCCGTAAGGGAAGGGATGAAGGTGGGAATGAAAGTGGAAAGAGAGAAAGAGGAGCCGTAGTGGAGGGCTACGGAGTAGTTTCGACCACCTGGGGATCTTTAACGTGCGCTGACATCGCACAGCACACTACGCGCTGCTCTTGTTTCAGTCACAAAAGAGAGAGAGAGTAGAACTTTTTATTTAAACCAGCGGATGAGGGAGAAAAATGGGCTGAGACAGGTAGGTCACCGCCGCTTGCGGCGGGGGCTAGCGAATTTTTATCTGTTGTAGGCCGTCATTGCACCCGCCACCGCTTCGGTGGTGGACGATGGCTGTTGTTGCGGCGCGTGTCTTTCTCTCCCTCTTCCTTTTCTTTCTTCTCTATTTCCTCTTCTGTCCGCACGAGGCAGCGGAGGGCACCCCGCCGGGGTGGTGCAGTGGTAAGACGCCCGACTACTGTGCCGGAGTACCCGGGTTCGAACCCGACCTCGGCGGCTGCGTTTCGATGGAGGCGAAACGAAGAGGCGTCCGTGTGCTGTGCGATGTCAGCGCACGTTAATGATCCCCAGGTGGTCGAAATTACTCCATAGCCCTCCACTACGGCTCCTCTTTCTCTCTTTCCACTTTCACTCCTACCTTCCTCCCTTCCCTCACGGCGCGGTTGCGGTGTCCACAGAAAAACAAGTGAGACAGTTACAACGCCTTTCCCTTCCTATAAATCAATCAGGCAGCGGAGGGGGCTCAGCTGCAGAGCCAGTAGCAGGCCCGTGCATTTTCTATTCCCTCTTCCTAGAGCCATAAAAACAACAGCTCTGGCCCTCCATCGCTTGGGATGGATGGCGGGGCCCCGCCTCAGACGCAGGTCGACAGACGTTGTGGGCCGGCGGCGTCCCAGGCCAGCTGGATGGCGGCTAGCTGGAGCACAGGGTCCGAGCTGCGCAGCATGGTCTCCTAGAGTTCCGGCGTCACATTTATGGCCTCTTTTTTCCCCCTACGCCAGTTTAAAGGCTGCCTTGACTTGCGTTTGCTAATCGAACCGAAACGAATAGCTTTGGCCCTATAAAATGGGCGCTTCGGGGAAGCGTGTTTGTGTCCCCTGTACTGAATACACCGACGAGACCAGGCGTCGCGTCACGATTAATAAAATGTAGCACCATCATCTCGAGAAGAGCGTTGATAGTTAAAAATGTACTCGTGCCTTGGCCCTGGAACTTTGGGAATGAGTGCACAAACCTTATTTCCCACGCCTTCGCAGTTTGTCGTATACGGTGGGCTATATGTAGGCTATATATAGACTTCTCTTCGATTTATTATGTACGAAGTATAGTATTTTCCACAGAGCACATAAAATAACTGCCTTGTTCAACCCCATGCTTTCTATGGACGCTGCCTGTCGTGTAGCTGGCCTTGACCGCTCACTGTACTTGAAGCTGTCACATGTGTATTCTGGTGGTTTAGTTGTTCTTTTTTGTCTTTATTAGGAGGCACTGTCCCAGAGACATGTCATTGCGAAAGAAACTAGTTATCGGAACTATTTTCATGCATCTTGCTTCATTGATGTTGCCAAGCACCCAAAACGTCAGCGGATTAATACAGGGTGCTGCGGACTCTAACCCATTGTTATCAGTTACTGTCTTTGTGCTGCATCCTACCACGACTACCTTCCACTGCATCCGCTAGCACAGGTGGATGCAGCTAGCACAGGATCGGGCAAATTAGAGAGGTCATCGCCCTAAAGTGGGCATAGTCTCACTAATGATGACGATATAATTGCCTTTTCAACCCATCAAAAGAGCATTCATTCATTCATTCATTCATTCATTCATTCATTCATTCATTCATTCATTCATTCATTCATTCATTCATTCATTCATTCATTCATTCATTCATCTTTATTCATGAGGATGACCTGAGTCCTAGAGGGGAAGGGGTGGGTTAGGTGAGGTTGAGGGCTCCAGACTCCGACATTTGGGGCTGTCCAGTCTTTATTTAAGCTTAATTTATTTAAGCTTTATTTAAGAATGTAGTTTAACCCGATCGCTGGTGGCTGCGTTTCGATCTAGGCGAAATGGAGCGGTGTTCGTGTGTGGTGCGATGACAGCGCACGTTAATTAGTAATAATTGGTGCACAGGAAAGGAAGTGGACAATGTCTATCACACTTGTTCTGTGGACACCTGAATCGCGCCATAGGGAAGGGAGGAAGGCGGAATGAAAGCGGAAAGGGAGGAGGTGCTTAGTGGAGGGCTACGGACTAATTTCGATCACCTGGGGGCCTTTAACATTGCACTGACAAAGTACTTCTTATATTTTTTATATAAAATAGAGGAGGCGCTGACTGACATCGCACAGCACAGAGGCGTCGCTCCGTTTCGCCTCCATCTACACGCAGCCGCCGGCGTTCGGAATCGCCGGGAACTCCGACAGTAGCGGGGGTGGTCGAAATTACTCCGTAGCCCTCTATACGGCACTTCTTTCTCTCTTTTTCAGCTTTCACTCCCACCTTCCTCTCTTCCATCTGAACGGAACAGTTCAGATGTCCACAGAAAAGAAGGGTGACAAATGCTACTCCTTTTCTTCCTGCAAACCAGTTATTACAGATGTAGCATCATGTAGATTTCCATAGGCTTCTTTTGCCCTTTGTCGCCTGACCTCCTGATCTCCTACAAGGTCAGAGAAAGGAATGGGATCTGTCTGGGCCTTATAAATTATTGCTGAGAGATAACAAAATGTGAAGGCTGTCGAATAATCGTCAGTGTTCATCAGTGTTGAATGTCGGAGAGGCATACGCTCCGGTGTGCACGGCGAGACGGGCAGATATTTCATTTTGAGGGCAGAATGTAGCGATTATGTCCGAAAAATTCAACCATACACGCGTTTACATTGCAAATAAAAATAAAAACGAAGAACAAAAATTGAAGCGAGCCTGCCAGGATTCGAACCTGGAATCTTCTGATCCGTAGTCAGACGCGTTATCCGTTGCGCCACAGGCCCACGTTTGCTGGAGGCGGGTAAGTTGCAATATGAGGACGTAGAGGCTAGGAGGAGAGCAAAATTTATTATTTTTTTTTCTGTACTTTTGCTGGAACCTTTCGCTCCCATCCTCGCATGCTACACGTAGTACGCTTCTTGCATTCCATGCCAACAGTTATGGTGTGTGAAATCTTCCGTTCATGAGGAAGCCAGCTTTAATTCCGACTCGGGTAGCACCGAATGAGGTACACAACTGATACACAGTCATTTCAAACGTGGTCACCTACGTGCATGCATACGATGCACTGAGCCGTCATCGCATGGCACAGAGTCTCACGCACGGTGGTCTCACGTGAAAACGGTTGCCCTGACCGCACAACACGACACAACTGTCGTGTCTTCCGCCTTGCCTGGCCAAGGAAGACGCGAAAAGCTGAGTGAAACAAGCGACGACAAAACGGGTTGCACTTGAACCTTCGCCCGAGAAGCGGCGATCACGCTCTGTAGAGAAGAACAGCAGGCGTGCCACACGCCAAGTTCGCCAGGAAGTCTCTCCGGCCCAGCCACGATGGAGACGGTGTCTTCCAAACTTACGTTTCCTGCTGCTCGGCTGGTTGGCCGCCCTCAACCCAGGAACAGGTTTCGGGAGAGGAGGGCGCCAAAGAAGGCTGAGGCGGGCCTTCTCTCTAGGAGAGAAGCCAAGCGTGAGAGATCAACCCGTCGGGGCCGCCACCACAACACAACCCCCTGTGCTGGCTACGTCAGTCGCTGCGAGCAAAGCCTTTTTCGGATTGTGCGCCTTCAGATACAAACCTCCATATCGCTGTGTGACGCGTTGTTTGCGAAGACTGATACCAAGGTATAACGCCGAGGACTCGACATGTGTAAGTGGAACGTCTTGCTTGAGATTACTCGAGATGATACACGCCTACCGCGGGTGGGTTGCTAGAAACCGCACCGAGTTTCAGCGATGTAGTTCTTAGGAGTGTTCGATGATGCTGCGCTTAACGGTGCTGTGGCTTAGGCCTGAAGGGTAGCGAGATTTCTAGAAGCGTACTGCTGAATACTGAAAACTGGAACCCGTTTTATGTCAGTCCTCCAAAAACGACGAGTTGGTTAAACCCCATTTCTTTCCTCCAGATGTCGCGGCTTTCGTACGTGCAATACGTGCAAATATTCTGTCGCGTTGTTTTGCATCCTGTTATTGGGAGCTGGTTCGATGAATGAGTCCAGTGCTGGCACCAATTATAAGCGTAAAGCATGCTACTAAGCTCAGTTAAACGTGACATGCTTGGCAAATGAAATATTAATCGGGTTCGGTCGAGCGTAACGTTACGTTAGTATGTTTGCTGGATGAACTAAAAATAGACTGCGCGACCTTGACATGCTTGGCGGCTATCGGTGCGATCCAGGCTGCAATTACGTGAGATCCGTCTGCATCTCGAAGTGACGTGGACGTTGTAATAATGATTGCCTGCCGAACCATATCAAGGACGCCAACTTTATTGTGTTCGTCGTTCATTTTGCGTTGCCTGCCATTAATCGTGTCTACTCCGGAAGGGACGAACCGTGGCTTTTGTATATCTCGCCCCGAGAGCTGACTGGGGCTACATTTTCTTCACTTTCTTTTCTTTCACAGATAAGCTTGTGGCGATAACCGTTTTATCAATGGTGAGTAGTACCCTGTACTGTACAATCACTCATAGCTTGCTTTTGTGAGTGTTGATCAAAAGTAATCAAATATTGACAATAGAAATACACAGTGACATTTTGTCGTTGTTGACTAATGAAGTAATGGACAGGTTATACGATGATGAGCAAAGAAATGAGGTAGTGAAATTCGGCTTTTGCTGGTTCAGTCCAGACAGGTCGAGTACTCTCTGTTCCTGCACTTTCGATAAACACGAAGATAACAACGTAAACATTCCGAATTCCTTAACCTTCGCATTTTAGTTTAGAAAGCGATTGCCACCATCATGCTTCTGCTAAGCTCGTTTTCCTGCTTTCTTGTGCTCAGTGCAATGCGTTGTACAATTATCGATTCGCTCCAGAAAGATTCCTTTAGAGGGCTGGCAGGTTGATCCACCGGCATATAGAAATGATTTTCAGTCATGTCGCCCTCAACTAATTTTGCGCGCTATTTTATGTCTAGGTAAGCAGTAACAGATGTTTAGCAACTTTTGTTTTCTTATATCCACTACATTGTCCAGTGTGCTTAAGCCAAAGCCTCAGGGGTATATATGGAAGGACTTCTTCGGGCTGGGGAGTAAAGCGAATAAATATTTGTAAAACAAAGTTCTCTTAACGAATATTCATGTTCCCACGTCCCATGCATCTTGATGTTGACGCAGCTGTGCACAGGTTAGGCTTCAAGTATTGATAGCTGATCCACGCTGTCTTGGGAGTAAGCCTGCTTATACGTATTCCTGAAGAAAAGAGACAGGAGGACAGCTATATATGCCGCGTTTTTTTGCGTGTGTCTCAGCTGTATTCGTCAATATTGCACCAAGCTGGCTTGTCGGGACAAGACATCACAGATCGCGCAGCAGCAAATGGACAGCACTTGCACAGGCGCGGACACAAGTATAGCGCCAATCTTCTAGACCACTATAACACAACACGCTATTCCGTCCTAATTCCAATTATTCCTTCTCTATCGGACATAAAAAGCATAATTTACACACCAGAAAGGGCACAGGTGTCCGCTACTTCAGTACACATACCATAGTTCCCAGATGGAATTAGGCAACGCGTGAAGAATTTAGAAAAGCATTACCTTGGTCCGTTTACTTTTGTCCACACATTACGCTTCGAATACCAGTGTACACATCTTATAATGCAGGTGGCCTGCGTGGCGCTGGCCGACATGATGCGCAAGAGTATCGTGTTCGACGCCAGCACGCCCAAGGTGTTCTACTGCCCGCAAGAGAAGCCCCGCGCCCTCGACAAGATGATCGTCAAGGCAAGGCCCGTGGAGAAGCTCTGCGAGTTCGAAGGCAAGGGTCTGCCCAAGGGCTACAAGTCCGACTGCTACAACGACGTCGACGAGTCCGAGTACGCGTGCGCCGAGAAGCAGCGCATTCTGGTGAGTGAGGTTATAAGGCACAGTGTGTTGGATTCACCTAAACCCTTGGCAGGGCTTGGGATAAACGAGGGCAGGTGTCATATTTATTTTTAACTATTTACCGCCTTTGTTACGCAGGGCACGAATTAAAAATGCGCAGTCCATCACTGCTCTCTAATCTTGACCCTTAACAATGTTTTTGGTTCTACGAGCTTTCGACCGTAACGCTGTAACAAGTAATTAATATGGCGGCGCCTATCTTCGACGATACATTCCAGCCGCGCCTCCGGCTCTCTCCCCCCTATCTTAATGCGGCATATTTAGATGCCCTGTACTGCAGAAAATCAGGCTTCAGCTTTGTGAGCAAGCAATAACGAGCATATGCCCTTTAGCAGAAGCTGGTTGGCAGATAAAATGGTCGAGTATGATTCGTCGGTGGGAATTGTGTGACGTTACGTGTCCCCATGATGTGGCCAAGTTGGAAAGAGGTAGGGATCAAGCCTTCCTGAGCCCTCGAATCCTGAATCGGGTACTCTATTCCTTGGCCACGCAACGCAGCCTCGTTTGTAAGCACGGCCCATGCGCCGCCTACAGGGGCGCCACTGAAAGCCGCCTAGCGGTCGTTTTCAAAAATGCTTCCGGGATACGAGTTGTTTCTCCTCAAGCATCACTGCGAGAATTGTCGACGTTTACGGCTTAGCACAGGACGGGTCTATACCTATTCTGGGCGATATCTTTCACGTAATGCAGTTACGTAAGACGCTATATATGCTAATTACCACCTGTTAAATATTCTATGCGCAAATTGGGGTTGTCAATTAAGCGAGTAAGAAGCAAATACAAATAGTTGCAAAGTTGGAGAGGACCTTCAGAAACCCACATTCTGTTTATTTCCGATAAAAAAGCCTCACGTGTATCTTTTTTCCGAGCGTCAAAAAAACCCTGCGAATTACAAAAGCAATCACTTGACTAGGGCATTCGCGCGCAACGATCGCCCTGCTCTCAACAGTGGCTTGAGAGAACAAAGTCAGTTGCGACCATAGCTTGCAGCGGCAGGCTGATATGTCTGCGGTGGTTTCGTTGCACGCGTGAGCCAGTCGGCGCTTGTGAATATGCAAGTTGCAGCGAGTATGGCGGGCTGGCTGAGTGGGCTGTGCAGCCATCGTCAACTTACCAGCCTAACGCTGGAACTGGGTCATCGAGATACGGCCGCGGGTGATTTTGGTTGCACTCGAATGCGCTAGTCACGTGGTTGCTTTTGTAATTCGCGGGCTTTCTTTGTAGCTCGGAAAAAAGACACGGCAGATTTTCTTTATCAGAAATGAATAGAATGGCTGTTTCTGAAGGTGCTTTCCAACTTCGCAAATAACGTTTATTGTCTGCCTAATTTCATTTGAGAAAATACTTTTCCTTATTGGTCGCATGCGGCCCTTCAGCCGGCTCAGTTTTGCAACGACGCATTGTTTCAAAGGTCAGACGCGTCACAGAAACTTCCTGCCCGATAGGTATTTCGTAACTCATGCGTTCTGGGCCACAGGCGAAAGTGCACCCATTGCCAGCTTGAAGTGTTTCTCACTGACGTGCCGGAAAATGTGCTTCTGCGGACAATAAATACTCGTACACTTCAGCGTACGCAGGTGGCGTGATCAGTTATGAACGCACGAACCGTGCGCGCCGTAGTAAAATTACATTGAACAATGCAATTGCTTCACTGAAGATTTGTTAACGGAGACTCTGCGGACTAATCCTACGGGCTTTTATTTTTAGCAGAATCCCATGCGGGACCTTTTGAGTCATTTTTTGAGGGAATTCATAGAAAGCGGGCTATTTGATGAAACTAAGGGAATTATTATTATTATTATTATTATTATTATTATTATTATTATTATTATTATTATTATTATTATTATTATTATTATTATTATTATTATTATTATTATTATTATTATTACTAAATATCATCATTATTATTAGGCCATTGTTTCTTAAATCAGTTTATTCGTAAACGTGCGTTCAACTGAGTAGATTCACTCTCTCGGATGTACCCGAAAACCATAAGCGGGTTTGGGCAGGCACGAAAAGCGAAGGCAAGATAGGCGACGGTCGCTAATGTTAGCAAAATCGCACCATTAAAATTGCATTTCCGTGTCTATAACCTACGCCCTCTAGAAAGGGTGTATTGAAGTACTGATGCACCCTTTTACTGGGTGCAGTCCTGCTTACTGCACCCATTAAAGATGTGCACGTATTCTATATGGAGGGTGTGATAATAAACGCGTAAAGGGTGTTATTCTGTTTGCAGTTACACTCATACCAAGGGAAAGCAAGCGTAGCTGAGCGCGGTAGAAATTAAGTCAGGTAGAAGGATGAGATTAGTTGACGAGTATCTAACATAGAGCACAGCCTTAATAGGACCGATGAGGTTGTGCCTATGACCTACAGTAGGCTGATGATGATGATAAGGATGATGTAGAGTAATGGATTTGATAATTCCCTATTCGAGCTAAAGCGTCATCCGGGTCACTGAAACGTGCTGTTGTATATGCTTCCGCAGCTCCGCATCAACCCTCCAAACGAGACCGACGCCACCACCACAGAAGCGGCGATGACCACTACTAAGCCTTCTAAGAAGGGGAAGTCGTTCAAGGCGCCTAGGAACTAAGCGCAGAGCGGGGCCACCACCAACACCTGAGCGGATGTGAACACCAAGAACGCTTCAATGGCAGCTATTTTTGAACATGTTGAGCGTTTAGGCTGTTTTCAGCGCGCACATTTTTTATTTCCTTGTTCGTTTCTTTTTTATTATTTTGCTTGCCAAGGGTAAAGAGTGGTTCGTAAAGGTCTAGGATATTGATCTGAACACTGTTTACTGAAATATGATATGCGTAAGCTGATGACTGGAACTGTAAATGAAATAAATTGGAATGTCCTAAAATACTTTTTTCTTTTGTGGTCTGTGTTTGTGCTGTTTTAGTCCGTCGTAATGTTTCCGTAAAATTTCCTGTAAACAACTCATTAAACTTGACATGGCCACTCGAGTAATCTTGATGGGGCTAAATGACAAGTGAGTTTAGGTAACAGACAAGCAGGTGCTGGAACTAGGACAAGAAAACTTCGGTGCATTTGGCACTTTAAAATCAGCGGCTTGAAACCGAGTGTAGACTTTGCAATAAAGAGCTTACTTTTCCAAACTTCTCTCCAGGTCGTCCGTTCATTTTCGGTACACATAGCAACCATGCAAGGACGTTCTACTTTCCAAAGCCTCGCAAAACCGGGAAGCTTTATAAATATGAATCATGCATATACAGCCTCCTTTTCAGGCGTAATCATGCATTGCGCATGATCGAGTTCAGGAATTCGGGAAGCTTGTCATACGCTCTGTGCACCTTTCTGCTGTAGAGTGCACACACTCGCGATGGTGAGGAGAGAGGGAGCGATGCTGCAAATTCCCCTTCCGGGAGGTGGCATTCCGTCCAGGGTTTCATCTTTTGGCAGCCATAATCTGGCGGCGTTACGTGCAGTGCTTCTTGGAATGAGTGGTTTCTCGCTTATCTTAGCACACAGTTCTCCTCAAATTAAAATTGGCGCATGCGCCCAGTGTCTGGCACACATTTATAATTAAAGATCGCTTTCTTCAATGTTTTAGAGAAACACATGACTTGTAGACTTCAGAGCAAAAGTTACTTCCGATGCATTTTCCCACGATTGCCATTTAGTTGCCGCTTCACTGCGAGATTGATTTTTGACACCTGAGGACTTATTTTGCAGGTTATGAATTTTAAGCGCATGCAATAGATGATGTCGTTGCCAAATTCTTCCAAGCTCAGAGCACAGACACAATGTTGAGAAATACAAAAGCCGGTACTGCCACTACTGCAGATATGTGACGGACACGGGCTTGAGCATCGGCGAAGTTGTGCTGCTTTCCTCTGCAGTCGTACGGCCGAGCTTCTGGAGATGGTAACGAACAATTAGCCTAATGTCATATATACTCCAACTAGAGTGATGCAACAGATTTGTCTGGAAAAAAAAAAAAAAAACATCATACGTGTGACTAGAGCAATGCTGACTATTGTTTGCATTAAGGGAAACACGCTGGGAAACAGCCTTCCTGGGGCGATTTTTACATATTTGAATAAATTTCTCTCCTGCACAGCGGAAGGAAAGCCATTAAAGCGCCAGAAACTGCATCGCCCCTTGAAGCCACCACGACTGTCTCTGAATATCGTTTATCAAATCAAAGTTGACGCCTTGCAAGACACACGGACTCGGGACAGAGAGGCGGATATAACAGGTAACGTAAAAATAGTGGTGCACGCACAAAGCCAGGCTGTATAACACAGCGGCGTTCGATTCGCTTGTATTTACTGTGTTCGCTCATCCATTAAGTCATCCATCAACCACCATGAAGTTTATTAAACTACCAAGTAATGGAAATAGCAGCATGCATGCTTTCCACTGCCTCTGAAAATTTGGAACTACCCACAGCGCCATCACATGGCTTTCATGTACGCACAGCATGACCTAAAAGCCGGTCCGACCCAGCGATTATTCTCACATCTTCCCGTCATTTCAAACGAAAGATCAGTCCAGTTAAAGAAAAAAAAAAAGATTTTATGCAGCACAGCACACTTCTGTTACAACACGGCACTTTTTGTAGGCTCGATGGGTCCCAAGTTCAGAATCAACTTTGTCGGATTTGGGCAGTGAGTCCGGGTCGTCCGATGTCGGGCTGCAAGGGGGTGTTGAAAGCCGTCTTCACGAGGTTCGCCACAAGTGGCACTTGTGTTCGGGGTTCATTGCTCGCTTCGTAGGGCACCGGAAGGCTGCGTGGAACTCGGGGCTGTTCTTCAACGCGGTGTTCACCCTGTGCGCCCAAGCGGAAGAAACAGCATTAAACATTTGTTTGCCATAAATAAACCAACGTCACCCTCCGCTCCGTCTCAGAAGCTATTTGCAGCACTGCGAAATTCAGGGGTGACCTGACGCAATCAGGATTATGCGCACTATAATAGGTAATTATGCTTCAACGCACATTTCGCTCCCCGAGTTGGCGGGGGCGACAGCAGGAGCGCAGTTATCTATTATAATGCACAGGGGCAGGGCACCAGGATTGGGCTAGGACACCCGTCTGAGCCCTCTTTCCAGTATCCGCCGCGGTTGTTAAGGGTTTATTCATCATCATCATCACCATCATCAGCCTGATTATACCCACTGCAGGGCGAAGGCCTCTCCCATATTTCTCCACTTAACCCGGTTCTGTGCTAGCTGCATCCACTTGACCCCTCTCCACTTGACCCTCCACTTGACCCTCACTTGACCTCTAAGGGTTTATTAGAGTTCGGTAATTGAGCGTGGTGTGCGGGTTCAATCGCGGAGGCGGTTGGTTGGTTGGTTGGTTCACAGGAAGAGAAAGGCGCAGTATCTGTCACACTTGCTCTGTGGACACCTGAACCGCGCCGTTAGGGAAGGGATGAGGGTGGGAGTGAAAGTGGAAAGAGAGAAAGGGGAGCCGTAGTGGAGGGCTACGGAGTAATTTCGAACACCTAGGGATCTAACGTGCGCTGACATCGCACAGCACACGGACGCCTCTTCGTTTCGCCTCCATCGAAACGCAGCCGCCGAGGTCGGGTTCGAACTCGAGTATTCCGGACAGTAGTCGGGCGTCTTACCACTGCGGATGCAGTAGTTACATTTTTCTTTTTCATACTTTTCCTAACGGTGCAGTTGAGGTGCCCATCACGAAGTGTAGTGGTAACTACGCCCTCCCTTACCTCAAGTTTTCATCCCTGCTTCCAGAGCTGAGTAAAAACTTCGAAATGGATAACATGACGCATATAGTGCAGCGCTCCCGATGAGTTCATATCGCTTGCACTTTATAAGTTCCGAAATTTTGCTGCTGCGACAGGGATAGAACGTGCCTCAGCTAAGAGCTCAACGCAGCTTCTACTGAGTGGATACAAATTTGTCTGGCCAATGCTCGCTCGAAGACTACAGGACTACCTGCAACCAGTCAAACTAATGTCGGTTTGGGCCAGCATAATATAATTATTTCGATTTTAGCGGTGACCTAATGTCGGACAAGGTGAACTTATTCTGCACGTTGAGGGTGTTATGTAGTTAAACATTATAAATTTTCAGGCGGCGATTGCGAAGTCCCCTATAGAATAGCAGTCTGTATTTGCTGCACTCAGGAGTCGATACATGTGATCATAAACTTGGGTGGGTGGCGAACATATCACCCGATACGATCAATTTCGATAACAGTATTTGTTTTAGATTTTGCATCTACAACTATATCCGTGTTTAATTTCCTGTCGGTCTTTTTTTTTTCTCTTTCGTTCTCCTGCTGCATATAGGGATATGTTTGTTGGAGGCTGCCGGGGGGTAGAGGATTTGTGGATCGTGAAGTGGGGGGGGGGGGGGGGGGGGGGATTTTGAGCGCGTGATGCTGGCGACACACACACACACACACACACACACACACACACACACACACACACACACACACACACACACACACACACACACACACACACACACACACACACACACACACACACACACACACACACACACACACACACACACACACACACACACACACACACACACACACACACACACACACACACACACACACACAAAAGACTACGAACTGGTGAACTCGTTAATAGACTCAGCATTAGAGACATTTGAAATTAACCTCTGACGTATCGCTAACAGAAAAACGCCGTTTTGCTCGAAAATTCTGCTACTTGCTGTCTCAATCCAGCAAGGTGTCATAGTATGACGCGTTTCGCTCGCTAAGTGGGCCAATGCGAAGAAACACGTGCCTGTCCCGGTTCGTCACTTCGCTGTGATGGGAGGGCTTCGCCGGCGGCGAGTTCCCGCAGTAGCTCTGCGTGGAAAGGAAAAAAAAAAAAAGCAGAAAATACATGAAATGATCGTAAGGTGGTCAAGTCAAACAGCTGCCCCAGGCCGTTAGTGCAGGCGCCGCGCTGATCAGCAGCGGATTATTTACACACCACCTGGACGACTCAGGCTCAAGTACAGAATACCGACATATTCGTCATGGAAGACGCTGCTGCATGCGAGAAGCACTAAAGCTTGCTGAAGAAAGCAAAACGATGGAAATGCGGTGGTCGAAAAAGAATTCTGTCAGTCGTCTTTGTACCGTTGCTCGGTCTTGCTTTTCCGGTTATAAATGAATAGTAGGAATATAAGTCAGACTTCCGATAGGCGTGAAGCCATGTTAAGGGTACATTTCCACGTACCAGACACCGGCACGTCCGATTCTGCCACCATCTGCTGCATCGGCGCCTTTATAACAATTGTATAATTCACATACCACTGCCCTTTTCTATGAAACGCGTATGCTTTTAATTGATTTGGAAATTTAACTTCGGAATTTACTGTGTACCAGCTTACCTGTAATAGCAGTTTGTTTCCTATCAGTCAAAATATCCTCTATAGTCTGTATAGAGTTATTTTTTCTTAGGTGCTATTTTCTATGAAAAGTACACAACTTTGGTCAATATACAGAACCGGTGCAACTGGCTATTTGAATAGCTTACATTTCCATGTTAAATGATCATCGTCTGTATTCATTGAAATGGTCGCCATGTTCTTTCATTTGTACTTAATTGTACCTTATGGACCATTTTTTTTCTAACGTAGGATATAATTATGTACGACTAGTTTTCCTTGGTTACTTTATTGCTATTTTAAAATGTCGTTGTTGATGTGTTAATATATAATAATCGGAATTGCAGTTTTGTCTTGCTCTTTCGAAGCTAACGTTTGCCGATTACACCACTCCGGTACATTTCCCTGCAATTATTCCGAAGCCTCGCATTTTTGATTGACAATTTCGAACTCTCTTACCCTCAGGAGCCGTCGGTCATCCGCTCCCCTTACTAAATGTTTGACCTATGTCAACCTCTTCATTCCAGCTACGATATCGTTAACCATTGTATATTCCCTGGTCCATGGTACTTAATTATTTTCTTTTAATGTTACTCCCGCTTGTCTTCTCATAATTTCTCTCTAAAAGTTATCGACAATAATTTCCCTCGATAGAGTTTTAGCGGTTGCCCTGTGCTCCTTTTCTATGATTACAAGATCGTCGCCGAAGAGGCCATCTTATCTCCAACGGTTTTCTCTCGTTCTCCGAATGCCTGGAGCGAGATGTAAAAAAGATTTACATTTATAATGCGTAGACTAGCTGCGCGCCAATATTCCGCTATGACTGGCAGGATTCCTCGAAAACAATTCACAGCGCCGTTGTCCCGGCGTGATGGCTGCCCCTTACCGATGCGTAGGACACGAAGAAGAATTGGTCCACGTTCATGTTGAGCGTCTTCTCGAAGCTTTTGCTGTCGATGTTCCTCTCGCTGACGAACTTCTTGTAGATCTGCCGAACGCAAGCATAGTAAGAGCGTTAACCATACGTTGGAGGCAGATATGGGGAAGCGTTACAAACAAATACCTTGAAGCTTGGGCTCAGAGCAGCCGCGTCTGCCACCACAGAAACGAGTTCCTGCAAGTTCCAGAAGAAGATGCGGCAAGTTGAGTAAGGGAGCATGCAAGTGCGGCTGTAATAAGAGAGGAAGATTAAAATTTCACGGCATATGGTGCCAGGTGGTGGGTTTAGCGGAAACACAATATGTGACTGTCCAGCGTCAAACATGGCGGTACCCTTAGATCCCTAGCTCTGATTAAACTTTTCGGATGAATGTCAAAAGCGGTCCCATATTCGACACGAGACTGTCAGATACAATTTCAAAAATCTGCTCGCAGGCGGCGAAACGGCCCGAACAGAGAAGAGGAGGTGACAGAGCTACAACAAAGTAAGAACACAGTTATGGGTGACATTCTGAAGACCGAAGTTTGTACTTGAAACTGAGTGTATACGTGGCAGGGGTCTCCAATGCGGACCAATCTTAGCACAGAACTGCCTGCTATCGCTCGCCGAGCTCTTGCCGTGTCAGCCGCGCGTGATAAGCGAAACTGATTATCTTCCGTTAATATGAGCCAGACTTACTAGCCTTTGTGACGCCTGCCCCCAGATACTAGCTCAGAAGTGGCAACGCGTTCAGCCACCGGTTGCTGCTGCGTAGTTCGTTTTGTGGCCAAAGTCGAGTTGCAGGACAGCAGGCGTTTGCTCGAAACTTGCTTTCGATCGGTTCGAACTATTAACGCGCCACAATATAGCACACATGCAACACGGCCGGCGAAGCGCATGCCAGAAATGCTTCTCGTATAGCCTGTCTTCGTCAGATGCAAAAGTGGCAAGGAAATGCGTCGCAGTGCCCCCATAGAGCGGCGACTGCGGGGAGGTTACCGTTGTGGAAGCGTTCTCGCTAGCAGAGCCGGATAGCTGCTTGGCGAAGCAGTGTCGGACGTTGTTGAAGTGCTTCTTGGTGGTGGGAGACCACAGAGGCTTCGAGTACGGATTATCCTCGTGATCAGAGTCGCCTCCTGCAAGCGAAGAACACCAGAGTTGTGAGTAGAAGAAAGAGTTTGGTTATTGTTCCTATGATGTGTCCAGAAGGTCAGGAACAAAATGTATTGGCAAAATCAAGCTGCAGTCATGTAAGCTAAGTACAGATTGCTGTACAGAAATCTATCCTGCACAACATGCATCAGAAAACGTCGTCTCATACGATAGAGGACACAGTATAAACGATAAGATCATCACACATAAACAATGGCCAAACAATCATTATCAGACCGGCATCTGAAGACGTGTGGTCTAACAAAAACATTATTACCGTAGCTGCCCGCATATTCGCTGCCGTATTTTATCAAGTAATCAGCAGCTCGTGAACGAAGGTGTAGAGAGCGATTGGCTTTGTCAATAAGCGGGCGTGTGCCTGTTCTGTGCACTTTTCGCAGTTAGTCATCACAGAAGTTGTACAAAAGCACGTGCGGTGCGGAAGCGACCCCGCAGCACACGGGCTACAAACAGGAGTATAGGCTGCGTCATTTCGAAGCTATGCGTACTCGTACGTCACAATGAAGCAATACTTCAAAGAAAAAAAGCGATACAGAATCATGCATACTAACTTTCTCACCTGTGGTTGCAACCTGATTAGAGATATCGCAATTGAAAGCGCTTTGACCTCTAAATAGGCGCTTTT
The DNA here is from genome assembly GCF_055883805.1 of Amblyomma maculatum. NCBI lineage: Eukaryota > Metazoa > Arthropoda > Arachnida > Ixodida > Ixodidae > Amblyomma > Amblyomma maculatum. The sequence continues at coordinate 120,369,873 of NC_139351.1, read as the reverse complement.
TTTACTCTCATTAACGTAGGGAAGTCATCGCTGCCTTACAAATGAAAGGCAAGCTTTTTTTTTTTTTGTCTGTATGTGTGTGAAGAACATGTGTGTGAGTGGGGAGAATTTGATAAAAGACGAAGAAGGAAAACCACGTTTGGAGAAAGAAGAAGAGAAAAACGTTGTGTAAAGCATGATAACGTGTCACCCTACCAGCTATATCGCATACACAGCGCTCCACCTCATGGAGCCCCTTTCGTGAGATAGTACAAATGTTAAAGTGAAACTATAAAAGCCAATTCGTCGTGCAGCGCGTGCGAAAAATATTTGACCATGCATGCTAAAAATGTGTCCAAGTTGGTATATACTTGTTTTTGTTGGCTGTTCACTTATCTTGAATATTTTGATACAGCTGATAATTGTTAAGTATCTTCATGTTTAGATGCTTATAACGGGAATCAGCACGCTGAAGTTACACTAATTTCGACGGCGCCTGCAGGTTTAGCATAGGAAAATATATCTAACGCTAAATTACTGGTTAGAACCGCCAGAACGGAAGTAGAACAGTACACGAAAACATTTGGTGTCTTGAAATTGATGCCGTGGGCACAGTGCCAAAAAGAACAGCGTGAATTTGTCAAAAGTTGCAAGCATAACTATAACCTCGACCTTGACTAATAAAACTGAACCGCGGGTTATGTCAGTGTTCATTAGTGGTGGATGCCCGCCTACCTTCACGCAGCAGCATGGCCATGAGGCAGTGAGAGATCCTGGGCACGGTGTCTGGCATGTGCATCATCCTGAAAAAAAAGTAATTGCTCAACACTCGACTGACCTTGCAAATGAGGACAGTGTATTATATCCAGTTCCAACTTCATTGGCTCAGTATGATTCCTAAATTGACGGAAATTTTAGCATTCAGCTTCATCTTGGAGAAAGATGGAATTTCTAGTTACCTACGACATTGGGTACGAGAAAACACAAGTGTGAGAAAAGGCGAAATTTTGTGTCACTTGCGCTGGTGAACCTTGCCTCAACCGGAGACGGCGAATAAAGTTGCTTGGTAGCTCAGCATCAGCCCTGATGTCGCATACCGTGGCAGTGATAACATACTCTAGCGATAATGGGCATATAATGAATCTCGGAAATAACTGTCACACATAACTGTCCCATGACAAGGCTTACACCGTTCAAATCAAGAGTTTGTGTATTGCCACGGTGTCTGAAGCAGACTTCAGGAAACGGACAGATCCAAGAGCTTTCAAAAATATACTTAAGCGTTTTAGGCTCATTTACTATTGCTTTTTATTGAATTAAAATTAATTACTTTTTATTTCAGATGCATTTAGGATGAAGTTAAACTTCTGTTTTAACTAATAGTTGCCTGTCACACTCTGGCCGCATTGATGCTCATCCTATAGCAAAAGGTGCGTTTATTGTTGGTAGAATCTCATTTTAACATTTTCCTGGCATATACTTAAATACGTGACGTCTACACCGAAAAAGATCCCGTGATAACCGCCCTGAATTGAATGGCTGGGTCGCCTGGCCTCTGAAATCCAAGGTGAAAATTCTTTTTCGATGCACTTCATATTAATTGCGAAATGCAACGGTGATGGCGCCACCTATATTTAAATTTCTTTGATCTTTCCTCGCTAATAAAAGCTCATTTAGAAGTGCAGGTGCCGTCTAATGTGATCGGGTAGCAATAAATAACTTTAAAGTTTGTCCTCAATAGTCGTTCAGTCTGGGCAGTGCAGTGTTGGTTAGTAATTCACCGAGGCGGTGGGTACAAGGCGCTATAGGTCGGACATTAGGTTGTCCGATACGCAGAGTACATTACGCTCTGAAGGACTTACAGGAAGTTGTCAGTGGACGGAGAGGATACATTCCAGAAGGATACCGGTGCATCTGCGAGCACGAAAAGGTGCACAGTTGTTTAGAGTAACAGGCGCTATCGAGAGGCAGGCGAGTGAAAGAACATTCGCGAAATACTTACAGATGCTGGTTCCTTGCGCGTCAAATGAGCACTGGGGGTCGAGGATAGTTCCGATCCACCTGAAATATGAATGGCGATGTATGAGCAAAGCCAGCATTCGGCACAAGCTCTGCGTTTATCGGTACTTTTGGCATTGTTAGTTTTACGACTGTCGGCAAAAATTAAATGCTTCGACACGTGCTTATATATATTTTTTTTCAGTGCTGCATGAGGGATTTGGTCTCAACGTTTACTAGGAGAAGATGCTTGCTTATAAAGAGGAATCATTTGCTTGTAGGAGACGTTTGGCCTCAAAAAAATAGCTATTCATCCCGGGTGGTATTAGGAACGAATTCCTGTGCACAGGACGCAACATGTATGCAGGTGGAGAAGACCTCTGTTTTGGAAACAAAATAACAAGCAGAAAGTAAACTGTGCGTCGGGAGCGAATCATTCGCTATAGAGGAGCTCCCGTGTGGAAGAAATAAATTACATGCTTTGATTCGGCACTACTCTCTGGCTATGGCTGCGCTCAACTTTGTGTGTTAAAAGGCTATGTTTATCAGTGAATATAAATTTAATTGAATGAATAATACGTTAATTTAAAGCGTCAAACTGGTATAGTTGCCATTATTTAATTGCCCTATATTTTTAATTTCATGACGGTCGAAGAGCTCTGATAAGCGCACAGCTGAAATTCAGCGCACAATATCCGCGACATGAGAACCATAGCTCACCTTTCGTCTATGTGGGCGGCTTCCCCTTTGAGCGTGTTTTCAAAAAGTGCCTTACGGATGGCCGCGTAAGATCGGAGACCCTCGTTCTCTGTCACCATCGGCACCTGGTGAGACACCAAAGAAGTCGAGCCGTTAGCAAAGCGGAGCGACTTAACCCTTTTTCGTTGAGCAAACACCGGCAGGGCAAAGTTCGCTCACTACAATTTGCTTTTTATCGTCCAAATCAATTCATTAGGCACTTGAAGGAGGCCAACAATCATTGAAATCAAAAACAGCGCTGAGGAGTCTGTATTTTTATAATTTATGGGCAATGATATGGGAAATTGGTATACCGTGATCATTTTTATCTGCCAGAATTTCGACAGCTGTCATCAATGCTCAGCTGGTTAAGGCGCTAAACGCGTAATGCGGTGGTCGTCAGTTCGAATCTCACCGGTGGCATGTGGATGGTGTCTTTCTGCAGTACTTTGTAGTCATTCTTTTTTGTCAAAAATGTTACCCCAATATTTTCCCATCGACTCTCGACACAAACGAAAATGCAACATAAGCTTTCCGTAGTGCTTAGTGACTCTTGGCAGTATGTTCATATTTTCCCGACAGTCCTTGCAATAAATAAAAAAAGTACAGCTCTTAAGTCTTTGATCTGATCTATATAGCCGATATGATCTATGTTGATCAACCACTGAAATTGCGCATTTGAGCCAGAACTACTGCAGGCTGGCTCATTCGCTTTTTATTGAGGTCACGAGTGTTCTCTTTCACGATATGTTCTAAATGTTAAGTTTAAGAATTAAAAATGCAGAATTTATTGGCTTTCGAGTCTGATATGAAGTCTTTAAAGAAATCAACTAAAAGAACTAGCAGAGTGACAACCGGTCTCCATGACGACCTCGCCTTTTGGGGGGACACGAGCGAGTTTGTGAAATCGTGACAATTAACATTGAACATACATACTCAAGACGTTGAGAAATATGTCGAAACAACTGGTGCGGAGCTCCTTAAGCCTCGGACTAGGCACGTAAGTTCTTGTTGAAGCGTTCGCATCGCGTTCAACTGGTGGCCTTCACGTCTCAACAGTATACGCGTATTTCCGAAATGCAAACTGCACACAGCACCAACACCATGTATCATATGAAAGCGTTTCAAATGACCATTCTGGCTCTAAAGCTCATAAGAATGCAGTAAAATACCGAATGAGAAAATTTTCATTATTTGCTTTGCGGTAATGCTTTTTTTTTAATGAACAAAAAAGATGTGGACAATAATTTCTTCTATAGGTTTAATGAGCATTATTTGTTTAAAATCATCTATAAACTCAACCTAAATGGCGACACCCTCAAAAAAATAAACAACCAATTGCTTGAATGATGCAAATACTAAAGAAGGAACACGAGCTGCAAAAAGTGACAATCGAACTGCCAGTAATTCATGTTCAAAAAAAAATAAAAATAAAGCTCCACAGAAGCAACAGTGCTCAGACATGCTAAATGCATTCTCATCCCTTCTAACAAATATGTTATTTTCCGCTGGGTGGCGCAGTTGACCTCCTACCCCGTACCGTTTACAGTTCGGAAATCCACAAGCGCTACTGTCGGCCACTGTGGAGAGGCTTTACCCATGTAAATAACCGCTGGGATATTGGCGCAAGTTACATCGCATGTTGAATGAATGCCTGAAAATGAACTGAATGATTTTAGGACGCAAATTCCCGAGGTTCACTGTAAAACTGCAACGCTAACTGTCTTATATTTCTCGCTCTTCTTTTCATTACGAAGTTTTGTTTTAATGTCGACTGTGGTGGTGCTAAAACTACTAAAAACAGCGGAGAGCCGAAGCTGGGTTGTCCTTCCGGTCGCATTGGTTTGCGCGAAGCATCGATGACATCCCAAATATTACTGGGTTAACTCTAAAACCCGTATTTATCGTATCATATATCTAAATACGATACTGACGACGGTTGCGTACGTACTCTGAACGCGGCTTAATGCAGCGAATAAAAGCTGTGACCTCGCTCTTGAAATGTCTGAAATGAGCATACACATGCTTAACAAGTTTAGTTCGACGACCAGTCAATCCAGTCAGTAAGTATCATCGTGTGGTTATGATTAACTCATGTAGCAGTTAGCCCGTAGAAATCGCGCGGGCCAATGACAAATATGCAAACCTAAAATGATTTTGCGCGGACATTAAATGCGACAAGGATAGGTGACATGATGGAAATGAATATGCGCATAATAGGAAAAACCTGTTGGAACTTCAACCCCCATTGTTGGCAGTAAGAGCAGAGAAAATAAAGGCTTACATTTTCGTGTTGAGCGAAAACCTTGAACTTGTCGGATATCCACGATGGGTAGAATGTATTCATGTGGCTGTTCAGTATCTGAAAAAGTGTGTGTCGGTAAAAAAACGGTTATCGTGGATGCCGCATTATCCTGATCAAATAGCGCAACGGAAGTGTGCCTCCTACCTTTTTGACGGCCTTTGCCTTCGTAGCGTCGTCCATCCAACTCATCTTTCTCACGAAGGACGACACAACCTCCTTGGTAGCTCCAGATATGTTCGCAGCCTAAAAATAGAGAACCCGCGGCAAATGTTTAACACAACGGGGTGGTCCAGTAGTATTTGGTATCAGATTCTGTTTCTATCGATACAGCCCTTATACTCCTAAGAAAACTGACAAGGACAATGTGATTTTTCATTTGGATGTACCAGCTCTGAGAGATTTAATACTGTCACTGAAGCCGAAGTGATTTACATACGATATTTGATTTGGTTTGGGGAGCCTTAACGTCTCAAAAGTACGCTAAGGAATCCGGAAAATTGACCACTTGGGGTTCTCTACATTGCACAGCACACAGGCGCCTTACGCTTCGCCCCCATCGATACGCGGCCAAAATCGAACAGAGGTCATCCCACAACACCATAACTATAAGCCTATAGCCACTGAGTCACCATTGTTGGGCTTACATACGATGTAAACGACACTCGTTCTAAAATCGTCATTCAGTTCCTTAAGTTTTAAAGATACGCAGGTGTTAACAGTTTACTACACGCCGAGAGGGGAAGGAGGACGAGGTGACCTTGAAGTTGCCGAGTCCCTGCTTGAAGGCGTTGAATCCGGCGTAGAGGGACATGACGGGCAGGGATTCGGCCACCGCCGCGAGACATATCTCCTTGCGCAGCGCGGGTGACCGGCCCAAGGCGCTGAGTGCCTGCAGCTTGGATGGCAGAAACGGAGAGGCCGCCACAACTTGCCGGAAACCCAGGTAGTTGAGAACAATGTGCCTGCGCGGCCATGAAAGTGGCGGGATGAAAAAGGAATGAAGCTGACTCTACTTGTGTGGATGCGTCTCTGGTGGCATTTGTTTATCGAACATTTGCTGTTAACAGGTTGTCAAGAACATGGCCAAATAAGAGTTGTGTGTTAGACTAATCCGTGAACAGGCACAGTCTGGTTAATGACGACACCGGTTTTACCACCCGATAGGTACGTACGTAATGGAGCTTTCAGAGTCATTATTTCAGCTTTTAATTGGTAAGTATGTAGTGGAACTTGGTAACCGGTTACTTTAGCTTTTCTTCAGTGCGAGCGAGCGAAGGTGGTCGGTATTAATTCAGATTCTCCAATAAGCCGCTTTCTTCATCCCTAAAGTTTCTTTGCCAAGTAAAATAATTGCTGGAAATCAGTGCCCGTTCACTCTTGAGTTTGTCATTATCTGCCAAGTTATTAAATGTAGCGTCTGAGCAAAATTCTGCGCTTTTCAATTCTGCCCTCATGTTCTATTAAGAAGTAAGAGCCGTTGCTACGCCGTATGACACACGGCTTGGCGACGGTCGCGACTCACGGTGCCGTCTCTTTGATCGCAGTCACGAGGTCATTGAGGTAGTCGACGTCTTTGACCAGGAACTCGGTGGACTTGGTCACCCGCGTGATGTTCTCGAGGGCGATGCTTAGAAACTGCTCGCGCGTGAGAGTAAACAATGGATTCAGCTTAGCACATGCCTTGGCAACACAGTATCGTATTCCGGAGCAGCTGTTCTCCGCGCACTGAAGTCCTACGGATGATAATCTTGTGCGAGCGTGTCAGGAATCAAAATTCCATGGCGGCTAAGAGCACACGCCTTCACGTTGCAAATGGGCCCCCGACGAACACCACGTTGACTCCCTGAACGTGTAGTGCTATACACTCTCGTACGTACGCCAGAACTAAGATGCATATCTGCGCTGGCTGAAAAGCATTTCATCACCAAAAGAGGGATGGTGATGATGCAACAGTAACCACGTGCGCGACATTAAGCACGAAATTGAAGGGGAAATGAAATGCCCGGCAGCAGTAACACAGCGAGCTGCTTTCCTGTGACAAGTGCTACGACATAGATTCAATTTTATACATTATTATGCTTAAATTCTACTCCTGAGAGGTAGGAGTGATACAGGGCGAAGCAGCGTGCTCATCACAACTTTTCGGCGGCAGACATCCACTGATGAGGAGCTTAAGCAATGCATGAACTGAGGTCCAGTCCACGTCCGTATAACATTGAGCCAGCCTCGTGGGCCCGACATTTACATTGCGCGCGTGCTAAGACTCGCCTCTGCAAGCTCGGGCCTCTCGGCAAGCCTCTCGACGGCCATGCGGGGCTGGGGTCGGACCAAGTTTGCGAGGCGGCTCTCGAAAGCAGACACTTCGACGGCGAAGACGGGTGTCACGATGCGCTCCCGGAACGGGGCCAGCGCGTGCATCACAGCGCCATAGTACCACTTCACCGAACGGTTGCCCAGGCTCGTCGGGAGCAGCAGTTCGGGATGACCAACCTGCGGTGGCATGCAAAACGGGTTTTATACGGGGACAAACTGAGGTGGGGATGCATGAAATGAGGTGTTGAACAGAAGTGCTTCCTTTTGAACTGTATTGCCTGATGAAGGCTATACGGTACTAATATCAACTTCCAAATCTAACGTTCTCAGCTGTTAACTATTTATTAAATTACTTTTAATCGAGCTGAAATCCTGACATGGGCATATATTATGAGCATCGCTGAAGGGCATTACCACCGCAGTTCCCTGCTTCGCCACTGAAGCATAATTAATAATCGATAAAAATTGTCTCCTCTAGCCACCAAAGGATGACGTCATTATGACGTTTCAGACTTGTGGAGAACATGCGATTGGAAGGGGTGAAGGCAGTGAGGAAATAATTTGGGGGACACTTAAGCTTTGCCATAATAGTATGACACGACAGTGTTGATGAGACCCGGCAGCAGGCTAGGATCCTCTTTGCACACCACTTCGCTGAAGATGCGTACATCGCTTTTCATTTTTTTTTTATTTGCCTCCTTTTAGTCGAGCAGATTGAACGTGCCTCATGGCCTTCGGGTGGCATGGCTGACTCGCGATCGACCCATGGATACAGGTTCGATTCCCGTCTAATTACCCTGTTTTTCTTCTCGGCGCAGTTTACCTTGTTACACGTTATAATGAGTCATGTTGCAACCTTATAATCGCAACCTGTCTCATATTATATTGATTTGCAATTCCGTGTTACACCAGGACCATCTCGATCAATCCAGATTTTCTCGACACGCCGACAACTTTACGCCGGGTCTCCTGCACTGAACGGAACTCTTAACGTTAACGCGTTAAAGTAGATCGCCCACAAATAAACTCCAGCTTTGACCTTTTGCTTTCAAAGTATTCGATCCTGTGAACTCACGCGACACGAACGTGGCCACTTTAAAAAGAACTGAAGCTAGTCAACATCTAAATTTGCAAGTGCTATACCTACTTTATCGACGGCGCAGCCCGGAAAACAAGGAAAACCACCGAGAATGTCCCAGAAATGTGGGGCAGTTCGGCAGACAATCGAGACCAAAGTATTTCGTTCTGATTCGATACTGATTTAATGCTGCGGGTTGGTAGAGATTAAGAGGCAACACCCCGAGAAGTAATTAATATTTGGAATTAAATTCGGAAAATAATATTAATATTTAGAAATATTCTCGGAAGATGCGTTAAAATTGGCCAGTTATGCAAGTTTCAGGCTGCGAACATTCAAGCTATTACACGCTTGCTTTTAAACTAAAGATATTAGTATCGAACTGAACGAAGCATGAGAAGACGCAAACAACTCGTGCCGTTCTCCGGGGCTGCACAGCAAAGCATCCTCTCCCCGGGGCTACCCGAACACGGTGTGCTAGTACTACGCATACCGAGAGGATGTTGGCGCCGTGTTTGTGCGGGTGCTTCTCGATGCCCATCGAGAGCAGCGCTGGGAGGCTGAATCGGCGCAGGCTTCGTGCGGCGGCACGCCACACGAGCGGCTGCTGCACGGGGTCGGTGAAGGGCCAGCCGCTCAGGTCAGTGGCCTCCTGCAGCTCGGCCAGGGGATCCCAGCCGCGCTCGCTGATCGCCTCTGCAGCCGGTGAATGAGTGGGTTGACGATATCGATCTGTTAAGGCGAAAGCCTTAATAGGCTCATCAGCGTCCCTCTACAAGAAGTGTCATACTTCTTCGCGAGATTCCGAGGGATACCGCGAGATTGTGATGTCATCCCCTGGGACTGGTGACGTCATCGGTCATGACCAAACGTGACGTCATGACACCAAACAAACAAGGGATTTTGCCTTATCGCACTTTAGTGATTCAAAGTGTCGCACACATATTTGATTGAGTTCACTGAGTGAGTGACTGGTTTGAGTTGAGTTGGGACATGAGCAAGAGAATGAGAATGATTGCGCGAGTTAAATGAGAAAGCGGCCAATAAGGCTGCCGAGGAAGGTTTCAGGTGCGCGAGTCAGGTGTTATTTTCACAAATGGCATGTCAAATCGGAAATCGAAAAAATGGTCACCTTTGTTCAAGCACTCCTTGTACAGATGTCGGGCAGTCATCAGCTCCGGGTATTTTTCCTGGGCTTTAAAAAGAAAATGGTTTCCACAGTAAGACTTAAATTCACGCATTTTCATAAATGCTACCTGCCTTTATGCGAATAATTGAAAAGAAGCTCTACTCCTCAGATGCTGAATGCGCAGTCGATATCAGCAATATAATTCTAGGGCGTTCAGATATCGCGGGCGTCTGTTTGTGGTAAAGCGCGCAGCATCAGCTGTGCAAACCTAAGCCGGTGGCGATATAGCGAGATTAGAGATGCAGCCTTTCGCTGTGCTACATGTACAATAAAATGGCCGCCATTATGACGTCGGTGAACAATCCATATAGAAACGTAATTATTGGAGTATTGGGTGCGCGTGAACGTTTCTGTTATGTTAAAGTGAGGCATAACAGCCACTTGACAATACACTGCAAGACACGGCACTGCGCTCCGGAATTCAGTAACTGCCACGTCATGAAACAGCATATGAACCAGCCCTGCGGAGAATAGCTCATAACCAAAGAAGAGCGCCAATTTCATCAGTCTTCCCTCTATTAAGTTTCTAAATGAAGAACTAGCAAATATTTCATACTGGCTCATTTTCCAACACGCACTCTTGGAGTATTTTTGCGTATTTTTTTTTCTCAAAGTCGTATGATTAAAGCTAGAACCTGCGCGTATGCCTCTTTTCTCTCGCCATGCGTTGGCTCTCACTCGCTATTTCTTCTTTGTGCCAACCAGCCAAACTCAGCACTTTACTGCGGTCACTTCGATGAATATTTTGCTAGATGCTGAAATGTGGTCTTATCTGGTGAATATTCTTGCCAATTGCAACAAATTAGGAATGTTTAACCAGCCCATCTCGGCCCTTTATTGCGGTCCCTGTGGTGAATATTTTGCTGACATTCCAGTAATTAGGGAAGTTTCCATGCGCGATAGCCGTAAATTTTGCGATACAAAATTGAGCTTGTCTTTTAAAATTCCGTGTGATGCATTCTTATGACAGTGTGACAGCATGTTCTTCAGTCTATAAGACAGATGGCCGATTCGCGCAGGTACAAATAGACTTCCGGCCTTCAATAATTAAGGCTATAGCGTTATTTCACCACGGACCAGGTGGCACTATTCATGCGTTAGCTCTTCGAAAAACTGAAAATGCATTCTCGGGGAACATTGAGCCCAATGTCTACGGACGAGTCCCTATGAGGTTGAGGTTGTTGCTGGATACAGGCGGTCGTAACCTTGCGGGATCTGCCGATAACTGCTCCACCGCAGTGTCCTACCGTGGGCGTAGCCAAGCTGGTGATTACGTAAGGTGTTTGTATGGAGAGGAAGAAAAATATCTTCATATTTAAATTTTCTCACCCTTAAGTGTGTTTTCTGCACCGAAAAAAAAAAAAAAAAACAACGTTATCGCATTAAGAACAAAGGTAATAATTTTTCTTTTACTGAGAAAATTAACTGGATGAAGTTGCTGTTAGGGCCCCTTGCAAACCATGTCACCAGTGTTGCCAGTGGCGGCGATTTTACACCAATTAATAGGCTTCTATCAAAGGCGATCTTGAGATTTTTTAATATCTTTGCTTCCCTGATGACTTCTTGACTGCTATGAAATATTTAATTGTCTCTATCGGTTCACTGGCCAACATGAACTAAACCTTTGCGCCCGTTTCCGCCTCTATGACCATATATTTTTTTTTTATTGTTACAACCATGGATGCAGCTATGTGGAAAACAGTCAAACCAAGATAGTAGTTAAAAGTAGGCTGGCATTGCACAGTGCAGTTCATGAGGAGCGCGACCGACCACTCAGATGTTTTGCCAAGAGCTCGGAACGCTCTACACCAACATTTTGAGCGCAGTTCCGAAGCCATCAGATCCTAGCTGTAAGCTGCAAGGGTGATTGTCTTCGCCCGCGACTGCAAGCCATGGAAGTACAGTCAAGGATAAAAGTTTGCGGGACGTGAGTTCACGGAAAGGTATTTCTGTGCTAGCAACATAGTGCTCGAATGAATATGCACGCCCCATTCAGACAAAAAAAAAAATATATATATATCGCAGAAAGACCTAGCGAGGCAACGAAGAAATAAATGTTTTTGCACAAATGCCAATCCCGCGAACTTTTGTCCCTGACTGCACGTCCAGCAAGCGTGTAAACAATGTTTCGCCCCATAATCACGGCTGTACATCCGAGAACGTTTTCAGTTCCTGGTGTCACTAAAAACTGAATCGCCACAGCGCCTTATTAACAATAGGATGCCCAGAAACATGGGCAGAAATACTTGGGAGTCCAGCATAAACTTTTTCGAAGCTTCTCAACCATGCAAAACTCCAGCACTTGCGAATGGCGACTGCACTGCAGACTGTTTTGGTTTCTAGTATTCATTTTGTGCATAAAGGTAATAAGAAGTTGCCTAATTAGTATCTTTAATTAACTATGTCAACAGAAAAATGCTGCAGGTTAAGCCAGGCGACTGAACAGCTCTCAGTTGTCTCACTGTGCTAGAACACTCCGTGTTTTTTAAAACCTTCATGACATTTAGCTGGGCCACCTTCTTGAAGTTAGAGTAACTACAGTGCATATACAAAAGCTGCGCAGCATTGGCTGTGAGAACAAGGCCAAGCATCGTCAACGTCAACGTTCGAGGTTCACAGTGCTACCGTGCGGAAAGCAAACGAAGTATTTAACTGGGGCACTAGTATATGATACCACGTAGACGGCTACAGACGAGGGATCATTAGGGCTAATTGGTGCGAATCTGACATACTGAACGAGCGAAAGACACGCAGAAACACAAGAAAAGTACACGGGATAACGCTGTCCCGTGTACTTCTTTTCTTGTATGTGTATTTCGCTGGTTCAATATGTTAGGCACTGGGTTTGTTCTGGCCATTTTCGAACAGTATAGAAATGTGGCTCCGAAATAAAGTGATTGCCGACTTTCGGCCATATTTGAGCTCTTTTGGCTGCGTTCCTGAACAGTGCGGGGACAGCATTGGCTGTCAGTGTCAGAGATTCTAGCGGAGCTGATTCAGCGAGTTTGCAGGCGTGCGTTGTTACCTTTGATTACGCCCAGAACTCCGTCCTCGAGTGCCCGGTGGGCGACCATGCGCGGAGAATCGGTCACGTTCTGGTGGGAGCACACAAACTGGTAGAAATCCGAACACGCCGACCTCAGGTAGTCCCTGGGAAGGTGTCTGACGGCCGCCGACCCTGAAGAGTCGATGAGGCGGGAAAGAAAAAAAAAAAAAACGCGCACTGTGTGTCGACCCGGAACTTGACGATTGAGCGACTTATCAAAGTTGAATGGTGTAATTCAATGTTCACTTTACATGAGATGACTTTTTCGCACGTGCCATTCGCTTTAAAGCTTTCGGGGTGTTTTTAAGGGTGGAATGGTAGGCATTAAAGGAGGAATTTAATGGAGCGGCGTCCGCAGCTGAGTACACGGTATCACGAATCACGCTCACCTTTTTAAGGGCCCACGTACATAGAGAACTTACGGGACGAAGCGCGATAAAAACTGCAGTGATATTTCTTCATTTCAGAAGAATAGGGGGGAGGTATTGTTATACTTTGTCAGTGGGCGATGTAAAAGTTTCCGGCTTTGCTATACGAAAGGAGCGGCTGACCACCGGTAAAGTATAAGAAGAACTTATTACTGCAGCATCGTTCGTTCTTCGGCACATCCCTTGTGAAATCGGTTCGACTGAAAGTCTCTCTAAGAAATTAGAGCAAAGGAAATACCTCTACGACACTTGCCAGGAAAACCATTGTATGTACATTCATGTAGAGGTGGTAACGCGAGGAAATATCGTAACTGGAAACTCGGAATACAACAAAATCAGCTCTGGTGTGGCGTTCATTTCATGTCCCGTATCGTTTTGCAACTGTTCCTGTTACTACTTTTATCCTTCCACGTTTCAAATAAACTAAATCCCCGTCTCCCATCTCTTCGCCATTACTTGCTACAAGAGTCATGCTAGTCTGGCGTGGTTCTCACCTTTAGTCAAGCAGCGGGCATCATTACATACCACCGGGGCGGCATTCCAGAAGGAGTTACCCCCTAAAACGAATTGTTTACGATTAGCAAGAGGGCACTGGCGAGGCTGCTCGCATGTTTCATGTATACTTGTAGTTGGGATAGTTGATGAAAGCCTCACCTGGACCTGCTTGGACAGCCTTGAACTTGGACGCATTCAGGACGAGGTGACGATCTAGTCCAAAGGCTGAAACGAAGTCAGAAAAAAAAAATTGTTAATGTAGAGGGCGGAAAGCGACCGCGTACTTTCCGTCGCGCAAAAAGTGGGCAAATATAAATTTGTTCAAAATAAAAAGGAAAATATAGTACGGAGGACACACAGCAAAGATGTAAACAGACGCTGATCCTTAATGTAGTTCCGTGTCGTTCCTGCATTCTTTCTTGTTCCTGCTGATATTACCAATGAACCTACAAGCCCACATCGCAACACAACAATCAGACACGCAACCTGAACAATCAGAATGGTGCAATGTGATAGGCAATGAAGATGCCTTCTCTATTGCTTGAAACTCTTGGATTGAAACGCTTCCCGACCGTTTCTGAAGAACACTGGCGCACTATAACAGTTTGTTGCGGTGAAACCTATAGTACTTGCATGTCCAAAAAAAGTTGCGTCTCTGCACTGAAACTGCCGGAACAAAGATGCCTCCTCTCTTTACGAGGTTCAACATAAATTCCTAATTAGCACCGTTATTTACCTTTCCGCAGGTTAGAGAAGTTGACTACGCTATAATCGGCTCGGATGAATTCATAATTTGCTTGCACTGCTGCGGACCGAATGGGGCAGAAGCGTACTAGACATTGATGTGCAGTCAGCAGAAGTGGTGAATGGTCTTCTCTATTTGGGTTAACTGGGGTAAAGTGGCCCCGTCTGGCTCAAAGAGCCGCATGAGAACGGGGATGTCTGCTAGACGTCTTTCTGCTGATGGCGACGTTGCAAGTGGTGACGACGCATTTCTTCTGTCGAAATAGCAACCCTAACCATGATGCACTGCATTGGTAACTATAGCTGAGCAACAAAGGAATGACGCTAGACTCACTGCGCCTTGCTTGGGACCTGTGCCCGGTCATCGTGATGAGCAGGGCGAGACCCACGACAGCAACGAGGACAATCATGGAGTAGGCCATCAGCTCCTTGTTCGGCATGCCTCTCACCTTGCGGCCCCTTTGGAGAAGAGTGGGGCGAAAAAGCGCAATGTGGCTGCAACTCGCGCCAGCGTATGTGTGTCTGGTTCACGCATTCCTCAAGCCACTACGACGGTCATCGGGCCACGGCTGCATTGACGTCCCATGCATTGTATTTACTGCGCACAGTGCCCTAGGATGGGTCAGGTTTAACTCTTATAAACCTAGTTAGAGTGAAAAGTTTTGCTGGATGACCGGAGTGGCATGACGATGCCGCCGGAGAGTTTATTGGCGATGAATGCGCAGCCGTTAACCACATTTTTGTACATCTGTGTTAGGAGCGACTGCTTAAACCTCCATCGAACCATAAGCCCAAGCATTGTTACGGACGGAGAAAAGCAAACCAACAGCATAGGGACGTTCTGTTAGGAGAATCACTGACAACACCACGCTCACATTTTACAAAATATCGATCATGTTATCTTTCTCGGTACGCTGGTAGTTTTCCAGCAGCAAAAGGCCCATTCAGAGCCAAGGAAATTGGATTTGAAAATATTCCGTTACTCGATTCCACGTCGTGACGCCAAATTAACGGGGACTCTGGCCATGATCACAGTTTGAAAGTAAAAAGTGGTGTTTCCTGGCCTCCGAGATCAGCACACAAAAACTGTCTCTACACAGTGCAATAATCTATCAATATAAGACAAAATCAGCGCGCACTTACCTCCTGATGAGCTTCTTGGTCGAACCGTGGCCCCCGTAGACGTGACTTGATGGCAGCATCTCGTCGTCATCGTCCTCATCTTCGTCATCGGTCATGTTTTTACTGTCGAAACTTTTGTGCGCGTAAGAGACCACCATATCAGCAGGCTGCCACGCGGCCGAAGCATCCGACTTGGTCTTGGACTCCCGCGACCCACTGTTTTCCGACGTGTCCCCGAAGTCTAGCCGAATCTGGACGTCGGGCACAAAATTGTCCGTCCCTCCGGCTTTAGCTACTGCGGAGCGCGGTACCTTTTTCGTTGTCTGCACAAAGCGCCGCTGCTGACCTGAGATAGCTCTCTGAGACGGGTGCTGTCGCACTTGTTTCTCGTAGGTTCCATGCGATTCCTTCACATCTTTCATCGGCCTCATGGCCTCCATCCGAGCGTCAGCAGTAATGGGCCTAATTTCGCGCTGCCAGAAATGCTGCCCGTCGGACTCCATTCGCGTCGTCGTCGTTTCAAAAGTAACGGGCTCCCTAGTAGTCATCATGTTAGTCTCCGTAGTGCCCTCTTCGGGCAGCTTCGGGGCGCCTCCCAGACCCTTGTAGCGGTACTTTCCGACACGGCTGCCGTCGGGCTTGATCTCTTCTTCGTATTCGTACTCATGCCCCTGCCATGGTAAATTCACGGGGATGGGTGGCCCTGGAGGCACTTTCTTCTTTTCCTCTTCTCCTTCCTTCTCTTTCTCCTTGTCCCCGCCTTCAGCAGACTCGCTTCCCACGCCTTTCTTGTCACTCTTCTTGCTCTCTTCAGATTTAGGTTCGGCGTCCTTTTCGCCTTTCTTGGGGGCCTTCTTTCCTTTCTTACCCGGCCTCTTCTTGTCGTCGTTAAGCTCATCGGCGTCCGTCATGAGACTCACGTCCTCAGTCTGCTTAGTATCGGGGTATAACCAGTTCATGAACCTTTCGTACAGCGATAAGCACTGGACGCCCACTGCCGCTCCCAGCGGTTCTTGATCTTCGTAGCGGTCTTCCCTCCGAATGTCGCCGCTCCTGGGAAGCAAGTATGCGATTTTATAGTTCTTCTGTGCGTCGTGATAGTGGTGATGATGCTGATGGGTGTGAACGGTCGTCGTCGACACGGTCTGCACCGGTTGAGGAGGCTGGGGCATGGTTGACTGACCCGGGAATGCACCCATGGGGAACGGGTATCCCGGTGGAGGACTGTCGTAGTTCGGGTCTCTCGTAAAGCCGACGTGAGGTATCTGCTCCTCGATCTCTGCCTGGGCTTCGGCGTTTCGTTTGTAACCGGCGTCGTGCGTAGCCGCTGCAGACGAACGTGTCTTGACTCGCGCGCTGGTAGCCTTTGACACTTTCTTTTCCCCCGCCTGCACCTCCTGCGAGCTCAAGACCTTCTCCACGACTACCTCCTGTGACGTCTCAATCAACACATCCCTGGTGGCAGGTGCATTGTCTTTTCCGTCTGACCCCTGGCCCTTTACGTCGCCTTCGTCTGCTTGGCGTTGCCTGCTTTCGTTCTGGATTTGGTACTTGAACATCACGCCATCTTGAGCCTGAACTGGAAAAGCTGCTGCCGTTTGCATGGAAGGAACGTTGTATCGTCCTCCAGAGGGCTGCTGAGTGAGCATCTGATGAATCCGACGATCCATGCGCATAGGGACGCGGCCGGAACGAGGGTCATATTGAACAGGCATCCCTTGCATGGGCATGGCTTGCATTGGCATGCCCTGCATAGGCATTCCCATAGGCTGCATGGCCATCGGCTGCATACCCATTCCTGGCATCGGCATTCCTTGCATGGGCATCCCTTGCATTTGCATTCCCTGCATGCCTCCTATCTGCATACCCTGCATCTGCATGCCCTGCACTCCACCCATTCCAATCATCTCCGGAGAGGCCCGGCGAGGAAGTCCTCCATAACCGCCCGTAGTTGGAGACATCCTGCGGTTTACCGAGTAAATCCTGTTCGGGTCTCTTCCTCGCCTCGATACCCGCATCTGAGCATACTGATTGCTCATAGGGCCCTCCACTTCGAGCCTCGTCACTTGATAGTCCTCACCGTCGTCGTCGTCATAGGCCTTGCGTCGCGGCGAAACCATGCGGGGCGACGCGGACCTCGTTAGCCCACGGCGACCCCTCATGGACCTGCTTCTTGACGGAGGTCTCATGCCGTCGTACACGCCGGCAGTACGACTCCACCATTCCGTTTTAAGCTGCGGGGTATCTTCCATATGCTCGTAGCGTTCACCTTTCATCCCACTGGGCATCCTTTGAGGTCTTGTCTGCATCGTGAACAGGTTGTCGCTGGAAGCATGCCGGGCCATGACATCGGGCTCCGGCTTTGCCTGAACTGCAAATTCGTGTATCTCCGACTGCTTAGGCTTTGTCTGAACTGCGAATCCGTGGTAATGTGGGGGCTGTGGTTCAGCCTCCTCTTTAGTCACCGTCGGTTTAGCCTGCACTGTGAATGATTGGTAGCCTGGGGGAGGTCTGATGCCTCCCTTCGCGGAATCTGCCTGCGGGACTGGCTTCACGACTCTGGCGACACCCTTGTTTGATGCTAGAAGAAATTCTGTGAACTTT
Source organism: Amblyomma maculatum (assembly GCF_055883805.1). Taxonomy (NCBI): domain Eukaryota; kingdom Metazoa; phylum Arthropoda; class Arachnida; order Ixodida; family Ixodidae; genus Amblyomma; species Amblyomma maculatum. The sequence continues at coordinate 120,351,834 of NC_139351.1, read as the reverse complement.
TCTCGTTCCGGACCGGCTCCCTGCGAGGCAGCGTTACCGGTACCCAGGATGAATGAATGGTACTTGCCGACCTCCGCAGCCAGCACGTCGCGAGTAGCGCCTTCCGGCATTACGCTGCCGAGGAAGTCGTGGTACCTGCCCAGCTCTTCAGCCACCGCCGAAGGCGTAGCCCGTACAGGGTATCCTAGTGGCCTTCTACCAGCCCTTACGCCTAAAAGGAAGTCCTGGTACTGGTCTGGTGACAGGAATCGCGCCTGTTTAGGCGCTCCCTCTTCTGGTTTCTGGCTGCCTTCCTGGCCTGCTTCTGGTGCTAGCGCAGCGGCTTCTTCCTGCTTGTACACATCTCCCTTCACGAGCATTAGCGGGTGGCTTTCGTATCGGTAGAGTTGACCGGCTTGCATGAAGTTGCGGTCGTCTGTAGGCCGAGACATTAGTTCCTCGCCTACCATTCCTTTCCGTTGACGCGATAACGACCTGTCGCCACCCTCATCATCTTTTCGTTTTGAACGCGACCTGCTGCGCTTCGCGTGCTTATCTGCACGGTCTTCAGAGTCGCGCCGCCGCCGAGAAGAGCTTCGCCCGCGTTCGTCGGAGTCGTGTCTCTTCCTGTGGTGTCGATGGCCATCGGATGATGAAGAAGATGATGACGAGGACTCGTCTCTGCGAGATCGCCCTCGGCGGCTCTTCCTTCTGCTGCGCCTTTTGTCATCATAATCGTCGTAATCATCACCGTCTTCCCGCGACCGATGCGACGACGATCTTTGGCGAGGACTACGTCGTGCGGGTGGCGGCTCATCTTCGTAATCATCTGTTGCTTTCCACAAGGCACGTGTTGGCCCTGTTCGCGGTTTTCTTTCCATACTTTCGCTGGGTTTGCTACCAGCAATATTTGCAGTGTCCTCTACTCCATCATCCTTATCGAAGGCCTCTATGTCCTGACGTATCTTCTGAATCACGCGTTCAGCCCGGCTTTCGGATTCTTTCTTGACAGGCAGTCGTGTTTCGGAACGGCCTTTCGGCAGCTCATCGTAATAGTAGTCGTCGTCTCTCTGGGGTCTAGGCCGTTCTCGTCTGTCCATCGGCGGTCGGTCATACTCAGGTGGGTACCTGCCACGATCTGGGGAGTACCTGTCCCTGGGAGGCCCGTACATATCTGGTGGTGGCGGCGGCCGGTCGTAACCGTACCCTCCCATCGGTGGCCTGTCGTAACCATAGCCGCCCATTTGTCCGTCGTACCCCATAGGAGGTCTGTCATATCCCCCCATACCCATGGGTGGCGGGTATGGCATGGGTCCTTGATAGCCCATCCCCATGGGCCTGTCAAACCCTCCCATGCCCATGGGAGCTCCTGCCTCGTACTGTGGTTTACTTTCGAGGTACATCTTGCCGCGAATCACGTTTCCACCGACTATTTCCTCGTATGATTTGACCGCAGCCATGAACTCCTTCTTAGGTCCTTCCTTTTTGTTCGGGTCGATCATAACTTGTGCCACCGGAGCGTCAGCTGCCGTGGTCGTCACAAAAGTGCCGGGGGCTGGCTGTATCCCCGAGGCGGGTTCAGCCGCCGGTGCTTCCCCGGCGTCAACAATTGGGGGCGGTGGCGGCGGCAAAAATTCGGCGCCCGGCGCCGCTACCGCGGGATCCGCCGGTGGCGGGAAGTCTGCCCCGGGCAGAGCTTGGGCGGGAGACCCCTGGCCCGGAGAGGCGCCGGAAGGGGGCACGGCAGCCATTTCCTCTTCCTAGGGCGAAGGAGAGCCGCCGAGAACGTTATTACTGCGGGAGTGTCTGCTGCTGCCGCGAGGTGGAGGCCACCCTCATCCCACGAAAGAGCGCCGCCCGGTATGGATGGAAATCAGAGCCCACGAACCCCCGAACGAAACGGCGAGTCGAGACTTCGTCAACCTGCGGACGAAATGCCGTAACGGCTGGTACAGTGGACAATTCGTTGTCTGTAGGCGCAAATACAACCATGCTCGAGAAGTATGCTCCACAGCGGCACAGACGCTCATTCAGTGTATATATGTATGTGGGCGTGTCTGCTGCACATCTCTCCCATATCCCGGGAGCTGCTACATGGTGCACATTACACTGTCGGAATGGTTATAATTGTAGCTCGGTAAAAAGAGGCCTAATTCAATGACTAGCAACATTGCACTGAACTGAGATAACTGCAGTAATAAGCCCCCTTCGCTCGTGACAACCCCGGCATCTTAGAACCCAACTACGCGTGGAGCGGACGAGTGTTATATAGCCACACATGGCGCACGAGTACTTCCGCCTGGCAGACGTTAAAGAACTCGAGGTGGTCGAAATTCCCGTAGCCTTCCTATACGGTGTCTCCATAGCCTGAGTCGCTTTGGGATGTCAAACCCCATTAACCAACCAAACCAACCAGCCTGGCAGATATAGAGTAAGAGCGCACTAGACTGCTGCGTCTTTAGTGGGGAACTCAGGAACGCAGCTTTATATAACTCCAGACAACGGATTGCACCAGTCGTGATGATGTCGCGGGTGATACTTTTGCGACTAATATTTTCCATTTTCAGGTGGCTGATAGGTGCAATGAAATTAACCCTGATATCGCTCATGAGAATCAGTTGAGGCTATTGGCTGGAAGGCCTGCTTTGAGGGGCGCTGTATCCCACCATAAGGTACTACAGGCGTTATGAAGGGAAAGCTTCAGCGCCGTGTAACCAAGTAACAGTCTCATCATCGGGATACATGCAGCGAACGAGGCTCAAACATTGACAATTGGTGTAACTGTTTCTCGCATGATTTTCTTTCTCGTGGGTCCTGACAGCATTTTTAGCTACAAATATACGCTCTGTTTCATTGAAATGTGCCAAGGCCCGCATTTTCGAAGCTCTTCGTACGCTCGCACGTAGCTAGCGTTCCCGGAAGTCAGCTTGAAACAACGGTATGACACAAAAGGAAAATGTCACGTGTGGCACATCAGCAAGGATAAAAAAAAAAAAAACGGTTGCCACGAAGTAAGTGTTTGCGTAAGTGTTTGCGACATTGAATCACACACAGAAGTACTCTGAGTGACCGTGCTTCACTCTTTGCATACATAACGTAGAGTAATCAGTCCGCTTTGACAGTCTAGATTAGAAACCGGTGCACACTGGCGTACCTTTAACGTTCGCGCAACTTCATCGAAGGGCAAGAAAGTGCCGATTCGTCACCTCAAGTCGGTTGTCCTTCAGCGACCATAAAAACGTGAAAGCAGGTGGCGCGAACATGCGTCCCCATGCACACTGAAGCGATTTGAAGGTGGTTTTAGGCCTAATTGGACTGGCTCCTATGGGCTTATTTCGAGTGATGTTAAAGAAAAGCGCATCATCCCACCTGAGCTGCGACCTTCGCGGAAACGAGGGCTACCATATGAAGCACGAGTGCTACTTTTCCACAAATATACAGGAGTAGGTTAAGTGTTCTATATCGTGTAAGCTCCAGGCGCAATGCTGACGCAGTCCGTTTACAAGAATCTATCTCTGAGATACATCCGCTCTTTGCCTAATGGCGATTTGCACTGGTCGATCGGAGCTGGGCGCCCGAGCCGACCTAAAAAAGCGCTACAGAGCGAATCAGCCTTGGTCGACCAGCGGAACGTGTAAAGCGCGCGGCAGAAGTAAAGCTGAGCCGGTTTCGAAAGTTGTAGCCGCATCCCAGCGCAAAAATGTTTGCGGTTGATAAATAGCCAGGAGTGCGGCCCTTAACAACTTGCTTTCTCATTTTTTAACGCTGCAGACGTTTTTCGATAGACGCACTTCGACATATTCGCGCAAAAAACGGTGATGCCCAGTGTCCTCTGCCGATGTCGCTGAAACGGTCAAAAACAGCCAAAAGAATCCAGCAGCATCCGGAAGTGACCGCGTCAGCGACTAGGACTTCCGGCGAGATCCGACTTCGGTCGGCGGATCGAGCTGGAGCGTCCCGAGCTGCCCCAAACGACCAGTGGAATACGCGCAACCTATCTTGGTCGACCAGTGGAATTCGAAATCGTTGTCCCGGAGCAAGAAAACGTGCTCCGTAGCGACCAGTGGAAATTGCCATAAGCTAACCGGCTCCCATATGTAGCGGCGAAGCTGGCACAACAGTTAGCGAATGAGAAAGTCTTGCGCGATGCGTAAAAATCTAGAAAATGAACAAAATACGAGAAATACCCAGTTCAGCTAGCGCAGCGCGTCTATAGACTAGCACTGAACAGTTCGGACGAAGCCCGAGCCAGCGCCCGACAACCGTAGGCCCGAGCGGCCTCGGTGCCCTGACTCGGTGCGAATCTGGGCGGCTGGCCAGCCAACGCCAGCGGCCCAAAACCTGCGCCAGAGGCATTCGGACGGCGGCGCGTCGCAGGAAGAAAGGTCGGTTGTCACTTACTCGGGAATAGCGCAAATTTTCCTTGGCGGGTCCCGCAGGGAAGGTCAGGGTGGGCCCATCGAACAGCTGCGGGCCTCGCCACGCGCGATGAGCTCACGCCAACGGCTCGCACGCCCGCCCAGTCCGTAGTCTTCTTCGCTGCGCGAGCACTGCACGTTCTAACACAGCCGTCTTCTTTTTTCTCCGCCACCTGATTTTCCTTCTTTAACTGTGCCGCCTCGTATGGGTCCATTAAGAAGATGGCTGCTGTCCACGGCCACCGGCGTTCTGAAATAGAAATGCCGCCAGCTTACCCTTCTATAGTTCTTGTTCAATTGAAAGTTATCCTTCAATCAATCAGCCAATAAGTATATAAATAAATAAATAAATAAATAAATAAATAAATAAATAAATAAATATTTAAATAAATAAATAAATAAATATTTAAATGAATAAATAAATAAATAAATAAATAAATAAATAAATAAATAAATAAATATTTAAATAAATAAATAAATAAATAAATAAATAAATAAATAAATAAATAAATAAATAAATAAATAAATAAATCTAGTAACCGAGAACAAACTTCACTTTTTTGGTCACTTGTTAGTCAATTTTGTTGTGAGGCACTCCCTTTAATGACGGGTGTGTCTTGGGGGAAAGGCGAATCGAAGAGGCATGAGCTGAAAACATGATTATGATAGTAGTGACCTTCGCCCTGTCAACTAAGCGTGTAACTGAGGGTTATGATGATCATGATGATATGGTTCTTTCCGTTAGAACTGGCATGCATGTATCAGCAATCAAGGGGTGTGCCACAAGGATCAGTTCTTTCACCGCTGCTTTTTAACATTTTGGTAAATGACATCCCGTCCGTCTAAACATAATAGTTTATGTTTATGCCGACGATATTGCCTTTTTTGCATCGGCTCTGGATATCCATGCCCTCTACCACTCTATGCAAGAATATTTGGGTGAGATTGAAGTCTGGCTGGAGCGTATCAATATATCCCTTAATGCCAATAAACGTGGTGTGCGTGTATTTCCCCCGGATACACCTTTACACATTTCTTTAGATCATCGCTTAAACCAGATTCCACAGCTAGATTTAGTTAAACAATTAGGTGCTACATGTGATCCAACATTGGATTGGAGACTCCATATAGAAACAATGTGGTTAAAGGAGAACGCGCTCTTGGGCGGCTGATACGAATTAGCGATAAAACGTTTGGAATGCGTCGCTGCACTTTATTGTTTCTCTACAAAGCCTATGTAAAGCCCATACCTGAATTTGATTGTACTCTGTTCTCTGGCAGCGCAAACTACAAGCTGCACCTTTTATTGTTATTGCAAAGGCGTGCTCTACGTCTCTGTCTTGGTCTCCCAGAATTCGTTTCAATCGTTTTGCTTTATCTGGAAGCCCATATCCCCTACATAATCTCCAGCTTCCAATTACTCACGGTACAAACTTTCATCAGGTCGCTAGACCCGGACTCTGAAGTCCTTCCTCCCATTTTTGCATCCCCACCGACCTTCTCTTACCTGATCATTAGCCATGGCATAAAAAGCCACAAGTTACGATAACACAGAGGATTTTAGCACCAATCCGTATTGACTGGAGTTCTTTGTAATGGGTTGATGAGATGCAGGCTGCAGTGGACTTTCATTATGACATCTTCCCCTCCCACGCGAAATATATACCTGCGAGCATTCTGAACGGTATTCTTTCTGATCACCTAGAAAAATACCCCCACCACACTGTTATCTCTGCAGATGTCTCAGTGAGCCAAGAAAAAGCGGCAGTTGGCATATTTTCCCACATTTGACATGGAGTTACTCTGTCCGTATCCCAGATTATATCCCTATATTCTTTTCGGAATTTTTAGCTCTTACATCGGGTCTGCACAAAATTCCATGCCATGTATCGCAAGTAATCATTCTTGCCGATTGTTTATCTGTGTTAATATCTCTTGAAACCTCGAAATATACTTTTGAGTCGATTCCTGCGTTGTTGCTTTTTTTTTGTTTTGTTTTGTTCCGTGTTAGTTTGAAATAAGTCCGTTTCGTCTGCGTCCCTGATCATGCAGATGTTCCTTCAAATCAGGTGGTTGATTACTTTGCGAGATCGGACCTTAATGCATCTGTAGTATATCCCGTCTCTATTTTAGTATTTTGACGATCTTTAGGTTCAAGCGGTTCCAACATATATCAGCCAGGCTTCGGGATACTTTATTGAATACCACAAATTGTCAGCATTTATCACATAACTGGGGTGTCCGTTTATGTAAAACCAGCAGTGCGAGGTAACAATGGCGCTGTTGCGGTGCAGAATTCCGGGCTTGAATTTATATCTACGCCGATGTGGGTGGGCGCAATAAACCTATGTACATCATGCGGAGGAGTGGAATCAATAGACCATCTTTTCCTCTCATTCCGTCGGTTCACACTTCAGGGAAGGATATACCCCTCTCTAGGACTCCTCTTGTCATTACTCGTTCTACCGTCGTTCGGTGCGAGTGCCAAGGGAGTTTGCGATGGACACTATTAGTGGAATTATACGCGACTACATTATAGCAACTGGCAGGTTAACCTGTTAATTGACAGTTTTTTATAACTACAATTCTTACAGCTGCATTGTTATTATTCTTTACAATATCGCTTTGCGACAAGCTTGTGCCTGTAACTGAGTTCGTCGACAACACCACGCCTTGGCCAATCCCCCAAGGTGGGTACGTGCCATTTTTCAAGAGGACAACAACAACTGACATGCAAAGTTCGTGCCTACTAGCCGTGATAGTGCATAAAACAAAATAGGTCCGATTGGTTGTATTGATACGGAAGAAACTCAACAGCACTTTCAATCCGGCCTTCAATCTATTCCAATTCTGATTCCGCGGCCTTTCACTTACCAGTCTATTCTTATTCCGATCCTGTTCCAGTTCTGATTCTATGTCTAGTCGAATTCCGTTACAATTCTGATTCAATTAATAATCGCTGAGTCACTCTTAGTCCGAAAATTCCTTGCTCAATGGGAGAAGCGATTTCTACCTTTTAATTTGTCAAAACCAACCTGCATTTTCCTCTATCCGGATGGTGGAGAGAGACGGAATGCCTTCCAATACCACCTGCCACCTTCCCAGGTATAGGTGGAGGAGTCACACGGACGCTGACGTAGGACGCCCACGTATGACAGTCTTCACGGCATTCATAATATACGGCGACGCCACAGAACTGGAAGACAACACCCTTAACAGTATCATTGTTATAAGGCTGAAGCGTTGATGAACCGTCATTGTACACGGGCCCGAGGCATATATGGATACCATGAGGCGCTGCAGTCTTGACAGTGCATCGGTTCTGGTCGCGTCATTCAGAGGCGCATGAGGGCAGTTTAATTTGCAAAGCTTGAAGGCAGGTGTGCAGCATAAATAGTTATCGCGATTGAAGCCGACAAGACCGGAAGTAACAACAGCCTTTGAGAGTTAGGGTGTGGGCTGCTGGCGAGACTACAGCTCTTTATCTTCGTGTTAACTTCCGCGCCACGGTGACACATGAAGTAAATAAACTATACGGTCTGCTATTATTACGTGTCATATTTCTTGTGTGCTGTAGAAGCTGCCTCAAACTGCTCATGTGAGCGCCAAATAAAATTTCTACCTGCCACCGTCACTGCATACGCAGCCAAGATCAGTGCCACCAGAGTATTCCCATGTTTGGAGCACAAAGTAAAGGACACAGGTGAAACGAAGTGGATACAGCCCTCGTTCACTGCCTACGTCACTGGAAGCAGTGACCAACAGCAAACGACCAAACTGATACAAAATTAAACAAATGTCAAAGAATGTGCTCCGTGCACCGACTGTAAAGGGAGCAAAGAGTAGGGCAAATATCTAAGGACGATCACGATACTCTCTAAAGCGAAATTTGACCTCAGCTATTTAAGCGTCTTTGCGATATAGTGAGACAGAAATTGAGATGCTTGTATGTATGTATGTATGTATGTATGTATGTATGTATGTATGTATGTATGTATGTATGTATGTATGTATGTATGTATGTATGTATGTATGTATGTATGTATGTATGTATGTATGTATGTATGTATGTATGTATGTGTGTGTGTCTGTATGTATGTATGTATGTATGTATGTATGTATGTATGTATGTATGTATGTATGTATGTATGTATGTATGTATGTATGTATGTATGTATGTATGTATGTATGTATGTATGTATGTATGTATGTATGTATGTATGTGTGTGTGTGTGTGTGTGTGTGTATGTATGTATGTATGTATGTATGTATGTATGTATGTATGTATGTATGTATGTATGTATGTATGTATGTATGTATGTATGTATGTATGTATGTATGTATGTATGTATGTATGTATGTATGTATGTATGTATGTATGTATGTATGCTTAAGACAGGTAGTAACCACAAATCAGGACCATGAAAAGGAAATAACAAGAAGAATAAGATTGGGATGGAGCGCATTTGGCAAGCACTCACAGATTATACTCGCAGCTTACGGTATCGCTCAAGAGCAAAGTATACAACAGTTGCATCTTACCTGTACTCAACTATGGGGCTGAAACGTGGAGGCTAACCAAGAGGGTTCTACTTAAGTTGAGGACAACGCAGATGGCTATGGAACGAAAAATGGTAGGGGTGACATTAAGAGATAAGAAGCATGCAGAGTGGGTCAGAGAAATAACTCAAGTTGCTGACATTCTATTGGAAATCAAGAAGAAATGGGCATGGGCAGGACATATAGTGCGAAGAGAGGCTAACCGATGGTCGCTTAGGGTAACAAACTGGACTCCAAGGGAAGGAAAGCGTAGCAGGGGGCGGCAGAAAATTAGGTGGGCGGATGAGGTTAAGAAGTTCGCAGGGGTCAAGTGGATGCAACTAGCACAGAACCGGGTTAATTGGAGAAATATGAGAGAGGCCTTCGCCCTGCAGTGGGTATAATCAGGCTGCTGCTGCTGCTGCTAATGATGATGATGACGTATGTATGTATGTATGTATGTATGTATGTATGTATGTATGTATGTATGTATGTATGTATGTATGTATGTATGTATGTATGTATGTATGTATGTATGTATGTATGTATGTATGTATGTATGTATGTATGTATGTATGTATGTATGTATGTATGTATGTATGTATGTATGTATGTATGTATGTATGTATGTATGTATGTATGTATGTATGTATGTATGTATGTACCGTCTTTGCCAAAAGTAACCAGGCTGCATGTTCCGCTTCTCAGTCGGGTAGCAGAGAATTCATATCACTTCTGAAGCTGTACATTAGTGCAAAATAAAGGCGAGCTCCTGTCCTCCCTTCTTAGCAAGCTGTGATCATCTGGAAATCCATGTAGGCTTTAGAATACAAGCAAAAACCAAATCATGCTGCCCGGTTACTTTTGGCAAAGACGTACGTACGTACGTACGTTAAACCCCGCAAATCAAACCAAAGCAAATAATTGGTTCACAGGAAAGGAATTGTGCGGCATCTGTCAGAATTGTTCTGTGGACACCTGAACTGCGCCGTTAAGAAAGGGACGAAGCTAGAAGTGATCAAAGCGGAAAGAGAAAGAATAGCCGTAGTGGAGGGCTTCAGAGTATTTTCGACCACCTGGGGATCTTTAACGTGCACGAAAATACCCCGAAGCCCTCCACTACGGCTCTTCTTTCTCTTTCCGCTAATTCACTTCTAGTTTCGTCCCTTCCTTAACGGCGCAGTTAGGTCTCTTCTTTCTCGTTCCGCTTTCACTTCTAGCTTCGTCCCTTTCTTAAAGGCGCAGTTCACGTGTCCACAGAACAATTGTGACAGATGCTGCGCAATCCCTTTTCTGTGAACCAATTATTTTATTTGGTTTGGTTTGCGCGGTTTAACGTACGTACGTACATACATACATACATACATACATACATACATACATACATACATACATACATACATACATACATACATACATACATACATACATACATACATACATACATACGTACGTACGTACGTACGTACGTACGTACGTACATACATACATACATACATACATACATACATACATACATACATACATACATACATACATACATACATACATACATACATACATACATACGTACGTACGTACGTACGTACGTACGTACGTACGTACGTACGTACGTACATACATACATACATACATACATACATACATACATACATACATACATACATACATACATACATACATACATACATACATACATACATACATACATACATACATACTGTGGGGCCCCACAGCCCCTTTTAGCGTTTCGAACCGCGCGCGTGCTTTTTTCTGTTTGTGTTGGTGTCCGCCCGGGCAGCGCGAGTACGCATGAGCGAGCTGCCCGGAGCGGGGGCGGCATGTTATCGGCGCGAGACAGAGGGTAGATAAGCGCGTTGGAAGCAAGGCTCGGGGCTTTTTCGCCGGGAGGCCGGCCACAGAAGGGCGGCGTGGCAGCGTCCCAAGCCGGCGGGATGTACACGGACGACGGAGCGAAGTCCTGCGAGGCGAAGACGAAAGCGGCGCCTTCAAGGAAGCCTTAGGAGTGTTAGCGTGAGTGCTGCCACGCGAGTAGCAATGTTTTTGTACCGTGATCAACGCTTTGGCCCTATTACTCGCCCATCGCGCCGCAGTGTGTTTTGTGTTGTAGCGGTGAAGCCCTGACCCTTGTTCCGTTTTATTCTCATAGTCCACTGTCGCGAACTTCGACGGCATGTTTCCAGCGCAGTTTTGACCAATGCTGTTTCTTTTCTATTTTATACTTTTCTGTTGATCCGGAATAAACCGGTGCTTTTAAGAAAGACTTGGTTTTCACTCGTCGGGCGAGACCATCGCTCGCGAACCTGTATTCTAGAAGGCGGAGCCTTCAATACATACAGGAGGAGGAAAAAACTTTATTAAACGAGCGAGTTTGGACCCTTCAAGGGCCCAGGGCCACCGCACGGCCCTCACATTACGCGCATGTGTCCAGGTCACGTAGGGCTATGGCACTGGCACCCCGGTCCACACAGCGAAGTTGTATGTCCAGGACCTGCGACTTAAGGAGGGCCTCCCATTCCTCCCATGATCCAATGGCAGGCTGTCCCTGCGGGGGAGGATCGGCAGGGCAGCCTACATACATACATACATACATACATACATACATACATACATACATACATACATACATACATACATACATACATACATACATACATACATACATACATACATACATACATACATACATACATACATACATACATACATACATACATACATACATACATACATACATACATACATACATACATACATACATACATACATACATACATACATACATACATCTCAATTTCAGTCTCACTATATCGCAAAGATGCTTAAATAGCTGAGGTCAAATTTTGCTTTAGGCAGTATCGTAATCGTCCTTCTGGGGATCTTTAACGTGCACCTAAGGATCTTTAATTTGCACTGACAGGTGATGGAGGCAGTGAAGGGTGACAGTTCCTGGCCCTACGGGGCTGGCTGGCTAGCCAGCCACCGAATTTTATATGTTGTAGGCTGTCTTTGCACCCGCCACTGCTTCGGTGGTGGACGACGGCTGTTGTTGCCGGCGCGCGTCTTTCTCTCCCTCTTCTTTTTCTTTTCTTTATTTTCTCTTCTGTCCGCATGAGGTAGTGGAGGCAGCTCAACTACAGAGCCAGTAGCAGACCCATGCATTTTATTTTCCTTCTTCCTACAGCCACAACAACAGCATTGACATCGCACAGCACACGGTTGGAGGGGTGTGGCTGCTCCTGGCCCTACGGGGCTGGGACTGGTAGGCCACCGCCGCTTGCGATGGGGACAAGCCTGCCACCGGAATTTTATCTGTTGTAGGCCGTCATTGCACCCGCTACCGTTCCGGTGGTGGACGACGGCTGTTGCGACGCGCGTATTTCCCTCTTCTTCTTTCTTCTCTACTTTCTCTCTTCTGTCCGCACGAGGGAGCGGAGCTATAGAGCCAGTAGCGGGCCCGTGCATTTTCTTTTCCTTCTTCCTACTGTCGCAACACAGCACACGGATGCCTCTCCGTTTCGCCTCCATCGAAACGCTGTCACTGGCAGTTGGGATCAAACCCGGATACTCCGGGCACCTTAATCACTGCGAGCATTTTAACCACTGCACCACCGCAGCGTGGCATAAAAAAAATTGGCAGTGGATTAGCTCGGCTACGCCAGGATATGCATAGCGAGCTACTTTCCGAGCCTATATTGTTGAGCTGTACTGATAGCAATGAAGAGACATTGGTCGTCAACACATCATTTTTTTTATTTCAGGCAGAGAAAGGAGGAGGAAGAGAAACATTTATTGACAATGAAATGATTTGGGAAGGGAGATGCGTATGGTTATGGAGCTGAGTGGCAGACCCTATTCCGGGACGCCATTGACCGCCGCCGCTGCCCGAGCTCTCTGGACCAGGGCATGCTGAGTTTCCATGTCCGAGCTGCACAAGGTCGCCTCACAGCCCTCCCTAGTTGGCTGTTTTATAACTTTTATTTTTGTATTTTGCTGGCAGGCCCACACCATGTGGTACAGGTCAGCATACTGCCCGCAGAATTTGCAACTCCCCATGAATGTCGGGTCCACGTGTTTTAGTATGGCGGAATTTAGAAAACACCCGGTTTGGAGCCGTCTAAGGTTGCACACCTCAGATCTGTCGAGACCTTTGTCGGGTTCCGGGAATGCCCTCCTGCAAAGGCGTAAATAATTTGTAATGTCCGCATAATTTATGAGCGGGACTGGTATGGTTGCCTCGGCAGAACCGGAGGATTGAGCAGAACCACGGGGGAGGAACGCTCGGGCAGCCGCGTGAGCGGTCTCCTTCCCCTCCACCCTCTGGTGACCGGGCACCCATATAACCTGTTTTTTTTTTTTTCTTTTTTTTTTACTAAGAGCCGAATCTGAATTTTTCGTATGTGCCAATAATATCCCGCGGGCGAGTGGCGCTATCCTATACGTAATTTCGGCAGGCCTGTTGCGAGTTGGATATTATGTAGGATGCGTCGCAGTGGGTGGCGGCCAGTGCAATCGCCACTTCCTCCAACATAAGCGCGTCGTTAGTTTTTACTGAGAGCCCGTTCACCTGCCTTCCTTCGTGCACAACAGCAATGGTGCAGGTACCATCCTCAGTGGGACCCGCTGCATTCATGTAATATGTGCCTGTCGTATTGCCATAGTTATTTTGTATAAATTTTGCTCTGGTTTCAAGCCTCCCCTGATTATACTCCCAATTCATTTTTTGAGGGAGCGGCTTAACAGTCAAAATATTTTTTCACACTTCCAGGATGTCCACTCTGTTTTCTGTGGTGGGGAGAAGCCCGAGATTGAGGTCTCGGAGGACTTGCCTGCCGGTGCTCGTCACCGAGAGCCTAGCAATTTGGCTTGTTCTGCGGACCTCAATCAGCTCCCCTATTGTATTATGGATCCCAAGTTGGAGCAGGCGCTCCGTAGACGCTCTGGCCGGGAGTCCTAGAGCCTTTTTAAGAAAGACGGCCCGGTGATCAGCATAGTAACTCGCGGCCGTTTCGATTAAATGTATGCAGAATTTTGAATGTACAGATTCTCTTGATATATGAAATCAGTGGAAGTCCCCCACTGCGTTGTTTGGACGTTGGGATTTATATGATGCCACATTAAAGTCGAATTCTTGTTTTATATGTTGACTAAACGAGTCCTCCACCCTGTTGAGGTTCCCCAAAGTCACGCCCAAATCTGAAACCGTGCCGTAAGCTGGAACCCAGGTGGCAAATATTAATCGTATGTTCGACAGAGGTTTGCGGTGCCACATGGAACTCCTTGTATGACAATGTCTTATCCACAAGTCTAACGCAGCCGGCGTCTCCATTGCGATCGAAGTGCAGATGTCTGATGGCAGCGACACTCACGTAGATGCGGACTCCGGCTTTCTTATTACATGACTGGCATTAGCAACCAAGTTACACGGCGGGCCTTTATACATCCTCTTCTGTCGCTGTCTTTGGTTCCCCTTGAGACTCTGTTTGAGCTGCTATGCGTCGCTTGTTACGCTCTGCATCCTGATGTCTCCGCTTGGCGAGACAATATTCAGGAGTCCCTGCTTCTCGCTTGGCCTTTCGGTATTCATTCTTTCTCTGCTGAATGGTCATTTGCCAGGCAACTACTGCTGGACCCGAGGAATTAGGCCTCTCCTGTCGATACCGCCGCTGACTTAACAGCGGCCCGACTCTCCTCCTCCATGCGAAACGACTGTGCTGCGGCCGCCGTGTCCCGCCTCCGTTTATACACGCAGTTGCGCATGCGCAGTTATGCACATAGCAAGCACCGCTGTTCTATACTTAGCTGCAGGCACATGTTCTATACTTAGCTACAGACGTAGGGTGTCAGTTGATCACCGTGAGTGGTGCGCGTGCGCTAAAACTCGCGTCATCATGTCTATAAGGAGCTGGTGCCGAAATGAAATTAAACCCATGTGCACTGTGCCATCTGTTTTTTTTTTTTTTTTTTTTTGTGTGGCAAAATTTTGTCGTTCCCGCTTTGATCGGCGCCCTTATGGACCCAGGCCAGCTTACCCTCTGCTGCGGAATACTGCAGCCTGGCATGCTAAAGAATAGCACGGTGAAAGTGTAATGGGGCTGCAGAATAGCGGTGGAACATAGCAAGGAGGACAATGCTCAAGGAGACGGCTTGGGTTATGATCTCTATAGTTTCGATTTTGGCTCATGAAAACAATGTTCCTAGAGCTTGTTTTTGTTGCGAAAGCAATACTACTCCAGGTCTAACTACTCGCAGCTGTGTGACGTGTCCGTGTTCGTGTTCGTGTAAGTGTCCGTGGTCCCTCATGATGTTTGAATTCACGTTACCCCTATGCCACAGGCAGGAGCTGCCAACTCGGGTCGCTCCTTTCACACGGATGGGTGATATCAGAATCAGCCTGCAAGAACCATTTGCCTTCTTGTTAACCCTAAGACACGCAGGCACGTAGGGGAATAATGCAGCAGGAAAAAAAAGCTTCCGTGTTGCTTTCGCAATTCAACTAGGGTTAACCAGAGCTAAACCACAACTATTTGTTTTCCTTTGTCCCATTGCTATTACGTTCTCTCAAGTGGCGGTCGCGTTTCGATTGAAGGTGAAATATAATAAGCGCTTGTACGCTCTGCGACGTTAGTGCAGGTCACGGTGTAATAATATATCTTGCACCGTGGTGCAGGTTATAATAACCCCAGGAGTTCGAAATTAACTCAGGAGCTCTCCCTCATGGCAACCATGCTTGCCTCTCTTCAGGACATTCGAACAAGCGTGCGATGAACCTTCCCTCAAAGCACATTATTTTCATGGCGAGATTTTCTCCGAAAAAGATGCCAATCTTTAGAGCAGTGCCAACAGAAGCCCGAGTTCCACCTGATACTATTGTCGAGACAGCATGTGGTTTTTTTCCTGACCCGAAATGTGACGTGTGTAAGACCCAGATACAAAAGGTCGCGTATGTATAAGCAAACAGGTAGATCGTGAGAAGGGACGACGAAGAAGGTTGTCCGCAGAGCTCGTGTGCATGGCCACGCGCTTGGGCTGCTGCGTTCGGCGACGGCGGTGGTGACTGGGCGAGCCCGACGCTCGCCTCCGCCGGACAACACATCCGCAGGGAGACGGCGCCTCGCAGCTGTCCCCCGTCCCGGGCGACGTAGGCCCCTAAAATCCGGTGCTCGAAAATTGCCTCGACGTAACAGTGAGTACCTTCGTTCCTCATCTTCGCCTCCTCAGGGCACCCTCGGTGCAATCGAATTCGCCCGCTATGCACTAGCTCGAGCGCTTTGCAGCACTTCCACGTGTAACCAGTTTTGTGGACCAAAGTTCGCGGAATCGAATACCAGCTGCCTTGTCCGTTTTTAAGGCGGAACGCAAAACATGCTCCCAGGCTCCAGATTTTATTGCACTTAAACCCAGGGTGGTAGGTGCGGCAAGTTTTGTACCTTCCGCATTAAAGAAATTTGTAATAGTGCGGTGTGTGATCCGCTACCCCGATTGCTTCCAAGGGGACGCAACTGCTCCTGCGGAGTGGCAGGGGCGCGCCCACCCAGGTCCTTGGCGCATTCGCAGCTGGCCGTCTCGAAGGATTCACGGTGGAGGAACGCGCTATGCTAAATCACTTCAGCTCCCCACTCAAATAAAATCGGCACACAAGCTGATAACGTGCGCAAGCAGTCATTTTGAAGCCTCAGCGGTACTGGAAGTCTTGTAGGGGGTGAGAGTTTCTATCCCTTTTCTGGTAACTCTGGCGATGTAGAAATCACGGGCCAGAAGGAATACCCCTTGCGTGCGTATGTTCCACAATGGCTGCACCGTAGCCCTCAAAATTGAACTCTCAATCGTATAGCTTTGAAATCGGTACATTGGTACTATGTGGTCTAACACTATGGTACATTGTGATTTTGAGGCAGCTTGCGATGTCGGATGCCCTGCAGCCACTCCGGCATGGTGTCAGACCCAGCGGTCATTATTGTCTTCTGGATCAAAGAGCTTTGCGACCATCGCTCAAGCAGCGCCCTTGTTTGCAGCGCAGCTCCTGACACGACTTTCAGAAGGCACAAGACAACGCGACACAAAGAACACTATTACAAAAACACGCAAAGAATGTATACTGGTGATGACACGTGGCGTATCCAATAGCTGCAATCTTCCTTACCTTTCTAGAAAGGAGCCTTTTTTTCTTGTGTATCGTCAGTGAAACAGAATTCGCGCACTCAAGGGTGTATTCCATAAGCTTCCATTTTCCACCCGGTCCGATCTCAGCATGAGGACAGCCTCAGGCGAAAGCAGCGAGTGACTATACTTACAGAAATCGCATAGCCATCACTACTCGCTGCACGTTCGACTAAAAGCTGGTTGCCTGACGCATTCGATGCTGAAGTGCAGTTGGTAATGGTTAAATAGTCCTATAGTTCCCACGCTTTCTTGAATTCCGCGGATTCATCAGCCAATTACTGCAAGAGGACCAAACGTATAGGAAGTGGAAGAGAAAAAGTCTTGCAATACGGCCCCAGGCCTGGTTTTTTCGTATAGTGTGAATCAGCTCATGGGAGATCAATTACTTACACTTCGTCAAATTCGAGCAGACACGTGCACCCGGTGGCGGTCTTCATCGCATTCCTTCTAACGTAAATGAAGTTGGGGCCGAAGCTGTTTCTTAACGATGCTTTGTGTTTTGAAGCCTTTAGTTAAAAGATCGGTTTTTCTAGCCGACATATCGTCTTGTGCATACTACGATATAGCTTATATAGTGTATTCCTCCTGCCTCCCTCCCCCGTTTTATTAGGTGCATTTTACGTAGTTAAAGAACGATTTGGTTTAGTAAGCTTAGACGTCGCAGAGTGATAGGCTGAGCCATTAAGAGGGACGCCGTCTCAGGTGCCTCAGGATAACTTGAGCCACCTGGGCTCCTAAACATGCACTAAAGCACCTTCACCGAAACGCGGCCGCCGCGACCGGGATCGACTCCAGGAAACCTCGGATCGATAGAAGAGTGCCCTAAACACTGAGTCACAGCGGCGGGGACTCATTGAAGGAAAATAACGCTATCCTGTGTCTTCTCAGTTGTTTGTCGGCACTCTGCTGCAAAACATCCCGCAAAGTACAATGAAGCCGCATGCCCAGCTTATCCACAGCAGCACGACTTTTCAAGCAAAAAGTCTCGTGCGGATACCGACAAAGTAGCGCGTCATGTTAAAGTGCGTATATAGCCTTAGCGGCTTATAAGCGCTTTACATCAGGCTTATATTCTCGCAGGTCGATCGCTGCCCTTCAAAAAGCGTGGACAGCCTTCTCCTTGTTCACGACATCAGCGTTCCGAGCTCAGACTAGGCGTCTCTCCAGGATCGGAATCGCATCGCCGCCCTTCCGCTAGCTCGTATACTTTCAGGACTTCAACATGGCCGACGCACCTCCGCCTGCAGATGTGCCTCCAGCCGCTGATGCCCCTCCACCGGATGCCCCTCCACCGGATGCCCCTCCACCAGATGCCCCTCCACCGGATGCCCCTCCCGCTTATGAGCCTCCAGCTGATGCGCCTCCAGCTGATGCACCCCCAGCTGATGCACCACCACCACCCGCTGATGCATCGCCGGCTGTCGCAGCGCCTCAATTACCCCCTGAAGCATGGCCGGCCGCAGCAGCGCCACCAGTCCCTGGCACGCCCACTCAACAGTCTCCTGCTGTGGCCGCTCCTCCTCCTCCAGCAGCACGAGCTGCCCCCGTTTCGGGAGCAGCTACTCCGACCAGGCAACCACCCCAGCCGCTGAGGCAGCCACCTGCCGCTAAAATTGCTCAGGCGCCGAGGCCTACGGTTGCTACAACCTTGAAAGCACCGCCCGAGTCACTAAAGAGAGAGTATGTGACAGCGGTCAAGGCGTACGAGCAACAAGTTGGTCCCAACATCGTGCGCGGCAAGATGTTCATCGAAAGTATGCCCACCACAGCGAGACAGCCCATGCAGCAGCCTGGAATGATTAACGCCGGTTGTAACGTTCCTGTGGGCGCCATGGGCCCTGGGCAGTTTGGCGGCTACAGTCAAGGAGGAATGTCCACCATGGGGGGTGGAAGCATGCCCATGATGTGTGGTGGGACCATGCCCTTGATGGGTGGTGGGGGTATGCCAATGATGGGTGGTGGCTCCTTCCAGCAGACGCCCATGGGCAGCTACCCCGGTGCTCCGATCTCTGCGCAGCAAAGTAGGGAGGAGTTTAAGCACCTCATTAACTCTGGCACTGCAGTGGACTTCGCAAAACTCGCCGATATGGGTCCCGAGGTGCGGAGGCTACTGGACATGGGAGAACAGATGGACAAAATCATGGACGTCGCTAGAAGAGTTGAAGGGAAGCCTATGTTCCCTCCTCTGAGCGGTTGTACCGATCCATCCGGCTTTAATGGGGCCCCAATGATAGCGGGGGGCGCCTACGACAGGCCTCCCATGAACATGCCTGGCGGCTTCGGGAGGCCAATGACGCCGGTATATGGCGGGGCTATGTCTTCTGCTTACAGCACAGAGCGATTCCCCCGTGATTACGGGAGGGCTAGTCCAGATCTGGACCTGCGAATGGCTGCGCGGAATGCGAGGCGCCCGAAGGACGAAATTGTTGATGAATCCAGGCAGCCCAATATTAAGGCTTCGGACCTGCTCCAGAGAATACGGGAGGACATCGATGAGCATCGCGCAGAAAATTTGCTGGAGAAGATTCGCAGAGACGTTGTATACATGGACGCCGAACCAACTGATGTCCCCAGGGCCAGGAGGAACAGCTTACCGCAAAGGAGCAGGACGTCATCGCGCTACGTTCGCACGGCATACGGGGAAGAACGGGACGACTGTAGGCGGTCCCCGAGGCCTCGACGAAAACAGTCCCGTCGTCTCAGGGAGTCGTCACCCTCTCCTAGCTCTGAAGACAGGTCCCACAGCAGGCGATCTGGCCGGTCCAGTCGGAGCAAACGCCACAGGTCGACAAGGCGAACCTCTCTACCTTCGAAAAAGAGTTCTTCGTCGTCGTCATCGTCGTCCTCTTCCGATGCCGGAGGTCGTCGCCCAGTCAGGGGAAAAGCTGGAGAAAAGTCTGTCGAATTCATCAGGAAGCTCACTGAGCGACTAAGCTCGTCGTCCCCTGTGCAAGATCCTCAGGAAGGGCTGGACGAGTTCCGCCAGAAGTACATGATGATCGCAAGACCTGGCGGCATCGTGCGGAACGAGTCAGGTCGCGGAAAGTGCCCAGTCCTGAATATGCTGGGAATCCCGTCTCACGACACTGGCATCATGCGATCCGGTTCCAGAACAATGGGCGGCAGAGTGTACGGGTACGGAGCCGAGAGGCCGCCGTCCAGTGAGCAGCCGCATGTAAGCCGAATTTCTTCACGAGGTGCCTTGTACCGATACGAGAGCCAACCATCAGCGTACAGGAAGGACTAGAGCGCGACTCACGGCGTTAACCTTCCAAAACTAGAAAAATGTAAGCACTTCCGAACATTCGATGGTCATGCTGAGGGCCGACCATGCATGTGTTCATTTTATTGCAGAGTTAAAAAGTGCGCTATCTCCGATTGATCGGGTCATTGCATTGTCTAGAACATGAAGAGCGCAAATCTAATATTGGACAGCATGTAGAACAGGAATTTGAGTCAGAAGACCGCTGGCGCTGCATAGTTAGGAATTTGAGTTTTGGACACAGTTTCATGGCGCTAATAAGTTCCTTTGAGGTAATAAGAGCCCGTGCGCTAGTGTGTGTGAGGAGCGTTTCGAAATTTTCATTTGTAAGTACAGCGCCAGTCCTCTGACCACAGCCTCTCGTCATAGGCGAATGAAAGTATGCAATTGTTTGCATGAAAAACTGCTACTCTTTCTCATTCGCAGAGCTAGAGCTCGCACGGACAACATCGAGTAGATTGCCACACACTAGCAATCGAGCATCACGGCCGAGACCACGAAACCCGGCAAACCCGCTTCGGCTGCTTCAATTATCGAAGCTTGTCGTCGTGCTGTTCGCGAAGAGAAAATAAACGCTGCTCTGTTCTGCAGTCTAGTCTGGCCTTTTGTTCTGTAAACACCTTTTTCGGCTGTACTCGTCTTGTTAGTGCGCAGGTCACTACTTCGAATGAAACGCTGGCACCAGAGTAGCTGGAGGGAATAGGCGCATGCCTATTCGTTGCTGACAAAGTTTCACAATAGCGTCATGGCAACTTTAGACTTGAAACAAAATATCAGGCAGGCTTTCGTAATAGCTACTGTACAATAAGATCATATCCATATTGTAAAACAGGTAATAGAAAAATGCTATGACCAACCCCTAGATATGGCATTCATATATGCATGGTATATGAATACACTGAGTCTAATGCATTAGTATACTACTAATGCGTAGTATACTATGAGAAAGCATTTGACTCGGTCGAAACCTCAACAGTCATGCTGGCATTGCGACAGAGTTTCAGTGTAGATGAGCTACGTGTTGAGGTGCTGGCAGATGGGTGTAGTAGCTGCACAGCAACCATTGTCCTACATAAGGAAAGTTGTAAAATGCAAATCATTACGTGATGCTAGGAGACTCAATCTGTCCAGTTGTATTCACTGCTTGCTGAGAGGAAGGATTCAAAGGGCTAGAGCGGAGCGCGATAAGGGTTAATGGAGAACACAGTCGAGCCTCAATATGATCCCCGTTAATATGAAAAACTAGAATTATGGACACATTTTTCAGGGACTGAGCTGTTCTCGTGTATTTACGCCCCGTTAATTTGGAAAGTCGTATTCCGGGCAATGGCCATAGGGAAAATGCACCGACCATATAGGGCACGTATTTGGCGAGTTAATGTGTACATACTGGAAATTGAAATTTCTACTGCTTTAAAGATGGTTATTTTTATTTATTTATTTATTATTATTATTATTTTTTTTTTTTTTGCAGGGCTTTGAGCGCAGAACGCAACATAACCGTAGTGCCTATGACTGAGAGATTGCCCTTTTCGCATGTGGTTTCATATTTTACGCTGCCAAGTTGCCCAGTCAATGCTATTTGCGCGTAATTTTTCGAGATGCATCAATTTATGTATGCAAAAATATGCGCAATTTTTTTTTTTCTACATAAAGGCGCATTCAGCAACTTTCAGCCGATTTATAGTTGACATGTATCAGCGGTTCGTGAAAGATGCAGAAGTCGAGTAACTTAATATACGTGGAATCTCATGTCAAACAACATTAGTATACCCATTTCCTCTGGATTCATGTGTGGCCAATACCCCTCGTGGGTATGTACCATAATGTAAGGACAACAACATCACCGTCGAGAGAGCAATATGTAACTGCATCATTTTATTTGCAACTACTTCACAGTGCTTGTAGCTCTCAATGCAATCACTAATGATACCTTCACCCACTATGCTCGAAACCAAACCTTAATCTGAGCGGCTTTTTTTTTTCTAATTATTTCCTTTGCGATTCGTAATTACGAGCAATTATTTTTATGGACAGTTTCGCGCGGGAAATGGAGTGTCGTTATTAACGTGGCCCCACTGTATCTCGATAAGCGGAGATCCGCTGATGGTGTTGTCCATCCTTTGTAATTCGTCAGACGAATTACCTTTGTAATTCGTCAGACGAATTACAAAGGTGGGTAATGACACAGACAGGCAAAGTAGAATTGTAGTCCTCAATGTGCAGAAGACTAAAGTAATGTTCAACGGCTTCGGAAAGGAACAGCAACAACAGCAGTTTGTGATAGGAACAGAGGTGCGTGAAGTACTACTTACGACAGATAATAGCCGCAGGTACATACCATATGGAATGAAAACCACTATAATTAGACTGGGCTGGAGCGCATTCAGCAAATATTGTAAAGTCACTAATGGCAGGTTACCAATATCCTTGAAGAGGTAAGTGCATATAACAACTATCTTACCGTTACTTACCTAATATGACAGAAACATATGGAGGCTAACGAAAGGGACTCTAGTTAAGTTGAGGGCAACGCAGAGAGCTATGGAACGTATGGTTGGTGCAACACTGAGAGGCCGGAAGCGTGCCGACTGAGTGGGGTAATAAATGCGAGTTGAAGACATTCTAGTAGAAATCAAGAAGAAATGGACATGGCCAGGTCATGTAATGCGAAAGCAAGATGGCCGGTGTCCTCTAAGGGTAACAGACTATATATTTCACGAGAATGAAGGAATTCCATAAAATAAAATCTTATAGGGGAAGTAAAGAAAACAAAGACAATCTTTACAGAGAAATTATGCGGGCAGATGAAATTAGGAAGTTTGCGGGGACTGAATAGATGCAGTTGATACAGTTTAATTTTAGAGATATGAAAAAGGCCCATGGAGGAAAGAAACAACTAAGGAGAGGCCCTTGCCATTCCCAATGCATTGGAGAAAGTGTGGCGGAAGTGACGTCAAAATTTAGGGTTAGCCAAGTCGGGCCATTAGCAACGGCATCGCTGTTGCTATGAAAACTCGGGCCACTAACAACAGCGTTGCTAAGGGCCCGAGGTACTTGAGCGTCGCGGAGAAAGAAAATGCGGAGGGTAAAGGAGGAGGAGAGACATTGCAGCGTCCGGTCGCGGCGCGGCCGCGCCGGCTTCAAAAAAGTGACGTCAGGGCCTCTCCTAAGTTGTTTCCTTCCTCCATGAAAAGGCCTCAGTTCTGCAGTAGGCGTATGCTGATGCTGATGATCATTATGAGCCGCAGGAATGCGGGAAGATGAGGCTTCATTCTTGGCTTGGTTATTAAGTGGCACAAAGTGCGCGTTAAGCCTTAGAAATGTCACTGTCGGGGAGGCAAACGTCGAAATAAAAATGCCGTGAACGATTTCATAGGTGAAAAACGCACTACTGAAATGTTCTCTGCGGCCAGAGCATGAAGGTACAGAGAGCATCGCGAGTGCAGTTATGGTGTACTAGCGCGACTACTGATTCCGAGGCAGAATACGGGTTTTCGGCTCTACACTAGCCAAGCCAAACACGAAACCTCGTATTCCACGCATTCCATACGGTGGTGCAAGCCTTCCTTCTGAGAACGGACTGTGCAGGCGTTGCAAATATGAAACGTTAACACCTAAGCACCAATTTTGTTTTCGAGAAGAAAGCTATGTTTACCCCTCAAACGGGGGCGGAGAACGCAATGTTTTTCATGCAAATGAGCTGCCCTCTCTCATATTACGTGTGCCTGTACACACGCAATGCAAGGTTTACAAACGCCCACGATTCAACGATTCATTCACGAGGGCAGAAGATAGCCCACGGGGTAGTGAATCCGGAGAGTGTGACCATATCTTGAACTTTGAGAGGACCATGAAATAACAATTTTTATGGTCATGCTCTGATGGATGAAATCTGATAGGCGGGTTTTCGAGTCAAACTTAGATTTGGTTTGGTTTATACGACAGAGGTCTCTTTTTTGCAACACCGGCCGTATAGGAAAACGTTTGCTTCCCGTGGGCGAGAGGCCACCAAATTACAAGAGGATGTGTGGAAGGGCGGGGATTAGTGTTTTGCTCGTACGGAGATACAGTTACGATCGCCATAGAGAACCGCAATGCGGAGCGCTCTTAACAATAGCAATAACGTGTTAACCGCAAAAAGCCACAAGCCTCACGAAGGGACATCAATGGATGTATTGATCGTTATATATGGAATCGTACGATATGTGAGGAAATTAAATTGCGTTCAATAAACAAATTTCGGTTAAAAAATGAGGTTATCCGGAATTATTGGGTATAGTAGGTCTGCTACGGAGACTATAGTAGCAAAACATTTATATTATCGACAGATGCGACATCTAATGGCCGAGCGCGTTTTTGAGCCAGTGAGGAGGCGAAAGACCGATCGTTCAGCATTTCTTCCCCGATAAGCTTAGCACCGTGTCAGGGAAAGGATGCATCCACAGTGCCACCGGAAGTTACCCCGCCGCCCTGAGGACCGAATCTTTGTCATTTCCGAAAGCAATTAAATTTATCCAAGTCGAAAAACACTACAGAAATTTTTATGTTGTCGCAAGAATTCTTGTGCGGTTTTTTTTTAGAGAACGTATTGGGACAACAAAAAAATCGTTTAACGTTAAAATTTTGTTAGTAAAATCCTGATGGCAATCAGAACAAAGCAAAACCAAAACAATTGTTCAGATTCTAAATCACTTATTTTTCCGCTGAGCATATATTGCTGAGAGCAATACCCTGCACTTATGCTACAAAACAAACCTTAAATTACTAAATCTATAATTCAGGTGATAATGCGATTCTTGCTAAAAAAAAAAAAAAGAAGGTAAGAAAAATCCGGGAAGCCGTTGATGGCGCATTGCATGCGTTAGAAAATCCCTTTCGCATGAGAAATTGTTGACAGGTATGACCGAAAAACCCTCCCAAACCGTAGAGAAGTCTTTGCGCATTAATGCCGCTCATTAGTAACATAGGTATTCTAAAAATTATGAATATAGGAGATTCCGCTGCTCTTATACCATGTGAAGTGTTTCTGACTTCAACAGGCTCCGTTCAACAAGCCATTTGTTGGTATCAATCACTGCCTTATTCATTAACTGTGCAAACTTGTTCGCCGATTGTAGAAAGATGCATAAATGTTACCTAATAATAGCACAAGTAAGGAGAGCATCATCTAATTTCGAACAAAGAAGTCAGTCACGCGAAGCTATTCCTCCATTGTCACAAGAAAGCATATTGTAGTTATTGTAGTTACCG
Source organism: Amblyomma maculatum (assembly GCF_055883805.1). Taxonomy (NCBI): domain Eukaryota; kingdom Metazoa; phylum Arthropoda; class Arachnida; order Ixodida; family Ixodidae; genus Amblyomma; species Amblyomma maculatum. Next base: position 120,326,199 of record NC_139351.1, on the reverse strand, counting down.
TCCGCGTACATACCTAGCACTTTCGTCTTTCGTGCATCAGGTAGGCAATATCAGTGGTCGGATGTGTTCGGAAAATATCTTTAAACATCTTGACAAAACCATTACATTTCCTTCATCCCTAGTTTCTTTGAGCGTCTTCTGCAGGTTTTTGACTCACTGAAAATTGGTAGAGTGGTTTGTTTTGGGGTTCTCTATAGGACGAGGAAAATATAGGCAGGCTGTAAAATCGAAGTCCTTTAGCGGCCACAGACGTCCCCTTACCTTCGCCAGCGTTTAAGATTATATGGTAAAGACAAAGACACGTCCATTTTAAGTTCATTGTCAAACAAATCCGCTCGAAGTCGCATGACGCATCGCAATGAGTACGTCCTTTTGGGACGGGGACTTATTTCGCCTTATGGGAAAGCAAGTCCCAATAGAAAAATCGATTAGAATATGGCTGTCAAATGGAACTGTCATCATCATCATCAGCCTGATTATACCCACTGCAGGGCGAAGGCCTCTCCCATATTTTTCCACTTGACCCGGTTCTGTGCTAGCAGCATCCACTTGACCCCTGCGAACTTCTTAATCTCATCCGCCCACCTAACTTTCTGCCGCCCCCTGCTACGCTTTCCTTCCCTTGGAATCCAGTTTGTTACCCTCAGCGACCATCGGTTATCCTCTCTTCGCACTACATGTCCTGCCCATATCCATTTCTTCTTAATTTCCACTAGAATGTCGGTAACTCGAGTTATTTCTCTGACCCACTCTACACGCTTTCTATCTCTTAATGTACTGTAACTCCATATTAGAATCGAGATCGCAAATGCAAAGGTGTCTAGAACTGAAAAGCGTTGTCTGTTACCGGGGCAGCAAATTTTGGGTAGCCAACTGGGCCTGAAAATTGATTTAGAGCCATTTAGTTTCTTTCCTTTCCAGTTGATCCCATTGAGGACGAGCTGAAAACGCATACAGTATTTGGCCCAGCAGATTTTTTTTTTTCGACTGTATTTTTTTCGTGTGACCCGATCGTTTATTGGTTTGGTTTGCGGCGTTTAACGTCCCAAAACGACCCAGGCCATAAGACGCCGTAGTGGAGGTCTCAGGAAATTTCGACCACCTGGGGTTCTTTAACGTGCACAACCATCGCACAGCACACGGGCGCCTTGGGCACAGCAACCAAGCGCCCTAACCACTGATCCACCGCGGCTAGGGAAAGATGTGTGCACTTGCTGGCCTCGTCACAGTGCGTTCTGTCTCGGAATGACAGGGTTCGTTCTCTCAGTCCGCAGTCATCACCAGGGAAATGGCAGCATCGTCTCAAACCATATTTAATCCAAAATTCGACGCTTCGAGACCGGCTTGGTTGACGACACAGAGCACAGTCTGTAGCAGTGGATGAAATTTTATTTTTATTTACTTCTTGATACTGCAATCCCGGAGTTGGGATTTCAGCAGGATGGGGATACAAAGTAAGCAATTTAACAAAACAGGCAAAAATAAACAAAAATAACAGTGCCAGTTGGAGCTTTTCTGCATCATTATAGAACACAACAAATAAACATATACAACACAGCAGTGAAATAACAAATGCAATATAAAAAAGAAACTAGGTAATATATTGCGAGAGCAACGTCAGCGACGGCTGCAGCACTTCATTGTTAGTGATGCCTCGCAGTAAACAAAGTAGAAAGCAGGAGAAAATTTAGCCCTCCTGATGCATTAGGAGGGGTGGGGAACGTTTTCTGGCCAGGCATTTCATTTCATTTCGAGTGATATAAAATTGCTAACGATGGTCGCTGCATAGTGTGTGTGCGTGTGTGTGTGCGTGTGTGTGTGTGTGTGTGTGTGTGTGTGTGTGTGTGTGTGTGTGTGCGTGTGTGTGTGTGTGTGTGTGTGTGTGTGTGTGTGTGTGTGTGTGTGTGTGTGTGTGTGTGTGTGTGTGTGTGTGTGTGTGTGTGTGTGTGTGTGTGTGTGTGTGTGTGTGTGTGTGTGTGTGTGTGTGTGTGTGTGTGTGTGTGTGTGTGTGTGTGTGTGTGTGTGTGTGTGTTTTGCTCACTGGTAACATGCTTTTCAGTGAGACGCAGACAAATCGTTCGTTACCTCAAATTACCCAAGATCCAACCTTGCTCCGCTACTGGAATTCTGTCGCATTTTGTTAGGCTCTTCGTTAAAGTGCTGCAGTACATAGCACATGGCTCGACAAGGTAATAAGAAAGGAAATTTGAGGGACACTAGCTCCGCCTTCAGCGACCACCCCACTATAAAGCCCCACTTTAAACAAGCCATATGAACGTGCTTACGTGACCTAATTGTAGAGTGCCAGAGTCGGTATTCAAGAGCACTGGAAGGTTGATTCTTGTTCCAGCTTCCACCCCCAATGAGCAACCTGAGTCGGCATCTTTCTGATAGTATGTGCATGGTCTGTTTAAGTTGCGCAAACCAACGAAGAATCCGTGCCCGGCCATGCCAGCTACCACCAGCCAGAGCGAATGGTCTGCGTAATGTGACCGATGTGACTAGACAAGCAAAGCGAACGCATTCGAACGCCCCGAAAGTGGATACAAAATGTCCGAGTCGGTATCGTCGCCACTATCACCATCACTCATTCAGTGCACGCTGATTCAGTTCGTTCACGTGTGAAAGGACGTCAGCCATGGGCAGCGTTTCTGGACGTAGAGAAATCATATGATAGAAACAACCATGCGCTGCTTTGACAGAAACTACTTGAAAAGGGTCTGCCTCCAACAAAGGTGGATCGGCTGTCCGTGGTGGCAGAGTGGCAGGCCCTTCAGTTAGAACATGCCAGTATAGAATGCGGTCTGAAACAGGGATGTCCTCCATCCCCACTTCTGTTCATGTTGATGCTGAGCGACTTGGAATGCAACCTGCAGACATGAAGACCAGGGTTCAACTTGTCCTATATGATTGAAGGGGAAGCCAAGACCTAAAAGCTCCTCACTCTGCTGTGCGCATATGATATTGCATAAGTGGCGGACTCGAGAGAGGGGCTAAACAGCTCTTATATACGTGTGCAACCTGCAAGCCAGTCATTTAGAACTGCAGCTCAGTATCAAGAAAAGTTCAATAACAACCTCTGGGTTTCCCGAGGGTTGGGCAACTGCTAAATTTGCAGGACTGGGTCATTTCATCAGTGTTGCCGTACCGATACCTGGAAGTTCAACTTTCATCAAGTGGAAATTATGCATCGTCGGATAAGAAAAAATTATGGGGACACTTAAGCTACGCCTTTAAGGGTATGACGCTGCAGCGAAGGCTACTAGCCCACACATAAAAGTAATGTGCGAAAGATACAGCTAAGTATAGAAGTAAAGTTAATGTAAAGTAGAGTCTAAGAAATCAAATTCGCAATCTACCAAGTTAACCGACGGTTCGCTGACACACAAATTTTGAAATTTTTCAATATAGTAAGCCTCCATAATTTCATGAACCAGCTTGTCACGATGTCTAAAAAGAACAGTGGCCATAGAAGAAAGCGGTGTGCACTTTTGATTCCCCTTATGGTTCTCTTTAATGCTACAAGCGCGGCAGTGCTCCGGAAGATTACCAGACTGTTCTTTTAAGGAGTTGTGGTGTTCCCCTAGCCTAACGTTGAGACACCGCCCCGTTTGTCCTATGTAAACGCCTCCGCAAGACAAAGGCAGCTTATACACCACGCCGATCCCACAGGGTACAAACGGCGAGCGGTGTTTAACGGAGCACCCACGCCTCTTTTTCTTGTCGCCGCCAGTTTCCTGCCGATTTCGGATATGAGAGCACAAACTGTTCAATTTTGTCGGTCCAGAAAAAACCACGGAAACACCATAGCGGCTTCCCACCTTCTTTAGTCCGTGTGCCATCCTATGGACATACGGCACGACGCCAACCTTTTGACGCTCCCGTGTAACAAGTTTTGACTTATGGCCTGCCTTAATCCAATGCACCAGTTTTCCACAAGTCATCTTAATAACATGCATGGGATAGCCAGATTCCTTCAACCTGTTGACCTGTGCAAAGACGCTCTTTTGCAAGGAATGAATACAGGATTTTGTGATTGCTGCTTTGAGACAGGACGTCGCGATACCATTCTTAATAATTTTTGAATGTCCAGAGGCAAAACTAAGAAGTGCTTTGGCAGATCGGGGGCTGTAAGCCCAACAAATGTGATCCCAGCATACGGACAGGGATAAGTCGAGGAACCGTAGTGCCAAATCTTTAGGCTGCTCAACGGTGAACTTCAGGCCTGAGCTGCAATCTATAAAAACCTTCAAAATGTCAGGAATGCTATGGTTTAGATCAGACTGAACAGTAAACACTAGGTAGTCATCCACATATCTGCAAATATTATAGACCAATCCAACTGAATTACGAAGAATGTTCCTGTCTACCTGCGCGAGAAAAATATTGCTTAGTACGTGGGCAACGCACGAACCAATACAAACACCAGTGCGTTGAATGTAGCACCTTCCTTCCCAACCGATAACTGTAGATGAAAGATAAAAACACAGAATTTCCATGAATGAGTCTACAGACACACCGCAACTGTTCACAAAGGCAAGTTCATCGTTATCATTCATGATACAACCCTTAACACTTTTCATTAACTCATCATGAGGCATAGAATAATACAAATCTTCGACATCAATGCTAAAAACACCACACTGCCCTGGGTTCTTGGTCCTCAGAAAGTCAACCAGCGCTTCCGAATTTGGGATGACGAATGGATCCAGCACGTTCAATGATGTCAGATGCTTCTGCAGGTAAAGGGCGACAGAGTGTTGCCAAGTGTGACGCTCAGAAGCAATAGAACGGAAAGGCATGCCTGTTTTGTGGGACTTAGCTGTGAAAAACACCATCAACTGCCCAGCGTCTGCCTTCTTCTTAACTTGGTAGATGGTAGATTGCGAATTTGATTTCTTAGACTCTACTTTACATTAACTTTACTTATCTATACTTAGCTGTGTCTCCCCCCCCCCCCCCCCCCCCCCCCAGCAATGAGTGGCACGTGTTACTGTGTATCACTGTCTATGTTATGACCTAGCTTCCCATTTAGGAGGCTGCTTCTCTCTCTCTCTCTCTCTTCTCTTCCCGTTTGTTTTTTCTGTTATTTTTTTCATGTGACCTGTATTTATTGCGTGCTTCAGCAATAAACCCTGCAGTTGCGAGTTAGCGCTTGTCCGTGTCTTCCTTCCGTCCTTCGTGTACTTTCGCGCTATTTTCCATCATGCACACATAAAACCCTGCTTTAACAAAGCCGTATGAATGTGCCTACGTGACCTAGAGGTAAAGTGAATGCAGATGTCGCGGCAGGCTGATTCTGATATCAACCTGGGAAGACAAGCTATTGGTGCTCATCGATGACACCCATCGAGGAGGTGGTACAGGGAGACATCGGATGGTCCTCAAACGAGGCCCGGAAGGAAGTGGCGAAGCTGAAATATGTCTCTGGGGCATCGGTCAAGAGCGCTGGGTGAATCGGATGGAACACTGCCTCCTGTAGTCCGGAGCGTCCTTAAGATTGAAGAGAGTGCGCGGGCTAGCAGCCAAATTTGAAGTCTCTTGCTGATTGAATTTGTGCCACTGAAGGGCACAAGCCTGAGCTCTGCCACACTGCATGAGCGGGTTTCAGAGGCTGAGACGGAATGATGGAAGGCGACAGCTGAGAAGAAGCCGAGATCTACTGTGGGAAATAAAGTTTTACCAAACCAAACCAAATCTACATGTGTCGCGCCGGAAAGACGGAGATCAAGCGGGAACAGTTCTATGGCAACTCCGTCGAGAGAGATCACAGCTTTTCGAAGCCCACGTTTTGAAACTTTGGTAGGTGAAGTGCAGCGGACAGAATGCATACAGAACAGATGTGGTGTGTACAGTGTTCAATCAAAGAAATTAGACCACAGAATACGTTTTTCTGGTTTGTGCGATGCTCCAGCCACACCCTCAGGCCGGAATGACTTTCGAAAAAGCACTTATATTCCCGCCTCGGCGACTGCTTGGTGACGATTCGGCTGCCAGAGATGCGGAGACAGCCGACATGCAGCCGACACGGAAGAAACCCTCCATGCAAGAAACCGTGAAAGTAAAGTGCCTCTAGTGAAAACAACAAACTGATGGAGAGAAATCCCCGTGAAGACTAGTTATTTTTGTGTTCGTTTTGGCCGACGTAGCCATATATCCAAATCCAAATCCAATTTTGGTTTGCTTGTTACTTCGTTTTGATTTTTTTTTTCCGGTCAAGAGCTCGCCGGTCATGTATTTCAGGATTGCAACTTTTCACAGCGACGATCTGAGCATGGGCGCAGGTGTCGCATTGGCAGTGTGTTAACTGTGTTAACTACCGTTGTACTGCTGACGTAGTTCTCTTGGCACATCTGTGATATGGTCGCCACGCATCTCGCAGTCTATCATGAAGCAGCCACCGCCTCCGGCGTCGCCGTCCCCGCCGCCTAAGCGAAAGGTACAGGCATGGGTACTGACTACCGGCTCGAGCGATCATTCGCATTTAGCTACGGTAAGACGCCTAATCCCTAGTCTACAGAGGTCTCATGGATCTGACACCCGCATTCTAGGCGAAAGGGGAACCAGCTAACCGTTGCGTGGCGCGCAACAACTGATCACGGAGCTTCCGTACCAGTGCACGTAAAAGACATGTCGCGCTGCCCGTAGTCGTAGTCTGGCTGATGATCACCGGTTCACATGATGAAACTTTTCTCATAATTTTGTGCACACTGATATTCAGAAGCGCCAAACAATAAAACAGACTGCATAAGTAGCTCACGATCGCGGTAAGCGTGCGGAGTGCGCATGTGTTGCTGCGCTTGCTGAGGCGGACGTTTCGCGATGAATGAGTGCTTGATAATTTTTCTAGCACTGTGTTGTATATTGACTATGTCGTCGATATCGTTTCAGATGGCGTCCTTGCTCAAGTATTCGTCACTAGTTTTCATCGTGGTACAAACCACCACGATGGTGTTGCTACTGCGGTATTCACGTACTCAAATTGTAAAAGGCCCGCGCTACCTTTCCAGCTCAGCTGTTGTGAGTGCCGAATTCCTTAAGATCCTCACCTGCCTAGCCGTGCTGCTGTGGGAGAATGGTAAGGTCGTTTTCCTAACAGCTGCTTTTCAGTCGTCTTGATCACCATGTTTGTCTATGCTGGAGTCTGCTTAGGCCACTTTTAAGTTTGCTTCGGTGATGTATTTTAAGGGAAAAGAAATGCTGTGTTAGTATGTTCGCGCTCGCCCTTTTAGTGTGATGCTCATTTATTGAAAAGCTCCCCGACCAGATGTTAGTTTCCCAGTGGTGCTACTGCCTCCGTTCATTTTGAACATAAATGGTTAGGTGGAAACGATGTGGCGACAGTGCCGTGGACCCGAATTCTCTTAACATCATTGAAAAGGCCATCCTTTGTACATGCAATTCTGTGCCTGTCTTTAGCTTTCAGCTTGTATGTTTCCGCAGTGTGTAACTAGCCTGAAACTGGAATCCGGTACTTCCGAATAATTTGGGTCACAGTATCGATTAATATATTTAGGTGTGGCAAAGCAACACTGTTGGCCTATGAGGCATGCTGTAATAGTGGTGAACCCTCTGTTAATTTAAGCCAACTAGTCGGGATTTTTCTTTCACTTTTTTTTTTAACGCAAATCAGTGTCTCAATATAAGGGTGTTGTCACATTTTTCTGCCATTAAAATAACCTTACTTAGAGTAAAGAAATAAGCTTTCTCTCAATATGAATCAGAATGCAGGGTCTGCCACCAAGCTTTTCCTCAGCATGGATTTTGTTTCTCAAATTTCGAAGTGTGACAGTCAAGGCTGGTGGTATGTCGCTTACTAAAAGCACAGACGCAGTGACCCTTGCTTGCTTGTGATACTAGAATGCTATACTACTGAGTCATGTCACAACCTTGGAGCTAGTTATCTTGCAGTAGTTATTATGTGCAGTCTCAGTTCCTGTGAAGTCGAGAGTATTGTTGAGCTTTATGTTCAAGCTTGCAAAGGGTGAAAAAATTGTTTGTGTAGTGGTTTGGATAGGTACAGTCAGCATGGAATAAGATGTTACTCTTCTCTGTGGGCATTTGATCGACGAGTATGTTTGCATTTCATAATGACTTGAGGTGTGCACCTTGGGAACTCTTTATGTTACAGGCTTCTCTGTCATGTCATTGGTCCGGCAGCTCCACAGTGATGTGTGGGGCCAGCCAAAAGAAACCTGCAAGATGCTGATTCCTGCGGGACTTTACACGATTCAGAACAACCTGCTGTTCTTTGCACTGTCACTCTTGGATGCTGCCACCTACCAGGTACATCATTATGCTTAAACCCATGTTTGCAGTTTTTGATTTTCAGTTTGGCACCGCAGCAGGTAGCAAAATTTAGTCAACGCTTAATTTGAGTATATTAAAATAAAACACTTTTGATAAGACAGAGGTGGAGTCAACATGAAATGACTACCAAGTTTTCATGGCTTCTGTTATCAGAAGTTAAAAATCTGTGCTTTCCAAACTTTTCAGTTACAAGAGACATTGCAGGCAAATTTATAGAATGCTAATTTTTGCACATAGCTCCACTGCAGTGGCTCAATGGTTAGGACGCTCAGGACACAAGTTTGATCATGGCCGGAGTAGCCACTTTTGAATGGAGGCGAAAGGCAGGGTGCCCATGTACTCCGTGATGTCATTGCACGTTGAAGAACCTCAGTTGGCTGAATTTCTGGAACCCTCCTCTGTGACATCCCTCATAGCCCAGGTCGCTTTGGAATGTTAAACTTTGTGAACCAAACCAATCCATTTTCCTATGTAAACTGGAGTTGATTGCCTCTGTTACACTCAGCAGCTCCATACATTTGGACATATTCCTTTCACTATTGGCTGCGCCTTGATGCGACTTGTGACATTATCCGTGATATTTTATTGCGTGAGCAATGCTACGCGAGGTTTCAGCTCGTTGCGTAAACCTGGCCGGTAGCCACGTTTGACCTTTATAGCGATTGCAAATGGGGCCCTTCTTCAAGCCGTCGGGTAATCCTGGTCGGTAGGCACGCCGTGCCGCAGAAAAAGAACAGAAAGAAAAAAAGAATGAAGGAGAAAAAGGAAAAGAAAAAGAAGGTGAAGAAAAAAAAGGAACAGAAAGGAAAGCTACGTCGGCTTTGCTTACGCAACCTACCAGGTTTAACTGAAGCTAAACCCCAGCTAATTTTTTAACAGTGATCAATGAATCTTGGGGAATAGGCATGGAATCTTTATGGCCAAAATGATGTGCAAAAATATTTACATTGCATAAACAGTTCACATCAATGCTCATGGTGCCACCATGGCATTTCCTCTATAGTTGCGTTTTATAATGAAAGAAAGCCGCGGAGCAGCGTGAACCGTTGCGGTTGTCTTTTTGCAAGCCATACCCTACAACATGCTGTCATGACTGAAATTTACTTCAGCAGCGGTAGGAATACCACTTAATAATTCTAAAGCAGAGCTTATGTCTTTTGTTTGCAGTTGTAGCACATGCCCGCAACTTGTTAAGTAACGATTTTGTCAAACTTGCCACTGCTTCTAAACACCTCGGGGCTTGCCATCAGCAAGGCATAACATGGTACTACTACATTAACCTAAATTTAGCATCCACTATCCACTTGATTGACCTTCTAAAGCATGACCTCAAGCAGGCTGTTCAAGCATCTGAAGAAACTTGCATTTATAGTACTCAATCACCTGCAATTCCTGCGTCAGTCATTTGGAACCCAGACCGACACTATCTCATAGCTAATGTTGAGTCTTTGCTAAACCATGCTGCTACACATTAAATTTTGTCAGGCTGCTAACATACTTCTAATGTCACTGTTTAAAAAAAATTCCACTAAATGTAACCTCTGTCAGCTTGCGTAACGAGCGATATTAATAAACTACATGGCTATCCATTGCTTCATGATAATATTTTTCCTGTCACTGTTGGCCTTTCCACATCTCAGTGATCCATACGAAGTTAAGTAAACCACGTTTCATTCATCTGTATTTTCGAAGTCTAATATTTAAGTCGAAGAAGTGGAAGAATTTACTAGCGCATAGCTATTGCACATGAGGCATTAAAATTTCATGATCCAATTTTGCAGTGATATTAGCGTTATTTTTTCTTTCTTTTTACTTCAGTCCCTTATAGCTATATTTGTTCTTTTCATGCTTAAAAAACATACTCCATTATAATTTCGTGATCTGATATGCAATATCATTGGCATTATTTTTTTTCTGTTCACTTCTGTTCTTTGTAGTTTTACGTCTTGCTCATTTTGTGTCTAAGAAGGCACTTCATCACACTTTTAATTTGTTATGTTTTATTTAGTCTGCCTAGGATTTGTACTGTAATGCTCACATTGTAATGTAATAATTGTATAATTACATTATCAGGTGTTTAAATTATACTACCAGGTTATAGCTCTCACACTTGTTCTTGCAGTTCCTTATGTTGCAGTGTACACTGTACAGTGTATTGTGCTGTAGTCAAGTGTTGCACAAGTCAGTTGGAACACCTTATTTATCTGCATTTGAGTTGGTAATAATACATTCTGCTCGAAACCGTCCAAAGCATGAACACCAAGGAAAGATAGATAGAGGACGCACACTGACTCTCAATCTAACTTATTCTCCACAGTGCATATTTATGCACATGTGTAGCATTAATCAAAAAGAAAAAAAAAAAGACTACACGTGCAGTAGGGCAAAATTCAGAGCAAAAATTAAGACATGTAAATTGTAAGAAATATGCCGATTTCTATCGCATATCGTGGGAGGAGAGTCAGGTTACTTCAGGGTTCTCTGTAGATTTCTTTTCATGCCGTTATATTTGGAAACACCATACCCAATGTGCCTGTTTGTTTGGCGGGCACAAAAAGCCCGCCAAGGTGTTATGCACCATAACACCTGTCTTCTTTGCACTCTACTGGCAAATAAACGTTTACGTGGCATGGATTTAGTATACAGTAGGACCTCGTTGATACGTTCCCGGTTCATATGATTTCTCATTTCATAAGCTCAAAATTGCAGGCAGTTAAAAAAAAAAGCCTCACAGATAGTTGCATCATTTTTCTCCCGGTTAACACATTGCCAGATAAGACAATTTCCTGGTTACTATCTTCGAAATTTCAACAAATTGCTGTCGTATGAAACGTTTTACAATCAGCCATACCTAGTGTAACGAGCGCTCGCGGTATGAAAGACTGAACAGCAGCACTAACTCACCATGGTTGCTTTCCTGCATTACCTAGATGCAAAGGGGCAAAGCATCAAAGAAAGGCAGCGAACCAACATACGAGGTGCGGTGGCGTCTTTCCGTGGCCTTAGGGGCAAGGGGGTGAACCATTTGAAAACTACAGCTATTCGCTTGCATACGAGCGAGCCGGATCTGAGGAATGCAGAATGAAAAAAAAAAAAAAAAACACACTGACTCTAAGCCATTGCGATGGCTTCTCCACATGTCACCGGTGTAAGCGGGTGAAGCTTCCAGAGACAACCAAGGAAGCGATTTCGGCTCGTCATTGCTTTCTACGAACCGGATTCGTTACTAAATCTCTTCCGCGTTAGGACAAGGCAAATATGGACTGAATTCTGCGAGAAGCTAAAAAGGGAGCTTTTCATACTTGATGTCTATAAATGCTAATCTACACTTTTACGCAGTGAATGTCTCAATTCCAATGTCTTTGCACTTCATTCAATACTCAACATTTTTTACAAATTGGGGACGTTTCCTCGTATAATGCATTTCTTCCTGAATTAAAAACAAAAACATCAACAAAGTTTTTCTGTAGGCCTTTCAGAGCGAGTATTCTTGCGGGAATGGAGACCCTTTTTTTCTCCGAACCAATATAGTCACAGTGATATGCAGATGCTTTTGACTGTCGACAGACGAAACATGCGACATGCGATAGGGGGGTGACAAAGGAGATCTTGTTAAGAAGGCATTTCTCATAGCCTTTATTGGCTGATAACACTATTGCACTTTTTCTTTCCAATCGTGTCTGACTGCCCTTTCACTCTGTCGTGTGTCCGTGCAAACAAGTCACAATGATAAAATGGAAGGACATTGGATTAAGTGGCATTACAATACTTCAAGGCTAGAAGTAAACCAGTGCACACAGTTTTTTTTTCTCTGTTGACCGTGACCTATCTCCTTGCAGGTCACCTACCAGCTCAAGATTTTGACGACTGCCATGTTTAGTGTATGGATGCTGAATCGTCGAATATCAAAGCAGCAGTGGTTCTCGCTTGTGCTTCTCATCATTGGGGTTGCACTTGTCCAGGTTTGTATCTTTTTGCTGCTTTATTTTTAGATACTACAAGCAAACATTTCTTCCAAAGGTTGAATGTTTGGATTCACCTTTTATGACATGATGCTTCTTCAGCATCTTGCTTTGAATTGTGCAGCTTGTGACTAAACGCTTAAGCTTAGCAAGGATCGTGACAAGTTAGATGTTCTAATTTGGTGCTGTTGTGTTGCAGGAAACTGTGACCGAACTAACTGTAAGTGGCAGTTAGTTGGATTTATGGTATACTTAGTTGAATGTACCATGAGAGCTCTTGGTGAATGGCCTTTTACTTCAATAAACGTGAAACTTCAGTCTGGTTCCTGAGCTTATTGGGCTTATCATCAACACAGATATTAGTTGCATAGCAAGTGAGCACTATATAGGAGTACCCGCTGTACTGTGGACTGCGCAAAAAAAAAAATGCATCGCTGAGAACATAATCGCAATGTAAATTTACATCTTCTCTTTAAGTTGGTCTTTGCGGGACTCATGGCAATACAAATTGTTTAATGAACAGCGTTGCCAATGCATGAGAGAACCCCTTTGCACAATGGGGACAGCAGTGTTGATAGAGGCAGGCTGCCTTGCAGATGCCGACTGGGACTGGGAAACCAGCTGCAGAGGTTGAAGGCAAGAATGGAGCCCGCCAGTTCTTAGGTCTCCTGGCCGTGCTCACTTCATGCCTGTCGAGTGGCTTCAGCGGCATCTATTTGGAGAAGCTGCTGAAGGAGATCACCTGGTCTCTATGGATCCGCAATATTCAGCTAGGTAGGCCATGTCATACCCACTGCGGGACACACGCTCTTCGTGAACACTGTGGTAATCTGAAATGCTATGTGCATTGCCGACACTGTGCTTAGAGGAGGAGAGGTGGGGAAGGTGGCTCTTCAAACTTAAATAAGGGAGGATGGAAAGCTTCAATCCACTGACCATGGTTTTGCCATTTCGGATCTAAGCCCGAGGCTTCGGCATTGAATCCCGTCCGGAGTGGTCAATTTTCAGTGGAGGAAAAATTTCAAACCAGATTTGTGCTTTGTGATATCAATATGTGTTAAAACCCTCATTGCCTGTTAATATCTGTTAATGTTATCGGCTTTGCTTACCCTCAGTTGACACACTTTCAATACCCCTTCATGTGTTTGACTTCTCTGCTAGAAAGAAAAGCTTTCCCACTAGATTTCTCAGATTTTTCAGTTTTATTAAAGTATTGAACAGACCAAACAGTTGAGGCAATTTCTTTTACTTTCATTCTTTCTCTTGAGCTGCATTTACTGAAGTCATTTGTACTCCTGAACAGGTGGCATTGAACCAAAACTGATTACACCTTTGATATCTCTGTTATGAATAAGTTTATGTTCTGTGTTCATAATGAAAAATAAGGACTACATAGGTGATGACAATGTAGAGCCAGTCTAGCCAAACCATTTTTTTTTTTGAACCGGCAGTGTTGATTCTCTGACACCTTTGAGCATTCATCAAATGCTCTTGAGAATGATGTAACTACGTAGATAACGACTTTGAAAATGATAGCCAGGCCCGTCACTCAGAACACCTTAGAGGACTTGACTTGGCAAAGCTGTTTACGACTGGCTCGAGTAATGATTTTGACTCGTGCATGTTCTCTTTTATCTGCGAGCTTGTGTTCCTTTCTATTGCCTTAGGAGGCTTAATTCGCATGTCTTAAAGGATTCTTCACATGGTAGGCTTTTTCTTGTCAGCCAGGGCACAGTATGGGCTAGTCATATTGCAAGTTGAAGTTATGCAAATGTATGCAAGTGTGTTCTACTTTTGTTCATTTAACTTACTTTCTTCCCTATTATTTCACCCATGGCACCCATATACTGTACATTGTTGGTGCATGGTAAAGAATCCCTGATGGTCGAAATCTCCAGAGCCCTCCACTACGGCTTCCGCCATAGCTGTTGTCGCTTTGGACGTTAAACCCTGTACATTAAACCAAACAAAACCAGCACTTGGGATATAAAAGAAAGTGTTTAATCTGAACTGTATGGTTTGGGAAACCTTTTAAATGCATTCAGACATATGGCTTTTATTGGTGAAATATGCTCATGAGCAGCTCACAATAAGCTGCAGGGTGTTAAATGCTGTGTTAGGCTGAAAGCAGTTGAGCATTTTGTTCAGGCTTCTCGAGCAAGTTGGTTGTTTTGGTAGAAATAAGGTGATGTGAAGTTGAATTTTTAAATGCTGTGTTAGGCTGAAAGCAGTTGAGCATTTTGTTCAGGCTTCTCGAGCAAGTTGGTTGTTTTGGTAGAAATAAGGTGATGTGAAGTTGAATTTTTACGACTCGGAACCACCCTTCTCTTCTACAGCAATTTTCGGCTGCCTCCTAGGAATTGTGGCCATGCTGGTGTCTGACTGGAATGCAGTGATGGCGGATGGATTCTTCCAAGGCTACAACGCAGTCACCTGGGGGGTCATCTTATTACAGGTAGGTTCCCTAGCAAAAGACATGTGACGTCGACACATAACCGTGGCTGAACGGGAAAAGCCCGTCCAGATGACAGACCACTCTGGTGAAGGTCATGCGACTAGGGATGTGCTGATCGACTGGCAGAAGGTTACGTGACTGCCATAGCAAATGGAGGTGCACATGTAAGTGGATGAACTGGGAAGTTTTTGCAACTGCTGTCTTTAGTGAAATAGCCCTGCTTACTTAAGACGATAGTTGCAGGAACAGAAGTAGAGGAGCATAGAAGACAGAAAGGAGAAAGATGCGAGATGTGGTCACGCAACGAATATCTCAGCAGAAGCCGTGGGAAAATGTGCAAAAAGAACATGGCGCACAAGATAAGGACACGTAAAACAGGATGGGCACAAACTGTCAGCTGATTTATCTTAATTATAGAAAAGACGGCGCAAGGACGCAGTGTAATCATTTATGCAGTGTCCTATGTAGGCCTTTCCACACATTAATGGTATCGTGTAAACCCCAGCTGTCGTGCATTTTACAAAGGGCTTTTCATGCTTTTTTTCACAAGTACTTTTTCTTTCTTTACGCTTTGCACAGCTAACCTAGCCTCTTCGGTGCAGGTGCGCAGTACCAATGGAATTCTCAGCACTGAAGAGGTTAGGCCAGCTGTGCTCTCGCACAGCAAAGCGTAAAAGAAAAAGTGCTTGCGACAGAAAGCATGGGAAGCCATTTGTAAAATGCGTAGCACCGCTAACACGTGGAAAGGCCTACATAGGACACTGCATAAATGGCTGCGCAGGGGAGCGCTGAATATTCATTAGGAGGCAGAGATAACAGTCCTAGCCTATCTGGACATTGCAGAAATTGCAGATGGCTGCCACGCCTTCAGGGTATGTAAGAAAACCAATTAGAATTTTTGGATTGATGTGGGTGCATGTGTATGTGCCCTGCACACTTGCACCATCCTTTCTATATTTAGATGTGCAGCCCCTGAAGAAAGCAGTTGATAGTTTGTGCCCGTCCTGTTATATGTGTCCTTCTCTTGTGTGTCGTGTTTTTTGTGCCAATTTTCCTATGGTTTCTGCAAATGATCACCAACAAGCCCGACAACAGCTCTTGTTAAAGCGTTCATCTTGTTAGCATTGTCATTACTCGATCATGCCGTATGCCAAGGTTGGTGTGGTCACGTTTCTTTGAGAACCATTATGACGAGGACAGGATGAACAACAAATACTGCAGAGCACAGTAAGAAAGATGGAACAGATTCTGTGCCTCTAGGAGATGCCAGCAAATTGGACTTATCAAGTAGACTGATAAGAACGGAAGGAAACTGGTGTGTAGAAGCTTAGGAAATCTCAACGCAAATGCAGGCAGCCATTCAATCAACTATCTGATAGCTGCCTAGATAGTCTTGCACCGCTGGTGTCTATTTTAGGCCTAATCCAGCTGCTGAAGATTAACATCTGAATTCACAAATGCACCTTCATTCAACGCTCCACCTCCACTCCATTGAGTGGACAGAGCACCCATTGCTCCACTTAAGGGTCTGTTGGAATTTGTGAGTGGCGCTCGGCGTATTCTCAGACCAAGTCGCGTCAAGAAATCTTCCTGTACTCCAGAAAACGTAAATGCGTATGGGGACAAGATTATGGTCAAAATTTGGCCCCAAAACTGCATGCTACTTATGTAACGTGCATATTTTGTTGAGTCTTGTGAACAACCTTCACAAGCAACTTCAATGCCCATGGCCTAATGAAACATGTTTTGAGGGTTGCGTGAACAATATGGCTGTGAAAAACGACTAGAAATGCTTTCACATATGTCAACAGTCGGTGCTGGTGATGCGCACTTCATGTAGAACATGACGTAGCACACAGGCATTCACGAATGGTGCAAAGCCTTGCGACCTGTACTCTGATACAAACCAAGAAGAAAAGCGGCAAGGCCCGTCAAAGGATGACTTTTGGCTCATGGCATCGACCAAGGTTCATGACGGCATGGCTTATCTGTGCAAGGTGTGGTGAGCCTCCTTTCATTTGCCACACCCTGTGTTGCCCCACTAGCAGGTCCAAGGGGATTATGAGAGTTGGTTGATGCCATTGGCTGCTGAAGGGTACCTTTGAGGGCAAAAGCCAGCTTTTCTTTTTTTAAATTGTATCCGATTAATGTTGCTTTTATCCAGATTTGTCATGAAACTTTTCTTACCCTTGCCCTTTGCCCTTGGAGAGCTCTGTGTGAGTGGGCAGTGAAAACAAATGTGCAATAAAACATTGGTATAAGTAGGATAAAGCACTATCATTAAAGGATGCTTGCATTGCAGCACGCTTCTGCCATTGGCCCTGTCTGTGTTTCCCAAGAAGTAGAAACATCTGACTAGTATTGCTGTACTCAACAGATGTTGACATTCTTCTGCGACATTTTGCAGTGATGTCAAGGATGCGATGCTGGGCATTCGACATTTCATTTGAATATAGCACCATTAGTATCTTCTCTCGTTAAATAATTATCACAGCCTGGGTGGTAGTGGCTCGAACCTAAGGAGTATTTGTGAATGAAGTTCCATACTGATCCACTAATTGCATGTTTAGTTAGTGAGTGGAGGTAACTGTCCCAACTACAGGGCAAAACTGTTATTTCGGCAGACCTTTGGTGGCCTGATTGTGTCTCTGGCGGTGCGCTATGCTGACAGCATCCTCAAGGGCTTTGCAACGTCGATCTCCATCGTACTTTCGACCATATGCTCCTATTACCTGCTGGGCGATCTTCTACCCACGCGGTAAGTGCCACTTTTTTCTTTTTTTGTGCAAGCATTCATGTGGGTGCTTCCAAGGCCAGTGAGTAGTAGAAAACAAGGGAATGGAGAATGAAAGCCAATGTGCCCGCAGAAAAGTCTCAAGGAACAGTTGTTAAGGATGTAGTCATAGAACTACAAAAGCCGTGCCCATTAATTTGTGCAAGCATGTTTGTGACTGTGGTTAACTCTCAATTTTGTGCCCGTTATTCTCGTATAGCTATCCCTGCTTGTGTTCGAAGCGTTATTTCAGATGTATGGCTCTAAAAATTGCTTAAAATGAGATAAATCTATGTTCTGTGTCAAAATTTTGGCAAAATAAATGCATTGCACCAACATGACTGTGTACCAATACAACTTTGCCGTTGTTATATAAGCATCCTGCTTCTTAAAAATGTTTTTTTTTTTTTTAGATATATATTATATACATATAGGGTAATTATATTGTTTGAATTTTCTTCAAAGCACCTTTTGATGTGAGAGATGCTTATTTTACAAAGCAGTGTACATCACTGCTTTTATACATATTCATGCATAAATGCATGTATTTTATTGGCCTCAGAGTAATTCAACAGTGGTGGCAGTATGAGCCAGGACTGTAGTCATATTTTTCAGTGAAATATTATTTTAGTTGTTATTTCCTATTGTTATTGCCTACTGTTGGCTCCTCAGCTTAGGCACCTTATCATCATTGTGTGCATCTGTGCCAGAACGCATAAATAAAAGGGCATATATTGAGTAAAAGAAAAACTTCTGCTAAAATTTATCATGTTTTCAAAATTACCATTGTAAGACCAGGTGCTTTGCACACCGAGCTTTTATCTGTAACAAAAAAAAAAAAATTGCTGTCCTTAACAATCATTTGGCACTTGGTTTGACACCGTTGCATCCACAAATTCTCTGCTCACACAAAATCTGACCTCCAAACGTGGGTGAACCGAGGTGCAATGTTGCATTGAAAAGCATAAGACCTCAGAAGTTCTTGGGTGTTAAAATAGTACTTTTTCAAAACCGGATAAAATACCAATGTTATTTAATAGCCACAAAGCAAATCAAATACAAGTATATTACGAGCGCAATGGTTTCAACAATATTAACCACTTGTGCAATTTTTCGTACCAAACACATAACTGCACGCAATAGCTAGGTGCCACCTGCCATATTGCAGTACAATGCTATAACTTAGATATAACAAAAACCTTTTAAAAGATGCAATGCTTATCTTCATTAGAGGGTGCACGACGCAGTCAGTAGTAGTTAAGACGAGAGGGAGTAAACGAGGGCCTCAATAGATTAGAGGTTCAAGAGCTACTTAACAGTCGGGAATTCTGTGCTTGGGCAGCAGGGCATGGTTACTAGTTTCTGGTTTATCTTGAAAGCTGTACATTGAGCATTGTGAGGGACGGCGCTTGAACGAGCCACCTTGTAGCCCTGAACCCTCCAACTTGCCTTGGCTACTCGTGGTCGCATGCCAAGTGGCGTTACAGTGAGCACAGTTTACTTGAACTTCATAACTATTTTTCGATAACTGTTCCTAAATTTCACTACCAGACTGCTTCGTTTTGAATATGCCCAATTAGATTCATTCATTGAATCGTAAAGGAGGGTAATCAGTTCACTGTTTAAAAAAAATTTTAATATAGGGAGTCTCTTACAGAAGTTGTGTGCATTTAGTGGCCTTGTATTAATGGTTATTTAATGGTTTGGAAGCACCATGTAGAATGTTACAATAGCACTTGCTCGACAGTCGATGGGCAATGTTGAGAACAATTAACTTTACAAACAGGTACTGGCACTTTAAAGCCACTAGTTAATTTGTAAGAATGCAGTACAGCAGAAGCAACAAGTGCTTGGTAAGAATACTCTCTTGTATAAAAGTACACCGAAATATATATAGGAAGGGAGGAAACAGTAACCATCTATCAAAGACACAGTGGTTAAACCAAAACGCTGCATTTAAAAAGACTGTTAATTTGTACCTTATATGGTACACACAAATGATCAATATTCTATCACTTGTCACCATGCTACAAACATTCTTGGACTCCCTTTTTAGCTCAAAAAAAAAAAAAAAAAAAAATGAACACAGGTTCTAACTGCACCCCATGCCACTTGTGCGCACCCAGTGGGAAGGATTGTTCAGTTTCCCCACTCACTGTCAACGGAGCAAGGGAGTCTAAGAACATATGGGGAGGTATCATCCCAATCAGTTGCAAAGAGAATTTTTCAAAAATTATTGTAAGTTTTAAGATCCACATAAAAATTACTCTAATAGTAAAAAGAAAATGACCGCTCCTACAAACTTTTGTACTAAAATATCACACGTCCAGCTTGGACGTGCCACATGTCCACAGTATTTCATAAATAGGAAGATAAACATCATTTTAGGCTCTCTTTAAGCCAATACGTGCCACAGGTTTTGTCCAGTGGAGTTGATGACACTCATGTATCAAATGTTGGCCCAGTGCTAGTTTCAAACGTCGCTACCATGCTTGCTTCACATTCTGCTGAGTCTAGCCTTCTTTCTCTTTTTGGAACAGAAATTTCTTCCTTGGTGCCGGGATTGTCATCTCTGCGACGACACTGTACGGTATACCCCTCTTCTAATGGATCAGCTTCTCCCATCATGCATGGCAGACCTGTCGTAGCCATTGTATAGAAATCAGTGAACATGGGATGAAAAGCGTGGCGTGCTTCAAGTACAAAGTATGCACAGACATTGCCTTCTGTCAGCTGGGGGCTGCTGCCAGTCCTAAACTTGATGGGGTCAAGTTCGATATTTATATTGTGAAGTGTTATTCCCGCGCTACCTCTCCGAAAGAGCCAGTCACCCAAGCCTTTAAATGGAACTTTGGCTCACATTATTATATGTTTTCTTTCAGCCATGTGCAGTGTGAATAAGTAGCCTGGAGTGTGTTGTGCAATTTCTCTTGCGCTGTATGGTCTGCGACGTGATAACGCATGAAATTAGTCCTGCTTCATAGACCCCAGCGTTACGATTCTGCGGTTAATGAGCATGCAATGCTAGTCTTTTCCTTAAGTGTTGTGCCCTTGCAAGAAGGTAGTTTTATTGTGGGAAGCAACCGACTGCAATCATTTTTAAGGTGTTTTGGAATGTTTTTGTCTTCTCTGATCTCTAGACTGTGATGTTGTAAATAATGCTTGTGATGTGTACATACTTTATATTGTTGCGCGCTGTATCAGCGCGCGGGGCTTGGGATTCCCTGAGCATTCCTGTCTTTTTGAAGGGATGCTGCGCAGTATTTGTGAGAGTCATTAATGATCCACATAGTTTCGAAAAGCCTAAAGAATAAACATTGTGCTGAGGTGAACATCACACAAGTTTCTTGGCTTTTTATTTGGTCTTCTCTTTTGCTGCTTGGGGACAATCAATTCATGATTAGCAGTGTGTTGAATAATGTTGGGGCAGTTTTTAGTGCTGTGATAAGAAAATGACATCATTCTTCAGTAATACTGTAAAAAACTGAATATACAGCACGATTGTTGGAACTATAATGGTTTTGTGTATGTGTGTACAATCGGCCAAATCTTTAACTGGCGTGCGCGATGGCCACTTTTTCTGAGCTCCTGCGCCTTAGGGCAGAGAAAACTTGCCGAAGCGTCAAGATTAAGGAAGGGTTTGGTGAGACCTTGTTTATACTTTATCTTTTCGCTGGTTAGTCCCTATTTAATGCTAAGAATCGCACAAAATGCGGCCGTCACACGCGCCAGTTAAAGATTTGAGCGGCTGTACACACCTACCATGCTCTGTACTGTATGTCATGCTCCCTTTGGTGCAACAACTTTCCACATGCCTAGCAAAAGAAAAAGCACATTCTGGTTCCACAAGTCAATACTTTTTTGCAATGTTTGAAACCAGCAACTGCCCATAGTAATGTGTCTAGTGTTTTCAGCATTTAGGAGCTTCTTTAGAAGTAATGACAATGATACAGCAAAGAGAAGTGAGGCAACAAAAGTCTGCCTCTGTACGGTGTCTGTAATGTGTACTGCATCATTGAGGATAAACAGTTTGTTTGTAAGCAATGGCAAATAAACAACAATGAGAGCTCAATGCAAGGTCATACATGGGATGCAATTCATGCAGAGCAGGAAAGGAGGATGACGCCATAACAATGCACTAGTACTACAGTCGCCGACCGATATTTCGGACGGCCAATTTTACGGACCTGCCTGAAAATCCGGACCTTGCCATGGCACTGCCACGCACTCCATAGAATTAATGTATAACACCGACCGAAATTTTGGACGCTTCAAATCCTTCTCGTTCGATTTTTCGAACTTTTTCTTTCGATTCACGATTCAAGAGCTACCAAAAACGCAAACAATGTGAGTGCCATTTTGCTTTTCTGGCCGCTGCCATTTTGGTTTATTTTCTGCAACCTCAAACCCATGTCTCATATCATCGGCTGATCATGCCATTGGAACTTAGCATACTCGGTATAGCCTCGATAATAGGCACCGCTTGCTGCACCTACTCGCCAGCATCCGCCAGTGCCAGCTCTGCCGTTCTGCCGTCGTGCACAGTCGTCAGTCGCCGCGGTCTCCATTCGTGTGTTGTGTGTTGTACTCTTTACATTGCCGCGTCAACTACCATTTCAAGGGCATTTCAGAACTCGGGACCTCACATGAAGATGAGGGTCAGTCGCACAGAACCCGGGACGGTTGGCAACCTTACCTCCACTATGCCTCCATAGCCCGAGTCACTTTGGGACTTTTACCTCATAATCAAACCAAAAGTAGAAGGTGATGCTACATGCTATTGAGGGTAGCAGCTGAATATGCAACCTCCGTATGTCACATGCAGCGTTTGGCCAGCCGAACTATGGTGCTGTCTGCCTCATCTCTATCTTACGAAGTTATTTCTGTTGCATGAAGCATAACCTTGATTGTAGTCACCAGCATTGGGAGAGGCGAACAATACGTTGAGAAAAAGATGATGGCAAAGAAACACAAAGCCCGGGTAAAGGTTCCTTTTCTTTTTGCCTCTTCTGTAAAGGCTAACGATACTGTGAATAAGTGTCTCGTTTCAAGTGGCTCAAATGTGTCATCACCGTGATGTTACCTCTTTGAGCGTATAACCTTTAACATAGTACAAGATAAACATGCATTCTTGATGTATACGCATTAGTATACGCATGAGTATACGCATTTATTTTTGTTTCTTCACTCTTGTCTCTGGTATAAAAGAAGTGTGAATTTAGCTTGTATTGATGCGTCATTGCAACAAAACTGCCATGACATGCAACTCCTTAACGTAATGATTCATTCCGAACATGTACAGATCGCAAGTTCAACGTGGCAGCGTCCTCAGAAACAGCATTTGAAAATTCTACCGTAACCAACTAGACATTCCAAATGGTTCTAATTTAATCTTGATTACATTTGATGGGAATTAGCATAGCGCCTTCTGTCCGCCCAGGGGTGATCTACACGTGTATTGTTGCTCGCGCAGTAGTGGCAAAATAAAGTCTTTTTGTTTTCTTCTTTTTTTTTTTTTTTGCACAATAGCAGGGGTGGAAGCGCTGCTCCAATTGCTCCAGTCTGCTCCAAACTGCTTTCCCTGCTCCATCCTGCTCCAAAATGCAATATTGCTCCAAAACTGCTCCAAACTAGCTGCCTTGATGTTCTGCCGTCGAATTTAGCAGGACACAGGAGCAAGGTCACAGCACCAGGGGCAAAGATATAATGTATCTAGAAAGGTTAATGAACTATTGGCAACAGGCAGTGCAGTAAAAGAAAGCTGAAGGATGAAGGTTACCCTTCAGTGCCATCTATCTTTCCTAAAGGCACTACTGCTCAGTGCTCATCAGGAATTTATCGGCATAGGGGTGAGATCAGAAAGGATATGCACAAGATAGAGAACGGAAATGTTGTGCCCGTTAATCTGAGCTCCAAATTAGTGCTACTACTTTAGAGCATCTTAGTGATAGACTCGACATTTGAATCTATCAAGTCATAATAGGCGAACACTTCGGGCCAGACTGGGTGTTCAGTTATGAAGTGCACCTGCAAGCGTTCTGTTTGCTGCTAGTCTTTTCCATGTTCTTGCTAAGGTCAGCCTCCATTATATATCTTTACATGCTTTGGTCGTTTGTCTTGTCTGAGAGGAGTGCAAAGTTGGAAAGGCATTGAACTTGCATAAAAAGGAATCAGATGGGAGATTTTATATTTCAAAACTAAAAAAAGCGTCAATTATCAAAGGAATATGCCTTAGAAACATGCTCCAAAACATAATTCAAATGCTCCAAAACTCTTTTCGTTGCTCCAAAGCTGCTCCGAAATGGCTTTATTACTGCTCCCAAAGCTGCTCCAAAATGCTTGAGCCTGCTTCCACCCCTGCAATAGTGTTAAATGTACCATGTTCCAGAAAAGCCGTCATCAGTGTTGCTGTTACGTAAAAATCTACAAGGTTTGTAACGTGAAAATTTACGAGGATCTACAAGGAAAATATACAAGGAACGTACGGGGAATGAATTCCAGCTCTTTAGACTGCGGAGCAAGCACGCAACCGATACACCACAGAACCACGTTGCTTCATTGGAGTAATAGTGTGCCTAGTGTATGCTATTGAACTGCTGCGTCATTGAAAGGAGCTATTACGGAACTTAAAACACCAATTTTTGAAGCGTCGGAAGGAATGCAGTTGCTTTCCTGGTTATACAGAGATGCTCCCCAAGTAATCCAAACCTCTCATGTTGCCGCAAAGATATTTTAATTTGATTTTAAATACAAGCCAGGCAAGGACTTCGTTTTTCAAAAGCCATCGACAGTGACATCTCTGTCACAAAAACGCACCAGCATCAGCATCATCAACGTGTACATAGGTAAACAACATGACGTCATCAAACAATTGTGACATGGAGTCAGCATAGCAAAGAGCTGTGACGACACAGGATAGCTCACCATTTCTCTGCACTTCTGCTCGTTTGTCTCAATGGCTTTTCACACTCTCTTCATTTTTGCATGTTACATTTACTCCACCTGGCATCGACTTCGCTGTCAGCATGTTTTTCTAGCGCAATTCTTGGGTATACTTTATGCGCGTGCATCCACACACAGATCGGAATTTATTTACTTGCTTCATTTACGCCACACTTGTACAGCTTGAATCTGTGTACTAAGCAGCAAGATATGAGCTTGTCCGCAAGAGTGTGATGGTGATTTCTTCTTGCTTCTTCAAGCACTTATCTAGATGCGGGTATTTTTTTCTAGCTATTCAGTGATAATGCAATGATGATGGTAAGTGATTACCTCCTGGGTTTCATCTGACTGTTCCCCTCCAGCAGCCCCCCTCTCCCCTTTCTCGCAGTGCACAAATCAATCATTATACAGGCGGTGAATTCCAGAAGACAAAAACGTTTTAAGGGGAAGAAATCAAATTGTAATAATAAATAATTTTCCGATAGATTGAACTGCGGAAATACACGGAGCCTGTGAACTGGAGGATTGAATACGGAACTTTATGCACGAATTCGGATACAGTCGACCGCGGATATACTGAACTCAATTGGGATCGCGAATAGTTCGGTATATAAAACATGCTATGCCAATGAGCTTCAGTCCATCAGCGTGAATACAGTGCATATAAAACATGCTATGCCAATGAGCTTCAGTCCATCAGCGTGAATACAGTGCACCGTGCTAGCGGTGCGCTTCCTGCAGACTGCTTTACATGGGCACGACGAGTGCCGGCGACCCTCGAGGAGTACGTGCGCTTAGCAACGCCGAGCATCACAAGCTCCCGTCAGGCACCAGAAGGGAGAGCACACTGGGCGCATTGTCACATGCCGCACCGAAGACGCGAGTGCAAGTGCCAAATATGTGGCAGGGGCAAACTGGAGCTTCAGAGTTCGCGCAGCGCGCGCCTCGCGCCGCGCTCCACAAATGTCACTGCAGCTACAACAAAGCTGCAGTGGATGGTGCTTAGGGAAAAGCAAACACAGATTATAAGATGTCTACAGTCGAACGCTTTTACAACAAGCGCTTGGGACTTCTTTATACACGTCACTTCGTTGTAAATTCACGGACCGTATCGCACGCAATAGAGCAAGTTAAGCATGTTCAGAACGACTAAATCTTAACATTAATTTAAGTGTCACCGTTGGAAGATTGCGCCATTTCTGTAGACTCCTAATTCGAACCAGGCAAAATCTGCCACAGCGGACACCGGCTTCTTCGCCGTGTTTGCTCGTGTTGTTCACTGAGGTCGCCACTGTTGGATTCAATGTCTACAGCTAACCACAGTTTACTGCGGTTCACTATAGCTCGCTACTTAGCGCAACATCCGGAAGGGAGCGCGAGAACCGTTGTGCCTTTAGATTTGCTTTTTGCAGGCAGGCTACTCCGTTCGTCAAACATTTCGGTAGCGCTGCTCTCCGCGAACTTTGTGCATTGTTGTGGGGGAACCATGGCTACTGCGAAGTTTGGAATTTCCGGCTCGGTCTTTGCAGTGGTGTTCTCTGTGCTCTCGCAACTCGATGGGGGCTGCGGAGGACAGTGCCGCTACATATGCTTGCTGTAAAGGAGCGAATTAGCCATCGGGAATGCCCAAATTTCTTCGTTGTATAGGCAAATTCGTTGTGCTGGTCTTCCTTGTAGAGGCGTTTTCAATACGTATGAAAGATAGGAATGCGGGCATGACTAGCAAACTCCTTTGTTACACTGGCCATTTCGCTGCAGAAGTGTTCGTTGTAGAGGAGTTCGTCTGTAATTCTTTTTAACTGTATCCCGTAAGCGGTGGTGGGGGTGGTGAAAACATTTATTGTATTACAGAGAGGTATATACACTAGGTGGGATGCCTAGACAGGCACTCTGCCTTATGCATTCGGCTAGGTAGGCTGTCTTTACCGCGTAACAACCAGGACACCAAAAGTTGACTTTTCCCTGTGATGGAAGTGCAGTGATAAAAAAAATAATCACGCCTTACTGAAGGCCACTTTCAAACGCCCTAGATATGAGGACCTCTTCACGCCGTTCACGGCGTTAGCGCAGCCAGCAGATGCTCAAGGGACGCGTATCCGGCGCAGCACTATGTCAGAATAGGGATCGTCGGATAACTGTCAGAAGAAGCGCTTCTTGTAGTCGCACGGCGTACAGTTCAGTTCGATATTTCGAACTTCCGCTGAAAGCTCGATAAATGCGAATAACGATACCGTGCGCCCGCCAGGAGCCTCCACCAGCGGCTTTGCGTTCAGCGCCACCATGCAGTGGACAGTCTGGCGTCCTGAGTGTGGAGGCTCCGCACTATAGAAGACAGTTTCCTCCACCATGGCAACGAGAGCCTGCGCGCCGTGGCTGTATTCCAGTCTATGTTTAGGCTGACTTTTCTTTTTTTTTTTTTTTTTTTGCGGTTGAAACTTCGCTAAAACCTAGCTTCTAAGTCCGGCCGTGTCGACAATGTGAAGTGACTTTTACTGAAGACTAGAGGGAGGTGTCAGCCAAGCCTCGTGCAGACATATGTCATCGGCAGATACTTTGTCGATGAAAACTACAGCTGCGAGGCAGGCATTTCAGAAAATGTGGCAGTTTTTCTTAAGTGGAACAACACACAATCATCCCCATCACCCTCAAACGTGAGGAATAGCGATTCCGTTCCAACAATGGATCGTTGGGAAATCTCCAAGTTAGGTTCTCGGTAGACTGGTTAGAAACCAAAGATGACCTTCCGAGAGGACTGTATAAATTTTCTGGTAACTACTTGAAGCTCAGAACCTCATCGGACGACTCGAAAAAGAAAGCTGTTAAAGGAGTTCAGTTGTGGATGGGGGATGCGGCATTAGTGTGCTTTGCCTCACTAATTAGTCTGCTAATATATTTCCTGTGAATGAAGCGGTCATGCTCCCCTCGTATTGCAATACCTTTGATTCACCTTCGTTGCCCGACCGCACCGGAATAATTTTTTTTTTTTCTGCGATCCCACATCGTGCGAATTGTCAATGACTGTACAGTGGTGCTAGCCTCTATAGCGGTACAAAAGATACAATGTACTCCACGTTGCCTTTGAAGCAGCCATGTTTCCTCTTTAACAAAAAAAAAAAAAAAAAAAAAAACGATATAAAGGATTCTAAGGGTGGTTTAATCGGCGCCTTTATCCCCGTGCGCTGGGTGGATGATGATGGTTTATGAAATATAAAAGAAGGAAAGGATGCTGTCGGGTGGGGCAATCGCTAATATATTAAGAACCCAGGCTGTGGCCGGCGGAAAGAAAAGAGACAGGGAGAGGATAGCGAGGAGAAGGACAGTGAGAGCTTGTACAGAATTATAAAATAGAAAAGGTAAACGAGTTCGCGTCGCTCACGCGCAGGCATCCATATTACTGTCTAAAAAACGACTGCAAGCGAGCGGCCGCTGCAGTTATGTACAGAACTTCTGCATTTCGGAGGTACCTGACTATTTTCGTTTTCAAAAATTCACCCCAGAGTGACCAATAAGAGAGACATTTTACTTGGAAAAAAAGATTGGCGTAAATAGCGAATTGTTTGATTTTTCATAACCTTAAAGAGGATAGGTAAAGCCAGGACTTCCATCGCAGTAAGTATAATCAGGACAGTGGCGTACAACTAGTATAGCTACAGCACAGGCGTCGTCTTTCCAATGCCTGGTGAAGAAACTTAAATTTGGTCCCAGGAGAATTCGTTCAGGTGCTGTGGCAGCTCGCAAATAGCAGACAGATTTCTTGTACTTTTCGCAGGGCTCACTTGCGCCCTAAATGAGCTCTGCGGCCTACCGCGGTAGTCTGGTCAGATTGCAACCGCTGCGGCGAGTTACGCAGCCTCCACACTCTAAGTGTGGGCAGCTGCGTATCACTCCGGACTTAGATGCGCACGGTGCCTATACTTTCGCGTGGGAATTTCAGGCAGATATACTCAGAGTTTCATATAAGCAATAGTTCGACATATCCGTCTTCGATATATCTGGGATCTGGATGTAAGGCACTGACTGGACATCAGTGGTTGATGCTGGAAGCGTCATAATGGGACCTGCTGCGTTTCTAGAAGGTAATTTTGCACGTCAGAGCGCACACTCTTGTCGTTTCGTTCAAGCACAGAAGCGCCAATACAAAGAACAAACTCAGTGAACAGACACTTGTAAAGCAGAATTTCTAATCACGCCTCCTCCAAGAGAAGATGCGATGGCAGAACAACAGGAAATAACCTATTATCTCAGATTCAGCACAAAACGGACACACTGGGGAAACCACCAAACCAGATATGTGGCGGGAGAAATTTAGCAGTGGAGCCTGCGAAATGCGTGAACGTGACTTCCAGCGTGCGACAGCGCCAGTCGTTACTATACTCAAGGATAGATTCCGATGTACAAGGGAGATAGTGTCAGTGCCGAAGAAGAAAATATTTGTAGCTGCGAAACCTCGTCAAAGCTGTATATGCGCAGGTTGGACAGAAAGAATGATGACGCAAAGGTGCCTTCGATACAACCTAATTTAAGGGAAAGTCCTTCTGCTCAAGTACCCAAAGCAACCATACCGAACCTATAGGTACAGCGAGATGAAGGAGTTTAATGGGCGTATAATGCCCGTGCCGTTGTGGATAATGGAAAACAAGCTCCATCACAACCCTTTCGCATTTAGTGGGCCCTTGTGACCAGCTCAGTTCACAAAGCTCAGCAGGTTTTTTAACCCGCCTGGCGACCCCTCGGTTCCTCAGCATAGATGGTGCTACCATCCTTTTTACAAGAAGGTACACCTCTGGCGCAGCATACATGTTCTCGTTCCTCCGTGTGAGGTAACCCTACACCGCTGTCTTAGCCGTGCAGAGTAAGTTGCGCTTTGGAAGATCCGGGTTGGGGCTGCCCTCAATCCCACCTTTACTCTTACGCCTTCCATTTCGACACATATCCTCTCCCAGGGTGTCCTGTCTGCAACTTTCAAACTAAGTGTAATGAGTTTGCCCGACGCTGAACGGAACGAGAATTCGGCACCTGGCAGCAGCGTGTCTGAGGCCGAACATTCAATCCTCATATAGCTTGGACGCAAGGGCCACATCATCGCTGCCTCGTGGACTTTGTTAGATCGGGCAATGTTTTTTCATTCATTTGATGCCATTAAACCTCACTTTATTTTCTTTAACAACCCCGTTTATTCCCCAAGGACAAAGTTACAAAAAAAGGTTTCGTCATAATCTTGCCTTAGCAAACATAATTTTCTGATTTTCGTGGGGCTCTAAGGTTATTGCTAATAATTCACCATATAAATTGGAGTGTAGATGGGACGAAGGAGGGCCGCCTAAACGAAGAAAAATGCCCACGCCCGAGAAGAACAAAACATCTTTATTTTATTCAGGCATCACCCCGCCGGGGTGGCGCAGTGGTTACGACGCTCGACTACTGTTCCCAAGGACGCGGGATCGAATCCCGGCCTCGGCGGCAGCTTTTCGATGGAGGCGAAAAGCAAGGCGTCCGTGTGCTGTGCGATGTCAGCGCACGTTAAAGAACCCCAGGTGGTCGAAATTTCCGGAGTCCTCCACTACGGCGTCTCTCATAGCCAGAGTTGCTTTGGGACGTTAAACCCCACAAACCAAACCAAACCTTTATTCAGGCATCGATGAGAAGCAGAGGGAGAGGAAGCGAAACGTTCATGGCGGCTGGCACGTGACTGCAGTCTCGAGCCCTCCGCGAGAAGGAACCGCCGAACGCAAGCTCGCGGCAACGAACCACCCTTGGCACAGCCAACGTTGTTCTCCCCACGTCAGGTCCGGGCCAATCCTGTGCCTGCACTACGGAGCAAAAAAGCCTTCTATCTCCGTGGCCTGCCCCGAAACCCTCCTGACTCTGCCGAGTCTCGCTGGCCCAGGTACGAGGATACACCGCCGACGAGGAGCAGAGTTCTAGGCCTAAATTCGGCCGTACATATTCGGCCGTGCCGAAGATGGGCAGCTCGATCCGACAGCTGTACATCATCCTCTGGAAGGACGTGTACATCAACCAGATCCGGCGGCATCTGGTGTGGACCCTGCTGGAGCTGGCGTTCGCCGCCGTCGCCATGTACGGCATCGGCACAGACACGCTGGAGGTTCGCTTCGGTGAACCGCACCAAGCACAAGTCTTCCCGCGGGTTCAACCTCTCCAGCTGTGGGAGCACACCGCCACCAAGATACTCTACACGCCCGACGTGCCGCTTCTCGCGAAGGTACGAATGAACTTCGCTTGCCTGATCTTACGTCTGGCAGGGGCTGCAAATTCAGACCTCTCCTTTCATACCGGAGGGTGATGTCAGAATCAGCCTGTCAGGGCCCTGGAGTTCACGTTACCCCTAGGATAAGCAGACACGTTCATGCGGCTCTGTTAAAATGAGCTTTGTGTGTGGGCTGGTAGCCTACGCTACGCGTCATACTCTTAAAGGCGGCGCTTAAATGTCCCCCATATTTTATTGCGAGGGCAATTCTACGCCAGGTTTGGGCCCGTCGCGTAGTCCGTGGCCGCATCACGAATGACCTTGAACAGCCGCGAAGAAGAAGAAAAAGAAGTAGAACGCTCGGTCACCCGCAGCCAATGCTTTCGCTCCATATTCTGTTCAGCAGCGTTTAACCCTTCTCATTTTTTAAGAAGCACGGTTCGTCGTTCTGCGCAAACTGTTGTTGCGCTATCCAACACAACAGTAATGAAATCATGTCTTTCGCACAAATCAAGGGGCAGACGTACTGGAAAATCTTAAAAATATCACGTGCGATGTACGTTTTGCACTGCTAAATATGTCGCCAGGCTACACTCCGCTGGCGGCTGCTGACAATGCCTCACGCCGATGTGGCGTTTCTGTAAGGGGACTCGGGCAAATCCTAAAGTCGGGAGCCATATATTCATTAAAAGCTTAAATTTCTTTTGAGTGGGGGGAGGCAAAAGAGAAACGTGCTGGGCTCCCTGTCTTCTGCCCGTCATGGCGCAGGTGATGGGCAAGGTTCGCGAGGAACTGTCCATTCCGGTGGAACAAGCGGTGCCCACAGCGGACGCCCTGGATTTGCTGATCGAAGGTGAACTGGTGGCCGGCCCCGTGGTGGGCGTCATCTTCGAAAGTGACATGAGCCGCGTCGACAAGCTACCCGAAGTGGTGCGATACCGTGTCCGCATTCCGGGGCTCAGCTTCGACACCCAGCTGCAGTACTGGCAAGAGATGGCGGTATGTGTCCGTCGCGTGTAGAGTGTCTTGATGCTAGCGCACCGCAGCGCTGGCATCTAACCACTTTACTCGTGTGTATCTACAGCGCAAGTGCATTTAAATCCAGGACAGCGTGCTGCAGCTATGCGACGGAAGCTACACAGCTGGAATGCGGCAGATCGGTTCGCATGCACAAGAGTGCCCCCAGAAATTCCTCGAATATTGCTCTGAAATACCATACCATTAGGCAATTATTAGCGTTTTATTAAACAAACATTATGCTATAATAATAGCCACTCAGCCAGTAAAGCAAGAATAAACCACGCCGGGCACATGCCGATCTCTGCGCCACCTGTTGATAATCCCGCGAAGCGTAGGCAGACCGCGATCGAGTCTGCCGTGTCGTACTCGCAATCGCACTCGTTTTGACAACGGATGCCATATAGACTAATAATTAATAGAAATATCGCGTAGGAATAGGCTTTCAGTTGTGTGAAGGAACGCATTTCTGCGTATTTGGTTGCTTGAAAACTTTCCATTCGACGCAAAGAGAGAAGTGAGACCGAAATTGCAACCGAGGCCAGGCATGTCTGAACTATTTGGTGTAGTAATACTGTAAGGGAAGCTGCGCCCGCGCAGCATCCACAGAAAACTGTCCTCAAGATATAGTTCGCAGCTAAGCGGATTCAACTAGAAATGGCCTAGGTGTTTAGTCGACCCTGGGATGTAAGTGCTTTACTAATACGAGCACCAATACAAACGGCGACTAGCCTAGCGACAGAAAAATTCGACCCATACATTTTTCGAAAAAGGAATAGAAGTTTAGCCTGGTTGACGTGCGTAAAACTTATCGCTCAGAGAGAGATTTACTTCCCCTCTTGCAGATAAAAAAGATAGTTGTGGTTTATCTCTGGTTAATCCTAATTGAATTGCGAAAGCAATGGTTGAAGCTCCTGCCTGCTACATTATTCCCCTGTCACGCCCTTTTAGTGTAAGGTGCTACATTGTTGAGGACACTTTACGTCATCCTTTAATGGTATGACGCGAGAGCGTAAGCTACCAGCCCACATATAAAGTCACTCTTCAACCAAGGCGTATGGACGTGCCTGCGTGTCGTAGAGGTAACGAGAATGCAAACAGTTATGGCAGGCTGATTCTGATATCACCCTCTCATATGAAAGGAGCGACCCGAGTTGGCAGCTCCTGCCCGTGGCATGAGGGCAACGTGAATTCAAATGTCATATGGCAGGCTGATTTTTTAAAGAGGAAGCCGTAGCTACGCCTCTTCACGGCGTAGCTGCGGCCACCCGAGGTCTCATTTTGGCTGTCGTAGGGCAACTTCATGACGCCAAGTTGATGCCTCATGAGGTTACCCACATCTGCTGCTGAGCCGCTTTAATTCATTGTGTCGAGTCTCAGCATAAGACATTCAATGGCGTCGCTCGCAGCTTCCGGGCCCTCAGCCAGTGTACGCCTCGGCCGAGATGTTCGCCCTGCTGCCCCTGCAGTACTCGCTGGAGCGCCACCTGCTGCTGCAGATCGCGGCGAACCGGTTCGGAGTCGCGCCTCCTGGCGACGAGCAGGTGCAGCTGCAGAGGTTCCCCTATCCGGCCTATTACCCGGAGGAGTTCAACACCACGTACAGCCGGCTAGTGTTCCACTTCGGCGTCGGATTCCTGTTGCCGTTCGCCTCCGTCGTGACCAAGATCACCGACGAAAAGTGCTCCGGAATGCGGGTGTGCACTCTTACCCTCTTTCTACCCTCCTTCCCCTGTTACTCGCAGCAGGGTTATCTAATATAGTTAGTGTGCAAACGTGCGGAATATATGACGCGATGGGTTTTACATAACCTGTCAAGGTACACAGTTTTTTGCGGACTTTCAATTTCTGACACTATTGGAGAGTACACGAGAACAATGCCTACTAGCAATCAGTCGCACATCCGCTGTTCCATCGTTTGCCGGTGACCGTGACTTGCGACGGTTGTGAATCGTATACCACACGATGGGGTATAATAAGTATCGTTTTATGAGATAAATATTGATACGAGGCGGAAAGCCGAAATTAAACAGAACATGACGGATGGCGATGGTAGATGCCGTTTAATGAAAGATGGCGGACCTAGCGAGAGCGCCCCACGCCAGTGCCTGCTTCTTCGTCGCCCAGCACTACCTGGGGCCACCGAGCGATTGTCCCCATCAGCGGACAAAGAAGTCAAAGTGATCAGATTTATGACATGACGATGATCTTGTGTGGATCGGTGAAGACAGAAGAGAAAGAAGGTAACGGTTTGCCGTCATGATGGCCGATGAAGCCTGACCCAGGAAGCTTTAGCTGCACCGGTCGCCAGGATTTTACGGTTGGGTCGCAGGCACGCATCAAACGGC
Source organism: Amblyomma maculatum (assembly GCF_055883805.1). Lineage (NCBI taxonomy): Eukaryota > Metazoa > Arthropoda > Arachnida > Ixodida > Ixodidae > Amblyomma > Amblyomma maculatum. The sequence continues at coordinate 120,292,184 of NC_139351.1, read as the reverse complement.
ACAGGCGGGAGTGATGTATTCACGTGGTGTTGTAATCGGGTCGATGCGTTCGTCTGGTCGGCGTCTTGGATCGGTCGGATCCCTTGGTCAGGCCTTTCGTGAGCCTGTGTCTTGTGATGTGTCCTCGCGTGTTCGTGTCGTCTTGGGTCGGCGGGGTCTTAACATTCCGGCTATTTGTCTTCGTGTCTTGTAGTCAGGGTGGGGGACAGGGCGAGGGAGGGGGAAGATGGGTTGAACGGAAATGTCGTGTCTGGTCCGACAGGCTGAGGATCCGTCAGGTGATGCGTCGTCCCAGGAACCCGTTGCTGACGGCGCAAGAAGGCACAGGCCGCCGAAGCTGCGGGCCAGGATGACTAAAGATATGATGACGTTACCCGCGCCTCCAACCAAAATGGTACGAGGCGGCAAGCCGATAAAGGAGACAGAACACCACCGATTGCGACGGTAGATGATGTTTAATAAAAGATGGCGGACCTAGCGCGAGTGTGCCTGCCCACGCCAGTGACCACTTCTTCTTCCTCGCCAATAGCAATATGCATGTTTGTGGTAAATATGGTTTCGTCGCTCGTATACCCTATGAACAAATGCCAAGCCTAGTGCTGATAATTTAACGTGTCCCAGAAAGGTCCTGTACGATGCACATGTTTTAAAATGAGGCAATAACGCAGGTCTTGAGAACAAGTGTCGCACGACCGTTGAAAAATTGCCGACATTTACGTTACTTTCTAATGCGAAATTTGAGCGCAGCTGATTAGCTATTACAGCTTTTCGATAAATTGAGGCAAGGAAATCGAGCAAGACATGTGTGTACAATTACAGACAACTTTTTTTTTTATTTTTCGCACATATTCCTTCAAGAAACACTCCACTAACAGCTCTTGACTGTCATGAAGAAAGCTTTATGGTCGGAGAAATAGATTGATATATGCTCAACTTGCTGCATCACTGCCTGGTTCCCAAAAACTAGGTCTATGCAAGTATTTCGCGAGGTTGTCGCAGCCGTCACAGGCGATACGAGCGAGAGGAACGGGATGTTCTCCCGCATAAGTGGTAAGACATTCCTGTTTGTCATGGCAACTTCGTCTATAATTACACATCTGACAATCCTGAAAGCATAGAGGAATGTGTTCAACTCGTCCCTGAGTCCGCCGTCTGTCTTGAGCTTGAACGCTGCGTGCACAGTTACTCCGCCAAGTGCCACCGCCACCTTTCTTGTTGTAGCGAAGGCCACATATGCGTTTAGATTGTATGAGCCAGCAGGGTTACAGTACCTGTTGTAGAGGTCCATGATCAGGCGCAGTACAAATGTTTTGCCGCATCCAGCCACTCCCGCGAAGAATATTTGCAGTGGTGGAGAGCCCGGTGTTGCCAGTCGGTGTAGGACCTTTCGGACGATCTCTACTGCTCTTCGTTTGTCTTCCGCATGGTGTCCAGGTACTGATCTCTGCTCATGACATCTTGGCGCATGCACACGGCGGGGCATTGTTTAAACGAGGCATTGGACTCTACTGCACCGATGTCTAGGAGATCAGAGTCGTCATTCTCCATAGCTGCCGGGTGCTCTCACATCGAATATCTTAGAAGCCGTCTCCCGTTCCTCGTTATTGGATCGTATCAGGCAATTAAAAACAACATGGAGGTCTTCAATATTTACATCACTCTGGTAGCGCGCTCTATGCTCCCGAATGACGTCAATGCTTTCCTCGTATAGCCGCTCGAAACAATTTGGTCTAAGATGTCTACCTCCTTATGGAACGGAACGAAGAGTAGGACATGTTCTCTCTTGAAGTTTCGCTGAAATCTCTTCTTGCAGGTGTAGATGTTATAGTCTGTAGCGAACTCTGCCTGAGTGACGGCTTCCAATTCAGGTGCGCGGTCTTCGTAGCGCTCGATCATAGTCCTTTTCCAAACGTTCGTGCTAGATTCTTCCAAACACTCCTCCTAGATTTGAGTGTTAGACTTCGGATGCGCGTCCTTTTCTCAGGCCATGCAGTGGTTTACAAATACAATTTTGCGACTCGCCTCCGTCATGTTCTGCTTGAGCAAACAGCAATCGGCCTCCTGTGCTGAGCATCTTCACCCCCTGTTGTTTCAGTGCCTGCGTGTAATCCGTGTCCCCCTTTTACAATTTCTTTCAGTGCACTATTCAGATTGGACATACCTCGGTTGCCTTTATTTACATATTCCATCACGTAGGCGGCACACGCGTACGTGTCGAGCACGATCTGAAGATACATGTATGTGTCCAGAACGGATGCCACCCATTGGTGAAATCATTAACCCACTTTTATATTCCATTTCATCCAAGTCTTTTGCTAGAAGAGAACGCCATTGTCGAATTTTCTATTTTTGATTTTTTTTAAAGAAGTAAAGCTAATAAACAAACTCGGAGTTATTTTTAACAAGAACTGCTTTACCCTGAGTTTCTCGTATGATGGCCTTAGTTACCTATGTGCCATAAAACCCAACAAAACACAACACACACACACACACACACACACACACACACACACACACACACACACACACACACACACACACACACACACACACACACACACACACACACACACACACACACACACACACACACACACACACACACACACACACACACACACACACACACACACACACACACACACACACACACACACACACACACACACACACACACACACACACACACACACACACACACACACACACACACACACACACACACACACACACACACACACACTTTCGCTGCACGGTATGGAGTAGCATGACGGTGGGACGAGGTGTACCTGCTCGGAGAACCGAAGTGTACTCCTCCCTGTCCGTGACGCCGCTACGTTTCCAGAACTGCTCTATTGAATCATAGTAGGTCGTTTCCAAGGCCTGGTGCATGGCATTGCACTTGATTTGGAGGTTCTCGATGTGTTGTTCTGCACCTCTCTCCCCATTCGGGAAAGGCACTACTGCCATGGGTTCATCAGTGGGCATGAAGGGGGCGTAAAGCGGCACTTGGTGCCGTTGCGCTTGTAGCTGGTGTGGGTGTGTTGGTGCATCTGCGTGCACTCCCGCTTCAAGTACGTAGTGTCCAGCGAAAGCAGAGTGGTGGCGATTTCCAGAGGTCGGGGCATGCGCATGGAGATTTCCTCATCGGGGGAATTATCAAGCCAGAGAAGAATGTGCGCGTGTCACCGACCCGCGGTGCTGAAATTCGATGCGTTTAAAGTATTCCATATGGCCTGAAGGGGGACGTCCGGGTATTCCGGAGTATGTTTAGAATGACGCGCACCAGGCGGTCGAAGTAGATGGCACAGACTACTCGATCGTCATTTACCAGCTGGGCACAATAACGCTCATTCCCTCTACGGCAACTGCAGTCTCATCAGGTTGTAGACGAAGGCACTGAAGCAACACTAACAGCTCGGGCCAGTACATTTCCGAGGCAGCAGTGTGAAGAACGCCTTAGGCTACCCAGTTGGCGGTCATGGCAAAGAGGCCCTTCTTGCACCTAGCCCAGTACGGCACGGCATTGGGTATACCATGCAAAGAAGTCACGTCATGTTCTATCGCTTCCTGCACAAAGTCCTTGTCGAGCAACTGTTGCTTTGTTAAGGTTGACATTGCGGAAGGCCACAAACATGTCGCTGGCCAGTCGGTGCCTAAAAACTTTTATGGCCGTGTACAGTACGTTTGTGGGGTGGTACCTCGACGGTCAGACCTGCGGATCTCGCTCATGACGTGTGCGAAGACGGTTAGTTTGGCACTGGCGTCGACTCGGCGTGGCTCACCGAGGAAATTGCGGGATCGAGAGCTCCTCCGCATGTTCGCCGTAGAGAATGCTCAGGGGCTTCTTTTTCTCACCGGGAGCAATGACGAGAAACTTGTCTTCATCCCATATCAAGGTGTGCTGAGCCAGCGTCATGGCTGTGGCCCGTCTAGATGGGATCGTTCAAGTCCGCGCATTCCGGGAGCGACTCAGTTTCGTCCTGCTTGTCCAATCCTACGATATCACCCAAACGGGCAAAGTCGAATTTGATGTCGTAGTGCTTGTAAGTGTGCTATCGCAATGTACTTTGAGCCATCTCAGCAAATTACATTTTCTCATTGCCCCTGCCAGTACGTGCTATTCGCTAGGATACTCCGATTCAGATGCACATTGAGGGCGCGGTCTTGTTCGATAGCACAGGGCAACGATGCAACCATGTCGTCCACGTCAACGCAAACGTTCACAGCGGGTCCATTAATGCCGTATTGGCCTCTGCCGTTCATCAGTCGTCGCACATGCATGAATGGGATTCGCGGAGATATGAGTCACACTCACCGCTTTCAGTTGTGGAAGGTGCGCTGGCCTCGAGGGATATTTGTAACCGTTGGTTGTCGAAAGATGAGGAATGCCATTCTTCCGCTCAGATTGCATGCGCGAAGAACTGTCTAAACTGACACAAGTCCGAGTTGGAAAACGCCCGCTGGAGACTCTCACGGCACGTATCCGGAAGCGGTTTTACCTCATTTTGGAACCAGAGCCGATCACACACTGAACACACACTTCCAAATGTATTGTCTCTAAACTACCGCCGGAAAGCCTTTGTTGCACGGTCATTCTTTGCGAGCCTTTGTTTGCGTTTGACCTCGGCCGCGTGAACGGTAGTCTTCTCGGCGGAGGCGATGAGCCTCTACTTCGGTGGCGCAAACGGCAGGGTCCTATCGGAGGCGACGCCTAGCTTCTGCTTCAGCTTCGCTTACTCCTGTTTGCTCTCGGCGGAGGCGATGAGCATCGGCCTAGGCCGCGCGAACGGCAGGGTCCTCTCGGAGGCGACGCCCAGCTTCTGCTTCAGCTTCGCTTACTCCTGTTTGCTCTCGGCGGAGGCGATGAGCCTCGGCCTAGGCCGCGCGAATGGCAGGGTCCTCTCGAAGGCGACGCCTAGCTTCTGCTTCAGCTTCGCTTACTCCTGTTTGCACTCGGCGGAGGCGATGAGCCTCGGCCTAGGCCGCGGGAACGGCAGGGTCCTCTCGAAGGCGACGCCTAGCTTCTGCTTCAATGTCGTTTACTTCAGGTTGCTCTTGACGGCAGCGATGAGCCTCCGCTTCGACGGCGCGAACGGCAGAGTCCTCTAGGAGGCGACGCCTAGCTTCTGCTTCAATATCATTTACTCCAGCTTGCTATCGACGGCGGCGATGAGCCTCCGCTTCGGCGGCGCGAACGGCAGGGTCCTCTCGGAGGCGGCGCCTAGGTTCTGCTTTACTGTCGTTTACTCCAGGTTGCTCTCGACGGCGGCAATGAGCCTCCGATTCGGCGGCGCGAACGGAAGGGTTTTCTCGGCAACGGCGCTTAGCCTCCGCTTCAGCTACGCGCACTCCTGGATCATATTGACGGCGGCGACGGTAAGAGATCTGCTTCGGAGGCAGGCACCTCTGGATTGTGGTGGCGACGGCGCTGGGCCTCTGCTCTGGCAGCTCGTTTAGCAGCAACGGCAGACGGACTCCTACCAGTTGCCTCGTTCATTTCTCAGAAAGAACTGGCAGATAATAGGCAGGCTGTTCGCAGTGGCGGAAAGCGGCGGATATGTGTTTCGGCTCGGGCGATGCACATATCGAGATCCACCGCCACCGATTTGGCGCTCTGCTTTCCGCCGCACAGGGGTGGCATTTCAGGAGGAGCGAAGAGAGCAATTAAGTTCGCGCTGGCGCTTCGGCAACCGGAGATCACCGTCGCCACCACGCAGCAAGAGGGGGGGAGGGAGGCGGAGGATGTTACGAGGGACAACGACGGTGACTCCGACGACGACGCGAAACGCAGGAACGGGCTCCAAAAAGCTGCGCTCTAAAAATATGATGCGGACGACGAGTATGATTTGTAAAGGCATCCCGCCCGGCGTTCACCCTTGGCGTTTTCAGAAAATCCACCCTTCTAAACTTTTGGAACCAGGAATGATTTGCGGCTCAACCGCAGTGTCACCATAGAGAAAACATTTGTGAAAAGCTGTGTATATGTGAGGACGTGTGGCCTAGTGGCGATTTCGAACATCCTCCCGTGACATCACAGGCCGCGAAATCAAATCCTGGCAGTTTGGCTAAATATAGTGACGACTTTTTAACGCAGGCCTCATGTCTAAAAAATTCCGGTGTCGGCGTTGTAGTTGTAACGCGAAAATCAGAAGAAAGTAAAGAAACACTAAATGTTTTCAGGAAACCTGCAGTGTCGAATACGGTTTCTTTGCAGTGCGAGGTAAACACGTAACCACTCCGCCACAGTACCCCATTTGCTTTTTTCTGAATAAACGTAGACATGTGTGCATTGTCTTATGACTGTTAGTTAAGGTTTAAGTGCGTCAGTACAAAGACGCTAATTACGGAAGCAATAGTTAAGCGAGTAGCAGAAGACATTTCTGCTTTGCTTACCTGCGAAGCGGCGCTCACTGAAAAATTCCTTCGATCGTACGGAGTTGCAACAACAGATGGCGCGAGCCGCCGCACGGTTCTACAAAGTACATGACTCGGCTAGGTGCCGTGAGCTGACGTCATCCATCGATGCATCGTACGAAGTCAAAGTCAAAGTTTATTTCCCATCTAACACTACAGATGGAGGAATCGTAGAAAAAAGCAAGCGATATAGACGGATGTGCATCTGGAGCATTCTGGAGCGTGTGTGCAATGGATGCGGCACCGGCAGTGCCTTTTTCTAGCGCAGGCCGCTCGTATGAGTAATCTTCTGCGAGCGCCGATGGCGCATCGTCTGTTCTTGCTCGGCGAAGAGCATGTGAAAGCGATGCGAACGGGGCCCGATAATGTTATCCCGTTGAACTGCTAAAGACGAAGCCTAAGCGTCCTCTATTTTTTTCACAGTTGTGCTATATTGTGCTATAGGCATTCTGCACACACTAGGCGCCGCCACCAGGCTGCGTTCAGCGCCCCACGCGGCTGGTTCCTCGTCCCTGTCATGAAGGCTCCCTAAGCGTCTCTTAGGGATGTCGTCTGCTAGCGGTGTACCACTGAATGTAGAGGCGGTATTTGGAGCTGTTAATGGAGCTGAAAAAAATTATAGGCGCAAATATTAAGAAAGGAACGAAGCTTTTTGAGCAGGCCATGTACACGACGTGAAGGATATAATTTTGTGTGATGAGGTCCAAGTAACAGCCCTGTGTTCAGGGGCCTGCACATTCTTATCGAAAAGAGAGAAACACAACCGGTAACTATTTGCGCATTTTGGCGAATGCCTATGTGTTCTTTACGAGGTATGTCGAATCTAAAAAATTTGCACAACTCGCGAAACATCAACGGAGCAATAACATGAAAATTTTCATTTCATTTTATGTTATGTCTCCCCGCTCAGAAATGCCTCGGCAAGCCACCGTTGCAATGCCACCGTGTTGAGAGCAATGCACTCTGGACATCCAAATGACCTATAATTGATTATAACTGGGTATTATAGTCAGTAATATCATGGGTGACTCTGCGGCAGTCAACAGACTGAAACTGCCCACATCAATGCCTTTCAGTACTCCATTTGTCTCAAAATACCACGCTGCCAAATTATCTAATGCTTCATATAGATCAGCCCGTTTAGATAATGTGTACATTTGACGTAACCCGTTTAGGAGCCATGTTTCAGACTTAACCTCTAATTTACTACAAAGCAAAGTACATTTTCAGTTCCTTTGCGCAACAGCTGTGCAGAATGCTGGATATCCGCTTCTTCATTGCGAGAAACCAAAGAGGAATCGAATATATATCAGCTTCCCGAATGCAGTGAGAACCGCCTAGATACAGGAACTAAATGAATTTGATAATCATCACGCGTTATGAGAGATAAAACGAAAATCGCAATATGAGCCTTCTCATTCTATAGAAGTGATGAGCTGACTTGATGATGAAGCGGGGTTCCCTATGCAAAATGGACTCGTTACTTCACAAGGGCATCGTCATTGTTCAGCGACACCGGCGAGAGGCTTTCTTCGATCGCTGCATCACCGGTCGCCTATTGTCCGTGAGCTGCAAGCCGCAAGTCGACGAACCGTGAACAAACGCTACGTCTCGACATAGCCCGCCTTCGTATACGCGCGCAATACTTTTTGCGAGAAACGATACGCTTTGGGCGCTCAGGAAGAAAGCGGACGTGTAGCAACAGCGCTGAATGTGCTTGGCTCTCTATACATATGTACTGCAATTCTTTCGCTATGCCTTCTGCCCTCTGCTCTTCCCGAGTTCTGCCACTTTAACATTTCTGAAATAAATGACAGCGGCTTCCCTCATTACCGTAGCTAGGTGATAGAGGGTACGTGAAATGTATTTCATGTGCCGTTCCTCATTAAAGTGATGGCACGTTATGGGTGTAGACCTCGTTTTGGCGTTACTTAGATCAGTTCTTATTTTCAGCGGTTTACTTGTTACTTAGGTCAGTTAATTTTCGGCACTTCACTCCTAATTGACCGAATTAACAAACCTCGGTAGTTCTCTCTAGAAGAGCTGCTGTCGCAAGAATCTGTCCTCGAGGAGCCTCAGACTCTGCCTAAATGACGGCCTTGTGGAGCCCAACGCTTCCAGGCAATTTTCGCACCGGCTTCACGCTCACTGAAAGCTTATTGCCCAGATGGCGTGCTTATAAATCAGTGGCATGGGTACGTATTAGTTAGCACGGGGAAAACACCTTAAAACAAGTGGCGTTCTGAACCTGCGACACCGCAGCACCGCTTTGCAGTCCATACGCACGAACCAGTGGCGCAGCTCAAAGCCAGAGTGGAACAATCAGGTCTTGATTGTTGCTCTGATGTATGTTATCAAACAGTGTTCAGCTCCATAAATGTTGTATCGATGACCGCCAGGGAACTATAAATAATGTGCAGGAGCTGCTGAGCATAGCCGGCACCAGTGAGCTGGTGTACTGGGGCAGCCACTTCCTAAGCTCGTCGTTCACCACTGTGCTGCTGAGCTGCGTCTGCATGCTCTTCCTCTACGTGTTCGGCTCCAACCCTGTGCTCAGCTACTCGGACCCGCTGCTCGTCTTCGTTGTGCTGCTCAACTTCAACAGCCTCACCATCCTGCACGCCATGTTCGTCTCGGTCCTGCTCACCAGCAGTAAGGCTTTCCTCCTCCTTGCGCGGGGCTTCCGGTGACGTCATTTTCACGGTCCTGTTCCGAGTTTGCTTTGTTTTCAGGGTGTCGTTATCTACCTGACCTCGAGTCTTGATTTGTGGAAACGCCAAAACCGGAAGTTGTAGGGATGTCCAGTTCCTGTGCTCCAACCAATCAGATGACTCGAGGTCAGGGAGGTAACGAAACTTCTGAAAACAAAGCAAATTCGGAGTACGACACAAGAACGAGGCTTCGTAATCCTCGCTCTTCATCAGTAGTAGCCACCGCAGGCAATAAATTTTCTACACCTCAAGGCCCAGTCGATTGCGTTCTCAATCCCATTTGCATTTGCAGCACTGTTACTGTTGTCTGTTCTCCGCTTTCGTCATAGGTCAACAAACTGCACCTATGCCTGTCCTTCGAAAAGAATACAACAGGAAAGTACTCGTTGCGACCAACGTCTACCACTATTCACTTTAACTGTGCCCAAAATACTATCGAAGTACGGATACTTTATTTTACGCGATAGCGTACAATTGGATCGTTCGACCGGAAAGTCCAGCCCTACCTCAGGATTGAAATATCGCTTTAAAAATGTCGGAAAAAACTGCGCATGTGATTTCGTATCAAAACTTTGGCGCAGCAGTTTGTTGCGCAGAGTTCAGTGTGGCGTCATAGCATTTCGGTTCCCCTTAAGCATTCATCGGCTACTTAGGTTTGAGACTATGTTTGGGAGAGGGATTCGAACCGACGATATGTGTCTCCAATCGTATGCCGTGGGTTGTAAGCGCAGTTGTCCGCTGAAACGTGAGATACTGCGCCCTCCTCCACCCCCTGCTCCCCCCCCCCCCCCCCCCCCCCCCCCCCCCCCCGCTGAAAAAATAAAAACAAGAAATTCGCGGTATGAAAAGGCGGTGTTAAAGGCGCTATTGCGTCTGCCCTTAAACTGAGGTTAAGAAAAGTTTCAAAAATATGCGCGTGACTGCAGCGGACGTAATTTACTGTGAGAACACATGGAAAACATTTCATCAATGAAACGGATTTAATTTCAAGCTAATTCATTTCAATTCCATCTGTGTTCTCACTTCCACCTTCCACCCTTCCGCTATTTGCCTGCTCCTCTCGTTGGGAACTGACTGACCGATGACAGGAGACCTAGTAATTCGCTAATTACGCAGTAAGCTCGGTATTGTAGGTTTACCTCACTATATACCCAGTCGCCTGATTTGTCGTCAGAGGAAGGAGCACGTACACCCCTTCACACCTTCATATAGAAGATGAGACCGTATTATTGCGCTGGAATAATTTGTTTTTCCGGGCACCTACGTCACTTAAGCTTTTGTTGTTAACAATTATTGCAATTGCAATTATTGCAATAATTATTGATAGTTATTGCAAGCTTGTTTTTTAATAATTTGTTTTTCCGGGCACCTACGTCACTTAAGCTTTTGTTGTTGATAATTATTGCAATTGCAATTATTGCAACAATTATTGATAGTTATTGCAAGCTGCACGGTGGCTATTTTTTTCAAAGCGAAGGACCAAAAGAAACCCCATGATTCGGCGCAAGCAGTTCGAATTTTCGCTGTAGTCACATCAACACGTCATCAGGATGCGAATCTAGTGTACGAAAAAAAAAAAAAACAGTGCCGGATTCCTTGGAGCTTCAGAGCTTTGGAAAATGAGAGGTTCTTAGCTTCAAAAACTGATATGGCTTTTCTTGTCCGTGGCGTCGAACTCTGCATCGACGCCGACCGCTAAATCGGGTTAACTAAATATTAATTACGGATATGATTCATTATGTCCACAGTCACTGATAGTTTCTTCCTTTCTTTATTTCGAGCCCCCTGTACATAGGAGTTTTCGGAGACGTGAGCTGAAATGCCGGTACAGAGTTCCTAAACAAATCAAACGTCAAAAAACTAGGCGTAAGGAATAAGTTGCCAAAAAGCATAATATCATCACCATCTTTCCATCCACATAAGAGCAATAAATTACGAAACTGGGGTCGTATTCTAAAAAAGGATTCATTTTTCATTTCGCCCACATTTTATCTTCTGGAAACATCCATGCATGGAAAGTGAATGAGTCAGGAGTTCATTGACAAAGAACCGCTGTCTTGTGATTTCTATGATATTGCCCGCTTTCTACGTTGCTCTGATGCTGCCGCCATGCTGACGTTCGGCCGAGTCAAACAGGATATGAATAAAGGATTTTCGATTTTTCTGGTCCCGACTTTTCGCTTATTGTTATGAAGTGTATTTACCACTAATTTCTCTGTGAGCGTTGTGTTTAAGTCATTTAAACTAGAAAAAGTATTGCGCTCTTCGAAAATCCTTCACACAACCCGCACTCAAGTGCCAGTATCCCACGTCTAAAAAGCACGTACTATAGTGTACGAAGTGCCTGGAAAGTGGTAGACTTAGATTGCGTTATAAAGCCTTTCAATGCTGATATGGCCTCTCAACCACATGCCGTAAGACTAAGGCGCAAGGCGAGGCAGAAACGATGAAACCCGCGCCACTGGACCGTCTTGTCCCGTTTGCAACTTTAGCGCTGGTTTAACCTGCTAATGAGTTTTTCTAGGCTGAATACAAAGAAAAAAAAATTGTAGAGGTCATTTTGGATCACAAAACTGCGATAGGGCGAAAGCCGCTATTGCCGAGTGTTCCGAAGCCCTCTCACCTCTTTCTTTTTTCACTCCCACCTTCCTCATTTTCCTTATGGCTCGGAGGAGTACTCTGAGAATCGTGACAGATACTGCGCCTTTTCTTTCCTGTAAACCAATTTGAAATGCCGCTGATGCCTGCTGTACTGCGTCTGCTTCTGTATGCTGTGTGGTTGTTGTTGTTGTTGTTGTTCCGGGAGGTGCCAAATGAAAGGCACCGTACGAACGCCCGGCATGCGCAGTGCGAGACCGCCGTAGTATAGTGCTCTAGAAGATATCCGTAGTTACGCATGGTGTCTACAAACTTATTGCGAAACGCGAGTGCTTATATTAAGGCCTTTAATAGCTCATCAATGTCAGCAGGAATGTGTCGACAAAAATGTCTCGCTTTTCCCGCTTTTCAGTTGGTCGATCGAGGTGTGACGTCACAGCCTCGAATTTCAAACGAGACCAATTGTGCTTAGGCGAGTAATTGCTTATCTAATTAGAGGGTTGGTGTGGTAGTACCCAAAGTGAGTTTGGGTTTACATAGTTAATTACCCAGTCAGGCTAATTCACTAACCAGTACTAATGATTGACTAGTAATTAACTACTTCTTATTAGTCATGAGTAATGACAGAAGACTGACGTATGATGACGTCATCGGTCGTGACGCCATTTCCGGATGTGACGTCATCGTGACGTCAAACCCGGGACGCCTGGATCGAACGCCCGCCGGGGACAGCTTTGTATATGCGTGAATCTCCTGGTGACATCATCACCAGTCATGGCGTCATGACCGAATGTGACGCCATTATCACTTATGGTTATTAGGCATTGCCGGATGTGACATCATGATGTCTCATCTGTTCATGACGTCATGGCCGATGACGCCACCATGTGATGTTTTGTTAGCCTTTAGTCGCGGAGGCTCCAGCCCCCATTCCCTAGGTCTGCGTGCCGGGGGAGGGGAGTAAGGGGCCTCTATTTAAGGTGGACAATAAAAGTTGTCATCCATCCATCACCAGGTTTCTTAAAATGACCTTAATTTATCTGGGCTTATATAAAGGCCCTCCTATCTGTACTCGTTTCCATTGGTGTCACGCTGCCGACGTTCGTACATACACAACGTGTCACACCGCCTCAAGAAGACTGGACAGCTTACTGATGTTAACGTTGTCATTTCGGCCAGCAGTAATTTCCTCAAACGTGTATTAGTACTGTTCTAATTCAGCTTATTTACTCTGAATGTTACAAGAAGGAAGGAAGGAAGGAAAGACTTTATTTAGCCCTATATTACTTGGCGGTTTTTGAGACGTCTTCAGAGATGTCTGCTTGTTGAATCCACAAGAGTCTTGTCCGTCGACCTCGTCCACTTCTGCACAATGGTCGGTTGCCCTCAGTCCAGGGCTCCGCTGACTACTGCCGCCCGTCGGGCTCGCTGTACCAGACCTTGGTGATCTTCGCAGCGGTCGCTGGACAGCAGTCTCCCATTGCTCCGCACTCGGGTTTCGAATTTTGGGGACCACATCTATGTTTTGACAGGCCCATGTGATGTTTTTCATCGCACCACGGGCATCTGTACGCGTATAGACCAACACCGATCTGTGACGTAAGCATGATGCGGTGGCGCTTCTATCGCCAGCGTGGTCCGACTGGGATACAGTAACTGGGGGTGAAAAATAGGCTTAGCGCCCATAGGAATACATACACCGCCTTTTGGCGGTGCGGTGTCTGGATTCATAACGCAGGTTATTCGGGGAGTTTTAAAAGTAGACTGCCTCCGTAATGACGCACCATACTTTATTACACGCTTCTTCAAAGCGCTGGTCAACATTTAACGACCGGCCACCACTTCTGATGCTCTGCGAAATGAGAAAAATGTTCCGGTGAGTTGTGTTTTACATGTATTTCTGCGGGTCGCCCTCCCAACTCCGCACCCCAACATGTTTCGCGGTGGTTTAAAAATACTTCGCCTCGGTAATGAGATTTCATATTTTGACGATCTGTTCTAGGATGTTCGTGGTTGATTTGTACCGAATAACGACATCACAGGTGCCCCGTGAAATGAGAAAACTGCTTAGAGATATTTCGGTTCCATGTAATCCTCTGGGCGCTAGCCCTATTGTTTTCACCCCCAGTCGGCTGCGACGCCGCGAGCGCCTCCTTTGTTTGTAAACACGGTGCCGGTCTATATGGTAATTTTGTAATTTTGTTTAGTATGTGTAGGTTTGGGTATGAATCAAACTGTAATTGTCTCCATATGACAGCTACCTCTCTAGAATACGCGGTACGTGAACCTACTGCTAACCTCGGCAACCAAAAAGTATGCAGGTGCCTGAACGTCAAGCAATGAAGCCTGTGTAGAGTAGTGGGCAAATTTTAAAGTATTGCAGAACAATTCACGTATTATGTAGGTTTGGGTATGAATCAAACTGTAATTGTCTCCATATGACAGCTACCTCTCTAGAATACGCGGTACGCGAACCTACTGCTAACCTCGGCAACCAAAAAGTATGCAGGTGCCTGAACGTCAAGCAATGAAGCCTGTGTAGAGTAGTGGGCAAATTTTAAAGTATTGCAGAACAATTCACGTATTTCACTTGTGGAGACCTTATCATCAGCTTTTTCTCAAATCATGCAATACTTCGCACACTTTTTTTTATCTGAAAGGAGGCATGGTGCGCGAGAAAAGTTCGTTCCGAGAAAAATTAGAGGCTTTATTAAAAGTTCTTTAAAAGGAGAATCGCGCAAGCCTGCCCTTTCTCTCCTATTATTTGCCTCTCATCGTTTGCCCCTTATCGGCGTTCGTTGGACTGCTACATTACAGGAAGGGAAAGGCGCAGTATATGTCACTTTCTCTGGCAAGTGTGTTAGGACGCTATACCATTGCTCCAGTCGCGTGGCGTTCATTGACGCGCGTTCAATCGTGGAATTGCAAATGGCAGGAACGCTAGACAAAAACACATCTCGTGAAATCTGCCGGGGTGGTGCAGTGGTAAGACGCCCGACTACTGTCCGGAGTTCCCGGGTTCGATCCCGACCTCGGCGGCTGCGTTTCGATGGAGGCGAAACGAAGAGGCGTCCGTGGGCTGTGCGATGTCAGCGCACGTTAAAGATCCCCAGGTGGTCGAAATTACTCCGTAGCCCTCCACTACGGCTCCTCTTTCTCTCTTTCCACTTTCACTCCCATCTTCCTCCCTTCCCTCACGGCGCGGTTCAGGTGTCCACAGAAAACGAGTGAGACAGTTACCGCGCCTTTCCCTTCCAGTGAACCAATTATTATTATTATGCGCTCAGATCCAATGCCTCCTCATAGGAGGCATTGACAGATCTCGCGCACAACTCTCTCGCACGAGAAAGCCTTTCCAGGCTGGAACAAAATCCTCTGCGAGAGAGTTAGGCTTTCCTGGAAAGGCTTTCGCTTCCTCCCTTCCCTCATGGCGTGGTTCAGGTGTCCACAGAATAAGGGACAAATACTGCGCCTTTCCTTTCTGTGAACCAATGATTCTTAATTAAAAAACATTGATCTCAAAGAAGTAATGCATAGATTTATTGCACCAAAGCGAAATAATTATGATCATTTTCGCTAATGGATTCGCATAACGAAATCCTTTACTGGAATTATGAGGAAATCTCTTAGTGGTTGTTTCGAAGGGAAATACAAAACGCCCAGATCTTCTAATGAGAATCAAGAGGCAGTTCTATAATAATAATAAATTGGTTCACTGGAAGGGAAAGGCGCAGTATCTGTCACACTTGTTTCTGTGGACGCCTGAACCGCGCCGTAAGGAAAGGGAGAAAGGTGGGAGTTAAAGTGGAAAGAGAGAAAGAGGAGCCGTAGTGGAGGGCTACGAAGTAATTTCGACCACCTGGGGATCTTTAACGTGCGCTGACTTCGCACAGCACACGGACGCCTCTTCGTTTCGCCTCCATCGAAACGCAGCCGCCGAGGTCGGGTTCGAACCCGGGTATTCCAGACAGTAGTCGGGCGTCTTACCACTGTACCACCCCGGCGGGGCAGAGGCAGTTCTGTAGATTTTGTTATCGGGTATTGAACGCGGCGCTCTCTGCTTTGTTTTATACCGCCATCATCGCCTTACTACTTTACTGCTGTGAATGGGGCTTGCGATCAAAGAGGAGGATTTGGGGACCTCACTTTTCTCTCCCTTTGCCAAACAAGCAAGTAGTAAAAGCATGCCGAGCTTAGCGTCTTGGGAAAAAAAACCTCAAACGCAAGAAAAAATACGCGGTAAAATATTAGAACACCCTCCGAAAAAACGCAACCCCCCCCCCCCCCTTACGTTACACAGCGCGCGTGCACGCACACGCACAAAAATAGAAGAAATCCGGTCGTTTTAAGGCAGCGTCAAGTTCACTGTTTAGCCAACAGATTCCTTCGCTTCTCCGCAGGTCGCATGTCCACCATCTTCTCGATGATCTACTGGATCTGCAGCATCGCCTTCCCCTACCTGATGTTGCAGGACCCTCTGGGCCGAGGGTACTACCTGCTGAGTCGCGCCTCCAAGATCGTCACGTCCGTGTCGCCCGGCATGGGCCTCCATTGGGCCTTCATGGTCATCGAGCGCTTCGAGAGATTCCGTAAGCGTACGCAGCGGCGGACGTAATGGCAACGGGATCATATATACGACCGCAGACCAACGCAAACGGTTCGTCTATGAAGCCCTGCCCGAGAACGGAGCCGTAAAAGCAAGCTGCCTCTTTGACAGCGGATTAAGCCTAAATCGTTTAAATGGCTACAATGACATCCCATTCGACTGTGCGCCGAATAGTTTTTGTGATTCCTTAGTGTAAGCACCAATATACCTCCCGAGTGCGCACCAGGAGACTTACGGGACAGGTCCTGTAATCAAATGAGGTGAATTACATGAGTCGTCTCAAGGCTACCAACTTAGCGGTTTGAAGCATCAAGGTATGTGAAAGCTTCTCGCCGCCTTATTCGTGCTTCCAGGCGAAGGAGAGCTCGTAAGGAAGAGATGTGGCGCTCAAAGCAATGAGGCAGCAGATGTTCCAGAGACATACCGGGGTTCGATATCCACGACTTGTCATGATACGTTCACTGTATAGGTTTTCCTTAACACTGATAATGTGAGCGACGTATGGGAGCTAGACGTTCCGATAATAACGTTTCCAAGCAACATTGGGTTTCCGACGTCGCAAACAGTACTCACATGTTTCTGGCCCTCGCCGTGAGAATAAATTTCAAAGCTTGTTTCAGGTAGTCTTGGGAATCGAGTCGTATTTTCAGTCGCCATTTCACCTATAACCAACGCGAGTTCGAGTGTTTTTCTGGTAATGCTTATGATGTCATTGCTCTGTCAACCGAAGCATCGGCCTTGACCACAAAACAAGCTTTTGCTTTCGTTTGGATGATTTAAAAATTTTCTGTTGGGATTTTGAAAAAAAAAAACTGCTTGTCTTTGTGTAAATGGGGAACTTCAAGGAATGTAGCGCTACTATAGTTCAAGATGTTGGAAAAGCGATCGAAATTCTCCATCAAGCATGCACATTCTCAAAAATGTGAGTACACTAGAGTTGTGGCATGGCCCTGTTATCCTGGAGGGGTATCCTAACTCTTTCTGTGCACTTGCAAGGGGAAGTTGTTAGTCCTAGCGATTGTTATAGAGTTTGGTGAAGAGAGCAGCACATATGTCTAACCCGAGTGGTCGTACTCTTCTCACTCTGGACAGGAGGCGGCGTAAACTGGAAAAACATGCATGATTCCGGGTCGACATTGGACAATGTTAGTCTGTCGGACCTGATGATGGTTAACGTGTGCACCTGCTTCCTCATGGTGTTCCTCATCTGGTACGCGGACAACATCATACCATGGGGGCCGGGCATCCACAAGCCGCCATGGTTCCCTTTCCTGGTACGTGCACCGCGACCTGCTGCGACGGGAAGTCATTGGCGAATAAGTATTTTGAAATATAAATATTGATCGCTGCTCAACACTAACAAGTGCTTAGTAGCAGGTTTTCGTGGCAATATGCGGCGACCAAACAAGCAGCCAATTCGACCAGTTGGTGGCTAAAATGCGAGAGCAATAGAATGAGCCCAGGTATATAGGTAAATTTCGAATTATTGGCTATATCGAACACGCTGATTATCCCTTTCAAATTACAGTGCAAAAGTATAGGAAAGTCGCGCAGTATATCGAACTGAAATTTCGTCGTTTATTCAACATACACAGAACATGACTTTTTGGTCACTTTTCGCGCGTGGAACGGGTCAGATGCGTGGCGAGGCGCCCGCTGGCTGCCCTAGAGCGGCTTAACATGGTGGCGATGTGAACGTGGGTTGTGCTCGAGGTTAGTCATCTGTCTTTCGCGCGCATTTTTTACAATACATCATGGTCACGCAGTGAAGAAAACCTAATTAGCTAATGCATTGGTGCAGCCCTCACCTAGCGCGCTTCGCTCTGTTGCGGAAATTAACTGTGCCTAAAGTACATTCCATTAGGATTATTCTACCCACAGTATCCTGGTAACGGAGCTAGACATATTGATAGGCAGTGGCTAATCCCAAAGCACCGTTTGCGTCTGCTTCAATGCGAAGCAAGTCGGGCCAAATGTTCATACTCTCAACTGATCCGGTTCCACATAAGTTCCAGTTATAAATGGAACTTAAGTGGAAAAGTTTAAAGTGTTCTACTTAAGACTCCAGCTTATGTGTACTTAAGACTGGAACATATGTGTTGCCGGCTTAAGAGTGTAGCCAGCTGAACTTGGCAGAACGCCTTCGGGGGCACGTCAATTCAAGAAGCGCGTCCCTAGGATACGGATGCAATGTATTATTGGGCTATACACATAATGTATACTATCACCATTTTTTCTGAGAAAATTATATACTTTTCCTTTGTAGCAGTCTGGGTGCGCTTTAGAATATGTTAATGATTAAGAATTCACTCCCTAAACCTTGTATTCCCACGTCATTAGAAGGATTCCCCTAACATGGGAAGGATTTAACATTGTAACGATTAGAGTTTATTTTAAGAACGTCACTGTGCCGTGTGCAGGTGGAATGTAGAGTGAAGCGGGCATATCTGTACGTCTTATGCATTAGTACTTACCTGCTATGAGTCAATGGTGAGGAGATTAACTTAAGTTGCTTAATTAACCTTTCATTTCTTGATTATGTACAAGGCTATATTTCGAAATTGAACAGCGTCAGCGCTAAAGGACCTGTTTCTAATTTTCTCTATCAGCAGTGTGGTTCGAAATATCGAACGTTGAAAATGCTCATTTGAAAGCTCGTTGGCTTTTCCGTAATGCATATATATAAAAGTGCGGCGAACTAATTTCTTGTGTATTAAATACGTACAGACCGTTTGTGTATCTGATGATGCTAAAAGGGGGTCATTTCATTTTAAAAACGATGCCACGTGCAGCGACGCCATATTATGTATATGCAATGTGGGAAAGTCAACTCAACGAGCTTTCAACGTCTATTTTTGAAGTTTGATATTTAGGAATCGCATCGTCGATCGAGAAAATATGAAGGGCTCACCTTCATTGTTAACATGCTCAAAATAAAAGAAAAATTATTTTCGTTAATTAGTCGTTTAATTGTTGATATTACAATGTTCGCGACGTGCATATTTGCACCGTCCCCATCGACGTATCGCTTGCACATAGTTTAGCTTAGGGCTAATCACAAACTTCTGTGTGCTAGCTCGATTAAAATCTTGGTAGCGCAGGGTTTATTACACTTTCCATGGTTTGGCTTGATTTAAACACAAATACGAGCGTCGTTGCTGCGGAAGCCTGGAGGCTTCACACAAAAACACAAACGCAAACAATGGCTTATAGTGGGATCGAAAGGCCTGTAAGTGCTAACTGCTACACAAGTTTTTTTAATCGTTAAAAAAATCACCCAGAATACTAGCTGTAGCACAATTATATTAAGCTGTATTTGGGGCACACGACATAGTTTTGAGATAGCAGCGCAGACAGACATGGACAGTTCATGTCTGTCTGCGCTAGTACTGTCTCAATGGATCACCAATTAGCCCAAAAACGGACTATTCTAAGAAATAATTTTCTTTTCCTACCAGTGCTTCGTTTTGTCCTTCTCATCGTATTTGTGTAGCGTTACACTCCATGAGCTCTTGCGTACCCACAACCAAAAACATATCCGAGTTTTGTCTCTAGAACCATTGCGTTTTCTCTATCTTCGAGCTATTAGCCTTGGGCCTCTGATTTTAATGCTTTTCTAGAGGCCTCACCAGGAAAACAAATGCATTGTCATAAAATTCGGTGGCTGGATGGCGAGAAGCGGAGTGTCATCACCATATGGTAAAAAGTTTCCATTGGCTACAGAAAGTGACGTAGCAGAAGTGACACCTCCACTTAGGAATTTTATCTTTATTGTTTCCTTCGCGGCTCCACTGGACATCATCCGGAAAACATCTGATTAACAGCTGATGATACAAAAAAAAAAATAAAAGGTCTGCTTGGACAAATTTGCAGAAGTCCGAATACATAGCCACGAAATGACAAAAATGCCACGTAAAGGCATCAACTGCTTCTAATGTTTTTTGGGTTGTCCACACATATGTAAGTACATGTTCCCAGGATTATTTGTCTCATCTTTTGCTTCACATCGCCTCAAGCTGTAATCTTAATTTAACATAATTCAATTACCAGAACTTCAGTGCCACTCTCGACAGTCGATGAAAGCGAACTGGGGCAACGCTCCGCCGAGGCAGTTAATCCAGCAGAGAGCGCAAAAACTCGCACAAAAGTTGTTGGCTTTCCGCTTCTGCAGAAGAGCTACTGGGTTCCTCAGCCCGCGAAGAACGTAAAGAGCCGGCCTAATGCTGACCCCAGCCTCTTCGAGTCGGAACCCCAGGATCTTATTCCCGCCATTCAAGTCACCAGCCTGAAAAAGGTGAGATGCTCCTGGAAAATGACGGCCGCTCAGATTAGGTCCCACGTCATAACTTTTAACTGGAAAACTCGTTCACAATCGACAAGACTCAAGTTTTGGACTGTTGGCAGGTTTTGCACCTTTTGCCTCTCATTTGTTTGGTGCACAGCACAGGACCTTTCAGAGGTTTATTAAGATAACAATGTTCACTTACATGACAATCACATCGACTTCGAGGGTACATGAAGATTATGGAGGACACTAAGCTGTGCATTTAAGGGAACGACGGGACATCGCTAACAGCTTCCGTCTGCTGGTCACTTCGAGATCCCTCGCCCTAATATATATGTGTGCGTTAGGAGGAACAAATAATTGATCAATGATGATTTGAGCACTTATTGTGTTCACAAAATAACCAGTTCAATGACAACAAATAAGCGCTTTCATCCCAAACAATCCCGGAAGTGTTCACCTATAGTTAGAGGCGTCCTGTTCCTCGTTGCAGTTCTATCGGAACTTCCTTTTGCAACACATCAACTTGAAGATCTTCCGACACCAAATCACCGTTCTTCTTGGCCCGGCGGGATCTGGAAAATCAACGATAATAAAAATGGTGACGGGTGAGTCCCTCCCTTCCTTCTTATTTTCTTCATGTTGATGCCAGAGTATGCACTCCATGAGTTGAGAAACGTGTACAGGCTTATGCAAAGCGTACTATTGTATAACAAAATATAAACGGGATTTCGAAGTGGCATTGAAAACGTCAGACGTGCTTTAGAGGTTACCATTACGAGGCTTGGTTTCTGTATTCTGTTATCTCATCTCCTAGACGATTACACATTTGGAAAGGAAACATCTGTGAGACGGCACCTATATGAAGGATGGGCGGCGTGTTAATTAGTCACAACAGCTTAGCGAGTCGAGACTTAGTTCTTCCAACTAATATCTTTCCCATGGACATCTGCTGTAAATGCTTATCTCGAGGGCGTCTCGCCGCATTAACATAGAATGGCATGGCTTTCTTGCTGCCGAGTACTTATGACTAGCTATCCACCCGTCGGCAGACAGGCACCTTCCGGGATTTGGTAAGCACATTCCTGTCGTATTAGGCGTTCCCAATCATTAAGATTTTTGAAGAATTTGGTGGCATGGTTTCCCCAAAAGATCTTCGAGGCTGCCTTCCTCCTTGGTATAGTTTTAACGTTTCTTTCAAGAGGCCTGTAGAAACATATGAAAGCTTAAGGACCTGATGGATACACGCCTGGTCTATACTACAGCGACCTGTTAAACTCTTATGAAAGTTACAGGCACATTCGCATGAGGTTGCTTTATCACCTCTAAATGCAGGAATGGTGCATCCTTCTAGTGGCCAGATAATAGTGGACAACTACGACGTGGTTCTGCACACCGAGGAAGCTCGTGAGCGCATTGCGTACTGTCCTGCGCACGACGTGCTCTTCGACGAGCTCACCGTCGAGGAGCACCTACTGTTCTTCGCGATGGTGAGCGGCTCGTATAATTTCGCTCTGTTCTGAATACAGCTAAAGACACCGGAAACTAGTGGTCTGCTTCGTGTGAATCAGCAGCGCAGAATAATGAAATCAGACACAGGAGGGTGATCACAAGCGCTGAAATTCAATGAACCAGGGACTGTACTTTATAAGCTTCGATTTTCCATGCCGGATACATCTGGTGCTTTAATTGGCACTGGCTGGCTGACGAAGCCGCTGCTTTTAAGCCTCCCTGGAAAGAGACCGGGCTATTGGACCATTAGCGACAGCACCGCGGCATGGCGGCGTGACGGAGCCAGTGCGGCGAGTGTCGTTGTCTACCTACGATTCGCGATTTTTATTTGGCACTGGCTGGCTGACGAAGCCGCTGCTTTCAAGCCTCCCTGGAAAGAGACCGGGCTATTGGACCATTAGCGACAGCACCGCGGCATGGCGGCATGACGTAGTGCGGCGAGTGTCGTTGTCTACCTACGATTCGCGATTTTTAATTGGCACTGGCTGGCTGACGAAGCTGCTGCTTTCAAACCTCCGTGGAAAGAGACCGGACTATTGGACCATTAGCGACAGCAGCGCGGCATAGCGGCATGACGTACCCAGTGCAGCGAGTGTCGTTGTCTACCTAGGATTCGCGATTTTTAATTGGCACTGGCTGGCTGACGAAGCTGCTGCTTTCAAGCCTCCGTGGAAAGAGACCGGGCTATTGGACCATTAGCGACAACACCGCGGCATGGCGGCATGAAGTAGCCAGTGCGGCGAGTGTCGTTGTCTACCTGATTCGCTATTTTTAATTGCCACTGGCTGACTGACGAAGCCGCTGCTTTCAAGCCTCCGTGGAAAGAGACCGGGCTATTGGACCATTAGCGACAGCACCGCGGCATGGCGGCATGACGTAACCATGGGCACTCAAGCTTTCGCTGTCATATTAAATGTGTTAGCAGCGGATCTTTCGCTTGAATCTCAATGTTAATAAATGCACGGAGGGCACTTGAGACTGCTTACGCGTTGTAAACGCGAAAGCCCCAATTTCCTGGTTAAACCACTGACTGGTACGGTAGGACACGCCTATTTCCCGCTCGGCCCAGCGGCCCTTTCGAACTGAGCGCCTGGTCCTGATTGGTCCTCGGAGTGATGACATTACAGTCCTCTTGACCAATCTCGGTGATTAATGCCGCTCTTTTGGACAGTGCGTTTTTCTGGGGATGTGACATAAAATACTTTCACCTTAAAATAATTGGGCTTGTGGCGCAAAAACAGAGCTCAAATGGTGACGTCGCTCTCTGCGCATTGCAGTTAAAGGGTCTGGCCATGAACAAAATACGGATGGAGATCAACTTGCTGCTCACTGACATCCAGATGTCTGCCTACATGAGCTACCGCCCATCCACGCTGTCGGACGGAATGAAACGACTTCTATGCGTCGCCATAACGCTCCTGGTAGCCTCCAAGGTGAGCAGTGCAGTACGAGACTCGCAGCACGCAGGGTTGCAGGGATGGATCTGTGTACATTAAAAAGAATTCAATGAGTGTGACACACATAAGATCTGCACGGCCGCCTTCGTGTACATTCACGACCACGATAATGTTTCAATAGAATTAACGCATTTTAAAACTGGGAAAAAAAAAAACCCTGGCGCGAAAAATTCACACACACAAATGAAAGAGACAAAGGGACAGCGGACAGGCGCCAACTTTCAACTGATTGCGGGAGGGTTTTTTCCCAGTTTTAAAAGATGTTAGACCAACTAGCCCGGCAGCATGCTTTATTGAGAATTAACGCATTCCAACTCCAGAGAGATTAAGATGGTGCTTTATGGTGCCTTAATACTGGTCACTGCCCTTGTCGACGAGGACAGTGACCAGTATTAACACACCATAAAGCACCATCTTAATCTTCTATCTTGACATTACGGCTTACAGCATATATTAAATACAAGGGTGCGATTAAATGGGGAGGAGAGGCGGTGTAGGCGAGAAATATTGCGCAGAGAAGGTGTCGTATGAACTAGGCTATACATACGGGTTAGTCATCGAATTCGGCTAGGGCTGTCTGTTTTTAGCGACGACGCTTCCTATTTATCAACACTGCTTCAGGGCCTCCACTCAAAAGATGTGGGCTAGCAACTGTGGACTATACTCCACAGCTGTTAGCACACGTCATTTGCCAGTTGTTTGAGCAGGCGCATGCTTCTGGACCACACATGGAGGGACGGGCCTATTTCAACTCCATTTCAGCAAGAAACGGTGGCCAGCATGGTTTTACAGTAAAAATGCCTTTATACAGAGCCCACATTTGCGACGCCACGGTCTGTAGAATTTGCCAAGGAGCTGGGAAAGGTGCCTTGACATTGTTATATATCGCTGCGATCTCCTATCGAGACCGATACCTTGAATAAGTGCCATCACCGAACCGTCCAAATACGTCCATAGCTCGGCCGCTTGAATCGATGAAAAATTCCAAGCACGGTGTCTGTCAGAAGGGGGCCTACCATGATGTGCCATCTCAAGCAACGATGTTCCTGCAGCAAAGGCCGTGAAGCTCAGGGGAGCAGACCGAAAAAAGAGGCTTAGACTGTTTTGACAATGTAACACAAACTATACAAACCTCCACAGGGACTTGATTCGGATTGCCCACTTTCTGTCATTCAATGCTTGGCGTGGTACCCTCAACTATATAGGGCTAGGCCAGATAAGACATTGACATTACTCATATTTGTACGCGTCCGTTTGTACTGGCATGCGCTCTAAACTAAAGTATTATAACAATGACGGCTGTTCAAGAAGTCGATAATGCACACAAATTGGCTCAAACGTCCAGTCTCATAGTTAGTATCGCTCAGGTTTTGCCTTTCAATGCTTGGGTGTACCGCCGTCAAGGTGGGGCTAGGCTAAAGAAGACTATTGGTTTTTCTCAACTTTTTCACGTCCTTTTGTGCTGCCATGAACCCTAAACTTCAGCACCAACAGGGACGGCCGCGCAAGAAATGGGACGAGAAGGCCAGTCTATCGCATATCCCTGCTCACATACACATTGATTCCGCAGTGCAAGATCATGATCTTCGATGAACCGACGATGACCATGGACCCGCACAGCCAGCGCGAGGTGTGGGAGCTGCTGCTCAAGGCTCGCCGCCACTGCTGCATCCTGCTCACCACGCAGAACTTACACGAGGCCGATGTGCTAGCCGACAAGATCGGCATCATGAACAAGGGCCTGCTCTGGTGTTGTGGCTCGCCTGGTTTCCTTCGGGAGCGCTTCCGCGCCGGCTACAACATCCGTGTTGTTAAGGAGCCCGGCTGCAACGCACAAGCCCTCGAGGCCCTCTTCAAGCGTCACATGCCACATGCGGTCGTCAAGCAAGACACTAATTCGGTGGTGGAGTACGCAATCGGTGCCAATCCGGGCAACCGGCGCCTGACTGCCATGTTCAAGGAGCTGGACCGCGAGCGGAACAACCTCAAGATTGGCGCCATGAGCGTCGCCATGTCGTCGCTCGAGGAGGTCTTGGACAAGGTGCGTCTCAATTAAAGCCCTTCACAACCGCGAAGTACAGATTCACAGAAGATTCGTTGCGAAATTCCTCCTCTGCGCGAGCGTTGAGAAAGATCAAGCCAGCAATTTAGCTTATAGAAGAGCATAATAAACCTGCCTTCCTTAGCGAAGCAACAGCCGTTCGATGGGCCTTTACCGTTCAGTAACAAGCACGTACCGCAGCGCTGACGCGGTGGGGCCCTCAAAGCTTGGAGACGCGACCTCGTGTCGCTGTTGAAATTGGCTGAAAGCAGTAGTTTGGGCTCTGTGACCCAGGACTTGGAGCCACCTCTTTGCAATTGATTGATGTTGTACAAGCTGGTTGAAATCTCTACAGAGAATCGCTACATTAGCTCTGAACAAAACGTCTCGTCGAGTCGCGGTGATACCCTAGCAATCAACTGATGACACCCACAGTAGTAGTCCAATTCATCCCCGCTGCTATATCAGCCTAGTTATGTTGGAAGCAAGCGTCACTTGGGCCGGTAAAACACGTGGGAGTATGAAAAGTTTGCGGGATACGGTTACGCTTGTTCCTGAGTGGATGCAGGTTGAAGTCGCTAAGCTGCCTTTTCACTATGACAGCAGCTTGTGCGATGGACCCGGATTCATTTTCTACGGAGGGAGGAGAAGGGGGGAGCTGTGAGATTAGAGGTCCACTGGCGTTGTCACAGTACGCTGTCGATTTTGTACTCCGCCTGTACCAAACATGGCCGCCGCAGCCAAGATTCAATGTATATGTACCGACACAAAACTCGGGAGCGCCGCAGCGTCTTCGCGAGCGTGCTCATCATCATCAGCCGGACTATACGCACCACAGGAAGGCCTTCCCATACTACTCCAATTAAGTGTTCTAGCTGCACCCACTCGACCCCTGCGAACTTCTGAACCTAATCTGCCCCCCCCCCCCCCCCCCTACCCCCACGCTCCCTTCCCTTGGAATCCAATTCGTTACCCTAGGCGACCATCGGTTGTCCTCTCTTCGCACTACATACCCTGACCATGCTCATTTCCTCTAGATTACCAGTGGGGTGTCAAATTGCAGTTATTTTTCTGACCCACCCTGCACGCTTCCTATCCCTTAACGTTACACCTGCCATTTTCCATTCGATAGCTCTCTGCTTTGTTTTAAACTTAAGCAGAACACTTGTTAGTGAGCGTGGTGGGTAGCATTAAATATCGCTCGTTATTCGATTTAGCCATACATGGATGAATAACCGGCTTGCAGCTCACAACTTCTCATAATTTACGCACTCATGCTCCCCCCCCCCCCCCCACCGACGTCTTGTTATTGTCCAGGTGACTCACGACCCGAGCTTCCAGTCCGGCGTCGAAGCTGGTACACCAGCGATGTCCGAAACCGACTACGTGTACAAGCCCGACAGAGCCCTTGACGTGAAGAGTACGGGCCCTCGGCAGCTGGCTTGGCTGCTCAAGAAGCGCTTTTACATGTGGCTTAGGGACTGGCAGCCGCCCGTGGTACGCTGTAGGCTACGCGCAGTCTTGTCAAACTCGGCTTCTTTGTCCTACACCCGTCGCTTGGCTCCTTTTTCCCACCCCTTCGAAGGTTGGAACAGCAGGGCTAAACATTAGCTGGAGCTTAACCTTAATGCGATGTATACGCGCGAAAGCACTGTGAAGTCGCCACTGTTGCCGCAGTTACAATGTGATCAGTCGGATAGGATCTACTGTCAAGGGTAATTACTGTGGGCTGACTAGTAGTTGAACATCGCACTAATTTAGGCTTACCATAAGCACGGCGACCCTGTTGCTGCGACAATTGGGCGACACAAGTTCCAATTTTATTGCGCGACAAGATGTCCGTATAAGCGCTTGCGCGCTAATAACCTTAATATGCTGCAATGCGTAGCTTTTTTATGAAGGGAGAATTGTTTTTCAGATGTTCTTCTCACAAACAATACCGCGCTGAAAAAACTTTCCGGGAACGCTTCTCGGCAGCATGGAAATTGAAGGTGTAGCATTGAGTAGGGCATGTACCTGGAAACCAGTGAACACATGCGCGCGGTACCCATAAGTTGCTGGTATCTGAAGATGAAATGATAACGGGCGTAGAGGCATGTTAAAGCTATATGCATGCAAAGTTTCGTTTCATTAGCTCTGCGGCCATTAGAGGCCCTGGTCAAATGGTCCATATGAAGCTTCTCATAGTTTCGTTTGTTTTTTGCCGCATCGTTCGTGTGGAAACCACAAGGAAAACCTAGCTTCAGTCTGTGACTTAAGCGAGTGCGCTGTTGCCAGTGTCGCCGTGTGGGGGTAACAGTGTCCGCAGCTAGCACGAAGCAGGGTTTATGCGGAGTCGACGGGAGTTAACGGGAGAGGCCCCGCGGTGTGAGTTGCTAAGATGACAGTTCTCACAAACAGCCTTGAGAGCTCCAAAGAAAGAGCAGTTGTCAAAAGGCATGATAAACGAACCGCGCACTGTAACCGACTATGGCGGAGACGATACCCACAATGGCTGTGAGTAGCCCCTTGCCCCGTACGTAGGATATATATGAGAAATTTGAAATTCACACGGACTCTTTGTGCTGTCATGGACATCGCACGATGCAGACAACTAACGGATGTTCATCATCATCAGCCTGACTATACCCACTGCTGGGCGAAGGCCTCTCCCATATTTCTCCAATTAACCCGGTTCTGTGCTAGCTGCATTCACTTGACCCCTGCGAACTTCTTAACCTCATCCGCCCATCTACTATTCACAGCTTGCTTAGAGGAAGTATTCAGAGACTTGGAATGGGAGCAGTTGGGGATAAGGGTAGATGGAGAATACCTCACTAATCTGCGATTCGCTGATGACATTGCCTTGCTAAGTAACTCGGGGGATGAACTGCAAATGATTGATGACCTAGACAGTAAAAGTAGAAAGGTATAGGCTTGAAAATCAATATGCAGAAGACTAAGGTGATGTTCAACAGCCTCGGGAAGGAACAGCAGTTTAAGTTAGGTAGCGAAGCACTGGAAGTAGTAGGCGAATATGTCTACTTAGGACAGGTAGTAACCGCAGATCCGGACCATGAAAAGGAAATAACAAGAATAAGATTGGTGTGGAGTGCATTTGGCAAGCACTCGCAGATTATGACTAGCAGCTTACCAGTATCGCTCAAGAGGAAAGTATACAACAGTTGCATCTTACCTGTACTCACTTATGGGGCTGAAACGTGGAGGCTAACCAAGAGGGTTCTACTTAAGTTGAGGACAACGCAGAGGGCTATGGAACGAAAAATAGAAGAGGTAACATTAAGAGATAAGCGTGCAGAGTGGGTCAGAGAAATAACTCAAGTTACTGACATTCTAGTGGAAATCAAGAAGAAGAAATGGGCATGGGCTGGACATGTATATAGTGTGAAGAGAGGATAACCGATGGTCGCTTAGGGTAACAAATTGGATTCCAAGGGAAGGAAAGCGTAGCAGGGGGCGGCAGAAAGTTAGATGGACGGATGTTCAGGCCACTCTGAAAAAATAGAAAGTAACTCCGCTGCTGTCACCTTTAGTAGGGAGCGTTTGAGAAGGAAGTTGACCCTGCTGCGCAGGTGCGCTGGGTGGTTCCGGCGAGCGTGCTGCTGCTAGCCACGTACCTGCAGCACATATTCACTGAGGATAAGATGGTGTCGTCTGACTTCTACACGGACCGACTGGTGTACACCACCACGGCACTGCACCGCCTTGTGCCCATGGCCTTCATCACGGCTAACCACAGCGTTGATCCCGTAATGAGGCACCTCAAGAAGCTTTTCAGCGAGCAGGACATCCGCCTGACCGACATCAGTGCCGACCATACCAGCTCGCGCCTACTGGACTTCGCCGACCAGAACACCATGGCCTACAACTACCGGCTGCTCTTTGGCGCCATCTTCAAGGGAAACACGGCGGTATGGCACACCACCAGAACTCGTATTGTATCTTGGTTACCTCGAGAGACTCGAAGCGGCGGCCGATTGGCTGAAGCCGCGGAATCCCTGACCGCACATTGCTACTATGGTTAGATGGCAAGAAATGCGACACACTATGAAATCACCAGGTGGTGAAATTAATCCGGAGCCTTTCACTAAAGCGTTCCATGTAGTCCACGCGCATCTTTATGAAGTTAATCGTCCATACCACTGCCACTGCATGGTCATTATATAACCCAACTGTACTAAATAGACCTGAAATATCTCGTAGCACGATACATTAGGAAATGGAATGATGACATGGTGGCGATGTTGATGCCATGATTTGTTTGCCATATGGATTACAACATAAACTTAGTCCTTTTGTTTCTCAGCACCCGCAGTTTTGACCAGCAATTTTAACAATTTAGTTATATTTTAACATGGTTTATTACAGCTTCAGTGGATGCTAAGCAAACGGGTAACAACTAAGTGATCAGAGCCAAGTTGGCCTGCTGCAGACGCGCAAAAGGGCTATTAATGCTCTAAGACGCTGCATATAAGCTGCGCTGTGGTCAACTTTAAATATACCCTGTCGAAAAAAAAATGACTACAAAACCGTGTCGCAAATGCGCAAAATATTATTTACCTCTGTCCAAACGTCAGCTCTTGTACTTCTGTATTTTCTGCAGTGCTCTTCTGTTCTATAACTACACGAAATTCTTGTTTATTACAGAAATTTCTTTTGGCACAACAGGTTCACGGTTAAAAACCCCACAAATATACTGTTGTTAGAACAGAAATAATTTCTGTTAGTTTTTTTTTTCGACTGGGCGTCGTTCAATCGCTCAACAACGACGCTCAATCTTTGCGCAGCCAACACTCTGGTTCAACGGCCAGTGCCCTCACGCCGCCCTGCTCCTGGTGAACCTCTACCACTCGGCTCTTCTGCGCAACATCACGGGCAGTCCCAGGGCCCGCTTCCAGCTCACCAACCAGCCGTACAGCAACGAGACCATCTCCGAACGCCGCCATGGCGGCGTCTCCGGCAGCGGCGATAAGTTGGACGTGCACCTACTCCTCAGGAGCAAGCTGTTCTTCGCGGGGCTGCCGCTGACCGCCGACGCCGTGCTCATCGAAGTGCTGACGGGAATCTTCACGCCCCTGGCGCTGTGCTTCCACGCGGCCAGCTTTGTGGTGTTGCCCATCATTGAGCGCTGCTCGAAGTTCAAGCACTTGCAGTTGATGACCGGCGTCCCGGGCGCCATCTACTGGCTGAGCAACTTCATCTTCGACACAGTGCTCGCCGGCGCATGCGCGTTCTTCTTTGTGCCCACCATCTGCTTCAGCCACCGGTGCCTCATGAAAGCCGAGTACATTGGCGAGTATATCGTGCGATCCCGGATCGCGAGGATGCTCCATCGCGCACCCTTTTTCCTTTAAAGTTTACACAGCTGCTTGTTCACTCTCATTATGGGCCTCCGCTAGCTCCGACGGTACGAACTGAAGCAATACGTAACCAAATTATTTGCGCCTTACGTGACTTCGTTCCTGCTTGTGACGTCATAGCCATCGTTCGGCTTCTGAATCAGAAACTATGCCATTTTATTTGAGTTTTTGTTATTAGATACGCTCTGTCCAAGGGAAAAAAATGATACATAAAAACGTTTGGCTGATTACTCATAGTGATTATATTTACTGGTGTGTTCAGCATCATTCAAAGAAGAACCATACATCACGGTATCTTCATTTGTCACGCTGCAGTAACGCTTTCCCTCCGTCTCCTGCAGTGATGCTGGCGGTACTGTTCATAGCACACGGGCTGTCCATGGTGCCTTTTTGCTACTTGCTGTCCAGCATGTTCAGCGACAGTTCGTTTGGCCTCTCCATCACGGTCATCTTTCTCTTTTTTATCGGTGCGTTCCGCACTTCCGTGATGGCTCGGTAATGCTAACGTCGTTCTACACAAATTCACGGGCTTGCGACTGAGGCAGAGTGGATGTGCTAATTGGCGTGCGCACATGGTGGGCAGAGGGGGAGGGGGGGGGGAGTCTTAATCTTTTCAGAAGGGGGCCAAGTCTGCCCGGCACGTTTACTCTTCCGGACCTGTGTCGTCAGTTGTAGTCTGTAGATGTGTAAATTTATGGCCATGCTGGTTTTTTTACTGCGGCTGAGGACCTGTGATGTTGAATTACACGAACTGCTCACTTGCCACCTTTACCTGCAGAAAGCCGATCGAGGACTCAAGGAACATTTGTTAGAGTGCGTCCGCTTACGTTTGAATTCTTTGTATATGGTGAAGCTTGTTTTAATTTTAGGCGCGCACTATTCTTTCTATGTTTCATTTGATAACAATTCAACTTTTCTCTGTACTTTGGCCGTAGGGACTTTGGTTGGAGGAAGGGTGCGGTGCGATGAAACGCCGCTCCCCCTAATGCAGAACCTTGCGCACGCCTTTGTATGCGCTGGCATGTGAGTTCCGATTTAGTGAGCACTCACGCTGCTTTTTAGAGCGCAACTCTTTGGCGCCCGTTCCTGAGTTTCGCGTCACCGTCGCCGTCGGCGTTGTCCCTCGTAACCAGCTCCGCAGCCGGGGCAGCGCGCGCTCCTGCTGCCACCGTTCGCCACTGCGTGTACCCCTCTCCCACGTCTTGCGTGGCGGCAATGGTGTGCTCCGGTTGCTGCAGCGCCGGCTCGGCATCAGAGGATCACGGTGCGTGCAGAGCCACGTTGACTTGACTCGCTAGCGGCGTCAGCGCCATCAGTCAGTCGCTGCTATACCCCTTCGCCGCGCAACGTTCCTATGGGCCCACGCGTTGCCTCCCGTGACCACCCGATAACTTAATTGCTCTCTTCATTTCTCCAACCACAAAGCTTCCTTCGTGACAGACAAGAACTGTTAGTGGAGTATTTCTTGAAGGAATATATGTGAAAGATAAAAAGTTTGTAATTGTACATACATGTCTTGCTCGAAACCTTTGCCTCAATCTATCGAAAAGCTGAAACAGCCGATAAGCTGCGCTCAAATTTCGCATTAGGAAGTAACCTAATCGTCGGCAAAACGCATTTCTGGCGCCCTCTGTGCACAGCTTCGTAAACTATTGCGTGCAGCACGTGTGAGCGTCGCGCTAGAAGCTGGCAGCACTGGCATCATTCGGAGAAAAAGGCCGCAAGAAAAGCTGATCAATTCGCGCCACCGTGCGTTCGAATCCTGCCCGAGGCTATAATTTTGGTAAAATCCTTATGTCCCGCGACGAAAATCCATATCGCTCGTAAAGAACGTGACATCACAACCACACGAACTCACACAAGTAGTTATAACACCCCATAACGATCACAGAGTACAACAATGATGACGTCATTAGGCAGTTTTTAATTAGCCTCCTTGCTTGTGGCAACGTTCCACGGAAATAAAATGGAATGAAACGTGAGGAAAACTGTATTTAAAATGCCCCAACATTGTCATATCTCGAATCGGGGGGATGCTTTGTTTCGGATTCATTGTGAAGACACACTGGCCTTCGTTCGGCGCAGGCCTGATGGGCGCCCTGGAGCCGGTCATCCTGCACTACACGGTGACGGTGGCCGAGGCGCGTATGCTGTCGCTGCTCCCGCAGGTGCTAAACGTGCTGCTACGCAGCGTGCCTACCTTCACGCTCACGCGCGGCATGTCTCAGCTGCTGCAGCTGCGACGTGAGAACGACGTTTGCCTCTTGGGCGGCGAGTTCCTCAGCAACGCCTGCCG
Organism: Amblyomma maculatum; assembly: GCF_055883805.1. NCBI lineage: Eukaryota > Metazoa > Arthropoda > Arachnida > Ixodida > Ixodidae > Amblyomma > Amblyomma maculatum. The sequence continues at coordinate 120,258,901 of NC_139351.1, read as the reverse complement.
AAATGTCGACCTGGAACGCACGCTCTCGCTCAAGTACTGCTGCAACGGTATGCGCGCTACCGAAGTGGACGTTGCACCTGCAGCTGTGATCTGCGCGGCCGTCATAACAAACGACTTTTTTTTTTACTTAAAAACTAAACATTACCTTTAAACTGTGTTGAGAACAGTAGCAAATAGTGTGTTAATCATGACGTGCTAGGGAAAATTTCACGTAAATTCTTGTGAATTTAGGATCCTCTTCCAAGCTTAAAAATTTTCTTGTAATCGATTGATTAATTGAAAAACTTCATTTGCAACCAGAAGGAAGAAGAATGACGTAAACTTACATCGTAACGGTGGGTTATTGGAACGAAGCTTTTGGTAGAGACCTTATACTGCATTCACAACTTTATTTCAATATTGTATGTTGGCGTATAATTTATTGCTCACTTCGTCGCTATTTTTGGCGCAGTATTTGGTACGAAGCATACTTTTTGTATTTATTTTGGTTAATGAAATTGTGTCGCTTTATTATGTTAACATGCTCTATCATGCCTTTTGTACATGTATGCGCGGTTACGACTTTTTCTACCTGGTTCTGCCGCTCAGGTCTTGTTAGGCTGGTAGACTCAATGTTTATACACACTGTTTACATTTGACGCAATAAATTGTTATTTTGATTATAGTACTACTCCCTAAAATTCTTGCTCATACCAATGAGTTAGCACCTCAGTTCTCAACAAGTGTGGCAGTCTGCTCGGAGAAAACCTTTCAGTACTACTAGTTAGTATATAGCCTCACTTTACAAACGCTGTTAGAATGCTGTCTTAGTTATATAGCCGCAGAATTTGCAGCATTCCATTGATAATTGCATCACATGATTTGAAAATACCCATATTGCCAGGCTAGTGCATTCTAATCTCATCTGCTTTTCAACGATAGGTTACCCAAAAGGATAGCCTCTTTTGCGAAGTGTGTTAGAAATCTGCTTTTATTTGGCTAGCGAAAAGGTGGTGTGGCTGCGACCAGCAGAAAGAACTGAGAGCCACACCCCTACAGTACCGCTGCACGAAAATGAGGAGCATGGCAGAAGTCATGTGGTTTGTGAAGCAATGAATTGTCCAGGAGCTCTAAACGACCATCAGAACAGCGTTGGAGTTGATAAAAAATGGCGTCGGTGGCGCTTTTGCTCGGCCCCCTCCTCCTCCAGTATACGTCTTCGCGACGTCACAGAAAGACATTTAATATAGAGACGTACCAACGCAGACGTATACCGGTTTATCCCTGCGCCCGCTGTATGCGCAGTGATAAAGGGAAGGGTTGTAATGTAGAGACGTACCAGCGCAGACGTATACCGGTTTACCCATACGCCTGCTACGTATGCGCAGTGATATAGGGGAGGGTTGAAATGTGGCCACTGCGCTTGCGTAGGAGGCTCCGGTAAACCGGCATAAGCCTATGCCTCTACAACTCCGGTGCGCTAAATCGCTCTTGTAGATAATTGAGGCTCTTAGCATAGCCGAGACATACTAACGTAGGAGTATACCAGTACCTCGTCGATACGCCAAAACGCCCTGAATAGTTCTTAACAGAGAAGACGAGTAATTAGACGTATACCGATTTACCGGATGCCTCCTACGCACGCGCAGTGGCCGCAATTGCTCCCGCCCCTGTCAATGCGCGTGCGCAAGAGATGCCCTGTAAACCGGTATAGTACGTCTACGCTCTGATGTCTCTAATCTCTCTATTATAGAGTGGCCGAATGACTCCGTCAATAGAGAGATTTAGCTTGCCTGAGACGTACTGACTAGACGTATACCGGTTTGGCGGACCCCTCCTGCGCACGCGCATTGACAGAGGTGAGTACAATAGCGCCCACTGCGCCTGCGTCTACGTCAGCACGTATCCGGCAAGCTAAATTGCCCTAATGGCCCGAGTGAGTGAATGAGTGAGTGAGTGAGTGAGTGAGTGAGTGAGTGAGTGAGTGAGTGAGTGAGTGAGTGAGTGAGTGAGTGAGTGAGTGAGTAAACTTTATTAACTGCTCGGGGATCTTTTTCTTCGCCTCTTCAACCGAGGCTGACGAGCGGTTGGCGCCCCCAGTCCAGGGCACCACTGGCTTTCGCCAGTTTGCGAGCTCTTGTGACCAGGTAGAGCTGAGCCTCCGGGTCAGAACTGGCCAGCAAAGGCTCCCACTGTCTTTTATTTGGGTTTTCAATTTTTTGTAGTTGATGTGAGATGCATTCCCATGTTATGTGGTACAGGGTAGGGGTCTTCCCGCACCACGGGCACTCGTCTCCGAATGTCGTGGGATGCATCATGTGCAATATGTGTAAATTAATGAAGGTGCCCGTCTCTAGCCGCCTCAGATCTATGGCCTCCTCGTTGCTGAGCTTTTTATGCGGCTCCGGATATACTTTCCGCAAGCCTCTGTAGTGTTGTAGTATTGTGGTGTAGTCAGGGTCAAGCGGAATCAGGTCCTCTGTCGCGAGACTGTTGGGCGCACGGTAGGTTGCATGTCCTCGGGCTACCCTGTCTGCGTACAAATTCCCCGTGATCCCTGCATGCCCCGGAATCCACACTAGTGTTTGAGTGTTGGCTCGCTTGTGGAAGTAAGGATTTGGTGCGCTACCTTAGATAATTTACCCCGTTGAAAATTTCTGCACGCGGATTGAGAGTCCGGCAGTATCGTCAGACTCTCTCCCGTTTCTCTTCCTTGCCTAATAGCCAGTGCGATAGCCACTTCCTCTGCCTCCGTGACTGTACAGTTTTGGATCGAGGCGCTAACTACCTCCCGGCCTTCGCAGTCTGTGACCGTGGCTATCGCCCTCTTTGCATTCGTTTCTAATAAGGCTGCGTCGGTGAACCTTGACGTGTCTTGTTGGCCGATTGTTTTTTGATAATACTCTGCCCTTGCCTGTCTCCTTCCCGGGTGTAGGCGGGGGTCCATGTTTCTTGGTATGGGCCGAACTCGGTACCAATTTCTGACTTCCCGCGATACCTCTCTTGTCTTGTTATAAGCCTGTAGGTGTGTGCTATATCCCAGTCTTTCCAACACCCGTCTTCCCGTCCTCGTTTGTAGAAGTCTGTTTAGCTGTGACTTGATTTGGGCTTCTGCAAATTCTTGTTTTGTATTGTGCAGTACAAGAATGGCCCGAACTTACGTTCCGCTGCGTCGTGTTTCTGTAACTGGCTGCTATAAAGTCGCCATATTTCCCCGGGGGCTGTGGTATAAAAAAGGGGCGTCCTCGACAGAAGTGTCATTCCTAAAAACACGGAAGCTTGGGGAGTGTTAAGTGTTCCATGGCCAGTCGGGAGATAAACCGCGGTACGTAGGATCAGCACCTACAGTCAGGTCCGCAGTACTGGACGGGTATCGCTCTTTAATTCAGTTCAGTTCAGGCGTTCAGTCGTGTCCGACTCTTCGTGACCCTATGGACCATGTCACGCCACGCTTTCCGGTCTCTCACTATCTTCCTAACATCACATAACTTCATCTGCAGTGCCTCGAGGATGTCATCTAACCATCGCGTTCGCTGCCTACCCCTTCTCCGGCGACCCTCAGCCTTTCCCAACATCAAATCTTTCTCCAGCGACTCCTCTTTTCTCATCCGATGGCCAAAGTAGCTGAGCTTTAACTTTAGAATTTGACCCTCCAATGAGCAGTCCGGGTTTATGGTCGACAATATCGACTGATTTGATCTTCTGGCTGTCCAAGGAACTCTCAAGAGTCTTCGCTAGCACCACAATTCAAACGCGTCAATTCTTCCGCGGTCAGCCTTTTTCACAGTCCAACTCTCGCATCCATACATCACAACTGGAAAGACCATAGCACGAGTTATACGGATCTTGGTTGGCAAACTAATGTCTCTGCTCTTTACTAGGCGATCAAGGCTAACCATTGCTCTCTTTCCCAGAAGCAGGCGTCTCCTAATTTCATGGCTGCAGTCTCCTTCCGAGGTAATCATCGAGCCCAAGAAGAGAAAATCTGTCACAGCTTCCACTTCTTGTACTTTGATGCTCGAAGACTTGATAGGGCAAGACGCCATGATCTTTGTCTTTTTGATGTTCAGTTTAAGCCCAAACTACTCACTCTCTTCTTGTACGCGCATCAGAAGTCTCTTGAGTTCCACTTCACTTTCTGCCATTAAAGTGGTATCATCCGCATGTCTAAGGTTGTTGATACGTTTTCCAGCAATCTTCACTCCAGCTGAAGACTCGTCCAGAGCGGCCTTCCTCATGATGCACTCTGCATATAGGTTAAATAGGCAGGGCGACAGTATGCAGCCTTGCCTCACTCCTTTCTCAATCGGAAACCAATCAGTAAGACCATGCCCAGTTCTGACTGTGGCCTCTTGCCCTTCATACAGGTTCCTGAGGAGACAGATAAGGTGAATTGGAACTCCCATCTCTTGGAGAGCTTGCCACAATCTGCTGTGATCTACGCAGTCAAACGTTTTCGCATAATCAATAAAGCAGAAGTAGATGGGTTTCTGGAACTCTCTTGCTTTTTCCATGATCCAGCGAAGGTTGGCAATTTGGTCTCTAGTTCCTCTGCCCTTGCGAAACCCAGCTTGCACGTCCGGAAGCTCCCGATCCACATACTGCTGCAGCCTACCTTGGAGGATTTTCAACATCACCTTGCTAGCATGCGAAATAAGCGCGATCGTGCGGTAGTTGGAACAATCTTTGGCACTGCCTTTCTTTGGAATGGGGATGTAAACTGACCTCCTCCAATCCTGTGGCCACTGCAGGGTTGTCCAAATCTTCTGACATAATGTATGCAGAATGTTAACAGCGTCGTCATGGTTGAGGTTTTGAAGCAACTCAGCTGGAATGCCATCAATTCCGCTAGCTTTGTTCTTAGCAAGGCTGGCTAAGGCCCATTCAACTTCACTCTTCAGGATGCCCGGCTCGAGATCAGTGATCATAACCGTCTGATGTTGGGTTTGCACATTCGGGTCCTTCTTGTACAGTTCTTCTGTGTATTCCTGCCACCTCTTCTTTATGAGGCTTCAGTGAGGTCCTTGCCTCGTTGGTCCTTTATCACGCCCAGCTTAGCACAGAAGCTTCCTTTGATATCTTTGATTGTCTTATACAGAGCTCTTGTGTTCCTTAGTTGGCAGTTGTCCTCAACTGCTTGGCACTGTATGTTCAGGAAGGCATTCTTATCTCTCCTTGCTATTTTCTGAAAATCCACATTGAGAACCTTGTATCTTTCTCTTTTCCCCATAACTTTTGCCATCCTCCTTTCCTCAGCTATTTGCAAAGCCTCTTCAGATAACCAGTTTGCTTTCTTGCATTTCTTTTGTTTTGGAACTACCTTAGTAGCAACTTCTTGTATTATATCACGAACATCCGTCCACATCTCTTCGGGCTCTTTGTCTTCTAGATCTAATTCTTGAAATCGATTCCTCACTTCCACAGCATATTCTAATGGAATTTGATCCAGATCATACCTGAAGGGCCTTCTAGTTTTCTGCGTTTTCCTCAATCGAAGCTTAATTTTGGCAACAAGAAGCTGATGATCGGTGCCACAATCGGCCCCAGGCCTTATTTTTACTGCTTGTATAGCGCTTCTCCATCTCTGCCGGCAAATAATATAATCGATCTGATTCCTGTACAGACCGTCCGGTGAAGTCCATGTGTACAGGCGCCTCTTGTGCTGTTGAAAATGAGTATTCGCTATGGTCAGGTTGTTTTCTTGACAAAACTCTACTAGCCTCTGCCCAGCTTCATTTGGCTCACCAAGACCGAACTTGCCTGTAATTCCGGATATTTCTTCACTCCCTGCCTTAGCATTCCAGTCTCCTATGAGAAAAACGACGTCTGATGATGGGGTGCGGTCTAAAAGGCATTGTAGGTCCGCATAAAATCTCTCAACGTCAGCTTCTTCAGCAGTAGTGGTCGGTGCATAGACTTGGATAACTGTTATGTTCAGAGGGTGACCTTGGATCCGAAGTGACATCATTCGGTCGTTTTTGGGGTTGTACCCTAGCACTGCTTTGCCCATTCTTCTGTTTACTATGAGAGCGACCCCATTCCTTCTCTTGGATTCGTGCCCACAATAAAAGACATAATGGTCGCCGGAGTTAAATTCTCCCATTCCGGTCCACTTGAGCTCACTGATACCCAAGATATCAATGTTCAATCTGTCCATTTCTCGCTTGACGATGTCCAGTTTACCTTGCGTCATAGATGTTACATTCCATGTTGCTATGTGATATATCTCCTTGCAACATCGGACTTTCCGGTCGCTTCCCGACACATCCACAACTGAGCGTCCTTTTGGCTTTAGCCCAGCCGCTTCATTCGTCCTGGAGCTACTAGGAATCGCCCTTTGTTCATCCCCAGTAACATGTGGGACGCCTTCCAACCTGGGGGGCTCATCTTCCGGCGCCATATCTTTAATGGTATTGTGACTGGCCATAGGGTTTTCTTGGCAGGAAATACTGGAGTGGGTTGCCATTACCTTCTCCAGTGAATCACATTTTGTCAGAACTCTCTGCCGTGACCTGTCTATCTTGGGTGGCCCTACACAGCAGAGCTCACGACTTCATCGAGTTTCGCAAGCCCCTCCGCCACGACAAGGCAGTGATCCATGAAGGGGGCTCTTTAATTAAGGCCCTCTTAAACATGCACTATGCCCACAAAATCATTGGGACAGGAGAGCCCTCTCGTGGCGCTATTTAAACTTGCCCGCATTAGACTAATGGACTTCTATAGAGTGCAGTAAAATTATTAGTGAACTCTCCATTAAGTACATTGGGGAACAACGGTTCAACGAATATCTCTCCTCCTACAAATACCAACCGTGACAATCTACCTCTACTCTCATTTCCCGTCTTGTATCCAAAAATAATTGAGAGATAACGTGAAAAGAGGAATCCGTCACCACCATCACATAGAAGACTATATCACACATACAGGGCGTTTCAAATTATTCAGTGCAATATTTTTTTTATTTCAAAGGTTATAGATAAATATCAGATAAATAAATATAAACTCAGATCACTCAGGGTCACACTAGCAAAGGGGAGGCACTCCCCTTTTTTCAGCATCTCATCTTTCCAATATATGGGACAAAAAGATTTATTAATTATCTATATTTTATGCTGGTTTGCAGCCTTCTAAAATGTTTCCCGCCTGCCCAATAGGAAAGAATACCTTGAAATCTGCGCCTGTCATTATTATTACATATAGCTCTTCGTTTTTCTTAACTAAGCCAGCCCAGCAAGATTAGATTATTTACCTTTGTCTTCCAATGACTGCCATTTTTAACACATTACAATTGCATCGTGTGTGCTACTTATTTTTCCCACTTTTCGTTTCTACCACACATTTTTTACCACATTCTCATTGAACTTATAGTACCTGATGACACCGAAGGGATACGCTTATTTATTAATCTTACTTTCGGGCAATGAGCGCAATCCTAAATATTTCTGTGATCTATGTTATGATAGTGAACCGACCCCCAACAAGCTGCTTTTGCCTGACGTCACAAACAATCGAGCCGTTGCAGCATCGGTGTCATGTGGTCTCGAAAACCTTGGGTGGTCCCCTTAGTCCGGAAGCCCAGTGGCCTGCGTCCCCCCCCCTCCCCCCCCCCCCCCCCGTTGGTTCCGTGTGACCCGGAAACCATATGATTGAGGCTGGAGTAGGGGGACGTTTTGCTAAGAGCATGAGACATGATTGATGGATTAGTCCGTTGTTAATATTTCTGCAGGAATTTCCGAGTCTGTGAGTACAGTAGCATTTGGGTTGGTAGTTAGCGCTAGCGCAATGGCTTCCTCCTCTGCGTGAGTGGGGTTGGAAGTGAGAACTGACGCGTAGTTGATTAATTTGCCCACGTGATTCGTTATGGCAATGGTCATCCGCCCTTGGATTGGATCGGCTGCGTCCACGTAGAGCGTGCCCGGGTGTCCATTCCATTTCTTGCGCAGGCTTTCGGCTCTGGCGCTTCTTCGCTCCGCGTTATGTGCCGGGTGCATACTTGTGGGTATTCAGTGGACGAGATGTTCTTGCGGATTGGTAGATGAAGTTCCGTCCTTTGGTCAACCGTGTAGGATACTATGAGGTGTATCTTGCTCATAAGGGTTTGGCCTATTGCGATGGCCAGGAGGTTGAGCTCTGATAGTCGTTGCGCCAATGTTAGCCAAGGTTGTATATTGCTGGATGCTATCCTTATACGTAGCAGAAATAAGTTGCGTTAATTTATTAGGTTAATTTTTTTTACCAACGTTCAATCATTACACAGCGCTTCCTTCTCGCAACGGTACCACCGTCAATGCCGGCCAGGCCCGCCAGACGATGGTGCACCCTTACGAGCCGACGTGCGCCGTCATGATTGAGGTGTACGTGATGCTGGCCGAAGCGATCGTGCTGCTCACCTTCGTGGCCATCATGGACGCCACAGCGTACGGACGACTGCGCAAAAAGCTGATCGGATCGGTACGCCCTCACAAAAACACGTCAATCTTTATGTGTGCGCTGATTTTAGCCTCCACACTTAATGCGACAGCATTTCTTGGTTCACGAATGCCGTGGAGAGGATTCGGGGACAGGAACTGTGGACAAAGGGTATCCGAACGAACAGTAAATAGAGGAAACAATTTGGGGGTTTTACGCAATGCTTCAACCTAGTGATAGAGCGAAAGCTGTGAGTGTTGCAGCGAATTTTTCGGCGGACACCTGGATATAATGTGCCGCCGTCACAACGTTCGAACTAAACTTCTGTCCTAGCAACTCGCTGCTGTCGTTCGCCTCTACCAACTGCCGAGTTATGTCTTCTTCTTCTACTTATTCTCCTTCTTCGTCTTTTTCTTCTGTCTCTTCCTTTTCTTCTTCTTTTAACTCTTTTAATTCTTCTTCTTCTCTTCCTTTTTTTCTTCTTCTTTCTCTTCTTTTTCGCCATGGTGCCACGATGCCACGCCGACGGCTTGAAAACCTAGCGCAGGGTAGAGATAGCAAGACTGCGCTAGGTTTTCAATCAGTTTTCAACCCGTGCCAGAAAGAACACATCGGCATCCCTGGCTCGTGCACAAGAGCACCATACTAACGCCGCTGTCGACCACGCCTCGTGTAAAACTGCAACTCACTTTCCCGCGGTGCAGTGAACTTCATCACATTCCCGAATTTTCATTTGCGCTGCTCTTTCATTTAACCTGCACATGTACGCAATACACATAGACCATCTGGCCGAGTGCGGTCGAGGTCCGCTAGTGTAGTGCCAGGCGAATCCACCAGGCGGCGTGGCAGAGCTCGCAATGCTTTCGCACGACTGCATCTAAGCAGATGTAAGTGCACCCCTGGAATTTTTCAAGGCTCCGGTTCAGCAGGAAAGGTTGCGTCGACGTGTCGGGAAACTGGTGTGTCGTGACGTTCTGGTGAACGCGAATAAAACAAGCTACGGAATTGGGACTAAGGGTCACCACATGTCTCAAATAGTTAAACTTTGTTATAAGTAAGTGATTTTCATTCAAACGAATATTTTAAGAATTATTTTAGTCGAGATTTGAGTCGGTGACCAATGGGTTGCGAGTCACATAGGCTGACCCTAAACCACGCAGCTCAATATCATCTTGAAGCTTTATTTTCACTTTCTCTGTTTTATGACCATCCTCTCCGTCTCGGAGTATTCTCACCCATCCACTGGACAGCAATACGTGCAGGGCTTTACACCTAGCGTGCCTGCAGGACGCTTGTAGACTATTGCTATCCGAGCCGGCTTTAAAAGAGATTAATAAGCAATATGAAGATAGAGCTCTCGCAAGAGAAAACACCGTAACCTCCAATTTCTTCGTCTTCATGAAAATGTTTTGCTTATTTTCAAGCTCACTGGCAGACTTGACGACGGCACTGTCGGCGAATTGGCGGCAGAAAAGGTGCTGATCCACGGCGCATATGTGATGCTTCACTCTGCGCGCCTTTTGTACAGGTACGCCTGCACGGAAGCGAGGTCAACGGCTCGCCGTCCGATGGCCAGGTAGGGCCGCGGCTCACCACGTCACCGCTCGACTCGGACGTGGCCAACGAGGCCCATCTGGTCGAGCGGCTCGGCGCGGGTCCCGTGCCGCCCGAGTACGCGCTCGTGGTGCGAAAGCTTACAAAGTCCTTCGGCCTCTGCCGGGGAGTCAGCAACATCAGCTTCGCTCTCAAGCGTGGACAGGTATACGCCCCGTTCAGCACAGAGCTCTTTAAAATTACCCGTATGCACGCAGAAGAGAATGGGGTCTTTGGCGCCGTCGCATTAATCAATGTCTGGTGGCACTCGTGTCAGCCGACGTGCCCAATCCCTACATAGCCCCACACAATGCCCATAGAGAGGGGTGAGAGCGATAAGAAGTGGAAGGATTGTCCGTAAGAAAGGATGACCAAATACGAATCCTAGGGCTATACATTCAAGAGAACGGATACAACGACGGGATAATAAAGAAACTGGAAACTAGGCATATCCAGGAGAATAACATTGAAGGGCCGATGCTTAAAAGAAAGGAGCTTGATCATACTTATGCAGGCATATGTCATAAGCCGCATAAGCTACTCTGCGCCATGTTTAAACCTTACAGCAGAGAAAAAAAGAAACTCTAGCATCAGCGTTCTGGGCGAAAAATCGCACCTAGGAGGGATCGTCGTTGGCGCGTGACATAGACAGGAACCGATCAGCGGATTGTGCAACTCATGAGGCTACATAACATGGGCGAGTTGGAAAGAGCTGCCAACTCTGGAAGCTCGGTGAGCGACCCATAGGCGCCATTGTGTTGCGGCTAGTCCCCACGTCACATCTGCAGCAGTCCCGTGTGGAGTAATTGGGTCTTCATGACGTCATTGCAACAGTCTGCACGCTCCATAGCGCACTACAAACTCACTGAATGATTATATGTGCCGATAGCAGGCATTGTGCTGTCAGTTTTTGCTCTGCGCAGTGCTACAAAAATTAGGAGGACGCTTAAGCTTCGCCTCAAGAGTAGACGTGATAGCACCTTTAACACCGTCCTTTCATAAAATTTGAGGACATGAGTAACTTCTTTAATAATGATAAGAATAATAATAATAATAATTGGTTCAAGAAACGGATAGGCGCCGTATCTGTCAAACCTGTTCCGTGGACACACGACTGCGCTGCAAAGGAAGGGAGGAAGTTGGGAATGAAAGTGGAAAGAGAAAAAGAGGAGCCTTAGTGGAGGCCTAGGGAGTAATTTCGAACACCTGGGTATATTTAACGAGCACTGACATCGCAGAGCACACGGACGTCTCTCTGTTTCGCCTCCACCGAAAATGTAGCCGCCGGCGATCGGGTTCGAACCCGGGCTAACTTATTTCGAATTAAATAATTGGTTCACAGGAAAGGAATGGCGCAGTATTTGCCATACTTGTTCTGTGAACACCTGTACCGCGTCGCAAGGGAAGGGGCAATGTGGGAGAGAAAGTGGAAAGGGAGAAATAGGTGCCGTAATGGAGGGCCAAGGAGTAATTTCGACCACCTGGGGATCTTTAACATGCACTGACATCGCACAGCACACGGACGCCTCCTCGTTTCCCCTTTATCGACACGCAGTCGCTGGCGGTCGGGATCGAACCTGAGTACTCCGGTACAGCAGTTGGGCATCTAAGAAGGGAGGAACTAGTGTGTGGTTATTTTATTGTATATCGAAAAATAAGGAAAAGTTATTTGCCAGCCTTTTTACCTGTACTGCGGCGGCGGAAATAAAGGGATGGTGAGGAACCGGTAGAGGAAATCAAAGAGGTGTGATAGGGAGAAAGGACAAGGTAGGTAAAAATATATACACTATGGCACAATATACAGTAGTTTGCTAGAGCCTGCCCGCAGATGTCTTAGGTCTCTGAGCTCTCGGCACATCAAGCGGGCCTCCGCAATAACTCCAAGTGCAGAGGCACAAAGGTCCAAGTACAGAGATACGATCCGCGCCCGTGCTGTGTTGATGTAACCGGTTACGACGCACGCACGCGGCACACTGTACAAAACACTGATGGCCGATCGCTCGTTATCGTCCGGAATAGCAGACGCGGATCATTCGGTCACAGCGTGTACTATCTGGGCAGGTGAAACAGGCGGGACATCCAACCCACCTGTTCGATGTATTCACACAGGCTCATGTGTTCGCTCGCGGACGCGTGCACTGCCTGGCGACCACAGCTGTGCGTAATTAACCCCTGCGCTCTGTAAGCCGTCAGCAACACGTGGCGTCGTCAGCTAGCGCAGCGCACTGCAGAAGATGTTCGAAGGTTTCTTGCCTCGCCGCAGCCATCACGCACGTCACTGGTGGCGAGTCCGTGGCGCATTAGTCGTTCCCCAGGCCCCACGCATCCAGTGCGCGCACAGCGGATCAGTGAGCGCTGCAGCCGAATCATCGAGCGGCGGCTGACACTGTGAATGCGCTCACCTCTTGCGATGCATGGAAAGAAGGTAGAAACAAAAGTGTAAAGCGAAGGTGGTCGTCGATTACCGACCACCTTCTGACGCAGCACACTGGCTCATGCATCGCCACCAGTGCCATGTGTTACGGCTGCGGCGCGGTAGAAACCCTCATGTTCTTCTGCACTGCGCCACGCTAGCCGAACCACGCCGCGTGTTCCTGGCGGCATAAAGGTAGCTGTGCCCCTGTGACCGCCGGGCAGTGCGCGCGTCCACGAGCGAACGAATGTGAGCCTATGTGAATACATCGAACAGGCGGGCTTGACGTCCCGCCTGTTTCACCTCGCCAGATGCGCTGTGACCGAATGTTCCGCGTGTGCTATTCCGGACGATAACGACCGATCGCCCCAAGTCGGCCATTAGTGTTTTGCACAGTGTGCCGCATGCGTGCGTCGTGAACAGTGACATGGACACAGCATGCAAAGGGGCAAAGGAAGGCGCTGTATCTTTCTTCTCGATGCACATGCGCACTCACATTTACAGTGAGCGGCATGCAGATGGAGGTGCATATATTTGTCATTGGTTTGAATCTCTCTCGCAAACTAGCCTCCAACGTGACTAGAAGATGGATGCTAAATGCGAAGCGAGATGGTATGACGTCATCCGTAACGCTACAAAAATAAAAGTTGCCTCACGATTTCAGTACGGAATCGCGCACGTATTTTTTTTTTTGCGACCCGTTTTTCCCAATTCTGGGTTACGGCGACGGCGAAGCGTTTTCGACCACACTAGCTGAACGCGCTTCGTGTAGAGCTCGGAACTGGCTCTACGGTTAGAAAAAATTGCACCAGTACCAGAAGGCCTACAGAGGCGGAATTCGTTATATGCACGAAACGTGCCGGCGGAAAATGCGTTATAGAGAAGGGCGAAATAATTGAATCTCACAGAAGGGGATAGAATAGGCAATAACATTCAACTTTATTTAATAAAGCCACTTATTTGAAACATTTAATGAGCCAAAAATCAGCTGGCAAGGATGCGCATCGCAAACAAGGTACAGGCGAAGAACAGCAGTTGAAGGGAATTCTTCGTGCCCACAGTCCTAGCCTGTTTTTTGAAGGAAATGCTTCGCCACGCCATGCAGGTATCACCCAAGGTCGTTCCAAGGTCGGTATCACCCATGGGCGTCCTCTTGATCTTCCTTGAGCCAGATGTCAGTGTGGCTAAATAGATTTACCATGGTACCACCTATGGCGTACCACCACTTGACCTTTGACCTTTATCTTTGGACGGCAGACAGAGCATCATTTGTTCCCTCTTGTCGACGATGACATCCTCGAGTCATGAATAGTCTCGCTAATTTAATCGCTGCAAAATCATGTCTGCCCATGTATAACCCTAAGCCTAACCAAAGCAATACCAAGCAAAACGATGTTTCGCCTAACTAGGTTTAGCAGGGTTAAACTGGGCCATTTTTTTTTTTTGCGTTACTATATACTGCCACGAAACCTTCAAAACTGTATTTGTTGTTTTTTAACAGCCGCCGGCATGCGGGCTTATCACTACGATCCTGGCACGCGTATCAATTCTGTATCCCTTGTTCGTTCATGCTCGTTGTCGCGATGCGACACGTTATTTTCTTTATCGCGAAAGATGCGCCGAAATCTTTCTCGAAGATTCCGATCACTTGCGTATGTTTCTACAATGTTCCAGGTTGTGCTAGTAGCAGCTTGCGACGTTATCTACATTGTTCTGAGCAGCCTTTAAATGGAGCGTTGACGAGTGTGACGACTCGAGCATTCTTTGTTCGACGATCGACGAGCACGTTTGTTGCTATCGCCGCCGCCGAGTTGCTTAGTTCTTTTGCGGGCGCAAGTCAGCCCAATAAAGAGTTAATAATTTCAGTACCATCTGGCCTGTGTCTTCTCTTGGTGTCAACAGCCTTGTCACCACTACGTGACAATACACCGTCCAGGGCAGGCTAAGCTTTCTTCGCCAGGCAAAAGCGGATATGCAGTAAACGTATTCCCCTCTGTCGTCCCTTCTTTCCAGTGCCTTGGGATAATCGGCGTGACCGGGGCGGGCAAGTCAGAACTGATGCAGCTGCTCACCGGCCTATCGGAGAGCTCGTCCGGCGACGTCTTCCTGGGCTCGCTGTCCCTGTCTCGCTCGCCCAAGGAGTACGCCTCCAAGATTGGCTACTGCCCGGACAGCTTAGGACTACCCGACCATCTGACCGGCCGAGAGGTGAGTGCGACAGCACGACCCCCAGATGAACTGAGTATACAGTCGTCCACGTAGTCTAGTCGCGCCACACTATAGGCGTACTTTATTAATTCAGGGTACCCTTAAAGCCATTCTAGGATATATCATTGAGGCATGGAAGCAATTAAAATCAAAACATATGCAAGAAATTTGACTAGTCGGACCAACAAAACAATGAACAAAAGTTGGAATACTCACAAAATGAAAAAGCTGGAAAGTTGCAATAGACATGAGAAACGAACAGAATGAAAATAAAATGGAACAACAATACGGAAATTGAACAATAAGCACAAACTAAGCAGGAGAGGTAACAGCGAAACAGCATATTGCTATCTATTTTAGCTCAAGAAATACTGCCGCAATAATTTCAATGGCGTTATTAAGTGGCAGCTGGTTACAGTCAGTAACAAGGTTTCGGGTAACAATGATGTGGCATACCCTGAAGTGCGGCATGTTATGCGTTTGATCTTGTAATTGATGTTATGCTAGGGAAAACTATTTAGTGTATGGGTGAAGAAATTGTCATGAAGCCGCGGATTATAAATTCCGTGAAAGTATATAAAGCAGGAAAGCTTGTGACGATATGATCGAATAGATGAATATGATTAATATCGAATATGATTACTGGTATTATCGAAGCTGTGAGGGGCGTGGCCCCAAGCTGCTCGATGCAAAACTCAGAGGCCTCCTGGGTTTGGAGTGCAGGCTGATGCGGCCAAATCGAGGGCAGTCTAAGACTGAGGCAGTCTAAGCAAATGGTTCCGTAATGGAGTCTACAGCGTTGCTCCGCGACAGGTTCATGTTAGGTTGATCCAAGCATCTATGGTGTAGCCCCGTCTAGGGCAATACCGGCTACAGCTTATGACATTCTGCATGTGATTTCATTGTTTGCTTGTAGTCGATTAAAGGCTACCATGCTTGGTGATGCACACTGTTCTTCTTATTTAAATACTGTCCTGTCGTTATTAAAGGCAATTCGAGGATATTGCCATTTCAAAAGCTACGAGCGATTCCAGTCGAAGACAGACTTCACACGCAATCATTCAATTCTCTAAGCGTGTTCAGTTAACGCGAGATATTTTTCACGTCGCCGCAGCTTTGATGTTCGATTACAGAGCTGGATGCGAACTTCGCAGATCATCGAGCTCTTTTGTGTCCTGCGTGGATTCCGTTTGGATGACACGAAAGCGATGGTGAAGAACCTGCTGAGGATCATGGAACTATCCAGCGTCGCGAATGACATCATCAGGAGCTACACGTAAGAGCCACCTCATGTTCGCCTATCATAATCGTAATGAGCATCATCAGCAAAGTCTGCCACATCCTCGCTCATTCTAGCATATTTTCTGAAGGGGTCGCTTTTATTTATTTATTTATTTATTTATTTATTTATTTATTTATTTATTTATTTATTTATTTATTTATTTATTTATTTATTTATTTATTTATTTATTTATTTATTTACTTCAAAATACTGCAGGCCTTATGGCCCAAGCAGGAGGGGCATACCAGGTAACAATCACAAATCGTTTTTTGGTACCATCTGTGTAGCTATGGTTTATTGGCAGCGGAAGATGACGCGTTTATGCATGGTGCTGAAAAACTTTCGAAAATTATGCCTTCAAGTAACGATGAGCCAGTTGACTGTGCAAGTCTTACCAAATTTCAATGTTTAGTAGGAGTTGGAACTGCTTTATAGCCGACGAATGACGCACTGCATCTTTTCTTGTTCATGTTACGAAGAAGAGTTAGCCGTTGATTTTATGTGAAGCGATGTGACAGTCGGATAACCTTAAACATTTGGGCCAATCATCTTCACGTACATTGAACCATAGGGAATACGCTAGGTTGTTTCACTCTGTTACTGAACACTGCTTCTATTGAGGTTAGTACCGCCACTTCGCTGTTGAATCCCAAAATTTCTGATCTTCTTCTTGCCGCCATTCTCCGTAGAAACTTGGTGAAAGTTTCGTATGGTGCATCGCGGCGTCCTTAAATCACGTGCAAGCCGTCTGTTAACAAATCTGAAGGGACACTTAAGCTCCGACTTTAAGGGTATGACGCAATAGAGTTAATCAATAGTTCAGAATAGGGAGACCCTATATCAGTTGGGAAATAGGTCCCGGCGGGGTGGCGCAGTGGGACGCTCGACTACTATGCCCAAGGACGCGGGATCGAATCCCGGCCTCGGCGGCCGCTTTTTCATAGAGGCAAAAACCTAGGCGCCCGTGTGCTGTGCGATGTCAGTGCACGTTAAAGAACCCGATGTAGTCGAGATTTCCGGAATCCTCCACTGCGGCGTCTCTCATAGCCTGAGTCCATTTTCGGTCGTTAAACCCCAAAACCAAACCAAACCAGTTATGGAGATAGGGGAATACGGGAGTGCCAATGCGCAGAATGCTGCGATGAAAGGGCGGAGGGTGTGACTAGGGGGGTACGCATGTACACTGGCTTCCTTCTTGTCCCTATTTCCCTTACTGATATAGGGTCTCCCTATTTTACACATCAGGCTCCGTTTGCCGGCTCTCCTTGCGTATCCTTGTCCGCGTAAATGAACTGTGCTACTCGCCTGATTACTGTTCCCTTAATTTGTTCCCCTGATACCTTACACATGCACTTCAGCCTACAGCCATATGTAAATAATGCAGGACTGTATTGCTTAAGAGCGGAAATGGCGAAACCCACTGTACAGGACTGTTTTCACTAATTGCATCGTCACTGTCATTCCAACCATCATCGCCATCCCTATCGCTACTATTATTACTATCAACTAAATGTACCGCCATTGTCATCGCTGCAATCATCATCATTGTCAGTGACTGCATCGTCGTTGCCACCGCTATTATTTATCCTCATGCTAGACAAGGATAATTACGATCACTTTCTCACGATTCCGGTCTGGCCTAGTGGTTTGCACTCTCGGCAGGGGATCGGAGGGATAGTGGCTAGGCTCACGTTGGAGACAGTTCCTGCGGACATTTCCTGGGAACATTTTCGCCCACCATAAGCCTAGAAAGACTTGCGCCTTAAAAATAAATCAGGCAAAGATAAGCCCACGCCGTGCGAACGTGCCTACATGCCCTAGTGGAAGGTTGTCTGACTAGGAATACAAGGCTCCTACTTGAAGTCTGGACTCTAATCTCAGCCCTCCGTCTGAAAGAAGGGACCAGAGTTGGCGGCTCCTGCAAAATCGGATGTGGTCGCGTGATGTCAGACAACCCCACAATCAGCGCCCGACCATTCTGGCCAGCAACAACCAGCATACCCGTGCCCGAGATTGCTTACCGTCCAGCGTCTGGTTTTCTGGAGAACTGGACCTTAAATGCTATTGCATCGACATGCATTTACGCCTACCCACCACGTGGAGGAACTGCGCTGCACCTAGCCGTCATATTCCCTCCGCATGTTAATTTTTGATGGCAGTCCTACCGCTGTGGTGCGAGAGCGTTTTGTGACGCTGCAGCCCGGGTGACAAGCGCAAGCTGTGCATCGCACTGGCCATCGCGGGTCTGCCAAGCGTCATCCTCCTCGACGAGCCGAGCACGGGTGTCGATGTCTCCGCAAGGGCCCAGATTCGCCGCAGTCTAGCCATCATCCGCGAGAAGACCGATTGCGCCATCTTGCTCACCTCCAACAGGTAGGTGCATGCAGTGCCTGTTTAGCCGCAGTTACCAATATTCTTAGCTGGAACAATGCAGCAAGGATCGAAAGTTACCTGTGCTGCCGTGCAGCGGCGAGAACACAAAACGGGTTAGGCATACGGTCGCGAAACCCTAAGCAAAGTAGAACCTCGTGAGAATGTGTGCCATATTGTAGCAAGGAGCGAAGGTTCGCCTTTCTGCACCCGCATTCGAATACTCATCTTTCTGTATTTACTTCATATCCTCGTCGCTCAGTCGTATCAGGTTAACGCGTACATGAAGGTTCATCTTTGTCCAAAAGTAACCAGACAGTAGGACTTGTTTCTAAGTCGCGTAAAGCAGCCCTTGAGCATGGGTCATAAACCTGTGTAAGGTAAGAAGAACCGACATTATTATTTTCTGGGACTGTCTGACGTATATACGGTTGATGTAGGGCTCCCCTACATAATAACGAGACGCAAACTCTTTCCTGATTGTTCTTTTCTTTGTTTTTGCACTATGATACACTTTAATGAGCAGTACGTGTGCAAGCTTTGTATGTGGCTTACTTAAGCTCATGCACGTGAACAGGTCGGCCAGTGAACTCACTGTCCATTTTTACAACGATATAGCCCTGCATGAGGAACACTTTACGACGTAAATGATGTGTACTTCCGGCTGGCCACGCGTGCAGCCCTTTTCGGCGAGCAAGAGTAAACCCAGAGCACGCACATTTCGTTTTCATCTGCTGGGGCGTGCGTTCATAAGAACGTCATGAAACTCTCTAGAGCTCCCTCCTCCCTGCGGGTGTTTGCACTGGTGAAATAGGAAAACCGCCATGTCTGAGCTAAAGTACTAGTCTGACGCTTGGATCATAGTGAAGAGAATACATTGAGTGAAAGAAGCGGATACCTTTTGAAAATGACTGCAGAATTCCATGCTTTCTCTGTCGCTGAGTTTCACTTGCAGGTAACTGACTTACCTCGTAAACCACAGTGTTGCCGGCGGCGTAGCGTTAAGACGAGAATGGCTGAGAGTAATTAGAAACACGTTGTTCGCGCCGGCCCTCGAGTTCCTAATATCTTGTCTGTGCTCATCATACGCTAGCACTGTCCCATTCAGACAGCGGCGCCGGAAGCCTGAATTTTTAAGATTCGAGTTTGCAACCGTCCCTAAAGATTACTGTTTTCATACTTAAAGACAATATTCTAGACATTAAAAATTCCTTAAATCCGTCTGTCACTACGCCTTGACCGTATCTTTAGGCAGAGCTTTTTATCATACCTATTAGAAAAGTGCTCAGAAAAGTGACATTATTAATATGCACTGTTTTTTGCGGATTATTGTACCGTCTAGAAAGTAGCCACTGAAAGTTGTCTGCAATTGTCATCTACTGAATAAAAGCGCATTTTCATGTAATTGCCTCTACGGTTATTACATTGCAAAATATTTTGTAGCGAGAGCTACATTGGCCACAGTCTCGCCATTTCGGCGTGCCTGTCCGTGCCTGTCCGAAGAGCGAAGAAAGAAGAAGAAGAAGTCGTGGGAGGCGGTAGCTGGCAGCTGACATGGCCGAGCACTAACTTGACGTAGGGCTTACTGATATTACGTTTGTCAGGAGCTGCCAACTCGGGACTCTCCTTTCATATGGGAGGGTGATATCACAATCAGCCTGCCAACCCCTTGCATTCACGTTATCCCTAGGCCACGAAGGCACGTTCAAACGGTTCGGTTAAAGCGGGGCATTATATGTTGGCTGGTAGCTTACGCTATCGCGTCATCGCGAAGGTGGGAGTGTCAACAAAAGAAAGAGGTGCCGTAGTGGAGGGCTTCAGACCACCGCGCGATAGAGGCTTTCGCCTCACCGCACTTTAGTGGTCAAAAGTGCCCCCTATGGCATAAATAAAGCTGAAGCCATAGAGTAAACTACTATGTGCAAAAGCCGAACCTAAGCGTAGCCATGCAGATAGCTCTCACATAACTCCAGGTTTAACCACAAGCTAAAACCACAGCTAATTTTTTCTACTGCATCTCCCCAACTGATTGTGCTGTCAGGTAGCCGTAAATTTAACAGCCTGAAACTTTGAAACGTGGACGCAGTTTATTTTCATGACCGGAAGAGTCGCCACTATCAGTAAACAGCCGGATTTTGACCTATCAGGACCGCAGTTTTTATATACATGTGCCATATAGGGAAGTTCCAAGCTCTGTGTGTGGGCCCATGGCGGAGAGGACGACGATGGAAAGCCGAAGTAGATTATGCAGTCGTACGTTTGCTTCAGTTTCTTGCCCCAGAAAAAGACAGAAAGGAAAGAAAGGCAGGCTTGAGTATTTTATGGACTGAGTAATAAAACGAGGGGGGCGAGGGTAATGAGAAAAGGATCAAATGACGTATGTTGAGACGCGCGCGAGAGACCTCCTCAAAAGCAGTCGCCTTGACAAGAAAATACCCCTCGACAATTATGGTTCTCATTTTGCTTATATTCAGCGCAGTTGCTGTATGCTTTTGCGATTTGTGACTTTCCAGCTGCTTTTCTTTCTTCCTGCGAGGCACGCTCGCTATGGCGTCAAAACCTGGCGTCACGTTTGATGAAAACACACGTCACACACTTGCCGCGGTGGCGCAGTGGTTAGGGCGCTCGATTGTTGTACCCAATGGTGGAATGGAGGCGAAAAGCAATGCGCCCATGTGCTGTGCTATGTCAGTGCACGGTAAGGAACCCCAGGTAGTCAAAATCTTCGGAGCCCTCCACTACGCTGTCTCTGATAGCCCTTGTGGCTTTGGGATGAGCCAAACCAAAACAAACATAGGTCAGACTGGCGTATTTTGTGCTAACAATACGTTTTTTATTGGCGTGATAATCCAGCTGTGATTAAAATGTTCGCACGTCTTATAATAAATAATATAATATAATAAATATAATATATAATATAATATAATATAATATAATATAATATAATATAATATAATATAATATAATATAATATAATATAATATAATATAATATAATATAATATAATATAATATAATATAAATATAATATAATTAAGATAATACGGAACGAAAACAGTGTACCAGGACATCTCTTGGCGTTCTGCATTGTACAAAATTATAAAATCTGTCGATGGCTGAAAGTATAAGTGACAACAGTGTTTTGAAATACTGCAGCATGCAACAGTGCGAGGTGCTGTGCGACCGCATCGCGATCCTGCTCTCGGGGCAACTGGAGTGCATCGGCACGGTGGACGAGCTGAAGAGCAAGTTCGGACGCGGCTACACCATCACCATCAAGCTGCGTCAGGAGAGCTTCGACGACTCCGAGTACCAGGAGGACCTCACGCACGACATGAAGCGCGAGTTCCACGGCTGCCAGCTGGACCACTCCTTCCAGGCAGGTCACTTTTTCAACTGCAGCTATGCCCTTCTTGTTGATGGGCTCCTAGGGCGACAACATGGATTTCAGGAGAACGCGAGAGTGTGACAGGAGTATCAAAGTACACCGGCTCTCCCAATCAAATGTCATAAAACATTTAAAACATATAGCCATGTCCTAGTCCAATCAAACCATACGAGCTATCGCCTGGCCTTGTCTGCCTTATATGGAGAAAGAAAATAAATTGAAATGTTACACCAGTAAGCTTCGATGTCTGCATCAAGGCACAATATCACGCGACCATCCTTTGGCTCATCTCTCTCTCCCAATGCATGCGAAAAGCTCCATTTGGACAGTGCTGTAGATTAAAACGATTTTCGTTTCCGGAAATGTTTCTCGGGACGCTGAGGTCACGCCGTTGTCACGTGGGTGCTTTTTTAATGCGCGAATTGTCGTTTAAAGCCGGTAAAAGAAGCTACTTTACGCAAACGGCACCTTGGCGCAAACACCTCAGTCAGCAGATTTTGCAGATGATCCACATCTTCTGTATTGGCACTTCGTTATTTATTGCAATAATTAAATAGTTGGCTAATTAGTCTTACAAATACTCGTGGTTGGAGGGAAAAAGATGAGGCTTGGTAATGACACAAAAGCTCTCATTTCGTTTCACTGGCATTAGGATACATTTTTTTTAGTTTCTTGGTAACATTTAGCTGCAAAACCAGGTATATGTGTGTATATAGGTACATGTAAAGTATATGGAGGAGCCACGATATGCAACGAACGGTAGGTCTGATGACGATATATATAGAGCGATTGTATTCTACGCCACGTTTAGCGTGGCAACACAAAAATGGCGGGCAGCTAGCGGTAACGACAGATAGCTATCCGTCCATGCAGAGCACTCGTCTGTGGCTTTTGAAATGGATGCCACGCTGAATCTCTTCTCTACACCCCCGTTATATTTGTAAAACCTCGGTAACCATGGCACAACCAGTTCTGTCCTGTTAAAGCAACCGTGCCTCTCAACGAAAATGCTGTCGTATATACAGGCGCCATATATTTTGCCTTATTTGGTCGTTTGGGACACGCACACATATTGGGGTCATTTTCAACTGAAGTCCTGGAGACGGTGTGGTCAAGTCGGATGAACGCGTATGCTATAAAGCAGCTCCCGCAAAAGTTCGTGAGCAGTGGACGGGACCGTTTTTCAAGACTTATCTGTAGAAATATCGAACGCTGGTGTTTTTGCCTTTAACACCTTGTTAGTGGCTGCTGGGATTGCGGCTTAAGCAGGGACACTGTACTTGTTAGGGACCATGTCGCAAACAAGACAATGAGCGCTGCTCCTGTATACTAGGACTCGAAGAGGGCCGTTTATGCATGGGCAGCAAAAATAAACACGGATGGATGGATGATAGTGGCTCTGCCCTTTGTATCGGACGGCAGCTTGTGCCGCCTAGCCAAAAAATTAAAAGAAATATATTTATCTCTTCCCTATTTTTAGCTTCTAATTCGCTCGTATCTGCCCCCCTCCCTTTTTTTTTCTTCTCTTTATTCTCTTGACTTTTTCCACCAATCCTCTAACCTCTCTTTTGTTATCAAAACGCGTTCCTCATCCATTCGTCCATCTTCCCCAGCAAATCCCAGTGCTCTCTCCAGATCTGCCGCTTTTCCCGCGGGAAGGGCATGACGAAGTTTTTGGCACCTTAGAACAACATGTTCCGTTGTTTCCGCCTCAGTTCCGCACGCCGCGCATAATATATCTACTTCCTGGAATTTTTTCCTGTACGTTTTTGTTCTGAGGGCCCCTGTCCTAGCCTCAAACAGCAATGAGCTCCCTCGTGAGTTGTCGAATAAACTTTCTTTCTTTATATCCGACACACACCTTGCGCAGTGTTGTTTGCAGCTCTTTTCTGCACTGTTGCCAACATAGCAACGACCTCTGAGTGGCCAGTCTTGGGGACGAGGCCGAAACAGAAATGAGAAAGTGCTAGTAGTTACCCACATGTTAAAGGTAATAGCACAGGACAGACGGCAAAATAAAAATATACACCATGTGGGTATACACCACTTTGTATACCCTCTCCTCTATCGACATTCTTAAAAGAGGCCTTTTCATTTCGCTACTGCACGGAACTTGCTGCGCTTATCTACGTTACACGGAATAGCGCTTGCAATTTTAGATAACTTCGGGGTGGCTTCTTGTAGGCCTGTAATTTGCTCTATAGCTTCGAAAAGTCAGCTTAAACGCGACATACGCAGGGCGTGCTGGGGTACCACATCGCCACGACCTACACCACGTGGAGCGAGATGTTCTCCAAGATGGCGCTGATTCAGAAGAAGTACCGCTTCAAGGAGT
Source organism: Amblyomma maculatum (assembly GCF_055883805.1). NCBI lineage: Eukaryota > Metazoa > Arthropoda > Arachnida > Ixodida > Ixodidae > Amblyomma > Amblyomma maculatum. Next base: position 120,234,925 of record NC_139351.1, on the reverse strand, counting down.
TCTACGTCAGCGACACCACCTTGGAGCAGATCTTCGTCAGCTACGCCCGCAAGCAGATAAACTTCACCAAGGCGCTGGCGGCCACTACCTCCTGATCGACGACGCGCCGTAGTGCTAGGCCTCTTTAGGGCACCGAGCGCTTGCGCGTAGAGTGGTGAGCACTCGGTTTAATAGGCGCACACCCATGTATAAATTCCTGTATATTATTGTACATAGCACTGTATATACTGTATTTATTGTGTAACGCGCTGTGTTATTTATAATTTCTCTTTGCATTGCTTTGTTTTATTCGGAATGAAGGAACCGACAATTCAGTAGGCTCCGCTAGCAAGGACTATTCGGCACTATATGAATGAATAGTTTGTTTCCACGCCCCTATTATAGAAACGATACGCGTGGACTATACTAATGAAAAGGCTGCACTTCACCCGCCGCCGTGGCAGGCATTAATGCCTTTCATGTAGGTGGCGCTCGTGTTGTAGTATATCATGCACTGACCATCTAATCATGATCGAACTCACGTGCTTCAATGTGGCTATATGTGTTGTGCGTGGTGCAGTGATCGAAATGTCATCTCGCCGCATTTTTCTGCAGACTTATGTTCGCCTTAGGGTGGTGCGGATGCGCGCGCTGGGCCTTTGGCGAAGTTGGACGCCTTAACCATAGTCACGTGATTGCAATGCCGCATTGCGCACCTCCTAGCTTATTAAGAAAGGCTGTTGTGAACAGACTTCATTACTTTGTGACTTTGCGAACGAACTGTGAGAATGTGAGATTATAGCATTGATTTGGGGTACATCCCGCTAATCGTTTTCGTGTCCTTTGTTGACTTTGTTGGCCTGTTTTACAGCCGCTGTCGCTGCTTGATGGTGTTTGAAATAAGGCCCTGACTTAACTTATGTCGAACAGACCCGGTATTTTCTTTTTTCCGGGCACGTCGTACGGGCCTGCTGTGTTTTGATGCTGTGCATGTGGTTAAAGGTATATTGCCCGAAGGAACCCGGTACTTTTTCTGCGACTACGTCAGTTTTCGAAATCAAGCATATCCGACGTGGCGAGGCTTTCGTATAGGTTCGTCATCACACGGGCAGGGCGGTATGTTTCCGTGGGTACGTCGGTTTATAGTAGATTCCGCATGCCTTTTGCCTTACCTGAAAGGTATGTTCTAAAAGAAAGATTGAATGATGACCATCCTAATCGATCTGTTTGCACTTAAAGAACTAGTCTAACATTTTTTTATCGATTGCAATGTTAACGATAGTCGCACAGGCACGTCGTACGAATTCATACCGGATTTGGCATGCAGTAATCGAAACTTGTGCGTATCAGAACACTCCAGCAGTCAGCCAAACTGTCCGAATCCTCGGAAGGCTTCGTGCGTTACCGCGGATGCGCCTCGTGGCAAGAGGGAAAAAGAGAGCAGATAGTGTTTATGCGTACTTCACTTCTGAATGTTCTTCGCTCGCTCTGCTTACTGTCTCCCTAATATTTTGTTTTTATTTCCTTTTGAGGGGTTTGTCGCACTATCGCTAAAGAACCACATAGTTGCCGAAAGGTAACTGAAGAAAACGAACTGCCGTTTCACAATTTTTTCAATTCGCTGCAAGCTGGAGACGGTCATCAAATTGTAAACTGGCCTCACGACTTTTCGGATCCACTCTAGAGAGCTGTAATATGTCGCACATTATTATTAGCATACAGTACTAAACTAGACCAGCTTCCAGTTGAGGACAACGAAGAGAGCTACACAGCAGAAAATGGTAGGTGTAACGTAAGAGATAGGAAGCGTGCAGAGTGGGCCTGAGAAATAACTCGAGAGGTCTGGTGGAAATTGAGAAATGGGCATGGACAGGGCGTATAGTGCGAAGAGGATAACCGGTGGTCGCCAAAAGTAACAAATTTGATTCCAAGGTAAGGAAAGCTTAGGAGGGGGCGGTAGAAAGTCAGGTGGGTGGATGAGGTTAAGAAGTTCGAAGGGGTCAAGTGGTTGCAGCTAGCACAGGACCGGGGTATGAGTAATGTGGGAAAGGCCTTCGCCCTGCAGTACTTCGGTATAGTCTTGCTGATCGTGATTTAAATTACCACGTTATAGAGCTTCCGGTCGTACGCAAGCTCCCGACATTGTTACAGTGAGGGCCTTCACATTCACGAAACATCGGATGTGCAGAGACGCCCAGCTGTCAGTTGTCTCATTCTCCGCGCGCGCATGCGGCCCGAAACAAAACGTTGCTTCAAAGTGCACGCGGGTACGTACTAGAACTATAGCGTTTCTGACTCGTCATCCAAGAGCAATCGAAGGTTAATTTCTATCCCCCGCTCCCACCTGAAATGAGTAAGCCGAGTTGCAGCTCCTGCCAAATTTCTAATGTGAACTTTTGGAGTTTTACAAAGAGTTAAAGGAACCAGCCAGAGGCATGCATGATCATTTGTCTATAATGCTGTTGCGCTTAAAGACTAATGTCTGGACACTGGGAGAGTTAATGAGCCTCCACCCTTCAGGAGTGCCCCCCATCAGCCAAACTTTCTACCCTCGCTCATCGCTATCCTTAAAAGTGCCATCCATTACCCATTCACCAAACCGTACCATTCAGCAAACATGCACCTTGCTACTCTTAATCATAATCCCTTAATTTCAGTCTCTAATGTGAAAGCTAGGCCACGTGATTGAATAAATCCACGCTATAACCAAGCCATACAAACTTGCTTGTGCACCCAGAGCTGGCTAATCTAAAAAGTTTCTGAAACACAGTGCAGCCTTTCTCTTATCACACTGCTACCTTCATTGAGAAAAGGAGGAAAAAGAGGCAGTATGTGCGACTCTGTATACAAATGTCCCGTTGGGTTAAATTCTTCCATCTCAGAATAGGTGCCAGAGTTAGCATCTCTGCCAAGTCTGCCATGCCACGTGATCTTATGACGTCACACAATCCGCTGACCAGTCGGTGCAAGAACATGTAGACTGGAAACTACTATATCTATCAAATACATACCTGCGAGTAATTTTCACAACACCGACAATGGGAGGTTGCAAGTTTCACAGGCCACAAGTCGCTGCTGGGGATAATGGGACCGGATCATCAAATTGCGGCCATCTGCCTCCAAGGATGATGCGATAGTGCCTCTTGCTGGGCGCTTATAGCTACACAGCTTATAGCCACCGGAGACGAGCCTACGACTTCGGGAGATATTCTTACGATAGAGGCAAAGCACGTAGCTCCATTAACGGCTGCTAATCCAGCGAATTTCACTAGAACCGGCCCTGTCCTGGCCGTAATGCATTCTTTAGGCCGGCGACTGCACAGCGTGGGTTGGACCATATTTTGCTCCGTACAAGGCGCGTAAATCTGAACAAGGGATGCGTTCTCTGGGGATCTCATGTGGTCTTCCTTCTGGTCTCCTGGAAGCGGCCGTCCGACACTGCACGCCGGTCATCGAGGAATGACAGCTATGAAACAAGCTGCGCGCAGTCATCTGTGGTGGCCACGGCTTTGCAATATCGAAGAGCGTTTGGCTGGATGTCATATGTCAGTCCTATGCCAGAGCTAGACCCGCGGCCTCTGTGCCGACATGGACGAGACATGGAACTCCCTAGTCAGTTCTGCATCTGGATTTTGCAGGTCCAGTCAACAGGAACTGTTACCTCATCCTGGTTGACGCTTTCACGAAGTGGCTTGAAGTTCTCCACGTACGAAATTTAACCTCAGCTACGGTCAGCCAGGAGCTGCGTTCTATATTTGCCACATTTGGCATTGTAGAGATGGCTGTCGGCGACAATGGTTCCTCGTTTACATCAACCGAATTTAACACATTTTGGCAGAGCAACGACATCTGACACGTCACAAGTGCGTCATTCCACCCTGTCAAGGTTCCTGTTCACACAACTCACGGCTGTTCTTGGGACAACTCGTTAGATGCCAGCCCAACTGATTAGGACAGCGTTGGATTTGGTTCATCCAACAAGTGCGCCGGTAGAGGAATGCGAAAGCCAATCTGCTCCAGTCTACGTGCCAAGAGAACCTTGCTCAGCGAAGTGGTTGGCTGCCAGCATTACCAGACAGGTTAGTAAGCTGTCCTATGAGGCATCTCTGCATGACGGTGGACCACTTCATCGGAGACATGTCGACCACGTGCGAAGGCTTCCCATTGCCGACGACGAAGGCGGATTTCAGCAGAACACGTTCTTCCGTTTCCCAGATGTGGCACCAACTGACGTGGCCGACAGCTGCAACTCCGCTGACGAGGCTCCACCAGAAGTGACTGACAGCTGTGACTCCGCCGCCATGACTTCCTAGGAAGTGACAAACAGCGTTAGCTCTTCCGCTCCTGTTAATGGTATCGTTCCATCAATACAGACTCCCCTTCCAAGATCTTTGCTCGGAAGATGGCCTAGAAAACCTGACTTTTATACTGGTAGAAAAAAAAACCGCGTAGGGAAAGAAGTATCATATCCCGCCAGGGGTCCCGCGGGGCGCCTGATGACTGCGACGAAGTGTGAGCATGTGAAAAACCGTTCTGGTGCGCTCCCTCGCCCTGGTTAGGCTACGGGCAGCAGCCTTGTGTTCTGTGCTTTAGCCCCATCGCCGCCAATACAGCAACCAAAGACGATGGTTTTTCTGCAGATTGAATCCCTTTGATCACGCAAACCACTACTGCACGTCGGGCTCGTCAGAAACATTGCAATTCTCCTTGTCTAGTGTGATGATTGTAGCGATGACAATATGATGGTGCATTTAGTTGATAACGATGATGCTACCGATAGTGGTGATAGTATGGATGACAATGACTATGCAATTAGTGAAAGCACTCCTGTAAAGTAGCTTTCACCATTTCCGCTCTTAATAAAGCAGTCTTCAGCGCAGTCCTGCAATTTTTTTGTCAAGGTCCTAGTGTGTATGCGCTCAAACAACGATAGAACTACGCTCTCATGACTGACATCATTGGCTTCGGACTACTTAATGGGGTGCACCGACGTGGAGACGTGGAATCTTCCAGTAACGTCTGTGCAATCCTACGTAGCCCTCTATGTTGACCGCCCTCCGGTTATGCAGACTCCTAGGCACAATGACACTTTCCCTTATGATGAGGCGGTTAGCACAACTCGCTGCAAAAACAAGGACTATGGATGAAATGCAAGCTCCTTCTTTAAGAGTATGACGCGATTGCGGCAAGCTTATTTGCCCATTACTTAATGTTGTGATCCTAATATAGCACCAACCTGCCACGTTATACCACGCCTGATACCACGCGGTCTCGTTAAGTCGCGGAAACCGTGTGGTTAAATCGAGTTATGCGAGAGCAATCTGCATGGCTACGCTTAGGTTCGGCTTGAAAGTAAAGAAATTGATTTTGCACATAGTAGTTTACTCTATGGTTCCGTGCTATAGCAACTCGTTGTTGCCGTTCGTCTCTTACCAACTACCCAGTTATCTGTTTTCTTCATCTTCTTCGTCTTCTTCTTCTTCTTCTTTTCCTTCTTCTGCCTCCTCCTTCTCCTCCTCTTCTTTTCTTCGGCTCAAGGTCAGTGCGACCACGGCCAAGGTGCGACCCCGACGAAAGTGCGACCATGGCGAAAAGGCGAAGTGGTTGACGTAATGGGTTGCTCTCGCTACAAAATCGGTGCTCGGCCACGTTAGCCGCCAGGTACCACTTGCCACTTGTAAAAATACAGACCAATCAGCTTACTATTCGCTACGTGCAAGGTACGAAGCTAATCGCTAATAGAGTCGGGGCAACCTAAGACTGATCAACCAAAACAAGCAGGATTTCAGAAAGGGTACCAACGATCATATCCATACTATCAACCAGGTATATATAACCAGCCCCTATACACAGCATTCGTTGACTACGAGATAGCATTTCACTCGGTTGAGACCTCGGCAGTCATGCCGGCGTTGCGGGATCAGGTTGTAGGTTAGCCATATGTGAAAGTACTGGAAGATATCTATAGTAGCTGCACAACAACCATCGTCTTCATCAGCAGCCTGACTATACCCACTGCAGGGCGAAGGCCTCTCCCATATTTCTCCAATTAACCGGGTTCTGTGCTAGCTGTTCTGTGCGAACCTCTTAACCTCCTGCGCCCACCTAACTTCCTGCCGCCCCCTGCTACGCTTTCCTTCCATAGTTCCACAACAACCATAGTTCAGTGCAAAAAAGGTGATAAAATTCCTATTAGGAAAAGTGTTAGGCAAGGAAACACGATCACCCCAGTGCTATTTACTGCTTGCTTAGAGGGTTTATTCAAATATGTAATAGGAGCAGTAAGGCATGAGGATCGATAGAGAATATTTTAGTAATCTACGATTCGCTAATGACATTGCCTTGTTAAGTAACTCAGGGGACCAAATGCAACTAATGATTAATGATCTAGACAGGATAAGCAGAAAGGTAGGCCTGAATATTAATACGCTGAAAAAGGTTAAACAGCCTGGAAAAAGAACTACGGTTTAAAATAGGTAGCGGAGCACTGGAAGTGGTAGGTGAATATGTCTACTTAGGACAGGTAGGAACCGCAGATCCGGACTGCGAAAGGGAAATAACTAATAGAATAAGATTGGGATGGAGCGCATTTGGAAGTATACTCAAACATTATGACTAGCAGCTTAACGGTATCACTCAAGAGGAAAAGTGTATAACAGTTGCATCCTACCGGTACTGACCTATGAGGCTGAAACATGCATATGGAGGCTAACGAAAAGGATTCTACTTAAGTTAGGGACAACGCAGAGGGCCATGGAACGGAAAAAGGAAACACGATCACCCCAGTGCTATTTACTGCTTGCTTAGAGGGTTTATTCAAATATGTAATAGGAGCAGTAAGGCATGAGGATCGATAGAGAATATTTTAGTAATCTACGATTCGCTAATGACATTGCCTTGTTAAGTAACTCAGGGGACCAAATGCAACTAATGATTAATGATCTAGACAGGATAAGCAGAAAGGTAGGCCTGAATATTAATACGCTGAAAAAGGTTAAACAGCCTGGAAAAAGAACTACGGTTTAAAATAGGTAGCGGAGCACTGGAAGTGGTAGGTGAATATGTCTACTTAGGACAGGTAGGAACCGCAGATCCGGACTGCGAAAGGGAAATAACTAATAGAATAAGATTGGGATGGAGCGCATTTGGAAGTATACTCAAACATTATGACTAGCAGCTTAACGGTATCACTCAAGAGGAAAAGTGTATAACAGTTGCATCCTACCGGTACTGACCTATGAGGCTGAAACATGCATATGGAGGCTAACGAAAAGGATTCTACTTAAGTTAGGGACAACGCAGAGGGCCATGGAACGGAAAATGGTAGGTGTAACGCTAAGATAGCGAGCGCGCAGAATGGGTCAGAGTGGGTCAGCTACATGTCCTGCCAATGAAATAAATATTGGGAATTAAGAAGAAATGGGCATGGGCAGGGCATGTAGCTCGAAGAGAGAATAGCCATTGGTCTGTAAGAATAACCAAATAGATTCCAGGGAAAGAAAGCGTAGCAGGCGGGTGGCAGAAAATAAGGTGGGTAGATGAGGTTAAGTTCCCAGGGGTCAAGTGGATGTAGCTAGCACAGCATCAGGTTAATGGGAGGAAAATGGGAGAGGCTTAGCCCTACCGAGGGTATAGTCCGGCTGATGATAATTACCACTTGCCAACGCCATTCCCGTGTATTTTCGCTCACAACACCGACGCCCGATGTTCTCGTTAACGAAACCTTTAACCAATTATGTCTATCAATTGTTTACACTATGGCGTCAAGCGCTAACCTAGACGAAGGCCGCAATTTTTATTTTGCTATAGTGTAATGTATACAGTGAGGTGTAGAGACTGGAAACATTGTGACGGGCTGGGCTAAGTCAGAACGCAAAGGAAACACGGTCACGCGCTTGACGTTGCATGGTCACGTGACTGTCCGCGACCGTCGCGTGACAAGGCACTCGGACATGAGCGCGACATGATTTTATTATTGTACTCTGCTTTGTAAAGGTGTTAAATAAACTAACGCAAAACATGCTGTACAACATTACCATTTCTGGATTCTGCACAGAACCCGCACTGCATGCTCTCTCTGTGCGAGCCAACAGGTTCAACCATCGATTGGCAATGAGGAAAGAAATCAATCCTATAGATAAAGTGCGCAAGCCTGCGAGAAACCTTCGTTAGTGAGGGGCAAAATGATTGTCCCAAGAATTAACGCTGGACACAGTGCAGCTATTCAAAGAACCAGCAGTGCATAGTGTAGCAGCCGGTTATGTGTCCTGATAAAAGTACCTTTTCACTGTACTGCGTCCTCTATGAACTACACACAACGTAAATATGCCGCAGTTGTCATCGGCTAATCACATGGCCGGTCGTGCGGCGTTGGAAGGGGCTTTCCCTAAAATAGGAGGCGTCGCAGGTTCTGGCTTCCGACGGCGCCGGACAGGCGAGGCCTGGGGATTGTCCGCTGCCTCGGCGGGCGTCCGGTGGCGCCTAGACCGCCGCGGGTCAGCTGTGCCGCTGCCATCGTTGGAGGCCACCTTCGTGTTCCGTGGATTCCTCGGACGCTTCGGACGTCGTCGACGCCTTGACCTCTGCCCAGAAGTCGCTATCTCCTCCATGGCGCCCCCACCAGTTCCATTCGTGTCACCAGGCGCTGTCTGCGGCGGTTGTCGGTGGTCATGTCGGCGGTGAGACCGAGACAGCACCGCGCCTGTTTCGGAGACGGGAGCACCAACATCTGCGGCGATGCCTCTGGGCTCACCTTTGCGAATGCGGGACGCGGGAGGTGTGACGCCGGCCTTCTGGTGTCTTACGGTCTGAATAGAACTTTCGGTCGAAGGAGGAGCGCCAAGTGCCGATATCTGGTTTATCGATGGCGCTGGTGGAGAGGCATATGTGATGAATGATTAATACCTTCATGTGGGCCAGTTGGTGAGGCATCATGCAGCGGAGCAACGCAAGAAACGTGGACACAAGAACACACTAAAAAACAGGACCTGCACTACTCCTCTGCATGGTGAGGAACGAGTTGTCGCAGCTGGCTCCCAGATATGCGCGAGTTTTAGAGCAAGGGATAGTAAACTAATGTCTAGTAAAAATAAAATAACAAGTTAAATTAACCAAAAAGTAGTGTGTTCGTGACTTATGCTGATAGGGGAACGGCGGGGTGCCACTACGCGTGCCCAGAATTCTAGCCTAAGAATAATCAGTAGCACATGGAACCTTTTAATGCTTCCTTTACGAATTATACTTATCGGAGCATTCACACGTCATTGTAATTTCAGGATCAAAATCTTACTTATTTTAGGATCAAAACCTTGGCTGTTTATATGGCATCGCAGTCACACTGCCGCAGTGCCGCGATCCGATCGACCCAAGAATCGGCAGCGCGCGCAACCGTTTAGTGGCGCCTTTATGAATGCCCTACCGGCGCATTTAGATGTCGTTGTACTTTTAATATGAAAAGACAATTTTAACTTCATCGAAGTCACTGCGACCGCGCCACGAACCCATCGATGGAGAACTCGCAAGCCAGATTCACGCATTCTGGTTCTGTCATTGCGCAGTGAATAAACACTTTACAATGTCTCGGTCTCGATGTAACGGCAACGCTGACCCAAGCTGCAATAAAAAAATTTCGGCATTTTAACTAAACTCGACAGCATCAGTTGTATACTTCCATTTAAAAAAAAAAAACGGTGGCGTGTGTCTAGTAGCAGGTACAGCCTTTGTGTAAAGCCCGAGGGGTCTGCTTTTGAGCCAAATAGCGGCGCTAATCTAGCGTTAGTGGGGGTCCTTCCCACTGGAGAGGGTAGGGCAAAAAATCTTACCATCGAGAGATTCGGAACACTGGACATGCATTACAAGCCGCATGAAGCGGCTCAAAAGCAGACCCCCTGGACTCTGCACGTTTGACAAAGACTGTACGTGTACGTCCTAAATAAGTTGGCAATAGTTCACGGCGTATCGATGAAAACGTACAAGATGACGCAGCATGCAAGGAAGAAAACGAAGAGGGGATGCATGCCTCGGTGCGTTGTCTCGGAGATTTCGGATAAACAGGAAGGATGCTTATCTAGGTGAGCTCGCTTTGCACAAGTATATTCTCAAAGAGACGGAGTTGAATGCCCACAGGCCAAACTAACATGTTTGCGACGCAAGTGAATCGGGGAGAGTAGGAGCAGCGCCAGATGCGAAAAACACTCGTTACAGTGGTAGATCGCAGCATTCGAATTAGCTGTGTTCCCCTACGTACAGCAATTTCCTGTTTCTCGCCGCCTTTGTCCGCTGTAGGCTTCGAGGCATCCTCCGCCGATTCGCTCCATCCGCCGTTAAGTTCCTTTTGCAAGCGTAATCGGCTGATCATGCTAAATGAGTGTAATGTAACAACTATTAATGCATAAAATTAATTAACGAGCACTAGGCCAGCTGAACTAAAGCGAAACGTAAATTAAACTAGAAGCAGCGAATTAGAGTTCCAGCCCATAATTGACGTAATTAATTGGTGCAAACTCAAGGCAATGCGATGCGGAAAAAGAAAAAAAATAATCATAAAAGTAATCAAATGAATAAGCATCGCATTCAGCTTAAGCATCCATTGTCTCATCGGACCGCCCTAGCATACGTCTTCTATATAGCTTCCCACTAGCTTCACTGCGATGGGGTTTCGCGTTTACACGTACGCATTTGTATAAAGAAAGTCCTCCATAATGGAAGTAATAAAGTCCTCATAAGAAAGGGTGTTAGGCAAGGAGGCACACATTCAGCGCTTGTTTCGAGGAAGTATTCCGAGATTAAGGTGCAGCGAACAGTAAGGTTTAATGGGTGCCGGTAAAAACGTCCCCCGAAATAAACCTGCCCCGGAGTAAACGCGCCCGGAAAAAACGGTCCGAGGAAAAAACGTCCACGGAAGAAAAGTTCCGATTTCCGAAGTAGGACAAAAGGCCTCTAACGGGTGTCGTCAAACTTGCTGTACCCTGTAACGAACGTATCATTCGCTTTGCCCGATACCTGGATTACAGTGATGAATTGGTTTTACCGTCACTGGCTTTAGCTGATTTTACTTTGAATCTTCTTTGGTTTTAACTTGAACCTAGTTCCTCTTTTGTTTCATCTTTCCTTTCTTTAATTCCCTCGTACTATAAGGCGCAGACTACGTTTCCCCGTAGCGTGCTGCAATATTGTATGGTATACAACTCTGTCGCCCGTCGGATTTGAAGTGGCCGAACTGTAAAACATCATACTGCTGCAGGCCGTTCATAACAAAAATAATGATGGTAGCAGAAAATTATAGGCAGAGGGCAAGGACCTTTCATGGATCCTTCTGTGCTTGAACGATATCACTAGACGAAGGGTTTTTAGTGTAATGTTTCATGACATAACCGGGAGTGTAAACAGCTGGGCTAGTTGGTTCATATTGCATAGAAAGGGAACCAGCGAATACAGACGCAGGACAAGAGCAAAGAAGGCACACACCACAACACCAGCGTTGTGGTGTGCGCCTTCTTTGCTATTGTCCTGCGTCTGTATTCGCTGGTTCCCTTTCTATGCAATATCAAATAACCTGCACTGCACTGTCGTGGTGTGATTGGTATTTCAGCAGCAGCCCCGCGTCAACAGCGTCCTGGTTTTCGCTTTCTTATTTTTGCAAGATAAAGGGTGCGCTGATCATCGCCTCATAGAGAAACATACGTAAAGAGCGGACACTTGAGCCGTTTCGCGGCCGAGCGAGTAAGGCTCTGGCCACCCGCGAGACGGCGTAGCGATGTGCCTTAACTTAAAAGGTAGACAGCTTATGATGCATACACCGGGTTGCAGTACCGTTTTCACATATACGTTGATAAGGCGCCAGTCATGTGCCGCTGGATATACGCCCCCCTCACCGTGCTTTTCAACGTGTCGCCTCGTTTTTCCGGTAACTTGTTTTTTTTTTTTTTTTTTTTTTTTTTGCAGAATTATTTTGGTGTTTCTTGAACTGAGAACGCTGTTAGCAAGTCGCTTGTTGTGCTGTGTGAACATACCTTGCACGCGTAATATATAATATGAGCCGTGACGCACTTTTTCCGTGCAGCCACTGTTTTTGGGTCGTGTTTTTCTGAAGAACGTGTGCATCGCTTCCAGTGCGTACTTTCCTGAGTGACTCGCAAGACCTAGGGTTTAAAACCCAGCATTTATCAATATCTGACCCTTACCATAACCCAAACATTGTTTGGCGTGACGAGAACAGTTTATTGCGCATTTGGGATCAATTTCCGAATTATATTGGCCTCACTGTATATGCACAATGCTGGTTCTTAAGCGCCATTTTTAATTGTCGCGTTCCTTGTCATGGCTTAAACATTACATTCTCGTTGAGATCGAAAAAGCGGTGCTGCCTGTTCGTGACCTGCATTGTTGAGGACATCTACAGCTTTTAGTCAAGTATAGGCCCCCTGTAATATCTTTGTCAAACGGACAGCCGGCAGTTTTGATCCCAATCATACTATTGTGACACTATTTTGTATTCAGTATATTGTGTTTAAATTTCTGAAAAGCCTATAGCTCAAGGCTGATGTAGAAATTCCGCGCGGGCTGTATGTGCATTTTTTTTTCTCCTTAATTGTGCATAGCCGTTCACAACTACTTTCTGTTGTTCTCAAGGGTGATGTTTCAGAGTAGAAACACGCCGTGGACATGTGCATTTTTTTTTCTTTCTTCGTGACACTGTGCACAGTTCTTTCTTTCTTGTTAGTCTTCGTAATATGGCGCATTTCATACAGTGTGTGATCCAGTATTTTTTCTGTGCAATTCAAAATGTAAACAATAAATATAAACATTTTTGGGAAGAACTATTGTCTCCCACTAAGAAGCGGCTCAATACGGCAAAAAAGTTGCAATAAGAACAGCTCCGATTCCGTCGCTGCAACCTGCATGAACCATTTCAGCCGTGCTTAGGTTCTGCGAGAAGCTCGGCGGTATTTCCAGTAAAAAGTTTCGATCCGCCGCTTTATTATATGTATCGGCGATTTAGTTTATTATTTTAACAGCCAAAGGTAAATCAGAATCGGAAGCATTGCTGTCGAACCCGAAACTGAGGAGAGCAAAAGCCCGCGCCTAAAATCCCGGAAGACGAAATTAGCGGTCTGACCAGCCGCTCGGAGCGCTGGAGGCAGTGTAGTAGCTCGGCCGCTGGGCTATACGGGAGTGTCCGCTCTTTATGTATTATGATTCTCTATGATCGCCTTTGGTGGCTCGGACGCTTCGAGCAGGGCTTCAGGTGGCCATGGTGAACGACCTGTTAGAGCTGGGCCTGCCGTCCTTAGTACACATCGCAATCACCACCGGAAGTGGGGCAATAAATCTACACTGTCGCCCCCGAAAGGGTTGACGCTCATGGCAAGAGCACCTTAAAGATTCTTCCAGTGATCCCCGATTCTGCGAACGATTCTCGAAAACCACCAGTTTGGCCAGCCTATAGTATGTTTATTAAGTAATATTGGCCAGCTGATGAGACTTGCTATTGAATGCTTAAAGAGCTGGGGAACTGGGGAGCAGACACTTTTTCGTTTGTTGGCGGAGTCGGTCCCAAAAACAAGTAATTCTTATGGCAAATGTTTAATTTGGGAGCTTTTTTTCTAGGAGGCACTTTCTCAGGGGCCTTTTTATCTGGGGAGGTTTTTTCTGGGGGCATTTTTTCCGGGAATGTTTTTACGTAAACCTAAAGTGTAATAGAGAATATCTCAGTAGCAGATGACATTGCCTTGCAACTGAAGGGCCGACCTGAAAATGATGATTAATGGCCTAGATAACTAGAGCAGAATGGCTGGCCTAAAAAATTAATACGCAGAAGCCTCGGAAGGGAACGGCAGTTTACGGCAGGTATAGCCAGGCACTAAACCTGGACCACGAAATGGAAAAAAAATATAATTAGAAGAGTGGGATGGAGCACACTGCGCAAGTACTCATCCACATCATGAGTGACAGGTTACCGTATCACAGCAGAGAACAGCACACTACTACAACCGTCCGGCATTAAAAGAAACGTACAACCCAACGAAAAGTATTCAACTCAAACTAAAGACAGCTCAGAGTTATAGAAAAGAAAATATGTGTAACGTTAGGATATAGGTAGAATCGCGAGTTACTGATGTTCCTATGAAAGAAAAGAAGAAATTAACATGGGCAGGACCTATAATGTGAAGGAAAGGTAACTGAGGGTCGGTAATTGTGACATACTAGATTCCGATGGAAGGTGGGCGGATGAGATTAATAAGCTGTCGGAAATTGTGTAGGATATGGAAGAAGCTTTGTTCCGCAGTGCGTGTAGTGAGGCTGGTGATTTCTGCAACACACAAGGCACAGTTGTGTCTCGCTGTACTTTTTATTTGCTCAGCGACTCCCTATACAGAAAACTTATACATGATGTCGACGCAATAAATATTAATAAGCTGTCGGAAATTGTGTAGGATATGGAAGAAGCTTTGTTCCGCAGTGCGTGTAGTGAGGCTGGTGATTTCTGCAACACACAAGGCACAGTTGTGTCTCGCTGTACTTTCTATTTGCTCAGCGACTCCCTATACAGAAAACCTATACATGATGTCGACGCAATAAATAGTTGGCTGTAGTTTAGCTCTGGTTAGCTTAAGTTGAAAGCAACGTCGGAAGCTTCTTTTGCCCGTAACATTATTCCCCTATCACGCCCTATCAATGTAAGATGCTATATAATTTAGGACACTTAAAGGCCCACTGTCCACCCTCCGGTCAAAAATATTTTCTTTCCCAGTGACTGTGAGACTTCGCCCCTAGAACGCAAGGCCGCAAAATGTTTTTGAAAAAAGTAGCTAATAACGCAGTTACAGCCACCGCAATCACCCGATTCTGTCATGCTTCTCTCCTTCCGTTCCCTCACAAAGGTTTTTCACTCTCCTGCCCGAGGTCGTCTAGCCTCCGCAAGACAAATTCCCCTTCCTCCTCCGCGTTTGGCGGGAGATGGGGCGGGGCACTCCGCGAGCGCGAAAGAAAGAAAGAAAAAAAAAAACAGGCGAGGGAGCGCGCGCCGCTAGATTCAGTCTGGCCGTGGCGTGGGAAAAGCGCGCAGCGAGCGGTAGACACCCATCCTTCTCCCGTCAGTCAGCGAGACGGACCAATGGACGTCGTTCGCGGTACGTACGTCATTACTGGGGCCCGTCGGGCCAGCGCAGGAAACGGGGAAGCTGGCTTCCCAAAGGACAGCATGAGAGAGCTTTGAATTGTATTTTCGATGCTTTGCGGCGCGCGTGTCACTCTAGCATTTTGCACAGACTATCTCCGGTACCTGATCGAAACACTGGGCTCCTTTGCTTAAAAGGGCCTTCCCTGGACAGTGGCCCTTTAAGCTCATCCTTCGAGGGTATGACGCGAGAGCATAAGCTACCAGCCCACATATAAAGTCACGCTTCAACCAAGCCGTATGGACGTGCCTGCGTGTCGTAAGTGTGACGAGAATGCAAGCGGTTCTGGCAGGCTGATTCCGATATCACTCTCCTATATGAAAGAAGCAACTCGAGTTGGCAGCTCCTGCCCGTGGCATAGGGGTAACGTGAATTCAAATGTCATGGCAGGCTGATTTTTTTAAGAGAAGACCGTAGCTACACATTTTCAGGGCGTAGCTGCGGCCACCCGAGGTCTCGCTTTGGCTGCAATAGTGTTGCTTTCGCAACAGAAACCGGTCTGCTGTAATTCTATAGCGCGCTTAATACGAGCGCCTTGCGAGGCTCGAGCGTATGCAAATAGGCTCCCGCTTACGTTCGCCTTTGCAGAAAATGTTCTCTCCAAGCGGGAAAGAGGGTTAAGGGTAATTTGGAGAGGGGGCTCAGAAAAACTCACTCCTTGCGGCGGATTTATTGTTTGGGTCCAGTCGACTTCACTGATTTTCAACCCAAGACCTGCTTATAAAGACCCGACAGTGCGGCTCAAGCTGAGTGGACTCGACTCAACACGATTTACATAAAGCCGCCTGAAGGAACTGCTGGTTGAGGCGGCTCCTCGCGTTGGGACGAAAAACTAGCTCACGGCTGCTCTAGTTTTCGCTCCAGCCATTTCCTTCCTGCTTGAGCGCACTCCGATCTCGCTGAGTTCCCGTCCCTATTCCGTTCCCGTCTCTATTGATTTCGCTGTCATTATATCGCCTAAGTCGTCGTGGGCAATACTGCGGCGTTTTCCGATTATTTTGATTGCTAATGGAATTTATTGTGTCTCGACCCCTTTTCTTTGCACCTTTTTATACACACACAACTCTCTCAAACAATTTCAGTCAGGCGAAAAAGCGGGAAATCGTGCTTAAATTTTTTCTTCTTGACAGCATAACAATTCCTGACAGAGGTGGCTATTGAAGCAATCGTTCTTTTCTTCTGTGCAGCATACTGTAACTTGGGCCGCTCGCTGTATTGACAATACTCCGCAAAACTTTGTATATATAACATTTCAAAGCGGAAGTCGCTGCTCCGCTTTTTTGTTTCGACAGGCGCTCATAAACATAAACACATCTAAATTAAGCTTCAAATTTACAAATGTGACACAGATTGGTATTGAATTAAAACATGGCAAGTAAGTCTGTTCTCACAACCGCGCCATTTTTATATCCATTCCCGCCTGCAGACTGAGAAATGCATTGTTTTTCCTGGAGCTCGCAGTCGAACAGCTTATTTACTTCCTTTCTGCAATCAAAGTAAGGAGACCAAAAATTCCCTCGTCAGTCTAGAAAATTCGGTGGGTAGACCGGTTTACCGCAGCTGTTTTTCCGGTAGACTGATCCAACATCACCGAAGCTCCATACTCCACCTCGACCCTCGACTCGACTCTACCGCGTTTACATGCTTCCTGAAACTGGATCGAGCGAGTCCACATAGCCCTTGCGTCGGAGTTGACTGAGCTCGGCCCTTCGACTCCGCGATCCAACCCCGTGGCGTTTATATGAACCAAGTGACCGGATTTCGACCCGATAATCAATTGAACCCACTCTTGTCAGGTCTATTTAAAGGCTGCACCGACAGCTTCCCTAAAAAAGGACACTGGAACCTTGTTGTAAAAAAGGATGAATTGAATGAAAATCAGTGAGAAAGAAGTGCTGCCACATCACAGTATCAGCGCTTATGTGAATCCGATAAAGCAGAGGGGAGCAGAGTTGTTCGGTAGAAAACTGGTAACTGGTTATGTTAACTGGAGTATACACCTCAAATGCGCCGCAAGGGGTGAGTTGACACACAGCCTCTCCGTAAATTAAATTTAACCCTATTTAACGCTTGGGGAAAGCTTTTCGGCAGGGAAAGACACAATTGGTAACCGATGTATCACTCGTGCGGTCGCTCTCCTTGCACAAAGGTTGACTCGCTCTTATCGAGCTCATGGGAACAGTCAGCGAGTTGGGCAGACCCTGCTCGAACCACTGACTCGACCTGCTGCTGTCGGGTTCACGTAAACAAGGCTTTATGTATTTTATGTATTTTTATTTCTTACACGCAAAAAAAAGGCAAGTGAAAAAGTGAATTTCAAGACATTATAGTGTCATGTGGTCGAATATACTTCTATTCCCGACCCCATGTCGCAGGACCACCATAGATGCTGGTTAGCATGACGTCGTTTTCTTAAACTAATATATGAAAAAAGCCTATAGGCTCTCACTCTGACGCTGCTAAACAGCCCTGGACCTGTTGAACGCTTAATACCTTTGCCATTTAACAAATTTAAAAATCGCATCTAACTCATCACAGTCGTCCAAGTTATACTTTTTCTTCGCTGTAGATAGACGAACTTTATTAGTATTTGCTGCCTAAGGTAAACCTTAATGATACAGATGTTCGTCACGTAAGAACAAACCAATATGTTGGTAGCGAACGTCTCTAGCTGTAACTAAACCTTCAGACCACCATGCGTACAGGGCAGCGTATGCTCTGGACCTAGAGTGTATACATTAACAGGAGCTGTTGGCGGGCTAGTTGGTGAATGTCTACTGTAGACATCGCCTGCGCAAACGCTCCGGCAAAAGACGGGCGGATATCTCTTCTCGTGCCCCGCCGCGGTGGCGCAGTGGTTAAGATGCCCCACTGCTGTGTCGTAGTAGCCAGGTGTGAACTCGACCGCTGGCGGCTGCGTTTCGACGAAGGCAAAACGGAGAGGCATCCGTGTGCTATGCGATGTCAGTGTACATCAAAGATCCCCAAGTGGTCGAAATTAATCCGAAGCCCTCCACTATGGTACCTCTTTCTCTCTCTCCGCTTTCACTCCCACCTTCCTCCCTTTCCTTATGACATGGTCCACGGAGAAAGGGTGACAGATACTGCGCCTTTCCATTTCTAACCAATTTACAATCTACTATTAGTGCATACACGAGACAATGATTTGTTTAAAACCCAAAACATGGGCGGATCTTGGCTAACAGCGAGAAGTCTGACCTCGAGAGCGCAGGAACGAGAAACATGCCACCCGCGATGTGGCCAGAGACCCACCGGCCGCCGGGTCACGAACTAGGTGTCAGGTAATACGTACGCATGAGGCGATGTGTATAAAATCGGTACAAACCTACGGATGATACGACAGAAGTGGTGTCTCTAGATGGTGGCAAGTAGTGGTGCTTCCATCCGGGGGGCGTGGGGCTCGCGCTTACACTCGCTTGCTGCATTGCCAGCTCCGGCTGCTGCTTCGACGTCCACGGCGGCTTGTGCTTTTCCTCGTAGGGCTCGAACCTCTGGGCATCACCGATTTTGGCCGTTGGGCTAGTTTCTGTCTCAGACTTCAGCTGCAGTTTGGGCCTCTGGTTGGGCGCCAGCTCATCTCCGCTCTCGTCCTGGCTGTCCTCGAGGGGTTTGAGGCGGCTGAACTTTTGCACAATCGCCGAACCCACCGAGTCGCTGAAGATGTTGACCGTCGTACGGAAACGGTCGCTGCACGCAGCGTCGGTAAGCACAGTGAAGTCTACGATCCCTCTAAACAAATAATTTCTTGTATCAGCAAACCTTGTCTGGTTTGAATTCATTTTTTTTTTCTCTGATGATCTATTAATGCCGCCCCCTGCGACAAAGGGTGCCTTATTATTGGAAAAGCGCAATGACGCTGACCTAGCTAGGAAGAGGTACACAGGTCCAATAAACACGAAACGTTTGCATACAAACACCGTAAAAGAGCTGAAAAAATGGCTATAGACGTCTTGCGCAAGTCCGAAATCCATCACCGTTGTCAGGAACAAGAAGTTCCCTCCTTTGCTCAGAGACGCGAAACCTCCTCGGCCACTATTTTTACAGGGATGCCAGGAGAAAATGGGGGAAAGGATCGCTGCACGTGCTTTTCCACGAAACGATCTCCTTCTTTCATCGACGTGACGAACAGTTGAACGATAATTACGTGCAGTGCAAGCATTTTCTATGTCCTCGCAAATGGACATATTATGTTGTTCCCCCCTGCCCTCGCTTCAAGGAAGAAAACACGGCCAGGTTCGCCTGTGTAGTAGTGTAGAGGGAAGATGCACGTGTCATGGCATGTTCACAGAACTCACACGTCTCTGTACAGGCTAAGTGCATGACATAAGCCCTGTACGCAACTACTGTTTGAGCCTAACCCACTATTGTTAACGAATTTCTGTGCAAAATATGCTAGGGAGCAGTGGTGGCCCGTGCCGTCAAACTTAGTTCGCCTGGCGGCCGAAAGGAGTGTGCACTACAGGAAAATGACAGCCCAGTCATGACTGCCAAGCAGAACGGCTGCAAACACAAACTATTTTGCACCCGCCTCCCCACTGTCGGGACGCGGTCCATGGACAATATCATCGTTGTAGTTGTAGTGGACGTACACGACACAGTCTATGGCGAAGACGAGGCTGATGTCTCGGCTGGACACTTCCAGTGCCATCAGAATCATGAGCACGGTTAGCATGCTGCTGTTCGGAATGCTCGCCGCGCCCAGGCTGGCCAGCACCACCATCGTTCTGCGAGACACAGTCATACAGCAGGTCATACATTCGCGGGCCGCAAACTAGCGAAGCTGAGGTTTCCAAATTGCCCGTAGCCCCTGCTTAATCTCGCGTCAAGCCCACATCTTAGACTGTGTAAACACCCGTCCCATATGTGTGTAACCAATCTCGCCATTTCCAAGGAAGTACATAAGGAACACATTTCTTGCCAGATAGACCATTCAGGAAGCGTCATGCAGGTAAATTAAGTGTAGCTGTTTTCTTCGATATTCGCAAATGCGCCATCTTCGTGGTCTTCAGCGCAACGTTAACACCCGCGTTTAATTCAAAGTACAGATGCTCTGAGCCTGTGGTCTGCAAACGGAGAACGTAATTTCAGACCCCCCTGACGCGCTAATAATTCTACTTCTCAAACAGCTGCGCAAATGTAAGATGCACCCCCCCCCCCCCTCTATTTTTCTAATGTCAGGGCCCTCTTACCCGATGATGAGCAGCTCCTCGGCGCCCATCTCAAGTCCGTCCAGGCGGGCCATGAGGACGGCCGTGGCTGCGGCGACGAGGGCCGTCCCGGACATGCTCACGTTGGCGCCGACGGGGATGACGAAGCGCACGATGCGGGGCTCCAGGCCGGCAAGGTCCTCTAGGGCCTCGATAGTGTCCGGCACGCTAACGGTGCGAGACGCCGAGCGGAACGCCTTCATTGCCGGCGCCAGGGTGACACGCAAGAAGCCGCGAGGGTCCTGCAGCCGGACGAGCCCCGCTGCCATCAAGGGTCGATCCTCACGGAGCACTTGCCACTTGCCACTTTCAGCGTAGCTACCCGACTTTCTAGGCGATCCACAACATTCTTATTGAGACTTTCTTCCTCAAGAAAATAATTAAAATGGCTACATAGTATTTACTAATTAACATTTATGAACAAAAATACAGCAGATTAGGATGGGCGACTCTGCACAGCTCTGAATTGGTTTCATTGGGGCTAAGCTCGCCATAATTCTTGCAACATTTGTTACATATAGCTCGGAAACCTGGTATATCTTACAAAACGACTTTAATTATATCGAATTCTGGCGCGGCAAATGGTTCATGTCTCTGAACACAAATAAGACGTCACTAATTACATTCAACCGTGGACCGTCCTTTCATCCACCTACATACTATATATTTGGCTTTAAAATTTCCGCAGTTGACTCTTATAAATATCTCAGTGTAACCGTTACCCCTTCCCTCAATTGGTCTACTCACGTCTCTAACGTTGCTAAAGACAGCAATATATAAGACCAAACGTAAGCATAAATTCAATATTAAACAGGACAAAGAATGTATCTTCCCGAGTGCCAGACATCGCTTATATTTGTGTGTACGTGCTTGAGTGCGTGTGTGTACTTTGCACACTTTGTGAGTGCGCACCTGGCGCGTGGCAAGCACGTAAAGGACGGGCAGCAGCCCCAGGCCATAGGCGGCAAGTCCGGCAAGTGTGACGTGGAAGAAGGACCGTGCCATGCCGTACGCCCGGTCCCAGTCGCGTAGCTGCGTCAGCCGGGTGGCGACCAGGAAGAAGACGCCGATGGGCGAGAACCAGGCGGTCAGGTGGGACACGGTGACCGTGGCGTTGCTCAGGCCCACGAACAGGTTGAGCAGCGCATCCGACTCGCTCACCGCCACCGACAGCACGGCGCCCAGCATCACCGACACCGACAAGATGCCCAGGATGTTGGCGCGGGACTCGGAGATCAACATGAAGGGCTCGTCGCCTTCCCATGAGTAACAAAAGAAGCGCAAGTGGGCAAGTGGGCAGAAGGCATGCCGAAGATACTGTTAACGGATTTTTTTGGTTTTTAGAACATAAGTCGAATTCTTTGGCTCCTTTTCGCTTTGCTCACATGTATGTTTGGCAGAAAAAAGTTCGTTTATTACAGAGCAGATCAGATTTAACATTCTTTTGTGCCACTAGACTCAAACGCTTGAAGCATACACAGAGAAGAACATTGTGAACATGATCTTGAAGCCAGTGGCGGTGTAGCCAAGCCTCTGAGATCCGCGGCTAAAAGTATTAGAAGTGCTCAAATGGGCTGATGGGAATGTGATGAGTTGGGCTTGTCCTCTAAACTTTCTTCTTTTGTTCTATCGGTCTGCATGCTACATAGCACATGCTGTATCGCTATATGCGAGATTATCGATACGGTTACTCCACTAAGCTATCATCATCGATACCATCTGTCAATAATACCAACTTACTATATCCTGTTATTTAATACAGACTGTGTTTTGTTGTATCCGGTGCCTTTTTTCACAGCCGGCGTCTCTATAGCGTTTCGTATAGCCGTTGTGTTCCAATATAACCGATGTCTCAGTATCGGATTTTCGCTATAGCCGGTGTTTCGAAATGACCTCGAGGCTCGACACTAGACGCCAATACCGCCGGAAAATTTTCGAATTCGTGACGCTTCAAGTGCTATCACATTTAAATTGTATCGAGGCCCAACAGTTTGTTCACGAAATTGAACAGTCATGACAACGCCTGTTTTGTAAGTCATAAAAGTTCCGTTTTCAATACCTTTGATGCCAGAATGCATCAGTCTAACGGCAAAGAGTAGCTGCAGTTCGTAGCCCGTGTTTCAGAATTCTTATGAATGGAAAATTCGCCTGCGAAAAGAGGTACAATAGGAAATTATGAAGCGTGATTGCTCACCTGTCGAGTTTGTCCCAATCGTGACGGTCTGCAAGTGAAGGAATAAGTTATAAAAAAAAAAGAGTTAGGCAGGAAGCGTCGTTTACATTCGCATCTGAATTCATTCTCGCATCGAGAAATGAATTGATGTCAGCGCACGTTAAAGATCCCCAGGTGGTCGAAATTACTCCGTAGCCCTCCACTACGGCTCCCCTTTCTCTCTTTCCACTTTCTATCCCACCTCCTTCCTTCCTTTACGGCGCGGTTCAGGTGTCCATAGAAACAAGTGTGACAGATACTGGCTTCCCTTCCTGTGAACTAATTATTATTATTATTATTATTATTATTATTATTATTATTATTATTATTATTATTATTGTTGTTGTTGTTACTGTTATTATTATTATTATTATTATTATTATTATTATTATTATTATTATTATTATTATTATTTTTATTATTATTATTATTATTATTATTATTATTATTATTATTATTATTATTATTATTATTATTATGAGTAAAAGAATAGTTGTATGAAGCACTTCCTCCTTCCTCCCTTTCCTTATGTTGCGGTTTAGGAGTCCAATGAAACAAGTGTGACGGACACTGCGCCTGTTATTGTTGTTGTGGCTATAGGAAGAAAGAAAAGAAAATGCACGGGCCTGCTACTGGCTCTGTAGCTGAGCCACCTCCGCTGCCTCGTGCGGACAGAAGAGAAAATAGAGAAGAAAGAAAAAGGAGAGGGAGAGAAAGACACGCGCCGCAACAGCCATCGTCCACAACATAAGCGGTGGCGGGTGCAATGACGGCCTACAACAGAAAAATTCAACGCTGCTGAACCGGATATTGAGCGAAAGCAATAGCTTCGGATGACCGAGCATTCTTCTAATTCTTCTTCTTCTTCCCCAGCCCACACATAAAGCCCCGCTTTAACCAAGCCGTATGAATGTGCCTTAGTGGCCTAGAGGGGTAACGAAATGCCAAGGTCCTGGCAGGCTGACTCCATCATAAGCGTCCCATGTGAAACGAGAGACCCAAGTTGGCAGCTCCTGCCAGCCCACATATAAAGCCCCGCTTTAACCAACCGATATCAACGTGCCTTAGTGGCCTATAGGGGTAACGTGAATGCCAGGGTCCTAGCAGGCTGATTCTGACATAACCGTCCCATGTGAAACGAGAGACCAAAGTTGGCAGCTCCTGCCAGTTTGGGGTCGTCTACGGGGGTCGTCTAAAGGTCAAAGGTCAATGGTGGCCACCGCCGTTCCACGCTGAAGGCTCAAACTGCGAGCAGTATTGCTTTCGCAATAACAATTTGGTGGCAGGCTACCCCCCGCCGCAAGCGGCTTTGACCTATCAGTCCAAGCCCAGTAGGGCCAAGAACAGGCGTCCTTCACCACCGATCGTTAATCTTAACCTTACTGTGAACCATTTCTATAAGTAGAGCATGAAAAAAAAATGACAATTAGACGTCAAAATAGCCAAGGACGCCGTTGTAGTGTGTAGACGTCAAAACAGCCATGGGCGTCGCTATTGTACACATGATGTCAAAAACGTGGGACAAAGACAAAAAGCAGGAAAAAAAGAAGCAAATGAGTAAAAAATGGCGAAATGACGTGAAAAGAGTCGCAGGAAACGCTTTAGGCTTTCATCATCATCATCAGCAGCAGCAGCAGCCTGATTATACCCACCGCAGGGCGAAGGTCTCTCCCATATTTCTCCACTTAACCCGGTTCTGTGCTAGCTGCATCCACTTGACCCCTGCGAACTTCTTAATCTCATCCGCCCACCTAACTTTCTGCCGCCCACTGCTACGCTTTCCTTCCCTTGGAATCCAGTTTGTTACCCTCAGCGACCATCGGTTATCCTCTCTTCGCACTACATGTCCTACCCATGTCCATTACTTCTTCTTAATTTCCACTAGAATGTCGGTAACTTGAGTTATTTCTCTGACCCACTCTGCACGCTTTCTATCTCTTAATGTTACCTCTACCATTTTTCGTTCCATAGCCCTCTGGGTTGTCCTCAACTTAAGTAGAACTCTCTTGGTTAGCCTCCACGTTTCAGTCCCATAGGTGAGTACAGGCAAGATGCAACTGTTGTATACTTTCCTCTTGAGCGATACCGGTAAGCTGCTAGTCATAATCTGCGAGTGCTTGCCAAATGCGCTTAAGAAAGTATAAGTGCTTCCAACATTTTTATAATAGAAATATGCGACCCGCTGCATAGTTTTGACTTGGCGTCGTACACTGGGGTGTAGCGTTGTGTGCTTAATGGCCCTAATTGAGCATCTGCATAAGGATGACGCACCCAGAGAAGGCCACGCAGAAACATTTACTTTCCGTAATCAGAAGCACGACCCTGGACACAGCAACGATTTTCTTGGGAACCATGTTGACCATGTTTTGCGCTATAATAGTCCTAGTGTAGCCCATGGCCTTACCGAATCTAAGGCAGACGATGAAGATGAGCGCTTTCCGTACAATACGGGTCGCAGATCTGCATATTGGGATATCACTATACCTTGAGCTTACTTTGGAGTGATCGCAGGTCGATCAGCAGGACTCGAAAATTGTTTTTAAAGTGGCCGTCGCAAGCAGACCACTACCACAATTCGATATTTACAAATGCGTCACAAGACTCCTGAACTAAAATGAAATCTGCAAAGCGACAAGAGAAAATTGCTAGTCCTTTATAGTACTAGGTATAGGCCTAACAATTAATACTATACGACTTATGTATGGAGTATGGTAAACGGTATGTGATTCATTTGGAAAAATCACATGTTCATTGGGCTTCCATTAAATAAAAAGGGGAAAGTGCAAGCCGGCCGGCTTCTTGTTGAGAAGACGACTTCGTGAAGCACCACCAGAAACTAAACTATTAGCATATAATACATTTATACGACCAGTTCTCGAATACGGTAACAATTTGGTTCCCTTATACACAGCAGCTTATTAACAAAATCGAAGGAGTACAGCGAAAGGCAGTTAGATTTATATTTAACAAATATAGGATCACTGATTCGCCATCCCAATTGCTTAAAGAAGCCTCTATTCTTACTTTACAAAACCGCGCCAAACTTGCACGACTAAAATTGCTCCACCAGTTATTACACAATGCACTAAACATAGATAGCTCCTTGTATATATCTTTAGATGAATGCAGACCTTCCCGCCATAAACACCCACAAACTCTCAAAGAATATTCTTTCCGTACCGAGTGTTTTAGATATTCATTTTTTCCACGTGCAACTACCGAATGGAACGGTTTGGATCCCCACATCACTAACAGCACATCATTGCCGAAATTTGTAACCCTTCTAGAAGAACTACTACACAACACGTAAACCATTTCGAACCAAATATAAGAAGCCAGTTACAATACTCTAAATGAAAGCTATTGTATTACTACATTATTTACCTTGTTTAACTGCATTATTACCTAGATATGCTGTGTAAGACATTGCTGATCACCTGCTGTTTTCTTTTCCTATATTCATGTATTTGTAACCTTTGTATCGCCATTATTGTAGTCATTGTTCAATTATATGCCCATCCTGTAAAAATCCCGATGGGGATTGACAGTATCTGAAATAAATAAAAATAAAAATAAATAAAATAAATGGCGTTCCGGCAAAGAGGACGTCAAGTTCAAGGTTTCAGTGGTGCTTGTCGACGGTGCAGATTAGATGGAGTTTTATTCAATTTAAGAGCATTATACTTCGCACGTCCGGGTCTGTCACGTGTCCGCTTAGGGCGTGAGTTAGAATTTCTCCAAAGCAGTGTTCACCATAGGGGGTTGCCATCCTAGCTACTCAAGATGGCGGCCACCCTCTCACCCTAGGTCACGTGATACCACCCAAGATGGCGGCCACTCTAGTCCCACTATATAGGCAATCACTGGTCGAAGACACAAGCGAGTAGTACCAAATGATTCGTCTCGACGACGTTACGATGAACGCGATAACTGCGATATATTAGGGAGTGACGAAATTCAGGTTCTTCCGATGCCCCACAGATGGTGCTTTAATCGACGCCGAGGTATGCGGGAAAAGACAAAGGGGTACTAACAGTCATGGTTCAAATCCTGCTGTAATCACGAATGCTGTAACCACTATTTCAGTTCAGTCTATCCGAAGAGAAAGGCAATTTGTTATCATTGTAATTTAATTTTTCCCATTTTCAAGTGGAGAGAACAGAGGGCAAAAATACGGTTTGACCGGCACTCGATACTGCAAAACCGATAATTTATAATTTACATTTTATTTTTGACGCATAGTTCACACTCTGCTGGCAGTGCACTAATGTGTGCCGACTTCAGGTTTTTGTACTCACTGTGTGGACGCAAGCTGCGAGGTAGTTGTCGGGGAAGAGGTTTCTGCGTGCAAAAAGTGGAAATTGTGCTTGTCATCAGCCGATATAAAAAATCACTTCTACCCAATACCACGCAGCAGACTGAGAGAGGCATGTTAGCCATAACTGCAAACAAAAA
The DNA here is from genome assembly GCF_055883805.1 of Amblyomma maculatum. NCBI lineage: Eukaryota > Metazoa > Arthropoda > Arachnida > Ixodida > Ixodidae > Amblyomma > Amblyomma maculatum. Next base: position 120,207,872 of record NC_139351.1, on the reverse strand, counting down.
ACAAAAACATATACAACGAAACAAACAGGCAAACAAACAACAAAAACATGTGTCCAATTTCTCCATCGAAATGCGGCCTCTGACAGCAGAAGGCAGACTTAAACCAGAACGGACCCGTATGGTGTAGCATGATCGGGGCTTGCGGAGAAAGGAACTACAGAAAAGTAAATCGTTATTCGAAGTTGCCCTGTCAGCCTCCAGGATACGCCATCTGGCAGGCTACATAGGTGACAGTGCACTGTAAACAAAATCGAAGGGGCGGTGAAGGGTGGCAGTTCCTGGCCCTACGGGGCTAGGACGGCATGTCAACGCCGCTTGCGGCGGGGGCTAGCCAGCCACTGATTTTTATCTGTTGTAGGCTGTCATTGTACCCGCCACTGCTTCGGTGGTGGACGACGGCTGTTGTTGCGGCGCGCGTCTTTCTCCCCCTCTTCTTTTTTCATTTCTTCTGTTTTCCCTTCTGTCCGCACGAGGCAGCGGAGGTGGCTCAACTACAGAGCCAGTAGCAGGCCCGTGCATTTTCTTTTCCTTCTTCCTAAAGCCACAACAACAACATAAACAAAATCGCACCCTGAAAGGTGCATTTCCGTACCAATAACTTGCACCCCCCAGAAAGGGTGCACCGAGGTACTGATAAATCCTTTTAGTGGGTGCAGCAACACTGCATTCATTAAAAGGGTGCACCAGTTCCTCAATGCACCCTTCCTGAAGGGTGTGCTTAAATATATGAAAAGTGTGCAATATTGTTTTTACAGTGTAGTCGAATATAAAGTAGCTTTGCGCACTCAAAAATGCTATTGGCATTAATTTTTTGCGCCCTCGAAGAAAGTTGGCAGTACCGCAGGCGGCTCAGATAGGGCTCGGTCCGTCTCTTATGGGGCAATAAAATTTTGACTCCCCCTGATCCCCACCTCCCTCCAAAAAACAGAGTCCGTAAAAAAACGGTACGAAATGCTAACGCCGTCATGAGGGGCCCATGTAATGAATCGAAACGACGTACGTGCACTCAAATACGGCAAAGAATTAGGCGGTCGAAATTTCCGGAGTCTTCCACTACAGCGTCTTTCATAGCCCGAGTCACTTAGGGGCGTTAAAAAAAGAGTGGTTCACAGGAAGGGAAAGGCGCAGTATCTGTCACACTTGCTATGTGGACACCTGAACCGCGCCGTAAGAGAAGGGATGAAGGTGGGAGTGAAGGTGGAAAGAGAAAGGGGAGCCGTAGTGGAGGGCCACGGAGTAATTTCGACCACCTGGGGATCTTTAACGTGCACTGACATCGCACAACACACGGACGCCACTTCGTTTCGCCTCCATCGAAACGCAGCCGCAGTGGTCAGGTTCGAACCCGGGAACTCCGGACAGTAGTCGGGCGTCTTACCACTGCACCACCCCGGCGGGGCGGGGCGTTAAAACCCACAAATCAAATCAAACCAAACGAGATTCAGCTCTGCTCAGATATCCCGTGCGGGGCATACCAAAGTTTACAGATCCTCAAAATCTTTAAATGATGGCGCATGCAGCTCTTATAGATTGGATAATTAAGAGTAAGCGAATAGTGAGCAAAATATTACGCTACGATTTCAAGTTGTCCTTAAAATAGCCCGTTGTGCCTTATTGCGGTGCGGGCTGAGAAATGTTATTGCAATTTCTTTTTTTTTTCTGCCCACAATAATGTATGTTCTTATTGTAGCCTTCCCTTTTAAATGTCTGGCCCACAGAAGCAGCTTAGGTGATACGACGGCGCGCCTCCTTGCCAGCAAGCCGAGAGAGGGCGCTACCACGAGTCTGGCCTGCAACGTCCAGCCGCCAATCTACATCACCGCGCACGATGCTAACGTCAGTTGCTAGCCAGCGCTTGTTGAGGGGCAGGATCAGTGAAGGCTGTTTAAAATGGGTCTTTATATTGGCTGTATAAGCCAGGAAAAAATAAATGGGGCCTCAGACGGTTAAGAGGCTCCTCGAGCAGCTGTTTTCTTCCGCTGCCGGAGGAAGACCCCTTTACCATTGCCGTCCCCGTTTCGAACACTGCGGTCACTTGACCCAGCCACCGGTTCCAGGAACAGCAGGGGCCACCTCCGAGTTGCAATGCAGGGAAAGGGGGAGACTGCAGTCGCTGTTCGCGATCCTAAATAAACACATAAAAGTGTCCGTGAAAAGCGCGTTTTCTTCTAACGAGAGCCCCGCGCCCTCAACGAGGCTGGCATCGCTTGGCACGCAGGGTCGGCTGGTGCGCTCGCGGCACTAACAATTCGTGTTAACGGGCACATATATCATCAATGTCTCGGAACCGCGATTCTTCTAGCACCATGATCAAAACGTGACGTTTTGCTGTGGTTGACATATGCCTTCGCTGTCATCCTCTTCACGGGAATCATCGCACGAAGAAGCGATTTTATCCCCGATCGTTGCGCGATGGAAAAATGACGGCATGGGGAGAAAGTGCTTCGTTCCTCTATGTAACTCCGGTTACAAGACGTTCTCTAAGAAGATGTCCATGTTCACTGCTCCAAAAGATTCCACCATAGCGGTGCAGTGGTGCAGCGCTCGACTATTGCGCCCAAACATGCGGGATTGAATCCCGGCTGCGGTGGCCGATTTTCGATGGAGGCGAAAAGCACGACGCTCGCGTGCTTTGCGATGTCAGTGCACGTTAAAGAACCCCAGGTGGTCGAGATATCTGGAGTCCTCCGCTACGTCGTCTCTCATAGTCTGAGTCGCTTTGCTGTTAAACCCTACAAACCAAACTAAACCAAGAGATGAGCGCCGCTTAAAAGCTGACCGCTCAAGGACCGCTTGCTGAATGAAGACAACTGCGAGAAGCTGTCGCGAGAAGCTTTTTGAACCGAGTTTCGTTATCAAAACATGGCAAGCTCATTATACATTGTGAAGATGTTTCCAAGTGAGCCACGAATTGCTGTTATGGCTGGAGAACCCGTTTGGACTATTTTCCCGTTTGCCTGGAATACTTGTCGAAGATACCCAGGTGGTCAAAATTACTCCGGATCCCTCCACTACGACACCCCTTCCTCTTTTTCCGCTTTCACGTTCACCTTTCTCCCTTCCCTCGCAGCGCTGTTCAGGTGTCCACAAAGCAAGTGTGACAGATACAGTGCCTCTCCTATCGTGTGAACTATTACTATTTGTTTATAAGAAAGGAAAGGTGCAGTATCTGTCAATGTCACTTGAAGGTGAGAACCTCCGTGACGCCGACTGCTCTCAAAGCTGGCGTAGTGAAGCTTTCGCTTCAAAAGAGACAATCTTCGCGCAACATGAGCCCAGTGGGAACGCAAACCTGATAGAAGAGCAGTGCGCATGAGTGCAGGCCGTACCTGAGCAGGTCGAGGAATCCGTCGACGTGGGTGAGCCGTTGGCGTCGCCAGCAGGCCTCCCGCTGGGGACCCAGAAACAGCGCCACGCTGATACCGATGGCCGATGCCATGACTGCGCGCGGGAGGTGCAGGGAATGAAGCGGGAAAAGCAGTATTGTAACATCTAGCAAGAAGCAGAATTACGTGGTCGACATAGTCGGATTTGCTGAGTGCCGGTGTGAACGAAACTATACATAGCGGCAGCTTCTTCTCTAAAAACAGCTTTCTTAGATCTGCATGCGCTTTCGCTGAAATTCCTTCTCGAGTAACTTGCACAGTTTCCACGCTAGAGCATTTCAGGAGGTCATCTGTGACGTCAAAAATAAGCCTCCATGCGCAGAAAGCCAGCAGAAAGCAGAAGCAGAAGCCAGCAGCAGCCATGCGCAGAAAGCAGACCAGCAGAAAGCCGTCCGCCTGGCGGCTGAGGCCGCGAATAACCAATGTATATTCGCCAGTCCTTAGTCGCGGAGGTTCCAGCCCCCGTTCCTCAGGCCTGCGTGCCAGGAGCGGGGAGTAGGGGGCCTCCTAAATTGGTGGAAATTAAAGTTCTAATCAATCAATCAATCATCCATGCGCCAATATTGGAAGTGATATCCGTTGCAGCTAAGGGAGCCACTTTCATCAACTTATTACCTACGTCTCTTTTCTCGTACCCTTCCGCTTCTATTGTCACTCTAGGTACAGTTGTTTGCGCAATGAGATGCAGTTGCCGTGCGTTATTCGTAGCCTCCCCATCCCCCGTCTCACCATGGTAGAGGTACCAGCACGACCAGAAAAATAAAAAACAGCTCATCCTGGCCTTCAGTGTTCTTGTCACTGTAACTACGCAGTGTTAACCTAAATATATGCGCTACCAAGTGACCCGAGAAACGTACTGGCAAATGGCGTATATATTATGTTAAGCTAGCTGCATGAACCACCAGCATAAGCGCGCCACCACAGCCATTATCATCACCATCATTACTGTTAAGTGTTCCTACCATGCTACCCTAGTTTGTTTACCCTGCGGCAGGCGCTAGGTTTTGTTTCCAGACAACCGCAAGGCGGCGATGCGGTCGACAGTGAAATATCCCAGCTTGATAAAGGGTATGTAGAGAGAAGACGTCACCTTCAGGACTGGAAAATACTATCAAGATAGATGCTGTTGACATGGCATTGATGTCATAACGGGGCAGACTCCGCCACTATCACTACTTAGTTATAACGTTTTCGTGTTTTAAAGGGGAAAGCCTCACAACTAACACCATTCAGAAGGAGCTTTGTTCCTGGCAAAGCACGTGGACTTGCTTAAATCGCCACCGACAACATATTCTGGCGTCTCAGCGTTCCATTCTTTGCAATGCGACAATTTTCCGCAAGCTCATATTTTCGCCAAAGCCACGTTTTCTGAACCTCTTTCTTTACCCCAACGTGCCACCAATTCACTCCGCTTTCTATCCGCCTGAATCCATCTTGAGCTCTCAGTGCTCTGAGGCTTCCTAATTAGTGTAATGCGCTCTCCTCAGTTCGAGTCCGTTTACAGGCTGTATGCCTACAGTCGTCTCCCTTACACAGCTAGGCACGCTGTTCTCGATTATCAAGGCTCTTCTTTGGACTCTGACGGGTTCAAAAGGCGTGTCAAAGAAGCCCGCACTGCATTAACTAGTCAGAACTGTGATGCTCCCCGGAATGCCCCACTTACAGAATTCCCGATTAGAAAAAGCCTCACCGGTGGCGAGGACGAAGTAGAGCATGGCTAGCAAGCCGAAGTGTCCAGCCAGCAGGATATCGATGCTGCCCAGGCCGGCCACGATGCTGGACGCTAGCACGGGCATGGCTAGACACTCGAGCATGCGCATATACAGCTCTCCGGGGAAGTCCATCAACTGCAGCAGGCGTGCAGACACGCCTTGGTTGCGGATGTGCCAACCTAGCGTCAAGCCGCCGGCTGCCGCCCCCACCAGGCACAGGTTGAGTGAGTTCTCGGACATGCGGAACAGGCTGCCGCCTTCTTCTTCGGAGCCATGCCTGTAGGTGCCGCCAGTCCTGGCCGCCTCCAACTGCACCTAGAGGTGTGCCACGATGGTAGCTCCCGGCGCTAGGATGCAAAGAACATCTGAAGGAGGGTATACTGACCATCGCCGTCTCTTGCGTCCGAAGCCTGATCGAGCGCTCTTCTTCTATGTGGCGCGTGCATCTCGCGCAAGGTTCGCATGCGCCACTGGATTGGATTGGTTCTGAGGCTTTTCTTTTTTTACCAGGTGGACTATAAAGGTCCTAGCCAAGTCAATTCCCTGCTGTGACAGAGTGTCTCGCACTGGCGCAAAGCCACCAACACTATTTATCTAGTATGCCTTATCCAGTTCTCAAGGCGTCGTGCGCGCTCTTGATGGTGATGATGACTAAAGTCAAAATGGCACATGTCCACGGCGGAGGATTGGTCAGGGTACATTGTAGATACTAAATATATATGGTCAAGAACTGGTGGTGGCGGCGCTCTTGACCCTCCGCCCTTAAACTGCAAAAGGAAACAGAAGATGCAGCGCGAGCTGCGAAAACTTAAACGAATTCAAAAGGGAAAGTTTAATAAATGCGCGCAATGTGACGTGGAGAGGAAGCTATACCACTTGGTATGGGCATTTCAGTACAACACCGCAGTAGACAGGTAGACAGGATGAAAAGCCCGACGATTCAGCGGTGGGAGGAAGCGCTGTCCAGCTCGGATCCGAACGTTCAGCACCTGCTGGACTTAAAGGAAAAATCGACTGCAGAATCCAACGGACTCCCGGAATAGGGCGGCCGACCACCAAGTTTTATTTCAATAAAAAATGTTGTCATCATCATCCTTAACTAAGAAAGATCTTGCGTACCACGAATAATGTGATTTGGGTCCCTGGGTCCCCGCACGACCCCGCTGAAATTGATGTGTTTATGTCCCTCAGGATCATAACACTGGCAGCCCGGCCGGTGGCGATGGTCTGCACGGCCGGGTCCTCCGAGCGCAGCAGGGTCTCCCAGTCCTCCCAGGTCTTCAGTTGCTCTAGGCCCCGCGGGGGAGGGTCCGCCGGGCAGAGGAAGAGGATGTCATTGACTACGGGAAGGCATTTGGCTCAATAGAACCCTCATTCAGTCATACAGGCATTATTAAATCAAGGTGTAGATGAACCTTATCTGAAAGTACCCGAGAAGATATCCACTGTAGGGTGCATGGCTGCACAGCTACTGCAGTCCTCGGTAATGAACCTGATAAAATTCTGTTAAGTCTGTTAGGCAAGGGGACAATCTCCAGTATTATTCGTCGCTTGCTCAGAGGAAGTATTCAGAAGGCTGGATTGGAGAGGGATAAAGGTTAATGTAGAAAACATCAGTAAACTAAGATTCGCTTATCACATTGCGTCGCTTAATAGCATAGGAGACGAACTAAAAAGGATAAATAACGGCACAGACAGACAAAGCATAACAGTATGCCTTAATATTAATATGCAGAAGGCCAACTTTGTCGCAGCTGAGTTATTGCACACGCGCTAGCAGAGATTTCACGGCCATTTGTTCCGGCGCGGTCGGCCGCCGACAAAAGGACTATACACACGCGCACACACACAATCGTTCCCCGCTGTCTCCCAATCCCAGTGGGCCCACCAGTGCGTTCGTCTCTCGACGAGACCACTTGCCGCGCGGTGTCCCCCTGGTCGGTGGCCGATAGTCCACGACAAAATTAATGCTCAACAGCCTCGAAAATGAGCAGCAATTTGTGATAGGCAGTGAGGTGCATAAAATGGCAAGAAGCTTCTAGTCACAACAAATAATAGCCGCAGAACCAGACTACAGCACGGAAACCACAAAAAAGAATCCAAATAGGCTGGAGCGCATTCGACAAGTATTATAAGATTATGAGTGACAGGTTACCAATATATCTCAAGAAGAAATGTTTAGAAACTTTACCTTGCTGGTACTCACCTATATCAGGCAGAAACGTGGAGGCTATATTGATGAACACGCAGAGAGCTATGGAACAAAACATTCCAGGAGTGCATTTAAGTCGGCTTTGGCGCAGTAATGCGAAAACATTTCTCTTACTGCTGCCGGTTATTGTTGATGTTGTTGCTCTCACAAAAATGGCGCATGCTCACAAAGGTTATCGGTCATATCCAGGTGGTGATTACTGATTTGTATATTGCATGGAGTAGAAATGAGATATCAGAAATTTAAGCAAGTCAGTTTCAGTGGCAGAGATAGTTGAAGGTGGTTTAATGATTAATTTGTGAGACTTAATGAGCAAAAGAATAGGAAAGCAGAAATAGGAAGAGCAAAAACAGAATGTCGAAATTAGTGTTATAACAAAACTTTATGTTGGAAGACGTTTTGATTCTAGAACAATTTGAATGACAGATCATACATTCCCATTGGAAGAAGAGACGACGAAAGTCATCCACGGAGCTCCTGTGGCCAGGAGGCGAGAATTGACAACTGCTGTAATAAATGGCCACCTGGAAGATTATCTATTATAGAGTATCCACGACACGTAGCTATTTTCACAGATTCCTCACAACGGGATGAAATGGCAGCAATAGGTATTTATTCCCCGGCACTCGATTGGAGTTTCTCTGTACGGATCACAGATTACGCACCAATATTTACTGCTAAATTGCTTGCAATTAGTTTGGTCCTTCAAAAAGTTCCCTGTAACGCTACTCACGTAATCGTATACTCTCTGACTGCCTGACAGTCTTAGCTGCGGTGGAAAGCCCAAATATGCGTCTTTTGAAGCAAACCCTGATGTTTTTCCTTCCCTTACATTTACAGAAAGTACGATTTCCGTCTGTTCCGGGGCACTGCGGCATTACTTCTGATATATTGGCCAATTAACCAAATCAGCGCTCAATGGGTCCCATTTTGAGCGGTTTCAGATATTGCACTCTTTCAACCATGAGCCACACCTTGCGCCTACGCATTTCGAACATTCAAATTTTCATTGGAATGCCCGGTACTGTAACTCGAAGCATTGTGAGGTCTCCATGACGCTCATGCTTTGTAGAATTACTTGCCTCAGTCTTTATTTATGTCGCTGTGGATTCACGCCGTCGAATCTTTGTGCGTCATGTGATGACGTGTAAACAGTTGAGCATTATATCCTCTCCTGCCGCAGGTATGTTACTCAAAGAAGAAATTATTTAGAAATTCCTCTTGCTCGGATAGGACTGCCGTTTACAATTCCTGTCCTCCTCTTTTTTGGTGCCACCGTCAAAGCGTATACCCTAAAACTAGTGTGTGAGTTACTTCACAACTTTAATATTGCCACCGGAAGATTCGTGTTAGGGCTGATCTGTCTGAATTATACTTTATTATCTTTTTTTATATTTACCCTTTTTTATTGATTTCTATTCCTACTACCTAAAATTTTACAAAATACTTTAGCAACACTAATTCCTAATTAATAAGTTCTCTATGATACAGTCTAAATCGACATCATGAATTCTATTCTTACACCTGCAATGAACTGTGGCCAATCCCCCCCTGTGGGCATGTGCCATATGCACCGAAGGAGAAGAAGTGGTCACGCGCTCGGGCGGCTGCGTTCGGCGAAGGCGGTGGTGACTGGGCGAGCCAGACGTTCGCCTCCGCGGGCAACACATCCGCAGGGAGGCGGCGCCTCGCAGCTGTCTCCCGTCCTGCACGACGCAGGCCAACCAGCGCTCACAAATTGTCTTGGCTTGAGAGTGAGTCCCTCCGTTTCTCATCTTCGTCACCTGAGGGCAGCCTCGGTGCGTTCGAATTCGCCTCGCACTAGATCGAGAGCTTCGCAGTAGTTCCTACGTGTAACCGATTCGGTGTTGTGGCTGCATTGTTCGCGATCGCGAGTTCACCGAATCGAATGCCGCGGCTACGTTGCCACATGTGAGACAGAGCGCTAACAAGCTCATGGGTGCGCGATGTTGGTGTACTTAAAGCCCCGATTTGCAACATAACATGTGGCTCCATCTAGCGCCGTCAAGGCGATCTGGGCAGGCGCAGTCACGGCCGGTCTCGGGGGAGAGCGCGCGCTCTAAGCGCTCTCTCCCTCGAGACCGGCCGTGGGGCAGTGAAACACGCGGTGGCTGATTGTGATAACGGTTTGCAGCTGGCGCTGTGCTAATTCTCTCTGTGAAACACCATGTGGAATACCCATAAAGATCCGCTTTAACCACGCCCTACGAACGTGCCTGCGGCGCTTAGCGGTAGCAAAACTTATTACTGGACTAGGTTGTGCATTTTCGACCAAAAACAGGTGAAACAAACAAGACGTCGTCCTGTCTTCCTCTCTCGTGTCTACCTTGTTTTGCGTTAAACCTAGCGGTAGCGTCGGGATCCAAGGACCCCGGTGATTTCGATTGTCTTATCTTGCCAAAACGCTGGACCGCATTTTGGGTAAAAGTAAAAAGTTCGAGGAGCGCTTTGATACTTTGACATCCCCGCATCCGCCTTTATGATGCGGCAAACAGCTCTCAAAGCAGTGAATGTCTTCCAGGGGTATTTCCTACAGCATATAGGGGGCTATTATATGAATAGGAAAATATTTTACAGACTCCTCGTCAATGCAAATACATGTAGCACATCTTCTTCCTACCTAGATTCATCATAGCGCGATACACGACCCGCTTATTACTGGCTTTGGCACCTTCCTAGCTGGCCGTCTCGAGGAGCTCACGTTGGAGGATTGCGCTATGATAAATGTCGCGACTTCCGCGCTGACACACAATCCCACTCAAGCTTTTTTCAAATTTTCAGTTTTGTAAGCAGTAGTGTTTCTCTCCCTCTGTGATCTTTAACGCTGGTGATGCAGAACACACGGTCCAGAAGGAGTCCCCCTTTCGTGCCAATCTTCCACAAAGGCTGTACCGCTGCCAGTAAACCTAACTGGTCGATCGCATAGCTTGAGCTTGCATTATGGCCGCAAGGCGTTGGCCCCGGGTGCACTGTGAGTTTGCGGCAGCGTACGATATCAGATGCCCGGCAGCTACCCCGGCATGGTGATGGGCCCAGAGGCCATTAGTGTCTCGAGGATCGAGCGACTTTGCGGCCATCGCTAAGCTGCGCCATTCTTCGCAACGCAGTGGCACGGCCTAAAGAAGGCACAAAACAACGCAACAAAAAGAATGCTTTGCTACATAAAAACCGCAAAGTGTGTACTGAAGACTACAAGTGCTATTTCCACTAGCTTCAATCTTCCATTATGGTTCCTAGCTACTTTCATACCCATTTAGAAAGGAGCTTTCAATCTTGTGCAGCGTCAGTGAAAGAGAATTTTCCCACTCAGCGGCGTATTCCACTAGTTTCAATTTTCCATTAGAATTCCTAGCTACTTCAGACCCTTCTAGACATGAGCTTTCATTCTTGTGCAGCATCAGTGAAAGAGAGGTTGCGCACTCTGCGACGTATTCCACTAGCTTCAATCTTCCGTTAGGCTTCCTAGCTACTTCCATGCCCATCTAGAAAGGAGCTTTCAATCTTGTGCAGCGTCAGTGAAACAGAAGTCGTGCACTCAGCGGCGTATTACATAAGCTTCCATTTTCTATTTGGTCGGACGTCAGCATGTCGGCAGCATCAGACGAAAGCAGCGAGTGGCGACAGAAATTTCAGCCGTCGCCACTCGCACTGGCTAATAACTGGCTTTACGACGCAGTCAGCGCTGAGGGCCTGTTGATAATGATCCAATGGTCCGGTCGCTTGCCACAGGCGCTTGAAAGCCGCGGATTCTTCAGCCAACCAACGCCAGAGGTCCAAATGGATTACGGCCACAGGCCTGGTTCGTTCGATATGGAAGGAATCGGCTCACAGGAATCACCTGTTTATACATCGTCAAAATAGTAGAGCCGCGCCCGGTAACAGTTTTATGGCGCATTTGTTCTAATTTAAATAAAGCTAGGGCCGGAGCTGTTTCGTAAAAACGTCTTATCCTGAAGCCTTTCACTAAAGCATTGGCCAGCCTTATCGATGTATCAGTTCAGTTCAGTCGTTCAGTCGTGTCCGACTCTTCGTGACCCTATGGACCATATCACGCCATGCTTTCCGGTCTCTATCTTCCTAACATCACATAACTTCATCTGCAGCGCCTCGATGATGCCATCTGACCATCGCGTTCGCTGCCTATCCCTTCTCCGGTGACCTTCAAATATCGATGTATACCTCTGCATGAAGCTGTGTATAGGTGTGGTGCATAGCAAAATACGGATTAGCGTGCTGCTTCTGGCGCCCAGTTATATCATTCTGTGCGTTTTAATGTAATCAAGGGCTAGTTTGGACTGGAGGTCGACGTCGCAAAGCGACAGACAGGGTCATTAAGAGGACGCCATAAGTAGATGGTTCAGAATCATTTGAACCACCTGGCCTTCTTGGGATCGAGTTCGGGAACTCAGGCTTAGTAGAAGCGCCGTATACTTCTCAGTCGCAGCGGCAACGCATCGTTGAAAGAGTAGACCGCTGACCTTCGTGTCATCTCACTCGTTTGTCGTCCCATCTTGCTGGAGAAACCCCTGCTAAGCGCTGTGAAGCCGCAAGCCCATCTTATCCACAGCAGCACGCTTTTTGTAGCAAAACGTCTGCGCGCAGATACCCACAAAGTAGCGTATCGGGTTGAAACGCTTTAGTGGCTTATAAGTGACTCACATCAGGCTCTTGTTCTCGCAGGTCGATCGCTTCCCTCCAAAAAGAGAGGACGACACTGTCCTTGACCACGACAGCAGCGCTTCGAGCTCAGACTATAAGCGTCTCTCCTGGATTGAAATCATCCCGCCGCCCTTCCCCTAGCGCGTATACTTCAAGGACATCAACATGGCTGGCGTCCCGCCCCCTGCAGATGCACCACCAGCCGCTGATGCCTCTCCAGCTGGTGCACCTCCTCTTGATGCACCACAGCCACCCGCTGATGCATCACCGGCTGCCGCAGCGCCACCTCCGCCACCACCGCCGCCACTTCCCGCTGATGCATCGCCGGCTGCCACAGCTCCTCAACCACCCATCAATGCATCGCCGGCTGCCGCAGCTCCTCAACCACCCATCAATGCATCGCCAGCCGCCGCAGCTCCTCAACCACCCATCAATGCATCGCCAGCCGCCGCAGCACCACTATCCCCAGGCACGCCCACTCAGCAGCCCCCTGCAGCGGCGCCACCTGCTTTTCCAGCAACACTGCCACCAGCACCTGGCACGCCAACTCAGCAGCCCCCTGCTGCGACGCCGCCTGTTCTTCCAGCAATACTGCCACCAGCACCTGGCACGCCAACTCAGCAGCCCCCTACTGCGGCGCCGCCTGTTCCTCCAGCAACACTGCCACCAGCACCTGGCACGCCAACTCAGCAGCCCCCAACTGCGGCCGCGCCTCCTGCTCCTGCAACACTGCCTGCCACCGCCTCGGGAGCGGCTACTCCAACCAGGCAACCACCCCAACCACCGGGGCAGCTACCTGCCACTAAAGTTGATCAGGCGCTGAGGCCTACTGTAGCGATAACTGAAAATGTTCCGCCCGAGTCTCTAAAGAGAGAGCATATGACAGCGGTCAAGTCTTATGAGCAAGTGGTTGGTCCCAACGTCTTGCGCGGCAAGATGTTAATTGAAAGCTTGCCCAGCACAGCGAGGTTGCCAATGCAGCAGTCTGGAATGACGAACGCCGGCTCTAATGTTGCTGTGGGCGCCATGAAACCTGGCCAGGTCGGCGGCTACGGCCAAGGAACAATACCAGCCATGGGTGGTGGGGGCGTTCCCGTGATGGGAGGAGCCATACCTGGAATGGCTGGTGGCTACTTTCAGCAGATGCCCATGGGCAGCTACCCTGGTGCTCCGATCTCTGCACAGCAAAGCAGAGAAGAGTTTAAGCAGCTGGTGAATTCTGGCACCGCAGTGGACTTTGCGAAACTTGCCGATATGGGCCCCGAGGTGAGAAAGCTACTAGACTTAGGAGGCCAGATGGATGAGATCATGAAAATTGCCAGAAGAGTCGAAGAGCAGCCTATGTTCCCGGCTCCGAGCGGTGGAGAACCTGAGGTAATATTGGAGAACCACTATGTTCCTAGTGGTTCTCCAATATTAGATAAGCCATCAGTTAAATTGGCCAACATTGGACTAATTTCTCTTACATTCTCCCAATATCGGGCATGCCATTTTGAAAAACCAACTACATGGGGCCAGTCTAACCTATTGGTTCTCCAATATTACATGTGCCAGTTCTGAGAATTAGCTAGCATGGACCAATATAACCTAGTGGCCCTCCAATATTGGGCGCGCCATTTCTGAAAACTACCTGCATTGGACCATTATAACCTAGTGGCCCACCTATATTGGGCGCGCTGTTTTTGAAAACTGGCTATATTGGATTAATTTTCTTCTGTTCTCCCAATACTGGATGAGCCATGGTTGATAACAAATTTTGTTGGACCTATCTAACCTAATGGTCTTCCAATATCGGATGCACCATTTCTGAAACCTGGCTACGTTGGACCAATTTGTAGTGTATTCTTTCACTATTGGACCCGCCATTGTTAAAGCTACCCATGTTGGACCAAGTTGTCTTGTTTTTCCCAGTATCGGTGATGCCATTTTTTACAACTGGATGCATTGGACCAATCTGTCTTGTTTTCTTCCAATATTCTTCCCGCCATATTTGAAAATTGGCTGCAATGGAACTACTGATGGGGGATCAGTTGCTCCATTCCAAAGAGGGGGCTCTTTCCATATTGACAACACTGCATTTAAAGCATGGCTACAATTCTTTGGAAAATCACAATCTTGCATTGGTTATGCAGATATATAGACAGCTTTTCCGTATATAATGCACGATTGCCATTTGATGTTTCTGACAATGAGATTTGAGTGAAACGCGCATCCACAGAGCACTTCAGTCACGTTTGCCTGTCCACTCGATGTAATGCAAACCGCGCTATGATTAAAGTACACTTTTTGTATAGCGGTGGCCAGTTAAGTTGCAATTGCATGTATAGATAATTTTTGGATCTACAAGCCTATTCCCTCGGGAACAATTATGAAATAATGGGCTTATGACGCGCTGAGCTGCAGAGGGCCGGAGTTTTTTTCACTACAGCCGTTCATGTGATACGCGTATGGCAAGGTATTCAGCGCAGCTTTGCACTGCGAAAGCTTGAAACGATAAAAAGATTCATCTGTCTCTTAATTGTTCAAACATTTAAATTGTGCGTCGGCCTCAACCAGCATCCACTCAAAAGCTAAGAAATTGAAACATATCTTTCTACTCAGTATAGAGATTATAAATTTGCTTATAAAAACACATCTTTGTCAAAAGTATAGGGCCCAAGGATTTTTGTTCTAAGCCCAGTTACGAGGCTCGTAAAGCAACTCTAGCATTCGAAATCTCGTAGATGACAAATAGATCTCGCCCTCATTCTCTTCTAGCTTGCATTCTATATTCCAGTATTGCTGCTAGCAGCTGCGTTACAGGGCTTAGAAGCGACTCTCTCTTGGGCCATATATACTTTTGACATAATTCTACATTGTCCGGACAGCGAGTTATATAAATAGCGAGGCGTAAATACGTTGAAAATTATGGCGCCCGACATACAGTAATTTGGGTCACCCATAACAGCCGGGGAAGCACAACACCGCACAATAATACAGCTTTTTTTTTTTTTATGGTGACGCTTTTATTGCTGATCGCTGGCTGCCAGTATCGAATTCCGTCGATGTGTGCGGCCTCAATAGCTGCACTCCTGTGGGCACTATCAGGATATACTATACAAATGTCATATGTTCACGTGCATTTCAGCAGTAACCAGAAATAAACGTTTGCCATGTCTCAATCGACATCCGTAACGCGAGTACGGACAATAGCATAGCGATTTCGGCGAGTGTGGAGAGTGAATGCACGAGTTTGAGGAAATGCAAATGGTCGAGTGTAGCATTGGCGAAAATGAAGTGAAATCGACGACTGCTCAGATGCCAAGATGGGCATGCAATGAGCGCCAAACACCGATATCACCGACATATGTCGAGTTATGTTTTAATCAACCGGCAGCAGTCGTGGGCTTCGCTTGAGGATAACGAGTATGCTAGCAGTTTCATAAATTGAAAAAAGCTACTGAACATATCTTTTGGTGAAGTAATATTCATATAAATTGTTTGTCACGAGCGGGAAGTGTGCCGATCATATGCGAGATGTCAACAATCGAGCAATCGGGCAATCAAGCACTTATTTCCCAACCGATCGATCTCATTAATTCATTGGCGCTTGTTGAAGATATTTTAGTCTGTGGACAAAACTAAATTTGCAATGAAATCATGCAGTATATAACAATACTTGACATAAAAAAGCTCAGCTTACGTTTTGTGCTATGCAAATCAGCGTGTATTTATGTGCACAGATATATATAGTAAACATGCAGTTATTTACGGCAATGAAATCGTCGTCATATCCATATTCCCTGCAAATTTCGCACTTGCATGTCATGTTGAATGGTGTTATATTGTTGCAGCACTTACATATATTTAGCCAGTACACATATTATCATTTGCTGAACAAGTAGCAGCATATCAAAATCACGTACAGCACACAATTGAGATTCAAACTGTGGATCGGATGTCACCGCGCGGGGCTTCGTCGATTACATTGACATATGACTGAATGCATGTAGCAGCACAAGAATAGCCATTGAGTTGATCATGACATTCGGTTCCACGACATATATATGAAACGGTGAATGTTTCATTTTAAATGGTGTCCTGAATAATGATGTAACAAATCATTCTTTATTCAGCCCCCTGCAGGTATATGCGCCGGTTTCGACATTTCAGGATAAACTGAAAAAAAAAAGCAACTAGTATACACAGAAGCAATCTGTCTGAGCTGTGGTAAAATTTCAATCTGTCAGATGGGGCACCGCCTAACGACAGATTAAGGGAGCATGACAATTCCCTAGATAATGGCTATGACTGGAATCTCCTTCCCCCCTTATAAAGGCTGCAAATGCCACCCTCTGATATGCTAGCATCAAGGAATGCACTAACATAAGTTATTCAGTGGCAAATGTCATTCAGAGCAACTGATAGCATGCCTGCCCTCAGACATATATGTGACCCAGAAAGGTGCTTTTTTGCCATTACCTGATCACCCCCCCCCCCTTTTTCCAGCATCACTCTTGACCTTTATTTATTTGGAAATACTGCCAATCCCAATCGGGATTATTGCAGGAAGGGCACACAAATTTGGAAATACACAACAAAAGTACAAAAATATACTGCGTTACAACGGTTTGAAACAGTAGTACAGTTAATAGCAAGTATTTGATAATAACGGATTACAAATAATATGAGAGTAACTAAAAAAATGCCTGAAAAACACACCACAACGAAGCACACTTGACATTAACATAGAGCACTGAATGAGTTTGAACTATGATTATAACTGACATTGTAAAACGAGTAGGTGGGCTTCATAAGACTGCAAAAAAGTTTCTAAAGATGAACGTGTTATACATGATGGTAGGTTGTTCCATTCTCTAATTGCTGTCGGGAAAAATGTATGTTGAATGGTGTTATATTGTTGCAGCACTTACATATATTTAGCCAGTACACATATTATCATTTGCTGAACAAGTAGCAGCATATCAAAATCACGTACATGATGGTTGTTCCATTCTCTAATTGCTGTCGGGAAAAATGTATGTTGAATGGTGTTATATTGTTGCAGCACTTACATATATTTAGCCAGTACACATATTATCATTTGCTGAACAAGTAGCAGCATATCAAAATCACGTACAGCACACAATTGAGATTCAAACTGTGGATCGGATGTCACCGCGCGGGGCAAGAGAGTTCCAGAAACCCATTTACTTCTGCTTTATTGATTATGCGAAAGCGTTTGACTGCGTAGATCACAGCAGATTGTGGCAAGCTCTCCAAGAGATGGGAGTTCCAATTCACCTCATCTGTCTCCTCAGGAACCTTTATGAAGGGCAAGAGGCCACAGTCAGAACTGGGCATGGTCTTACTGATTGGTTTCCGATTGAGAAAGGGGTGAGGCAAGGCTGCATACTGTCGCCCTGCCTATTTAACCTATATGCAGAGTGCATCATGAGGAAGGCCGGTCTGGACGAGTCATCAGCTGGAGTGAAGATTGCTGGAAAACGTATCAACAACCTTAGATATGCGGATGATACCACTTTAATGGCAGAAAGTGAAGTGGAACTCAAGAGACTACTGATGCGCGTACAAGAAGAGAGTGAGAAGTTTGGGTTTAAACTGAACATTAAAAAGACGAAGATCATGGCGTCTTGCCCTATCAAGTCCTGGAGCATCAATGGACAAGAAGTGGAAGCTGTGACAGATTTTCTGTTCTTGGGCGCCAAGATTACCTCGGAAGGAGACTGCAGCCATGAAATTAGGAGACGCCTGCTTCTGGGAAAGAGAGCAATGGTTAGCCTTGACCGCCTAGTAAAGAGCAGAGACATTAGTCTGCCAACCAAGATCCGTATAACCCGTGCTATGGTCTTTCCAGTTGTGATGTATGGATGCGAGAGTTGGACTGTGAAAAAGGCTGACCGCCGAAGAATTGACGCGTTTGAATTGTGGTGCTGGCGAAGACTCTTGAGAGTTCCTTGGACTGCCAGAAGATCAAATCAGTCGATATTGTCGACCATAAACCCTGACTGCTCATTGGAGGGTCAAATTCTAAAGTTAAAGCTCAGCTACTTTGGTCATCTGATGAGAAGAGAGGAGTCGCTGGAGAAAGATTTGATGTTGGGAAAGGTTGAGGGTCGCCGGAGAAGGGGTAGGCAGCGAACGCGATGGTTAGATGGCATTCTCGAAGCATTGCAGATGAAGCTATGTGATGTTAAGAAGATAGTGAGAGACCGGAAAGCGTGGCGTGACATGGTCCATAGGGTCACGAAGAGTCGGACACGACTGAACGCCTGAACTGAACTGAACTGTGTTAAAGCGATATTCTTCCAGTGTTTGTGAATGTCTATGTCGTGTTGCTCTTGTGTCTGGTTTTGCAATATACCTCGAAGTATCTATGTTTATTATTTTATGAATGAGTTGGTAAAGCAGTTTCTGCCGTGCAAGCCTGGCGCGGTTTTGTAACGTGAGTATTCCAGCTTTGTTTATTAGTTTTGTGGGTGAGTCCGTTTGTCTGTACTTGTTATAGATGAATCTAGCAGCTTTCCTCTGGACGCCCTCTAGTTTTTTTATTAGTTTATCTGTAAACGGAAACCAGGCTACATTTGCGTATTCAAGTACGGGTCTGACAAAAGTATTATACGAAAGTAATTTAATGTCTGATGGGGCGTCTCGGAGGCGCCTCTTAAGAAAAAAAAGTCGTTTTAGTGCTGATGATGTAATGAAGTTCACGTGAGTGTCCCATTTAAGATTATTTGATATAATTAGACCTAGGTATTTATGCTGTGTAACTGTGGGAAGCGGAATGTTGTTTAGTGTGTATGAAAATTCGGACACACTATGTTTCCTGGTAATTCGTAACACGGCTGATTTTTCAGTATTAATGCTCATCTGCCATTTAGCGCACCATTCACGTACTGATTTTAGTGCATCATTAAGTGCTACATGATCAATTGGCGAATTTATTTCATGGTATAATATACAATCATCAGCAAAAAGCCTCATATTAACACGAACGCTAGCAGGTAAATCATTTATGAAGATTAGAAATAAAATAGGAGCTAGAACGCTGCCCTGGGGTACACCTGACGTGACTTCAGTTATTGTGGACTTTTCACTGTTAAGCTCTACAAATTGTAGCCGGTCAGATAAATAGCTTTTGATCCAGTTAATGATTGTTCCTTTGCCTAGTGTGGATTCTAACTTTAGAATTAATTTGTTATGCTTTAAGTTCCAAATCGAGTGCAGTAATAAATATGGAGGCTTTTACATGCACAAATGTCCTGCTAGAAATTGTGCGCATTTATAAATATTTTGTTGGAATTTAATATTCATGGTGTTCACCTCTTCACTGTTGTCCTTGCATCTTCGCACTTCCACACTTCATAATCTAAGCGCACGTTAAAGATCCCCAGGTGGTCGAAATTACTCCGTAGCCCTCCACTACGGCTCCTCTTTCTCTCTTTCCACTTTCATTCCCACCTTCCTCCCTTCCCTTACGGCGCGGTTCGGGTGTCCACAGAGCAAGTGTGACAGTTACTGTGCCTTTCCCTTCCTTTGAACCAATTAACTAGCAAGCTCAAATTGCTATTATTCTTGTGCACTGCTGCAGCACTTCTGAAAGAAATGCTGAAAAAGTCTACTTATTTGAATGAAATATGCCTTGTAGAAATGCTGACACCAAATTTGTTTTGCCTTCTTTGTAGTAATGCTCTAGCAAGCATTGATCACAAAGTAGTACTTCACCAGTGGCTGCACAATAATTTGAGCGATTTTTTTCTCACACTGTTTTGGTTTCACCATGCACTAGTTAAGTCGAGTTAAGTATTTATTACATACAGTGGACTAAACATGGCCCAACGACAAACTTTGCTACATCACTTCAGTGTAGGCCGCATAGAAGTACAAAGTGCACTAATTGCTGACTCTATCATTAGCTCTTCAGGAACAGTGGTCCTAGCATTGTGTTGAATTAACAATGAAATTATATTCCAATCAATAAGTCAAGTGATCTATGCTGAACTCTCAGCTGGGGAACAGCTTGATGTAACTGAAATTGTCATGAGAAAGCAACTACTATAAATGCAGAAGTTGCTAGGAAGTATGAGTTAGTGATTTATGTTTGATAATGTACTACTCATCATTACAAAGAACACAAGCAATTAAGTACTTCCATACCTCTGCCAATGCCAAAAAATATATTAGCTATCCTAGCATGCTTAATTGTCATATTTCTTATATTTTGCGACTATATTTTAATGCAAATGTGTACCATAAAAAATCCTAGTTGTTATACCCATTAATCAAACTGTGATACCTAATAAAAATTTAACGCACCTTCATGCTTCTATAGCCTTACATGCAATACACCTCTCTGCATACTAACCTGCATTTTCATATCCCCTACATTTTTCTTGGCCTCGCTGATCGTTGATGCCTTTCATTCATGTCTACTGAGTTGAGGGCATTTGTGAGAGAGGAACAAGTGGCCCTTCGGGGTGCATTCGCGACCCTGCCAGCATAATTGGGTAGCCCTGAAAAGGGCTGTTGTCTTCAAAGATGAAACTTTCTTGAGTAAGGATCCTAAATGCAGCAATGCTCGGTTGTCATGCTGTAGAGAGGAGCGGCAGATTGTAGTGAAGCAGTGAGTGAGGCGTCGTCTGGAAAGGCCATCTTCAGGTGGTCGACAGAAATGCTGTCAGGGCTTCCATGAATGCCGATAATGGAGAACTTTGTTCTGTTTGAGTATACAGAATTAAAAATTACGCCACTGTAGGGGCACTGAAGCGACTTGCAGACAGAGCCGTGCCAAACAAAGAGGCGAGTGCAGTTCAGATGGAACGTGTGAAGAGTCGTGCAGAGGGTGTGGCACTCAGAGATGGTGGAAAAATTCATTGAGCTGCATCATGTAATTCATATGGTCGGGGCTTCTAGACAGATGAGTAGATTCAAAGAATTCAGCTGAAAGGAGCTGCACGGGTGAGCCAAAGGTAAATTCTGCCAGAGTACAGCGCACGGAGCATGCAGCACGGAGGCTGAGTAGAACCAGTGAGGAGGCAATCCAGAGGGTAGTCAAGCTGGGCTTTAAGGGATGTCCTTAGCGAATGATGGAATCGTTTGGTCATGCCACTGGCAATGGGATGGTTCAGTTCAGTTCACTTCAGTTCAGTTCAGTCGTGTCCGACTCTTCATGACCCTATGGACCATGTCACGCCACACTTTCCGGTCTTTCACCATCTTCCTAACATCACATAACTTCATCTGCAGTGCCTCGAGGATGCCATCTAACCATCGCGTTCGCTGCCTACCCCTTCTCCGGCGACCTTCAACCTTTCCCAACATCAAATCTTTCTCCAGCGACTCCTCTCTTCTCATCAGATGACCAAAGTAGCTGAGCTTTAACTTTAGAATTTGACCCTCCAATGAGCAGTCAGGGTTTATAGTCGACAATATTGACTGATTTGATCTTCTGGCAGTCCAAGGAACTCTCAAGAGTCTTCGCCAGCACCACAATTCAAATGCGTCAATTCTTCGGCGGTCAGCCTTTTTCACAGTCCAACTCTCGCATCCATACATCACAACTGGAAAGACCATAGCACGAGTTATACGGATCTTGGTTGACAGACTAATGTCTCTGCTCTTTACTAGGCGGTCAAGGCTAACCATTGCTCTCTTTCCCAGAAGCAGGCGTCTCCTAATTTCATGGCTGCAGTCTCCTTCCGGGGTAATCTTGGAGCCCAAAAAGAGAAAATCTGTCACAGCTTCCACTTCTTGTCCATTGATGCTCCAGGACTTGATAGGGCAAGACGCCATGATCTTTGTCTTTTTAATGTTCAGTTTAAGCCCAAACTTCTCACTCTCTTCTTGTACGCGCATCAGGTCTCTTGAGTTCCACTTCACTTTCTGCCATTAAAGTGGTATCATCCGCATATCTAAGGTTGTTGATACGTTTTCCAGCAGTCTTCACTCCAGCTGAAGACTCGTCCAGACCGGCCTTCCTCATGATGCACTCTGCATATAGGTTAAATAGGCAGGGCGACAGAATGCAGCCTTGCCTCACTCCTTTCTCGATCGGAAACCAATCAGTAAGACCATGCCCAGTTCTGACTGTGGCCTCTTGCCCTTCATACAGGTTCCTGAGGAGACAGATGAGGTGAGGCAGCTCGAATATCAGAAAGTTCCAAGTAGAATCGTAAGGCTCCAAAGAGAGAAGATTCTGGGCGTCACGGTCAGTTGTTACTGTCCCACTGAGAAACACTTCGTGGGTATTCAGTATTAATTTTTCAGCAAAGGTGCAGAAATGGTAGAACCACATGACCCTGCTTGTATCCCAGCTTCAGGCACTGGACCTTGTCCTTGAAGTATGTGAGAGGCCATAACTTAGTTTCAGAGCCAACAGTACCACAGCGCCAAATGCCTAGCCTTGAAGATTCTATTGGAATTTTGAAAAAATTCCTGGATTTGAGCAAGGCACTAGTTTTTACCCTTTCTTCACTCACTGCAATGACAACGACAGGGCGGTTGTCAACAAGAAAACAGTCACCGACTTTCACATCCTGTTGCACTTGTTTGGCAGAGATGTGAGCACAGTGCCGCACCTCAGACATCCTTCTGCTAAGCTGTGCGAGTGGTCTGTTTGTTGATCGAAGCATTTTTTTTACCTTTCCGAGGTAGTTCTCAAAGGGAAAGGCACTGAACTCGTCAAGAGTGCCATGCTGTAGGCACTGCTCTGCCAAATGGGAAAGGGTGCGCACATTATATACAAGCTGTTTTGATCCGTAGAGCTTTCCAAATTCATGTACAAAGTATATCAACAAACCCTTGGCAAACTCGTTCATGGTCACATGGTGCTCAGGAGAGGCAAGTACTCGGACAGCAACATGTAAAATCATGAAGTGCTTGTAAAGCGCTTCGTCCAAAATGGGCTTGAGTGCTACAGGTCCCACATATAACAGAAATGTGCGGAACTCCGTAGCTTTCCATCGGTCGAGTTCTTCAGTTCTCCTGGGTTTCCGCTGAAAGCACCTCGGGAAGGCTGTGGCTGCTTCTCGAAGCCGATCATTCAACTCACTTCGCTGAACTCAGCCCAGTCTTGTGGCATGTCCTGGGGAGACCCAGCTTCGAAGAAGTCGTCGCATCACCCCCAGGCATACGAGGTGCATGTATACTCAGTCGGAAAAGGTTTGGTTTAGTTTGTGGGGTTTAACGTCCCAAAGCAACTCTGGCTATGAGAGACGCCGTAGTGGAGGACTCCGGAAATTTCGACCACCTGGGGTTCTTTAACGTGCACTGCCATCGCACAGCACACGGGCGCCTTGCTTTTCGCCTCCATCGAAAAGCTGCCGCCGAAGATTCCACCATGTCTATGTCTAAGGATGTAAATGGTGAGATACCATTATGGTGCCGTTGATCTTCTTGGGCCCGAAATGATGTGTCAGTACGTTATTCTGCGTTCAGGTCAGGGAATGTGAGCCTGTTTTCTACGTAGTGGCCTTTTTGGATGCACCGCTCGCAGCCATGGTACCCAGTGTGACCAGTTATCACCTTGACGAAACTCCTTGCTGGAGCATCACATATAACAGCTGTAAGGCTCACCTCACACAAACCCCTTTTATAACGAGTCCTCTGTCACTGAGGTTGCGGACTTCTTCTACAAAAGGGGCAAGGAAGTCCTCAAGGCAGGGCGGCTTTCCTGTGCCACAGTACACGCTCACCATAAATGGTTCTAGCCCTTTCACGTTTGTGATACGGCATAGTATTGGCCAAAGAGCAGTCTGCTTGCTCTTGTGCAGAGGAAGGCCGTCGATGTTGGCATGCAGCTTGATACATTCAGGCACTGGACCATGCTGAAGTGCCTGCTGAATGCACTCTTCAAGGCCGAAGTGCACAAAAGAATTATCATTCTGCAAACTTGCTTTTCTCTGCGTCTGCATGACAGTTCTGGCGTCTTTTGGCAGCTCTGCAATCCCATGTCGACGGCAGAAACCAAGAACATCATTTAGGCATGCGTGAGTCATGTTGTGCCTGCGAGCTATAACAGCAAGCTCCTGTTCTATCGATAGGTGGTCCCCATCATGAGACTCGCTCACTTTCTCGTTCCCGAGAAATGAGTACTCCTTCCCTGAGGGAGAGTTACCTAAAAAACTGTCCTCACTGCCTGAGCTGCTCTCTGATGAATACCCTGGCTTGCTCAGGTCAGCCTCCACTATTTGGAGGGGCGAGTGTTCCCAGCTATCTGCTGATAGCGGTGGGGGTCTGTATCCGCTGCTGCTGGGGCCAGCCCCGTCGGCGCCGACCTGCAGCGGCGAAACTGGTCCGCTGTCATTGGAGCCAACCGCGCCCAAGCTGACTTGTAGCGGTGGACTTCGCACGCTGTCACTGGTGCAAGCGCCGTCGTCGATGCTCATCTCGACGCTTCTCGGTCGCTTGCTACGCCTAGCGGGAGATTCCGCTGGTGCTCGCTCGATGCCGAGCTCTGCCAAGGCTTCCTTGAACTCATTGTGGAGCGCGAAAGAGGCTGTTCAGCTCCGAAGTGCCAAAAAGTATGCCAGAAAGACAAACAAGAGACAAAGGCGATGGTCCCAGGCTCCCAGATAACAAAATGGAAATTACTCCGTAGCCCTCCACTACGGCTCCTTTTTCTCTCTTCCGACTTTCACTCCCACCTCCCTCCCTTCCCTTACGGCGCGGTTGAGGTGTCCACAGAAAACAAGTGAGACAGTTACTGCGCCTTTCCCTTCCTACAAATCAATCAATCAATCAATCAAAGGATTGGACTGGATTGGATTGATGTAGAACTTGTTGCTGGGCTAGTTGGTTCATGATCGTACGATCGTACGGGGAAAGTAAGCGCAAAAAAAAAAGACAAACACAAGAGAGGATACAGGACAACGGGCTACTGTACAACTGTAGCGCGTTGTCCTGTATCCTCTCTTGTGTTTGTCTCTTTTTTTTGCGCTTACTTTCCCCGTACGATCGTACGATCATGAACCAACTAGCCCAGCAACAAGTTCTACATCAATCAATCAATCAACGCGCTACAGTCAAGGTCAATGTACAACTGGTCGCGCAACTTGGAAGAAAACGCGTGCAGCTGCCTACTGCCAGCGGCATCAACTCGATGATGAGGGCTCCTGCGAACTGTGAGGCAAATTACTAGCGCACAGAAAATAAGATCTGCCAGAACTCCAAAGAATTAGAAAGTAAACATAATATTCTCGCTCAGGAATGAATGCAATTTTTGTTTCTTGCGTAAGAAAAAAACGTGTCACATTTTTAATAATATTTTAACTTGTTTCTAACGGCCTCTCTCGGCCACTTATTATCCGCTGCGTAGTTGCCCAAAGCTCAGATTATAGTGCCTAGAATATACTTGCTAGTGTGTCGAGCGCGCCGGCTGGGATGGCTCGGAGAGCAATGAAAGCCGCCGGCGGCCGCATAGCGGCGCTGTGGTGCGAGAGGGTGCGAATATTATGTTTACTTTCTAGTTCTTTGGAGTTCTGGCAGATCTCATTTTCGGTGCGCTAGTAATTTGCCTCACAGTTCGCAGGAGCCCTCATCATCGAGTTGATGCCGCTGGCAGTAGGCAGCTGCACGCGTTTTCTTCCAAGTTGCGCGACCAGTTGTACATTAACCTTGGAAACTCTTACCTAGAGGGAAAGCTGTGCTGCCGTCTATGGGAGTTTACATGGAGTTTTCAGACGGCCAGTTCAGCCACCATGGGCGCTCAAAGCATCATGGGCCGGAGAGCTACCGAGTGCAGAACTACAACTTTTGGCCAAAACTAATGCAAAGATAAGCGTTGTTCTACCGTAAATAATGTCCTAAGATTGAATATTGTGACTATAAATTGCAAAAAGAGATAAAAACAGCATGTCAGTGTGATATTTATTCGATATAAGCGATGGCTCTTTCTCCTATTGGCTTAGTTTTGAGCAGCACAAATACCAATATTTCGCACTTCATAGGCAAAATTTGAAACAGAAAAATGTTATAAAAATATTTATGGTTGTACAATCACTTCAGGAAGTTTTTAGTGGCATTTCGGGAAACAAAAACCATTTATTGGCGACGTCTGCTTTTGCGCCTTCGCTACTATGGCTTTCGCGGTCTATGTACGCACCTTAAAATGATGATGATGACGACAAAGAAACATTGCAGTAACGCCACTCCACGTACCCGAGAAAAACCGACTGTCCCGCAACAAGTAGCACACCGGCCCATGATTCTTTGCGCGCCCATGGTGGCTGAAGGGCAGCGCCCTCAGCTTTTCTATGCCTATACCTCGCAGCGGCCACGAATTACAGACGCTAGCGCCAAACTCCCCATTATAAGATTATAGCGGGAGGGGGCGCGTAAAAAATGGACTTGACGGGGGAGGCCGTATAGCGGACTGGTAAAAAAAAAACGGTGCGCTGAAGGGGGTGTCGGTAGGTTGCTTCAAGCAGCGCGCCCGGGAAAACGCTCTGCCCGTGGATTTTCTACCGCATCATCGTTCTGCCGCGGCGCGACCGGCTCGCGGCGGGAACAGTGTGATGGAAAGAAAAACCACAAGCATAGCGCTCTCGAGGGCACAGGCGCTCGCGAGCAAGCGTACCCGACCGCAGCAAGAAATAGCACATAGAACAGCAGATATTGTTTCTCTTTTTTATTAACTGCACGTGAAACAGAAAACGAAAAGATGCGACAAGGTATCCCTCACACACACGCACTTTACATGGCTAACAGTTTACAGTAGTGTTATGTGTTCTGCGCTAACATTGTAATCTTGCATGCTTGCTTTATCACTACAAAAGAACCCGGTTTGCCGGCACTGCTTCTGTCAGCATGTGTACAGTTGATATGAAATTAAATAAATGATGCAACATATTCATTCTACGCATTCCATACCATCAAAGCAATGTAGAAACATGAGCAAATAGCTGCGTTCTAGTTACCTAGTGGTTGGTATTTGATGCAAGTAATCACATGTCACTGTGCTATACATAACCAAAATGCATGATTAAAAATTTACACTACCCTTTCTGGAAGAACCGTCTTCTTCGAAACGCACGTCTCTCCACAGTACATGAAGGTAACAAGTTCAACAACACGAAACACAGCAGATATCGCCGACTGTAATGGCCAGCACAATCAGCAGACGAGATGGGTCCACGCAACTGGAGGTGCACGCAGATAAGCCTCTCGTCTCACGAAGGGGCGAAGAGCCAGCAGGAATGAGATGCACAGAGTAAAAGAACCGCGACGAAAAATCGCGACTTTGGCCGATAAGCCAACACACAGAGAATTCACAGCGCCAGGCTACGCAGACGACGGTTCCAATTCAAAACGAGCGGAGTCGTAACGGTTGCAGCGGTTCACGCGAGGACGGAGCAAGCCACGCAGCGCAGTCGGCGGCGCCGTCAGTGCGAGGGGAAAATTTAGGCGCGAGGGAGAAGTCCTCCTCCCAGCTTTTTCTTTCCTCCTTTCGCCCCCGCTTGGGAGAATTAGACGGGACTAGAGTCCCTAATATTTCTAGGGACCCTAACGGGACGGAAGTGCCCCTGAGTACAGTGAACTAGAATATTGGGTAGTGTGCTCACAAGCGCCGCTCGAGGTGTCCCCGCCGGTGTCGACGGGGAGCGGCGGTGGGCGGTGGCGCTGCGCGCGTCTCCACGGTAGGTGCTTCGAAGCGCGCGCGCTCCACGGGTAAAAGCCAGTGCCGCGCTCGGCCGGCGTCACGGTAGCCGCGCCGACAAATTGAAATATTACCGCGACATTTGCGTGGGTTTTGCTGAAATGGTTAAGCGGACCTTGAATTGAACTTTGTATCTGCGCTGTGCACATGTTCAAACAATGTTAATCAATGCGCTTGGGATCGTTGGGACGTTCACGTAGTGTATGTCACTCGAGCCTGCATTGTTTCACTGGAAAGAAATTATAATGCACTGCACATTCGGGGGTTATACAGCTCTTTCCATTAATGCTTAAAGTCAATAGTTATAGCTTGGGATTCATGCCAGGGATAAATGAGGAGTGAAGGAGTGTCGGCCGCAATAACTGCTTATTCACAAACACCCATGCTGCAGCACACAAAAACAAAAAGGACATGGAGATGACAGGTAGAATGAATGCATGTAATTCTGACAAAGTAAAAGGAAAGATGCATTATTTACAATTCGTGTTTTTCGCAGCACGGGAGCCGCACCACAAGGTTTTCAAACCAGCTACTGCATACTTATTTGGAGAGACATAAAGTCACTGCTTTATGAAACATGAACAGATTTGTCACCGCTGCGTATATTTATGTTCACGTATTTTGCCGCTTATTTCCTTCACTTGCTCCAGCACTTCGCAACAACGTTAGCAATGGCTTAGTTTGAGGTGTTTCGCCCGTTCTCGTTTTTCAGCTGCCTTTTTTTGAATTAACCCCTTTCACATAGAAGTGCAGTCTGGTGACTAAATAAAACCTTATTACTTCTTCAGATCGGCCTTCTGCGTGAACGGGGCAACCAACTTCTTTATGCAGTCTATTTCTAACCATTTCCAAAATATCAAGAATACGTTCAGAATCTGTTCGTTTGGGGCCGATTCCTACTCTTCTGTTGTTACAGGTATATCGGGCAGACTAGAAAATTTTGTTTTCGAGGGCCCGTATGAGTTACAACACCAGTGGGTTTCCTCTTCCTTTGTTGTCTTTCTTTCGGTATATTTTTTGAAAGATAGGCCGGCAGATTCGGCAATAGCGTCGGTGTGGCATCGGGGGATAATGCTGGCTTCCCACTAGGGATGCGGACTTTTTCCCCCGTTCACAATATGAACATAGCCCCGTGGAACGAAACGAAGTTCGAAATGAAGCTCACAAACAGCACAGCTCCACAGCTCTCATCCAGCCGCTTGTCCGAGTGACGGAGGTTGATCTCCCACTGCTTCCTTAAAAGTCATCTTTGGGAACGCCACAGGGCTATTTTTGGGCCACCTTTAGTATGCACATAGCCAGTCTTGCATTCAGGCGCGTAGCAATGGTTTTGACGACGGGCCGGCATATTTTGGTTTGGGCCTATCTGCAGTGACGCGGTAAGTTGTGCGGGTATATGTGAATGATATATGTGACCACGTGAAAGCATCCACTATATTCCTTTACGCCGATGACCCTTTACTAGTATCAGGCAAACCTAAGTTTTCATGTGCCTTGGCTAACCTTCAGGAGGCGCTATTAAATTTAGTCTTTGGTTTGTCTCAAACTTAATACAAATAAATGGCACCAAATCCCGACTTGTCTGTTTTCGTAGCCCGCACAAAGATGTACCAAATGTACGTTCTATATATTTAAACCCCTCATATTGCTATTTGTGTTCTTGTCAATTATATCTAGCGTCCCGTCGGTTACGTATCTTGGTGTACCCATATACAGTGATCTGACATGGAGTACTCAGTTGACCCACATTTGTAAGAAACTTAGAAGTGTTGCATCTTTGTTGTTTAATTTGAAAACCATGATGCCTCTTTCTATCAGAAAACTAATCGCCCATGCTCTGGGGTAGTGTTTAAAGATGCGGTATGTGTTGTTTTTTTAACTGCTCTTTCACATGGAGTTAATAGGAGTTTGAAAAACATCGCTACAAGCGTCCTCTACATGCCACAGAATTTGCCCAGCAGTGTCTTTAGAACAGCCGGTTTGCCTGCTTTTGACAATCTTTTTAAACAAATTGTAGTACTAAAATATTTTTGGAGCAGTGCATACAGGCACAAAAACACGAAAGCGCATGTTGAGACATGTTCCTCGTTATCTTAAACCGAGAGTCCGCATTCATTACGGTAAAGCAACAAGACGCTATTATGTTCCAGCCATCCTCAACGATCGCTGGACGACGTATTTTCTTTGACCACCCGCAGAACATTGAGAGTTAATATGTACTGATGTTGTCAGTTCATTTTTGATAGTGCGTTGTGCCAATTTTTTTTTTTTTTTTTTTGCCTCTGATGGAGCTCTGATGGAGTTCTGATGTGGCGCGAAGATTGCAGCGGCTGCCGGTTGTCGCCGCACAAGCCCGCTTGTGGCTTCGGCGTTTCCATATGTGTATGTTGTTCTAACTATACTAAATAAATATTGTTATTATTATTATTATTAGCAGTCTGTCCCAGTGAATTAACCGGTTAGTACAGGCCACATGTCCGCTTACCCCCTCATGTGCGAAAGAAAAGCACAAGAGTTCTGATCTCCAGGCAGAACACGCATACACCGACGCACGTGGTGTAGTCAACACTCACTTTCGATGGGAGCTTAAACAAGAGCCTGAACTGGCCTTTACTGAACAAACGCTTGAAGTGACCTCCGATAAGCGCCAAAAGAACATGCGCACAGTAAAGTAACAACGAAACCACAAATGCACACAACGCAGTGACAAATTGAACCGGCTGACAGCGACGGGCGGAGCAAAATCCTACCGTGAAGTCTACCGTGGCGCCACCTGGTGCCGGCGCCGCGAAGCAGTCGCCTGTCGACACACGCGGGACCACCGCTCCCCGTAGAGCCGCCGCGGAGTGAGCACACTACCCAATATTCTAGTTCACTGTACCCTGAGTTTCCGCGGCCTGGTTACATCTTGTATAATTTTACAGCTTAATTCCAAACATCAACGTTTACGCGCCGCAAGATGCTGTAAAGGTATTTGCTTTTTGCCACTAAAAAGCTGCATGTGTGTGGGCGCGCGTGTGTGCAAATAACTGATGCGCAGGTACTCAATATATTTGAGGCCCCGCATAAGGTCAGTACTCTTGCACGTTTTCATTGTAGTGAGGAAGCAATCACAATCCCTGCAGCGCGCTGCGAAGAAGCAGACTCGCGACTCGGAAGTCCCTGCGTCGCTTCGAATACCAGGTCTAGCCCCGCCAGACCACCAGAAGAAGAGAACGAAAGCAAAAGACTGCGAACGCACAAAATCTGCGCTCACTCATTCCCCCGGGGAGGAAAATTCTGTTTACTGCTTGAAGCCATGGGGGAGGGGAGAAGACTGTTGAAGGAGGAGCAAATTTAATGTCATTCGTATCGAATGACATTAGCATCTAATGTCATTATTCCCATGCTACACGAGAAAATTTAATGTCATTAGGTTCGAATGACATTCTTCATCGAATGAGTTTGGGGAACTCATTCGCATTCGATCGCGAACCGAATGTGTACTCTTGACGCCAGATACGCAGCAGAAACAAGTAACGCAACAACATATTCTGCGCACATTGAAATTTAAAAATTATATTTCTAAAGTTTTGTTTTAAAACCTGTTAATTTAGGTGTAAAATTATTAGCACTGCAGACTCTCGCGGAACGGCATTACTCTCGGTCACAGCAGTGGTCCAGTAATGGCAGCGACTCACGATCATTTTGGGCTCTGTGTTCCTTGGTAACCGCATCTCCCCGTATGTTTATCTCGGAACTATTTAAAGTTTTGACTGAGCGCCTCACAGTTTGGACGCCAATTGCATGCTCTACGTGTCTCCGTGCGTATCCGCACTGTGTATCCGCGCTCCGCTGTTTTCAGCCATATTGTTTGTTTACATATTTCTGATTTCTGGGTGACTCGATACTTGGCTTGGATTTTTATGGCTAAAGTGCTACAGCACAGCCAAAAATAATGTTTTTCGCTTGAATTATCGTACAGAAATGTTTTGATCAGCTTTAAAATGTTACACAGCGATTTCAAACGCCTTTTATGCGCACTGATGCTCCTTAAGGGCAGCATTTTTTGTAGCTGATCGTAATTGCTACCATTTGCGAAGGACATTATATTTTACCGTGTAGCACCGAAAGAAACCGAATGACATTCGATGCATCGAATGACATTCGATTCGAATGACATTAAATCTGCTCGTGTGACAGAGGTATAAAGCCCCTCAACAAAACTGCCGCGAGCGCTTCCTCTTACAAGGAAAAAAAAAAAAAAAAGAAAGACTCCGCGAGATACGCGTACGTGACGTGTAGGCTACGTCACTCATGTGTCACGTGATTGCACATCGTCGATCTGCAAAAACATTCTCTCCTCAGATATGGCTCAGTCCAAAGCTTTTTTCATCCGCGGTATGGGCAAGGTATGGGTGCGTCATCGGCCCCGGTTCAACGTTCATCGTTGCGTGCTGCGTACAGAGTGGGTTATCTGTAACAAACAGTCAGTATTTTATTATGCTGGTTGTGGTAGAGCTTTACAGCAAGGCGAAGACTGTCTGTGCTCGATGAGAAAGTGATTGCCGCTGAATGTGCGCATTTCCGGACGATGGGACAATGCTGCGTCACAGCTCGGCGGCTCGGCTAGGCCTCCCAGGCACGTCGCAAGAGTGGTGGCTTGTTTTACGGATACACGTCTGCATGAGCGGCGTATCGCTGCATGTTTTAATTGAGCGGTGAAGGTGAGATTTTATTGCCCCCAAGACGCGTGTCGCATTGCTCAAAGCCTTCCGTTCCGCTCCCTTTGCTGCGTGTTTTGCTTACTGCGTCGTATTACCGCACCAACGTTCGCTGAACGTGCTTTAGCTGTTATCACAGTGATGTTCCTATTGTCAATGGGATCTTTCTCATGAACATGTTAAATGCTTAAGTTGTAAATTTGTAACCTCACATTGACTCCTCTCAGTGGCAAATGAAGCGCGAGTAAAATAATGGAATCGTGAACAGGGCGAGATTTATTGGAGCAAAGCTATATCGTAGATATTTTGACTTCTCAGACGCATTAACTTCTAAATACTAGCAATCCCAATTTCAATTGCTTACTTAAGCTCTTACAGGTTGGCGTTCTAGCGCTAGCGTTATTCCGTTCGTTTGTTTTTGTTCTTTGACGCTGATATGTACTTTGTTATCAAGATCTTTTACCCTTTTATAATCTCACCGCGTCTCGTTTGGAGACCTACGCTCAGGTCATTTTGTTTCGAGGATTTCATGAAGACCGTGACGAATGAGCGGTGGTCGCTTTCCTACACTTATTTTTCATTGTCGTGAGGCGTCTATGTAAGTAATCGTGAATTAATAAAGCCTGGCTTTCTATGCAGCACAGCTTCATTCATTTATGCCCTTAGTGAAATGCCTCAAGCCATGTGATTCTATCCATGTGCTTGCCGAACTCACTTGAAGGCCCTTGTTCACAAACGTGCCCGAAGAAATAAGCCCCAGAATGCGTTTACATGACGCGCGACGAAAGACTAGGCTAACGACGACGGAGGCAGAACGATGCTATGATAAGGTGGTTAAAGATGCCGTAACATTTCAGTTAACATAAAACGACAGTAGAAATCCATGTCAAGTAAAGTTGACTGAACAGTTACGGTGTCCATTTTTCTGCCTTATCCGAGCATCGTTCTGTCTTCGTCGTTGTTGGCCTTGTTTTTCGTTCATAAGTAAAAAGACAAATTCCCCGCCAAAAGTATGTCGCTGTGACGTCACAAGCAACGTCACGTGTTTGTTGTGCCTCACAGTTCGCAGGTGTTATACACACATACATTTCCTGTTGCAAATATCAAAGATGTGCATGCCTCGTGTGGGTTCTTTGTTCTAAACGACGTTGCCCACAAGAGGCGGACGCGGCAACTGGCAAGGCTTTGTTAGTTTTCGCTATAATTTTTCTCGTGTCAGTACAGGCGGCGAGTAATCGGCAGCGTGCCCGTCTGCCTAAAACGTGGATGGACAGATGAATTCTACTTGCCTTGCTCATTGTATCGGGCGGCAGCTTACGCCACTAAGCTTATAAACTCCTTTCTGCCCTTTCCTTGAATCAGCCTAATCAGCCGGTCGTTTCATAATTTCCTCCCACCATTGTCTTTCCCCCACTAATCACACGACTGCCCCTTTCTTGTACTGTCTCTGTTGATCCATTCAATGTTTCAAATTTTTTTATCAGGCGCATTTAGTCGCAACCTGCATGCCTTATATTCATTGCTTGATGGATACTTATGTTGCGACCATATTGGTGATACTGTGTGGTAGAATTTGTTTGGATAAACTTGACCTATACATGGTGTGTGCACTAGTGAAAATTGTTTTTTTACCTTTCGTTCTCTCCATTTATTTTTCCTGTCCAGAAATGGCAAAACCATTTGCGGTTGTAAAGTTTCCTACTGAGGACGACAGTGTTGCTGTCGTTCCAGTTGTGTGGCTCAGTCCAGATTGGACAGAATGTCATTGGCCAGTAACAAGGAACTCTGAGATTACCAGGCTTGCGAAAGAACAAGCAGATCCGTCTGCCTTTCCTGGATACAGATGGCAAATGTGCCAAGTGGCAGTTGTCACAACATCTCGTAAGTAGCTGCATTATAGGCATGTAAGGTCTATGTGATTTGCGTCCTCTGCATGAAGTGTTTCACGGTGCTCCACTTAGCCATTTGTTAAAGAAGTGCAGCATCGCACCCTCCGTATCATTCCATTCAACTTTAAAAGAGCTGCAGATGTCATGCTGGTCCATTATAAGAAGAGTGCACTTCTTTAGCGATCATTGTTGAAACTGCAGCTCCCACTGCCATGTGAGTAGGCATGATTTGCGTGCTGGCAAATTGTAGAGTCATTGCACTCATCAGTGAGACTAGTGCCCAAGTTCTGCAAGGAAACTCCCACACATACTTCATATGATTGTCTAAGCAGACATGTGCATGATGTATGTTGACACTGCAGTTGTTTAGTGAGAGCATGTGTGTTTCATTAGGGCTTCCATAAGGAGCAGATGTACTGGGGCAGGTTCATGGCGACACTTCAATTGTGGTGTGGTTTTTAAAGATTGGTCAAGTGAATCAGGATTTTGGTGGCTATTAATGGAGGTGGCACACCTGCCTACAGTTAGTCACTTCAAGTCGAGAAGATGAGTAGGTGTGTACTACACATTTGTTTTGAAAATAGCCAGTGCCAACCTGCACTTAAGTGCCAGAACAGGCGCTGCACACTTGCTGCAACTCAGAACTGATGTAGCAAGGGCAGCCAAATTGTGCTGACCTGCAATGTGGACACCTAGCAAGCTTAGGCCCACATTCAATGTCTAATTCTGCAAGCCTTTTGATTTTTCAAGCTCCACATCCAACCAAGAAATTTGGTTGAAGCTGCTTGTAGGTAATATTAATACCCAGTCACACAAGCACTTTCAGCTAATTCTACGCAAGGGCAGCTTTTTGATACTCTGCAGCAAAGGCTAAGTCGGAAAGAGAAAGGGATCGCCCTTGTATGTGTGCCGAGGCATATGTTATTTAGAACAGGGCGTAGTGGAGTGAAGAGGGAGTCTGAGAGAGTGCAAAGTTGGTTTAGGCTGAGGTAGCCAGTTCCTTACGGGGCAGGCACAAAAGCCCCTTTCCTTCCTATCCTAGAGCCATAGAAAGTTGTCCGCAAGTATAGGGTGCTGGCTAATTGATAGTTCACTATAAAAGATTACAATGCAAATGGAAAAACTACACTCAAAATCAAGGTAACACACAGTGCTTTTGTGCATCGTTTTTTGTTCTGTTTGCATAATTCGTCGCATAACTTCCATTCGGCCATTGAGCTGAAGGCCTTGGAAGATATACTTCGAGCTCTAAGGAATTACGCCACTGCTACATGGAAAGCTCAGTCGTGGTCACCATCAAAATCATTTCATTTCTCCACTACAAGCTTTCGGGTACTACTGTCACTGTCAGTACTTCTGTAGGCACACAAACAATCCACCTTGAAGTCTGAATTGAGGGAAAACTGAGTGTTAATGTTACAGCTAGTAATAATTGCTCGTGAAATATACGTATATACATTTTTCTTTTCGGCCAGCTATAGCAGCATTATAATGCACCTTGAGCAAACTGTTGTCAGATGTTTTTATGCGACTGGAATATGTTAGTCTTATTTTATTGGCTGACTTTTCTTTTTCTATATAAAGTAGATATTTTAAATTTCAGTCATTTTGTGGCAGTGTTTATAGGGATTCATTTGGAACTTAAAGAAAAAATACTTAAAGGCAGCAAAACACAGTTCAGAAAAGCGTACATAAAAGTAGTAAGCAGAATTGCTAGGGCATTACTATTGTGCTTAGTATTAGCTACACCGCTCGAGCGCCAGGGGAAGCTCTATCTTACAATAGCTCATACTGAATGTGATAATACTCAGTTATAATGGAAACAGTTAAACAAAATAAAATCCGTTCTAGCAAAAATCACCTGCGAGGCCATTCAGGGAATTGTTGAAGAAACTATTTTATTAAAAGAGCACAGATGCAAGCATATTTATATATTGGCTGCATGTGACACAGTCATATCGTCCATAGGAAGAACTCAGTCTTATGAACGTGATATGTATGTCTTTAGCCATCTGCTGGCAATTACCCTATTAAGCTTGGTGATGCTCGACTGAGCAGTGTCGAATGTGGTTGATAGTTCTCTCAGGTGTTAATATTAAATGTCAGTGTTATTAGCAGCAAGCTAAAAATTGTGGTCCTATTATAAAGAAATGACTGAGGTTTAACCCTGCTAAACCTAGTTAGACAAAGTGAAAGCATGAACTGTGCTTAAGTCTGCTTAAGAGTGTAACTGGCAAAAGGCATTTTGCAAGGCTGTTTTCTCAAACATTGCCATTTCTGTCATCACCAGTGTCGCTGCTATCGCCATCATACTTATAAACTAAATGTTCAGTCATTGCCAACACTACTGTCATTCTTATTCTAGACGAAGAGAATTATTGGCTTCCCTGAGCCCAAAGTGGAGTAATGGTTTGTGAGCTCGGCCGGGGATCTAAGGAATAGTGGTTTGATTCAAGGTGGAGACAGAATTTTTTTATTTAGCCACACTTTGTCCTCTGACTCCCGAAAGTAAAATGTGAGCCGCCGCTGACCTTGGCCCGAGGGGGCGCAGTGAAGCTGTTGCTACAAAACAGACTATGATAAAAGTGGTCAATTTATGCAGTTCAACTGTAACCACCGGCTGTTCAATTTAGCATCACTTGAACACTGAGTGATAATGTAACAAGATACAAAGTGTTTCACTGCTGAGTAAGCTCACAGAACGAAAGTTGTGCAACTTGATCAATATTTTAATGGGTGCAAAATGCAGAAACTGTTCATATACTTTTGCAAATCTAAGCACTCCCAAATCTAAGCACTTTCAAGCGGGGTAGCTGCAAAATTGCAGTAAACAGCATTCGTGTCTTTTTTATTTTTTAAGATATGATTCTCTCTGTTTAAATTCACACTATATTTACTGAAGGTGCACGCCTTCCTCAAGAAAAGATTTCGTTTATTTCTGATCCTATCATTCCAAAATTATCTGAAGAAATTAGCATGCACCACACTGAGAATTATTCCAAATCAATACTTGGTACCATCAAACTCTAAGAAAGCTATAAATTTTATGTGGACTGATTATAGAGCAAGCAGATTACCTGCTTCCATGTCTGTTATATTTGCGGAGACATGTTAATTCAGGAAGAGCCTGAAGTAGAATTTAAATATCGAGCTATTGAACTCTGAAAATTGTGAAGCAGGCGACCGAGCTATAGATCTTTTTCAGTGGTAATCGCCCTAGCGGTCTTTGTAAAAAAAAAATTTAATAATGAATCAAGTTCTCTTAGAGCACTGGAATCGAATATATCCAGTGCTGTTTGGACACCACATTAGTTTCTTTCATTTAAGTGCTATAGCGAATATTAGAATAAAAAAAAAACTCAGGTGTACGAATGAAAGCGTTGAGAGCACAAAATAAAAAAAAAAGAATTTCAGGCTTCACTGTGGAGTTTTTTAGTGCCACAATAAGACTTATGCAAGGTGCATGCATGCCTGTTTCATTGAGTATATACAGCATATTACTGAGGACTACAAGAGACACTTGGCCAGCCATATCCTTCAAGCTTTCTAACTATAGAAAACAGAGTTCTTGTGTAGGTGGTCTATTTGCAAATTGACCTCTCCGAAACCCAAACCCAATATATTTAGAATTTGCGACCCCCACTTGCCCCCTAGCTGGTTGCAGTGTTCCTTTCTTTAAATTCAGTGTGCGTTTTGCACCTCTGCATTAGTCTTTTTCGAAAACTCTTTTCTCAACTGCACTTACCCCCCCCCCCCCCCCCTCCCCCTTTTATTTTTTGTTGCTTTATTTCATTTTTCCCATTCTTGTAACCATTTTGTAAGACCTGCAGCTCTGAGCCCCCTGGCTTCTCCCCGAGTTTCTTTTTTATTTGGAGACAGGTTCCTTTTCCGGTCCGGGACTTCCCACTTCTTCAACCTTTGTTAATTTTCGCCACCACATGCATATGCCGACCTTTTTTTCATTCATTCATTTGTTTGCCATTCACGTCATAAGGAATGGTTTTAATGTTCCAAGGCAGCTGTTTACCGTTTATAGCAGACCATGAATTTTTTCACTCTCGGCTGGCTGTGGGAAGGGCTATTTGTTCAACGTTCACTTTGTTGTCGACAGTAAAGCAGCTTGAGAAAACACTCATAGCAAGCATGGTTTAAGGCATTCCCGTTGCGACAAGTAAAAGGTGCGCATTACCCGTCAACATTAACCACGAGCTGCATTGCCGGTGCGGAGCAACGCATTGGCGGTGAGGTTGGCAACTGCACTCCAACTATGTGCAGTGCCACTGTTGCATGCATTACAAGAGCAGGTGTCCCTCTCCATATTGGGGAGTATGGAGACGAAGACTAGCAAGTCTTTCTAGGGACCATAGATGCTGTGTAACAGATGGCAGCATAAAACTCCGAAAACTGACCGAATGCGATCAATAAATATGAGCGTGTTGTCACGTGGGTCCAGTATCGGCAGGGCTTGGCAGGTTTCATGGGTATCGCGGATGCACAATGCTTGGTTTGGTGTCAGTTTAAGAGCCGTAGCGGATGTTGAAACAAGTTTGTAGAGGGCTGCCTACAGCTTGGAAGTTTAAGCAAACTTTGGGTTTTCCAAAGATGTTTACGAATTTTTTTGCTAAGTAAATAATTTCTTGTGCCCATCTCATAGAGACAAAGCTGCAAAAAGAAGGGGGTGGTGCTTCATTTTACATATTTCGAACATTAGCACCCCGCCTCTCCCTACCCATTTACCCCGCTGGGGTGGCACAGTCGTTACGGCACTCGACTACTGTTGCCATGGACGCGGGATTGAATCTCGGCCTCGGCGGCTGCTTTTCGATGGAGGCGAAAAGCAAGGCGCCCGTGTGCTGTACGATGTCAGTGCACGTTAAAGAACCCCAGGTGGTTGAAATTTCCGGAGTCCTCCACTACGGCGTCTCTCATAGCCTGAGTTGCTTTAGGATGCTAAACCCCTTAAACCAAACCAAACCTCCCTGCCCATTTCACTTATCGCAATCATGCAAAGAAAAAGGGTGCTTAGAATAGAGTGATTACAGTAGTTGCATGCTACTCAAGGCGAAAAAACCCATCAGTTTCCCTCAAAGAAGACTGTCCAGCCATTGGCATTGGCTGGTTGCCGTGACAAGCTTTATAATTCACTAATTGACATCCTGCTGCAATAACATACTATAGTGGTGAACTTGCTTCCTTTATTTCATGTGAAATAGCATTTGTGGTGTAGACTGCATAAGAGTTGGTCTCTTGATTTGTAATGTTTTTGCAGGAACATACAACAGTGCCGAAAAGAAAGTAACAAAATATCAATACAATTCAGCTGTCGAGAGCTCGGCATTGTCAGGTAAGCGGTACTAGTAAATTATTTGTGCTCAAAATATGTTGAACTTTTTTTTTTTTTTTTTTTTGTAGGTAATGAATATCCTGATGAGGCTGTCCGTCTGCCATCACCTCGTAAGTGATAACTGACAAGTATTATTTACTCTTAGTGTAGGTCCATTTGAAGCACGTTGATGCTAAGAGGGAAAGGCTGCACAGTTCATAAAATATGGCTGAAAGCTGAACCCTTATTGCATTCCTACTGGCTTGCTTTGGGTCAGAACATGCTTAAATACCTCTTTTCTTTCTTTTTTTTTTTTTCAGGGAGTACAGATTTTAGTTTTGCATTTTTTTTGTTTGTTCTTGGCTGACACTGTTGGCTCAGAGCATGACACAGCCTCTTGTGTCCCGTGACTGCATCTGCGTAAGGTCTGCATGCATGTCAAGCTGTATCTTTGCTCATCCGTTCGAATGTCTGTTAAACTAAACGGACAATTTCAATAAAAACACCAGTAAATTTTACTGCACGTGGACATCAGTGTGAGTGGGTAGAAAAATATTACTTGTGAAAAAGAGCACATTGCTGGTGTACTTAGGTAGAACTGTTTTTGGTTATAAAGTGCCCCAGTTTCTTGATTTCTAGCCAGGGAGGAAAACTGGCATAGCATTAAATTTTAAGTAGTCCCATTACAATGATCCAAGGTTATTTGAAGGCTGCTTAAAGTAGAAAGAAACCTTAGTTGGCAGTCACAGTCGGGAAGAACGGGTGCTTAGTGAAGGGCCAATGGAATCGTGTACTTGACTATTGTAGGAGTAAAAAAAGGGGGGGGGGGGGGGGGGTATGTAAACATTTCGGCACCTTGTATGAGTGTAAGAGGTATGGAATAAATAAAAAAAACTTCTGAAACTAGAAGTAACTTCAGCGTATGAATGACACTGCTTTTTAGCAAAGAAATATGGAGGAAAATGAGGGGCGTCGTTACAAGATGCATATGAACAGTCAACAGCCACTGAGACATGAAATTTTTTTGTTTGTGTGTGTTCTGAATTTGAAGTAGTAACATAATCATGAAGGTAATTGATTAGAGAGTAGAAGAAAAATAGCCACATGCTGCTGGTGTGATCTGAAATTCAGTGACTGTGGATTTGGATCCCACTGGCAGAATGTGTAGGTTTTTCTTTACTTCTTAATCAGTTCTCCGCAATTATGTTACTATAGTATATAGTTTACATTGATAAACATTAAAAAAAATGTATGCTTTCCTTTGTGTCAGTGGCTGTTGGCTCCCTTCATATACTGCTTCTAAATGTTTTGTAGCACTTCATTTAGTTTGGAGTAGAGTGAAAAAGATAGCTCATAGTATTCCTTCATTTTTTTGTGGCATCAATACCAGTCAACAGGAAAGGCTAGGCTGTTTGGCAGCTCATCTATGAATTAGTGCTTTACATGAGGGCGAAATCAGGGATGTTCACTGTTTACTGCTTGCTCTGTGTACATATTATTCTCACGCGAAGTGCTTATCATTGTGAAGAAGTTATCAATGGGAATTAGCTGATTTAGCACCTTTAATTACTTTGTCTCCTTTATTAACATCATTGCTATATGCTTGCATTAAGCTCCAGCTTCTCCGGAGCATATCCTGAGCGGCGATGGAGATGCTGAGAACCAGGAGCCGGCAGAGGAGCCTGCGGCCAGGTCTGACACAACTGCCACTGAACATCGTAAGACATTTCACATTTTTATTTCTGTGTGAACAGCCTTGAAGGAGTAAAGGTGCAGTTCATTTCGAAACTCAAAAGTTTCAATGAAATTACCTTTCATACAAAAATCCGGTTCAAATATTTTGCAAAAGCAGTGGTATGATCCTATGTAGTGAAAAAATTTATCGGTGCTTTCGTAGTTTTGCTCTTTCAGTATTTGTACTGTGCAGTTTGCGGTGGGCCCTCCCTAGTGTTTGACATTTGTTAGTGCCTTGTAGTTAGTTCTGGAGATTGCTGTTGTTTCCTGTGGCCTAATTGCAACCTATGACTGGACTAATGATTGCAAACTACTGCTCTGGGACTACTCAAACTACTGCTCTAGGACTACATAATGCTCAATGTATAGTCTACATCGTGAATCTACTTTCTGCACATTCTTTTTGTGTGACATTTGTTAATTGTGTATGAGTTATTGACAAATAATTTTTCTTCTGACATTATGATTATGGCCCAAATTACTTCTTGTTGGAAGAATTCGGGACAGCAGGTTTTCGGTTTCAAAACACTATGTAGGAACTATGTCATTAGTACCAGTAATGTGATGAGGGTCACTATAGGCACTGTGCAGAAACCCAGGGGACAGCACTCACGGCGAACAGGCAGCGCCACAAGTGAGTGCCGGAACATTTTCGTAGTGAGCCTCGCGGCCACCTGGGCAGGTTGTGCGCTTGAAAAAGGCGGCCTGCACAGCGAAATGGTGGCAGTTTCAGCCAGCTCGAGCGACGTAGCGAAGCGTAAACAATGCGAGAGCCACATGACACAAGACGGAGAGACAGGGACACTAGCCTTGGCCACCCGCTGGGCATTTATTTATAGGCTGTAAACACTCGAAATGGAAGACATGAGAAGCGCGAGCAGTTGGAAAAGGCAGAGCAAAAAACGAAGGGGGGGGGGGGGGGCGTAAAAAACGCGAAAAAATGTGGAAAAATACAAAAAACAATTTGTGGCGAACGCTCCTCCTCCCAAGTGTGGTACAGCTTCACAAAGGCCAGCTCGACCGCCCTAAGTTGGGGTGGCCGAGAAAAAAAAAAGCTGCGCTGAATTGAGTGGCCAAGAAGGATGGAACGAGGGTGGGAGAAGAATAGGAATGAAGCTGGAGTCGAAGAAGAGAAAAAAGCCTTAAAAAAAAAAAAAACAAGCCTGAAAACTTGAGAACGCAATTACCGGGCCTGAAAATGCCGCAGGCATTTGTATTACGCAGACGGCTTTTGAAGAGCTTTAGCTGTTTTCTGGCGAGGCGGTTGCCACTTTTCTCTGCGATAAAGGAAAGGATGGCAGATGGCACGCGGTCGCTGAGACAGTGACACAGCTATGAGAATGAAAACTCTCCTACAGCATGGCACAACAAGCAATCTACAGTTTCTGATACACATGCATGTCTTCCCCTCTGTCACATGTCAGAATTGTAGCATGCCTAATTTTCTTTGTCTTTGAAAGAACGTCCTGCCTTATCCCGACTTGAATGCTAGTTTTCTTTCGTTTTTTTTTTTTTATCGATTCTTATTGCCTCTTTAACGGTACTTTCAAGTCCTCTGCCACAGAATTAAGTTTTGACAGGGGAAGGTAAGAGGTGGTAGCCAGCCGCTCGACAACTTGTTAGAGCAGGATGGCATGTAATGAATGCAAGATCTGTTCAGAGCGCCCACGAATAAGTAAAAATATATATATATATATATATATATATATATATATATATTTTACTTATTTTTTACTATAGTCTCGATTGAGCAGTATGGCGTGAGAAACAGCTCATCATTTGAGGTACAACAGCTCAGTAGACATCGAAATGTCATTGACACAACTAAATGAATAAAGCTTATGGAATGGCAGACAAGGGCTTTATGAATCATATCTACAGAGGAGGGCGAAGCGGAAAGCTGGTACTTCGATGCCAGATAGGCAAGCTTTTTTTTTTTAGGTATTTTTGTTTGGTTTGCATTACATTCCGGGATTGCAAGGCGCTCATCTACGTAGGTGAAAGTTTTAGCGCATACTTGGGGAAATGATTAAATTGAGTCACTTTTTTTGCGGGTCGCATTGAGGCAGTTCAGTATTCACGTCATTTATTTTGTGCTGAAAGTTAGGTTTTTTCCTCCTTAAAAGGATCAAAAATTTGAAATTGTGCTCCAAAATGCAGTTTTTTCCTGGGATATGGGTTTCACAGCTCTAAATCCTACTTGATCTGTTGCACCCCTGAAACATGTTTTAGTTCTAATCTAGCTCTAATATAGCCCGATGCCTTACTGTTGCAAATGATATGCAAAAGTAAATGACAGTGCATTCTTAGGGAGAAATAGAATGATTACATATAACATGCATAGTACAAGCCTGATTATGGGAGATGTGATTTGATGTATCATGCACTTAAATATGGGTCAGTTCTGTCATCATTTGTGGCTCAAATTTTTCTGTATGTGAAAGGGCAATGATGAATTTTCAAATGATCAATGACTAGATAAAATAACAAAGGTCACTTTAAAGATACCATTTCCTGACATAGTTTTTTTCTTAAGGTCTAATACAGAGTACAGTGTTGCTGCATATGCTCATTACACACTGGTGCCTTAAGCATTTAGTAATCCTACCCTCATCGAACATTTTGGCATTTCAGAGACCCAGCTGAAGGTGCTTCGCATGCTGTATGAGATTAGACAACAGCAGCGTGATAGTGAACACCGAGTGCTGCAGCATCAGGAAGCAGTGCTCGGAAGGCTTGCTAGCCTGGAAGCAGCTATAGCTCAGGCTGCCCGATCACCAGAGGCTGAGGCAACTGTGACCAACCCCAAGTTGCCAGCCTACACATTGGCAGAACTGGAGGCAGCAGAAGCTGCTGTAAAGAATGACACTGTTGCTACTGCGCTGGTAATTATATAATCTTAACATTCAAATCCTGGTGAAGCTGGACATTTGGCAATGTGTTGCATCAGCGGCTATAAGTTATCTCTTTCGTTACCACGCCTATTCAAATCGATTGCTGGTGATTGATGCTTTAAATTGCCGATTTCAACATGTTAGAATCGTTTCTTGTGTATCTAGCGCCACCCATCTTTTAGTTTAGGCGCTGCACTTGTAGAACCAGTTGAATTTTTCCTGCTCTGGCAACGTTTTGATTTTTGATGGACCTTTTTGAGAAATAATGTCTGTGTTGCAAAAAAGGGCATGGCGGCCACGCTAAAAAAAAAATCCCTACCACTTGTGCATTACATCAATGTAGCATTAACATCAAATTTTTGTGATCAAAATATTTGCACTAATTCAAATATAGAATGAAATTGTCGGCTTGATCATATAGTATAGTATTGCGTCTATATAATTACTCGGAAATGGCGTCAGCTATTCACTAGTCAGCTTTGACTGAGTCTGAGTGGTTTTATTCCACAAAAACGCATTCCTGAAGGTCTCCCACGTGTCCAACATGTATACCCGGCCCTTACAGCCAGTTTGCAACTGTGT
Organism: Amblyomma maculatum; assembly: GCF_055883805.1. NCBI lineage: Eukaryota > Metazoa > Arthropoda > Arachnida > Ixodida > Ixodidae > Amblyomma > Amblyomma maculatum. Next base: position 120,163,102 of record NC_139351.1, on the reverse strand, counting down.
TGGTTTGGTGCCTACAAAAACCAGGAACTGCTTCACTGCATCGCACGAGAAAAGGCTGTTTCTGTTTCGTTTTTTTTTTTTTTTTTTATGTAGGCGAAGAACGGCGCTGTACAGATAGCTTATTTTTCTACAGTGTTCCTGGGTCATGTATATTCTAAATTTTTTTTATTAACAATACATCTGTAGATATCATGCCTTTTCTATCTTGCTTTTATCAACTCGCCACAAAAATTACAATCTCCGATTTTTTGTGTGTTCCAGAATAAATTTTTGCTTTGTACTTATGTTTTTGGAAAGAGCATTTTGTTCTGTGCAATTTTGTCTGCTACAACGCTTGCTGCAGTATTATTTGTGCTGGCAAAAGAATATCTTCAGAGTCCCGTGAAAGACTGCCATTTTCTTGCGGTAACGAAAGAATTAAGGGCAGGTTCACGGGTTAATCAATCATTTTTAGTTAATGAATGTGCCAGATTCGTGAGGTTCATTTTAGGACAGTAGAGCTACATTGAAGCATTTGGAAAGCAAAGCAAAATGCTCTTTATGGCCAGGGACAAAGCTCTGCATAACGCATTAATGACGGAGAACATTGCAGAACTGGTAAATTTTCGGGTATTCATGTCATTTTAAACCTGTAATCGCATTATTACTTTTTGGACAGCATGTAATTTTAATAAAGTAGTGATTAGTGTTTCATGCCCCAGTAGCAATTGTTTAATTGTGTATTTGCTTTCAGCGGAAGCAGCTGATGCGCCTGGGAGGCGGATCCCTAAAGGAAGTGGCCAGCAACATCATGACAAGCATCATGGGAGTGGAAGTTCAAAGGCTCTACAGCCTGCACGGGCGTAAAGGGAAGAAGGCCTTCATTTCGATGAGGCTATGCAGAGTGGCAACAGGTATATTTTTTATTTTGCTCTTGCCATTTAAATTTGAAACATTAACAAAAACTTTCTTGGTGCTTTAGCTACGAAGCCTTGTTTGCTATATTGTGACACAGAGGTGGAAAGGAGCACGTTAATAGTAAAACTACTGGCACACCACAAAACTGTAGCTTATAAGTGGTGATTGGTTTTCAGGAAAATGCTGCCATGCTAAACACACCATGCTGTTCCAAAACCATACACAGTTCCTTTGTCAACACTGGCAAGTTACTTTGCGACAGCCAAGTTAGTCTTTTTTTAGAGCGGTCGAGAGGAGTCAGTACTTCTACTTCTTATCTCAGCTGTAATTATTTCTAGTGGCAGCAAAATTGCATGGCTGTGTCATGCATGGAGCAGCCACACTTTTTAAATGCAGCTTTTACAGTCGAACCCGGTTATATCGAATTTTGGTTATATCGAACTCACGAAATATCCCCTTGAAAATCCCATGTAAAAGTATAGGAAAGCCGCGTCATATATCGAACTCAATTTCACCGGTCGTTCGATGTATCGAACTCTGCACCACGCACTGGAAAGCGTGCCTTCCCCAAAGACGGTCGCATTACCCTTGGCCGTTTGCCGCGTGACGTTGTCAAGCCACGCGCGGGAGGAATGAGAGGGGACAGTTCGGCGAGGGCTGGTCTGGGCAGCGCCGCGCCCATTCCCCAAAGGCGCGCGCATCTGCAGTTGTCGTTTCCCACGCGCCAACACATGACGTTTGCAAGCCATGTGCGTGGGTGTGCCCATTCTTTTGCTGAGCTATCTCTCTCCTTCAGCACGCGCAACGCATGCGCCAAGCCAGCTCAGCCCGTTTTCAGACAGCCGTCGGACGCTTTCTCCAGCGTGTGTTGCGAACCCTCTACGTGCGGCGGTGCGGCGGCGGACGTGGCTATGGCGCCTGCGGATGTTAAGAAGCGCCAGCTCTCTGTTTCTTTTCTTTTTTTTTTTTTTGCGAGAGTCATCCTTGCCTATCGTTGGGCTGTACGCGCGACGTAGCGTAGGATATGGCGGCTGCGGACGTTAAAAAGCGGCAGGGATTTTTTTTTTTTGCGGATTGTTTATTTTATTTATTTTTTATCGTTTATCCTTGCATGTATGAATCAGCGAAAGCACGCGGTCAGCTGCTGCGATCATGACGCCCGCCCCAAGCGCGGCGTGATAAATCGAACCAAGCTTGTGCAATCAAGCCATCACGGGCACTGCCAAGTTAGCTCCCCACCACCGCAGGAGCTATCAAAAGATAAACGCGCCCCGACGTTATCGCTGCGCAGCATCTTGGCATGCTGCCAATAAGCTGTGGATGAGACGACCGAAACGGACTGACGCGCGCCATCGACATGCAACACAGAAACCTTGTTTTGAGCTGCCGCGGTGGCTCGAGCGACAAGAGGGACGCAGTTCCAACAAGTTTGAAAATTTTCGCTCTGTCGCTGCCGCTCGTCGCTTGCATGTGAGCGAGCTAGCCTTATCGCGTTTTTTATTTTTTTTTTTCAAATTCTCGGGTGCAAAAGTAAAGGGTGGGTTCATTATGCGAGTGGGTTGATTACGCGACAAATACGGTATCGTTTTTTCGCATTGTAAGTGCCGTCACAAGCCGATTTCTGTATATCGAATTATCGATATATCGAACTATTTCGCGATCCCCTTCGAGTTCGATATATCCCGGTTCGACTGTATAGGTGCCTGTTTCAGACATTATCGATGTAGCTGGCCACCTACCACTCGTGATGGGTAGTAGCAGAATGAAGTACCCCTGCATCAGCTAGCAGGTGGTAAAGTGGAGATTTCGCTATCTCCCCATAATAGAAGAGAGAGTGAGAGACTGCAGGTTGTTTAGTGGATGTGGGTATAGTGATAGCCTAGGAATTTGAAACCGGAAGGTGGCTACCGTGAAAGGGGAAAACTATGAGTGCAGAATAACGTGGAACCTGAGAGTGGTGCAGTGAAAAGGAGCTGCAGGTTGACTACCGCAGGTATGGAAGTGCTGCTCCATTTGCTCCAAACTGCTTTCCGTGCTCCATCTGCTCCAAAATGCAATATTGCTCCAGACCATCTCCAAACAGGCTGCCGGAGTGTTGTGTTTTGAAACTGATTTCAGTGACTATTAATAATGTTGCTCACAAAAAATTCAATCTGATGCAGTTTGATTAAGCAGCTTTGAGAAGTGCAGCGGGGTGGTGAAGCATTTACCACTATAAACGAGCATTAAAGAGGAAGGTATGCAGCCCTCGAATAGCGAGAGCTTCATCACGTATGTATCGTAGCGATCCGAGAGATAGCTTGTTTGTACATGCCATCCCACTTTCTCCCCTACACTCTGCACTTTCTCCGCAGTGTCGGGCAGTTTACGTGTCAACATTGTCATTGTAGTGAGCTGAGAAAACTTTCAGGTTACAAGCGCGTAAAGGGGCGCGCTCGAGCTAATGTCATGAGCGCTTGAAGTATAAAGACGTGACATGTGAATTGCATGTACATTGTATAGGGACAGCGTGGTCAAAACTATTGGCAGCACACCAGTTGCAGAGGTGTAATAAATCTTGTGCTGAGCGTAATACATATAAAATATTCATAAACTACAAAAATATGGAGCATTAATTTTTTTTGCATGTAAATTTAAAACGAGCCACAAGTGTTTGGAGGGACTCCATTGCAAAATAAACCTTTCTACATGACATGGCACTTTCTCCCAGCCTTTTGAATCGCCAGTGGTGAAGGAAGCGAGAACAGTGAGAGAGGCAGACACTGCAAACTACTATGAGCCATTGACTGGTTGTCTGGCTTCAAAGAACTGCACGATTTGTAATGGTTCTGCTTTGTAAACCGGCAGATACCATTGAGGCTGTCATGTGAGATCAAAGCATACTCAGGGTGTCTAGCAGCCGGGAAAACCTGGAATTGTAAGGGAAATTTCATACACCGGGAAAAATAATTACTCCGGCAGTTGCCAGCGCGAAAGCGTCAGCGAGCTGAGCTACAGCTGGGGTTCGTTGTGACACTCCGGCAGTTGACCGCTCATGTCTTCGCGATCTCTCCGCAGGTTCCGAGCTTCGTGTGCGCGATAAAATTGCTTAACACTTTCATGTCCATAATCACGAACTCTGTATCGGCACCATATTCCGCGCTAACGCCAAGGTGAAACTCTCGTTGAATCGCGGACTTTCCCGACAGAACAGACTTCTGCAGTAGAGTAGCACGCGGCGGCGGTAACTCAATGTAGCGTGATCCAGGATGCAATTTGCGCTGTAATTTGAACCCGCGGAGTCTTAATCGGGCAGCGTGGTTGGTGTTCCTTGCACATCTAACAAGTCTGGCACTGGCTGTAACTCAGGTCCCGACGGTACGCTTGTGGCTGGCGACTTCTGGTTTTTGTTCCACGCCCGCTTCTTACTGCTTCCAAAAGGTATTGCGTGCACGGTTACAATCTGTTTTCTGGCATCTTGATTGCAAGGAAAAACTGCATAAAACTGCGCATCGAGAAACACGAGCACAAACGGAGGCACGCATGAAAAGGCGGCCACAGCGGCTAACACAAAACAGCAAGAAAAAAAATGACGTGCCAATCCCACCAGTCAATGAGAGACGCAAAAGCCTGCTGTAAACCGGTGCGCGCAGCCAGTCAACACCACCTAGTCTTCTAGGTGGTGTTGAGCCAGTCCACTTGAGCGAAGCCATTTTGAGATAGCGCAAATTGAGCACAAAGAAGACAGTTTTAAACCAAGCCTAATGTGGCGGCGATCGGCCGGGTGCAACGCACGTGGTGTGCGCAGGAATTTCGAACAAAATTCTTCATGGGGCATTTAATGGCTGCCGTGACGTTTTAAAATCCGAATTTTCGCTCTGTCGCTGCCGCTCGTCACTTGCATGTGAGCGAGCTAGCCTTATCGCATTTTTTATTTATTTATTTTTTTTTTTTTTTTTTTTTTTTTTTTTTTCAAATTCTCGGGTGCAAAAGTAAAGGGTGGGTTCATTATGCGAGTGGGTTGATTACGCGACAAATACGGTATCGTTTTTTCACATCGTAAGTGCCGTCACAAGCCGATTTCTGTATATCGAATTATCGATATATCGAACTATTTCGCGATCCCCTTCGAGTTCGATATATCCGGGTTCGACTGTATTATTGTCACATTTCCTGACTGAATTCAGCGTTAATAATTCGAGTGTAAGTGCTCGAAAGGATAAACATTCCAAAAACGCGTTTTCTCTATATCAGTTTTTGACCATTTTCGACTCTCGTCTCCCCTTAATTAACTCTACGGCTGTTATTTTAAGAATTTTTGCTACTGCAAGCCTTCAACTAATTTTCCAGCTGATTGCGCATTTATCAACAGTGTGAACGTGTGCAGTTTCCTTTAATGGCTGTGGGCGACGCCACTATTGTTCACATAGGTACAGCCGAGGCGGTATTACAGCACTTCCGCTCAAAACCTTGGAACTGAATGCTTTTACGTCACAGCACCTTTTGAGAGGCTTTGAGCAGAAGTTCTTCCAACCAATCGCAGAGCGTTCTGAACTGAACACAGTTCTGTAATACTGCCCCTGGTCTCCCTCGAGACCGGCCGAAACTATAGGGTGCCTCGATGCGAGGCACCCTATATACACCCGAATTTTGACCAATCAAAACCGTCGTTAACAATAACAGCCTGATCATTATTGTAAACTGCATAATATGGTTAATGAATAGCTTTTTGCTGGGAATTATTCGTCTATGCTCATTATCATCAGCAGCTACATCTTTGAGCCTCTTCACTTGTCAGGAAATTTAACCTGAAATAATCAGGGAAAACCTGGAAAAGTCGGGGATTTTGAAAATAGTGGTTTGCTAGACACCCTGATACTTGAACTGTTATGGGGGTGATGTCACTTAGATGTCAACCACTAAAATTGTTCTCAAGATTGTTGAAAACTCACACAGGGTCTTTTGCTAGTATATTGAAATTAAGGAAGCCCAAGCATAGCTCAAGTGATGATGTGAGCAGTTACTAACTGGAGGCCGTGATGTACAGAATTGGGAGGAGAAAAAGGCTACCGTTCAGTGCCTTCTGTCCTCCTTGCAGCCACTACTGACCAGTACCCAGAAAATTGTCAGCACAAGCATAGGACCAAAAAGGATATGCACAAAGCAGAGAGCAGAAATGTGCTGCTCATCGGTGTGAGCTAAAAACAAGTTTTAATGCTTGAGCGCATCAGAATGGTAGACTCCACTTTTGAATCTCTCAAGTCAAAATAGTGAACGGCTTTTCAAAGTTGATATTAAGCTATGAAGTGTAGGAGCAGGCATTCCATTTGCTGCTAGTCTCCTCCAAATTGTTGCTCAGATCAGTTATTTAACTTTAAGGACCTGTACGTTTTGACTGCGTGCATAAACGGCAAAGCATTGAATTTTAAATCAAAAGCATTCAAATAGGATGCATTTATGTCGAGAAGTGAAAATTGTCGTCAATAGAAGCGTTTCATCCAAAAACATGCTCGAAACATAATTTGAGTCCTTCAAATACTCGTTTTATTGCTCCAAAGCTCCTCTAAAATGGCTTTATTACTGCTCCCTGAGCTACTCCAAAATGCTTGAGCCTGCTTTCACCCCTGTTACCATAAAAGCAGTTCATGATGAGAACGGGGGAAGGGTAGCAGCTAGACTGAGAAGTGGGAAAGGCAGAAGCATGAGTGGAAAAGGGGGAAGGGTAAGAGAGGCATGCTTCATCTGTGCAGTTTGTTGTGTTATGGGGCCTTACTGAAATGTGAATGGACAAAATAGAAACATCCTTATGCACTGCCCAAGACAACTGCACGACTCCATTGCTGTGATGACCTCATGTAACCTATGCAAAAGATCTTATTTTTTCTTTCTTATCTTATCAGAACTGCCATTGATCCAGCATCTGAAAAACACTGCCTCTTCTTGGGCCACAAGGCCTCCATTATATGGGTGGCTGTTCCTGGCCCTACTGGGCTGGGACTGGTAGGTCAACGCCACTTGCGGCGGGGGCTAGCCTGCCACTGAATTCCTATCTGTTGTAGGCCGTTATTGCCACCGCTTAGGGGGTGGACGACGGCTGTTGTTGCGGCGCGCGTCTTTGTCCCTCTGGCCTCTCATTATGGTCAAACCACCTTGCACTTGCTAAATGGCATCACAGGTGGCCGGTTAATAAAAGACATGTGACCTCTAATTCATAACAGGAAGACCACTCTTTCGAGGGGCATGTTCAACTTCGAATTATGGCATAAAACGATACAGCTCCAGAAATGCGGCATTAAAATAAAATTACAGAAACAACATATGAACCTTTTATAATCAGCAATATAGCAGATGATTACAATATTCTTCAATAAGAAATTTTAGCACAGCTCTTCAGATAATTAGGTTTTGTGATATGCCAGATAGTATAGCTAGTCTTCATTTCCCACATATTGTTCATGCTTCCATTCACTCCTTTCCCAGTTCTTCACTGTTATAATGGATGCCTTGTTGTGGCTGTAGGAAGAAGGAAAACAAAATGCATGGGCCTGCTCTGAGCCACCTTTGCATGAGGCAGCGGAGGTGGCTCAACTACAAGCTAGCATTTTGTTTTCCTTCTTCCTACAGCCACAACAAGGCATCCATTATAACAGTGAAGAACTGGGAAAGGAGTGAATTGAAGCATGAATGATATGTGGGAAATGAAGACTAGCTATACTATCTGGCATATCACAAAACCTAATTATCTGAAGAGCTGTGCTAAAATTTCTTATTGAAGAATATTGTAATCATCTGCCATATTGCTGATTATAAAAGGTTCATATGTTGTTTCCGTAATTTTATTTTAATGCCACATTTCTGGAGCTGTATCGTTTTATGCCATAATTCGGAGTTGAACATGACCCTCGAAAGAGTGGTGTCTTCCTGTTATGAATTAGAGGTCGCATGTCTTTCATTAACTGGCCACCTGCGATGCCATTTAGCAAGTGCAAGGTGGTTTGACCATAATGAGAGGCCAGCACTCTTATCTAAAGAGGCTTCTTCAGCAATTTTTGTTTAGTTGTGTTGAAATTACAATAATGGAGGTTAAATGCAAAGAAAGCAGTGTTGTCTGCATCATCAGTATACAGCCGACGACCGATTTTTCGGACACCCAATTTTTTTGGACATGCTTGATTATTCGGATTTTTTCCCGGCCCCAGGACATACCTTATAAAGTCAATGTATTACGCTGTTCAAAATTTCGGACACTCTAAGGAGGGCTATTCGATTTTTCGGACATTCCAAGCATCAGCCGGGCCAACTGCCACACATTTTGAGCGGTGTAGCTGCCATCTTGTTTCTTTACTTTTTCCTTCGATAGCCTCGAAACCGGTGCCGGCCTTGCGTGCCGCTCATGGTGCTGCTCCTTAGCTAAACACGCTGGATCGAGGCTATAATATTTGCCTAGCAGCTTTCGTTTCCGGGACAATGTCGCTGCCGGAGTGCTTTTTTTTTTTTTTCTTTTAGCGTGATCGCTTCTACTGGGGCCTGTTCCTCTGTGTGTTTGCCGTGTAGGCCTAGCCGTGGTCATGCTGATGTGAGAACTACTTCTGTCGCTACTGTGGCTCGCATTTTATTGAATTGGCTTCAGTTCTGTTTCCAGATTTTATGTTGTTTTTTTTTTTTTCTTTCTTTTTTCGTGCAACGCGACAGCTAGAAGGCACTCAACGGAGTGGGTGTTGTGATTCAGTGTTTGTGGTGTGCCTTGCCAGTGGGAAAACCTACTCTGTCGATTTGCTTGGAGCACTTAGTACCCTCGCCGATGCGTGGAAGTCTATAGCACCTACAACGCTGCGCAATTGCTTCCGCGGCGTGGGATTTGTGCTGAATGAAGAGTCGGCTGCCTTAGACGAGGAGAGCATCGTCGAGCAGTTGTCAGGCAGTGAGCAGTTCATTCACGACCTTCGCACTGCTGGTGTCAAAATTCCATCGGCTGTCTCGTTTTCAAAGTTCACAGACATGGACCACCATGGAACTGTGCTCTGGGCTCATAGATACAGGAAATATTCGCCAAGTGCTTGTGGAGTCTGAGAGCGAAGATGATGATGACTCACCTGCAGCAGCGCAGCCGACGCAAGATGAGCTGATGCAAGCGAAATTCAGGTGGACCTATTAGCACGGAAGTGGAGCGTGGTGCAGAAAAGCATTAATGACTTTTTCCGGCCTCAAAGTGAATAATTGAGCTTTTTTGGTGCACATTTGTTTTTTCGGACATTTTTGTGGTCCATTGAGAGTCCGAAAAATCGGTCGTCGACTGTACATTAAAAGGCTCCAGGGGATCTAAATTAGTATATATACGGCACCCTCATAGCCGATGTCACTTCTGAATGGCCAAACCCGTTTATTTGCCCATATTATACTTTTCATTAACTAATGTGCATTATTTTTATGTTTGTGGAGTGTTATTAAAAATTGCTCATTACTCCACTTATTTTCTGCAGATGCCATTTCGGAGAAGCTGGGGGTGGATGCCAGCGAAGCGCAGGGCTTTATTCGCAGGTGGCTGCCAGGTTCCTGTGATAGGGGAGGTGGTAGGAAAAGGCGATTTACAGATGCCTTCACCCCTCCTACCACAGTGGCACCACATGCAGATGCTAGTGCAGGGGCATCCCCCTGCACTGTGGGTCCGTGCATGCCCTCCACCCCTAGCACACAGCCTTCCCCTGTGGCCCCTTCCATCCTTGCCCAAGCACCCTCCCCTGTGCCCCCTTCCACTCACTCTTAAGCACCCTCCCTCCCCTAGACCTCATCTAAACGTTGTGCCAGCAGGCAAGCAATTGTATTGAAAGAAAATAAACATTTTTATGCATTTTGAATGACTGTGTTTGCTCTTTAGCATTAAATAGCAAAATCCAAAGGTACAACCAATAGGATGAGTGGCTGCATGCATTACTACTGCTGGAAATTCCTTGCATGCCTGTTGTATATGGGACATAAATGGGAAAACCAGTGATATGCCAATGTAAAATAAGCTAGTGGTTTATGATGGGGCAAGAATGGAAAATACAATGATGTGCCCATGTAGGATAAGGCATTGGTTTATAATGGGGCAAGAATGGAAAATACAATGATGTGCCTATGAAGGTTAAGCCACTAGTTTTCCAACCATAGGATTTCCAATGAATTGCAATGGTTGTCCAACTTGGACAATGAATGGAAATCCAACAGTAGGCCCATGTTGGTTGGGCCAAAGTGGATGTAAGTTGGTAAAATATTGGTATGAATGATGGTCCAATGTCGGAAAAAGTAATTTTCCGAAAAGCCTGTGTTGGTCCAATATTGACGCCAGTGTTTTCCAGTATTGGAACATCGTCGGTCCAATGTTGGTGTGCTGCTTGGAAACTTGTCTGGCCAAAGCGCATTGCGCACACGCACAGTGGCCGCGCCGGGTAGCGCCGACACTTGCCATCCCACGTTCGTAACACCGTTAACGTCAAGGAGAAATCCCATTTCTCTGCTCATTTCGTCGGCTAGCGTTTGCATTTCGGCCTCGTGCATGCACTCTAGATCGACGGAGACTGGAAACCCGCAGCGTCGCATTTCTTGCCGTGCAAGTGCCTGCGACACGACGAAAAAGACGTGTATAGACAGAAACACACACGCAGAGAGACACACATCTTACTTTGAGCGATTCGTTGTACAGAGAGTCGCTATTGTGAAGTCGTTGTTTGTGTAATTCGCTCATGGCCCGATCGATATTTAGAGCCCCGGCCCGCAGCAATTCCAAACCGATGCGTCGCCCATCGATTGCACGTCCGCTCTCCAGCTTGGTCGGCGTGGAACCCGAAGATGCGACGCAGCTGCAGTTAACGCCGCCAGAGAGAATGGAAGATGCCTGCTGCATATTGCTCGCCCATTGTTGTCAACTCAATCGACCGCGAGACGATCACCCCGCTGATTGCAAACCATGGCTCGTCGCTCTCGTTTACAGCTCGCGTGTTCTATTGTGTGATCCCACGCAACGAGCTATCGAGCGAATTTCTTGGTCTACCGCCTGGATGCACGGCACGATTTCGACAAATCGTTTACGGAAGCGGTGAGTGTGTGTGTGTGCGCACGTGTGCCGCATCACGCTTATTGCAATGTTTCTTTTACAGATCGTTATGGGCACGCGAATATTGCCGCCCGACTACGTGTTTGGACTTCTCGGAGAACGCCGTTCTCAATTTGTGGCTCCAGTAGACTGCTGGCTAGCGTGTCAAGAATTTCTGCTGTGGTTGGGTCTAGGCACGCAGCACGCATTCGATCACCTCGCTCTGAAACATTGCGGCGCGGAAGAAATGGAAATGGAACACAAGACACCGCCGACGCTATGGACAGCGGCATTTTTGGCTCTGGCTGTTCTCATAGCAGCAGTGGCGTACTTTGGAGGGCATTTTTGGCTCTGGCTGTTCTCATAGCAGCAGTGGCGTACTTTGGAGGACAACTAAGGGCACCTGAGTCGTTACCGGGGGCGTAATGCCAACAATAAAGAGTGACAGACATGATTGACGGTGTGTACGTCTCAAACTGCGTTTACAATAACAAGTGTTGTTGAAGGAATACCTGTCATTTACTAACAAAGCGCACCGTGGGCCAAAAATGCGGGGTGTGCGCGCATCGCGTGATTCCCGCGAGTGGAACTCAAGTATGGGATTCTGTGCACCTGACTAGCGAGGTCAGAATTTTGTGCACCTGAGCTCAATGTTTAGCGACGTCAAGTATGTGCACCTGAGCTCAAGTAAATGTTCTAGCGACGTCAAGCATAGAATTCTGTGCACCTGACTGTCAGACTTTTGTGCACCTGAGCTCAATGTTTAGCGACGGTCAAGTATGTGCACCTGAATAGTCAAGTATGCAAGGTAAAGTAGCATGGACCTAGCCGTCCCAAATTTTGCACACTGTGGTGACTGAATAGAGCGGTGAATGACATATTGGAGCTATGCAGCTAGAAGGGGGGCATACATACAGGGTCAACTCTGAAAAGAAATATTTTAAGCTGGGAGCAGCCTCGGCGCAGACCCCGTCAAATTGGAGGGGCACCTGCTTTAGCGCTCGGCCATCAACTAAACGAGAGGGTGCTCGGCGCAGACCCCGTCGCACCTGCTTTAGCGCTCGGCCATCGACTAAACGAGAGGGTGCTCGCCCCGTCAAATTGGAGGGGCACCTGCTTTAGCGCTCGGCCACTAACTAAACGAGAGGGTGCTCGCCCCGTCAAATTGGAGGGGCACCTGCTCGAGCGCTCGGCCATCAACGGGTGCTCGGCGCAGATCGGAAGGAGCACCTGCCCCATCGCTCGGCCACTAACTATGGTGGCATATGGTAGTAGCGACTCTTCAAACAGAACCTGTTGCTTGGGAAGACGGCGTTTACCAACGCAACCAGCTTTTGGAAAATCCCACTCGTCGATGCCGTAGCAACAAGGGGCGTCGCCGAGCCAGGATGTCTGGCGCCGGCGATAAGGAAGTCTGGAGACCTCTTCTAGAGAGCGATAACGCATGCCCCCTGGGTTAACGCATATCCCCCTCCGGTCGGAGGCTTCCGAGAGGAGGCGGGCCGAGCGCGCGCGTCGCGTTGCGTCCTTGAGAACAGGATTCAGTTTCCCGGGGAGGCGTCACGGGAGGCGTTGCATTAGTCAGATGCGTTAGCGGAAAGACTAGCACTTATAATGAGGCGAAAACGCCATTCCTTCATTCTGCTTCTGTCGTCGTACCAGTGCCACGCACAGCAATGGTAGGGCAAAACGCAGACAAGCGTTTGTATTTCATTTATATAATGATGTGCAAAAGCCCCTCCCCTCTATAACGCTTCTTGTAAGCCCTGAGGGTACAAATAAATAAATAAATAAGTTGCTCTTTGAGCGATTAACTGCATTCGTCAAATCTACCGATTTTGTGATGTGCGGCGGACCGTACAGATGCTGGTTGGTGACGTCGGACTGGAACAGAACAATGGTGGACCACTTGCTGTACTTTGGAGGCCTGGAAGTACGCTGTCACCCGGAACGAGGCACCGTTGGACTGTATGCCACTTCCAAATACTTCGACACCTACATCTGCGGCTCGTCGTCGAAGATGGTGTGGGAGAACGAAGGTGACCAGCTAGAAGTGCCCACAGACTTGCTACAAAGCATCGTGGGATATCACCACTGCTGTGACACCTTCGAACTTGGTGATAATCAAGCTCCCTGGAGCCGCGTTCTCCAGGTCTTCAAAGACTGCACCACCAGTAAAGGTTCCCCTACAACCGAAGATCGCCTGACATCAATGTGGCGCTATCTATTCGCGTGCCGACAAAGAAGACTGCACAGGTTCTGCGCGGATCTGGCGGGGAGTGAGGCACTGGCGAGAGCACTGGACCACATCATTGCCCAAGACCACCGGGTTATCGGCTCTCTCCAGTGCCTTGAGTTGGCCGGTGTCCCCGACCTAGAAGAGACACCGGTAGCCCATCTTTCCAGCGGCAGCATTAAGACCCTGCGGCTGAAAGGCGTGAAATTCTCTCCGGGGAAACACACACTGCCGCGACTGCTGTCGTTGGAGAGTTTGGAACTGCAATTAAAAACCCCGCTAGATCCAGCTCTTGTGGAGAGGATTGCCCGTGGAGAGGACCTGCCAGCCTTGCGACACTTCTCCATCGACAGTGCACGGTTCAAGCCAGATCACTGGGCGCGTCTTTTGACAGCCTGTTCATCTCGCACCGAGTGTTTGCGCATTACTTTCATCAACACCAATCCGTCTGGCCAGATCGAGGCCTTATGCGAAAGCTTGGACAACTTCAACGAGGAGCATCGCAGCAACTTCGAAGAGCGAGGCGTTACCTCCATCGCGCCTCTCTGCTGCTCGTGGGATGTATACAGGGCCTTATCATCTACCATATACACCTTCGAGCAGTCGGCCAAGAACATCGGTATCTGGCCGGACGGCAAGGAGGAAGATAGCTATATCATCCGTCCTAGCTGCAAACACTCTGGCGAATGGAAAACCGTGCACTGCGTCGGATCTCTCACGGGCATTTCAATCTCAAGAGACGCAGTCGACTGTGAACTTCGTTGCCGCGCCCAAGTGTCTTACGCCATTTCCATCTCCGTGGCCATGGAAAGTGAGATTCCCGACGGCTGCAACACCATCTGCAGCCTAGAAGCCATCCAGACAGCCTCCGGCTCGAGAAACATCAGCGAGGTTAGGCTCGGCGACATGCGGCTGACGACAAATCAAGTATCTCGCCTTTGCGACGTGCTCGATGCCCAGCCTAACCTTCGCGTCTTTGAACTCGCCGGGTGTCTGGCCGACGGGGGTCTCACGGACCTATTCAAGAACCTTGGATCGCGACAACGCAAAATGGACTTTGTCGGCATCGTCGGCGAGGACTCCCTGCAACTGTTACGGGCTTCCTGGAGCCGCAGCCTACCGTATCTCGTGCCATTGCTTCGAGACACGTGCAATTCTTTTACGGGAGCTGTGGTGGCTGCCGCCCGCGCACACAAGCTTTTGCGGGACGCCTTGTCACAGCGGAAGACCCCGTTTGGAACGCTGCGACTTCAGGAGTGGTTATCGCCTACACTGTGTCTACGGTATGGGCCCGTAATGTTAAACCACCTTGGACGACGTGCTGGGAGTCCTCAAGCGACGCTCGAGCGAATAGTGGGCGACCCGTCGTGCTCCAACGACGACGATGTCCAGGATGTGCTCGCTGCCTGCTTTGCGTCGCCGGCTGTGTTCGACGCTGGCGTCTGCTCTGTGTGCTGGGACGTATTCGACAATCTGGCAATTACAGATGCTGAGCGTGATCTGGTTGGCACTCAGTGGACGCGTGTATATTTCAAAGAGCGTTCCTTTGTGTTCAAGCCAGAGCGCGGCTGCACTGAAGTTGCCTTGCCGACTATGCAATCTGCATTTACGTTCTGGTGCCTTGGCAGCAGCGGCAACCCATTAGCTAAATTGGCACAATCTGACGATTTGGAACCACTATTTGAAACCCCAGAAGTCGCAGATATTGTAATGAAAGATACAAGCGAAGCCTTTATTATGGATATTATGAAAGAAATTGGGATGTGGACCTTAGCAAGATTAAAAGTACGTTTGAAACTATTCGGTCTGATATTGTAAACCAAGACGAAGCGTTTAGCCCACTAGTCGAGGATGAAAATGGCGATTTCAGTATTATGTTTACGTTAAATGAAATCAGTAGAACCACCTGGGCTCAATAGTTGGAATTAGGTGCTGTATTCCAAGTGTCTCAAAGTATAGTTTGTAATTAGGTGCTGTATTCCAAGTGTCTCAAAGTATAGTTTGGAATTACGTGCTGTATTCCAAGTGTCTCAAAGTATAGTTTGGAATTACGTGTTGTATTCCAAGTGTCGCAAGTATAGTTTGGAATTACGTGCTGTATTCCAAGTGTCTCAAAGTATAGTTTGGAAGTACGTGCTGTATTCCAAGTGTTTGGAAGTACGTGCTGTATTCCAAGTGTCTCAAAATATAGTTTGGACTTACGTGCTGTATTCCAAGTGTCTCAAAGTATGTACGCCACCAATGTGTCTCGGGACAGCTTGTACGAAGGCAACGTCATTCTTATACAAGCTGTTTCCTACTCATAACGTCGACCGGGAGCTCCTATACAAGCTTCGGTTTGGCATTGTTTAAGCTCTTTATACAGCGGCCTACGTTGACAAGGGAGCTCCTTATACAAGCTTCAGTGTTTAAGATCCTTTTAAGCGCCTTATACAAGCTTTGTGTGATCCTATTGAATGTGTAAATATATGATGTTATTGAATAAAGACTTTACATTACGCTATATACGTGTTATGTGTACATGCAAGTTACGCTGCCGCGCAGCGTGGCAAATAACGGCAATGTAGGGGACACATACAATCTTTATTGATCATATTGGCAGTCGCGAGGATGCAGGACACTATACTGGTGATAAATTATGGACGAGGACATTTGAACACTCACTACTTGCCTGGCTGTGGTCCCTGATGCTGCTACTTCACGACGAAAGGATGTTGGATCCTCATTTCGTTGCGAACACACAGACTCGAGCCATTCAACAGCCCAGAGAGCTTCCTGACCGTTTCCACTACCTCTCCCGCTACTGCCTTCGACAGTTGTGGCGGGCCGGAAGAGGGTACTGAGACAGCGAAGGCCCGCGTTGAGGCCGCGCTTGAAATGTGTAGCCTCACATGAGATTATGGCATTAGACAATGAACGGGGACATATACTGTTGGTTACGACGTCCGTGTGTGCGTCTGGATTCCCATCCAACATGCGAAAGACAAACATGGGCTCTACACCTTTCGGGAGCTTTGGTTCTACTTGGATTTGCGTGTCACTGTGCTGCTGCTGCTGCTGCTGCTGCTGCTGCTGCTGCTGCTGCTGCTGCTGCTGCTGCTGCTGCTGCTGCTGCTGCTGCTGCTGCTGCTGCTGCTGCTGCTGCTGCTGCTGCTGCTGCTGCTGCTGCTGCTGCTGCTGCTGCTGCTGCTGCTGCTGCTGCTGCTGCTGCTGCTGCTGCTGCTGCTGCTGCTGCTGCTGCTGCTGCTGCTGCTGCTGCTGCTGCTGCTGCTGCTGCTGCTGCTGCTGCTGCTGCTGCTGCTGCTGCTGCTGCTGCTGCTGCTGCTGCTGCTGCTGCTGCTGCTGCTGCTGCTGCTGCTGCTGCTGCTGCTGCTGCTGCTGCTGCTGCTGCTGCTGCTGCTGCTGCTGCTGCTGCTGCTGCTGCTGCTGCTGCTGCTGCTGCTGCTGCTGCTGCTGCTGCTGCTGCTGCTGCTGCTGCTGCTGCTGCTGCTGCTGCTGCTGCTGCTGCTGCTGCTGCTGCTGCTGCTGCTGCTGCTGCTGCTGCTGCTGCTGCTGCTGCTGCTGCTGCTGCTGCTGCTGCTGCTGCTGCTGCTGCTGCTGCTGCTGCTGCTGCTGCTGCTGCTGCTGCTGCTGCTGCTGCTGCTGCTGCTGCTGCTGCTGCTGCTGCTGCTGCTGCTGCTGCTGCTGCTGCTGCTGCTGCTGCTGCTGCTGCTGCTGCTGCTGCTGCTGCTGCTGCTGCTGCTGCTGCTGCTGCTGCTGCTGCTGCTGCTGCTGCTGCTGCTGCTGCTGCTGCTGCTGCTGCTGCTGCTGCTGCTGCTGCTGCTGCTGCTGCTGCTGCTGCTGCTGCTGCTGCTGCTGCTGCTGCTGCTGCTGCTGCTGCTGCTGCTGCTGCTGCTGCTGCTGCTGCTGCTGCTGCTGCTGCTGCTGCTGCTGCTGCTGCTGCTGCTGCTGCTGCTGCTGCTGCTGCTGCTGCTGCTGCTGCTGCTGCTGCTGCTGCTGCTGCTGCTGCTGCTGCTGCTGCTGCTGCTGCTGCTGCTGCTGCTGCTGCTGCTGCTGCTGCTGCTGCTGCTGCTGCTGCTGCTGCTGCTGCTGCTGCTGCTGCTGCTGCTGCTGCTGCTGCTGCTGCTGCTGCTGCTGCTGCTGCTGCTGCTGCTGCTGCTGCTGCTGCTGCTGCTGCTGCTGCTGCTGCTGCTGCTGCTGCTGCTGCTGCTGCTGCTGCTGCTGCTGCTGCTGCTGCTGCTGCTGCTGCTGCTGCTGCTGCTGCTGCTGCTGCTGCTGCTGCTGCTGCTGCTGCTGCTGCTGCTGCTGCTGCTGCTGCTGCTGCTGCTGCTGCTGCTGCTGCTGCTGCTGCTGCTGCTGCTGCTGCTGCTGCTGCTGCTGCTGCTGCTGCTGCTGCTGCTGCTGCTGCTGCTGCTGCTGCTGCTGCTGCTGCTGCTGCTGCTGCTGCTGCTGCTGCTGCTGCTGCTGCTGCTGCTGCTGCTGCTGCTGCTGCTGCTGCTGCTGCTGCTGCTGCTGCTGCTGCTGCTGCTGCTGCTGCTGCTGCTGCTGCTGCTGCTGCTGCTGCTGCTGCTGCTGCTGCTGCTGCTGCTGCTGCTGCTGCTGCTGCTGCTGCTGCTGCTGCTGCTGCTGCTGCTGCTGCTGCTGCTGCTGCTGCTGCTGCTGCTGCTGCTGCTGCTGCTGCTGCTGCTGCTGCTGCTGCTGCTGCTGCTGCTGCTGCTGCTGCTGCTGCTGCTGCTGCTGCTGCTGCTGCTGCTGCTGCTGCTGCTGCTGCTGCTGCTGCTGCTGCTGCTGCTGCTGCTGCTGCTGCTGCTGCTGCTGCTGCTGCTGCTGCTGCTGCTGCTGCTGCTGCTGCTGCTGCTGCTGCTGCTGCTGCTGCTGCTGCTGCTGCTGCTGCTGCTGCTGCTGCTGCTGCTGCTGCTGCTGCTGCTGCTGCTGCTGCTGCTGCTGCTGCTGCTGCTGCTGCTGCTGCTGCTGCTGCTGCTGCTGCTGCTGCTGCTGCTGCTGCTGCTGCTGCTGCTGCTGCTGCTGCTGCTGCTGCTGCTGCTGCTGCTGCTGCTGCTGCTGCTGCTGCTGCTGCTGCTGCTGCTGCTGCTGCTGCTGCTGCTGCTGCTGCTGCTGCTGCTGCTGCTGCTGCTGCTGCTGCTGCTGCTGCTGCTGCTGCTGCTGCTGCTGCTGCTGCTGCTGCTGCTGCTGCTGCTGCTGCTGCTGCTGCTGCTGCTGCTGCTGCTGCTGCTGCTGCTGCTGCTGCTGCTGCTGCTGCTGCTGCTGCTGCTGCTGCTGCTGCTGCTGCTGCTGCTGCTGCTGCTGCTGCTGCTGCTGCTGCTGCTGCTGCTGCTGCTGCTGCTGCTGCTGCTGCTGCTGCTGCTGCTGCTGCTGCTGCTGCTGCTGCTGCTGCTGCTGCTGCTGCTGCTGCTGCTGCTGCTGCTGCTGCTGCTGCTGCTGCTGCTGCTGCTGCTGCTGCTGCTGCTGCTGCTGCTGCTGCTGCTGCTGCTGCTGCTGCTGCTGCTGCTGCTGCTGCTGCTGCTGCTGCTGCTGCTGCTGCTGCTGCTGCTGCTGCTGCTGCTGCTGCTGCTGCTGCTGCTGCTGCTGCTGCTGCTGCTGCTGCTGCTGCTGCTGCTGCTGCTGCTGCTGCTGCTGCTGCTGCTGCTGCTGCTGCTGCTGCTGCTGCTGCTGCTGCTGCTGCTGCTGCTGCTGCTGCTGCTGCTGCTGCTGCTGCTGCTGCTGCTGCTGCTGCTGCTGCTGCTGCTGCTGCTGCTGCTGCTGCTGCTGCTGCTGCTGCTGCTGCTGCTGCTGCTGCTGCTGCTGCTGCTGCTGCTGCTGCTGCTGCTGCTGCTGCTGCTGCTGCTGCTGCTGCTGCTGCTGCTGCTGCTGCTGCTGCTGCTGCTGCTGCTGCTGCTGCTGCTGCTGCTGCTGCTGCTGCTGCTGCTGCTGCTGCTGCTGCTGCTGCTGCTGCTGCTGCTGCTGCTGCTGCTGCTGCTGCTGCTGCTGCTGCTGCTGCTGCTGCTGCTGCTGCTGCTGCTGCTGCTGCTGCTGCTGCTGCTGCTGCTGCTGCTGCTGGGATTGTTGAGCTGGGGACGACGGTGCACTGCCGGGTGATGTTGCGGTGTCGATCATGGTGATCTTGAAACTGTGCGGGACAGAAAGAGAGAGAGGTATCACTACAGTTATCACCGCACACGCTCACCTACTTACCGCTTTGGTTGATGATGTGCCGTGGCAGGGGTAGCTCCCGTGCTCGATTCTGTCACGGTGTGATAGCGCAGCAAGATCCGGCACGAATCGTGCAGCGCTCGGACTTGGTGTCGCGCGCCCCAGAATACGAAGCAGCAGCGAGTGTCTCCCACCGACGCCGCCATGGCAAAGTATTCGATGGCGCTGTAGAAGACCGAAACCAGGATCCGCTACAGTCCCGGCAGGCTGCTGGTCCCCACGCCAGTGCTGCACGCAGGTAGAAATAGCGCGGGGTTCATGACGCGAGTGTTGCAACGTTCGTTGGCAGCAGCAAAGTCGTTGGTAGCGAAGAGCTCGTGCCAGGCGACGCAATCGCTCGGGTGCAAGTCGTAATAGGGTGCCTCTGCAAACGTGGGCAAAGGTCCGTCCCGACCGATCTGCTGCTGGGGCTCCTCTGTCTGGGTAGGCCTCAGCACCGTGCCGTCGTCGAGCACCACCGACGCCGGTTCCACTGCGTGGTAGGCGCGCTGCTCGATACAGTTGCGCATCAAATAGTACATGCACTCGGCTCCCTTCTTACAGGCAAGCCACATGCGCAGCCCATAGTGCAGAGCCCTCGAGACGCCGGGCATCCACTTGGCATCCATGTCCCCGACGAGAGCCGCCACGCACGCGTCTCCCGTCAGAAAGGGGAGCAGTAAGACACGGGCCAAGGCAAAGCCCATGTCCTGCCGCACGCGCAAAGCATACACGTATCTCCAGTGCTCGCCAGGAAACTGGTTTGCCACGAGCAAGGTGGGAGTCCGATGGTTGGCCTGCACAATGGGGTGAGCGTTGTGTGGGTCGAGAAACGTGTATCCCGGTTCGCCATGTGCAAAAGCTCCGTCGAACCAGTTACGCAGTGCATCCATGGCGGCTCGTCTGTTCCTGATTCCCCGGCTCTGGAAAGACAAACACATATATATATAACATTGATCGTTGGTTGAAAGCGCAATCACCAAACTTACCACGGCGTAGGCAAATATGTGTTCGTACAATTCGGGGCCGGATCCCTCGATGTTGACGTTGGCACAGGACAGCATGCTGGTGGCAAACACGAGAAGCGCCAGCATGGTGTCGTGAGGCGGCACGGGCACGCTGCGCTGTGTGTCAGGATCCACATATTGGCCTAAAGCGCACACTTTGGGTTGCGGCAACATGTCGCGCAGCTCGCCCGTGTACGTGTCGCGCCAGCTGTGACTCATCATTGCGTCATGGCTTTGTCGGCGTGGGATGTGGAAGCATCGGCGAACCGGACCCGTTGCCTCTGCTGCTCGAGCTTCTTTCGTCGTCTCTGGGAAAGCATTCTAGCTCTGCGTCTCCGTTTCTCCGCGCCGATCCCGGAACCGTCGCTAGCTGCACTGCCGTCGTCGCTCGTGGTTGTAGTATTGACCGCTTCGTAGTCCTCCTCGTCGTCTTGTGACGACATGGATTCCAATTCGTCAGTGCGAAAATATTCATCTATAGCCTCCGGCGTTCCCACGCCGAGCAACCGTCGTTTACGCGCCGGGCGTTCGGGCCGCCGTGCTTTTGGGGGCGACGACGGCTCGGGTGCCGCGGGCAGCTTGTCGCTTGTATTATTGATGGGTGGTGTAGGCGGTATGACTTGACCGCAACAAATTTCATCTTGGGTGAATTGTTCGGGCTCGGGCTGTCGGGGCTGAGGCTGTCGCTGAGATTGTTGTGACTGCTGCTGCTGCTGTCGCTGAGATTGTTGCGGCTGCGGCGGCGACGGCTGAGGTAATTGCTGCTGTTGCTGCTCGGCTTGCTGTTCTTGGGGTTGCTCTTCCAGCGCGGATTCTTTCTCGACCAACTCGACGGCGGGGACGGCGAAGGCCGCCGCCGAGCTGCCGACATAGTCAATATCTTGTGCACTTGGAAGCGTTGCTGCGGCAGCTGCTTCGAAGGTGACAAGCGTGCCTTGCGCTGTTTCTTGAAAGGCAGAACAACCGGATCGATTATGGCGCTCGCCGTTGCGTCGCCTTTGTGTTGCTGGGCGCCGATCTTGCCTCGCGCTACCGCGTCTATCGTGCTCATTAGACGAGCCCTTCTCTTTTCAGAGGAAGTAGTTACTAATACTCCGCGTAGGTCCGCGCTTCCTTGTCGTGGCGGCGTCACCAGCGGTGCTCTTTTCATGCTCATTGATGTGCGCTTAAGGCTAGATACGCGACAAGACTGCTTGGGGGGCGTCTGTCCAATGTCGTTAATTCGCACGACGAGCTGTTTGCCTTCGGATACTGCGGCGCGTTCAGTAACACTTTCACACGGCTCCTCGTCTAGCGTCATGGCAATGGTAGTAGCGGCACTCGTAGTTTCTTCGCCTAACGATACAGCGTAAGAGTATTTCTTCGGTGGCGGCGGCCCGAGCGGCCGTCACTGCGGCGGCGCGCAGTCCTAGCGAGGTTAGAAGCATGCCATCCGCCGCCGCCGCTAGCACGCCCTTTCTCGTTTTCTCGTTTCTGCTCGCGCTGCTGCTGCCGTTGCTCGGCCCCGTCACGAGTACTCGTGGCGGCGGTGGCGGCGGCAGCGGCGCCAGCAGAATTGCTACAGCCACGGGCGGCGCTGTTACCGACAACGCCATTTCTTCCGGGAGCATCGCCCCCGCGTTTACTGTCACGTCCACCACCGCTCTCCTCGCTCTCACAATCTTCCCCCTCTCCGAGCAGCCGCTGCGACTGGCTAACACACCTACACCCTCCTCCCCTTCCACCGAGAGCGCGCAATGGGATTTTTTGGCGGGGATGTTCCCTAGAAAGAGGGTCACTCGCTCGCCGCTTGCCGCTGGTCGGTACCCAACTCTGCGGCAGCAGCTGTAGGGAAGCGAGCGCCTTCTGGAGCCAAACCTCCTCCCATCTGACAACGGTACAAAATGGAAGACACATTGTTTCAAACATAACTTATACTTTATTATGTACACTGTCGAAGGCCACGTCACGCTCGTGGAGTCGACGATCTCTCCTCCTTCGTCTGTCGGCGCTGCGAAATAATTTTAATTCAGTCCTTACTTTTCTTTCGATTTCTAGCTGAGGCCTGCGTCTCGCCTTCCCTGCTGTATTTTGGCTAGCAACGTCCTTACGAGTGCTTCCATTTGTATGAAGTTTTCGGGAAACACTTGTTTTATGTAAACACGCCTCGCGAAGTGGGCCAGTGCTGCACGTACGCGACACATTTGTCGAGGCGTCAACCCCGGGGTCATGGTTTCTTTGAAGCACTCCGTCAGCTTTTCCGTTATTTGATGAAACAGCTTCAACTTTTCGGGCGGCACAGGGATCTCGATGTGGCTTCCCGTCAAGCTGAAAACACGACCGCTGCTCGTTTTCGCCAAACTTGTCGATGTGAGTGCACTCGCGGTCTCCAGAACTACACTGCCTGATGTCTTTTCTGGAGGCTTTTGATCGGAAGAGGATGACGCTGGATGAGTGTGTAGCAACTGAGACGGACATGCGGCTGACGTCGCACAATCTTGCATCTTGGCGATTTCGCTTTCTATTCCTGTTCTTGTGTCTGTCTGATTCGCCGCTGTGCTTGGAAGACCCGTTGTGCCTGGAAGACCCGGTGTCTTTGGCTGCTGTCTTGTGCAGGTGCATTTGGGGTGCTACCACTGCCGCTGTCACCGCAGATGCTGTTGGTAGTGTCCAAGGCTGCTGCTGCGACACTGTGGCATTCGACATTGATGTTTTCGTAATCGGAGTTGCACAGGACATCCCTGGCCGCCCTTGCCGATGGGGAACAAATGAAAGAGGCGTTTCTGGGCAAAGCGAAACCCCTGGAATCTCCAAGTCTGGGACGAAAGTCTGCGAGCCCTCCGGTAAATCGGGAACGTTCCTCACTTTCCGTGGTTGGTCTGATCGATGGTGGTCCCCCGCCAGGGAAGATTCCTTCAAACGTCGGCGACGCGTTGCCCCCGCCGTGCTGGCAATCGGCACGAAATTCTCCCCAGGCGGCAGGCCCATGGTTACCAACGACGACGACTCCAGCGGCTGCCGGCTGTTCAAGCGGAGATGAAACGGGTTTTGCGGCGCTGGAAGCGGCGGCGTCGGCTTGTATGCAGGGAGTGGCGAGGGCCGTTCTTGACGTACCGGAGAGCTCGCAGCATTTAGTGGTCGAGAGTGTGCCCGTCGCCCGTTCATTCGCGGAAAGCGGCGGCGAGGGGGGATGTGGCGAGACTGCTATGGATAACGATCCCCTTAGCGTACCGGATTGGTCCGTCGAGCCGCTAGGGGCATCCATAGCAGCCACCAAGCGCTCCAGTGCGATCAAGTCGGCCTCCCTTCCTGTCGGCGGCGGCGGGGAAGCCGGGCTGCTTTGGCCGCCATTGCTGTCATCGGGCCGCAGTCCTGGGGCGGCGGCGGCCGTCGGCTCCGAAGTGTTGTTTAGTTGGACCAGTACCGAAGACAGTACAGTTTGGTGTTCTGTCGCCAACACAGAGGGCTCTGCCAGTAAATCGCTCCGAGGAGACCGCCCGAAGATGTACTCGACGAAGTCGTGTAATTTGCCGCTCTGCAGACACTGCAAGTAACAATACCAAGTATCAGTGACTATGCTGCAACCACGTCAGGACGCCCATGGATATTACAAGGCAACAATCCTACGTGGCAAGAGCCCGCGTCTATGTCTCCCGCAAGCCATCGTCCATTCCCACAAGGCAACAGCGTCTGTCCAAGACTACGGCCAGTGTCTAAGCAATACAAGGCAAGAGCCAGCGTCTATTCCATTCCCACAAGGCAACAGCGTCTGTCCAGACTACGGCCCTAAGCAATACAAGGCAAGAGCCAGCGTCTATTCTATTCCCACAAGTCATGCCTACGTGAATACAAGGCAAGAGCCGTTCTTGACGTACCGGAGAGCTCGGAGCATTTAGTGGTCGAGAGTGTGCCCGTCGCCCGTTCATTCGCGGAAAGCGGCGGCGAGGGGGGATGTGGCGAGACTGCTATGGATAACGATCCCCTTAGCGTACCGGATTGGTCCGTCGAGCCGCTAGGGGCATCCATAGCAGCCACCAAGCGCTCCAGTGCGATCAAGTCGGCCTCCCTTCCTGTCGGCGGCGGCGGGGAAGCCGGGCATTTGGGGTGCTACCACTGCCGCTGTTGGTAGTGTCCGAGGCTGCTGCTGCGACACTGTGGCATTCGACAAAGAGTTCGTCGTCACTGATGTTTTCGTAATCGGAGTTGCACAGGACATCCCTGGCCGCCCTTGCCGATGGGGAACAGATGAAAGAGGCGTTTCTGGGCAAAGCGAAACCCCTGGAATCTCCAAGTCTGGGACGAAAGTCCGCGAGCCCTCCGGTAAATCGGGAACGTTCCTCACTTTCCGTTTCTTTATCGGCAAATGTTGGTCTGATCGATGATACAAGGCTAGGGCCAGCGTCTATTCCATTCCCACAAGGCAACAGCGTCTGTCCAGACTACGGCCAGTGTCTAAGCAATACAAGGCAAGAGCCAGCGTCTATTCCATTCCCACAAGTCATGCCTACGTGAATACAAGGCAAGAGCCGTTCTTCACGTACCGGAGAGTTCGGAGCATTTAGTGGTCGAGTGTGTGTCCCGCAAGCCATCGTCCATTCCCACAAGGCAACAGCGTCTGTCCAAGACTACGGCCAGTGTCTAAGCAATACAAGGCAAGAGCCAGCGTCTATTCCATTCCCACAAGGCAACAGCGTCTGTCCAGACTACGGCCAGTACCTGGGACGAAAGTCCGCGAGCCCTCCGGTAAATCGGGAACGTTCCTCACTTTCCGTTTCTTTATCGGCAAATGTTGGTCTGATCGATGATACAAGGCAAGAGCCAGCGTCTATTCCATTCCCACAAGGCAACAGCGTCTGTCCAGACTACGGCCAGTGTCTAAGCAATACAAGGCAAGAGCCAGCGTCTATTCCATTCTCACAAGTCATGCCTACGTGAATACAAGGCAAGAGCCAGCGTCTATTCCATTCTCACAAGTCATGCCTACGTGAATACAAGGCAAGAGCCAGCGTCTATTCCATTCCCACAAGTCATGCCTACGTGAATACAAGGCAAGAGCCAGCATCTATTCCATTCCCACAAGTCATGCCTACGTGAATACAAGGCAACAGCCAGCGTCTATTCCATTCCCACAAGTCATGCCTACGTGAATACAAGGCAACAGCCAGCGTCTATTCCATTCCCACAAGTCATGCCTACGTGAATACAAGGCAAGAGCCAGCGTCTATTCCATTCCCACAAGTCATGCCTACGTGAATACAAGGCAACAGCCAGCGTCTATTCCATTCCCACAAGTCATGCCTACGTGAATACAAGGCAACAGCCAGCGTCTATTCCATTCCCACAAGTCATGCCTACGTGAATACAAGGCAACAGCCAGCGTCTATTCCATTCCCACAAGTCATGCCTACGTGAATACAAGGCAACAACGGCAACAAATCTGTCCTGCACTTCCATATCTATAAGGAATAGCTATCTCCTACAAGACAACGGTGATACGTGCTACGATCCCCTTAGCGTACCGGATTGGTCCGTCCATTCCCACAAGGCAACAGAAATTTGGTTGTCGGTCGGGGGCACTACTATTGCAGAAAACATATTATTAAGGGGGGTGTCAGCGGTCGGGGGTGCGGGAAACACATTAGGGTGGCTAAATTCTAGTTGGCAACAGCGTCTGTCCAAGACTACGGCCAGTGTCTAAGCAATACAAGGCAAGAGCCAGCGTCTATTCCATTCTCACAAGTCATGCCTACGTGAATACAAGGCAACAGCCAGCGTCTATTCCATTCCCACAAGTCATGCCTACGTGAATACAAGGCAACAACGGCAACAAATCTGTCCTGCACTTCCATATCTATAAGGAATAGCTATCTCCTACAAGACAACGGTGATACGTGCTACCTACAAGGGTCGCCTGCATCAATGCTAACAGCAAGGCTATCCGCGCCTCAATTGCACATACACATCGAAATAAATATTGAAATAGAACACATCACATGGAAATAAATATTGAAATGAAACACATACACACTTGTCATGTGGAAACAATAAAGATGTAGTGCTCCTGAATAAACATGGGATTCGCGCAATCCCAAAGGAACGAATAAAAAGAGCGCTCACCCGCATCATGATCTCCTCCGTTTGCCGGTGTAGTGGCTCTAGCTGCTGGTGCTGCTGCGGCGGCGAATTCTGGAACTGGTTTGCTGGCGACGCTGGCTGCTCCTCGTGCGGCGGCGGCTGTACAACGATGGGCGGCCTCTCTGGTTCCGTAGCCGGTGCGTTCCAATTCGATGTCTAGCAAGACTGCTTCGTGGACGTCTACGTAGACGTCTACAGGTTCGCGTATTGGAACGCGTCCACCTGTTTACGCCTAGCGTCACCTCGCGGCATAAAGGTTGAACTAAACCGTTTTAACAACTATTATAACGCTGTTTTCTTTAAAGATTTACGACAATACAGGTGAAAATCACGTTTTTAACGGTTCGCCGATTTTTTGCAGCAACAATATTACATGTGTAATCCTCACAACGTAGACTACAGGGTGTTGCACAATTAGACCCGCGCTGTAGAATGCTTCTCCCAGCTAAACCGCGGAATCCTTGCAGTTCAGATTTCGCACAGAAATCGCATTTTGTCGCTAGTATTTTTTAATACTAAATTTGTTTGTGGTACTTGCCTGATTCGATCAGAAGAAGTAAAATATTCCCATCGCCTGCGGCGGCGGCGACGCCAGACGAACCGCTGCCCCAGTGATGGGACTGGTGGCGCCACCTCATGCTGCTAACAACAACTCTGTAGCAGGAAAAGAGGGGGCGAGCGTTTCTGGCAGAAGGTTTGAGTTGTTGTAAGCAGCATGAGGTGGCGCCACCAGTCCCATCACTGGGGCAGCGGTTCGTCTGGCGTCGCCGCCGCCGCAGGCGATGGGAATATTTTACTTCTTCTGATCGAATCAGGCAAGTACCACAAACAAATTTAGTATTAAAAAATACTAGCGACAAAATGTGATTTCTGTGCGAAATCTGAACTGCAAGGATTCCGCGGTTTAGCTGGGAGAAGCATTCTACAGCGCGGGTCTAATTGTGCAACACCCTGTATTAATAGGGTAACTTGTAGCAGACAGACTTCTCACGCAATGAGCCCTACCACGAATTGACGGAAGATAACGTTAGTCCGTTTTTCCTTTTTTATTACTGATGCTGAAGTGTATATGCTTCTCAGATGTCTCATTCACACAGCTGTAAGAATGAAAACATGCAAAATACTGTAAACTTGAGGGGATTACGGACGAAAGGTGGTAACCGGCCACAGCAAACGAAAAACTGTGCCGTTACACCTGTTGTCTGTAGTCACTAGACGAGGAAACCAAAGACAACAACTCGTTTTATTAATGTACAGGCACAAAAAAATCAATGCGCAACAAGTCGGCATCGTCAGGCGAGTTCGTTCTTCCGAGATTAACTGAAAATCCGCGGAAGAGTTTGTCACCGCTACTACAGCAAGATAGAAACACACACGTGCGCCGTACAGCAGCCGTCCTGACTCCCGGCGAGGTGCCCAGAAAGCGACGAGTTCGTCGATAACATCACGACTGAAGAAACTCGTCAAGTTAAAAAAGACCAACAGCATCCAACGCACGCTTTCCTGTTAAGCGCGGTAAAAGAATCTGCAGTGCTATGAATCTCACGACCATAAAGACAGCTAAATTAGCCTTTAGCTAGCGCATACATTGACGTAACAACTCACGTTTGAAAGATCGTTCATATGCATATCCTCCGGCGTTCGCAAAGAGCACGACCACCGTACAACTACTGCAACAACCGCACGCACGACTCGCTCAGCGCGAAACGCGCTCTGTCCGCCATGTTTAGACAGCAAAGTAGTCTGCATCGATGTTGATTTCGGCGAAGCCGTCTTCGCGAGGCTGCTTCGCGAGAATTGGAACGCGTCCCAAGATGGCGGCTGCTCGCGTAGCCGTCTAAGTAGACGTCTACGAGGGGGTATTGGAGCGCACCCACAGGCTGCTCCACCAGCGGGTCCGTGGGATGCTCAGCGTACGGCATAGCGATGGGCAGCGGGTCCTGCTCAGCTTGCAGCATCAGCGGGTCCGTGGGATGCTCGGCGTACGGCATAGCGATGGGCAGCGGGTCCGCGGGTTGCTCAGCTTGCAGCATCAACGGGTCCGCGGGATGCTCGGCGTACGGCATACCGATGGGCAGCGGGTCTGCGGGCTGCTCAGCGTGCAGCACCAGCGGGTCTGCGGGCTGCTCAGCGTGCTGCATACCGATGGGTAGCGGTCTGCGGGCTGCTCAGCGTGCGGCACCAGCGGGTCTGCGGGCTGCTCAGCGTGCTGCATAGCGATGGCCAGCGGGTCCATAGGCTGCGTGGACTGCGACAGCGGCTCCTCGGGCGTGGTCGGCTGCGACATCGGCTCCCCCAGAGATGCGGGTAGCGCTTGCGACGACAGCTCGGGTTGCACGAAATACTGAGGTTGTTGGGCGGCAAAAATTTCGATTTGCCGTTTATACAGCGCCTGCTGCTGCAACAGGGCCTGTATCTGGCACTGCTGCTGCAACAGCAGAGCCTGCATCTCTTTTTGCTGCCGCAACAGACTCTGTATATCGAGCTCGCCTGGCTGCTGCGCCGAAACTTCGGGCGCGGTCGTCGTCTCCGGGGCTTGCGATGGTGGTGCCGCTTGCTGCTGCGCCGAAACTTCAGGCGCGGTCGTCTCCGAGGCCTGCGCCGCTTGCTACTGCGCCGACGTCTCCGAGGCTTGCGATGGTGGTGCCGAAGCCGCTTGCTGACCCAGTTGTGGCGTCATTAGAACGCCGTGAACGGCCGTGAACACGCCGCCGCCCGAGTGGTAGACGAAGGTTCCATATTGCGCACCGGGCGCAGAAATTTGGTTGTCGGTCGGGGGCACTACTATTGCAGAAAACATATTATTAAGGGGGGTGTCGGCGGTCGGGGGTGCGGGAAACACATTAGGGTGGCTAAATTCTAGTTGGCTGGCACTGAAGTTGGCTGGAACTATATACTTTTTGTTGTTCTCACGGGTGATGTTTCAGAGTAGAAACACATGCGTATATGGGCTTTTTTTTTTTCTTTGTGACACTGTGCACAGTTATTTCTTATTAGTCTTCGTAATATGGCGCATTTCATACAGTATGTGATCCAGTATATATTTTTCTGTGCAATTCAAAATGTAAACAATAAAAATAAATATTTTTGGGAAGAACTATTGTCTCCCACTAAGAAAAGCGGCTCCATAACGGCAAAAACGTTACAATAAGAACAGCTCCGATTGCTTTACTCCAACCTGCATAAACCAAGTCAGCCGCGCTTAGGTTCTGTGAGAAGCTTGGCGGTATTTCCAGCAAAAAGGTTTCGATCCACCGCTTTATTACGTCTGTATGTACTGCATGCGTAGCAAGAAGTATTACAACCCTTGCACTCCACTATAGGCGATGTAGTTTAACATCTTAACAGTCAAAGACAGAGAAAAAGCCCGCGCCTGAAATCTCGGAGGACAAAATTAGTGGTCTGATCAGCCGCTTGGGGCGCTGGAGGCAGTGTAGTAGCTGGCACTGCCTCCAGCGCCCACAGTTGACAGCCGTGTGGTGCGGACGCGTGTTCCATCGCTCCTCCGATTGCACGTGGATACCGGAAACGGACGGACTGGCGACAGCGGGAGCTTCCGAAGTGTCAAATAGATGAGTTCTTTCTTTTATTACCTTATTTCTTTTTCAGCTAGTTAAGTTAGGTGCAGCCTAAAGAATAGATTTTAGCTCTTGGTCCTAGCGGCCTGGTTTTTCGTGCCGGCAGCTAGGTTTTCTTGGCGTTCATTGTTTAGCTATCTTGTTTAGATAAATATTTTTCTTTCTAGGCTATTGACATTCGCAGATTTGGTTTTTAACGCGTGTTTGCTAGTCGTTTCTTGTGTCTTCTTTTGGCAATTCGTATATTCTAAGAATTCGTAACAGTTACAGTTCAGTCGATGAGCGCTTAAGATGTGCAATCAAAAGAAGGTAAAGTGTACTCAGTGTGAGGCGCAGGTTAATCTCAAAGAAACGCGTTTTGATTATGTAGGTGAAGCGGAAGGCAGCGACTTTTTGTGTCGATGTTGCGTACTGAATGCACGTCTAGATAGATTTGATCAAGAAAGGCGCAGTTTAGTGTCTCGTGTGGAGGATTTAGAAAATGAAGTACGTTTGCTAAGGACGGAAAATCAGAAACTGCTTGGACAGCTTACTCAGATTGAAAAGAAAGGGGCCGACTTTGTCCTTGGAACCAACAAGGACGAACATTCCAATGCGGGCCACGTAGCTGGGGCCAGCACTGGCATGGAAGGCATAAGCAAAGTAGGTCAGGCGGATCCGAACCGTCAGAGTTATTTAGAAGCAGCTAAGACGCCGGAAAAAAAGAAAGAAGTAAGGAAGAATGAAAATCCCAGAGATAAGGACACAGATAACCGAAAGCAGGAGCCAGCAGTTGGGAGAGGGAGAGAGAAGGCCCAGGTGCTTATCGCCGGAGATTCTAACATGAACAGGTGCAAGCGAGATATCTTGGAACGTGTAAGGGGCGATAAGAGAGTGTTGGTTGGAGCCTTCCCAGGGAGAACAATGAGGGTTGTACTAAAAGAGAGTAAAAATAGGCTGTTGAAGGATTCCGCAGAGCGCAGTATGGTAATAGTAGCCGCGGGTCTAAACGATGTCCTAAATGGTGACGCTGCAGGAGTGGTGGAAAGTTTAGCTAAGGGAGTTGACGAGATCAGGGAGATAGCACAGCAGACGCAGATAGTTGTATGCACAGTACCAGAGGTGCTAGGATTGAACGGAAAGATGGAAAAGGACGTGGTGACAGTTAATCAGGACATAAGAAAGTTAAGCCTGGAGAAGCGTTTCGAAGTGGTTGAGGTAAACAGGGAGGTACATAAAGCGGGTTTTGGTAGGGCTTTTCAGCGAGATGGCATTCATTTTAACAGAAGGGTCGGAGCAGAAATCGGCTGGCGCTTGGCAGGCAGGGCTGTAGCTTTTTTAGGGGGTCCGCGAGGACTCCGTGCACAGAAGTAGTTAGAAGTGAAGCAGAAGAAAGTGTAATAATGGAGGCTGAGCCCCCAAAAATGGCAAAGAGTAGGTCGAGAAAGAAAAGTACAAAAAAAGAAATTTAACACTAGGATCAGCTACATAAACATGCAAGGAGGTAGAAAAAGAGCGAAATGGCTAGAGATAGAACAGCAGTTGAAGGATGACAAAATAGGTGTGTACGCTCTTTGCGAGACTCATCTCAGGGATCTAGAAGATCCGCCGTTTATAGAAGGCTACGTCTTGGAAGGGTGCAACAGAACGAGAACGGAAAGAAAGGGTGGAGGGGTAGGTATGTTGATACACCAGGGAACAAATTGGCAAAGAATTAAATCATCTTGTAAAGAACATATCTGGGTTTCAGGAACCATTGCCGGCATAAGGACATGGCTAGGGGTAGTTTATTTAGGAACAGGACATCAATGCAGGCAAGAAAACAGGGATCTTTTTGAATGTCTCAGTGACGATATAAGCCAGTTTGGAAACGGGGCCAATATTATTCTGCTGGGGGACATGAACGGCCACATCGACGATCTGGATGGATACACGGATTGTAACGGGAAGCTAATGCTAGATTTCTGCGAGCGACACGATCCAGTTATAGTAAATAGAGAAACAAAATGTGAAGGCCAAATCACGTGGGAATTCTGCAACAGGCAGACGACCATTGACTATTGTCTAATGTCGCAGGAAATTTATAGCAAGGTCACAAAAATGGAAATAGACGAAGAAGGGGAGTGTCTGGGAAGTGATCATAAACGTATTAGTCTGCAGATGGGGCCCTTGATGAAAAGAGAAATGGAACTTAGACAAAACGTAAACGCAAAATTAAACGACGATCAAATAGCGCAGATAGCAGCAGACATAGAGGAAGCAATAGAGAAAAGCCCCATGGAAGACTGGGATTATGAACAGGTAGAACTACTCATAAGGAGTAAAATTCAGGAGGTTAAAGTAGCAAACCGCTGGAATGGAAAGAGGAAGCCACGGAGCTGGTGGAATAAGGAAATCAGGGAAGCTATTGAACAACGACGGGCTGCTTTAAGGGAACACCGAATGGCAAAGAAAGCACATGCTTCTCAGGAGGAAATCGACCAAAAATGGGAATCATATCGACAAAAGAAACTTCAAGTGCAGGCCCTCGTCCAAAGTAAAATAAGACAGTCCACCGATCGCTGGATGGCTGATATACACGATGCCTCTAGAGGCGGAGCAAGAAAATTCTGGAACCATATAAGCTGGCTAGGGAAAAAGAATCAAAGAATGCAACATCGGATTCAAGATAACGAGGGAAATTGCTTAAAGGGAGACAACGCAGTGAACTACATTACATCAGTTATAGCCGAGTCATTTAAGAACGACGATAGGGTAATCTTCGCAAATCAGGAAGCAACACAAGGTAGCAGAATACAAAACACCTTAGAACTGAACAATCTAAACTGGAAAAAGGCAGAAAAAAATATTCCTAAAAACACATCTACAGGAATAGATGGAATTCCGATCAAGCTGATTAATGAACTCGGTCCAAAAAGTAAGGAAACGTTGTTAAAAGCGCTGGAAACAGTCATAGCGAATAAGCAAATTCCGGACAGCTGGCGGCAGAGTAAAATGAATTTGATTTATAAAGGGAAAGGAGAAAGGATGCACATAAAATCCTACAGGCCGATTACCATAACATCTGTAATGTACAGGTTAGCCATGCAGGCGGTGAAATTAAAGGTGCAAGCATGGGTTGAAAGTAACAAGATACTCGGAAACTCCAGAACGGCTTTAGAAATGGTAGGCGCTTAGATGATTGCCTGTTCGTGCTTACCCAATGCATCGAAATATCAAGAGTGGAAAATAGACCTTTGTATTTGGCCTTCCTGGACATAAACGGGGCGTACGACAACGTAAGCAGGGAACTCCTGTGGAACATATTAAAAGAAGAAGGTAGCGGTTATGAGATAATAGAGTTCCTACAGGAAATATACCGGGATAACAAAGTAGAAATTACGTGGGAAGGGATAAGAAGTACGGAGGATGTCAAATATATGCAAAGGATTAAGACAAGGCTGTCCTCTATCACCGGTGCTGTTCATGCTTTATATGATAAACCTGGAACGGAGGATACAAGACAGTAACCTAGATTTTAACCTGTCATACAGATTAGGTGGAAAGGCGGTAGAGCAGCGCCTCCCCGGTTTGATGTATGCAGACGATATTGTGCTGCTAGCTGAGAGTCTGGAAGAATTGCAAACTCTAGTTAAGTATTGCGGAGACGAAGGGGACGCTCTAGGCTTCAGTTTCAGCGCAGTTAAGTCGAGTCTGATGATTTTCAACGGCTCAACTGATCAGGGTCTTAAAATTCAAGGCCTTGAAATACCTAGAGTAGCAGAATATAAATATTTGGGGGTATGGGTAAACGAAGGATTGGCATACATTGGAAAGCATGAGCAATCACTTAAGGCCAAAGGGCGAAGGAATGCCGGGATAATGAAGCATAAGGCATTGTGGGGATACAATAGGTATGAGGTATTGAGGGGTATTTGGAAAGGAATTATGGTTCCCGGACTTACTTTCGGAAATGCGGTTTTGTGCCTAAAATCAGAGGTACAGTCGACATTAGAAACAAATCAGAGATCCGTTGGACGATTAGCACTAGGTGCCCACGGCAAAACTACAAATGAGGCGGTACAGGGAGATATGGGCTGGGCATCTTTCGAAGTACGGGAAGCTCAGAGTAAAATATGTTATGAGGAACGCCTGAGGAAATTGGACAGTAACAGATGGGCAGCTAAGGTATTTAAATACCTGTACCTAAAAAGCGTTGACTCACAATGGAGGAAAAGAACTAGGAAACTAACTAGTAAGTATGCTAGTAACAAGGACGGAGAAATAAAGAGCATTAAGCAACAGGTGAAAAACACAGAAGGTAAAAATTGGATAAATTCGATGAAAAAAAAACAGAGTGCGGAATTATACCGAAAGTGGAAAATGCAGATCAGGAAGGAAGATTTCTTTGATAACTCAAGAGGCAGTGCCCTACTTTTTGAAGCTAGATCAGGGTGCCTTAGAACACGCAGCTACAAAAAGAAGTTTAACAATGGAGATGACGCATGTGCTGTATGTGGAAACTCCAGTGAAACAATTGACCATATTATACTCGAATGCAATGGTATCCATCCGGAAGTTGATGCAGGCGCGATCACTGTTCCTGAAGCTCTGGGGTTTAGAGATAACAGTGGCCGGGTGAATAAACCGGCGGTGGAAACTAGCAAAAAACGGCTGGAAGATTGGTGGCTTAAAAGCAGAGAAGTGACATAATGTTAGTAATGTAGGAGCAAAATTTAATAAATAGAATGATGGTTTAGTTAACCATTCTAAATAAATCAGATATATGGAGAAAAATGAGCATGATAGCTACTGCTACCACCCCGTTTCAAAGGGGACGCTCCTATATTCCATCCCATCCATCCATCCAGCTCGGCCGCAGGGCCCTACGGGAGTGTCCGCTCTTTACGTAAATGTTTATGATCACCTTCGGTGGCTTGGACGCTTCGAACAGGGTTTCACAAGTGTCCATGGTGAAC
Organism: Amblyomma maculatum; assembly: GCF_055883805.1. Lineage (NCBI taxonomy): Eukaryota > Metazoa > Arthropoda > Arachnida > Ixodida > Ixodidae > Amblyomma > Amblyomma maculatum. The sequence continues at coordinate 120,128,093 of NC_139351.1, read as the reverse complement.
GACCGGTTAGGGCTGAGCTTACCGCCCATAGAATACATCGCAATCACCACCGGAAGTGGGGCAAGACTTTTACACTGTCTCCACCCGAAAGGGTTGACGCTCATAGCAAGAGCACCTTAGAGGTTCTTCCAGTGATCCCTTCTGCTGCGGACGATTCTCGAAAACTATCAGTTTGACCAGCCTATTGTACTCTTGTTAAGTAATATTGGCCAGCTGATGGGATGTTATTGGATGCTTAAAGAGATGGGGAACTGGGGACCAGACTTTCTTTTTTTTTTTTTTTTTCATTTGTTTGCGAAGTGAGTCCTAAAACAAGTAATTCTTGTGGCAAATGTTTGATTTGGAGACTTTTAACCTAGGGGACAGTTTCTCAGGAGCTTTTTCATCTGGGGAGGTTTTTTTTTGGGACATTTTGCCTTGAAATTGTTTTTACGTAAACGTTCACATTTTACGTAAAGTTTAATACAGAATATCTCAGCAGCAGATGGCACTTCCTTGAAAAGGATGATTAATGACCTAGAGCAGAATGGCTGGCCTAAAGAATTGATACACAGGAGACTAAAGCAATATTCAAGAGTCTCGGGAAGGAACGGCAGTTTACGGCTGGTAGCCAGGCACTGAACCTGGCCCACGAAAATGAAAAAAATAATATTTAGAAGACTGGGATGGAGCACACTGTGCAAGCACTCATCCACATCATGAGTGACAGATTACTGTATCAGTATCATCTATACAGACTCTCTGAGCGTACTCGCATCACTACATGAAAAAAAAAAATGCTACAGAACCTTTAGTAGGGGACATAGTCCATTACGTAGTGATAGCAATAGCACAAGGACTTAATATCTGATTTTGCTGGGTGCCAAGCCACGTTGGAATCAGCGGTAACGAGAGGGATGATGCATGTTCCGCGGCCGCCTGCAATGCTCAAGTACAGAAAGTGAGAATTCCACACGATGATGCCATAAAATTCATACGAAGAAAAGTGAGACAACAAAAGTGGCAGGATGCGTGGGATAACGAAGTTAATAACAAGCTACACCTAGTGAAGCCAGTTATAGAAGAATGGAAAACATGCAGCCATCAAGAACATTTTATTGAAGTAATCTTATGCCGCCTTCGTATCGAACGCACCCACCTGACTTATAACTTCATTCCAGCAAAGAAAGACAAACCCATATGCGAACACTGCGGAGAGGTGGTCACCATAAACCACATCCTAATATCCTGTATAAAATTCGATCAACATAGAAAAAAGCATTTCCCACAGTTCTATGACAACTACATTCCCCTACACCCTAGCTTACTCTTAGGAGAAAATTCACTGGTTAAAACGTCTTCTCTCGTTGATTTCTTAAAAGATGCCAACATCCTAAGCCTACTCTAGTGTATTAAAATAATCGCTTGCTTCTTTTCACCAAACAAATATGTAAACTCCGAGTTTGGCGCATGATGGCCTTAGCTGCCTATGGGCCATAAAACACAACACAACACAACGCAACACAGATTAGCGTATCACTCCGGAGAACAGTACACTACAACTGTCCACCATTAAAAGAAACGTACAACCTAACTTAAAGTGTTCAAAATAAACTGGAGACAACTCAGAGTCATAAAAAAGAAAATATGTGTAACGATAGGATATAGCAAGAATCGCAAGTTACTGATGTTGCTGTGAAAGAAAAGAAAAAATTAACATGGGCAGGACACACAATGCGAATTAAAGGTAACTGAGGGTCGCTAATTATGGCAGACTAGGTTCCAAGGGAAGGTGGGCGGATGAGATTAATAAGCTTTCGGGAATTCGGGAATTATGCCGGATATGGAACAAGCTTTGTTCCGCAGTGGGTGCAGTTAGGCTGATGACTTCTGCAACACACAAGGCACAGTAGTGTCTCGCTGTACTCCCTATACAGAAAACCTATACATGATGTCGACGCAATAAACAGTTGGCTGTGGTTTAGCTCTGGTTAACTTAAGTTTAAAGCAACGGCGGAAGCTTCTTTCGCCCGTAACATTATTCCCATATCACGCCCTATCATTGTAAGATGCTATATAATTAGGTCACTTAAGCTCATCTTTTAAGGGTATGATGCTAGAGTGTAAGTTATATACTAGCCCACATAAAAAGTCACGCTTCAACCAAGCCGTATAGACGTGCCTGCGTGTCGTATGGGTAACGAAAATGCAAACGGTTCTGACAGGCCGATTCTGATATCACCCTCCCGTATGAAAGGAGCGACCCGAGTTGGAAGCTCCTGCCCATGGCATAGGGGTAACGTGAATTCAAATGTCATGGCAGGCTGATTTTTTTTATGAGTAGACCGTAGCTACGCGGCGTAGCGCTTCTTTACGGCGTTGCTTTCACAACAAAACACCGGTACTCTGCGATTCTATAGCGCAGCTTATATGCACCGGGCCCGCCAGTGGCGATAGGAGTCAGGGGGTCTAGCTGAGCAAGGTCAGCTGAGTCCAACGATTAGGCTCGAGCGCATGCAAATAGGCTCCCGCTTACGTTCGTCTTTGCAGAAAATGTTCTCTCCAAGTGGGAAAGAGGATTAATGGTAATTTGGAGAGGGAGCTCAGAGAAATCCACTCCTTGCGGCGGATTTAATGTTTGGGTCTAGTCGACTTCACTTATTTTCAACCCATGCCCTGCTTATAAGGACCCGACAGTGCAGCTCAAGTTGAGTGGACTCGACCCAGTCCGATTTACATAAAGCCGCCTGAAGGAACTGCTGTTGAGGCGGCCCCTCGCGTTGAGACGAAAAACTAGCACACGGCTGCTCTAGTTTTTGCTCCAGCCATTTCCTTCCTGCTTGAGCGCACTCCGATCTCGCTGAGTTCCCGTCCCTTTGTTTCTATTGATTTCGCTATCATTCTATCGCCTAAGTCGTCGTGGACAATACTGCGGTGTTTTCCGATGATTTTGATTGCTAATGGAATTTATTTTGCCACGACGCCTTTTCTTTGCACCTTTTTATACACACACACCCCACAGAACTGACTCAAACAATTTCAGTTAAGCGAAAAATCGGGAAAATGTGCTTAAAATGTTTCCTTCCTGACAGCATAACAATTTCTGACAGAGGTGGCTATCGAAGCAATCGTTCTTTTCTTCTGTGCAGCATACTCTGACAATTGGGCCGCTTGCTGTATTGACAATTTTTTGTTTCTACAGGCGCTTATAAAAATAGACACTTTTAAATTAAGCTTCAAAACTTCCAAATCTTACAGTTTTGTATTGAATTAAAGCATGGCAAGTAAGTCTGTTCTCACAGCCAAGCCATTTCTATATCCATTCCCGCCTGCAGATCCGAGAAACGCATTGGTTTTCCTGGAGCTGGCAGTGGAACAGCTTATTTACTTTCTTTCTGCAATCAAAGTAAGGAGAACAAAAATTTCCTCGTCAGTCTAAAAAATTCGGTGGGTAGGCCGGCTTACCGCAGTCGTTTTTCCGGCAAACTGATCCACCATCACCGATCATGCTCCCTATACTCCACCTCGACTCTACTCTACCGCGTTTACATGTTTCCTGCAACTGGATCGAGCGAGTCCACATAGCCCTTGCGTCGGAGTTGACTGAGCTCGGCCCTTCGACGCCGCGATCCAACCCCGTGGCGTTTGTATGTACCCAGTGACCAGTTCTCGACCCGATAATCAATTGAACCCACTCTGGTCAGGTCTATTTAAATGGCGCACCGACATCTTCCCTAAAAAAGGACACTGGAAACGGTGTTGTGAAAAAGAATGAATTGAATATAAATCAGATCGGAAGAAGTGCTGCCACATCACAGTATCAGCGCTTATGTGAACCCGATAAAGCAGAGGAGAGTCGAGCTGTTGGGCAGAAAGCTGATAACTGGTTATGTTAACTGGAGTATACCCCTCAAATGCGCCGCAAGGGGTGGGTTGACACACAGCCCCTCCGTAAATTACATTTAACCCTATTCAACGCTTGGGGAAAGCTTTTCGGCAGGGAAGGACACAAGTGGTAACCGATGTATCACTCGTGCGGTCGCTCTCCTTGCAGAGCGTGTCGCTATAAAGGTTGACTCGCTCTTATCGAGCTCATGGGAACAGTCAGCGAGTTGGGCAGACCCCCTGCTCGAACCACTGACTCGACCTGCTGCTGTCGGGTTCACGTAAACGAGGCAACACCGCGTTTATGTATTTTTATTTCTTACACGCAAAGAAGGCAAGGCATGCTGTTAAGTGAATTTCAAGACATTATAGTGTCATGTGGTCGAATATACTTCTATTCCCGACCACATGTCGCAGGACATCAATAAATGCTGGTTAATGTGGCGTCGTTTTCTTCAACAACTAATATATGGAAAAACCTATACGCTCTCACTCGGACGCTGCTAAACAGCCCTGGACTTGTTGAACGCTTAATACATTTGCCATTTAGCAAATTTAAAAAACTATATATGAAACCTTCAGACCACCGTGCGTACAGGGCAGCATATGCTCTGGACCTAGAGTGTATACATCGCCTGCGCAAACGCTCCGGCAAAAGACTGGCGGATATCTCTTCTCGTGCCCCGCCGCGGTGGCGCAGTGGTTAAGATGCCCGACTGCTGTGTCGTAGTAGCCAGGTGTGAACTCGACCGCTGGCGGCTGCGTTTCGACGAAGGCAAAACGGAGAGGCATCCGTGTGCTATGCGATGTCAGTGTACATCAAAGATCCCCAGGTGGTCGAAATTACTCCGAAGCCCTCCACTATGGTACCTCTCTCTCTCTCCGCTTTCACTCCCACCTTCCTCCCTTTCCTTATCACATGGTCCACGGAGAAAGGGTGACAGATACTGCGCCTTTCCATTCCTAACCAATTTACAATTTACTATTAATGCATACACGAGACAATGATTTGTTTAAAACCCAAAATATGGGCGGATCTTCGCTAACAGCGAGAAGTCTGACCTCGAGAGCGCAGGAACGAGAAACATGCTACCCGCGATGTGGCCAGAGACCCACCGGCCGCCGGGTCACGAACTAGGTGTCAGGTGATACGTACGCATGAGGCGATGTGTATAAAATTGGTACAAACCTACGGATGACACGACAGAAGTGGTGTCTCTAGATGGTGGCAAGTAGTGGTGCTTCCATCCGGGGGGCGTGGGGCTCGCGCTTACACTCGCTTGCTGCATTGCCAGCTCCGGCTGCTGCTTCGACGTCCAGGGAGGCTTGTGCTTTGCCTCGTAGGGCTCGAACCTCTGGGCATCACCGATTTTGGGCCGTTGGGCTAGTTTCCGTCTCAGACTTCAGCTGCGGTTTGGGCCTCTGGTTGGGCGCCAGCTCATCTCCGCTCTCGTCCTGGCTGTCCTCGAGGGGTTTGAGGCGGCTGAACTTTTGCACAATCGCCGAACCCACCGAGTCGCTGAAGATGTTGACCGTCGTACGGAAACGGTCGCAGTGTCGGTAAGATCCCTCTAAACAAATGATTTCTTTTATCAGCAAACCTTGTCTGGTTTGAATTCATTTTTTTTCTCTGACTATCTATTAATGCCGTCCCCTGCGACAAAGGGTGCCTTATTATTGGAAAAGCGCAATGACGCTGGCCTAGGAAGAGGTACACAGGCCCACTAAACACGAAACGTTTGCTTACAAACACCGTAAAAGAGCTGAAAAATGGCTATAGACGTCTTGCGCAAGTCCGAAATGCATCACCGTTGTCAGGAACAAGAATTTCCCTCCTTTGCTCAGAGACTTCTTTAACGCGGAACCTCCTCGGCCACCATTTTTACAGGGATGCCAGGCGAAAATGGGGGAAAGGATCGCTGCACGTGCTTTTACACGAAACGATCTCCTTCTTTCATCGACGTGACGAACAGCTGAACGATAATTACGTGCAGTGCAAGCATTTTCTAAGTCCTCACAAATGGAAACATTATGTTGTTCCCCCCTGCCCTCGCTTCAAGGGAGAAAACACGGCCAGGTTCGCCTGTTTAGCAGTGTAGAGGGAAGATGCACAGTCATGGCATGTTCACAGAACTCACACGTCTCTGTACAGGCTAAGTGCATGAGATATGCCCTGTACGGAACTACTAGCCCTAGTGAAAAAACACTGAGTCACAATAACCTCATACAGATTCTCATACTAAACTCATACTAATCTCATACAGATCTCATATAATCTCATATCAAACTCATTCATCATATATGAGAAACATGAGAATTAATGAGATTTGTATGAGTTTAGTATGAGAAATCTGTATGAGGTTATTGTGACTCATACGGTGTTTTTCACTAGGGCTGCTTGAGCCTAACCCACTATTGTGAACGAATTTCTGTGCAAAATATGCTAGGGAGCAGTGCGTGCCGTCGAACGTATTTCGCCTGGCGGCCGAGAGGAGTATGCACTACAGGAAAATGACAGCCCAGTCATGACTGCCAAGCAGAACGGCTGCAAACACGAACTATTTTGCGCCCGCCTCCCCACTGTCGGGACGCGGTCCATGGACAATATCATCGTTGTAGTTGTAGTGGACGTACACGACACAGTCTATGGCGAAGACGAGGCTGATGTCTCGGCTGGACACTTCCAGCGCCATCAGAATCATGAGCACGGTTAGCATGCTGCTGTTCGGAATGCTCGCCGCGCCCAGGCTGGCCAGCACCACCATCGTTCTGCGAGACACATACAGCAGGTCATACATTCGCGGGCCGCGAACTAGCGAAGCTGAGGTTTCCAAATTGCCCGTAGCCCCTGCTTAATATCGCGTCAAGCCCACATCTTAGACTGTGTAAACACCCGTCCCATATGTGTGTAACCAATCTCGCCATTTCCAAGGAAGTACATAAGGAACACATTTCTTGCCAGATAGACCATTCAGGAAGCGTCATGCAGGTAAATTAAGTGTAGCTGTTTTCTTCGATATTCGCAAATGCGCCATCTTTGTGGTCTTCAGCGCAACGTTAACACCCGCGTTTAATTCGAAGTACAGATGCTCTGAGCCTGTGGTCTGCAAACGGAGAACGTAATTTCAGACCCCCCTGACGCGCTAATAATTCTACTTCTCAAACAGCTGCGTAAATGTAAGATGCACCCCCCCCCCCCTCTATTTTTCTAATGTCAGGGCCCTCTTACCCGATGATGAGCAGCTCCTCGGCGCCCATCTCAAGTCCGTCCAGGCGGGCCATGAGGACGGCCGTGGCTGCGGCGACGAGGGCCGTCCCGGACATGCTCACGTTGGCGCCGACGGGGATGACGAAGCGCACGATGCGGGGCTCCAGGCCGGCAAGGTCCTCTAGAGCCTCGATAGTGTCCGGCACGCTAACGGTGCGAGACGCCGAGCGGAACGCCTTCATTGCCGGCGCCAGGGTGACACGCAAGAAGCCGCGAGGGTCCTGCAGCCGGACGAGCCCTGCTGCCATCAAGGGTCGATCCTCACGGAGCACTTGCCACTTGCCACTTTCAGCGTAGCTACCCGACTTTCTAGGCGATCTACAACATTCTTATTGAGACTTTCTTCCTCAAGAAAATAATTAAAATGGCTAAATAGTATTTACTAATTATTATTTATGAACAAAAATACTGCAGGGATGGGCGACTCTGCACAGCTCTGAATTGGTTTCATTGGGGCTAAGCTCGCCATAATTCTTGCAACATTTGTTACATATAGCTCGGAAACCTGGTATATCTTACAAAACGACTTTAATTATATCGAATTCTGGCGCGGCAAATGGTTCATGTCTCTGAACACAAATAAGACGTCACTAATTACATTCAACCGTGGACCGTCCTTTCATCCACCTACATACTATATATTTGGCTTTAAAATTTCCGCAGTTGACTCTTATAAATATCTCAGTGTAACCGTTACCCCTTCCCTCAATTGGTCTACTCACGTCTCTAACGTTGCTAAAGACAGCAATATATAAGACCAAACGTAAGCATAAATTCAATATTAGACAGGACATAGAATGTATCTTTCCGAGTGCCAGACATCGCTTATATTTCTGTGTGCGTGCTTGAGTGCGTGTGTGTACTTCGCACACTTTGTGAGTGCGCACCTGGCGTGTGGCAAGCACGTAAAGGACGGGCAGCAGCCCCAGGCCATAGGCGGCAAGTCCGGCAAGTGTGACGTGGAAGAAGGACCGTGCCATGCCGTACGCCCGGTCCCAGTCTCGTAGCTGCGTCAGCCGGGTGGCGACCAGGAAGAAGACGCCGATGGGCGAGAACCAGGCGGTCAGGTGGGACGCGGTGACCGTGGCGTTGCTCAGGCCCACGAACAGGTTGAGCAGCGCATCCGACTCGCTCACCGCCACCGACAGCACGGCGCCCAGCATCACCGACACCGACAAGATGCCCAGGATGTTGGCGCGGGACTCGGAGATCAATATGAAGGGCTCGTCGCCTTCCCATGAGTAACAAAAGAAGCGCAAGTGGGCATTTTAAGGGACGCCGAAGATGCTGTTAACGGATTTTGGATTTTAAAACATAAGGCAAACTCTTTGGCTCCTTTTCGCTTTGCTCATGTATGTTTGGCAGAAAAAAAGTTGGTTTATTACAGAACAAGTCAGATTTACCATTCTTTTGCGCCACTAGACTCAAACGCTTGACGCATACACAGAGAAGGACATTGTGAACATGATCTTGAAGCCAGTGGCGGTGTGGCCAAGCCTCTGAGATCCGCGGCTAAAAGTATTAGAAGTGCTCAAATGGGCTGATGGTAATGTAATGAGTTGGGCTTGTCCTCTAAACTTTCTTCTTTTGTTCTATCGGTATGCAGGCTACATATAGCACATGCTGTATCGCTATATACGGGATTATCGATATGGTTACTTCACTAAGCTATCATCATCGATACCATCTGTCAATAGTATCGTTACCAAGTTGCTATATCATGTTATTTAATACAGACTGTGTTTCGTTGTATCCGGTGCCTTTTTTCACAGCCGGCGTCTCTTTCTATAGCGTTTCGTATAGCCGCTGTGTTCCAATATAACCGAAGTCTCAGTATCGGTTTTTCGCTATAGCCGGTGTTTCTATATCCTGTTATTTAATACAGCCCGTGTTTCGTTGTATCCAGTGCCTTTTTTTTTTTTTTTTTTTTTACAGCCGGCGTCTCTTTCCATAGCATTTCGTATAGCCGCTGTGTTCCAATATAACCGAAATCTCAGTATCAGTTTTTCGCTATAACCGGTGTTTCGTTATCACCTCGAGGCTCGACCCTAGACGCCAATGCCGCCGGAAAATTTTCGAATTCGTGACGCTTCAAGTGCTATCACATTTAAATTGTACCGAGGCCCAACAGTTTGTTCACGAAATTGAACAGTCATGACAGCGCCCGTTTTGCAAGTCATTAAAAGCTCCGTTTTCAATACCTTTGATGCCAGAATGCATCAATCTAACGGCAAAGAGCAGCTGCAGTTCGTAGCCCGGTGTTTCAGAATTCTTATGAATGGAAAATTCGCCTGAGAAAAGAGGTACAATAGGAAATTATGAAGCGTGATTGCTCACCTGTCGAGTTTGTCCCAATCGTGACGGTCTGCAAGTGAAGGAATAAGTTGTTAAAAAAAAGAGTTAGGCAGGAAGCGTCGTTTACATTCGCATCTGAATTCATTCTCGCATCGAGAAATGAATTGATGTCAGCGCACGTTAAAGATCCCCACGTGGTCGAAATTACTCCGTAGCCCTCCACTACGGCTCCTCTTTCTCTTTTTCCACGTTCTATCCCACCTTCCTTCCTTCCTTTACGGCGCGGTTCAGGTGTCCATAGAAACGACAGATACTGCCTTTCCCTTCCTGTGAACCAATTATTATTATTATTATTATTATTATTATTATTATTATTATTATTATTATTATTATTATTATTATTATTATTATTATTATTATTATTATTATGAGTAGAAGAATAGTTGTATGAAGCACTCCCTCCTTCCTCCCTTTCCTTACGTTGCGGTTTAGGTGTCCACAGAAGCAAGTGTGACGGACACTGCGCCTGTTATTGTTGAAGGAAAAGAAAAGCACGGGCCTGCTACTGGCTCTGTAGCTGAGCTACCTCCGCTGCCTCGTGCGGACAGAAGAGAAAATAAGAGAAGAAAGAAAAAGAAGAGGGAGAGAAAGACACGCGCCGCAACAGCCATCGTCCACAAATAAGCGGTGGCGGGTGCAATGACGGCCTACAACAAAAAAAAAATTCAACGCTGCTGAACCGAATATTGAGCGAAAGCAATAGCTGCGGATGACCGAGCATTCTTCTAATTCTTCTTCCCCAGCCCATACATAAAGCCCCGCTTTAACCAAGCCGTATGAATGTGCCTTAGTGGCCTAGAAGGGTAACGAAATGCCACGGGCCTGGCAGGCTGATTCTGACATAACCGTCCCATGCGTAACGAGAGACCCAAGTTGGCAGCTCCTGCCAGCTTGGGGTCGTCTACGGGGGTCGTCTACGGGGGTCGTCTAAAGGTCAAAGGTCAATGGTGGCCACCGCCGTCCCACGCTGAAGGCTCTAACTGCGAGCAGTATTGCTTTCACAATAAAAATTTGGTGGCAGGCTACCCCCCGCCGCAAGCGGCTTTGACCTACCAGTCCCAGCCCAGTAGGGCCAAGAACAGCCGTCCTTCACTACCGATCGTTAATCTTAACCTTCCTGTGAACCATTTATATAAGTAGAGGATAAAAAAAAAGACAATTAGGCGTCAAAATAGCCAAGGACGCAGTTTTTTTTTTTTCGAAGAGTTTGCCACAAGGCATAAGTTGAGAAAGAGGGAATGGGATGCAGGAGATAAAAAGTTAAAAGAAGTGAAGTCCAGTTGCGCTTATGTATTCGAGAAGGTTGGCAGTATAGCGATTGTCCATTGTCCATTTCTCATAATCACTATCGCGATTCCACCGCAGGCCCACGACTGCGCAGTTGCCAAGGACGCAGTTGTAGTGTGTAGACGTCAAAACAGCCATGGACGTCGAAATTGTACATATGTCAAAAACGTGGGAAAAGACAAAAAGCAGGAAAAAAAGAAGCAAATGAGTGAAAATACGGCAAAATGACGTGAAGCAGAGTCGCAGGAAACGCTTTAGTCTTTACCGCACTTAAAAATATATAAGTGCTTCCAACAATTCTTTTAATAGAAATATGCGACCCGCTGCATAGTTTTGACTTGGCGTCGTACACTGGGGTGTAGCGTTGTGTGCTTAATGACCCTAATTGAGCATCTGCATAAGGATGACGCACCCAGAGAAGACCACGCAGAAACATTTACTTTCCGCAATCAGAAGCACGACCCTCGACACAGCAACGATTTTCTCGGGAACCATGTTGACCACGTTTTGCACTATAACAGTCCTAGTGTAGCCCATGGCCTTACCGAATCTAAGGCTGCCGATGAAGATGAGCGCTTTCCGTACAATACGGGTCGCAGATCTGCATATTGGGATATCACTATACCTTGAGCTTATTTTGGAGTGATCGCAGGTCAATCAGCAAGACTCGAAAATTGTTTATAAAGTGGCCGTCGCAAGCAGACCACTACCACAATTCAATATTTACAAATGCATCACAAGACTCCTGAACGAAAATGAAATCTGCAAAGCGACAAGAGAAAATTGCTAGTCCTTTATAGCACTAGGTATAGGCCTAACAATTAATATTATACGACTTATGTATGGAATATAGTAAACGGTATGTGATTCATTTGCAAAAATCACGTGTTCATTGGGCTTCCATTGAATAAAAAGGGGAAAGTGCAAGCCGGCCGGCTTCTTGTTGAGAAGACGACTTCGTGAAGCACCACCAGAAACTAAACTATTAGCATATAATACATTTATACGACCAGTTCTCGAATACGGTAACAATTTGGTTCCCTTATACACAGCAGCTTATTAACAAAATCGAAGGAGTACAGCGAAAGGCAGTTAGATTTATATTTAACAAATATAGGATCACTGATTCGCCATCCCAATTGCTTAAAGAAGCCTCTATTCTTACTTTACAAAACCGCGCCAAACTTGCACGACTAAAATTACTCCACCAGTTATTACACAATGCACTAAACATAGATAGCTCCTTGTATATATCTTTAGATGAATGCAGACCTTCCCGCCATAAACACCCACAAACTCTCAAATAATATTCTTTCCGTACCGAGTGTTTTAGATATCCATTTTTTCCACGTGCAACTACCGAATGGAACGGTTTAGATTCCCACATCACTAACAGCACATCATTGCCGAAATTTGTAACCCTTCTAGAACAACTACTACACAACACGTAAACCATTTCGAACCAAATATAAGAAACCAATTACAATACTCTAAATGAAAGCTATTGTATTACTACATTATTTACCTTGTTTAACTGCATTATTACCTAGATATGCTGTGTAAGACATTGTTGATCACCTGCTGTTTTTTTTCCTATATTCATGTATTTGTAACCTTTGTATCGCCCTTATTGTAGTCATTGTTCAAATATATGCCCATCCTGTAAAAATCCCAATGGGGATTGACAGTATCTGAAATAAATAAAAATAAATAAAATAAACGGCGTTCCGGCAAAGAGGACGTCAAGTTCAAGGTTTCAGTGGTGCTTGTCGACGGTGCAGATTAGATGGAGTTTTGTTCAGTTTAAGAGCATTATACTTCTCACGTCCGGGTCTGTCACGTGTCCGCCCAGGGCGTGAGTTAGAATTTCTCCGAAGCAGTGTTCACCATAGTGGGTTGCCATCCTAGCTACTCAAGATGGCGGCCACCCTCTCACCCTAGGTCACGTGATACCACCCAAGATGGCGGCCACTCTAATCCCACTATATAGGCAATCACTGGTCGAAGACACAAGCGAGTAGTACCAAATGATTCGTGTCGACGACGTTACGATGAACGTGATAACTGCGATATATTAGGGAGTGACGAAATTCAGGTTCTTCCGATGCCCCCCAGATGGTGCTTTACTCGACGCCGAGGTATGCGGAAAAAGACAAAGGGGTACTAACAGTCATGGTTCAAATCCTGCTGTAATCACAAATTCGGTAACCACTATTTCATTTCAAAGTCTATCCGAAGAGAAAGGCAATTTGTTATTATTGCAATTTAATTTTTCCCATTTTCAAGTGGAGAGAACAGAGGGCAAAAATGCAGTTTGACCAGCACTCGATACTGCAAAATCGATAATTTATAATTTACTTTTTCTTTTTGATGCATAGTTCACACTCTGCTGGCAATGCACTAATGTGTGCCGACTTCAGGCTTTTGTACTCACTGTGTGGACGCAAGCTGCGAGGTATACTTGTCGGGGAAGAGGTTTCTGCGGGCAAAAAGTGGGAATTGTGCTTGTTATCTGCCGATATAAAAAATCACTTCTACCCAATACCACGCAGCAGTCTGAGAGAGGCATGTTAGCCATAACTGCAAACAAAAAAACAAAAACGTATACAACGAAACAAATATACAGGCAAGCAAACAACAAAAACATGTTCTCCAATTTCTCCATCGAAATGCGGCCTCTGACGGCAGAAGGCAAACTTAAACCAGAACGGACCCGAATGGTACGGCGAGTTTAAGAGACTCGCTGGTGTAGCATGGTCGGGGCTTGCGGAGAAAGGAACTACAGAAAAGCAAGTCGTTATTCGAAGTTGCCATGTCAGCCTCCAGGATACGCCATCTGGCAGGCTACATAGGTGACAGTGCACTGTAAACAAAATCACACCCTGAAAGGTGCATTTCCGTACCAATAACTCGCACCCCCCAGAAAGGGTGCACAGAAGTACTGATACATCCTTTTAGTGGGTGCAGCAAGCAACACTGCATCCATTAAAAGGGTGCACCAGTTCCTCAATGCACCCTTCCTGAAGGGTGTGCTTAAATATATGAAAAGTGTGCAATATTGTTTTTACAGTGTGGTCGAAGATAAAGTAGCTTTGCGCACTCAAAGGTGCTTTCGGCATTAATGTTTTGCGCCCTCGAAGAAAGTTGGCAGTACCGCAAGCGGCTCAGGTAGGGCTCGGTCCGTCGCTTATGGGGCAATAAAATTTTGATTCCCCCTGATCCCCCCCTCCCTCCAAAAAACAGAGTCCGTAAAAAATCGGTACGAAATGCTAACGCAGTCACGAGGGCCCATGTAATGAATCGAAACGACGTACGTGCACCCAAATACAGTAAAGAATTAGGCGGTCGAAATTTCCGGAGTCTTCCACTACAGCGTCTTTCATAGCCCGAGTCACTTTAGGGCGTTAAACCCCACAAAACAAACCAAACGAGATTCAGCTCTGCTCAGATATCCCGTGCGGGGCATACCAAAGTTTACAAATCCTCAAAATCTTTAAATGATGGCGCATGCAGCTCTCATAGATTGGATAATTAAAAGAGTAAGCGAATAGTGAGCAAAATGCGTCAATTACGGTACGATTTCACATTGTCCTTAAAATAGCCCGTCGTGCCTTATTGCGATGCGGACTGAGAAATGTTATTGCAATTTCTTTTTTTTTTCTGCCCACAATAATGTATGTTCTCATTGTAGCCTCCCCTCTTTAAATATCTGGCCCACAGAAGTAGCTTAGGTGATACTACGGCGCGCCTCCTTGCCAGCAAGCCGAGAGAGGGCCCTACCACGAGTCGGGCCTGCAACGTCCAGCCGCCAATCTACATCACCGCGCACGATGCTAACGTAAGTTGCTAGCCAGCGCTTGTTGACTGAGGGGCAGGATCAGTGAAGGCTGTTTAAAATGGGTCTTTATATTGGCTGTATAAGCCAGGAAAAAATAAATCGGGCCTCAGAGGGTTAAGAGGCTCCTCGAGCAGCTGTTTTCTTCCACTGCCGGTGGAAGACTCCCCTTTACCATTGCCGTCCCCGTTTTGAACACTGCGGTCACTTGACCCAGCCACTGGTTCCGGGAACAGCAGGGGCCACCTCCGATTTGCAAAGCAGGGAAAAGGGAAGACTGCGGTCACTGTTCGCGATCCTCATAAACACATAAAAGTGTCCGTGCAAGGCGCGTTTTCTTCTAACGAGAGCCCCGCGCCCTCAACAAGGCTGGCACTGCTTGGCACGCAGGGTCGGCTGGTGTGCTCGCGGCACAAACAATTCGTGTTAACGGGCACATACGTCATCAATGTCTCGGAACCGCGATTCTTCTAGCACCATGCTCAGTTGCTGTGGTTGACATATGGCTTCGCTGTCATCCTCTTCACGGGAATAATCGCACGGAGAAGCGATTTTATCTCCGATCGTTGCTCAATGGAAAAATGGCGGCATGGGGAGGAAGTGCTTCGTTCCTCTATGTAACTCCGGTTACAAGACGTTTTCTGAGATGTTCATGTTCACTGCTCCAAAAGATTCCACCATGGCGGTGCAGTGGTTACAGCGCTTGACTATTGTGCCCAAATTGATGCGGGATCGAATCCCGGCTGCAGTGGCCGCTTTTCAATGGAGGCGAAAAGCACGACGCTCGTGTGCTGTGCGATGTCAGTGCACGTTAAAGAACCCCAGGTGGTCGAAATAACTGGAGTCCTCCACTACGTCATCTCTCACAGCCGGAATCGCTTTGCAATGTTAAACCCTACAAACCAAACTAAACCGAGAGATGAGCGCCGCTTAAAAGCCGACCGCTCAAGGACCGCTTGCTGAAGATGACTGCGAGAAGCTGTCGCGAGAAGCTGTTTGAACCGTTTTGTTACCGAAACATGGCAAGCTCATTATACATTGTGAAGATGTTTCCAAGTGAGCCACGAATTGCTGTTATGGCTGGAGAACCCGTTTGGACTATTTTCCCGTTTGCCTGGAATACTTGTCGAAGATACCCAGGTGGTCAAAATTACTCCGGATCCCTCCACTACGACACCCCTTCCTCTTTTTCCGCTTTCACGTTCACCTTTCTCCCTTCCCTCGCAGCGCTGTTCAGGTGTCCACAAAGCAAGTGTGACAGATACAGTGCCTCTCCTATCGTGTGAACTATTACTATTTGTTTATAAGAAAGGAAAGGTGCAGTATCTGTCAATGTCACTTGAAGGTGAGAACCTCCGTGACGCCGACTGCTCTCAAAGCTGGCGTAGTGAAGCTTTCGCTTCAAAAGAGACAATCTTCGCGCAACATGAGCCCAGTGGGAACGCAAACCTGATAGAAGAGCAGTGCGCATGAGCGCAGGCCGTACCTGAGCAGGTCGAGGAATCCGTCGACGTGGGTGAGCCGTTGGCGTCGCCAGCAGGCCTCCCGCTGGGGGCCCAGAACCAGCGCCACGCTTATGCCGATGGCCGATGCCATGACTGCGCGCGGGAAGTATAGGGAATGAAGCGGGAAAAGCAGTATTGTAACATCTAGCAAGAAGTAGCATTACGTGGTCGCCATAGTCGGATTTGCTGAGTGCCTGTGTGAACGAAACTATACATAACGGCAGCTTCTTCTCTAAAAAGTTTTCTTAGACCTGCATGCGCTTTCGCTGAAATTCTTTCTCGGGTGCCTTGCGCCGTTTCCACGCTAGAGCATCTCAGACGTCATCCGTGACGTCAAAAATAAGCCTCCATGCGCCAATATTGGGGGTTATATTCGTTGCTGCGAAGGGAGCCACTTTCATCAACTTGTTACCTACGTCTCTCTTCTCGTACCCTTCCGCTTCTATTGTCACTCAATGTACAGTTGTTTGCGCAATGAGATGCAGTTGCCGTGCGTTATTCGTAGCCTCCCCCCCCCCCCCCCTCCCACCATGGTAGAGGTACCAGCACGACCAGAAAAATAAGAAACAGCTCATCCTGGCCTTCAGTGTTCTTGTCACTGTAACTATGCAGTGTTAACCTAAATATATGCGCTACCAAGTGGCCCAAGAAACATACTGGCAAATGGCGTATATGACTAGATTATGCTAAGCTAGCTGCATGAACTGCCAGCATAAGCGCGCCACTACAGCCATTATCATCATCACCATAATTACTATTAAGTGTTCCTACCATGCTACCCTAGTTTTGTTTACCCTGTGGCAGCCGCTAGGTTTTGTTTCCAGACAACCGCAAGGCAGCGATGCGGTCGACAGTGAAATATCCCAGCTTGATGAAGGGTATGTAGAGAGAAGAAGTCACCTTCAGGACTGGAAAATACTATCAAGAGAGATGCTATTGACATGGCATTGATGCCATAGCGGGGCAGACTCCGCCGCTATCACTACTCAGTTATAACTTTTTTATGTTTTAAACGGGAAAACCTCACAACCAACACCATTCAGAAGGAGCTTTGTTCCTGGCAGAGCACGTGGACTTGCTGAAATCACCACCGACAGCATATTCTGGCGTCTCACACTGCACGCTATACGTCATTAAGCAAAGTTCTGTTTGGAGTCAGCGTTCCATCCTTTGCAATGCGACAATTTTCCTCAAGCTCATATTTTCGCCAAAGCCACGTTTTCTGAACCTCTTTCTTTACCCCAACGTGCCACCAATTCACTACGCGCTTCCTATCCGCCTGAATCCATCTTGAGCTCTCAGTGTTCTGAGGCTTCCCAATTAGTGTAATGCGCTCTCCTCAGTTCGAGTCCGTTTACAGGCTGTATGCCCACAGTCGTCAAATCAAATTAAATCAACTTTATTCAGCATTTTTGTCCTGAGGAACAGACTAGAAATGCTAGGGTAGGAGCAAAAAGCTACAAACGCAGTAGCTTGACGAGGCTCCCACCCCTGATTGACAAGGCCAACAGATTGTTACAAATTAATTCATTTCAATTCAGAATTCAACGCACAGAGAACAAAAGAAACATATCTAACAGGAAAACAAGATAATCGCGCCAGCAGCTCCAAATGGCAAGATACAATCGGGTGTACACAAGTTCATGTAATAGAAGCAGGAAAATAGACGATGCCAAAAAGTTACAATACATCCGCAGTACAAAAGCAATCTGTGCTGGAGAAATGAACATAATTAAACCCATATGTCTTCAAGAATAAGATATTTCTGCCACTTGCATTTGCTAACGTTATTTATATCTATATTTTTATTTTGTAGGAAATTCAAATATGTAGGCATGTGGTATTGCAGCGTGTGTCGACCCTGATTAGTGATAATCCCTTACACAGCTAGGTACGCTGTTCTCGATTATCAAGGCTCCTCGGACTCTGACGGGTTCAAACGGCGTGTCAAAGAAGCTCGCACTGCATTAACTAGCCAAAACTGTGATGCTCCCGGAATGTCCCATTAGAAAAGGCCTCACCGGTGGCGAGGACGAAGTAGAGCATGGCTAGCAAGCCGAAGTGTCCGGCCAGCAGGATATCGATGCTGCCCAGGCCGGCCACGATGCTGGACGCTAGCACGGGCATGGCTAGACACTCGAGCATGCGCATATACAGCTCTCCGGGGAAGTCCATCAACTGCAGCAGGCGCGCAGACACGCCTTGGTTGCGGATGTGCCAACCTAGCGTCAAGCCGCCGGCTGCCGCCCCCACCAGGCACAGGTTGAGTGAGTTCTCGGACATGCGGAACAGGCTGCCGCCTTCTTCCTCGGAGCCATGCCTGTAGGTGCCGCCAGTCCTGGCCGCCTCCAACTGCACCTAGAGGTGTGCCACGATGGTAGCTCCCGGCGCTAGGATGCAAAGAACATCTGAAGGAGGGTATACTGACCATCGCCGTCTCTTGCGTCCGAAGCCTGATCGAGCGCTCTTCTTCTCTGTGGCGCGTGCATCTCGCGCAAGGTTCGCATGCGCCACTGGATTGGATTGGTTCTGAGGCTTTCCTTTTTTCACCAGGTGGACCAGAAAGGTCCTAGCCAAGTCAGTTCCCTACTGTGACGGAGTCTGTCTCGCCCTGGCGCAAAGCCACCAACACTATTTATCTAGTATGCCTTATCCAGTTCTCAAGGCGTCGTGCGCGCTCTTGATGGTGATGACTAAATTCAAAATGGCACATGTCCACGGCGGAGGATTGGTCAGGGTACATTGTAGATACTAAATATATATGGTCAAAAACTGGTGGTGGTGGCGCTCTTGACCCTCCGCCCTTAAACTGCAAAAGGAAACAGAAGATGTAGCGCGAGCTGCGAAAACTTAACCGAATTCAAAAGGGAAAGTTTAATAAATGCGCGCAATGTGACATGGAGACGAACCTATACCACTTGGTATGGGCATTTCAGTACAACACCGCAGTAGACAGGTAGACAGGATGAAAAGCCCGACGATTCAGCGGTGGGAGGAAGCGCTGTCCAGCTCGGATCCGAACGTTCAGCACCAGCTGGACTTAAAGGCCAAATCGGCTGCAGAATCCAACGGACTCCCGGAATAGGGCGGCCGACCACCATGTTTTATTTCAATAAAAAATGTTGTCATCATCATCCTTAACTAAGAAAGATCTTGCGTACCACGAATAATGTGATTTGTAGAAAGCATGTCCAACGCATGGTTCAAACTTGCGCTTCGAATGAGATGATGCCACTAGATGATGAGATGATGCTCTACCACAAGGTCACCGCTTGTGGTATATATATATTTATATATATATATATATATGTGTGTGTGTGTGTGTGTGTGTGTGTGTGTGTGTGTGTGTGTGTGTGTGTGTGTGTGTGTGTGTGTGTGTGTGTGTGTGTGTGTGTGTTACGGATAGGAAACCATGCAGTAAACCTGGTTTTGATGCATAATCCACCATGAACAGCCTCACTTGAAAAATTACACCAATTAGACCACTATTCCTTACGCACAAAGTATTTACTAATATAATCACTAATAGAATCAGGGCAACACTGGAGTTTGGAAAGCCAAATAATCAGGTGAGATTTCGCAAATGCTGCTCTAGAATAGGTCATATCCATACTATCCACCAGGTTATAGAGAGAGAGAGAGAGAAAATTGCATAGTGGGTGGAACAGCGCGAAAAGACGAAACACAAGAAGAGACGCACAACAGACGAGAGAGAGAAAATTTTTATTCCACGTAGGAATTCAGGGCGCGCAGGCCCCTGGGTCCCCGCACGACCCCGCTGAAATTGATGTGTTTATGTCCCTCAGGATCATAACACTGGCAGTCCGGCCGGTGGCGATGGTCTGCACGGCCGGGTCCTCCGAGCGCAGCAGGGTCTCCCAGTCCTCCCAGGTCTTCAGTTGCTCTAGGCCCCGCGGGGGAGGGTCCGCCGGGCAGAGGAAGAGGATGTCATTGACTACGGGAAGGCATTTGGCTCAATAGAACCCTCATTCAGTCATACAGGCATTATTAAATCAAGGTGTAGATGAACCTTATCTGAAAGTACCCGAGAAGATATCCACTGTAGGGTGCATGGCTGCACAGCTACTGCAGTCCTCGGTAATGAACCTGATAAAATTCTGTTAAGTCTGTTAGGCAAGGGGACAATCTCCAGTATTATTCGTCGCTTGCTCAGAGGAAGTATTCAGAAGGCTGGATTGGAGAGGGATAAAGGTTAATGTAGAAAACATCAGTAAACTAAGATTCGCTTATCACATTGCGTCGCTTACTAGCATAGGAGACGAACTAAAAATGATAAATAATGGCACAGACAGACAAAGCATAACAGTATGCCTTAACATTAATATGCAGAAGGCCAAATTTGTCGCAGCTGAGTTATTGCACACGCGCTAGCAGAGATTTCACGGCCATTTGTTCCGGCGCGGTCGGCCGCCGACAAAAGGACTATACACACGCGCACAAACAATCGTTCCCCGCTGTCTCCCAATCCCAGTGGGCCCACCAGTGCGTTCGTCTCTAGACGAGACCACTTGCCGCGTGGTGTCCCCCTGGTCGGTGGCCGATAGTCCACGACAAAATTAATGCTCAACAGCCTCGAAAATGAGCAGCAATTTGTGATAGGCAGTGAGGTGCATAAAATGACAAGGGACTGCTAGTCACAACAAATAATAGCCTCAGAACCAGACTACAGCACGGAAACCACAAAAAATAATCAAAATAGGCTGGAGCGCATTCGACAAGTATTATAAGATTATGAGTGACAGATTACCAATATATCTCAAGAAGAAATGTTTAGAAACTTTACCTTGCTGGTACTCACCTATGTCAGGCAGAAACGTGGAGGCTATATTGACGAACACGCAGAGAGCTATGGAACAAAACATTCCAGGAGTGCATTTAAGTCGGCTTTGGCGCAGTAATGCGAAAACATTTCTCTTACTGCTGCCGGTTATTGTTGATGTTGTTGCTCTCACAAAAATGGCGCATGCTCACAAAGGTTATCGGTCATGTCCAGGTGGTGATTACTGATTTGTATATTGCATGGAGTAGAAATGAGATATCAGAAATTTAAGCTAGTCAGTTTCAGTGGCAGAGATAGTTGAAGGTGGTTTAATGATTAATTTGTGAGACTTAATGAGCAAAAGAATAGGAAAGCAGAAATAGGAAGAGCAAAAACAGAATGTCGAAATTGGTGTTATAACAAAACTTTATGTTGGAAGACGTTTTGATTCTAGAACATTTTGAATGACAGAGCATACATTCCCATTGAAAGAAGAGACGATGAAGGTCCTCCACGGAGCTCCTGTGGCCAGGAAGCGAGAATTAACAACTACTGTAATAAATGGCCACCTGGAAGATTATCTATTATAGAGTATCCACGACACGTAGCTATTTTCAGATTCCTCACAACGGGATGAAAAAGCAGCAATAGGTATTTATTCCCCGGCACTCGATTGGAGTTTCTCTGTACGGATCACAGATTACGCACCAATATTTACTGCTAAATTGCTTGCAATTAGTTTGTTCCTTCAAAAAGTTCCCTTTAACGCTACTCACGTAATCGTATACTCTCTGACTGCCTGTCAGTCTTAGCTGCGGTGGAAAGCCCAAATATGCGTCTTTTGAAGCAAACCCTGATGTTTTTCCTTCCCTTACATTTACAGAAAGTACTTTTTCAGTCTGTTCCGGGGCACTGCGGCATTACTTCTGATATATTGGCCAATTACTTAACCAAATCAGCGCTCAATAGGTCCAATTATGAGCGGTTTCAAATATTGTACTCTTTCAACCATGAGCCACACCTTGCGCCTACGCATTTCGAACATTCAAATTTTCATTGGAATGCCCGGTACTGTAACTCGAAGCATTGTGAGGTCTCCATGACGCTCATGCTTTGTAGAATTACTTGCCTCAGTCTTTATTTATGTCGCTGTGGATTCACGCCGTCGAATCTTTGTGCGTCATGTGATGACGTGGAAACAATTGAGCATTATATCTTCTCCAGCGGCAGGTATGCTACTCAAAGAAATTATTTAGAAATTCCTCTTGCTCGCATAGGACTGCCGTTTACAATTCCTGTCCTCCTCTTTTTTGGTGCAACCGTCAAAGCGTACACTCTAAAACTAGTGTGTGAGTTACTTCACAACTATAATATTGCCGCCGGAAGATTCGTGTTAGGGCTGATCTGTCTGGATTATACTTTATTATCCTTTTTTTATGTTTCCCTTTTTTATTGATTTCTATTCCTACTACCTAAAATTTTACAAAATACTTTAGCAACACTAATTCCTAATTAATAAGTTCTCTATGATACAGTCTAAATCGACATCATGAATTCTATTCTTACACCTGCAATGAACTGTGGCCAGTCCCCCCCTGTGGGCATGTGCCATATGCACCGAAGGAGAAGAAGTGGTCACGCGCTCGGGCGGCTGCGTTCGGCGAAGGCGGTGGTGACTGGGCGAGCCAGACGTTCGCCTCCGCCGGGCAACACATCCGCAGGGAGGCGGCGCCTCGCAGCTGTCTCCCGTCCTGCACGACGCAGGCCAGCCAGAGCTCACAAATTGTCTTGGCTTGAGAGTGAGTCCCTCCGTTTCTCATCTTCGTCACCTGAGGGCAGCCTCGGTGCGTTCGAATTCACTACTCACTAGTTCGAGAGCTTCGCAGTAGTTCCTACGTGTAACCTATCCGGTGTTGTGGCTGCGTTGTTCGCGATCGCAATTTCACTGAATCGAATACCGCGACTACGTTGCCACATGTGATACAGAGCGCTAACAAGCTCATGGGTGCGCGATGTCAGCGTACATAAAGCCCCGATTAGCAACATGACATGTGGCTCCATCTAGCGCCGTCAATGCGATCTGGGCAGGCGCAGTGAAACACGCGGTGGCGGATTGTGATAACGGTTTGCGGCTGGCACTGTGCTAATTCTCTCTGTGAAACACCGCGCGGCATACCCATAAAGATCCGCTTTAACCACACCCTACGAACGTGCCTGCGGCGCTTAGCGGTAGCAAAACTTGTTACTGGACTAGGTTGTGCATTTTCGACCAAAGACAGGTGAAACAAAACAAGACGTCGTCCTGTCTTCCTCTCTCGTGTCTACCTTGTTTTGCGTTAACCTAGCGGTAGCGTCGGGATCCAAGGACTCCGGTGATTTCGATTGTCTTATCTTTCCAAAACGCTGGACCGCATTTTGGGTAAAAGTAAAAAGTTTGAGGAGCGCCTTTGACACCTTGACGTCCCCGCATCCGCCTTTATGCTGCGGCTAACAGCACTCAAAACAGTGAGTGTTTTCCAGGGGTATTGCCTACAGCATATAGGGGGCTATTATATGAATAGGAAAATATTTTAGACTTCTCATCAATGCAAATACATGAGGAACATTTTCTTCCTACATAGATTTATCATAGCGCAATGCACGATCCGCTGCCCCGATTGCTTCCAAAGGGACCCAGCTGCTGCTGCGCAGCGAAAGGGCTGCGCTAAGTCCAGGCTTTGGCACCTTCCTAGCTGGCCGTCTCGAGGGGCTCACGGTGGATGATTGCGCTATGCTAAATGTCTCGACTTCCGCGCTGACACAGAATCCCACTCAAGCTGGTTGTGTGCGAAAGCAGTTCCTTAAACTCCAACAGCCCTAAAAATTTTCAGCTTTGTAAGCAGTGAGTGTTTCTCTCCCTCTAAGTGATCTTTAACGCTGGTGATGCAGAACACACGTTCCAGAAGGAGTCCCCCTTTTGTGCCAATCTTCCACAAAGGCTGTACCGCTGCCAGTAAACCTAACTGGTTGATCGCATAGCTCGAGCTTGCATTATGGCCGCATGGCGTTGGCCCCGGGTGCACTGTGAGTTTGCGGCAGCGTACGATATCAGATGCCCGGCAGCTACCCCGGCATGGTGATGGGCCCAGAGGCCATTAGTGTCTCGAGGATCGAGCGACTATGCGGCCATCGCTAAGCTGCGCCATTCTTCGCAACGCAGTGGCACGGCCTAAAGAAGGCACAAAACAACGCAACAAAAAGAATGCTTTGCTACATAAAAACAGCAAAGTGTGTACTGAAGACTATAAGTGCTATTTCCACTAGCTTCAATCTTCCATTATGGTTCCTAGCTACTTTCATACCCATTTAGAAAGGAGCTTTCAATCTTGTGCAGCGTCAGTGAAAGAGAATTTGCCCACTCAGCGGCGTATTCCACTAGTTTCAATTTTCCATTAGAATTCCTAGCTACTTCAGACCCTTTTAGACATGAGCTTTCATTCTTGTGCAGCATTAGTGAAAGAGAGGTTGCGCACTCTGCGGCGTATTCCACTAGCTTCAATCTTCCGTTAGGCTTCCGCTACTTCCATGCCAATCTAGAAAGGAGCTTTCAATCTTGTGCAGCGTCAGTGAAACAGAAGTCGTGCACTCAGCGGCGTATTACATAAGCTTCCATTTTCTATTTGGTCGGACGTCAGCGTGTCGGCAGCATCAGACGAAAGCAGCGAGTGGCGACAGAAATTTCAGCCGTCCACTCGCACTGGCTAATAACTGGCTTTACGACGCAGTCAGCGCTGAGGGCCTGTTGATAATGATCCAATGGTCCGGTCGCTTGCCACAAGCGCTTGAAAGCCGCGGATTCTTCAGCCAACCAACGCCAGAGGTCCAAATGGATTACGGCCACAGGCCTGGTTCGTTCGATATGGAAGGAATCGGCTCACAGGAATCACCTGTTTATACATCGTCAAAATAGTAGAGCCGCGCCCGGTAACAGTTTTATGGCGCATTTGTTCTAATTTAAATAAAGCTAGGGCCGAAGCTGTTTCGTAAAAACGTCTTATCCTGAAGCCTTTCACTAAAGCATTGGCCAGCCTTATCGATGTATCAGTTCAGTTCAGTCGTTCAGTCGTGTCCGACTCTTCGTGACCCTATGGACCATATCACGCCATGCTTTCCGGTCTCTATCTTCCTAACATCACATAACTTCATCTGCAGCGCCTCGAGGATGCCATCTAACCATCGCGTTCGCTGCCTATCCCTTCTCCGGTGACCCTCAAATATCGATGTATACCTCTGCATGAAGCTGTGTATAGGTGTGGTGCATAGCAAAATACGGATTAGCGTGCTGCTTCTGGCGCCCTGTTATATCATTCTGTGCGTTTTAATGTAATCAAGGGCTAGTTTGGACTGGAGGTCGACGTCGCAAAGCGACAGACAGGGTCATTATGAGGACGCCATAAGTAGATGGTTCAGAATCATTTGAACCACCTGGCCTTCTTGGGATCGAGTTCTGGAACTCAGGCTTAGTAGAAGCGCCGTATACTTCTCAGTCGCAGCGGCAACGCATCGTTGAAAGAGTAGACCGCTGACCTTCGTGTCATCTCACTCGTTTGTCGTCCCATCGTGCTGGAGAAAACCCTGCTAAGCGCTGTGAAGCCGCAAGCCCATCTTATCCACAGCAGCACGCTTTTTGTAGCAAAACGTCTGCGCGCGGATACCCACAAAGTAGCGTATCGGGTTGAAACGCTTTAGTGGCTTATAAGTGACTCACATCAGGCTCTTGTTCTCGCAGGTCGATCGCTTCCCTCCGAAAAGAGAGGACGACACTGTCCCTGACCACGACAGCTGCGCTTCGAGCTCAGACTATAAGCGTCTCTCCTGGATTGAAATCATCCCGCCGCCCTTCCCCTAGCGCGTATACTTCAAGGACATCAAAATGGCTGGCGTCCCGCCCCCTGCAGATGCACCACCAGCCGCTGATGCCTCTCCAGCTGGTGCACCTCCTCTTGATGCACCACAACCACCCGCTGATGCATCACCGGCTGCCGCAGCGCCACCTCCGCCACCACCGCCGCCACTTCCCGCTGATGCATCGCCGGCTGCCGCAGCTCCTCAACCACCCATCAATGCATCGCCGGCTGCCGCAGCTCCTCAACCACCCATCAATGCATCGCCAGCCGCCGCAGCTCCTCAACCACCCATCAATGCATCGCCAGCCGCCGCAGCTCCTCAACCACCCATCAATGCATCGCCGGCTGCCGCAGCTCCTCAACCACCCATCAATGCATCGCCAGCCGCAGCAGCTCCTCAACCACCCATCAATGCATCGCCAGCCGCCGCAGCACCACTATCCCCAGGCACGCCCACTCAGCGACCCCCTGCAGCGGCGCCGCCTGCTTTTCCAGCAACACTGCCACCAGCACCTGGCACGCCAACTCAGCAGCCCCCTGCTGCGACGCCGCCTGTTGTTCCAGCAATACTGCCACCAGCACCTGGCACGCCAACTCAGCAGCCCCCTACTGCGGCGCCGCCTGTTCCTCCAGCAACACTGCCACCAGCACCTGGCACGCCAACTCAGCAGCCCCCAACTGCGGCCGCGCCTCCTGCTCCTGCAACACTGCCTGCCACCGCCTCGGGAGCGGCTACTCCAACCAGGCAACCACCCCAACCACCCCAACCACCGGGGCAGCTACCTGCCACTAAAGTTGATCAGGCGCTGAGGCCTACTGTAGCGATAACCGAAAATGTTCCGCCCGAGTCTCTAAAGAGAGAGTATATGACAGCGGTCAAGTCTTATGAGCAAGTGGTTGGTCCCAACGTCTTGCGCGGCAAGATGTTAATTGAAAGCTTGCCCAGCACAGCGAGGTTGCCAATGCAGCAGTCTGGAATGACGAACGCCGACTCTAATGTTGCTGTGGGCGCCATGAAACCTGGCCAGGTCGGCGGCTACGGCCAAGGAGGAATACCAGCCATGGGTGGTGGGGGCGTTCCCGTGATGGGAGGAGCCATACCTGGAATGGCTGGTGGCTACTTTCAGCAGATGCCCATGGGCAGCTACCCTGGTGCTCCGATCTCTGCACAGCAAAGCAGAGAAGAGTTTAAGCAGCTGGTGAATTCTGGCACCGCAGTGGACTTTGCGAAACTTGCCGATATGGGCCCCGAGGTGAGAAAGCTACTAGACTTAGGAGGCCAGATGGATGAGATCATGGAAATTGCCAGAAGAGTCGAAGGGCAGCCTATGTTCCCTGCTCCGAGCGGTTACAGCGGTCTATCTGGATTTGGTGGGCCCCCAGTGATTGCTGGGGGTGCCTATGACAGGCCTCCAATGAACATTCCGGGCGATTTCGGGGGACCGATTGCACCTGCATATGGTGGAGGTATGTCTTCTGCATACAGCACAGAGCGATTCCCCCGTGGTTACGGGAGGGGCAACGCGGACCTCGACCCGCGAATGGCACCACGGAATGTGAGGCGCCAGGACACCTTCGATGATTCCAGAGCGCCTAGTATTAAGCAGTCTTTGAGCAGGGCATCGGACCTCCTCCAGAGGATACGAGAGGACATCAGTGAGCATCGCGCCGAAAATTTGCTGGAACAGATTCGCAGAGACGTTGTGTACATGGATGACGGACCAACCGATCCCGCCCGGGTCAGGAGAAGCAGCGTACCGAGCAGGGTGTCGTCACGCAACGTTCGAATGGGGTATGAGGAAGAAGAGGACGACAGCAGGCGGTCCCCGAGGCCTCGACGAAAACATTCTCGCCGTCTTAGGGAGTCGTCATCGTCTTCAAGTTCTGAAGAAAGGTCTCATAGCAGGCGGTCCAGTCGCTCCAGTCGGGGCAAGCGCCGCAAGTCGCGAAGTCGCAAGTCATCGAGCTCCGATACCAGAGGTCGTCGCTCGCCCAGGGGAAGAGCTGGAAGAAATTCTGTCGAGTTCGTGAGGGAGATCACCGAACGACTCAGCTCGTCGTCCCCCGTGGAAGACCCTCAGGACGATCTGGACGAGTTCCGCCAGAAGTACATGATGATCGCCAAACCTGGCGACATCATGCGGAACGACTCAGGTCGCGGGAAGTGTCCGGTTCTGAACATGCTGGGAGTCCCGTCTCGCGAGACGGGCATCATGCGGTCCGATTCCAGGACAGTTGGCGGCAGGGTGTACAGGTACGGCGACGAGAGGCCGCCTTCCAGCGAGCAGGCTCATGCTGGCCGAATTTCCTCACGAGGTTCCTTGTACAGATACGAAAGTCAACCATCAGCGTACCGACGGGACTAGAGTGCGAATCGCTGTGTGATAACCTCACCATCTCCAAGACTGTATTGAAAAGTAAGCATCGGCGGGTACCCGATGGCCGCGGTGGGCCAGCTGTGTGACAGATTCGGACAGTAACCGGTGTGCTTGCACTGTCAAAAGGTGCGCCAAAAGATACCACATGTCATCACCTCCAAGACTAGACTGAAAGGTGAGCATGTATCTGTATCCGGTGGTCATGCTGTGGCCGAAATGTTACTTCTAAATAAGACTCTGATACTAGTCTGTACGCATGTTCATGCACTGTTAAAAAGCACATCACAAAACGAGTTCCATTCTGTTTGGTCAGGCCACTGAACTGTACAGAACATCAGCGATTCTAAAATGGGATGGTATGCAGAACAGGAATTAGAGTGGGGCAGACTGTTTCGATGCGTTAGTCTTCTGGGCCAATAAGAGGCCCCACCCAAGCGTTTGTGTGGAGCTTTTCGAAAACGCGTCAGTCTTCCGACCTCAACTCTCCTCATAAGCGAGGGAAAATGTGCACATAGTTGCGTTAAAACGGCTACTATTTTTCCTTCGCAGGACTAAAGCATGCACGGACAATATCGAGCTGGGGGCCACACACTAGCAGTGGAGCGGCACAGCCGAGACCACGAAGCCGCGCAAACCCGCTTTGGCTCTCGATGCTTGCCGTACCAGGCAAGAGAAAATAAATGCTGATCTGTTCAACTGCCTTGTCTGGCCTTTTGATCTTACATGTAAGAGTCTTTTACAGCCTTACTTGTCTGGTCAGAACATTACTGAACGCTGTCTTAATTCAAACCGCTCAAACGGTGTGCTTAGAATGAGATGTTGCCTCCAGAGCAGCTCGAGTTTTCTGCTGCAATAGAGAGGCTCTTCTGGTTGATCACGTACAGGCACAGTTTACAATACCTACACGGAAACATGGTGGAAAACTGGCGGCGGCGCGTGGTTAATCCGCCATTCAGGACGGCACTTAAAAAATGATACCGGTCAGTCTAGCTATTATTAGTTCCCTTAAGCTAAGTCGCTTTGGGATGTTAAACCCCATAATCCAAATCAAACCAAACTGAAATTCTAAGGGGCACTTTGGACCACTTAATTGCAATGTGGCGAAAGCGTCTGTTGCGCGGGGTCCGAAGCCATCTACAACGGCACCTCTTTCTCTTTTTCACTCCCACCTTCCACCTTTTCCTTACAGCTCGGATAAAGTGCCTGCAGAGGATTGTGACATAACTGCAACATTTCTTTCCTGTAAACCAATTTGAAACGACGCTGATGCCTGCTGTACGGTGTCTGCTTTTATATGCTGTGTGGTGCTGCGTTCGAAGAAGCGCCACGCGCGGACGACCAAATAGAACGATCGGCGGGTCAGCTTCGTATATGCGTGAATCACCTGATGACGTCATCACCAGTTGTGACGCCATGACCGGATGTGACGTCATTATGGAGCCACTTTCGGTTATTAAAATAACGGCTTGAGGGCCGGGCTAGTTGGTGCTGCATCGTATTCAGATATGTGGCGCAACAAACACAAACACAAAAGAAGATCTGTCATGTTTGGACGATGTTTATGGTCTGAGAGGAAGAAAGTGCCACTATCCCCTTGGTAAAGAAGAGGAAGAAGAGAAGAAGAAGAAGAAGAGATTGGTCACTGCCATGTTTGGACGATGTTATGGTCTGCGAGGAAGAGAGTGCCATTATCCCCTTGGCAAAGAAGAGGAAGATGAGAAGAGGAAGATGAGACGTGCCTGAGTGTAGAAGAGGAGGAGTGGTGAAGAGGAAGTGTTTTCAGATTCTTATTACAGTTGGTAGTGTGCGCGTGTGTTGTGTATCTTCTCTTGTGTTTGTGTTTGTTGCGTCACATATCTGAATACGTTTCGGTTATTAGTCATGACTGGATGTAACGTCATAATGTCGTCACCGAGCGAATAACGTCACCATGTGATTACGCCATAGTCACAGTCATCTCTGTCATTGCTCTTTAGTCTTGACTAATAACTAATTATAGTGCTAGTTAAATGCGCCGCTGACTAGCCTATCATCCTCACGCTAGAGAAGGACAGTTAAGATGCGCTACTCACGTTCCCGTGCGTGGCGCAGTTGGTAAAGCGCTCTGCTGGGGATCCGAGAGATGGAGGTTTGATTCCCGATGGAGAGGTTTCCTTTTCGTGAGGAGACCGATTGTTGTGGTTGTTGTTAGAATTTTATTTTTCCACCGATGTAGGAGGCCCCCTACCTCCCGCCCCCGGCACGCAGGCCTATGGGACGGAGGCCGGGGCCTCCGCGAGTAGACAGGCGAAACGACAGTGTTTCTTCGTGGCTTCAGCCGCCAGGCGGATAGCTTGCTGCTGGTTGGCGGTGCCTCGCTCTGCAGTAGCAGTTCCCAGGGGCTATTTATGCTTTCCTTGGTGCTATGGGAATCAAGGCATTGTCAGATTATATGATCCAGAGAACCGCTCTCTCCACAGGTTTCGCATTTATCGTCCGCATTTTCCTCCACTTGCATGTGGAAAAGCCAGAAGGGACTTGGGAAATTTCCAGCTTGCAGGCGCCGCCAAGCGACGGCTTCCTCGTTATTTAGCGTTCAGCCCAGTGATGGTAGAGACCTTCTGCTCAGTCTGATAGTGTTCTAAGATTTCCGTATACGTTGGCAGCCTCTCGTCCATCCCATCGCAATCAACATGGAGGAAGGAAAATGGCAACCAGGCGGCTGTGCGGCTGCCCGGAAGTAGAGAGCTCGGGCTAGCTCGTGCGCCGACTCGTTGCCGGAGACGGATTCGTGCGTGGGGTCCAAATAATTAGAATCCTTCTTTCAAGTTTTCCTTTCTCTAGAATTTTGGCTGCCTCCTTCGAGACCCTCCCTTTTCCAAAGTTCCAGACAGCCGTTTTGCAGTCACTAATAACTATGCTGGCTTCCGCTCAAACGCAAGCGAGTGCTATCGCAACTTCTTCAGCCTTGTCTACATTTCGGCTTCTAACGGACGCGGCGGCAGCGGGTACACCGCGGCCTTGACGACCGCAGCCACCGCCGCCCCCGACTTCCTGCTAGCCACGTCCACGTGGCGACCTCCTTATAGTCGCGGAGACCCCGGCCTACGTCCCATAGACCTGCGTGCCAGGGGCTGGGAGTAGGGAGCCTCCTACATCGGTGGAAAAATAAAGTCCCTAACGACAACAACTCTGTGATGGGGTGTTATAACTCTGTGATGGGGTGATGGGGGTTATGGGGTGTTATAACGACTCGCGTGAGTTCGTGTGGTTTTGATGTCCCGACCTTTACGAGCAATATGGATTTTCGTCTTGGGACATGGGATTTTCCCCGAACGCTATAAAAAGCTTACCAAAGCCCCGGGCAGGACGCGGCTGCACTGCGCATTTGCTTCGTATCGCAATGGATTAAGCCGGGCCTTCTGGCACTGCGGCGCAGGTTTGCCGTACTCGATGTGCTGAAATACAACGGTTACGAAGGCAGCGGGAATGTGACTCTACTGATTGTTATATCATGTAAACGGCGCAAAAACCTAGAAGCACAAAGAATGAGGAAACGTGATGGCGTAGTCATGCGAAACGAAGCATAACAAAGTGTAAAATGCATGAAATATATAGCAGGGATAAGCAGTGCTACGCACCTACTTCGGATTTGATTAACTATGCAAATCAGCTGTAATTTTTTTACTGTACAACTATCCTGCCCCCATTTTTTGCTGAAAGGGAATGCGCCTGGGCGAACAAGGCAGACAACGTGGTCTAAGTACTGTGGGGTATAGCCCACCGTTCCTGGCTCATGTCGTTCGAGTGGAAGCCGTGAAGCAGTGATGATAAATAGTAAGCGTCGTCACTAAAAACTGTGGGATTCGGGCTTGCTGCGGCTGCCCTTTGCGCGGCCGCCGCCCGCTTCCCAGTTGTTCTCCCCGTTCCCTTTCTCCCGCCTGAGGCGGCGGAGAGGGGCTCGAGCGACTTGTCACTGTCGTTCGGGCCACAGCTCCGCCCTGGCGTCCCAGTGGCTGTTCTCATTGGCGCCTTTTGGCGGGAACACGGCACCGCTTCGAGGGCCGCGCTCGCGCGACCCTCCGAGCGGGGCCCAGAGAGAGACCCCTCCGAGACATCGCAAGGTGCGTACGCAACTGTTCTTGTCTGCCGGCCTTTGTCCGCGCAGACCAGTGTGTACTCGAGTTCGTCTGCTCCGGGTCTTACCTGAGAGCGCAACTCGAGCCTGTCGATCGTGATCCAACGATCCGCGACAGGCGTACCTTGCGGTGGTTGCCCACACTCTCTCAAAGGAACCCTTTGGTCACTGCGAGAGAGATCACAGCACGCCCTTGCGTGCTTGCGGCGCGCACTCCGTGTCACTTGTGCGCGCAGGGGAGCCTAGCTCCTCGCGCGCTCCCTTGACACGGTGACTGCGTATGTGTGTGTATGTGCGTTTGTAAATATGTGTATATGTGTGCGTATGTGCGTTTGTAAATATGTGTATGTGTGTGCGTATGTGTGTGTGTGCCGCTGGAGGATGGCGTTTCAATAAACGTCTCCTTTGTGAACTCGGAGGTTTGTGTCCTTGCAGCGAAGTGCTCTCCTCCCGATGGAGGTTGAGTGCGCGCTGCAGTGTTTCAGTGTGCGCGTGGTGACGGCTGATCGGGGCTTCGGCTCGCGCGACGCTCGAACCCGCGGTGGTTCGTGGCCTATGTCCAAGTAGAAACCACAACTGGCGCCCAACGTGAATTGTCCTTGGCTCCATGAGTCGTTGGACAGCACATCGGCCGAGCCGGTCGCCTTGACGATCAAGCTCATGCGCCATGCCTGCCGCCCCCTGCGCGGCACTCGGCAAAGGCACTGAAACACGCTACATGGTTCTTCGGGCCACCCTGCGGTGCGACCGTTGACCATATGCCTCCGCTGTTTCAGCTTTACGCCGTTGCGGAAGCAATGTGCGCGACGCCGCCGCTGCCGGCATCTCCGCACAACAGCACCCGTACCCCGCTTGCAGTCATTTCTGTTCAGGGAACGGCGAGGCGTCGGCCGGGCTCCCTCTGGAAACCGGACCGAAAGCGCGCTCAGTTGGCTGATGCGGCTCCTTGAACTTGCGAGCCGGCTGTTGCGCCATTCTCTCTTGGTACAGCATTTCGACTTTTCGGTGCAGTATCTACAGGGGAGAACGAACGTGGTAGCTGACGCGCTATCCCGTGCCCCACTCGCCCGCGGCGGCGTCTTTACGGACGGCGGGCGAAGGGGGCGAAACAGCGGACGAGCCGCAGAGCGGCACGGAGGGGACGCCCGCAGACGGGTTCCCCATTCCGCTATCCGGGTAAGCAGCGCTTCGCAAAGCAGGCGAGGGTGAAAGCTCTTTGTGAGCACATCTGAGACGCCGATGCTAGCGGAAGTTTTGCTGCGAACCTGCGGGGGGACGAAACCAGGCTCTTCTTTGAGATGACTGGGATCGTTTTCGGCCATGAAGAGCTACGACGGTCCAGCAAAATGACCCGTTTTGTCGCGATGTCAGCGACGGTCTCTGGGAGACGAAGCGCCGTTACGCTGCTTGTATTGCAGCGGGCGCAGCGCCGTTACGCTACTTGTATTGAGCGGGCGCAGGGGGGCACGAGCCAGCGTGTGTCGCGGCGTGCCCCGGGGATTCATGTTTGCTGGGCCATGACGGGCTCGCGCTGAAATACATAGCCACGGATGATGACTCCATGAACCATTTGAAGTGGCTATTCCCCAATGTCTGAGCGGCGCTCTGTTGCGTTTCTCTCACGACAAACCATTGGCTGGTCATCTGAATGGCTCCAAGGTTTCAAGAAACTGAGTCAATCGGTGACTACAGCCCGGCATGAAGCGCGACATTTTCCGCTGTTGCCGTTCCTGCCATGTCTGTCAAATGGAGAAGTCGAGGGGTGGCAAGCCACCGGGCATGACGAAACCAACTGACAGTGTGCGTCCGTGGCAGATGGCCACCTGCGATTTCATGGGGCATTTCCCCAGTAACAAGCAGGGGCTCATTGCTGGAGAATCCCCCTATGGGGAAAGCCAGCCGTGCCTACATTGCAGACCTGAAGGCCTATGCGTAACGGTCTGACAAGCTTGCGCTGGTGCCCATTGTCACCACAGGCAAGCGCCGAGGCACACCCGATGCGGTGGAACGCAGCCGTGCCCCGCACCGGTACAAGGTGAGGCGACGGTCACCTATGTGATTGATGCCGGACGGCGGGCCTTTTCCGCAACCGAAGGCATACCGTTTCACCGAGCGAGCTTGCTCGTTCAACCCTACCCGGAAGCAAGGTTGGTCTCTACCTTTTCTAGCTCGCTCAGTTCCAGCCTTTGTATTTTATTTTGTTTTTGTGTCTCTTTTCCCATTTTTCGCTTTCTTCTGTTTCCGTTCATGCTTCTTATCTTGTAAATATTGTACAGTGAGTGCCTTCTTTTGTACAGCGCGTCTTCTCTCCTCTTTCTTCTTGAAATTGCGAGGGTTGCTCATTAGCAGTCCCGACGCGCGGCTTTTCTGGTGCGTGCGGAAAGGAAGTTGGGGCCGTTTGGGGACGGGGAGCATGGACGATGCCCCTTTCACCCAAGGCCGCCGTGGTTGCGAAGGTGCTCGGGACAGGTTCGCCGCGGAAGGTCGGCATCACCCTTTGGTGTGTGAGTGGCTGTGCGTGTGCGTGCCTGGGCGTGGAGGCGACGACGTCGCGCCATGTGTGTTTGCCGGCGTGTGCGAAGCGCGGTGGAAAGGAAGCCCCGCGCGGTCTTCCCATGTGCGTCTTGGATCGCCACGGAGCCACGGACTTTTCACACCCGGGGCCCCTTCGGCGTGTTCGCTGTCCCTGCACCTAACCTGTACAACCACCGACCGAGATCGTTTGCAGCCAGGGATGAACGCTGGCCACCCAGAAGTCAACGAGCGGTGAGTCACCGCAGGCTCCCTGAGCTGCACCGACGAACTTTGGAACTTATGTACATAGTTGTGTTTGTACATAGTTGTGTTCTGTACATGATTGTGTTCTGTACATAGTCGTTGCTTAGCCTCCGCAACTTTGTACATTATTCTTCAGGTCATCTTGTTCATTTTTTTTGTGCGCCTTGCTAATATTTGTCTTTCTTGAGTGTGTCTTTTCGAGATCGTTCTTGCTGGAACTGAAGTGTAGTTGACTTGTTGCGTGAGGATAGCATTCTTTTCCTCATGCTGGGGACCTGCCGCGTGCTTTCACTGATGGGTAGGAGGGCAATTAAGGAGAGGAGGATGTGGGATTCGGGCTTGCTGCGGCTGCCCTTTGCGCGGCCGCCGCCCGCTTCCCAGTTGTTCTCCCCGTTCCCTTTCTCCCGCCTGAGGCGGCGGAGAGGGGCTCGAGCGACTTGTCACTGTCGTTCGGGCCACAGCTCCGCCCTGGCGTCCCAGTGGCTGTTCTCATTGGCGCCTTTTGGCGGGAACACGGCACCGCTTCGAGGGCCGCGCTCGCGCGACCCTCCGAGCGGGGCCCAGAGAGAGACCCCTCCGAGACATCGCAAGGTGCGTACGCAACTGTTCTTGTCTGCCGGCCTTTGTCCGCGCAGACCAGTGTGTACTCGAGTTCGTCTGCTCCGGGTCTTACCTGAGAGCGCAACTCGAGCCTGTCGATCGTGATCCAACGATCCGCGACAGGCGTACCTTGCGGTGGTTGCCCACACTCTCTCAAAGGAACCCTTTGGTCACTGCGAGAGAGATCACAGCACGCCCTTGCGTGCTTGCGGCGCGCACTCCGTGTCACTTGTGCGCGCAGGGGAGCCTAGCTCCTCGCGCGCTCCCTTGACACGGTGACTGCGTATGTGTGTGTATGTGCGTTTGTAAATATGTGTATATGTGTGCGTATGTGCGTTTGTAAATATGTGTATGTGTGTGCGTATGTGTGTGTGTGCCGCTGGAGGATGGCGTTTCAATAAACGTCTCCTTTGTGAACTCGGAGGTTTGTGTCCTTGCAGCGAAGTGCTCTCCTCCCGATGGAGGTTGAGTGCGCGCTGCAGTGTTTCAGTGTGCGCGTGGTGACGGCTGATCGGGGCTTCGGCTCGCGCGACGCTCGAACCCGCGGTGGTTCGTGGCCTATGTCCAAGTAGAAACCACAAAACTGACGGCCCTCACCGAATTTATTGACTAACCCACATGTAGCGTAGTTTACACAACACTTTCTCTGCACAATATTGCTAACACAGCCTGTCCTCGCCATTTAATCGCACCCTTGTGTTTATTATAAGCTCTCAGCCATAATGTCAAGATGCAAGATTAAGAACGTGCTTTATGGTGTCTCCTCTTCTCTTGTTCTGGAATGCGTTAATTTTGTTGAAAGATTATCGTGGTAGTGAATGTACACGAAGGCGGCCGTGCAGATTCTATGTGTGTCGCGCTCATTGTACTTTTTGTAACGTGCACAGACACAACCCTGTGTGCGCCGAGTCTCTCATACTGCGCAGCTCACCTTGGAAGCTATGAGCGTTATGGCGACGCATACCCAGTCGAAAAAAAAAATAGAACCGTGTCAAAAATACGTCAAAATATTCTGTTGTTCTGTCGTAATGGTAAGGTTTTTCTGTAGAACTGTAGTTTTTCTGTAATATAATTCTGTTGTCTGTAGTTCTGTAGCACTTTTCTGTTGTAACTACAAAAATTTCTGATGTTACCACGGAAAGCTCTGTTGTCACAACAGGTTTCCCGTCAAAAACCGGACAGAAATTCTGTCGTAACAACAGAAAATTTTCTGTAATTTTTTCCGACTGGGTATAAGCCGCTTCATTTCGTCCGACACCGTGGATGGGCGGTAGCTCATTTAGGCAGACATCAGGATGTCAGTGAGCTGCAGGTTGGTCTCCATCCGTATTTTGTTCATGGCCAAACCCTTTAACTGCAATGCGCCGAGAGCGGAATCACCGTTTGTAGCTCTGTTGCGCCACAAGCGCAATTATTTTTTAGGTGAAGGTATTTTATGTGACATTTCCAGAAAAATGCAGCGTCCAAAAAAGCGACACCAAATACTGAGATTGGTCACATGGAGTACTGTAAAGTCAACACTCCGAGGACCACTCAGGGTCAGGCGCTCAGTTCAAAAGTGCCGCTGGAGCGGGAAATTGGGATGTCCTACCGGGCCAGTCAGTGATTTAACCCGAAATTTGGAGGTTTCGTGTTTGCAACGCGTAAGCAGTGTTAAGTGCCCTCCGTGCATTTATTAACATTGAGATTCGAGCGAGCGAAGGTCCCGATGTTAACACATTTAATACGACTGCAAAAGCTCGAGTCCAAGGAGGCGCTGGTCCATATGTCATCAGCAGCACCTTGCCGCCCATAGACGTAGAACAAGGCGGCATATTATGGGGCCATATTTTATTAGCACCATTTCAATTCCATTTGGTCGGACGTTAGCGTGATGGCGGCATCAGACGAAAGCAGCAATCGGCCGTCACCATTTTGATCATCGTTGATTTTCCAGATGCCGCGGGGCCAAGAAGAACGGTGATCTGGTGTTGGAAAATCTTCAAATTGTTCTGTTGCAAAAGGAAGTTCCGATAGAACTTCAAAGAGGAACAGGACGCCTCTAACTAGGCGAACACTTCTGGGCTAGCGCTTTTGTTTTCATTGGAGTGGTGGTTAGTTTGCGAACACACTTTACTACTCAAATCATCATTAATCAATTATTTAATTTGTTCCTCTTAATGCAGACATATTTATTAAGGCGAAGGTTCTCGAAGTGACCAGCAGACGGAAGCTATTAGCGATATCCCGTCGTTTCCTTAAAGGCACAGTGTCCTCCATAATTTTTCGTGCACCCTCGAAGTTGATGTGATTGTCTTGTAAGTGAGCATTGTCATCTTGATAAACCTCTGAGAAGTCCTGCGCTGTGCACCAAACAAACGAAATGCAAAAAGAGCAAAACCTGTCAACAGTGCAACACTTGTGTCTTGTCGATTGTGAACGTGTTTTCCACTTATAATCAATGCCATGAGGCCTGATCTGAGCAGCCCTCGTTTTCCAGGAGCATCTCACCTTTTTGAGGCTGGTGACTTGAACGGCGGGAATAAGATCCTGGGGGTCCGACTCGAAGAGGCTGGGGTCGGTATTGGGTCGGCTCTTTACGTTCTTCGCGGGCTGAGGAATCCAGTAGCTCTTCTGCAGAAGCGAAAAACCAACAACTTTTGAGCGAGTTGTTGCGCTCTCTGCTAGATTAACTGCCACGGCGGAGCGTTGCCCCCGTTCGCTTTCATCGACTGTCAACGAAGTGTCGAGAGTGGCACTGAAGTTCTGGTAATTGAATGATGTTAAATTAAGATTAGAGCATGGGACATTATGGGGCATAAGATGAGCGAAATAATCATTTAAACATCTAATTATGAGTGAAAAATGCAAAAACAGTAGAAGAAGTTGATGTCTTGGCGTTTGTGTCATTATTTCGTCACTATGCGTGCGGGCTCCTGCATATTTGT
The DNA here is from genome assembly GCF_055883805.1 of Amblyomma maculatum. Lineage (NCBI taxonomy): Eukaryota > Metazoa > Arthropoda > Arachnida > Ixodida > Ixodidae > Amblyomma > Amblyomma maculatum. Next base: position 120,089,513 of record NC_139351.1, on the reverse strand, counting down.
CCGAGCAGACTTTTTTGGGTCATCAGCTGTTGGTAAGATGTTTCCCAGATAATATTTAGTGGGGCCACCAAGAAAACAAGAAAAAATTGCTAAGTACAGTTGTCACTTCTGATACATGGTGACGTCACATTTCTCTGCTCAACCAGAACACTTCCTATACGGCGATGGCACTTCGCTTCTCACCATCCGGTGACTGAATTCTATGACAACGCATTTTTTTCCCCTGATGAGGCTTCTAGTGAAGCATTAAAATGACTTAGAGGTCGAAGGCTAAGAGTTCGAAAATGGAGAAAACCCATTGATACTAGAGACAAAACTCGGTTAAGTTTTTTTTTACACAAATACGATGAAAAGGGCAAAAGGAAGCAGTGGTAGGACGAGAAAACAATATTTCGTGTCCCATAAATGCTGATTAATATAATTGTGCAACAGCCCTAGTTCATAGGGCGCAGTATCTGTCACACTTGTTTCTGTGGACACCTGACCCGCGCCGTAAGGGAAGAGAGGAAGGTGGAAGTGAAAATGGATAGAGAGAAAGAGCCGTATTGCGATCACCTGGGGACATTTAACGTGCGTTGACATCGCGAGTGAGCAGGTCCTGATGGCAGTTCCTGGCCCTACGGGGTTGGGACGGTGGGCCAACGCCGCTCGGGCGGGGGCTAGGCAGCCACCGAATTTTTCTGTTGTAGGCCGTCATTGCACCCGCTACCGCTGCGGTGGCGGTGGACGACGGCCGTTGTTGCGGCGCGCGTCTTTCTCTCCCTCTTCTTTTTTTTCTTCTCTATTTTCTCTTCTGTCGGCATGAGACAGCGGAGGTAGCTCAGCTACAGAGCCAGTAGCAGGCCCGTGCATTTTCTTTTCCTTCTTCCTACAGCCACAACAACAACAAAGTTGACATCGCACAGCACACGGACGCCTCTTCGTTTCGCCTTGATCTAAAACGCAGCCGCCGCGGTCGGGATCGAGCCCGGGTACACCGGCACGGGGGCGTCTTACCACTGCACCACCCCGGCGGGGCCCATTACTTCTTTGAGATCGACGTTTTTAAAGCGAAAGCCTTAATTCCTATACTCCTGGAACAAAATTCCGTGTGCGAGAGTTGTGCGCGAGATATGACAGCGCCTCCTATTAGGAGGCATTGGATCTATGCGCGAGATTTCGCGAGATATATGTTCTGCTTGCCTAGCGTTCATGCCATTGCAATCCCAAACTTGAACGCGCGCCAAGGAACGCCACGCGACAGGAGCGATGGTGTACCATCCAAACACAATTGCCGGAAAAAGTGACAAATGTTGTGCCTTTCTTTTCCTGTAAATCAATTATAGTTATATGTAGCACTCCTGCAAACGCCGATAAGAGGCAAACGATGAGGCAAATAACAGGAGAGCAAGGGTATACGCTAGCAATTCTCCTCTTAAAGGACATATAAGAGACCCTCTAAGTTTTTCTTAGAGCCAGCTTCGCTCGCGTACTATACCTCATTTCAGATAAAAAAATGCGCAAAGTATTGAACGAATCAAGAAAAAATTAATCATAACATTGCCACAATGAAATACGTGAATATTTCTGCAATACTTTGAAGTTTGCCTGCTAATCTGACACAGGCTTCATTTCTTGACGTTCAGGCACCTGCGTGGCAGGTTAGGAACGATAACTTTCTGATCATGCATCGCAAATTGGGTATATTTGCATAGGGTGCTCAGACAAAGAAAGAAGTGAGTTAGCCCCCATGCATCGCAAACTTGAGCATATTGCCATGGAGCGCTCCGACAAAGAAACCTGACGCGTTTGCCTTGATGGGGCTGGGCAGGTAGGTCACCGCTGCTTGCGGCGGGGGCCAGCCTGCCACCGAATTTGGGGCTGGGACAGGTAGGTCACCGCTGGTTGCGGCGGGGCCGGCCTGCCACCGAATTTTTATTTGTTGTAGGCCGTCATTGCACCCGCCACCGCTTCGGTGGTGGTGGACGATGGCTGTTAATTGTTGAGTCGCGCGTCTTTCTCTCTCTCTTCCTTTTCTTCTCTATTTTCTCTTCTGTGGGCACGAGGCTGCTGAGGTAGCTCAGCTACAGAGCCAGTAGCAGGCCCGCGCATTTTCTTTTCCTTCTTCCTACAGCCACAACAACATACTCACGCCCCCGAGTACCCAGGACCTTCACAGGGACAGCTTTGAAGACGTGGACGATTGGTTGCAGCATTATGAGCGGGTCGCTGCGTTCAACCTCTGGGATGCCGCCGCCATGTTCCGAAACGTCTACTTCACTCTTGAGGAGGCCGCTCAGACCTGTTTCAAGAACCGTGAAGGGCAGCTATCCTCCTGGAGTTTGGGTTTATTGGGATTTAGACTATTTTATTTATTGGGATTTACTGAGTGTGCGGTAGAAGTAGGCGGTAGGAAAGTTAGAATACCGGTAAGCTGTCTAAGGAGACGAAAGATTTGATTAAGAAACGCCAGAGTATGAAAGCTTCCAATCCAAAAGACCAGATTGAATTGGCCGAGATATCAAAGTTCATCAATAAGCGCAAGGTGGCTGATATAAGGAAGTATAACATGAAGAAAATTGAGCATGCTGTAAAGAACGGGAGAAGCCTTAAAGCGGTAAAGAAGAAATCGGGCATAGGCAAAAACCAGATGTATGCGATAAGGGTAATAAGAAAGGTGTTAGGCAAGAAGACACAATCTCCCCAGTACTATTCACAGCTTGCTTAGAGGAAGTATTCAGAGACTTGGAATGGGCAACGCGTCATCACGAATATGGACAAGATAGTCAAAGTAGCCGAGGAGTTCTATACAGATCTCTACAGCAGCCAAAGTAGGCAGGACCGTAACGAGATTGGCGGCAGGGAAAAACAGACGTTTCACTAGTGACGAAGGACAAGGTCAAGAAAGCATTAGAAACTATGAAAAGGAGGAAATCAGCTGGAGAGGATCAGATAAAGAAAGTAACAAACTTCCCATAAAGAAAGGTGTTAGGCAAGAAGACACAATCTCCTCAGTACTATTCACAGCTTGCTTAGAGGAAGTATTCAGAGACTTGGAATGGGCAACGCGTCATCACGAATATGCACAAGATAGTCAAAGTAGCCGAGGAGTTCTATACAGATCTCTACAGCAGCCAAAGTAGGCAGGACCGTAACGAGATTGGCGGCAGGGAAAAACAGACGTTTCACTAGTGACGAAGGACGAGGTCAAGAAAGCATTAGAAACTATGAAAAGGAGGAAATCAGCTGGAGAGGATCAGATAACTACAGATTTGCTGATAGACGGGGGGGGGGGGGGGGGATGTCGTGCTAGAAAAACTGGCCACCCTGTATCGTAGTGCCTGGTGTCATCGACGGTGCCGGAACCATGGAAGAATGCAAACATTATCCTCATTCATAAGAAGGGGGACTCTAAGGACCTTAAAAATTACAGACCAATCAGCTTACTGTCTGTTACGTATAAGGTATTTACTAAGGTAATCGCTAATAGAATCGGGACAACCGTAGACTGCAATCAAGCGAAGGATCAAGCAGGTTTTCGGAAACGGTACTCTACTATCGATCATATCCATACCATCAATCAGATGATAGAAAAATGCTCGAAATATAACCAGCCCTTATACATAGCATTCATTGATTACGAAAAAGCATTTGACACAGTTAAAACATCGGCGGTGATGCAGGCATTGCGAAATCAGAGGGTAGACGAGCCGTACGTGAAAGTGCTGGAAGATATATATAGTGGCTGCACAGCAACCATAGTTCTGCATAAAGAAAGTAACAAACTTCCCATAAAGAAAGGTGTTAGGCAAGAAGACACAATCTCCCCAGTACTATTCACAGCTTGCTTAGAGGAAGTATTCAGAGACTTGGAATGGGAGCAGTTAGGGATAAGGGTAGATGTAGAATGCCTCAGTAATCTGCGATTTGCTGATGACATTGCCTTACTAAGCAACTCGGGGGATGAACTGCAAATAATGATTGATGACCTAGACAGGAAAAGTAGAAAGGTAGGCTTGAAAATCAATATGCAGAAGACTAAGGTAATGTTCAACAGCCTCGGGAAGGAACAGCAATTTACATTAGGTAGCGAAGTACTGGAAGCAGTAGGCGATCATGTCTACTTAGGACAGGTAGTAACCGCAGATCCGGACCATGAAAAAGAAATAACAAGAAGAATAAGATTGGAATGGAGCGCATTTGGTAAACACTCGCAGATTATGACTAGCAGCTTACCGGTATCGCTCAAGAGGAAAGTATACAACAGTTGCGTCTTACCTGTACTCACCTACGGGGCTGAAACGTGGAGGCTAAGCAAGAGAGTTCTACTTAAGTTGAGGACAACCCAGAGGGCTATGGAACGAAAAATGGTAGGGGTAACATTAAGAGATAGGAAGCGTGCAGAGTGGGTCAGAGAAATAACTCAAGTTACCGACATTCAAGTGGAAATTAGGAAGAAGAAATGGGCATGGGCAGGGCATGTGCGAAGAGAGGATAACCGATGGTCGCTTAGGGTAACAAACTGGATTACAAGAGAAGGAAAGCGTAGCAGGGGGCGGCCGAAAATTAGGTGGGCGGATGAGGTCAAGAAGCTCGCGGGGATCAAGTGGATGCAGCTAGCACAGAACCGGGTTAAATGGAGAAATATGGGAAAGGCCTTCACCCTGCAGTGGGTATAGTCAGGCTGATGATGATGCGATTTAGACAAAATTGTCTGGGTGAAGAGGGCTAAAGGTGACACGCGTGGTCGCCTGTCTGGGCCCTAGACACCCTGCATTCATACATACAGAGTATAGGGTGCCTCGATATAGCGCGCGGCGGCGCTGAAATCAAGGCATCCTAAGACGGAGTAAAGCCCGAATGACTTTAAGCCACCTGGCGGAAATGTACGGCAGCTCAGAATGCCGGGAACGGGACAAACGCGATCTGCAATCAAGAGTCCAGATGCCTAAGGAAAATGTCGCGGCGTATGTCGAGGACATGACACACTGGACCTTACAATGTCAGAGGACAAAATGCTGCACCTCCTCATGCGTGGGCGTCAAAGGAGCAGCTTCTGCTGGCCTCGTCCGCAGCCCTCCGACTCCTGTCGCACAATTCCTTGCGGAGTCATCGATAATTGAGACAGTGCTACAACAAAGAGCTTCGGCCTACGATCGTACAGTCACACCGTGCACGCCACCTCCGCGTCTGCCGAATCACCATCGCATGGCATCGACGCAGCTGCGTTACGGGAGCTCGTCCATTGGACAGTGCGCGACGAACGCCGACAACTGTATGGAGCCCCACCGCCGGCTTCCACCACCATTGCGAGCGTTGTCCGCGACGAGGTGCAGCAAGCGCTCCGGCCTCCATTTCCAACCGGTGAACCTCGCCCTGCTGCAGCTCCCACACAGCCTGATTGTCGCCGCTTACGTGCTCCAAGGTTCTGCAGCGTCCTCCGTCAAGTTCGGCTTCTTTCGCTCCTGTTCACGCGTACGTCCCACGACCACCCGACCCCTTCTCCACACGTTTCACAGTTCCGACAATCTCCACGTAAGGCTGACGAGTGGCGTACCCCCGACCGACGACCATTGTGCTTTCACTGCGGCGAACCGGATACCACCTATCGGCGGTGTCCTTATCGTCGTCTGGAACTTGAAGGATTTTCCGCCAATTCTCCGCGTCCTCGCTATGGTGAGCGACTTCGAGACGTCGAAAATTTCCTTAGCGAATAGCGGCTACCGTCTCGACCCTGGCCATTTTGATCACCGTCACAACCTACCTCCCGTAAATAACGGGCGGTAGGTTGATCGGCGTTTGGAAGTTGGCCGACTTCCACTTATTCCTTCAATATCAAGGATATCTGTATAATTATTACATATTTTCATGATTTGATGATCAATTGTCTGTTCAGCACAATTAGTAAGAGGTTTGTCTACAACAATAAAGTCGTCCGCAAATTGTGACCAGTATGTCTATTTAGATAATGACTTGAAAATTTATTGTAATTGCTCGACACTTCAGAAAATACGTGCATAGATAATTTCTGTATGTATATATATCGTTGAAAGGTAGGATATTACGTGTTGCCATGAATGTTACGGTGTTTAAATTTTCCTTATATAATACTCTAATGGCCCTCCGCTGCAGTGCAGATAGTCTATCATTATCAGTCTTAATTCCGGTACCCCATACTAAGCAACAGTAAATAAAGTGAGTGTGTATAAGTGAGAAATAGAGCTGCTTTTTGAGACTGACAGGGATAAAATTTCGTAGGCGGCTTAACATTCCAATACATCTCGCTACTTTCATTCTTACATTTCCCACATGACAAGACCATGTTACGTTTGACTGGAAAGTAACACCTAAGAATGTATGACAATATCCACGCTCAAGCAAAGCGTCATTATAGTACAGGGTCATATTGCTGAGAATGTTTTTTGCAGAAAATATTATATATTTTGTTTTGCTTATATTTATTTGAAGCTTGTTTCTATGTACCCATAAACCGAGCTCATTCAGCCATGCGTTTGACGTGGTCTCAAGTTCCTCAAGGCTTTGCCCAGAAAAAAAAAAAAAAAAAAAGACGTGACGTCACCCGTAGTTGAAATATTAATGATATCATTTATATACAGCACGAAAAGCAACGGGCCGAGTACAGAGCCCTGAGGAACGCCGCATTTTACGTTTTCTTTCCCTGATGTAATGTCATGTATAGAAATGAACTGAGACCTCGAGTGTAAATAACTCCGTATAAGACTTTGTGCTCTGCCTCTAAAACCATATGCTTCAAGCTCACTGAACAAAATACGGTGTTTTATAGAATAAAACGCCTTACGAAAGTCTAGGTAGATTCCAACTGTAAATAACTTGTCTTCGATGTTACGGATGATTTTATCCTTAATATTCAGCAGGGCCGTTTCGGTCGATTTCCCCTTTTGAAATCCGTATTGCTGTTCAACTATCATTTTCCTTGGCGATAAAAAAGTGCTAAATCGTTTATATAGGATTCGCTCTGCAACTTTGAAGAATAGTGACAACACTGAGATTGGCCTGTAATTTTTTTAACTCGTTGTATTTACCACCTTTGTGTATTAGAGTAACGCGAGCAATTTTCAGTCGTTGTGTGAAAATGCCAAGGGCTAGCATTTGATTGCAAATATGAGATAGGGGCTTTGCTATGTCATCTGCAACTGCCTTAATCGGTAGGGCTTTCATCTTCACCACCAGCCTATTTATTGTAAAGAGAATTCATAACAGAAATAGCTTCATCCTCTGACGTAGAAACGAAAAATAGACTGTCCTTTACGACATCAGTAATACAACTTAATGAATTCTTTATTCATTTTCTTTTTCACTTGGCCGAACGTCAGCATGACGGCAGCATCAGAGGAACGCAGAAAGCGTGCAATCACAGACATCACAAGACAGCGGATCTTTGTCAATGAACTCGTGGCTCGTTCACTTGTCATGCATGGATGTTTCCGGATGATAAATGGGGGCAAAATTATAAATGGATATTGGACATTTTTAGAATACGACCCCTGTTTTGTAACTTATTGCTTTTATGTGACTCGAAAGATGCTGACGATATTATGTTATTAGGCAACTTATTCCGTATGCCTGGCTTGTTGAAGCGTGGTGGGTTAAGGAACTCTGTACCGGGTATTTCAGCGAAAGCTTTCGAAAATTCCTATGTATAAGGAGCTCAAAATAAAAAAGGAAGAAACTATCAGCAACTGTCGACGTAATTAATCATCTCAATAATTATTCTTTAATTAGCTCAGTTGGGTGGTTTGGCGGTAGGTGCCAATGGAGAGTACGACGCCACGGACAAGAAAAGCCGCATCAGCTTTTGAAACTAAGATCGTTTCAGAGTGTCCGGCGCTATTTATTTTCCTTTTTTTTTTTTGCGTAAACGATTCGCATCAGCGCTTTAGACGTGTCGGAAGCTGGAGATGAAATAACATGTTCGTTGATGACATGAGCGAAAATTCGAACTGCCAGTGCAAGGCCATGGGATTTCTTTTAGTCCTTCGCTTAAAAAATATAGCGGCTATGCAGTTTGCAAAGACAACCCCCTTCCTTGCAGCAAGTGGCAATCAAAAAAAATATTATCGACAACAAAAGCTTAAGTGACGTATAGGTGTGCGAAAAAAAAAATATTCCTCTGCATTAACACGGGCTAATTTCCTGAAACTTATACGAAGGTATAAAGGCACGCACATGTTCCTTTCTCTGATAAAAATACCAGGCGGCTGGGTATAGTCAGGTAAACCTACCGAGATTACTGCATGTCTAATCCTCTGTTTTGTCGTGTGGGAAAAAAACGGTGCATTCCCTCCCGCTGCAGCTGTTTAGAAAGTCGCCGACTTCGTTTCAATAATGGATATGGCATTGTATTGTCCACGGCGTCGACCTCCCCAGTGGCACAGACCACCCAACTGTGCTAAAATGAAAGCTAATTAGCTACATTTTGTTATTCAGAAATATAATTAGCGAAATATTAGGTATGCTGCCATTGGTAAGTCAGTTTCCAACGAGAGCAGAAGGTAAATAGAAGGAGCGGAGGAAGGTGGAAGTGAGAAAAGGAACGCAAGTGGAATAGAAATTATTTAGATTGAAGCGGTTTCCCAGTTGCTTTGATGAAATGTTCTCCTTGTGTTCTCGCAATAAATCACGTACGCTGCGGTCACGCGCATATTTATACTTTTCTTTTATTTAAAACTGTTTTTTTACATATATGTCGCCGAAACTTCCATGAAACACTTGCAATATTGCAAGAAGAAGAAAGACAAAGCAGCAACAAACAGTATGGCGTGTTGTTTTTGTCAATTAGTTTATCTTCTCTTCCGTCTTTTCTTGCGGTACATTTCCATCACTTATTCTAATAACGTGCAGCTACAAAAAAAAAAAAAAAAAAAAAAAATTAGAGGACGCTGAAACTCCGTCTAAGGGTAGACGCAATAGCACCTTTAGCACCGCCTTTTCATCTCACGAATTTCTTGTTTTTTGTTCTTTTTTTTTTTTTTTTGAAGGAGGTAGAGGAGGGCGCAGCATTTGTCTCGCTTTTCGGCGGACACCTGCGCTTACAACCAACGGCACACGATTGGAGGCACATATGTCGTCGGCCCGAGTCCGTATATTCGACTAGCCTTAACTATATCGGATGAATGCTAAAGGGGAACCGAAATGCTATGACGCCACACTGAACTCTGCACAAAGAACCGTTGCGTCAAAGTTTTGGTACGAAATCACGTACACAGTTTTTACAAGTTTTTAAAGCGATATTTCAATTTTGGGATAGGGCGCGGCTTTTCGGTCGAAGGAGCCAAGTACGCAGTCGCGTAAAGTAAAGTATCTGTACTTTGATATTATGTTACAGGCACAGTTAAAGTCAACTGTCGTAGACGTTGGTCGCAGCGAGTACTTTCTAATGCTGTATTCTTTTCGAAGGACAGGCATCGGTGTAGTTTGTTGACATATATATGATGAAAGCTGAGAACAAACAACAGTAGTGTAACGGTGGATGCCAGATGGGATTGCGCCACATATTTGAATACGATGCAGCACCAACTAGCCCCTCAAGCCGTTATTTTGGGATTGATAACGCAATCGATGACTGAGCCGTGAAGCGTTGAAATAGTAGAAAATTTATTGCATGTGATAGCTATTGTTGGTGAAGAGCGAGGATGACGAATCTTCTCCCTGAGTCTGTATTCAGAGTTTGCGTCGTTTTCAGAAGTGCCGTCGTCTCCCTGACCTCGAGCCATTTGATTGGTAGGAACACTGAAACCGGACGTCACTACCGTTTCCGCTTTTGACGTTTCCACCAATCACAAGACTCGAGGTCAGGTAAATAACGACATTCCTGAAAACAAAGCAAACTCAGAATACGGACACTGCAAATGACGCCACCTGATGGAGATGCTGGCATAACGCGAGTACCCCTGCGCGCGGAGGAGGGAAGACTTACTGCTGGTGAGCAGGACCGAGACGAACATGGCGTGCAGGATGGTGAGGCTGTTGAAGTTGAGCAGCACAACGAAGACGAGCAGCGGGTCCGAGTAGCTGAGCACAGGGTTGGAGCCGAACACGTAGAGGAAGAGCATGCAGACGCCGCTCAGCAGCAGAATGGTGAACGACGAGCTCAGAAAGTGGCTGCCCCAGTACACCAGCTCAGTGGTGCCGGCTATGCTCAGCAGCTCCTGCGCATTATTCATAGTTCGCCGGCGTTCATCGATACAACATCTATGGAGCTGAGCACTGTTTGATAGCCTACATCAGAGCAACAATGAAGACCTGATTGTTCCACTCTGGCTTCGAGCTTCGCCATTGTTTCGTGCGTATGGACTGCAAAGCGGTGCTGCGGTGCCGCAGGTCCAGAACGCCATTTGATCTAAGGTGTTTCCCCAGTGCTCACTAACACGCGCCCATGCCTTTGGTTTATAAGCACGCCATCTGGGCGAGAAGCTTTCGGTGAACGCGAAGCCGTTGCGTGCATTGCAATCAAGCATTGGCATTCACGAGGCAGTCATTAAGATAGTCTGAGGTTCCTCGAGGACAGATTCTTGCGACAGTCTCTCTTCTTAAGTTGTGCGGGCGGTTGTTAATTCGTCATTAAAGAGAAACGCAGAAAAGAATAACTGATCTAGGTGACCTCCAAAATGAGTTCAAGTTCCAAAACGTTTAACATTAAAAAAAAGCTTTCTACGGTCCCGCTGCGAGACATGGCATATAAAATATATTTAACGTACCCTCTACCACCACGCTACGGTAATGGAGGAAGCCGCTGTCATTTATTTCCGAGATATCAAGGTGGCAGAAATCTGTGACATAGCGAAAGAATAACAGTATAGAGAGCCGAGCACATTCAGCGCTGTTGCTACTCGTCCGCTTTATAACTGCGCGCCAAAAGCGTATCGTTTCTCGCAAAAAGTATTGCGCGCGTACACGAGGGCGGGCTATGTCGAGACGTAGCGTTTGTTCACGGTTCGTCGACCTGGGACGCGCAGTTCACGGACAATAGGCGACCGGTGATGCAGCCGAGTGGATCGAAGACAGCCTCACGCCGGTGTCGCCTGAACAATGACGACGCCCTTGTGAAGTAGCATGAGGCCATTTTGCACAGCGGTAGTCTGGGGAGTCCCGCTTCTTCATATAAGTCAGCGCATCACTTCTAGGATGAGAAGGCTCTTAATGTCAGTTTCTTTTTGTCTCCCGTAACGCGTTATGATTATCAAATCCATCTTGTATCTAGGCGGTTGTCAGTGCGTGCAGGAAGCTGCTGTACATGCGATCTCCTTTCATTTCTCGTAATGAAAGAGCGGATATCTACAATTCTGCACAGTTGCTACGTAAGGGGCTGAAAATGTATTTTGCTTTGTTGTAAATTAGAGGTTAGATCTGAAACATTCCCTGTAGCTCCCACACAGGTTATATGGGGATGACCTATATGATGCAGTGAATAATTTGGCGGCGTGGTATTTTGAGGCACAAATGGGGAACTGAAAGGCCCTGATGTGGACAGTTTCAGTCTATTTGCCCCGTATAATACTAACTATATTACCCAGCTATATTGTTTCCTGTGATTTGAATGTCCAGAGCGCATAGCTCTTAACTCGGTGGCATGGCAACGGTGGCCTGCCGAGGTATTTGTGAGCGGAGAGACAAAACATGAAATGAAATGCAAATGCCGTAACCATTTTCCATGTTATTGTTCCGTTGACGTACCGTGAGTAGTACAAGTTATTTTGGCCCGAGAAGTGTATTAAGGCACATTTAGGTATACGCCAAGGAGCGCGAAGTTACCGGTTCTGTTTTTCTCTTTTCGGTAAGAATGTGCAGGCCCTGCCCATGGCTGTGAATAAAATAAATGAAAGACGCTTAAGCTTCGCCTTTAAGAGTTCAACGCGATAGTGTTATCGGGCTCCGCTCGCATCGCCTTCTCAACTATTCGCTGAGTAGGAGCAGATGTTGATGCGCCACCGGTACTCTCATAATAAGACACATACGAGCGCCCTGCACTAGTAGAAGGCACTGTCAGAACCGCATACCTCACACACACGTTCCAGAATGTTCCAGAAACACACCTGTCTACTTCGTTTGCTTACACACACAACGGTTGAATGGATCACGGCTGCTCACGCCTCTTAGCGGCGTCAAGTACTGTATCTTGTATAATCGGGCGACACCTCGCGCCATCTGCTGCGGCACCGCCGTATGATCGAAGGAATTTTCCAGTGAATGCCGCATCGCAGGCAAGCAAAGCGAAAATGTTCTTTGCTACTCACCTACTATTACTTTCGTAATTAGTTTCTTACTCATGACGCACCTAAGCATTAGCTGATAGTCACAAGGCAATGGATACATTATGTCCACTTATTCAGACAGAAGCAGTGCGGTTCTGTGGCGGAGTGGTTGCGTGCTCTCCAACTCTGCGAAGGAACTGTGTTCGACTACGCGGGTTTCCGCGAAACATTTACTGTTTCTTCACCTTCTCCTGATTTACGCTTTACAACCATAACGCCGACACCGGCTTTCTGCGACACGGGGCCCGGTAAATATCCATCACTGTCTTCAGTCAAACTTTCCGGATCTCATTTGGCGGCCTGTGATGACATGGGTGGATGCTCTAAATCTCCATTAAGCCACACGTCCTCCGCACGACACGTGTCTAACACCTGCGTGTCCTCAACATGTGCGTGGTACAGCATGCCTTTTGGGACTCATTAAATTATCTGCTCTACGTTTTACATCTCATTTCCCCTTGATTGATCTGCTTGTAGCTTACGGGGGTCTGGGTTCTGGCAGTCTTGAAGCCATAGGTAGCGTGAGAGGGTTCTAGCACAGCTTTCGCCCTCGCTCTTGATCACGTTCTACGTGACGCTGGCGGTAACAAAGGACGTCCCACGTCCGCCGCTATGGCTGAGGGTGGCGCTGGTGAACACTCTCAAGGTTCGTATACAGACAACATAAAATACCCAAGAAAGTAACAGGGGGGACAGCGGCCGATGTAGCTCAGTTGGAAGAGCACCGGACGCGTTATTCGGAGGTCGTGGGTTCGGATCCCACCATCGGCACGTTGTTTTTTCTTCTACTTTGTGTCTAATTATCTTTCCCCTAAACAGATTACATTACTAATTTCTGTGATTATCCAAGTAAACATTAAAAAAAGACATAAAGTACCATCCCCAACGCTTACCTTGGCCTCGCCGACTGTTGGCTTCTTTCCTTCATGTATTTTAACGAGCACCCTCATTTCCCCTTGATTGATCTGCTTGTAGCTTACGGGGGTCTCGGTTCTGGCAGTCTTGAAGCCATAGGTAGCGTAAGAGGGTTCTAGCACAGCTTTCGCCCTCGCTCTTGATCACGTTCTACGTGACGCTGGCGGTAACAAAGGACGTCCCACGTCCGCCGCTATGGCTGAGGGTGGCGCTGGTGAACACTCTCAAGGTTCGTATACAGACAACATAAAATACCCAAGAAAGTAGCAGGGGGGACAGCGGCCGATGTAGCTCAGTTGGAAGAGCACCGGACGCGTTATTCGGAGGTCGTGGGTTCGGATCCCACCATCGGCACGTTGTTTTTTCTTCTACTTTGTGTCTAATTATCTTTCCCCTAAACAGATTACATTACTAATTTCTGTGATTATCCAAGTAAACATTAAAAAAAAAAAGACATAAAGTACCATCCCCAACGCTTTCCTTGGCCTCGCCGACTGTTGGCTTCTTTCCTTCATGTATTTTAACGAGCACCCTCATTTCCCCTTGATATATATATATATATATATATATATATTTGCAGGAGGGCCGCTGACGCTGACCCATGGAGACGGATACAGAGAGAGGAAACGTTTTTTTCTCGATCTTGGTCCGAGTCGTCGTCTCAGGTCGGAGAGGCGCATCGTAGCCCAGCACGTGAACGTTAAGTGCGACGGGAAGTTGCCACAGTATTGGACGGAGGGCACGCAGAGGAGAGGCCAAATTCTCTTAAGATTATAGGGCACATGGATGGGTAAAATTTACGTTGAGGACAGTGTGGTTACTCTGTCGAACTTCAGAATATTATATAATATGCGTATGAGTTCTCCCTTCCACGCGGCCGGATGTTCCACTCGAGAAGCGACGACGGGGCGGCGGCGTCGGCGGCTCTGTTAACGGCTAGCTCCTTTGTCGGTAAAACGCGGCGGTGTAAGACAACACTTCGGTATTTCGCTGCGCGCCAGACAACCACTTCCACGTGACTGCCGGTCGGTGCCTTGGTTCTCACGGCTTGGATCAAGGCCGGAGGCTGATGATGAACACGTATGGCGTGATCGGCTCAGCGAAGTTTGCGTTGGCGAGATGTATTGTTGTGCGGTGAGAACGCCGACTCGATGTCCGGTCGAGGAATTTCATTCGTATTGTGTCGCAAGCCAAAGTGGTGATCTGCCGGACTCGAATTCTCACGGTCGAAGCCTGGGACTGTGAATTCAAATGCGCCCAGCCGGCGCCAAGTATGAATTGTGGCCCGTGACTGCAAGAAGCCGCAACATCCTCTCGAAAATCATCGACCGGGTCGGACATGCGACTCCTGGACAAGTGTGCACTTAACACTAACGGTGTGTGAGGATATGTGTTATGGTGCATGTGGTGGGTGGAGCCTACGATGTGGCTCAAAGGCTGTTGGACGATAAGGAAGCAGTTGAAGTCCCCACCCATATGGACGTGAGGACGACGGACAGTATTTAAGCAGCAGTCGGGCGGCTTTCAATATGCTCTATTTTACGCTCCCAATATGCCTCATTTGACTTTCCTGTACCCCTATAAATATGCAGATAAATCTCATGTAATGTCTTCTCTGCCGTGAGCCTCTGCCCATTCCTCCAAACCTCTTACTGCTCACCATCTCTTCGGAGATCGACCAGTGTGAGAGCCGAACTCAGGGTCCCACATCTAGCAGCGTCTATAGATCTGCGCAAATGACAGCGGTAGTGGCGAGCGCTTGAGCATGTGGTGGCGATGGAGGTCGCATGGTAGAGAATTTGTTCTCGCTTGTTCAATTAAATAAATAATACAGATATCATGGCGAGTAAGCAGGGGAGGGAAGAAGGGAGGGGGTGTCATGGATCTTTCACTCTATATATATATATATATATATATATATATATATATATATATATATATATATATATATATATATATATATATATATATATATATATATATATATATATAGCGTAAGTAAATAGACATACCTGGTTGCTAGAGGTTATACACAAGTGAATAATTGCTTCATACTGTTTCCAAGTTTATTCGGAGTCGACGTTTACTCAAGAGTCTTGAGAAAGGCGGGGATCCTGCCGAAACACACAAGTGAAAAATTGCTTCATACTGTTTCCATGTTTATTATATATATATATATATATATATATATATATATATATATATATATATATATATATATATATATATATATATATATATATATATATATATATATATATATATATATATATATATATATATATATATATATATATATATATAGTGTGTGTGTGTGTGTGCGCGCGCTCGTTATGATTCGTTTTCAGAGGAAGCTTCACGTTTTTCCGGGTTCTGAAATTATGTCAGTCCCGAATAATCGATTGTGTATCTGCAGCGCATTTTCCAGCCTCAGTTTCAAAGATTCTAATATCTTGGTTTCAAAATTTCAGGCATTTGAAATTGTCAGATTCGCTCCCAACACAGCTGCTTTCCTTCGTTGCCAGTTAGCGGGGTTTTCGTGTGTGAATTATTTAATTTCTTCTTATGGCATAAACCTCCCGAATTTCGGCAGCTCTAATACCGCATTTTCGTTATCATAATCCCCGAGATTTTTCAGTGAGCCTTCGAGCAGATGATGATTGCAACCTGTCACAAATTGCTAGCGCGCCGATAATTTCCTTACTTGCTTGTTCGCTTCAATTTCCCGCTTCAGCTCCATGTCGCACTCCCCCTATGCGCTTGAAAAAAAAAAAAAAAATGCTCTTAACTTTTGGTAAATCACAATTTTATGTTCTTTTCTTATGAACTCTTTTAGTGCCTCAGGCCACCAGAGGGGTATATGATGAAGACTGACGAAATGATTAAATTAAAGGAAAGAGGTTTTCCGATTTTAGAAGTCCAGGAGTGAGCGATGACATGGTCTCTGCGTCCAGGCAGCAAGATTTATCGGTCAAGGACCCACTACCATATGAGGCGCCTGATTCTTGTCGTTCTTATAGTGCTGGGCAGTCCCACAAGAAGTGGTGATTGTCGACTTCGATGTTTTCACATTTGCACATCGGACACTCTGGTCGGGGATATACGCGTTGGAAGTAAGGCCAGGTCAAAAGATTGCGTTTATTTTTCTTCTACGGATTATAGCTGTACCCTGTCATTTATAACTGTCCTCATCTCTTATACCACGTCCTCCAACTTGCAGAGGCCACGGATGTTCACGTCCGTGACGTTTGTTCAGCAAAACTCGCGAGGTCCCTGCAGCTTAGCGTTCGAGTCAGCACTCCTCTATTCAACGACATGAGCCGCTAGCGCAGCTAGTTTTTCGTAGGGGGCTATAAGCTAGAGCTTTAGGATAAGAATTTTCCGCAGTTAGGGACCGTCGTTTACCACACCTTCGGACCCCTTCACGCGGATCACTCGATTATAGCTTTAATAAGCCACTGGAAAAGGAAGAAAGAGAACGGAAATGAGTGGTTGTATTTCGCCAGAATTTGGATGTGCGAAAAAATTCGCAAAGTTCCGTCCTTCAATACTTAGCATGAGAAGTCAGGCAACATTAGCATTTCCAGCCCCATAACTTGTAAGGTATGAATTAAATCAAACTTCAAATAATTCATTGATTAATGTGCTACAAGCCTGATATTACACACTGGGGTATGTGTTCTGATAGCAGGTCAAACGCATTCAGTATATATATATATATATATATATATATATATATATATATATATATATATATATATATATATATATATATATATATATATATGTAAAGAAACACTAGAGAGAGTGTCAAGTAATAGTACATGAGGATCAAGAAAAGAATGAGTATTTAAGCATGAACGAAGAAGGAAGACTAGTTGCACAAACTAATAGAAAGAGTGAAAATGGGTGAGACTGCCATCTCTGTTGCGTTGCGTTTTTTCACCGTGTCGCAACACCTAGTGAAATGAACCCAGGGTGTCTTTTCTGTATTGCATATTGCCACCGCCTAACAGACACTTATAATATTGCACAAAGTTCGCGAACTACCGCTACTTTCTCCCGTTTCTATTGAAGTAGTTGGGTTCTAGAATGTGTTTCAAAAAGATGCAGTCGGGAAGCCAGTTTTATTCGAAAGGTAGCCGCGATGTATGAAGGGAAAGAAAAAGGTCGGGCCATAGCTGCAGGACACCTATTACTGCGATCTTCCGGGTGAACTCAAGCAACGTCAGTAGCTTTGCTGTGCTCGCCATCCCCGGTACGGCCCAGATGAAGTAGAGGGTTGTGTGATGTCCCCAAGGGGCGTGCTGGCAAAATATGTACAGGGTGTCACCGAACTAAATAGTCAGTGTCGGTTAAGTTACTTGACAGCCATGACTTCGCTAAACAAAAGAGAGAATGCCTATCTTGTCAACATCCTATCCATTCTTCATATCTAACTCTGCGATAGAAATTGCTTTAAATTTCACAGGTTTGTCGTATTGCAGTTCGGTCGCATCATCCGCTTGCATGAGGATAGCTCTGAGATTCAAAACTAGCGCCATTCTCCTTCTTCCTCCATGCATTCTCCATTCTGCACAACCAGTTTCGTTTTCGCTGCGTAGCGGAAGAGGAAAGGCGGAAAGGTTTGACGCCGCCGGGCGGAGGCTTTCGGTACTACGCAGGAGAGAAATGTAAGCTCTTCATCGGCGAGGGCCGGCAGTGGGAGAGCCACGAAGATACGTGCGTTTCCGACGCGTTTTCCTCGCTAGTTGCGGCTCGTTTTGTGTGGTCAGTTCAGCCTTTAGCTAGTTTTTCCCCTTTTTGTCTTCCTCCTGAGGCGCATCTCCTTGGGCGATAACGCTTCGTGTGTGTGTACGTGCGTGTTGCTTGTGTTTGTTTACTACGCTCTCGACCTCTCGCCGCGGACAGCAGCAGCAGCGCGGCAGCACCGCTGCGCGCGTTGGCTTCGCTCCCACGGCGTTGGCTCCTCCAGCCTCCGCGGCCGGTTAATGTGCAGTCGCATCGCATCGTCCGCGCTGTGGACTACAAGACGGAATCGAACGATGTGATCTTTCTGCTTTTATGGGTGAGTTGCGAGTGGCTTTTTTTCAGGTTTCCTCTTCTGTGTCTTATGTTGCAGTCGCCGCATGTCGCACGTGTGATGCAGCGACATGGTGCGGTTGACGTTGTTGTCGACACCCTCGGGGACAGCGATCGGGATCGCCCGCGCTCGTTCGAGGTCGCCGCGCAGCCGCCGCCACGCCACTGTTTCTTTATTCCCTGCTGCGAGCGGCGGCGGAACGTTACAGCCGTTAGGCTTAGCAAGGAAGCGCGGGGCCGGTCGGGGTCCTTGAGTAGGAGGTGCTGCATGTGCAGCATGCGCAACGAACCAGCGACGGCGGGGCGCCGGTGAACCCCGGGTGTGAACGACACGAACGCAAGCCCTACGTGTGCGTTTCGCGTACTGTCACACGCCACGGTTTTCGCGTTCGGGAGACACCGCCCAACATGTTCGCGCGCGCGCTCGGAGAAAACGGAGGAGGAGGGAGATACGAGATCATACACACAAAGCGGCGGCGGTGCTAGGAGCGATGCTATCGGGGAGCAGCGATCCGAGCGTGTAATTCGAACGGGTGGTGGCGGCTGCACGGGCAGCCGGGCCACCGCCGCGCTTCGTGCCGGGCACGAACGTTTGTTCTTGCTTTGTGCTTGCGTCGCGTGTTATGCTAGCTTTCGCTTCGCTCTAGCGCGGCGCGGTTTTGTCTTGCTGGTTGAGGCCGTAGCGGCAACCTGCGCCGTTGGGGAGAGCGGCTCGCCGCCTGCATCGCGTTGGCAGACTGCCTCAGGTCTAGGCACGTAGAGCGAAGCATTAAAGAGAAAAAGAATACAGCAACCGATCGAGAGGGATATGAGAATAGAGGGCTGCACATGAAGGCACTAAAGGCTAAAGGATTGTACTAGCTGCGCACTTGGACGTCGTGAGCCGTGGGCTGTGGCTCTTTATCGCCGGGTGGCTTGTTTGTAAACACGACGTGGCCACAGACTGCACGTCAGCCGGATTTCGTATACTTTTTTTTTTTTTTCACAGGCTTCCCCTTCATCATGGAGACGTGCCATTACCAACTCGCGAACGGCGTATTACTTTTAGATTTTTTAGCATGCGTACTTAAAACACACTTGTTTGTTCTTAGACTTGCTGCTGTTTTCCTAGTGCTTTCTCTCTCTTTTCGCACTGAAATGCTTAGTGAGCAATGCAAACAGTTAAGTTGGCTGTATTTTACCGTTTTTTTTTTCTTCTTCAGTTGTTAGAGCGCGGGATTTTCGCAGATTAGACAAAATTTAGTTGCGTAGTGTGTGCATTGCGTAGTGTATGCATTGCGATTGTGTGTGTGTGTGTGTGTGTGTGTGTGTGTGTGTGTGTGTGTGTGTGTGTGTGTGTGTGTGTGTGTGTGTGTGTGTGTGTGTGTGTGTGTGTGTGTTGGTTGGTTGGTTGGTTGGTTGGTTGGTTGGTTGGTTGGTTGGTTTGTGGGGTTTAACGTCCCAAAGCGACTCAGGCTATGAGAGACGCCGTAGTGGAGGACTCCGGAAATTTAGACCACCTGGGGTTCTTTAACGTGCACTGACATCGCACAGCACACGGACGCCTTGCTTTTCGCCTCCGTGTGTGTGTGTGTGTGTGTGTGTGTGTGTGTGTGTGTGTGTGTGTGTGTGTGTGTGTGTGTGTGTGTGTGTGTGTGTGTGTGTGTGTGTGTGTGTGTGTGTGTGTGTGTGTCGGGGCGTTTGGGGAAGATCTCCAGTGTTCGGGTAAATTCACACCCAGGTTCACCCAGGCATGCTACATGGCTTGCATCTGTGCACCAGATCTTTAGAGGTGCTGGCGGCCTCCACGTGGAAGCGTCACTTTTTGTGCCGTAGTAACCATGTTTCTTTGGGTCACTACGATGTTATTGGTTTAACTGCGAGACGCCGTCACCCAGAAACCGGCTCAGTTTTATGATTATGACGTCTTTTGTTTGTTTGTTTTTTCTACGTAGCGACGATGTATATTACGAGCTTAACCTTGCACAGCTGGCACTGTAGGATGTTCACTCGAATGGCTCTTTTCTGCATGTTGGACAGCTGCTGGCAAAAGCCATTATTTGTCAGGGCGTAACGATAGAAAGCTGCTTGGTTGTCCCAAACGTGCACGTTAGCGGAAATCCGGTTCAAATTCTGGGTGTCTTCTGCGACCATTTTTCAGAGGCAAACACTGTTAAAATATTGCTAAAGCCCATCGAATGTAGTACGGGCAGACTGGGGCTATGGAGCCTATATGTAGACTCCTTAATTGGGGCGTCACCTATGAGCCCCATAGTTTAATGCTGGTGCACTGAGCAACCGGTGCGACTTTCGGGGATGAGTCGTACGGAGTTCATTTCGTTGTCCCCAGAGGACTCGACGATCTGTCGCCGCTCTTGGGACTAAAGGTGTGCAAGGGTCGAAATTTTGAGCCCGAGCGACCGACGCGACTTTGAAAGGGCCTGAGCCCGGCCCGGCCCGTCATGCTATGGTTGCAGTTGAAGCGATGATACAGAAGGAACTAATTTCACAGTGCTAAAAGTTCATCCAAGATCTTGTAATGTTGAGTTCTCACGTTTGAGGTGACAAATTGGCTGAATATTTAAAGCCCACATGCATAATTAACTTATTGTGCAAAAACAAGTTATGTATTGAATTGAGGCTCCTGGATCACGAATCTAGCGGCGCTGAAGTTTCTTTCGGTGCTACAACCTGTGGCTGGAATGACTAACATGTTCCTTGATAGGAAAGCTATTTTTCGGTATGCTTCTCTAAACGCGCTAGTTCTAAATCTAAGCAAGGGATTGATTTTGTGGCCAAGTGCTCGGTAAGCTGGCTCGGCTCACCGCGTGCATTTCACATTAACTTTTCGCAACAAGAGAAGGAAAAGGAAACTCTTGCACTGCGGATGCTTTGAGCTATGCATGACCTGCTTCAAACGGTGCACTGTGGAGTCAGGAGTAAGCCGCAACACAGACGTTTGATAGGCGACAGCGAGGCGCGAATCTCGAAACGGATACCTAAACGTCAGCGCTTGTGTTCCCAAGCGGAGATGCGAAACTCGAAACCAAAAAGCCCACAAACAGTCCCTCTACTCGGTCACTGACAGTGCCACGGTGCTGACGGCTATCAAAAGAGAGTTTTAGCTAACCGTGATCCGCGATCCGCTAACGTGATCCGCCACCGCGCGTTCCACTGCGCATGCCCAGATCCTTTGACACCGATAGATGGCGACACATACTTGATGTCGGCACATAGACCGGCCGCGTCGGGACCAATCAGCTTGTACGCCCCGCCCGCGAGTGGTAGAGGGTCACGGTGGCGGATCGCGGATCACGGTAAGTGATCGGGGGTCTGGCCCCGCCCGAGACAAATACACCTTGGCCCGGCCCGATCCTCAGGAAGGAGTCCGAGCGGCCCGAGCCGTGCACAGTTCTGCTTGGGATCGCTGGGCGCTGCGGATTTTGAATTACTGAAGTAGTTAGAGGAAGTCGTCGTTACTTTTTCTTTTTCACGCTTTTATCGTTCGGCCACGACGTCGAGCTGGTCCCGAGAAAGCGGTTGAGTATTAGCACAGCTTCAGTGTAGCTCTGTGCTAAAACTCTCTGCAATCTCTGTATCAAACTGCATATAGCTGAGTTGATTCTCGTTCAAGTTAATTACGTTGCCTTACGCTTTTACATACGCTCACAGTGATGAAAACAAATACCCTACGCGCTATGCGACTGAACTGGGAAAAAAATCTTATCGATATTTCGTTGATATGTGCTTACAGACGTGTAGCTTGTTTTTTTGTCATCCCGGCGAAAAACTACCTCACGTGGTTCCCAAACCTGGGTAGTTTGTCTAATTCCCCATAAGCGCCTTTTAACATAGGAGTATTTTTTTTTTTTTTTTGACCTGGTATACGAAGCGTCTGTCTTGTGCAGAGCTATATTTTTCGGTTTGTTTCCTTGCAGTAAAACGAAGTTCCGCTCAAATTGCGGTGTGGCCATTTGAATCCTATCTTCTCCTTTTGTTTTATCGCAATAGTCCGGGTTTGTTTGACGTCAATGCATGCTAACCTACTATTTGCGCGTGAACCCGCGGCCCTCGTGTGGCCCTTTGGGCAGCGCTTTGTTTTCTAGTGCAGGGTGGGAGAGACGTGTGAAACGGATTGTTCTCTCTACTTAGATAAAATACCTCGTCATTTGATCTGTTGATCGCGATATGAAGATTCTGCCGTTAGGGTTAAACGTACACAAAGCCGTTTATTATTTGTGTCTTTTGCGGAACTCCCAGCCTGATGAAGTTGAAATCGGGTGATGGAAAAACAGGGTGGTAGCGGGTGCTACCCCCCCCCCCCCCCTTTCCACCCGTGCTATCTTAAATACAAACTCAAATTGTATGTACGCAATTATACCAATATGCCGATTTTTTATCTTCAGGTCACAGTCCCCAATCGCTTTTTACTAATGTCTACCGTAGATGCATTCGCATTAGGTTTCATTGTCACTCATGACGAAACTCTTTCTTTAGCGGATTGTCATGCATTCCCGCAGCTCTTCGGAAAAAGGAGGCGAAGAGCAGGAACCAGGTACCGCCAGTAGCTGATATTTGCGTTCGTAGGCGGCGCCACAACCTGGCGACCTGCAGAAATTGGCTACAGGTGATTCGGAGCTTGTGGCCGCTGCCATTTAAATTGGCAGATGTGAAACAGTGAAGGACCATCTGCATCTTGTGTTTCACGCGCTTTATTTCTTCCTGCCCTTCCGTCAGATAACTGTAAAAAGTAGTTGACAGCCACGTCCTGACAGTGCAGCTGCCGCGCGCAGTGATCGAGTTTACTTCTAAGACCAAATAAACGGAAAACGAAAGAAAATAGTTTCAGTTTCACATGCGTAGGAACAATGGAAGCGCACCAAGTGCGCCTCGATTGACCGACCGTGGTAGACGCTTTACGTGCGTAGAACTGTTACGGGTTACCAGTGCTCATACGCAGAACAGGGGCGTATGTCTCGGTGTCAGAATTCACCCTTCGACATTTTCTGAGCGCTTTGTCACCCCCTCTCTTCTCTCCCCGAAAAATATTTATGGCTCAGCCTCTGGCGCTGAACGTGAAAGGTCTGCGTAAGTCTCACAGACGTACGTGAGATTCGAATTCTCAAATTGAAGCTTTCATTTTTCTGGCATATATTATAGCGTTCACAACATGGCAGCTCCCTGCCCGCCCGCTTCGCAGCGAAAACAGTTTCGTCTCTAATTCCCAGCTTTACGCGATATCGTGGTGTGAACTGTTCTATTCACCTTCAGCTTGCCCAATGTTACCCTCGCGTAAGGTTTATATTGACAAAGACGTCTGTTCTTTCTTTTATTTTTATTTTTTACATGTGTGTATTTTCATCCATTAAGCCTGACGAAGAGGTGTTTTTTTTTAATCGATATTTATTGCCTCAGTGCATCAGTAGGGTATGAGATGAAGGATGAATAAATGATTAAATGAATGGAAAAAGGTTGTCTGATTTTTGTCTTAGAAATATCTCACGGGATCACGCTGAACCAGAGCGGCTACAGCAGTGTCTGTATATGTTAGTAGATGGCGCTTGAAACAGCGCGCGTGTAAAGCCCCTCAATAAAAGTTTATTGAGGGGCTTTACGCGCGTGGGCTGCGTAGACAGGTTTTACTGTGTACGTACGTGAAACTAAAACTGTCTAATGTGTAACGCCGCAAAGAGCTTTCGCTGTCTCGTTCCATCTTTGCGACACAATAGAGACTTTTAGTATAGCGTACACAGACACACGCAAAGGAATAGCGCACGCCAAAAATATCGTGACAGGCACTGCGCATGCGCTATACGATAGCCGAGACCGAACTCTTTCGTACGATAGGCCAGCGTACGCTGAAACCTGAGTTTATCGTACCCAGCCCTCACGTACGATGGGAGATCAGCGTTGACAAGATGGCGGCGTCCAGGCCGCCCGCTTCAGAGTGAATTTGTCTTCGTTACCGCGTTTTTGAGCGCGCTGCCGCCTATAAATGGCACACGGGGTTTTCGCTTTGCCTCGTGTAGCATTGAGCACAAATAATTAGCGAATATTTACCTCTATTTTTCATTTCGCACCGCGGCAGCGCAGTCCCTAAGCCTGACGAGTAGCGTTGCTTTGTTGGTATGGCAACGCCATGAAGTGAATAGTCTTGGCTTGACTGCTTACACGCGTGTATCCGTAAAAATATGCTTGGCAGTACGGGCATGGTACGGGGCTGAAAGGAGGCCGTTGTGCAGCATGACGGCAATACAAGGTAAAAGTCGTCAGCCCAGGAATACCAGCGTTAGGGAGTACAACAAAACTGCCACAGCAAAGAAACTGGCTCAGGTGCGACTTGGCTAGGTTTGGCTTGCGAGTAAAAAAAAAGCCCGAATGTGTTTTCTTATTCTAAACCTAGATGTCGCCACTGTAGTTTGCGTTAGCGCTTTCGTACGGCCAACTAAAAGCGCCGATGCAACACACGGAGTATCGTCCCATAAATTTCTAGCGTTTATCGTACGAAAGCGTCCATACGCTATACTAAAAGTCTCTAATGCTACGAGCGAGTCCATGCAGCGCAGCCCGGCAGCCGTACGGCGAATACAATAAAGCGTTGCCATTACACCGTTGCCAGGCTTGTCCAGCCAAATTTTCCGTGTGGTAGCAGTTGCTGCAGTTAACGTAGTTGCTTGGTTTATCGTACGGCGAGGCTAAAACTTCCTTTCATCACCACAGGGTTTCCCGTTTTCAGTGGAAGATCCGGCGTCGTCGTTGTATAGTGCTTGCCGACGTTTTGCCAAGTGACATGGCCGGGCACTTATTGGTGAGCAGGTTGAAGTGACGTCACGGGGCCACGTGGCATGGCAGACTTGGCCGAAGAACGGGTATCGCTTTTGAGATGGGAACCGAGCGGCTTCGAGCTAGTACCCTTGGATCCCGAGTCAGATACGCTGTCTTTAGGCCACACGGCTTGATACGACTTGTACTTGACTCTGACGACTTGATAAAGCAGGGAATTATGTCTGTGTCGCGCGGTCTTTCACATATTACAGAGATTTAGCATGACTCGGTCCGTTATCGTGATCCGCAACACGGCGCGTTTCACTGCGCATGCCCAGATCGCCTTGATGGCGCTGGATGGCGCCACATGCTGAAATTCAGCGCGTAGACCTACCGCGTCAGGACCAATCAGCGCGTACACGCCGGCTGCGAGCGGTAGAGGGTCACGGTAACGGATCGCGGATTACGCTATGCGAAATGTCTCGCTCGCAACTGTATGCTAATGAGTGGGTTTGAGATATAGGGGATGTGCGCTGCTGGTTCCCTCTTTACGCATACACGTGATTTCAGACTGCGTATGGATGGATGACGTCGTATGTTCCGCTCCAGGTTTGAAACTATAAAAGAGGCGTCTTCTATATCGAATAAAAATCAGCCGCGGGTCTGCGCTTGCCGTGTACCCTTCACGTTTTTGTCTCGTCTGTATGTGTGCAGCAGTCCTTGTTTACCTAGATTCCCTGCCAACTGATTGGTCGGGCTGCGTTAGTGACGTCACGGCAGTCGTCGCCCGGGGCGATTGCGCTGCAGCTACTGGTCTGTGAAGCGCATACCGGCGCCCTGTCGCCTGAAACAAAGCGACCAATAGGTAAAATGCGAAAGGTCAAATGTGACAGCGGTCGCTTAGAATGCATCAGCATTAGGGCCCGACATATTTCTCTATCGCGCTATTTTCTTCTGCCTCGTTTTGTTGCCTTTGCCCAGTATCCCCTGGAAGGTCGCGCGGTTTCCCTTCGGCAGCCCGCGCGCAACGCTTTGTTGGTTATGAGGAGATGACTGTTCGAAGCATGTTAAAATGCATCGTAGATCTGCTCGTGTTGCCCATGGCGAAGTGTGTGTGTGTGTGTGTGTGTGTGTGTGTGTGTGTGTGTGTGTGTGTGTGTGTGTGTGTGTGTGTGTGTGTGTGTGTGTGTGTGTGTGTGTGTGTGTGTGTGTGTGTGTGTGTGTGTGTGTGTGTGTGTGTGTGCCCTTCAAGGTTTCGTCGGGTTTTTGTATCAGTTCTATCGATTGGTAGGTTTTTCAGTCTCCGGGTCGAGCATCGCAAAGGTTTGCAGGGACTTGTGGGCAGGTCTCTTCTGCGAAGGCAGTAAAGTTTTCGTAGGCGAACAATTTCGTCGCACGAAAAACGGAGTGCACCACAAATCAGGGCAGACGAACGGCAGAAAGAAGGCTGTGCTCTTTTATTTCACTCAGTCTTATTCTATTGAGCGACTTCTTGGGACCTATGCAATATGTACGGAGTGGGGCAAGGGTGCACAAAACGTACTCTGCGTTTTTTTTTTTTTTTTTTTTTTTCAAACACTTGGTACACAGCGATTTTCGAACAATAATGTGTTACTTTCCATCTGGTGCAGAAAGAAGAAAATGTGTTGTACTCGTAGCCACGTAGTACTCTATATCGGAACACTTTTTACGCATACCTGTGAGATTTTTTTCTGCCACTGGTGCCGGGCTTAATTCACTATACAAGCCTCCAGTAAGTAGTCTGACGAGCCTAGTCTGTTATGTTTGTCAATATGCAGTGGCAATAAATTATTGCGACGACGCGCCTTTGGGAAAGAAAGTGCCAGTCAGGCACAGCTGGACGCTTTTTTTCTCTTCGAATAATTGACGTCATGGCTGTCAAGGAATGCGGCCTCTGACGACATCGCGTGGCGCTGAGTTTGCGTTTTCCGTTCCAAACGCTTTTTATGGACGTCAAAGATTTTTAGTTGAAGCGCGCACTTCCTCCGTTGCTCCACTTCTCTTCCCCATGGTTAGCAACATGATTAGCAATATGTTTGTTATCTCTCCCTTTAATTTCAGCTTTTCATAGAATCGGAGGTGAAAATACGCATGCCCGCCACCGCTTATTGACGCCAGCGGCGGTATTAACATTGCTATTCCCCTCTTCCCCCCGCCCTCTTTTCTACCCCTTCGCTTGTTTGCATCTAACTAAATCTGCGTTGTTGGCTCGTTTCCTCATTTACCATAATAAGATAACATTTGCGAACCAGCGTACATGTGCTTGTACCGGGGCCGCAATCGTTGCTATAACTTCGTAGCAGTGACGCGTGCATGTTCGGTTTTAAGTCGAGGTCGTCAGAACGCGCACGCACGCACACATTACGGTCACAAACAACTTCGCCGATAATTTTATGAGCGCAGTTCGTCTCCCCTCCGTCGTATTATCTCTCGTTGGAATATAGTTACGTTATCGGCTCATCAAATGAAACGCCAACGACAGAATAATAGGAAGTGAGTGTAATATATTGGTTTGGCGAGGTTGAACACCCGCGCGGTCAGTTGTCGCTTATTCTGTATCATACACAGTGACCGTCTCTCTACAGAGGCGATAACCAGCCAAGCTGCGGTTCTTTCTAATCCGGTTTGAAGGGCTGGAATTGTCGGTTCCTTCGGGTTTTACCTGACTTCGATGTGTGTATGTACGTAATGGGTTTCAGCCGGTACGGCGATCGAGCGATCGAAGAGTATAGCCGAATATTGCGTTTGCTCGTTGCTGACACCTAGCGCGTTGCTCGTAAATGCACCGTATAAGACAGCTCATAACACTGTTAGAATGCACTTGAAGGGTCATCGAGCAGAACTTCATCCAGTTGTTGTTCTTAGTAGGCACAGTCGAGCCTTTCATTCCCGAGCAAGACTGTCTCTTAACGCGAGTCATCCGTAACTAGGAATCGTGACGAGAAAAAAAAAATGCTCAGAAAAACTAAAATAGAAACGATCTGATTAAGGTCTGCCCGTGTGCGCAAAGTGGTGACAAGTAGCGGTAAAATTTGGCATAACCAGAGAGAGAGAGAAAGAGAGAGGGAGGGGGAGAAGCTTTCAGCCCATTATCCTGGTCGTCGGTATGCTCGAGTAAGGCTTCCATAGCGATCTGGATGAATGACCTAACTCCATCTACGATTGTTCCCGTTCCACGAACTGCGCTACTACGTATACATCCGCACTCAGTCGGCTGACAGCTGCAGACTGCGGCTTTCCGCGTGGCACGACTTCTGAGGTGAAAAGAATTTTCTTCGCAGCCCATTCATGCACTCGGTCCACATGTCGCACCCGTCATGCGTGCGTTCGGAAGGCACAAAGTGAGACGCCTGGTTGTTCTCATCGCCATCCAATACATTGGTTCCTATTGTCTCTGTGCGCTTCGTGCTTGTCCACTGTTTAGCGAGGTTCTGGATTAGCGAACCACCGAGGAGTCGCAGTGATTGAGGAACTCGACGGCTTTACCCAAGGATGCGGAATCGAATCCGGGCCGTGGCGGCCTCTTTTCGATGGAGACGAAATGCAAGGCGCGCTCGTGTGCTGTGCGATGTCAGTGCATGTTAAAGAACCCCAGGTGATGGAAATTTCCGGAGCCCTCCACTGCAGCCTTTCTCATAACCTGAGTCGCTTTGGGACGTTAAACCCCATAAACCAAACCAAACCAGTTCCTGTATTAACGAGGTGTGAAAACGTTGGACACGTTTATTTGCGCCGGTGTTGAGAGACTGCACGCTCGCCTGGTCGGGTAAGTGGAGTGAGATTGCCAAACACAGTACGGGCCGGGTGAGTTCCTCAACGAGTGTCACCCTCTTTACACGGCCGGCTTAACCACGGTTACGCTTAACCGAGGTTACCGAACTTAACCACGGTTATCCGCCAATCGCGGTTAGCTGTGCTTACACAGCCCACCGCCGTTCTCGGTTACGGCCGCCATTGCCCATAAAGTAAAACCGAAGCGACGCGGAACGAAGCAGCATTTACAGATATTTTATTTATAATGTAGTTTCCGGAGTGCCGTCCGGCAAGGCGTCACCAACGCGGTGAAGCCCCGCACGATGGCAGCACCTCATCGACCATCGTAAACACCGCCGCGTTGGCCCCTCCTCCCGCAGACCGTACGCGAACGACACGGCGGTTCGCTAGCGCCGACGCCAGAAACAAAGCGTGCTATATTTATTGGCATCTGGAATACTGAGCCGAATATCAGAATTGAATCATTCCTGATCACTGACCAGCGGCAAATTGCTGGCAAGACCGATAACCGCGATACTATCAAGTTTCTGTTCAAGACAGCTGCCGCCGGTACATTGCGGCTCACCGTTCTGCTTGTACTAGCTCTGCGATTAATATATCGCCAAAGTTTATCATATCGTTATTTTACGGCGGCAGAATAGGATTCACAATAAGGATGTTTCATGAGTACACCATTTCGACAGCGCTGATCAGTTCCAAAGCGTCGATCGCCGCGGCTTCGAAGAGACATAATTTAGGCCTATGGACGACTAGGGGGTTACGCACCCCGCCGTTGTTCGCCGCGCTTACTCGCTTCACCGCCGCGGTAAGTGTAACGTACCTCAGCCTGCTCGCAGCATCCCGCACTGCAAGCGTTGCGAACTTGTGCACTTTCATTATAAAGCTAAGACCGCACATTTTTGACGTTCCGCGCTCAGCACCAAGCCGCACAAACGATACTGAAAACACAAGACGGGGGCTTCAGTACGCAGACGCTTGGCTGTAGGCCGTAACCGAAGACGCCGGGCGGCACAGACAGCGGCTATTCAATACGGGCAAACGAGTACACTGCTGACGCAGACACGCTCGTACACTTCACGCACTCGAGTGCCGACGAGCAGCCTCCGTCAACAGACGCCGCCATAACCTCGGTTAACGACGCAAACCGAGGTCGCCAAACTCGGTTTGCGATAACCACGGTTAGGGGTGTAACTGTGGTTTGGTCTGCCGTGTAAATGGGCTAACCATGGTTTCGCATAACCGCAGTTACGCTAACCGTGGTTAACTCTGCCCGTGTAAAGAGGGTATAATGCGTCGTTCCCCTTTCTGTCTTCATACCTCAGCTCGTCCCCTCTCATCTCCATTCCTTTTCTTTCTCTCCTTACATCTCATCTTGGACACCTTGGGTTCTAGGTCAGGGTCAGCAAACCATCATACGGGGGGTTTACATGAGACCGATAAAGTCAGGTCGGGAGGGCCTGTCGGGCTGAAAAACTGGCTGTCGGGCAAGGGGGTCGAGCTAGACGACCATCGGGTCGAGTCCCGCCAGTCCGACTGCAAGGGGTGGGTTAGCTCGACCATACCATAACCCTACCCGCTGGGCCGCCGCCTCCTCTCTTGCATCCTTGCTGGTCAGGGACGGGACCGTGAGCTGTTCGTCTGAGCATTCCTCCTCTCCCGCCTGCACCTGGTTCACTTTCTCGACGCACTGTGTAGCAGCGATCTCTGCCCGACAGAAACGAGTTCATGCAAACCCGGACGGGTCGGGTTGGCTCAGCCCGACAGCCGGCTCCTCCTTACCCGACCCGCCTGCGTCGTGCTCATGTATTGTGTGGGGCAGTATACTGCATTTTGCTACCCGTGCATGCCTGTGCCACCTGCAATGAATCCTCATTAAATTATTATTATTATTATTATTATTATTATTATTATTATTATTATTATTATTATTATTATTATTATTATTATTATTAAAGTTCATGGCGTGATATTGGGCTAATGACGCTTAAGGCGGATGTTACTCTTCGAAAGCGACACTAAAATGTGCCCACAGAGTGGCAGGGGCACGAGCGGCTCAATGAAAGCTGTCGCGGACAGAAGAAAGTATGAATAAATATCAGTGGTTCTCTAACGGAGCTGCAGTTGGTATTGCATATCGATTTTTGTCTCACAATTAGGGGCCATGCGCCGTGAAAAGAATGCGGGTTCCGTGTCACTGTTCTTTTTTGCTTTTCCGATGCATCAAATTTTGCTCGCTCCTGCAAATCAGCTAAACAGAGCAGCGCGCGATGACAGATTGGGACGCGCTCAGGCGAAAATACTATTCCAGACGCACCGCCGGTTTCGCTCTAACGCGTTCATTTACTCGCTCGGGAAATGTATGGGCGAAAACCCTTCACGTTTCCGGTCTATACTATCGCGGCTAAGTGTACAGTTGGCAGCAGCCGTCGTTGTTCGAAAGCCGAGCTCGTAACGGCACGTGGTTTCACAGATTTCAATCTCGCTCTCTCTCTTGCTGCGTGACCCACTTGGCTTATTCGCTCGAAGTGCTCCAGTTTCCTAACTTACGGCGTCGGCGGTCGCTTTCAAGGGCGACTCGCCGGCCCGTTTTGCGCCCGGAGGTCCCCCCTCCCCCCCCCCCCCCCCCCCACTCTCAAGACCTGCTGCGTATACGATAAAATGAGAATTAAGGGTCGATGAGGGGTTTCTATGGTAAGCTCCGCGGGGTCACCACCGGCCCTTGTAAGTACATCGAAGCGACGAGATTTTTAAGGAGGCGGTAATTACACGCTATTAACGAGGTGTATAATTGGACAATGATTGTACTTTCAGAGCAGCGCGAGTAATTACGGTGCCAAGTATCCGCGTCGCTTCCCCGAAGTGATTAGGCGATGGCGATAGATGCGCGCAGCCTATATAACCAACAGCCGACGCCTCCTATGGACCTATATATGCACTGTCGAGGCCAGCGCGCCCATCTGACCATGGCGTCGTGCGCGTCACTTCAGGGCCCATTTTCCGAGTTTGCGTCGTTATCGCGAAGTATCGCTATCTCACGTGACCTCGACTCATCTGATTGGTCGAAACGCCTGAACCGGGTGTTGCCACTACGGAACCGCAAAAGGTGGCAACATCATGCTCCGGCGTTTCCACCAATCAGATGACCCGAGGTTGGGGAGATAGCGACACTTTCGATAACGACGCAAACTCAGAATACGGGCCCGAGTTTATAAAATGCGTTGACTGACCCGAATGACAGGTGACCCACGCTACATAGAAGACCCACTCTAGGCAATGTGGTGCACCACTACTGTTATCATTCACTCTACGCTCAAATAAACCTGAGGGAGTAAAAAAGGAGTATCCCTCTAGCGCGCTCCCTTTTAATGTTAGGACATCACATATTGTCCAAGCCACATTTTCATCATTATAATTACAGAAGCTAATCCTCACTTCAGAATGAGCGAAAATATAACAATTACGAAGATTTTAAGTGAGGCTTGTAAGTTCTTTTAATTGATAATATTAACACGTCTGGTGCAGCGGTTAAATTTTTCCTTTCGTCATAAGTACATTAAATAAATATTATTTAGGAAGAAAATATGCTGTTACTAAATTATAGCATTCCTTATAGTGCGTGGTGAAAATCTACCTCAGGGCTTGGAGAGAATACCTTGTCTTTACGAGGGAGTGCTCTACAGGACATGTTACTCCCTTTTTACTCCACTTTAGGCTTATCCCTATTCCTGTCTGATAGATGGACTCAACTTTATCACTGTTTAGAGTGTACCACAAACTCTTGGGTGAGATCCCAGTATGATTCATATATACGCTCGACGCCGGCTAGCAACTGTGTAGTCGCTGTTAAGGGAATAAAGATGGTCGTACCCTGTAACCAATGTACGAATCGGCGCCATACATTAAGCGGCACTGTCCATAGCCTTCGCAATTGATGTACCGATGTGATTTAGTATATTATGCGTGATAATGACCGTTTAAGATATTCCGATAGCAAGTAGTTATTAGGCTTTTCAGCGGAATGGTTGTCGGGCGTCTGGCGGCTTCTTTGTGCGAGCCTCGGTGTCCGCTGCCTCCCACACGTGCTCCACTCATTGAATATTCTCTTGGTGAGTTCATTGGCTGTTTCTATTAGGGCGGTATTGCGGTGGCAACCGCGTTCATGCATGCGCAGGCAGTGGGAGAGGCGCCCCCTCGTTCCAAGAATGCATAATAATCGTCGAGTTCACTGAACCGTGCTTGACCGATTATTCTCTTTCGTAAGCGCTGACGGCGAGGCAGTGTGTTAAACTGTGCAAAAGTAAAGTAAAGTAAAAAAAAAAAACAAAGAAAAAAGACGGAGGTAGTCGGTTTGGCTAAATTAGCTAAATGCGAAATGTGCTCTGACAGCGCGTCGCGTTTCAATTCGGTTTAAGTTCGAAGGTATATGGTTTCAAGGACGTTTATTTCGGGCGAAATCATCTCCAAAATCGGGGATTTTGGCTGAAGTAATCAGCGAAAAATTTAAGTCCGGGAAATTTGAAAACGCTAGCTTGTTAGGAACTTCGTGGAATTCGAAAACGCTTGCTAATTAGGCACCTTATGCATGCCGCTGTTCTTTTTAGTTAGGGCTGTTTTTCTTTTTTCGTTCTGTGTGTGTGTGTGTGTGTGTGTGTGTGTGTGTGTGTGTGTGTGTGTGTGTGTGTGTGTGTGTGTGTGTGTGTGTGTGTGTGTGTGTGTGTGTGTGTGTGTGTGTGTGTGTGTGTGTGTGTGTGCGCGCGCGCGCGCGCGCATTCGCGAGCTTTGTCCAAGGTCTGGGTGGGAAAAATTCTCCGAAAAGCGAGACGACCAACTGTCTAAAATGTCTCGCGTCGTTTCCAAGCGAATGCCTTATCTCTAACTCTCCCTGACACTCTTGTCTCCCTTGTACCTCCTCCACGGAGAGCAAGTGTGACTGTGTTGTGGAAGTGGCTGGGAGGTGGATGAAGGGAGTCGGCGTGGATTTTTTTTTTCCTCGAAGTCAATAATTCCGCGCAATAGCGATAGTAAGAACCTCCCAAACCGTTGGCCGAGCGACCCGGCGCACAGCGCCTTTGTCTTTTAGTACGTGTACTTTTCATGGTGCGCGGCACTTCTAAAACTTACACCTTTGCGACAAGCGAGGGAAGGACCAACGACCTACTGGTCCCCACCGTGTTTCGGAGTTGGTAAGTTTTGTGCGGCGTTGGTAGAAGCGACCGAGGTTCATGCTCCTATAGAACGCAGAAAGGCAGTGGCGAAGGAACTAAGAAACCACGCGCATAGACATAAAAAAATATATATATCCGAAATGGATGCGAAAGGTCCGCCTCCACGGACGTGACCCCGCTGGGTCTTCGAAGGCTGCTGCTGCGTGCATTGCATGTTGCGTGCGCGCTCAGCGTGGGTTCCCCCTTTTGGAGGCCTCTCCAGCTCTTCGCGATGCGGACCGACTTATGTGTGTGCGCATTTGTGTGCGTCCGTTTCCAGTGCGCGTGAGAGAGAGGGAATTGACGAGGAGGAAGGCAAGGGAGTAGAGTGAATGAGAAGACAGAAGAAAGCGAACCCTTGACCTCCGCCGTATTACACGCGCGCTCGTTCTTGTCCCCAAAAGCGTGCCTTGCGCGCACGTTTGCAACGCAGTCTACCTCGACTCTCTCTGTTCTTGTCTTCCTCCTGCCTGGCGTATATGCCGCCTCGGGTTTTTGCGCAATCGCAGACGATCGAGCATTTTCGCTGCCCCGTCTGTCGCGGTGTGGCAGCTGTCGTCTGCGCCGGAGACACGACGCCGCCATTACGCGCACAGCGCGTAATATTCGGGGCGCACCTTCCCAGGCCTGCGTGCATATATATATATATATATATATATATATATATATATATATATATATATATACGTGCGCGTTGCTATTCCTTCGTCGCGGGCCATTCGCGCAGGCGAGCTGCATCGTCGGTTGATGACGATCGCTTAATTTCTCCTTTTCTCTTGTTTGTTCTACCGCTTTCCGCCGGCGGCGATGCTCATTTGAGAAGGAACTCGCAAGGCGGCGACATCAGCGACCGCTCCTGCATTAAGGACCGTCGTGGGGGTTGATGCTATAGTTGAATTGCGATAGCAACGGCGGAAGCTTCTTTTGCCTGCTACATTATTCCCTATCACGCCTGTCAGTGTAAGGTGCTACATTATTGGGGACATTTAAGCTCATCCTTTAAGAGTATGACGCGAGATCGTAAGCTCATCATCATCATCATCAGCCTGACTATACCCACTGCAGGGCGAATCCCATATTTATCCAATTAACCCGGTTATGTGCTAGTTGCATCCACTTGACCCCTGCGAACTTCTTAACCTCATCCGCCCACCTAACCTTCTGCCGCCCCCTGCTACGCTTTCCTCCTCTTGGAATCCAGTTTGTCACCCTAACCGGCCATCGGCTATTCTCTCTTCGCATTACATGTCCTGCCTATGCCCATTTCTTCTTCTTAATTTCCACTGGAATGTCGGTAACTTGAGTTATTTCTCTGAGCCACTCTGCACGCTTTCTATCTCTTAATGTTACCCCTACCATTTTTCGTTCCATAGCCCTCTGAGTGGTCCTCAACTTAAGTAGAACCCTCTTGGTTAGACTCCACGTTTCAGCCCCATAGGTGAGTACGGGCAAGATGCAACTGTTGTATACTTTCCTCTTGAGCGATAC
Source organism: Amblyomma maculatum (assembly GCF_055883805.1). NCBI lineage: Eukaryota > Metazoa > Arthropoda > Arachnida > Ixodida > Ixodidae > Amblyomma > Amblyomma maculatum. Next base: position 120,054,013 of record NC_139351.1, on the reverse strand, counting down.
CGGTAAGCTGCTAGTCATAATCTGCGAGCTACCAGTCTTCTTCTGCTCCTCCTCCTCCTCCTCCTCCTCCTCGGCTCTTCATGGCCAAGCGTGGCCTCCGCCCACGCGACGGCTTGAAACCTATGGCAATAAAAAATAGCATGAAGCGTACAGCGCCGGAGGAGTAGAGCATGCCGGCTTGTAATGTGGTGTCGGCGAAAAGAGTCTCCGGGGCGCGCAAAAAGGCGTCTGGCCGCTTCAAGGTGCGACGTGTTCCAGCTACCACTACATCCGATTTGGCCGCCGCTCGTGAGTGCGCTCATAAAAGCCCGGCTTCAAACATGGGAAGTGTGGCCACCAGCCGTCGGCTAATAATGGAGCTATTCGCTTCGACTGTCGCTGCTCGCTTTCGCTTTTACCCCCGTTTGTTGTAGCGCTTATCTTCCGAACCGGCTCGAATGTCACGAATGAAGCGGGCCCACCAGTGTTCCGAGTTTGCGTTGTTTTCTTCCTGACCTCTAGTCACCTGATTTATGAAAACACCGGATTCGGATGTCGATTTGGTTGCCATCACTTCCGGTTCCGGCATTCCCGCCACTCGGATGAGGGCGAAAATGTCGCTTCTTAAAACGACGCAAACTCCGAACACGGGCCGAGACTTTCCTCGGCACTCTATAGTTGGGCCTTCTTTCCTCTGACGTACCAGGTGAATGTCCTTCGTACGTTCTTCGTACGTCCTTTGTGCCGCACCGATGACCTTCTCGGGGTTTGCGTCGTATTATACGTCGGAAGGGCGTAAAAACGACGACATTATGCGTCCGGAGTAAGTGTTGGTTGCGCTGGTGGCGAAATGTGCGGTCGGCGTCCACGCGTTCCCAGACTGGAAGGTTCGGGCTTTGCGATTTGTAAACGAGACGAGCAGCAGGGAACAAAAAGCTTTTTATTCAGCAATGCAGCGGTATTTAAGGACGCGTGCGATAGGCGGTCAGCGCAGGATACATGCACAGCTCTTATCACGAGCATGGAATTCCGCTCCGTCTCACATCTTCCCTTCTTTGGAAAGCAAAAAAAAAAAAAAAAAAGACAATAAACAAGAAGAAAAATAGCGGGATAGATAACGATTAGACGGAATAGGGAACGATTGAGGCGGCCTCTTTCGCGTGGACTTTCCACTGAACATCCATTTCGTTATGATGTTTGCGCGTTCCGAAGCGACCAGACACACTCCGTACACAGCAGAACAGCAGAGGGCCCTGTATTAGTTCTCGCTTCCGTGTCCGGTGAACAGCTGCTGCTGCTTCTTCTGTTCTTTCTTTTTTTTTCTTTTTTCTTTCTTTTTTTTTTAATAGGAGCGATGGCAGCCATTTCGGTCTATAGAACACGCAACCAGTGCTTATATAGCGCCGTGTGCGTTTCCAAAGTAGTGATGTTCTGATGGGAATAATGGTGTGTGAAAGGTTAACGGCATATTGTACAGGTTAAGGCAGCCGGCCGGTCATCACTACAGACCTAAACGAGACATAGCTCCACCGTACTCTTAAATAAATTCATTTATTGGACGATTAAGTGAGTTGACATAGTGTGGTCCAATGAAATTAAAAGAAAAAAAAATAATCGAGGTCGCCTTAATCGCCAGTCTCCGTTTGCACTCTTTGTACAGTTGGAGGACAAAAGCTTGCGGGATGCGGATTTGTGGAAAACCGTTTGTTTCTTCATTACCTCGCTACGTTTTCCAGTGATATTTATTTCCCTGAACAGGGCGTGCATGTCTCCTCGCGATTAGGCACGTTTCATTCACTATGTTTGCCCAGTCACACATAAATATTTTTCCGTGAACTCACGTCCCGCAAACTTTTGTCCCTGGCTGTACGTTCGCCCTCATTCCACTTCATTGTTGTGGCTTCGCTTGCGTATGTATATTCAATGTTGTGTCACGTTTGCGCATATCTGATACCGTTTAATGGCGAAAGTGAGGGGGAGGGGGTCGTCTTAGAGCTCGCGTGCTTGCGTAGTACTCACCATCTTACGTCACAGTCACCACGTCACGTGGCGCGGCACTATACCGTTGCTCGCACTGTGTAGTTGGGAGCCGAGTCGTACAATGCGGAAGAAAGTGGAATCAATATCATGGCTGCGAGAAAGGAACTTGAAACGCATCCCGGTTTCGTGCCGCCCTTCGCGATAAAGGCCGCCCGGAAGCGGCAACTGCAGCGATACGAGACAAAAAAAAAAATAGAGAAAAACAGAAGCGCCTACGCATCTAAAATTAGTGCTGCATCCCGTGCGGAGATCGGCCTTTTTAGGGTACACACACTAGACGCGGAGCGTGCTCGGTAAGCAGCTCGATTCTTTCGTTGCAGAACCGTTCGTCCCGCTTAAAGTTGTCTTTTAACGCGGTAGCTTTAAGGAGCTCGTGTCGCAGAAAAGCCGGTGTCGTCGGCGGCGCTGGCCGTGAGCGATAAATCCCGGCATGCACAGCTCGTGTCGCAGAAAAGCCGTTGTCGTCGGCGGCGTTGGCCGTGAGCTATAAATCCCGGCATGCACTTCATAAATAAAAAGCAACTTCCAAGATGGGCTGGGTGGGAATCGAACCAGGGTCTCCGGAGTAGACGCTACCACTCAGCCACGAGTTCGATGCTTGAAAGCGGTACAAAAGCGCTTCTAGTGAATGTGGTGTAGCCTTAGAAACGTGCCGTAGAACGTTATACTGCGATGTATATCGGTAATTATGAGCATGTTACTTACAGAAGTCGCAGTTACACGAGTAGCGAAGTACGTTTCCGCTACATTTCTTCTGCGCTCTGCGCACATGCAGAGCCATCTTGCGGCAAACACAGAAGAACCCCTCCTCGCAATGTGCGGCGCTGCACCGACATGTGGCGCGCCACTCGCCCCTGACGTTTCGCCGTGCACCCTCACGGGTTGTAGAATCAAGCGTCTTTCCTTTCTTTAGATCACTATCTTCGCTCACCCGCTTCTCCCCTTCGGGCCGCGCGGGTACCGGTGCGAGGATGCCCCAATACCCTTGCGTTTAATAAGTTTTCTCGCTCTCTCTTCCCTTCCAACATCCAGCGTGCGTCACTAGAACAGTGGTGTTTAGGCGACGCGGCTCCTCTTTCCGCTCACAGCGCGATTGCTAGGTGCAGCGTCTGATGCCGGACGCCTCTGACGTGATCGCTGCGCCGTAGCGCTTCTGCTCGGAAAGCGTCCCCTGCGATGTGTGCCGAGCTGCTTCCGAGGAATCATGCTTCTGCGTGGTGCTCAGAAGTGTTAAGTATGAAAACTATGTCTTTGTGTGACTCAAGAGCATACCGAGCGAATGAGTGGGCGGTGCGAACGAGGTGCAATAACGCTATCGCGTTCCACTCTTGAAGGCGAAGCTTAAGCGTCCTCCAAATTTTTCGCACTTGCTTTACGTAAAGATCACGGGTTGTCGATGCAGCTGGGGTAGGAGGAGAGAGGGTGCATCGCATTCTGTTGAGTGGGTCAGCGCCTCGCGCTGGTTGTGTGGGGGCAGAATGGATTGGTACTTGAATCCATTCCGCTAGCCACCCCGCCGGGGTGGCGCATTGGTTACGGCGTTCGACTGCTGTTCCTAAGGATTCGGGCCTCGGCGGCCGCTTTTCGTTGGAGGCGAACGGCAAGGCGCCCGTGTGCTGTGCGATGTCAGTGGACGCTAAAGAACCCCAGGTGGTCGAAATTTCCGGAGTCCTCCACTGCGGCGTCTCTCATAACCTGAGTCGCTTTGGGCTTCTTAAACCCCACAAACCAACCATTCTGCTAGCCAAGGATGGAATTGACGAGGTTGCCTTGCCTCCAGATAGCGCAGAGTAAGTGATAAAATGCCGTTGGGCTAAGGCGTTGTCGTCTGGCGATGCTGATAATGCATTGCGTTGGCTTGACCACAACAGCACTTCCTGGTTCGTTCTTTTTTGTCCTTGGCAAGCGCTGCCCTGGTCAAAATGTCAGAGGCTTAAGTTGGGGTGAACGCGGTACATTCGAGATAAAGGGAAACTTTCTTCTTGTTAATTATCGCGTATTTGAATGCCATTATTTTGCCCGGCGGATCCTCCCCCGCGGGGTCTGGAGCACTTCACCACCTGGGAGGAATGGGAGACCCTGCTACGCTCTGAGGACCCGCGGTCCGGCAAAAGACCGCCACAGACCGAGCTGCCGACGTCATGAACGTAGGAACATGAACGTTTGAGTGTAGTGGGGCCGTGCGGGGGCCCAGAGGCCGGCGCGCCCCGAACTCCTCTGTTAAAATAAATGTTTTTACTACTACTACTACTGCCTTGGTGCGAGGCGTTCAATGACACGTCTGTTGGCAAGTGGCCCGCTGCCCCAGTCCAGTCTTCCAGAATGTGTTTAGTGGTTAAAAAAAGAAAAGAAATAAGAACCGTCGCCTGGGTAATTATTTTTCATGCGCTCAGTACTCTAGCATGTGTTCAGTTTTCTTATGTGCGCTTATTACAATTCTTTTTTTTTTTTTTTTAGCTTCCAAAACGACAGATTTGCTGATTCCACTTGCCAAATTCTAAAGTTACGAAGCAGTGAGCCGGGCATCACCCGATAAAGGCGCTCAAAAAACTAAAGTAAAAAAAAAAAACAATAGGTAGTGAATAGCACAAGGCATGTAGTTTTGGAATAAAGCATTAATTGTAGGTAGACAAGATCGTCTGTCGCGTTTATTTATTTATTTATTTATTTTAAGTTTTCCGCACATGCGTTACTCTGAGTTATTTTGTTGATGGCAGCTGAAGGGTGTAAAATGACCGATTTCCATGACTGACGTCTTACATGGCGTTGGCATGTTGCAACAAAATGAAAGGCAACACGTATACTCTCGCGGCGTTGCGAGACTATAATTGCGCACTTGTGGTTACCCTGAACACCAGATTAACGCACTGACGTGCTTCCGTGCGCGTCATACGTTGTGTGCCACAATGCCCGTCGATGCACATTGCGCTTTTGAAATCGGAGTCGACGTTCTTTAAAAAATTCTTACTATCCTTAAAATTGCACCTGCACAGTTTTTTTTTTATTTTTTATTTTCTTTTTTGCCAGCCACAAACGCTCGAAGAGGCTTTGACGGCCCGCTGCATTCTTGAGTTGTACCTGACTACGCACCTGTGCCTTGGTTAGGAGTATAGTTAGCGGTCAGGCTTCGCTGCTCGCGTAGTTATCGTCGACCTGCGGCTTCTACGAGCATGCCTTTGCCCTTACTTATGCATGCGGCCTCGCAGTTTTGCATATTAAGCCAGAACCAAACTGCCTCTTCTCAGTGCGCGCGAGCGTCGTTCTCAATGACGGCCGCATTGTTCTTTGGGTCGGTGCTTAATTGATGGCAGTTCCGACGAAGACGCTCGTTTGTCCTCTATCGCGATTGTATTGTTGCGCAGTATCCTTCCGAGGCAGGTTATTGTAGTCTGCGATCGCATCGTTTGCATAACCTTTTTCTGTCTTTTCTCACACTCTTGCCCCCCTTTTTAATCGCCCTCGGTCGTCTCGGTTCTCACTGCCGCTCCAGCGTTTCGTCCTTCGTGTACTCGACACCCAAAGCTCGCCTCGGAACCGTCCCCCCCCCCCGAAACTCGTTCGTCCTCGCCGCGCTGGCTGGCTCTCATTTAAGCTCAGCCGAGGTGTTTAAGGTGACGTATAAAGAGCTGCGTTGCTTATTCCTGCCTTCATACTTAGTTATTCTCTGTTTCTCCACCCTGGTGGAGGTCGCGGTTTGGGAACTCTCCTAAACGCTTTGCTTGCCTGCTAACTTTTAGATCTCTTTTGTTTTAAACACACCCCCGAGTGTCGGACTTTGTTCGCATTCGTTAATAGCGCGCGCGTATGTTCACGCAGCTGCTGCCGCTGCGACATTTGTTCCGGAGTCTCCCTCTTTTTCTCTTTCGTCTCCCTCTTTTTCCTGCGAGCAGTTCTTTTTTTTTCTTTTTTTCTTTCGAAGAACAAACGACGTCCATCCGTGCTCGCTCGTCTCCGCTGTTCGTCCAAGCGGAAAGAGAAAAGTGATGGTATAGTTGCGACAGGGAAGCTATATGTGTTTATAACCTTGAATAGGAAAAGCATGGTTGCAGATGCTGTTCCGTGAAAAAACGGCAGGTATAGTATACGACGCGGTTGGTAACAACTGCCCGGAAAGCGCGGTCTGACTTGCGTAAACTGCAGCCATAGCTTTCTCTATGGGGAACGGCTGGCAAAGGGATAGAAAGAGGAAAAAGAAAATAATGGGGCGTATAGTTATCCTATAGGAGAGCTGTGTAATGAATCGGTTTTTGTGTGTCCGCGACTTGGAATAACGCACTGAGGGCAAAAAAAAAAAAAAAGAGGAAGTAAACAAGTGGCCTTACTTTAACTGAAGATGGAGCTTTTTTATAAGACAGAAAAGGTGCGAAAAAAAAAAATCAGCCCAGAAGCAACATTTTGACAGCTTGTGTAAACTATTGATTGATTAGTTGGTTGATTGATTGATTGATCAATCGATCGGTAGATTTTTGGTTAGGTGATTGATTGATTGTCTGAAACACTTCTTTTATTAAAATCCTTGACGGTGCATTTCTTCCTTGGACTCTAGGCATCTGTGTGACTGTGGGTATTGGAGTCGCATAGCTAGTATTCCCCGAGGTAAGCGGTCCCTGCATAGATTTCCTAGAAAAGTGAATGCAATTTGCGCGACACATCGGAAGAAGGTAATAACTGTATCGAGCGGATCAGCGCGCTCGTGTTCTCTCTCGGTGTTGACGGTGCGATGATGCCTTGCGCATCAACCCCGAAGCTTTAACCCTTTTGTGGGGCATTCGCAGGTTCCTGAGAGAGGGAGAACTCGCGAGGCAGTACAGCGACAGAAAGAATACCTTATCATGCTGCGCAAATATGTCAGGTCTGCATCCGTGCAGATTGAGTCGGTCTATCCTCCTCGCCACCGCTGAGCTCACATGCGCCCCTGCGGTGTTGAACAGCGGACAGTATTGGCCCGGGAACTTTCGCCAAAGGCTGTGCCTATGAGTTCGCAGCTTTTCCAGCGTTGGCGCAGTATACTTACTGCGCAGCGCTGATTCGTCGGCATCTACTGATTTGAAGTTGAAAGTTTATTTTCAAATCAAAAAACAACATACAGGAATATACAGCGAGAGGTCTACAATACCGCAGGTGGGACCTACCATGGTAATAGGAAAATTGTGATATGAAGAAACAATTAAAATAAATACCGAAATACATAGTAAAAAGTGCATAGCAGACAGATTTGGATACAAAAATAGAATACATAAAAAGGTACAAAAAATTCACTAACAAATTCCGTGACACAAAAGTTAAATAACATAGAAATCACAAATTAAGAAGAAAATTTTTAATTTGAACTTGAAGAAAGAAAGTGTATTAGTTTGCTTGATGTCGAAATTCAAATTCCAAAATATATAAACGAAAACCTAAGGAATTGTTTCCCGTAATTAGTACTGACCTTAGGTAGTGGAAAATTATTACGTAGAGCGAACCTCGTAACGCTCTTGTTTTTGATCGTGTCGGGAGGAAAAATGCTAAGCGGGAGGTGATGGTGGACAATCTTAAAAAATTTAATGCCAATATTATAAAGGCGCACTGCAAGGCGCCGCGTTGATTGGTTGGAGCTGAGTGACGTCGCGGGTGGCAGTGTATAATAACGCTGCGCGCACTTTGGCAGAATAATAACAAACAAATGACATTAAGGGCGAAGTGGCAGCTCGAACTAATTTACACGGTTGGGAATTTGGTAACAAAGAGAACCCGGTTAAGCATTACATTTTGATGAAAATAATGTTGTTGACCTCTCAAGGAGAGAGAGAGAAATCTAGTCAGATAGATTTCTGAGGCGTCAATCATTTGTGATGGGCGGGGACAGGGGCGTCAGTGACACGTCGATTGTTTTGCTGCGGAGATTGTGTGTGTTTCTAAGTTCGAAGTTGATCTTCTCTTTTAGTTTTTCTCTTCTTACTTTTAGAAGGTCGGCGCGTTTGGTTCCTCTATATGCCAGATCATCTGTTTATCCAGTTATCCTTTTCTAGGCGAGTCTGTCTCGATTCGAAAGCATTGCCCTTTTCCTTTCATTTGTGTTATGCCTTTTGAGTCAATGTATTGCTGAGCATCAGAGTTTGCTTCCTCGATTCTCTTTTTTTTTTCTTTTTTATTTCTTTTTTCTTTTTTTTTTCTCTGAGCTCCGGCTGTATGGCCTCCATTAGGTTGAAATACCGCTGTCTGTGTCTTACCCACCTAACCTTAGAAGAAATAAGAACTGCGCCCCGATTGAGTTTCGGCTCCGCGGCGGCGCAAAAGGATCCACTGCTAGAGAGCACTGCGTTGTCGCCGTAACCGACGACCAGCCCATGGTGTTGTTAATTGCCACTCTCTCGCACTGTCCTTTGCATGTCGTTGTCTACGGCTGTCGATCGTGCGCAATGGATTCAGAGCACACCGCTATGACACTGCCCTCTTAAGGTGCTTTAAGCGGTCCCAAAATTTTATACCGCCTAACATTTAAACCCTCCAGCCTTGCAACGAAAGCGAAGTGAAGCGGATGGAGATAGCGCGAACAGAATTTTCACAGAAATGCGTCCTCGGTTTCGGCGTGGGACAAGAACACAAGACGGCGCAATTAGGCGAAGAGGAACCGATGTGTAAGCGCGTGATTTTCCTACATAACCAAGCTAAATTACCAAGGTGACCTACATCTCGTTTAAAACTAGAGTTCGTCTTGTCGAATCCTCAAGAATTTCTCTCTAGCCTGTGTTATCGTAGCTTGACCGTTGCGTATAGCGTGCATGTAGTTCAAACAGTCCGGGCATCAGCGTCTTTACATGGTGTGTAGTTCAAGCAGTCCGGGCATCAGCGTCTTTACATGGTGTGTAGTTCAAGCAGTCCGGGCATCAGCGTCTTTACATAGTGTGTAGTTCAAGCAGTCCGGGCATCAGCGTCTTTACATAGTGTGTAGTTCAAGCAGTCCGGGCATCAGCGTCATTACATACGACCTCCATCAAAACGCGACCGGGATTCGATCCCGCGACACCGCCCCCGGCCAGCAGCCGAATGATACGCAGTGTCGGTCGGCACGTCCAGTATTGTTCGGGTTCAATCCACATGTTTCAACCGGAGCATATGCGTGCTGTGGTGAGCAATATGCTCCAGTGGTCAGGACTCTGGTTCGTATTCCGAGTTTGACGTCGTTTTCTCTGTGTCCTCCTTCATCTGATTGGTAGAAACGCCGGAAACCGGAAGTGGTGGCAACCAAACCGACATCCGGTTCCGGCGTTTCCACCAGTCAGATGACTCGAAGGTCTGAAAGCGACGCAAACTCGGAATGTGGACCGTAGTTCCTTATCCATCTACTACTATAGTGGGCGACTCACAACTAAGGAGACCCACTCACCTAATCGCAGACCACTGGCTACAAAGGAAGTCTGTGCCCAAATATATAATACCTTTCGCGGAGCTGTACTATTTGGCCAAGCTTCTGCCGCGCGTGTGACGACGTCGCGCGTGAAAGAGAAGCGAGAGCCCCTGTACTATATTATATGTAAAGCTTGGTGGGCCGAGCTCGTTGCGGTGAAGAGTGCCGCCGCTGCCTTCCGGTGGCTCGAACGAAGCCCTTGGCGTCGGAGGCACGCATCCGCCCTGCTTTCCCCGTCCTATCGCTCTTCTCTTCCGTCCTTGCCGCGGTTGCAACTTCCCGGACTGATTTGCGTAACGCGATACGGCAGCCGCGCAACAGGTGCCCCAGGAAGGCGGGCGTTCCACGAGGAAGTTGATAACTTCGGAGATATAAGCCCGCGGTTGCAAGAGAGAGCTCTCCAGAGGGACAGGCTTGGGAAGCCGCGGGCCTCTTCGCGAGCGAAGACGGCTAGTGCAATCGACGCGACCTTCACCCATACTGAAGCAAGGCAGTGTAGAAGCGACGCCGTGATATAGTTTCAACCAGGATGTGCTTGACCGGCTGGGTAGTCCGAAGCGACGGAGATGGGGACTTCATGGACAAACTGAACAATCGCGTCTAGGAACTTGCTGCTCTGGACTAAGAGCCCACTTACGTTATCTTTGTTTTTGTCTTAATTCAATAGAGTTTATTAACTCACTGTTATCGACCAGTAACCATGCAAGAACAAAGTGGAGAGAGGTTGGGGGGGGGGGGGTCGTCTTCGCGGCCAACCGGTAAAGTCGGTAGTTCGGATCATCTATTTCAACTATTGCGTAGGCTCTTGGTTAACTCTCAGCTCATTCTTTATTAGCCAGTTGCCCAGCGCTCAGGTCCCAGTAGTATACTGCGGAGAAGCACCGTCTCGTTTAACTTTCTGGTAGTTGCGGTGTAGTCGATTTTCGGAGTTTTTGAGGCCTGCAAATTGGGTTCTGGTGTGTGCAGGGAGATAAAGGACTGGTGGGCCAGATTGGGAGCGGAGGAAATCGGTGTATATGATTGCTTGGACGCCCGAGGAGTTATCCCTGTTCGGTTAAGTGAAAACGGGCCGACGTCCGAGTGTGCCGAGTCTTCTTCCAACGAGGCATTTGTACGAATCTGGGCTCCCGGCTGGTACCTGAATCAAATGCCATGCTGCCCGAGCAACTAGCACGCATTACTCGACACCCTCTCCCCACCCGCATTGCGTCAACTTCCTTTCGTTGGCAATTCTGTCAGCGCATGCGCTGTCTTCTGTCTCGGCCGTAGTCATTCTGCCTCCCGAATTTGAAACTGCAGAAATTTTTCTAAATCGGCATCCGAAATATGCCGGTCAGTCGTTACCGCATTGGGGACAGTACGAAAACACGGCGTATGGAATTTTTTCCCCGTTATTTTTTCTGCTTAGAAGTGATCTTTCGATATTACAAACTAACAGGGATTCTAGTTAGCAGACAAAGAATAAATAAATAAATAGCAGTGCAGAATCTGCATTGGAGTAATAATGCGAAAGCACGGATGCTGCTGTTGGTTGCTTCTAGTTGCTTAATTCAGTTCTCGTTCCTTGATAAGCATAGGCGAATCACCCAGTCCGTTATTCAGTTCACCACTCGCTTTTCTTCTGGTTGCGGAAGACTGGATCATCTCTCGAGTTCCCTTTTGGGCCCTTGCGCTTGAACCGGTTGCTTTCTCCACTAAACGTGCCCTTGTTGGAGCCTCTTCCTCCCCCGCTATCTCCGAAAAAAAAAAAAAAAAGGCGAAAAGAATACAGGAAGACAGAATACACGGTAGCGCAGGTTGTGCAGGCACCGGGCCTCTTTTCTTTTTTGGTTTCTTGCCCGCATTGCCTCCGCTCTTTCGTGCTCTCTGTCGTCGCGGTTGGTGGGATGGGTCGACCGGTCGCCTCGCTTGCCTGCCTAGCGTGTGTGTGTGTGCGTGTGTGTGTGTAGTGTACCTCTTTTCTTTTTGTTTCGCCCGTGCCATTGCCCGTATGCGCGCGTAGTAAATAACCTAGGCGCCCCCTTCCCTTAATTTCCATTCGCGCCGTCGCCTTGCCTTTTTTTTTATTCTTTCCTTCGGCACTCTTTCCATTCGCCCTGTTTCCCTCCCTCTCTTCGGTTCCGGACGGGCTGCTGGGAAGGCACCGTGCGCGGGATGGCAGAGACAGAAAAGCAAAGCGTTGTTTGCATGCGTGGTGGTAAGGAGGGTTCCTGCTTGAACCTTTTAATCTCGCTAGCGCCGACGACCCCTTCCCTCCGCCTGTAGCTGTAGCAAGAGGAAGGCAGTGTGGAGAGAGAGAGAGACAGAGGGGGTCGTCTGAGGAAGGGTCGCGACCTCGCCAGGACGACCGAGAGCTGTCGGAGTGCAAATGGAAGGGGGTTTGGGAGCAACATGGCAGCGGCGGGGACGGACGTGTGGGTGTCGCTCGCGGGTGCGCCGGAGCTTTTTGCCTGCTGGCTTTTTTTCTCTCAGTGTTCCTGCTGTTCGTTCGCCCTGACGGCGCCGAGTGCTCCCGTTCGCGTTCGGTCCCCTCTTGTGTGCAGGGCGCGTTCGAAGCGGACGATGTATTGCGCTTGGGTTCCCGAGTGCACCGACAGACACTCGGGGTGACTCTGAGAACGGTTGCATCGAGTAGAGGGATGAAGTTTGTTCGTAATCCGCCTTTTTCATGAGTTATGGCGCCCTCTGGGGAGTGGTTGAAAATTCGTCTGCTACTGATTGAAAACGTCATTGGGAGACGCAGCCACCTGAGAACGAGCTATGTGTGTACTTGTACTTTGCAGTTACCGCCATCTGTCGCTCACGCCTGGCACGAATATGAACTGTGCGTGGCCTCCGCGATTGGTTCCGGCTGTGCCGATCACAGCGATCAAGAATTGCCCATGCGCAGCCGGTTTTTTTTTCAACCAGGGGCACGCATGCGCAAAGCGGCCTTGTGAAAAAGGCGGAGCGATCGTTAAGGGCTTGAACACTGCTTCGTTCCGGGCTCCCGGCTCGCCGTCAACTTAGTGACTCCGAAGACGATTGCTTCGCTGTGGACGAAAGGCGTGCATTTTTATTAATAATTAAAGCTGGTTTGCCTACCGCGGGCGAATGGCAACAGGCCACTCCAGCGTCAGCTTCCTGGATACAACTGCCTTTCGGTTTACTTCAGCCTTGTAAACGGTAGGCTATAAACTTCCCCTGGTACCAAATCTCGCTGCGACGATTCATTCATTCATTCATTCATTCAGTGCAACGAATATTCATAGCGGCATAGTTTTACTAAAAGCGGTGAAACGGCAGAAAAAAAAAATGACTTCCGATCTACATGGGTAAGCGAAAGTATATGTGCGTAACAAGTTTCTGATCTTGTTTAGCTTTGTTTATCTTTGACTTTTACTTACATCGTCGGACTTTGCGGAACTTATACTTAGCGTCCACGAATAGCTAGAACACACTGGCTAGCTGTATCGAGACACCGTAGCAGGTAGGGACATGCAGCGCCGCCGGTCGGATACCGCACAAATGACATTCTTCCGAACACGGCCGGTCTCGAGGGAGAGCGCGCTCTTTTTTGAGACCGGCCGTGTTCCGAAAGCGGTCGTTTTCCTTTTCCAGTGGCGACGCGACTGCTTCCGCGATACTGGAAGCGTGCATCGAAGGGGAGGAGTTCGGAGAGTTATCAGGGAGGGTATCTTTTCGAGGGACATGTACATGGAACCGACAGCGGAGGGTCGAGTTGGGAAGAAGTGGACTCGACCCTACCGGGATTACATGAACCTGACCCGACCAACGGCGTTACAGCGGTACCTCGCGTCGAGACGAAAAATTGGAGACTTTTAGTTTAGAGCTACCGCTTACCGTTACCGCGCGAGTGTCAGTACGCATGCGCAGATCACCCTGATGGCGACAGATGGCGCCACGTTCCTGTCAAATTTCAGTGGACGCCGCATGCGGTGACCAATCAGCGCGCGCTGTGCTGACGGTGCGCGGTAACGGTAGACGGCCGCGGTAAGCGGCAGCGCTTAACTAAAGGCCGACCCACACGGAGCGATTTTCCCGCGGCAAACCTTGCGAACGGCCGCTGGCCGGGCCAGATATTTTCGCCTGCGGCCAGGCGAACGGCCGTTCCTGGGCGCGACCACCGTGAGATGGCAGCACTTGCTGCCGCTCCACGCCGGCTGCAGCTCCGAGTCGTGCGCACCGACGATACGCAAAACTTTAGAAAAGTGTGCTAAAGTTTGTTGTTCCCGCAATAATAAGCGAAATAAATGTCAATACTGAATCTTTTCCGAGGATCGCTGAGCCGTACCGAGTGGCTGATAAAGAAGCGACAGCTGCGATTCAAGCAAGGTTCTGCTCACAATCAGCTGCTGCCGTTGCAGCAAGGCTGTTCCGGTCCGCTTGCACGCCGCTTCCGCTAAAAAGTGGAGCCGAAGTTAAACATATTTTGCTTTTATTGTTAGAGAATGGGATTGAGAGTTAGGCAGTTCTATGAGTAGACCATTTACTATAGCACGAAGGAATTTCATAGCGCCGTTTCATGTAGTACTGTACCATCAATGCGAAACAAAATAGGACGACTAGAGAGCAGCGCACGGCAGAGCACTGTCGTCCGCCGCGCCAGCGGGCAACACTGCTTTGGTAAAGTCGTGCCATAAGGTGCTGTAAACGTTGCGATTTTGCCTACTCTGATGATACAGCTGAAGCGGGAGCTTTTTCGACGTTCCGCTCAACACTAGCCAAAACCCTGCTTCTGAGAAACGCGCCTGCAGTACGCTGTTGCTACGGCGTCTGACGTACATCGGAGGCAGTATAAAAGCGCTGTCGGGTGCAATTTGAGACGCTGCCTATTTTATGTGTACCTCTTGAAATGTCATTTAGTGGGAAAAATGCGTTGTTGAATCGATCCCAGGTCGTGCGTTTTCTCACTCGGGCGCCGACGCTGCCGACGCCGTCAGTTTTTCGCTGCATGTGGTTCGGCTCGCGCCGCATGAAGTTCACAAAGAAAGTTCGCTTCATGTGGTTGGCCCTTTAAAAGTCTCGATTAGCAGACGTCACCCGATTCCGGTTTTTCCCCCGCGCATCTCTAGAGTTTTCCGTACTGTTCTCCTTTCCCACTGGGCCCCGACTCAACTCGACAGCGTTTACATGCTTCCTGCAGCTGAGTCGAGTCCAGTCAACCTGCCCCCTGTGCGGGAGTTGGATTCGACCCGTCGTCTTCTCGACCCGACCCGACAGGGTTTACATGAACCCGTATTCACTGTGGATGCGCAATGATGCGACGCTCGATGCCTGCACTGCGGCACGGCTTTGGTGTGATCTTCCAGCGTGTCGAGTCGAAGATTTATCTTATTCAATTCACTATCTAGTTTTGTCCTGTGTGCACGTCCATCTCTTTCTCTCTCAAATGTGTAGATACATGCTAGGGAACGTCGGAAATCGTCGAAGCCTGCCAATGTATTACTGGATATATAACTGAGAAGGAGAGCATCATTAAGTTAAGCTTCGTAAGCTTGACAGGTCATCCTGACGGCGATTTTCACGAGAGTGGGCCCCTGAACTACTTCAGTATGGCGACATTACAGATGCCTCGGGCCCGGAAAACTACAGTATCACTTGTTGGTGCTCCCGACACTGATTGTTCTTCTGCATCTTCTCCTTCTGGCGGCTGCGGAGCTTTATTTTTGGTTTGTTGGGATGCTGGCTTTTCAGCGAAAATATACTCGCGGGATGGTAAAGCTTGTACCGCCAACGCCGACTGTATCGATTTGTCCGGAAACGCGGATCATGCGCGGCAACGTGGCATCAATGAAATCTGCCGGTCGGATGGCCCGTACATGTGGTCTAATGCACGATGCATCACATGTATTAGATGTGTAAGATAAAATGATACAATACAGATATCTATGCGGTTAAATAACGTATAAGGTAAAAAAAAAAACAAAAAAAAACATTTGTCATGAAAGGTGCAGCAGCCCAAGAAAGTGCGGCATCGTCATGGCTGAGAAAGAAGGTTCTTCGGTGGCGTTATCCGCCTTATCATTTCTCCGCACTGGTCGTCCCAAGAGGGCGATGAACCGAATTTTTCGGCCGGTCCGCCAAGCGGCAAAGCTCTCCAGCGAACGAAAATGGAATTCCCGCGGTGTGGAGTTTTGTGGAGACAATGGTAAAGACGGTTAATTCGATCACTTGAAATCCCTGAATCTTCTCCTCTAGTCCGTACAGGTCACCGGAGCCTGTCAGTCTCTTTACCAAGCCATATTAAAAAGCAAAAAAATATAATCTCCAGTGGTATTGTTTTGACCTATACGGTTACCGTATAGGTCAAAACAAACAGTTACCGTATTCTTTCCAGTTCTAAATACCCCCTCCCCCATCCTCCTGTTTCCTAACCTATTTGTGAACCAGGACACAAAGGCAGGTGACGGGTGCGTCGCGTCTATCTTCGAATACCTAACGCCTCAATTTTATAAAATCTGAAGGTACCTTTGAAGTCGATATCACCTAACCTTGATCTTTAAACTCACCTAACATTACCGAATGGCTGCATTAAGGAGGCGCGAATTTCGGTGCAGTACACGCTAAGGCTAGAGAAACGGGGACGACTGCTGATTTTCGGTAACCTGGATGGTCGTCACCAGCCCGTTTCAAATGGTACGTATATGCCATCCTTCCACGCTGCACCGAACTGGCTAGGCTTCCTGGCTCTCAGTCGGCAGCGGGGCGCGTGCCTCACGCACGTGGGATAGCATCCCTCACCACCCAGCGGGGAAACACCGGCGAGAGAAAGAGAGAGAGTGGGGGCGTCGCGCAGTTCGTTGGTCCCGCCGCGGGGACCCAGCTGCGGCGTCGCGTTGTCGCGCGGTGTTTGAACCGCGCG
The DNA here is from genome assembly GCF_055883805.1 of Amblyomma maculatum. Taxonomy (NCBI): domain Eukaryota; kingdom Metazoa; phylum Arthropoda; class Arachnida; order Ixodida; family Ixodidae; genus Amblyomma; species Amblyomma maculatum. The sequence goes on along the minus strand of NC_139351.1, from coordinate 120,037,739 downwards.
CACAGCCGTTTCTTCGCGCCATTTGTGTGTCGTACTCGCGCTGCTTTCGAATATTGCCGCTTTTCATTTTTACCGGTGCGCCTTCCCTGAACTGCTGCGATAAGCAAGATTTTCGATATCCTCTTTGCCCTCATCGCAGTGGTTTGACATCATATGTGCAAGTGTCCGTCTTGTGCATCCTCGTTTGACACGCATTCTGCGCCTGATTCCGATACTCTTATCAGTGTCGCTCATGGTCTTGTAGGTGCCATCACTTAGTCATAAGGAATATCTGCATCGTCTAGGTGTCTCATCTTGTGTCAGATTATGTGCGCTTTGCCCTTGGACCTCGATACCCTGCTGCGGCAAATTGCTCGCAAGCATGCATGTTTTGGCTGCTGAGCCCGAAATGTTACTTGAGATGTATGTGCGCTCCCATGTTATGCGCTTTGGAGCTAGTCGATGCGGCTTAAAATAATGCATTTAAATTTTAATTTACAAACAGTCTGTGGACGATTGTAACATACACTAACAGTCCGTTGCAGGAGGCCTGTAAACAGCAAGGCTATGTGCAGGTACAACGCCCGCTTTAAACGCTGCGCATAGACCCTGGTTTTGTTTTCCCAGTGCCCTTCAAAATCTCTCAACTCCTGGGCACCTTCTCCTATTCGTACTCCTTACCTCAACTATTTTGTCTTTCGTCTGTATTCGTCGCCGCCGGCAGAGAGGAGGAAGTCTTAAGTTTGTTCCCATAGGGCGAGAGGGGAGCTGCGCCGAGTCAGGGACGATTGCTGAAAGCGCGGAGAGCGCCGCGAGAGGAGAAGGTTGCGGTGGTTAGCGTGCTGGCGGTCTGGGTGGCCTTATCGTCTGTTAACCCCCCCTTCCCAACCAGAATATATCGTCCCCTGTTAAGCCCCTACCTGCGCTTGACGTTATAAATGTTAGTGCCATGTATGCTCAAAAGCTAACGATCGTCTGAAGTTGAAAGTTAAAGGGACAATCCAAACCCGGCTTTTATCGAATGATTACAGTGTTCTGATGACGAAGCCACTGACATCCCGTGTATAATCCAGTATACACCTAAATTCAGTCGTTCAGTCGTGTCCGACTCTTCGTGACCCTATGAACCATGTCACGCCACGCTTTCCGGTCTCTCACTATCTTCCTAACATCACATAACTTCATCTGCAGTGCCTCGAGGATGCCATCTAACCATCGCGTTCGCTGCCTACCCCTTCTCCGGCGACCCTCAACCTTTCCCAACATCAAATCTTTCTCCAGCAGCTCCTCTCTTCTCATCAGATGACCAAAGTAGCTGAGGTTTAACTTTAGAATTTGACCCTCCAATGAGCAGTCAGGGTTTATGGTCGACAATATCGACTGATTTGATCTTCTGGCAGTCCAAGGAACTCTCAAGAGTCTTCGCCAACACCACAATTCAAGCGCGTCAATTCTTCGGCGGTCAGCCTTTTTCACAGTCCAACTCTCGCATCCATACATCACAACTGGAAAGACCATAGCACGAGTAATACGGATCTTGGTTGGCAGGCTAATGTCTCTGCTCTTAACTAGGCGGTCTAGGCTAACCATTGCTCTCTTTCCCAGAAGCAGGCGTCTCCTAATTTCATGGCTGCAGTCTCCTTCCGAGGTAATCTTGGAGCCCAAGAAGAGAACATCTGTCACAGCTTCCACTTCTTGTCCCTTGATGCTCCAGGACTTGATAGGGCAAGACGCCATGATCTTTGTCTTTTTAATGTTCAGTTTAAGCCCAAACTTCTCACACCTACACCAGTGCTAGTTCCCTGTGCTAGAACTCTGTGAGTGATTGTGTGTACTCTCTCCAGGAAAACAAAAATCTTATAATAAATTGGTTCACAGGAAGGGAAAGGCGCAGTAACTGTCACACTTGCTCTGTGGACACCCGAACCGCGCCGTAAGGGAAGGGAGGAAGGTGGGAATGAAAGTGGAAAGAGAGAAAGAGGAGCCGTAGTGGAGGGCTACGGAGTAATTTCGACCACCTGGGGATCTTTAACGTGCGCTGACATCGCACAGCACACGACGCCTCTTCGTTTCGCCTCCATCGAAACGCAGCCGCCGAGGTCGGGTTCGAACCCGGGAACTCCGGCACAGTAGTCGGGCGTCTTACCACTGCACCACCCCGGCGGGGCAAAAATCTTATCCTCACAGTTTTGTTTTGTTAGGAAACATTACTACGCACAATATTTTCTGACAACAGCAGTGCATTTAGATGCGAGGCCCAATCACCGTGCACATTTAACCCAATAGCGTTCGCGACCACGTTCGCCGGAAAATCCGCCATCGGCTCCGTTGGCGCGTAAACTGGGTCAGACGCGTAGCGAACTGAGGAGCACCTCTTCGCTACATATTTGATGTAATGTAATTCAACCTTAATCCACTAGAGCAAGCCTTAAACTAATATTGTACAGCGTCATTCGTTTCCCTTACACCGCACGAGTTCACTACCTTACGTAATGGCCGACTGCGACCACGTGACTGTTCTGTTGAGGTCGCGTCAAATTTTCTTGATCACCGCTGATTGGACAATTGTAAGGCGTACGCAGAACGCTAGCTAACCCTCTCGGCGAGAAAGCCCGAGTCTTGCTCATTGCTCATTATTCGCGGTTCTCTTATTGCAGTAGGAGGACAGGGAAGCCGTGTTACGACGACTTCAAGTGTCCCTCGAATATCGTTGCAGTGTGGGAGCACTGAAATGAGTCCCTGATTATTGATTAATATATATTTCAAGTAACTATAAGCGCGCACAAACACGAAATTTGTGTGAAGGCATGCATTATGAAGTGGTGGATTTGTTCACCGCTCTTTCATACTGCGTAGCCATCTTCTCTCGTTTACCCTGGGCACTTTATAGTGGCTGGCCTAAGTCAAAATAGGCCTTTAGCTCCCCCCCCCCCCCCCCACGCATACACACACACACCTCCAACTCCATCTCTCTCTTTTTTTTTTTTTTTTTTTGTTTACCCGTGTCGCATTGTGCTTACAAGAAACCTCACGAGGACAGCTCCACACACTTATCAAAATTCATTTTCCGGCTTTTACTGGCTCTGCCGACCTCTTTGTCCGGCAGCAGAGTACTTATTTGTCAGCGAAACAATTGAGTGTAATAAATTGTCTCGCTGGCCGATTCCGACTCGGGACTTCCGCATCAGATGACTGGGTGACCGTTTTGAAGTCAATGGCGGTGTGGATTACTGGCCTCTGAGATCCGCTGCCATCGCTTTGAATGGACTATACTGGCCTCCGAGATTCTCTACCACCTATTTTAAGCAAATGACAGTGGGAGTGCTATCCTCCGGGATCCGCGCGAGAGTTTCGATGTTCACGCACTCATTTTAGTTGCGATACCGCCTGTTGATGGCGCGCTCATCGAAATTTGCCTTTTTTTTTTGCCTTTTTTTGGTTGGAAAGGGGTGGCTCTAGCAGCTGAGTTTTCCCTGAGGATGATGTCCGCTTTTGCTTGTCCTCGGTGCCCATTTAAATCCGCGTTGTTGCGGCAATCCTCTCTTCCCGCTTTCTCCTCAATCGGCCTTCACTCGCTCGCTTTCCCTTTCGCTCTCTCTCTCTGTCTCGTGTTCTGGTCGTGCTCAGTTTTGTTTCCCCAGTAGCTTGGCCGTGGCGTCGTAGTACTATTTTTTCCAGCGCGTATAACGCTCGTAAATTGCATGCGAATAAAACCTTGCTTCTTTAAACGTCTCTTTCTATGCTTTTTTTGTCCGTAACCGCGTCGACTTGAAGGTACCTTCTTCGTACAGAGTGTAGAAAGGGTGTCGTGAAGTTTTTTTTATCTATTTATTTAATAGCGGCAATCATTAACGGTCGCCAGCGCCCGCGGCGCCCGACAACTAGTACGAGCTGATCGTCGCGGCCGATATGCCCGTTATAAATAGTGAGTGGAAGTCAGCGCCCCTGCTCAAGGAGAGCTGGGGCGGTGCGGGGCTTCGAAACTGCTGCATCACGCCTGTTCGGTAGTGCGACGTGAAGCGCCTAATTTCGACCCTGAGAAAATGTACAGTATGGTGCACTGTTAAAGGGAACATGAGACCACATGGCTGCCGCGCTTTACAAAGCATTCCAGAGAGTGCGGGCGGTAAGTGATTGTACAAAATGCATGCGCAATAGGCACGGCCGGCTGCTATTCCCAAGCATGCACATAGTGCCGCCTATTCTCGCCAGTTGTCGGTAGTAGCAATTTGCAAAGCATTTAGGCCACGCGATCGCAAGTTCCCTTTAACTGTGGAACGCACTGTACATAGCAATATTAACGTGCCTAGTATGAGATGTGCTAACGGAGGTTGCCTCCAAGGTACTCGTCCGGGTGCCGTTGCGCGTGGTGTTCTTACATTTTGTTTATGCCTGGGCGCACAGCTGAATGCGCAAAAGGGACAATAAAAAGTTGGAGCCAAGCAGCTCGTTCTCGCGTTGCGAGCGACGACGCGAGCGTGAGAACCTGCGCGTCCCGAAATTCGCGAGGTACTACGACTCGAGTCACAGGAGACGTGTTGTTCTGCGGCGGAACAAGAAGACCGCGAGGGAATGCTGTGCTGCCGATGAGATTCTTTTTTCAACGGCTGTCACGAGGGAAGCGCGCTCTGTCAGTCCTGTCCGTCTTTTTCGTGGTTGTTGTTTCTTCAATGCGAAATAATAATGCTTAAAAGTGGCTGCTTGCTTTACTTGGCTAGCGGCAATGGACAAGTTTCGTTATTTAATCGTAGATGGTTTAATGAACGAGAAATCCTTCCGCGTTCTTTCAAAGTATAATTTACGCGTCATACCTGCTGTAATTTCCTCTCCCCGTCAAGTTATTGCCCCCATTTTCCCTTCTTTTTAATAATGTCGTTTTTTTTGTTTTTGTTTTAACGGTATGCGCGTCTGTTGGTGCACTTGAACACGTGCAGCAAATCGTCACATTGCTTTCCATGATGTTCACGTGTGGTGAACTTTTTTTTTGGCGATTTGAGGCAGTTTGGGGGCCAACAGGACTTACATTTCCCGCAGGGAAGTTGCTTGTTACGGTCGTAATAGTATTGCGAGAGTTTAGTAGTGGCGATACTAATAAATAGTAGCAGTAAGAGCAGTATAGTTGAGATCACATGACCATCCGTCCACAATTCACGGGCTTCTATTGATCAGTCTTTTGGCACATTTTGAAAGCTGTCCATCCACCGCATGCTTCTAAACAACCTCATTCATTGAGTCGAAAAGTACCTGCGTGCGCAGTTCTCCTGTGCATTCGCCGCCATCTATAAACGCCTCCCTTCACGGCGTGGTTAAAGTGTCCAGCCAGAGTTCCCGGGAAAGTTGCCGTGTAATCTTACCTCTACCTTACGCCTGACAGCAGTGAGGCTACTGGATGGTGAATGAATTGGTTCATTTGTTTATTAAAATTTTGGCTGTTGCTAAGGTTCAGTTGATTATTGATTCAGTTAATTGATTCTGTTGGATACGTTCGGCAGATCTGCAGAGTCATTGCCCTGGTGTTGTTGGCGCGTCTCGTCTCGCCCACGTCTTTCTCCTTCCGAAAGGCGTCGCTCGAACCCTTTTATACCTAAAGTCCGAGTGACTTTATTTATACCTAGAGTTACTATAGGCTTATATGCAGTAACTCTAACTATTATAGGGACTATACGTATACCTTTGTGTCTGAGCAAAGCATGTGTGTTATCACCATTCACCAGGGGAAGTACGGCTTCTCGGACCTACCATGTTTACTGTATTCGTAAAATATCGACACATTAGAGAGTTTTAGCTTACCGTGATCCGCGATCCGTTACCATGATCCGCCACCGCGCGTTCCACTGCGCATTCCCAGACCTCCTTGATGCCGATAGATGGCGCCACATATTGAATGCCGGCACATAGACCTGCCGCGTCGGGACTAATCAGCTTGTGCGCCCTGCCCACGCGCGGTAGAGGGTAACGGTGGCGGATCGCGGATCACGGTAAGCTAAATCTCTCTATTTTCAACGCGTCTTTAACGCTATTGCGTTAGCTTTTCCGTTCTTCGGGAAGTCCGGCGTCGGCGGCTTCGTGAGCGAAACATGGCGGACATGCCCTCTGGCAGGGATACGTGTAATAGCTGGCAGGTGATGACATGGTCGGACGCCGACTGGTCGGCGAATGGTGCCATGTCGCGAGACCACGTGACACCGTGATGTCGGTAGCTACCAATGGACGCAGCTCCTGGAAGGTGGGATGCGAACCTTCCGGGATCCTTGGATCCAGTCAGACGCGCATACGCCGAAGGGCAAGCGGGCAGGTTTGCTTGGTTAAGGCGGGGCCACGGTGGGCGGGGCTTTATATCGATGTCGGGTGTTCTCTCACACATAATGCGGTATGTTTATGACTGTATGTATTTGCGTGGAAGATGAGGGATTGCTGTTTTTTTTTTGCTTGTGACAAATTGCATTGACGCTATATATATATATATATATATATATATATATATATATATATATATATATATATATATATATATATATATATATATTCCCGCGTTCGTAAGTGCGAATAGCATGTCTGCAGTGAGCGCGCTGCGGTTTCGGCACGGACTCGAGCTGGAGATACTGTGGGTATGTGTTTCTACCTGCCTCTTCTGTTTTATTCTCCGAAATCGCTGGGCAAGTGACGCAACAGCACCTCCTTTGTTCTTAAAGCGCGTGACCGATCCCATTCTCTTTGCATGCTTGTATGCCGCGTCTTTTACTCGGTGCAATTGCCGAAGCGTCATACACTACCACCGTATTCCGTGCTCCCTCAGTGAATGCTGTCGCCTCTGAAAGCCTCAGTGTGTGGCCTTAGCAGGAAGCGGACACGCGTCTGCCTGTCGCACCGGTCAAGCTGGGCCGTATCGGGACACGTATGGCCGCGGAGTGGAGCTCTGCGTAGGAGTCGCCATCATCACCGTCTTCACGTGCTGCGTGGCTCTCAGGTGGGCTTGGCAGCAGGTGGCGCTGTTGTAGAAGTAATCCGGAAGGCACTGTACTCAGTGCGGTTCTTCTATTTTTATAACGCAGTGGTGTTAAAGGCCCCGCTCGCAAAATCTACAAGATCTACAAAAGAATGGCCAGTGAAGTTGCAAAAAATAATAATAAAAGTCGCTAGCTCGTTCCTTCGCGCTAATAACTTCGCTTTAGGCATACAACTGCATTTTCAGCAACTGTCCCAGTAGCCTGTCTAATCTCTACATTAAGTAAATTAGAAAAATTGACCTCGTTAAGTAAATAATTATTTCCGAAAAAAAAAAAAGAAATGTCCGCGGTGCGCAAGACGGCTCGCAGATGTATGCGACTGATTTCCCTAGGCTATCTCAATTATTTAATTTTTTTTAACCCCTGGCACAAGCTAGCTGGAACAATCCGATATATGCACTTCTGAAAATTCCACGGATTCTGCCGATGTCATTTAGCCCTCCTCCGCCATTCCTCTTTCGCACACACGCTCTCTCACTGAAAACTAAAACTAGGAGCATAATTTTCCGTACTTCGTTTTGTTTCCTGTGTGAACCCGCTCCGTGGTGCGTGGGCTCACCGTATACAAAGCGTCTGCGAAGCACGCAGCGTGAGAACACGTGTGCACGGCGAAGCTTGGGAACGCGATGGGAGCCCACACGTCTCGTCTGTAGCGTGCCGTTCTCTTCCCGCCATGGGAAGCGTATACGTCAGCGAATCTCGCGTGTTCGCGATACTGCGGGGCGGCGTACGGTGGTCGCCTGTTTGTCATGTCATTTTTTCTTTTTTTTTTTTTCTTTTGCGTGCGTACCTGCGCGTGCTTTCCCTAGTACTACTGCCTCCTCTATGTAGTGCGTGTACTGTTCGGTGCAGCGGTTTTCCACATCGGGACGTCCGCGGTAGTCATGCGCGGTGACTGCGGCATAGAGAAAGTATATGGTTGCGGGACGCTGAACGCTGCGTCGATTCGGCCTTTTTGTTTGTATCGGCCGTGGAGCGCAATGACGACGTCTAGACGGAAGTGACGTCACCTTATTACAGCTGCACTATCAGTAGAATAATCTTGCGGATAGGTTAAACTAAGCATGACACAACGCGCAACGTTCGGTGTTATACCAGTCATGGCGGTTTCCCAGTCATATCGGGCAGACCTCAAAGGGCTACCTTTCCTAATTTGAGACTTGCGGCGCTGTACTGATTCTATTGCTGGCTGGCGATTATGTGTAGAGAAATTACCCTATTCACTTTTGAAAATCGCATGAGAACTGGCCATACTGTGACGTTGTAGAAAAGCACAGTCAGTGGTAAATACCTCTGAACAAGACACGTCTCTTACGGTGTTTGGGGATGGGGGGCACAATGCATGCTGTACTGAAAAGGGGGGGGGGGGGGGCATTCCCAACAGGAGCCTTGCCAAGGTCATGGGAACCAAACGCGTGGGGGCTGGATTGAGATTAGCCGGATTTTGTGGTTATAGGCTATCGGCCTCACCCTTGGGTACGTGCCTGCTCCGAGTACTGATAAAACTATTTCGCCGCTCCATCCGTAGAGGTTCAACTCCACTCTGCATACAGGCTGATATAATTGGTATTACAGGAAGCACATAGGTATATAATACCTGGACGTATTACTAACAAGGTTGTTTGTTATTCACAAATTAAGGCCAGGTCATGTTATTATCGACGTCGAATAATATCAGTTTCAAGGACGCTCCCACTGGCTTTAACCTTTTGAGGTTTTCTCCCTGATTGAGCTGAAGCTGGTGTGTGCTGGGGAGTTTGGGACCCATGGGCCAAAGCTAGCATTTAATATGTGAAATAAAAAATAAAGGCGCTGTCTATATACTTTGTGGCCGAGCAAAATATTAAAAAACAAAAAGTGAAACTTAAGTGTTTTTCCGAATTGAAATGAGCGGAATGTCGGGATTTCTTAAGTACGAGGTAGTATTTTTTTTTTCGTTCCGCCTACTTGAATAATTAGTCATAATTAAAAAAAAATGAACTTCAAATATGGCTCTGAACGCTCAGGTGAAAGTTGTCTAGCGCTATTTTGCGGTGGTAGGTAAGGATGTCACGAAAGGACAGCAGGCACTCCCCGGCATCTGAGGAAGACTGCTTCTCCCCAGCCTGGAAACTGAGACCTCGGGCCAGGGAGTGAGCATCCTCATTACCGGGAAAGTGCGTGCAACCAATAAATTATTCACGGGATGCGGCTGAGGGTGTGGTGATGAGAAATGCAGTGTTCCGTAATTATCTGTCCTGGTTGTAAAAAAAAACAAAAAATACTCTGCGCAAACTACTGTAATATTTGAGCTCGAACGCTGATCACAACACAACGTTTTCTGTGATCTACGCTTTTTGATAACTATGGTAATATCTACACTTGCCTGCATTCTCCGGAACCGCAGAAAACTGGACTTGGCGGCATAACTTTTCGTCGAAACAAGTGAGCAGCCGACTGACAGGCTGCGGCATCTGGCGACCTATAAGCAACTAATATTCTTAATGATGACCACTGCGTTTTGGTCTTGAACAAAAGGTCGCGGGTTCGATATCATCTTTCGCAGCTGTAGTTGAAGGCGAGTGCAAAAACCATCGGTACGCGCTAAGGAATCCCATGTAGTCGAAAATTTATCCGAAACGTCCAGTGCCAGTCACGGCGTACAGTACATGAGCTTAAGAGATACTCAGCTGTAGCGCGTAGAATTCCGCGTCAGTTCACAGTCAGTGAGCTCGACTTATCACTACGTATCTTCTCATTAATCCTAGTATTGGCGTCCTTTATTTTACCGGCGTGCCGTTCCGTGTGAGCATTTTTTCGACTCGCATACGCCAGATGGCATTCGGATAAAATTGCTGGGGGTTATACGTTGGCGAAGTGACAAGGGTGACAGACTCGTTGTCGCTTTATGGAATGCAATATCGAATACCTCCGGCTTCCGCAACGCAGTCGAGGCTGCCCAGAACCGAAAATAGAAAAAGCGCGCGAGTGTTATAATAGTTTATTTTCGTTTCGTGTCATTTCTAGTTTTTTTTTTTCTCCCTTGCGCACATTGTTTGGGAAGCCCGACTGGAATGGCTTTTTGACTAGTTGCTTTGCTCGGATCCCCATTGACGTAGTGGCGGATGCTGTAGTGACGCGGTTGCTGCCATTTGAGTGCATGCCCTCTTGTAATGCTGCATTTGTCTTCTCTGCACTTTATTTATTTGTTGTATTTTGTTGGGTTTCGCCGACCTGAATTTGACAATGTGAATTTCTTACGCATCTTTTATGAGAGTCATCTCTCTTTTTGTAGTATGTAAAAGAAGCTTGAATGCGTATCAGGCAGCATTTCGGTCACGCTGGCTGTATCCCTCGCTAGTAAGAGAAAAGAAAGAAAAAACTGATGGGAAAGGTCTACATGGATGGGCGGTTTAATTGACGAACTTCTCAGAAATCGGTAACTCGATCCCGCCTTCCCCTCCCTAAAATGGAAACAAGAATGAACAAAACTCTCACTTGAAAAAGGAAACGTGGCCGTTGAAGCCGTTCGCTACTGCCCGCTTTGGAAGCAGTTTTTAGTAAGTTTCCGTGGAGCTGATATTTACACGCCCCCTCAAGGTACACTCTAAACAAGAATAAGCGTATAAAGGAGTAAAAAGGGAGTAGCGTGTCCCCTAGCGCACTCCCTATTAGAGCCAAGACATGCTGTCCCAGCCCTGGGGCAGATTTTCATCACTAGAAATTCGGAAACCAATTCTCAATTCAAAATATGCGAAGTTCTAGCAATTACAAATATATTAAATGAGGTTTCAATCTAAAACTAACATCAAAACTTCTGGTGCAGTGGAGAAAACTCTTCTTTCATTGCTAATTACATCAAATAAATAGATTCCAATGAGAGAATACGCTTCTTTTATTAAAGTATATCATTCTGCATATTTAGTGCTTAAAAGCTACCCGAAGACGTGGAGAAGATACGGTACCTTAACAAAGGAGCGCGCTAAAGGGCATGCTACTCCCTTTTTACTCCTTTTTAGGCTTATTCGTGTTAAAGAGTGTATAACCGCGCGTGTGCTATTCAAGTACACATTTAATATGCTCTCGCACGAAATAATGCTCCCACACACCACGGCCACTCGAGCGGCCTTCACATACGCGCTGGCTACATGAACCTTTTCGTTGTTTTTTTTTTTTTTTTTTTTTTTCGATTTCGAAACGTGATTTATGTGATCTAGCGCTACACTTCCTGGCGGATGTGGCGTTCCTGCAATGCGTGGTATGTCCAATTGGCTGTTCGTTTCCGAGCTTGTTCCATCCCATCCTACGCCGAGACGGACTCACTCACATTAGACAGAACTAATTACCCAGAGGTGCACTCACATTGGACAGAACTAATTACCCAGAGGTGCAGTAAAAAAAATTTAGTGCGCCGACTTTTATCGTTTCCTATAGGCTGCCTAGTCTTCGAACGCGGAAAAACAATGACTCAAGTCTCCTCTATGGCTTCCTGGCAAAAAAAAAAAAAAGAAAAAAGGAAAATAATGGTAGTTATCGTTAGCGCAGTCTACTAACGAAGTACCTTTACTGCGGGGCTGGCGGGTGCGTGGAGAATTCGGCCGTAACGCGCCTTTCTTTTTTTTCTTTTTATTAGTCCCTTACGAAAAAGGTCAGACCCGCGCGTCGTCGTCTGCTTAAGAGCGAAGCTTCGGTCGTCTGCTAGTAGCCTTTGTTCCCCGAGGCCTGGAATGCGTCGCCCGCGCTTCGCTACTCCTGATTGGCGTGTCACGTGGGTAGGCCTATTTTTGTGACGCTGCTGCTCCTACAAACGGTTCGTGCGTGCTGCATGCTACCCTCCTCCGCTTCCTCTTCCACCGCCTTTGTTGTCGTCAGCACCTGTCAACCGCTGCCGGTGTCAGCAGCGAGGTAGTTGCGCACAGCCGTCGCTTCGTGCTGCGGTTCCGGGTTTTCCCCGCGCCCGAGCGGAGGGCAGACAATTATTAGCTCTGGGTCCCACTGGCATGGACGATGTTGAAACGTACCGCGGCGGCAATTTGAACGAGTGTCACTTCTTGTTTAGTAGGAAATTTAAAAGAAGTAAGAATAGGAGGAAAGTTGGAACGGTCGATCAATTTTGTTGCGAAAGCAATACTCGTCCGCTCGTCGCTGTGTGCTGTGTCCGTGTCCGTGGTCCCCTAGCCGGCGCTGCCCCAGCAGAATTCACGTGAATTCACGTTACGCCTATGTCACGGGCAGAAGCTTCCAACTCGTGTCGCCCCTTTCATATGGGAGGGTGATATCGGAATCAGCCTGCCAGAACCGTTTGCATTGTCGTTTCCCCTACGACACGCAGGCACGTCCATACGGCTTGGTTGAAGAGTGACTTTATATGTGGGCTGGTAGCTTACCCTCTCGCGTCGTACCCTTAAAGGATGAGCTTAAGTGTCCCCAATAATGTAGCCCCTTACACTGATCGGGCGTGATAGGGGAATAATGTAGCAGGCAAAAGAAGCTTCCGCCGTTTTTTTCGCAATTCAATTAGGGTTAATCAGAGCTAAACCACAACTAATTTTTTCGGTGTGCGTACTGTACTGGCTGAGATTTCCAAACGTGTGCAATCAATCAGATTCGCGCATATCTCCATTGGCCGGAGTTACCTTAACTTGCGCTAGTTGACTTAGTGATGAGGATAACGGTCTGGCCTTTACCTTTGGAATGAGCGGTCGCCTGTGTCCTGGCCAGGAGTTGGGTTAGGTTGAAAGAGGTTTAGCTCATGGTTAACCCTAGTTGAATTGCGAAAGCAACACGGATGCTTTTTTTTTTTTTTTTTGCCTGTTACATTATTCCCCTACGTGCCTGCGTGTCGTAGGGGTAACGAGAATGCAAACGGTTCTGGCAGGCTGATTCTGTTATCACCCTCCCGTATGAACGGAGCGACCCGAGTTGGCAGCTCCTGCCCGTGGCATAGGGGTAACGTGGATTCAGACGTCATGGGAGACCACGGACACGACACACACTGACGAGCGATTAGACCTGGCGTAGTATTGCTTTCTCAATAAAAGAACATAGATACCTGAAGCCATACTCTTTGTGTGAGGCAAGCAGGTTGGGCACCCGGGCGAAGCTGAAGCAATTAAAAAGGTGCACAATTAAAAGAGCATAAAGCCAAGAAAATAAAAATAAGTTGCTGAAGTTTTGAGGAAATTGTCAGTTTATGTGTAACCATTCGTGTTGCGGCTAAATTTTTTATCGCGATTTTCGCGCGAAAGCTAAATAAGTTGTAGTGTGGTAATCTTCATCGATATAACCACTGACATGCGTCGCGTGCTGCCGCTCTCAAGGACGAAGAAGTTGTTCGCTGCCTTGCTCTTTCGCCACGCCTGACGCTCCGCTGCGAGTCCCTCCTGAGCGGCTGGACCCATCTGGGTTTACCGAATAAGCACACCCCTACAATTGGTGCAGGTGCTGCTGGGTACGTTCCCGTCCACCCTGGAACTAAGAAGCCGCACATTACCCTCTGCTTCCAGCATGCCGGACGACACTGCCTCGACATCGTCGCCCCTCCCAACCACCGTGCTGTGTTCTGGAGCTCTACGATCCGTGCCTCTTCAGTGGCACAGCCGACCAAGACGTCGACGATTGGTTGTCGGCATATGAGCGCGTCAGTAGCTACAACAGATGGGACGACGCTATCAAGCTAAGCAATGTTATCTTTTATCTGACTGACGTGGCAAACCTCTGGTTTCGCAACCATGAGGCAGACCTGCCATCTTGGTCTGCATTTAAAGAGAATTTTGCAGAAGTGTTCGGCCGCCCTGCAGTTCGCAAGCTCCGGGCAGAACAACGCTTGCGTGAGCGCACTCAGCAAGTCGAAGAGTCGTTCACTAGTTAGGACATCGTGGACCTATGCAAGCGTGTCGATCCGCTAATGACCGGAGCGGATAAGATCGAAAACATCATGAAAGGCATCTCTGACGACGCGTGCCAAATGCTCTGGGTAAAAAATCCTGCCACGGTGAGTGACGTGATCAAGCTTTGCCAGAGCTACGACGTGCTTCGTAAGAAGCGCGCTTCTACCCGGCGGTCCGGTGTTAGAGACGACGCCATCTCTACACTAGCGCTGGGCGGTTCTACCCCATCAGAGGACAGCCCTTTACTTCAGCAAATCAAAGCCTTCGTTCGAGAAGAGGTCGCCCGCCAGCTATCGCTGGTCCCTCAGTTACAGGATACTGGCCGCCTTGCTCCTGACATGGCTCCGTCTTAGGCCCCTACCATACGGCGTGCCGTTCAAGATCACATCGCTGATGTCCTTCCGCCCAGCTCCATGCTCCCGCCCAGCCCTGTGCTGCCGCCCAGCCCCGTGCCGGCGCAAGTAACGGCACCACTGACTTACGCCCAAGTTGCGGCCAGGCCGCTCATGCCATCAGCACCTCTTTCCTACCAGGCCGCTCCTTCCAACTTTCCTTCGCCTTTGCCTGGGTCTGCATTCCATGTCCCTATTCCAAGGGTACGCCAACGCCCTACGAACCCTTGGCGTACCGCGGACAACCGGCCAATCTGCTACTCTTGCGGGCTGCCGGGCCATGTCGCACGCCTTTGCCGCCAACGCCTTCCACCTTCTCGACCTGAACTATGGAACTACTCCTACAATACAGACCAGCCCTCGCCGAGAAATCCGCCCAGTTCCGACTTTGTATCTCGTGACAATCAAACGTACACAACTCGCCGATCACCTTCCCCTCGTCGCCGTTCCCCGTCCCCACTCCGACGTTCTACCGGCACTGTTGAGGGAAACTAACAGTCGCAGTTCCCGGGGCAAGAACTGCGCTTGGTTCGAACTCTTCAAGTCCTCGGTGTTCTCCCACTAACGTAATTCAAGTGTTTGTCGACGGCGTCGCAGTACTCGCTCTTGTCGACACGGGCGCTGCCGTATCCGTCATCAGTGAAGCTCTTTGCCGTCGTCTTCGTAAGGTGACCACCACACTTACCGACTTTTCGCTTCGCACCGCCTCATCTCAGCGCATTCATCCCTCAGCGGCGTGCACGGCCAGTGTTCTCATCGAAGATGTCTTATACACCATCGAATTTATTGTACTGTCTCGCTGCTCACACGACATCATCCTGGGCTACGATTTCCTTTCCACTCATCATGCCGTTATTGACTGCGCCCGCGCGGAAGTTTCCTTTTTACCTCTTTGTGATACCGTCTTGTGTGACGTCCCTACCCGGCCTGCAAAACTCCTCGTCGCCAATGACACAGACACTCCTCCATTTTCTGCTGCCCTCGTTCCACTCTCCTGTGAAAGCGTTATTAGTTCGACTGTCTTCTTCACACCTTCCGACGCCGCTTCACGCCATCCCTGCCTCCTGCTTCCATTTGCTGTCCTCAAGTTCGAAGATGGCCTTAGTGCAATGTACGTCTCAAATCCATTTTCGTGCCCGTCCGTCCTGCTACGCGGCGAGTGTCTCGGTCGTATTGAAGAACTTGATCCCGCGCTTGTAAATACTCTTCCTGCAACGCCTACTTCATTAGACGTTAATGTGCTCAGCTCTTGCAATACAGCGACCGCTTCGACACCACCCGATGTTCTTCAACAAGCTATTGACGCAGATCTTCCACCCGCACAACGCGATCAACTCGCTGCTCTTCTACAGAACTTCACTTCTGCCTTCGACCTCCCTCACACTGCTCTGCGTTGCACGTCTGTCGTTGCGCACGCAATCGACACTGGTACAAACGCACCTTTACGACAGCGTCCTTATCGCGTGTCGGCCTCTGAGCGCCAAGTCATTGCTGACAACGTGGACGACATGCTTCGCCGGGGCGTCATACAGCCATCTAACAGTCCATGGGCTTCTCCGGTTGTTTTGGTCACCAAGAAAGATGGTTCCATCCGGTTTTGTGTCGATTACCGTAGGCTTAACAAAATCACGCGCAAAGATGTCTATCCTTTGCCGCGAATCGACGACGCCTTGGACTGTTTACAGGGAGCCGAGTATTTCTCCTCTTTGGATTTGCGCTCCGGCTACTGGCAGGTACCGATGGCTGATAATGACCGCTCGAAAACTGCCTTTATAACACCGGATGGATTATACGAGTTCAACGTTATGCCTTTTGGCCTCTGCAATGCCCCAGCTACTTTCGAGCGCCTGATGGGCACTGTTCTTCATGGACTGAAGTGGCAGACCTGTCTTTGTTACCTGGATGACATCGTAGCTTTTTCTACCGACTTTTCTTCTCACCTTCTCCGCCTAAGGCATGTCCTCACGTGTCTCGCCGACGCTGGGCTTCAGTTGAATTTGAAGAAGTGCCACTTTGCCGCTCGAAAACTCACAATTTTAGGCCACGTAGTCTCTAAGGAAGGCATTCTTCCCGACCCCACCAAACTTCGCGCAGTTGCAGAGTTCCCGAAGCCAACCTCCCCGAAGCAGCTTCGGAGCTTTATCGGCCTCTGCTCCTACTTTCGACGTTTCATATTGAACTTCGCCTCTATCATCGCTCCTCTGACCCAGCTCCTTGCCGGCAGTTCCGACCTTTCCGCCTGGACTCCAGCCTGCGATAAAGCCTTCGACACGTTACGCCGCCTTTTGGTTTCGCCGCCCATTCTACGCCACTTTGATCCGGCTGCGCCTACGGAGATCCACACTGATGCCAGCGGTATCGGGCTTGGTGCCGTCCTTACCCAACGTAAGCCTGGTTACAGCGAGTATGTTGTGGCATACGCCAGCCGAACATTGACAAAGGCAGAATCTAATTATTCAGTCACAGAAAGGGAATGTTTGGCCATTATTTGGGCTATCGGAAAATTTCGTCCTTATGTGTATGGTCGACCGTTTTACGTTGTGACCGATCACCACGCTTTGTGCTGGCTTGCCTCTCTGAAAGACCCATCCGGTCGCCTTGCTCGCTGGGAGCTCTTCGTCTCCAGGAGTTTGACATTCATGTCATTTTTCGATCAGGCCTGAAGCATACGGACGCGGATGCTCTTTCCCGCTCGCCATTGCCTAGAAATACTTCGTCTGACCACGTCTGTGCCTACGATTTGTCGACTCTTACCACTATCGACATGGCTACCGAGCAGCGGAATGACCCCTGGATCAATGCACTTTTGGATTTTCTCTCAACTCCTACTCCCGGTCATTCATCCAAAGCGCTCGTCCGCCAAGCCCACCACTTCTCCATTCGTGACGGTCTTCTCTATCGCCGCAATTATTTGCTTGATGGACGGAAGTGGCTTCTAGTCATCTCGCGTCATCTCCGTGCCGACATTTGTGCTGCGTACCATGGTGACCCACAATGTGCCCACGGTGGCGTATTGAAAACCTACACGCGCCTACGTCTGCGATTTTACTGGCGTGGAATGTACCGCTTCGTACGACATTTCGTGCGCGCTTGCGAATCTTGTCAACGCCGAAAATCTCCTCAGAAGTCCTCTGTTTCGTTGCAGCCGTTACCCTGCCCGGCGCGTCCGTTTGACCGCGTTGGCATAGATCTCTATGGCCCTCTTCCTACTACTCCTGCTGGAAACCGGTGGATTATTGTGGCAGTAGACCATCTGACTCGCTACACTGAAACATCACCGTTACCCTCTGCCTCTGCAAGAGACGTTGCTTTGTTCATTCTCAACAACTTGATTCTTCGCCACGGGACTCCGAAGGAACTGCTCAGTGACCGCGAACGCGTTTTCTTGTGCGACGCTCTCGAGGCCCTACTGAAAGAATGTCGCATCATTCATCGCACCGCTACTTCTTACCACCCTCAGATGAATGGCCTGACAGAACGCTTCAACTGTACTCTGAGTGACATGCTGGCCATGTACGTCAACGACGCTCATTCCAACTGGGACCACGTTCTTCCCTTCGTAACCTACGCGTACAACACTGCGATACAGACCACCACTGGATTCTCTCCCTTCTTTCTTCTTTACGGGCGCGAGCCAACCTGCACAATGGACGCGCTTTTTCCCTACCGCCCTGATGTTTCTGAATCGACGCCACTCTCGGACGCCGCCCAGTACGCAGAAGAATGCCGTCAGCTCGCTCGTTCGCTTACAAAGGAAAATCAGTGGCAACAAAAACACCATCGTGACACTGGTGAGGCGCCTTCATATGCGCCCAACTCCCTGGTGTGGCTCTGGGTTCCTGCCACAACCGCCGGCCTGTCAAAGAAGCTTCTTGCTCGGTATCACGGTCCATACCGAGTCCTTCAAAAAACATCTCTTGTGAACTACGTAGTTGAGCCCGTTACGCCATCTGCGGACTTGCGTCGCCGTGGACGCGAAATAGTTCATGTGGACCGAATCAAGCCCTACTACGATCCGTCTGTCCTTTCGGCACCATGAGTCGCCAGGATGGCTCCTTCTCTGCCCGGGGGGAAACTGTAGTGTGGTAATCTTCATCGATATAATCACTGACATGCGTCGCGTGCTGCCGCTCTCAAGGACGAAGTTGTTCTCTGCCTTGCTCTTTCGCCACGCCTGACGCTCCGCTGCGAGTCCCTCCTGAGCGGCTGGATCCATCTGGGTTTACCGAATAAGCACACCCCTACAAAGTAACTAATTATAAGTATTATGCATTAACAAGGTAACTGATTGCGTATATTGTTTCTCGTATGTCAATCTTGTGGCATCTGTGTACATGTGAGGACCTTGTTAATGTCACGTTGTTACTGAGTGATTGATTCGCTGGATGCGAGAATGCGTACGCATTAAAAGAAAAACATATGGAGGGCGGGGGAGGGGTGTTGTGTTCCTCGATATTTTTCTGGAGGGGAAGGAGCGGGGCAAGTTCACACGTAGCTCACATTCGAGCCATCGACTTCGTGGATTAGGCGCAGTTACAGTATTACACAATGCTCCATCAGTCGATATTCGGTGCTTGGCACTGCGGCATTCTTGTCATGATGGCCACCGCTCTCGTCCAACTGGAGGGTTGTGGACCGCGAGAGCCCTTGGAAAGGTGGTGCCATCGGTCGGCTTCGGATGGAGTCCCTGGCACCACATCACCAGATAATTGATACTCTCTTCCGCCTCACCACACGCGCGGCTTAGCGACGATATAGCGACGACAATCGACTAAAAAAAAAAAAAAGAAAAAAAAAACAACGTTCAGTTATCGGCCTGGACACTGGCGACACCTGCTGCAGCGGAATGGAACAGCATCTGCTCTGCTGGAAAGGACTCCATTCCGTAGTTGATGCCGTTGGTCCTAGCCGGCGCTTTCGTCTTCTGGACGTCCGCTGAAGTCGTTAAAGTTGAAGAGTTGCAAAGCTAAAGAAGTATAGAAAGAAAAGTTGACTGCGGCGTTTTCGTTTTCTGGCCGTCAATTGAAGTCGTTTAAGTTGATTGGTTGCAAACCGAAAGGAGTATAAAAAGGAATGGTTGAGTATGGTGAAGACAATTCCACCCTGTTTCAAAGGTGACGCTCTTCTATCCATCCGCTGCAAATTGGCTGCGGCTCACCATTCTTGCCCGCCTGTTGTTGTTTTGGCGACTGTCATAGTTTGAGTCTCTTTGGGACGTTATACCCTTCAAACCAAACCAAACCAAACCACTTTGTTGTTTTGCTTTGGTTTTTCTCTGCTTCATTGCGCACCCTTTCTCATTTTGTCGCCTTCCTCGCCTGGCTCCAGTACGGGCCGGGTCGTCGTCATCAAGTTCCATAAGCTCCGCCTTCAAGGGTATGACGTCACACGGTAAAGGGCTCCCATCTGCAGCCTCCCTTGCGGATCCTCCCCTCACTGTTCCTTCCCTTGCACTTCTGTTCGGTTGATTACTAATCCCTTAATCTATGCCGTTTATCTCACACAAGCTCATTAGCATATACAACCGTAAGGTGCCCGGTGATGTGAGACTACCTGATATGGATATCAAGCCCCGATTATATCCTTTCGGCACACCGCCTGTCTGAGCTGTTTCACTTACAACAGCAAAGCCGGATTTAACAATGTCACGTTAAAGCTATGAAGTGTGGGAGTATTCTAAATCATTGAATGCCTCCTATTCAAATCTCTTAACTAAATAAATAATCGCGTTAGAATTTTCTTTACTGAAAGAATCGAATATGCTTTCGAATAATTGACTCGATGGTGCCAGTAAGGCAAGTATTGGGCTCCAACGACTATTGTAAACAAAATAGTGCCCGCTCTGACCCCGCGCTCGACATATTCTGCATGGAATGGATGGTTCAACTCTATAACTCGATCCATGTGTGTGGCGGACTGCAAAGAACTCATAAGTGACCTCAATGACTGCGATTCACTGCGAGTCACTGCAGTATACTCAGGCAGGCAGGCTTGGCAAACCGTGTTGAACCCCTCCGTGTTGTCTCGGCGGGTTCGATGACCGTTTCGGTGGCGGTGGAAAATCAACGCGCCTGTGTGCTGTGCGATGTCAGTGCACGTTAAAGAACCGCAGGTGGTCGAAATCACCTAGAGCCCTCCAAGCGCGGCGTAATAGTTACTTTCCCAAAATTCGCACACATGTAATTAGATTACATTACCAAATACTTTTGCCAAAAAGTCAAAAAAGAACAGTGCACTTACTCTTAAATTACTTTTTGGTGTGCATATTATGAACCCCAGGCGGTCGAAATCATTTGGAGCCGCCCAACCGCGGCGTTAATAGTTACTTAAGTTAATAGTTCCTCTCCCAAAATCCGCGCATATGTAATTGAATTATGTTACCAAATAATTTTGCCAGAAAGTAAGAAAAGAACAGTGCACTTACTCTTACTATACTCTTTTTGGTGCATAGCCTCTGTCAGGACGCAACGCACACGTTCATCTTGCCGCCAAATATTGTCGCAGACAACTGGTCCCTCACTCCCTCCCTCTTTCCTGTATCACGCGACAAAAAAAAAAAAAAAAAAGAAAAAAAAATCAGGCGACGGCAATAAAACAACGAAAACGGAAGCACGGTAGTACACTTGTCAAGTTAAGGTGCAAACGATCAACGAAGCCATGTGCGTTGCTGCCTGCAGCCGTCTCCACTGTTTGAAGCCCCCAGGCAGTCGCCACGCCGCCCTTCGATGCAACCTAATAGTATGGACCGTACTAATGGTCTCGATAGGACCCTTTGCTCCTGCCATATGCAAGGCGCGGTTGCTGTTAAATCGTCTTTACTAACAGCGCGGTCCGCGGCTACAGCATAGGGCCTACTGCCGGAAACTAGGTAATACTGACATTTCTCCTCTTCAGGGTCACCTTGAGAGGACGCGGCTCCGTTCTCTCTCCTAAAGCCTACTCTCTCCCAGAGAAACAAACCGGATCACGTCCCCAACGGGGACTTCGCCGCCATCATGGCTCAGGTTGCGAGCGGGGCGCGGATGTTGCTCGGTAGGTTTTTTCTAAACAAACAACTGTAGTTCTCGCGCACTAGAAGTAATAAGGCAATTGCATTGTAGTAATTTACTGCCTTGTAACCGGCGTTCCCTGAAGAGGGTGAGAGAAGCGATATCCTGAAAACGAAAAATAGACATCACTACCGGGAGACGGGACTGACACTTTCGGCTGAAAGGCGAGAAGAGCGTTTATTGTTCTTTCCTTTCCCGCTGCTTCCCCGCATAGCTGGGCCGAGTGCTGCCTAGAGTGCGCTCGCGAGATCCATCCGTTTCTCCGGGGAATCGTCACACCACCAAACTGATCCAAACCACATCGCGTCCTGACGTCTGATCTCGGATGACGTCTCTTGATTTAGCACCCAGTGGAGTGTGTCCTTTAGAAATGAAATGCCTTACCAGAAGAATTTTCATCGGTGCTTTTATCCTACTTTAAGCTGCTTAGTCTTAAAAACGGGGCACTGGCATAAGAGTACTTTCTTAATAGTCCGCGGTAACAACGGTACGACGAGACTGCGCGAACGGACTGAAAATTCAGTCACCGCGCGACACATTCCAGAGCACCAGGAAAGCAGAGAAAAAGCGCACCAAATCGGGCAAAACCAGTCGCACGACATCTGCGACTCGCTGATTATTATTATTATTATTATTATTATTATTATTATTATTATTATTATTATTATTATTATTATTATTATTATTATTATTATTATTATTATTATTTAGGCGAAAGCGTTGCTTGCTTCGTAGCTGGCGTGAGCAGGAAGCAGTGCCAAAAATATAAACGGGATTTCGTGTCAACATTGTGCTACAATGGTTCTGTATGCAGCGTTCAATGTGTTGTCATATACTATTTAGCATTCATTTGCTAGTCAAGTTGGAGTTGGTGTCCGCTGTGAACTGAGGCAGACAATGCGCTTTTACTTTCCTCAATACCAATCAATTTTCTTTTTGGAGAAGGAAGGAGTTTTCTGATTCCGAACACTTCTCCAAAATATGTGCCATTCGGCGCTTTACAGATATTTCAACACGGTTTATAACTGGAAGTGCTAAAACGTCAAGCAAAAAGCCATGCCAGACAGTGCTTTCGCACATCTTCGGTTTAAGACCCGGCTAATTTTCGTCGCCTCTGTTCCTTGTCGCCGTTGGCCCTGTCGGCTGGCGCACTTATCGCCACGCAAACGACGGCTTGCTCTCTCTCTCTCTCTCTCTCGCTCTTTTTTTCGCCCCGGTCAAGCAGCGATGAGTCATCGTCTCTTTTGTGCCGAGCCGCAAGTGCACGCCAGCACCCCCCTCCCAACCCCTCTTCTACCCCAGGCCATCAGAAACGGCCCAAGGCAAAGTAGTTGTCGGAGGGGCTGCTGCTTTTGCGAGGAAAGCTCAGCTGCTCCCCCGCTGTCTCCCTGTTTTCCTCAAATCTCGTCGGGACCCCAGCACTACGACGGAGTGGACCTCGTCGTGCGCGCACAGGTTGGCGTACGATCCTCCCCCTCCCTCCGTATTGCTCACTTGTTCCGTTCTTTCCTTCTTTTTTTTTCCTTTACCTTTTATTCCTGGAACCGCGTTCCCCCCCCCCCCCCCCCCCCCTTCTCCCCCCTCTCTGCACGGCCCCATGTCTGGATCGTCCGCGTCGCTCATCCTCGCCTCCAGCTGCGTGTACGCCAAGGAGGTTGGAGCAGTGCGGCTGCTTTGCCGCCTTTTTTTCCTTCTTTCCTTCGTTTTGGAGCTCTCCTTGCAACGGTGCATCCCTTGCGGTGTCCCGTCTCCCGTGTTGCTTCATTTTCGTCCTCGCTTTCTTCTGCTCTTCCGCTTTCCATGATCCCTTCTCTCCACAGCGCTGCGTCCCACCAGTCCCACTGTAGGGGGTGAGGGCGGCTGGGACAGAAGGATAGCAAGAGCGCAACGACAAACGTTGCTCGCGCATTTGACGGTGTCTTTTGGCTGCGGTGTGCGTGTAGTTTGGTCCTTCGAACAAAGGACGCTTGCTTCGACTCCCTCCGAGCCGTTTGTTCACCTTCTGGTCGCCGTGCTCTCCGGCGACGAAAATTGTGTCCGCGGCGTCGTCCCGGAGTGCGCCGTAGTTCTCGGAGCTCATTCGCCGAGACATGTTTTCCAGCGAACGGGAGTGTCATCGCTGTTCCGACGGCAGTGAAGCGACGACCCGTGCTGTGCTTCTTTGTTGTGCGACGTTAAACGCCGACTCCGGTCACCGACGAGTAGAGTGTACGCTCCAGGACCGTGCGACGTGCAAGGAGTTCGACACGCTCAGAGCCGCATACAGGTCAGCTGCTGCTTGCTTATTGCCGTCCTAAGCTCTTAATCGGACACTAGCGTCCTGGTGCTTTCCCGGCTCCGATTTCCTCCCGTATTCATCTGTTCGCACTTTCAAGCATTGCCCTTCAATGGGTCATCTGGTCCCGTTTTAATGCTGCCAATTTTTAGCGACGGATTTACTGTTATTTTTTCACTATTCCCCTAATATATTTGATGGATTCCCTCTTCCTTCTTTCACTTCCTCAAAGCCGGTTTTTATTTTTCCAAGCAACGAACAAGGCGATGAAGCTCGTTGTTAGGCTTATGCGAAGAGCGGCGCGGTTGTCTTGACGATGGTTGTCTCAGAAAAGCCTGATGAGGTGTCTCTATTCGCCAGAGTTCTGAGTTTCTTCAGTCACCGACCTCTCTCTGGGTGCTTGCGGGTTGCCAGAGCGCGGAGCCAGGCGTTTGTTTTAGTATGAAAACCACGGTGTGAAAAAACTTGTATGGGTACCTGTCGTCCCTGACTCCTGATTGGTCCTCCAGGTCGTGACGTCATAGTCCACGTGTCCAGGCGCGGGTAATTCAAACCGTATTTTCTCACGGTACCATGCTAAACCGCGTTTTTTTTTTCCTGTTTTTTTTTTTTCGAGTCGTTTTCTTAATTTCCGGTTGCTACCAGAACGCTTTCGTTTTTCTCTGGCTGGGCGGTTTCGGGCTGTCCGAAGGCAGCCAGTGTGGCCAGGTTGCGCTCGGGCAGCTAGCAGACGACAATAGAGGTAGCATGGAAGTGGGTGGTCGGCACGGTTATTTTTACATGGACTAGGATGAACGCGCTGGTTCGTGTGTATTTTTAAAAGAAAAAAAAAAGGCCCCATTCTCTCGAAATTCCGGCGTTATGCGCTAGAGTTTACACTTTGAAGATGCAAAGACTGCCCTTTAGGCATTTAAACCAGCTTCATTTGTGTTTCCTCCCCAGAAAGTAATATGTTTTTGCTTTTGTGTTGGAATTTCATTTCTTATTTTTGTTTCATTTAATTACTTTGATTTGGGGTTTCTCCTTTCCCTATCATCAAGCCTCATCAACAAATTAAACCACTTTGCTTGGCAATCACTATCGCCAGGATGCTTCTTTTTGCATCCACACATTTCCATGCATTTGCCAGAAACTGAAATGGCGACAAGGGTGTCCCAGCAGGTGATGTACATGCTCGATCGGGAAGAACGAAAACTGCGCGTCTGCAGCAGCAGAGGCGGCTCTGGAAGCCGAGCTGCTGCGCACGCAACACGTAGTGCACATGATGGATGGCACTTCCGTCCGCCTGACACGCCGCACCTGGCGGCAGGCAGTCTGCCGAGCGTGCAGCCGCGTCCAGATAGGCGCTTGCTGCTCGTTGGAGGCACATGTGCCCGGCTTACGCCTGTGCGGGCTTCGCTGGTAAATAGAAAGAATAGGGAATAAAAATAGAGCGGATGGCATGGGTCCCTGGGCGTATTTGCTGTTGCTTATTGTTGTCAAACAGCGAATCGTGCTATATTGTTCACGTGACAGCGAGGAGTGCGGAATGTGTGCTGCTCAGCCTGTCGTAATGAGAAGTCCAGTCGCTGCTGCAGTGGTAGGATTTAGAAAGCATGCACATTTCCTCTTGTGTTTGGCAGAACAACCCATGGCAGGAACGTACGTGAGACAGTGCGCACCATCTGTTTTGCTTTAGTCTGGGACCTCGTTAGCAGGTAGTTTGTATTCCTAGATTCACAGCTGGCCATCTACTTCGCCAAAGGTACCATTTGAACGCTTTGGCATATTTGCCTAACCTCGCCACTGTGGCTGCTTCGTTGCATCAAACCGCATTTTAAGAGGTCAGAAAGGCATAGCTGCTAGGAATGGCATTGTAGTCATTGTGTAATGCCTCCTGGAAGAATATTATAGGTCAACACAGTTACCTTCAGCGCTTGCTGAAAAGCTCCTGAACTGTACAACTGGCGTAGTGGTGAAAAGGGAAACAGAAACATGTTTTTTTTTTTTTTTTTTTTTTGTGCAACACAGCAGCAAGTGCTAATCTGAACGGAGAAGCACAAAATGAAGTAGTCATCTTGAACTAGTGGTCAACTTAGTGCTTTGCCTGCTTCTTCGGGGATCGGACAGGCCACTCATAGTCAGAGTAAGGAGACCGCATTTACCCACCTCATTGGTGGTGTGTGGGTTTGAGCTGGAATGCCTCCGTGTGTGCGCTTGTTACTTCGACCACATTCGTGGTTTGTGGAGCTGATGCCTTCTAGACGTGGCTGACATTTCAGGCATTGTCGTTTGTGCATGCATTTCCACAGCCCTGGTCGAGCTGAGAGGTATGTTCTCCGCAATTCTCGTGTCACTTGGCTGTCACCGCTTTGTTTTGCAACTCTCAAAGAAATTCTGAACTGTTTTCAATGGAAGACCGCTTACAGAGCAGTATGGCTGCCTACACGGTAGGGGTCGTGCACAAGTTGACACCCCCTCCCCTCTTGCGGGGCTTAAGGACCTGTGTTGCGCATCTTGCCCGATGAGTGATGAGGGTGTCTCTCTGTTTTGCAAGCCGAGTTGAGTTGGGTGAAATAGTTGTGTGCATTGTCAGTCGTCTGTACACACAAGATATTTTAGGAGTGTGCTAAAATTTGTTGTCATACCACAGTTTAGTACAGTGCTGGTCACAAGGAGACATTTGGCATTACTTGGTCTAAGAATAGCCTGATTGATTGGGGAGAAGCAAACCTAGCAAAAGACACGTGTGAAAAAGATGTGCACATCAGTACAGTCAGAGGAGTCGTTGAAATTACCACTTTTTTATGTATCCTCGTTTGCGAAATTATTTTCAAAGAAGTCGTGTGAATAGGACTTGGCTAGTGAAAAGACAAGACGAGCATGTTTGTGTGCTTGGTTGTTCTGGTGAAACTGATGATTCAAAATACTCACGCTAACTACAGTGTCCTGTATTAAATAATTACTGCATCCTTAAATGATAGGATGGCAAAATTTACTTCAAAGATCTTCTTTTTGTTAGGAAGACCAGGTACAAGGACATCAGCTGAATTTTTTTTTTTTTTTTTTAATGCGTGGTTCTCTGAGGCTGCACTGGGCAGTACAAGCCACAGAGTTCCTAAAACACTTGAGGTTATCATAATGTCACCTGATTGAATTGGCCAAGCTACAGCACACAAAGAATATGCAGGGAGCACTTTGAGGTGAAGTGGGCCTACCTTTCAAAACATCTGTGTACACTCGGCTACAAACTTAAACATTGAAGCAACAGCACAGTAAACATAGGTAACTTTGCCTCCACTGTTAGTACTTCCTATTTATTGTTCTATACGGCAATGTGTGAGAGCTATATAACTGTTCCAAGGCAAGGTGTGTGTGATCAAAACTGCTGTGACATGCCTTACATATTGCGCTTATGAATCATTCATGTTACTGTTTTCTGAAAGGTGTTTGCTTTAAGTTTGACGCAGGTGTAACTTCCAGTGCGATTCTTTGGTGCTGTGATTCAGTTTAGTATTTGAGTCTCTCGGAAAAAAGTAAGATATCTCCAGAGAGCTAAGCTAATGTGATAACCGTGTATGCGGTAGTTTGAGAGGGGTGATTTTTGCTGCGTCACCACTTTTGCTGCTACCTTGCATTAACAGCAGCATAAAATGGCATTTGTACATTGTGCGTTTGCCTTGTGTTCATAAATTGACTTGTACGAAACTTATGATTATGAAATCGAAAATTATGCTGGGACACTTAAGCTGCACCAGGGCCTGACGCATTAGCGTAGGCGATCGCATAAAGCCTCGCTTTAACCAAGCTGTATGAACTTGCCTAGGATTAGCCTGGCTCTGCATCCAAGAGCACTGGAAAGTTGAGTCTTATTCCACTTTCCCACCTCAAATGAGCAACCTGAGTTGGCAGCTCCTCCCAATGTTGCGTAATCGTGTGGCCACGTTAAGTCACACAAACCATCAAAGAATCTGTGCTTGGCCATGCCAGCTGTTACCAGCCAGCGCCACACCTGCGATTTTTCACTCAACACCGACGCCGGATTTTGTGGGTAATGAGTCCTGTAACCCTTTCACTGCCAGGCTATTTTGTCATGATGGCTGAGTCTTCTTTTGCATGTTAGCTCCTTGGAAATTTGATGTTAGTAATGCACTGCGATGTTCTGCAGGACTTGTGAGCATTTTTATTCCGTTGGTCGATTGGGTTTCCTCTTCTTGCCCAGATTCTTACGCGGCTCTTCCTCGCTGTCATCACTAAATAGCCATTTTGCTGAGCTGCTTCATCGCCGTCATTTTCACGAGTCAGAATTCATGAACATTTAAGAATTTCTTTGTCCATCAAAGCACGAATGCATATGGCATGCTTACAAGTCAGGGCTGGGTTGCCCAGTAAAGAAGAAAATGATGCTGCATGCATGTAGAAGCTGTGCTGCTGAGGCAACAGTGAAGTGATGCAGTGATGAAGACAATGATGATGCAAATGCAGATACTACACCCGCTTCATGTGTTTGTCTAAAATTTACCTTACAAGTTTTCCGTGTTTATGCGGCGTCACCATAGACAGTGTGACATGCCTGCAAAATTTCTACACAAGTCATATTGGGAGTGGCAGGGAGTGAGTTAAAAAGACAACGCGAGTATACCCAGGAATAGTAGGGGTTATGTTTGTTTGCTGTCTCCCGAGTTACCTCTGAAGTGGCAGTGAGAAGGTTAATGCTATTGCATTAGAATGAACAGCCAAGGAAATTTTGTTTCCAAATGAATATGGGAGTTTTATTCAGGCATTTTGCCCTTCTGTTCACACAGATTTGGGGGTCCACGTGCTGCAGTGCATGTGACAAGTCCTCCCCCTATTTTTTCTTCATTTTTTTTTTTTTTTTTTTTTTTTTTTTCAGCAAGGCAGGTATAGGTAGTTGCATCGTTCGGCTTAATATGTGCATACATGCAATTCTTTAAAGGCGTGTGTATCTGCGTTCATGCATGCGTGCGCAGATTAAGTAGATAGCACACAGGACAACTTATATGCTTGATATCCACTTCTGTGCCGTGGATGATGCTGCAGGTTTAACAGAAGCCCGTCATTCATTTCCATTGTCAAAAAGAAAATATTAGGTCTGTCACTAACTGTATGCTTCATATCTGTGCTACATTTGGAATGCTGCGGAAGAGTTCACTCTGTATCAAAAACTTTTGTTTCATATAGACCATCATTGTTTCAGCGAATGCTCATGAAGTGTTATTGTGTTTTCTTTTTTTTTTCTTTTTTTCATATGACCCATGTGCTGTGTGCATCTTTCCTAAGGATTAATTTTAATGAGCCATTTGTAGAAGTGCCTGCACAGTTTTCTTGGATCCCTTATTACCATTCTTATCACCTGGCTGTTGCAAATACTCATCTGTCGACAAAGGCAGCATTATAATCAAAAGATAACTGTAGGCACAATGTGATTGTTCTGCCATGGCTGCTATACCGAAATGCTCTTTGTGTGTTTTTATTCAGTTGCTGTTGCGTGGCACGTATGCATGCATGTTGTGCAATGGCTGAAGAGAAAATAAATATTTTGCTACCTCCTACGAGGTGCTCCTTGTTTGACACCTGTAGAGGTCTTCAGAGAGTAGCATTGGAAATGGCGTGCCACAATAGAGAAAATTGAGGTGGTGGGGGGGGGGAGCAAATAACATCCACGTGGACATTTAATCTGAATTCAGGGAGGGATGTAACTTGCGAGGGAGTCCGTGCAGAATAATTCATCTTAAGTGCATGAAATTTAGTTAAGCACTTTCTTTTGGCTGTCACCTTGAGCCGTTTCTGTAGATTCCTGCGCAGCCCTTTCATTGCTCTTGTAAGGTAGGAGAAAGTGAGCATGACAGAGCTTTGGAGTGCAAAGAATGGCTTGAGATTCTGAATGCATTTCAGTGAAATTGTTGCTGCCAGGTTCATAAACACCCAAAAATGTCTTTCTCAACGATTCTTGTGTATTTGGGAGTTTTCCGAGACTAGCAGTCGGGGAGGGTGGGCTTTGTAACAGGGGAGGAAGAGGGTGGAAGGCAGAAAGATTTTTGCCTCTCAAAATGCTGACAGCTCGCAGAAGCGACAAAGCAAAACAGCCGTGCTGTGCAGTGTGTAGTGTTGCGATAGAGTGTGCCTAATAAATTGAGGATGCGTAATTGAGTAAGTCCACATTTCTACGTACGAGCACCAAGTCCCGTTTGCGCAATGTAAACTAAACCGGGAGAGCCCTCTACAATCAGTGGTGCTTATTTGCCTGCATGAGTTAGTGCCTGGTTCAGATTGTTTGCCTTTAGTAGTATTGCACGCAATTACTGGCGGCAGTATAAACATGCCTGTTGTTCAAGCCATCAGCTATTAGAACCTTTCTTTCCTTGGATGAGCATAACACAAACACCTTGCTAGTTTTATTCTTGTAAGGTGAGCGAAACTAAAAGCTGAGTGAGTTGTTTGCTAGAACTAGCGTAAGGCTCAGTTCATCATCCTTTGGTAGTATTGCATGTAACTGCTGACAGTAATGGTAGGTACACGCACCTGTTGTTCAGGCCATCAGCTGAAGGCTGTCACGGGGAGTGGAAGTTAACACAGTTATTATTTCTCCGAACAGGAGCTGGAGGGAAAAAGTGGTAACTGCGCCGAACTTTGAATGCATTGGTCGTGCTCCAGAGTAGCTCCTTGTTTGGCCTCGTGTCGCGACGGCTGTTGTTTCCCCGGGAGTTTGCTGACCTTTATAGACGAGCGGTTGTGAGGCAGGAGACTGTTGTTTTGAAGGAAGAAAGAGGGGCTGCTGCCTCCACTGGCAAGCTTGGAAAAAGTTGGCTGCCAACTGCTGCTTGCTTCCTGTATGGTACAAAACACCTCATGTTTCTATAGTAGGCTCAGCTACTGCTTGCTCCTCAAAGGCTGCAGAGCTGTGACTGCGTGCGCAATGCGAAATAAATTTAAAAAAAAAAAAACACTAATAGAAAGCGAGCATGTTTACCTCTCTCAGACAGGCAGGGTTGTAACAGAGGAAGTGAGATGATGTCACATTTGGTTTTACTGTAAGCCGTATTTAGCCGTTGGACAGTAGTGTTGGGATCCATGTTAAGACATACCCACTTTGAAGTGTGCATAATGGTGTGCAGTTTTGAATCACGCCATGTATTTGAGGCAGTTTTGCTTTTGATATTTGTCAGATCACTGCTACTGAGAACGTGATGTACTTTTGGAGAATAATGGAGTCCGAGAGTATGGTATGCCTCATCGCTAGACAGGAAAGTTCAAAAACCAGTTGTAAAGTTGTTATTTGTCTGACTTGTAAGCTATGTGCGTTCATCCTATTCTAGCCCTTGAAAAGCAAGCACAAGTGGCCTAACTGGACAGTCACATGATAAGCCTTCATTTTCTTTGGTGTGTTGTTCACAGTACATATATATGTGTAATATACATTTAGTATCTTAATAATGCTGTAAGGCAACGGTATACACCAATCTATTAGACTGACTAGTCACGGGCTTCTCAAACAGCGAGAGGTAAGATCACCATCTCTGAGTGACTTTGGTTCGTTATGATAAGTTGACGTAGAGCACCTTCTCTATGCTTGTCCCAGGGCAAAGTCTTGAACTGCGCTGTTCTGTTTTTGTCCTGTCAAGAAAGTAGCACTAAGGCAGAAGTCTTTAACAGCTCGTGAGTGGCGTCCGCAGAAACTGTGCGCGAGATGTGTCCACAAGATTCTGCAGGATATCGGTGGGGTTCTGTTATATAGTGACCGATAGTTATAGTTAGTGATAGATTATGATAGTCAGTGATGAGAAAAGGAGAGTCTCTCTCTCTCTCTACTCACTCTACCCTTTCTCTTTCCCTTCCATCTCTACGCCTCCCTCACCCTCTTTCCCCTTTTCTTCTAGAGAAAGAGTAGAAACAGCCTCTCTCTCTCTCTCTCTCTCTCTCTCTCTCTCTCTCTCTCTCTCGAGGAATCGGGGGGGGGGGGGGGGGGGTATAGCAGCAGGGCTGCCAAAAGGCTTTCACCTTGCTGCATGTGAGGTCACTTAAGTGCTCCGCTGACAGGAGAGCCTGTGTCATGGTGTTGGTATGCAACCCACCAATGCTTGTGCCGAGCAGCGGAGAACTAGAGTGGTGGCTTTGTCTTTTGGCAGGAGCCTTAGTGAAGGCATGGCCACCAAGCTGGACCGGATGCAGCAGGTGCACCCAGTGTCGGTGCGGGACATCAAGGAGAAGCTGCAGGCGCTCCGCAAGCACACCAGTGCGGGCGCACTCAGCACCTCGCACGCCAGGAGGGCACCTGTCTGCGTGAAACACGGCAACGACGACAACCCCGTGAGTCACCTTCCCCTTACGAACTACTGCCGTTCTTTCACGGCCCAACGTGTACCGATACCCGACTACATTTGGGTCGATTCTCTGTTGTGGTAAACCATAGTTGATCACTCTCGAGCAGAGATGAAATGTAATGAGCTACATACCGAAGAGGGCCTGCTGTGCTGTCAGATGTCTGATTCATGCAGAAATAAAGGCAAAAAACTGGATGGGGCAGCTTTCATCCACCTGCTTCTTCTTCTTCTTCTTTTTCTTTTTTCTTTTTTTTTTTTTTTACGTGCGCCGGAAATATTAGCAAACGTCCAGGTTTGAGATAATTCACAAGCTAGTGTAAAACAGTGGAATGCCTCCAACGACCTCCGGCGCTGCATGGCTATACACAAAAACAATACACACACAAGAGAATTAAAGTGGAATGCCATATCCAGGCCACTGTGAGATTTTCCTCAGACCGCAGTGAATTTAGGGCTTCAAAAGTTGACTACTGGTCAACATTCAGGTTTGCCTTCATTGCTTTCCCTTCCTTCTCTTTCTCTCATTTGCGGTGTCACTTTTCAGCCTGCAATTTCCATTCATTCCATTTTCTTCTTTGTGCATATCAAATAGTGTTTGTAATAACTGGCGATGGTAGTGGTGTTTATTTTACTGGGGTCAAAATGGCTAAGACTTGAGACGCTGGTGAATTTTAACAAAATTTAAGGTGACCGAAATTTGTTCAAAGCTCTTCACTTTGTAATGTTTCGTTGCCTCAGCATAGCTATTGCATACAAAGAAAGAGGTATCATAAACCTAGTTTTGTGTTAAACAGGTGTGGTTACAGCATTGCGGGATGGTGTATCTTTCCAACGGTCCCTCACCTGGGCTCATTCTTATTGCCATTTTTAGTTCGTGTCATCATACTGACCTCTAGGATGGCTTCATTGGCTTTACAGGGATCCTCACAAGGCTTACTGGGATCTGTTTCATTTTCTTGATATACAAAGGGCACCACTGGGGAAGTTCATCATGTCAGACATAAACACGTGCACATTTTTATTGCTCACACATAATTGTAGTAATCTAGGATGCTTGCGAGTGACACTCTGATGGAACAGAGCACATTTAATGAATGAAAGACTGGTTCCACTATTAGCCATAGCTTTCCACGACTTCGTTTTCGACCCCACCAGGATGTCAAAGCATAGGGGAATCAAGGTGCTCCTTGGCGCATCATCTCTCCATATGCACTTCATATGAGGCAGTGGATATTGGGTACATAAAGAAGCAGTTGTAGGAACGAGTGAGCAGCTCGATGCATTGTCGCACACATTGGCGGGTGCACTGGTGGTGCGCAATCAGGATTAACGAGAATTCATTGAAGTGATAAATATGGTGATAAACATGCGTTCCCGCTGTGCTGTGTCACATAGGCGGATGGAAAACCAGCTGAAAGCAAAAACATCTCCCAACCCGAGAGCACGGGGGCCTCTTTTGCCACCAAGAGGCCCAGCCGCAAGCCCTCTCCACCTCCGACCCCTGTTCGGCCCCCCGAAGCTCCGGGCCCTCCCACGAGCATGGCTGAGGACCCTGAGATGACGACACGAACTTCGACCTCACGACACCGATCGACCACTCCCAAAGCCCGCCACACTGTAAGTGTCCCGATAGGCAGGACCATTCACACTGCTCGTTTGGTAAATGTTGGTTGGGCTCTTCTCTTAAGTGTGTGTGTGTATATTTGTCGAGGTTTTTTACGCGTGTGTTTTTACAACTGCGACTGGTCTTGGGCTCTTTTGCATGCCTTCTGTCTGCGTAGGGAGTGATCACCAGAGAGCTTTTTATGTTCTAAATGTTGGATAAAGCATTATGGCATCTATCTACTGTTGCAAGCAAACAATGGGCGGAGAAACTCAGAGAAAGGGGCCTCGTAAAAAGGAAATGCTAAATAAATGAAAAGGCAAGAAAGAGGAGACTTTCTGCTTACAACTACAGCTGCTCCTATCTTTCGGTGATCCTTGTTTGGTGTCTTTTTGTAGCTTGTGCCAAAGGGTATGCCGCAAGGTGAATGGCCGTGTTGAACACACTTCATGCTGTTGTCATTTGACTGTCTGGCTGACTTTCCAGTACAAGGACCTTCTCTTTTCCCAGCTCACGCATGCTTGTTTTCGAAACACGTCATGAGGGGTCACTGACCACCGCTTCGACAGCACACCTGCCTCTTTGGGGCGTTCATTGACACGCTGTTGTCCATTGTGTTAGTGCGTGGCGGTAAGGCGAATTCCTCAGAATTGGCAGCTGTGGCTGCAGTCTCCCTCCTTCCCCCTCACAGTCACAGCTTGCAAAATGCGGAAGCAGTTTGCCTACCTGCCAACACTCCCCTGTCGCTTTATGGTAAGTTAGCGGCTGTTTGAGAATTTGAAACGGGGATAGGTGCTTGGATTGCACATAGATTCGCTAAGTTTTCAAGCCATTTCATACAGCTCAGAGGCTCGGATGACTTCATTGTTTAGATTTAAAAGTGGTTAGCTATTGGCACTGTAGCAAGCATTTAGTGTCATAATTGTTATCCTTCCTTTCACTTGTGGGGTCTGTTGTATATGCATTTGTTTGTTCCTGGTGTACTGTAAACTAGGGGTCATACTGCCGCATCACAAGGCAGTGTGATGTGGACCACCGGCTCCAAAAATTTCAGCCTTTGTTCCGAAAGCGTTTGCCAGCTTTATGAGTAGCCTTTGTCACATCATTCATGTTCTGTTCAAACTAAAACCATCTGAAAGGCCTCGTCCCCAGACAGTGCGCATTCTTTATGAAATGAAAACAAGCATTGGCTCGTTAATCTTCGCAAACTTTGGACAATTGTCATCAGCCTTCACAAGCAAGGTGCCAGACAACCCACCCTCTCTTTCATCTTCAAAACTGCTTTTTTTTTTTTTTTTCCCCCTTTTTTTTTTAGGTATAAGTGACTGATATTTAATAACTCATACCCTTGGAGGAGCTCTCCCTGATGGATTATAAAGTGATGCCAGTGTCGCGTCTGGGTAGAATCAAGCACATGCTGCTTTTATTTTCGACGAAAAATGGGAGGGTGTGGTCTGAGGTTAAGGCATCTGGTTTCTTGTTATTTATTGTTAGTTTACAGCTCCTGGTCCGTGAGGGCCTAACTTTCATCAATGCAGCTTCCATAGCAATATGAGTTGGTGACCCCTGCTGTAAATTATTCAGTGGTTTGCTGGATGCTGACTGGCTAGGGCAAAAAATGATTGTTTAACTAGGTGGCAAATCAATCAGATCAGAAGATAATCAAGTCACTGATAACTCTGCACTTCCTAATTAACACAGCTAATTGATAGAAAAGTGTCCCTACAGAAAATGATTTGTTTTGGGCTCTGTATCCTGTACATCTAAAACCTAAGAGATATATTTAAAACTTGTTGCGATGAAAGTGGATGGTGCTGTGCTTATGTTCTTTAATTGGGCTGTAGTTCCTTTGTATTGTGATTAATGTTCTGTTCTCCGCTTGCTGAATGGGCTATTTTTTAGATTCTTGCTTTACAGCCCTGTGAGGTACTTTACGCCCTTTATTCAAATGCTGTGCTGATCCCTCCCGTTCTTGCTCCCACCTTGTCAGCCTTGACAGTGATGCTCTAATTTGGCAGCAAATTTGGCAGTTTGGAGAATGTTTCACTACTCTGGCTGGAAAAATGTGAAATCTCATGCACCCAGGAGTTATATAGCAACTTTAATTTGGCCCTCACGTGAAAAGAATATTGCTGGACACGAAATTTGAGCCCTGAAACTTCAGAGCATATATAATGTTGTGTGCTGCTTGTATAAAGCCATAACTTTGACTCCTGAATCGCGGTGCACATGAGCCTGAAGAGATATTTAATTTGGTATTTTGAACGTGTACGGTGAGTGAGTGACCTCATCAAGTGTAACACTATGCATGCATAGCACCTGTTCTTCCAAATTCGAAAACATGCTGCAGCTTCATTTCGAAGACATTATTTGTCAAATTTTACTGAAACCAGCATCTATTTTCTTTTCCTGCAACTCTACCTTCCAGAATCACATTGATATTACTGTACGGACTGCACGATGCTTGGCCCAGTAGTGCATAGTTAGACAATATGCGCCCGAGACATAATCCTTTTGGCAGACTTGAGTGCGTCTCCCAGCTGCTTATTGGGGGAGGGCGAATGATTTCTAATTGCATCCTTCTCCTCGCAGTGTGGCACTTCACCGACCCGACGCCGCAGCCCTTCCCCCGGCCAGCACGCACTGGACTGCCCACCGGAGGTGGCCGAGGCAATCCGTCGGCGGGTGCTGCAGGTCCGGCGCGGCGTACGGCTGTACCTGCTCTACCAGCCCGGACCACACTCGTTCCTCATTGCGGCCGACCAACCAGACCATAGGTTCAGGGTGGTCCTGGGACCACAGGTAAGCTGTCGAAAAAAGTGCCTCGCTTGTGGAACCACACTTAGTGAGAGACTAGAATGTTGGTGACCTGTGTACCTGGAAAAAAATGGGGATTATCAGGGATACCATCGAAAATGGGGCCAAGTTAGGGAAGAGGACCGGCTGGAAATATACCACAATGGTCTGCCATGGATTTTGTAGGTCCCATGAGTGGAACATGAAACTTTGGTGATGCCTCATTAATAACTAAACGCAGATGGAATGCATAGACCAGTGAGGAGTTGTGTGATGTGCATACAGTAAGAAAGACAGTGAAACCGCTGTCTGAACGCGTTTTGAGTTATAGAGTGACCATGAATTATACATAATTAAGCTTTTTGCCTTGCTTCAATGTGGGGTTCATTCTATATATATTATGACAATATAACTTATAATTCAGTAAAATATTATTACATGAAAAAGATTGCTTATTGAATAATCATATTTGTTTCTATAAAAAAGCATAAAAACGAGTGCGTGCCACTATCGTATACATTGAAAATCACAAAAATAAACAAAAAAATATTCTGTGTGGGGAGACCGTGAAAACAAGTGGCTTGAAATGCAAACTTTGCCTGAACACGTGAAAATGCATATCTTGACATGCGTGGGAATTTTATTTATTCATCAAATTTTGTGAAAGGAAGCACTAATTTTGTTTTCGTCACCACTCGCAACATTTCAAAGGTCGGGCAGCATGCATGCATCATTGCTGCTGCGGTCACCCGTTTCGACCTGTCGGTACAGCTGCTTCCTTCCCTACAGTGCACCTGGCGTGGCCCGTACCAGCCACCACCCCTGAGTCGTCAAACTGGATTTTTTTTGTTTGTTTGTTTGTTTGTTAGTTAGTTTTTGTCGAGTGCTAAATTGTGCAAAGGAAAGGTACTACAAGTGAATGTAATGCCACTGAAGGTGCAAAGAAAGGGGGGTTGGCTGCACAGGGGGCATTGCAAAGCACTGGTCCGTTCTGTGGGTACAGTGTGCTCCCTAACACATGTCACTATCTAGCTCGCCTGTCTGTATTACCTGTCAATTTTCTCCTCGCCCTTGTTCTTCTCTCAGACCTGCAGCTGCAGCAAAGGACCGCATTGCGTGCACCTGCTTTTTGTGATGCTGAGGGTTCTGCGCTTGGCCGACACAGACGCCCGGCTGTTCAGCAAGACCCTCAAGGAGTTTGAGGTAAACCTGCATTGCTGTGGCTGAAGCTCGTTTGTGTTCACATCAGGTCAGTTGGGCATCTTCGGCTGTGTGTAGCTTTGTGTCTTTTCTGCTTATAAATTATTGCTTTTTCATAACAAAGGCTGGAGTGTTCCTTTGTGACATACTGACGTGAAGATGTAGGCTTATAGGCATGTTTTGCGGAAAACAGCTTCAGCAAAAAAAAAATGGGGTGCATCACTTCGTACGTAGGTGGAAGAGCTTCTGCATGGTTTCTCTGCGTCTCGGCGGAGGTCGTCTCAGCAGTCCGAGAGCTCCCTGGCTGACGACAAGTCGCCCGACGGACCAGCGAAGAATCTGGAGGACAGCAAACCAGGCGAAAAGTCATCAAACACGAGCAGCAGTGGCGATGTGTAAGTCATGTGACACTAATAACATTATGGGCGGGAAAGGGGCAACCTTCCATTTTTTTTTTGTTTCTTTTATTTTTTTAATTGCTATTTACTGCATGCAGAGCACCACACTTTGTTGCACAGTTTGTTTCCCAAGTTCTGTTTTTGCAGGCCTAGTTCAGCTGCCTTCTCTGTTGCTTCTGCTACCCATACTTTGTTTCACACTTAGCGTACAAAGTTGTAGAGGCCACTTAAGTAGCATGCATGCCTCTAAAAGCCTACCATGCTGCCACATTTCTGGAAGCCACTATGGCGCTTATCTGTACTTTGGACGCATGACTGACTACTGCTCCGCGTGCGTATGCAGCCAGCCAGCACAGGAGATCCTGCTAGCATTGGCAAATGTGGTCCTGACTTGTTCGTTCAGTGGGTGAATTCCGAATCTAAGTCAATTTGATTCCTAAATGCTGACTGACCGTGTGTTACCACTACCAGCCAATGGGGGCTCGGATTATGCATCTGGTGTCTTGGGTTTCTTGTGCACGTTTTGAGGAGCACTGTAATTGTTTTGCGAACATGCAGGGAAGGTGATGATGCCAGCACGTGTCCCATCTGCCTGCTGGAGATGTTTGAAGGGGAATCGCTGGTCACCTGCGACAAGGGCTGCGGCAACCAGCTGCACCACTACTGTGCCTCCATATGTGAGTACAACGCACCCATCACACATACTCTCTCATTGCGTACGGACCGTGAATGTCGATATCCTGACCACTTACAAAGTGGAAAAGTAATTTTTTTTTTTTTTTTTACGGGTCTTAAACTGTCAAAGAATGCGCAAATAATGAGGTGCTTTTCACGTTTTCTGAAAAGTCCGCACCAGGACCGCCATGGGACAGTGTATTGCATGTAAGCATTACTGTGGTTCATGCCGGCTTATGGCGAATCGTGTTATAGGGAAAAAAAAAACATTGAGAATAGTAAGTAGTTGGACATCCAAGTCAAATTTGCTTAACATAAAATAGCATCAAAAGGCTCCTAGCCACGCCGGAAGCTTTTTGATCCCAGAGTTCCCCGTAACTCGACAGCGTCTACGTGCTTTTAGACAAGCAATTCAAGCGAGTTAACTCGACCAGACCGCTTATAGGTGAACCGAACAATTGCTTTTTTTTCTTATTCGACAGGCTAAATAAATAGACCAGACTCTGTCGAGTCCATGTATACAAGGCTATTAAGGGGGGACACCCCTCTTAAAACTTTTTTCCTTATTTATGGGTGGATCTGACTGAAACTCGCACCATTAATGTACTTTTGCATGCTGATTTCAAATATCTGATTAGTTTTCTTGTAGATGAAATAGCTTTCAAAATAATCCCTAATTCATGTTCTTCGTTTGGAGGTGAGTTAATTACTAAACACTTTATGGCATGAGGAGAATAGCCCTGCCAGAGTGATCTAGAAGGATCATAGAGTGCCGCTAGTCATGAATTAACGTGGTAGAAGAATTTGAACCAAAGTTACAATAAGTCAAACTTTTATGAATAAAAGCCCAGGTTGGCACCTAAGATTGATAATTAATTCTGTAAATGTTGCCGCATAATAACTGTACATATTTTTGTCCTACGGCACTGTCGAAGGTTTTCTCTTTCTAACAAGACAAGAATGAGAGCTATAGCACAAATAGACTAAGAGATATCTCTCCTCCAAAATTGCAGCACCCTCAAAATTGCAGTTTTGAGAAAACGAGGAAAAACACTTCACAGCATGTAGGTGTAAATTATGTCAATGATTGATATGTCAACAAGATCAGAAACAGGTGGAAAGTGATCTGAAGCGAAAATTAATGGCCTATGCCAATTTGAGCCAAAGTTACGCAATAGGAAACGCTTGAAAGGAAAATTCCATTTGGGTACCGAAGACAACATAACCTTCTCAGAAAATTTTCTTTTGTCGTCACTGCATTTACCTTGGTTTCATGAGACTCGCAGGATTCCCTTTCTAGAAAAAATTTTTTTAAAGCAATAGCAAGAACAGGACCAGAGATATTGATCTTTAAAAAATGCAACACTACCAAAATTGGGGGATTGTCGGAAGCACTCAAGCCTCACGGCATTTAATCAGGAAGGGCAACCCCAAAGACCTCATGCTATTAAAATGCACCAGGAGCATAGTCGGGGTGCATGCTGTCGCGGTGTTTTCTTTTTTCTGTTTTAGCAACGCCAAGCGAAGCCGCCCGCTTCTTTGCAGAACGTACGCTACGGTGCAAGTCCTTTTCTTCAGCTCTCCTGGACCCAGTTGCTGTCACATTTGTACTGCATTCTTGCAGAATTGCTGCTGCTGTATGCTTGCAGCCGGCATTGAAGCGCAGCACAGCTTCTGCTGTGGCTGCTTCCACAGCAAACAGTGATGAGTGCCGCTCTTTGTGGATCAAGGTCCAGATGACCGAGTGGAAGCTTTCGTTCGAGTTCTGGGTCTTCCCCCGAATGCACCTCTGCAGCAGGCTCTTCTCTGATAAACGACTATAAACAGGCAAAAGAGCATCAGCCACATCTCTTGGCAGACTGTAATTGTGCTTTGGTGCAGGCTCCTCTTTTGCCTTTGCAGCGTTGTGGCGGCACCATGACTTCTCACCGGTAGGACACAAACTGTGTTTGGGGCAGTCATCAGTAGATGTGATGTGGTAATATGTCGCCATCACAGCTCGCTGCATGGCATCCACATCACCTACATTTGATCGAAGCGCTCGGCCATAATATATTGCCAGCTTGTCAACTAGATCAGCTGTCAGCCTTCCTCTGCCGCCAAGACTTTGCTTCCCTGCACCCTTGTGTCTCTGCAAGAGGTTGCGCAAAGCTGCTCCCATACGCTTGTGCACGTGATTTATGCAGTCCTCTTTGACTATTTCAATGTAGCCATAGATTGCAGCATCTTTAAGAGCACTGAACGTGCGACTGTCCCCATCGCATAGCATGGTTGTGTAGCGCATGTTGTGGCGCTGCAGAGATCTTTCAAACAGAATTTTGCCAGCCTCTACTTCCATTTGACCAGCCTTGGAGTTGGTGTTTTTTTGGCACTGGTGGCGTGATTTCCAAAGTTCGTAGCCGTCAGTGTTTGGCTTGGGACCAATTTCGCAGCCCAGACAAAAGTTTGACAACACCACATAATCAAGCACGTAACCAGTGAAGAGTTCCACCACGGCACCGACGCCTATATGTGATGAGTGTCCGCGCGTCATCCATGTGCCGTCGTAGCACACGGCAATATTCCCCCTATGCCCAAAACACAAGTCATCGTAGACCTTCGCCACTGCCTGCGCGGCTTGTGCCATAGCGGTCGTGGCGGCTCGGGTAGCAGCGGGTTGCAGTGTGTTCTTCAGATGCCGTTGAAACGTCTTGTTGTGCATCCCGCGCCGCGACAACCCCATCGCCGAAAAGATATCGTTCATTGCTGTCTGGCCGTTACCGGTCGACAGCATTGCTCGACTAGCCAGAATATTCAGCTCAAAAGGATTGCACCTTTTCTCGCCGTCAACCCTCCGCGAGTTCCACTCGGCCGCAATCTCACCGCAGTTGTCGCACAGCACGATCAGTTTTACGGCGAGGCCATAGCTCCGGTCGCTGGTAATTAAACGCACGCATCCACGACACGTTTTGCACCGCACGGCATCCAGAAGGATATTCACAATGCTGAGGTCAATTACCGCATAGGAGGCTGTTCCGTCCGCATCTGACTCTGCGGACGCACCACTTGCATCGGCGAACAGCGCGGTCTTTCGTGCCGCCGCCGGCGTCGATACCAGTCTATCAAGCGTAGCCTGCTCACGGGCACTCACTTGAGTTATGTCACTGTTAGTGACAGGCGCGGTATCAATACGTACACGACTGCAGTCGGCACGAAGAACGGCGCCGTTGTCCAGCGGAATCGGAGAAGCGTCGCCGCCCGCAACGTGATCGTCACACAATCCCGCAGCACTGGCACTTGCTTCTTGCACAGTATGCAACGAAGTCGCATTCTTAACGCGTTTCTTTGGTTGCTTTCGCCCGAACTTGTGCAAAGAGCGGTACTTCTTCGCGCCTGGCATGACTCTCGCGTTGCACTGGCGTGGTCGGCAGAAAGACAAAATGGCGTCACTGGGAGTCCGCATTTCAGGGCTAGCTTGCTGGAACCAACCAAACGACGCCATTTTGATCACGTGCCTTAACCGGCCAATAGTAGCGCGCGCTGCATGCTATCTTTTTGCTTGTTTTTTATGGGGAAGGCGGAGCGCACAGGGTTGCTTTCCGAAAGAAAAAATAAGCCGAAAGCGCGCGCTTTCGAACGAGACCAAAATCGCCGCGGTGGAGCGCGTAGTTCTCATGCGCCGGGCGATCGAAATTGGGTGTCGTTTGTCCACAATTTAAAGGGCAGTGGGTGTGGTACTGCATTTTTTAATCGCTATAACTTCATAAATAAGCGGGGTATAAGGATGAAAATTTGCGTGCAGATGCGGAATGGTGCGAGGAATACGAAAATGAAAAAATTGAAAATCCGATTTTCAGGCCGATTTTCGGTGCCAAAGAGCCGTGTCCCCCCTTAAGGGATGGGCCTCTGAGCCTTGGCTTTCTTTTTTCCATCTTGCCGCTGCAGGGGTCCAGCAATGTAGCCGCAATGGAGAGCCTGTGGTCTGCCCTCTGTGTCGATGCCGCTGGCAGAGTGACCAGTCGCCTTCCCCACCACTTGTTGCTAAGTAAGACCTTGTGACCATCCAGTCTCTGCATAACACCAAGGAATCTGGTCAGCTAAGGGGTG
Source organism: Amblyomma maculatum (assembly GCF_055883805.1). Classification (NCBI taxonomy): domain Eukaryota; kingdom Metazoa; phylum Arthropoda; class Arachnida; order Ixodida; family Ixodidae; genus Amblyomma; species Amblyomma maculatum. Next base: position 119,995,089 of record NC_139351.1, on the reverse strand, counting down.
CGCAATTAGTGAGGAAAATATATAGTGAGAAAAGAAGGGAATTGCAAAGCCACCTTGCTCTGTATACTTAGCTACATGAGAAGCTGTAAGTGTAATAAGTTTACAAACCAAACATGTCTTTTAGCTCTTTTGTGCAAGTCATGGATGACTGAGAATGTGTGTTTCTTGTTACTAGCCTAGATTCATTTCACCGAGGGCCTAACTGTCTGTTTGCCTCACGCTGTCTTTAAAACTGGATTCCAAGAGAAGGTAAGCATAAGCAGGGCTGTCTGAGTGTTTTAGGTGGGTGAATGAGATAAGGCAAGATTTTGATAAATAAGATTTGCGGGGATAACATGGCCGCAGCTGGCAAAAAACCAGGTTAATTGGAGATATGCAGAGAGGCTTTTGTCCTGTAGTGGGGAGTGTCGGCCTGATGACAGTGAATTGACATCCAGGAAGCCGCTGCAGCCAGAAGAAGATGACGATGTCCCGTTACCACCATGTCCACTGCACTGCCTCCTGCGGCGTGCGTCGGACGTGAGCCCGCTCCCTCGGCCAGTGGGCACGCCATCGTGCTCGTCGTCGACAGCGCCACCTCTGGTGATGCAGTTCTTTGGCACCGAGGTGGCCCAGTGCCTCATGTCGAACGTCTGGTCCGAGCGGGAAGCCGCAGTTGTGGAAGTTGAGGCTCAGGTATGGCGCACTGTTTCTTTCTTGTCTTGCGTATTTGCAGCTTGAAGCTCATTGAGGAGGGTGATGTTGGCACCCTGCTGTCAAGTGGGCGCCAGTATTCATGCGCAGCAGCAGAATGTCATCATTTTTTGCTACCACGAAGGAATGTTTAATGAATTAAATTAAACGCCCGACTTTCTCAGCCACAAAGATGTCTTTAGCTACCAATCAGGAATCAGCTGGAAGGGCACAGAATCGCTTTCTTCACTGAAAACAAAAGGTTGCAAGAAGTTGTTTTTAGTGATCCCTTTTTACACCGAGAACAAAACAATTGTGTGGTGTTCTTGGTGGCCCTTGAATTCAAGCAAGTAGTGCAGGGGCAGAGTCGTGGAGTGCAATGTTTTTTTTTCTTTCAGGTGACGCACGCCCTCCGGCTGGCCGCTTCCAAGCCCATGTGCCTTGAGCCATGGGGCGGAGTGGAGGCTGTGCAGGCCGCCTGCTGCCGAGTGATTGCGCTGGCCATCGCCGACCCCGTCTATCGCGTCTACGTCACAGCTCTGGTGAGTGCAGCTCCGCATTATTTGAGGGAGCGATACTTCCAAGTAAGTTGGTGCGATGAGACTCGAAAAAATTGAAGCACACCTCGAAAAAAACAGGAGGCACGTAATTGGGACGTGTGTTTGCCACCTGTGTGTCTCTTGTCCTTCTCATGTCTGTGGCCTCTGTTGCTTTATACCGTATTTACTCGCATAATGATCGCACTCGTAATGATCGCACCCCTGAATTTTGAGGTCAAAATTCCATTTTTTAAATTCCCCGCGTAATGATCGCACCCCGAACATGGAGCCGCCTGGTGGTTGATCTGCAGTCATCCCGCAGCGAATGCATTCCAACGAGTTCCCAACCTAGTCTAGTAACGTTGGAGTTCCCATGATTCCATGCTTTGCGGCGTTCGCCATTTTGCAATTCGGCATCGTCGTAGCGTGCTTTGTGTTTTTGTGCGAGTTTACGCCATTTCACCATGGGGCGGTATGCCAGTTACACCGCCGCGTTCAAGCTCAAGGCTGTCGACTATGCACTGGAGCATGGCAACCGTGCTGCTGGTAGGCATTTCGGCGTGGACGAAATGAGGATACGCTATTGGAAGAAGCAGCGCGAGAAGCTGATGGCTACGAACAAGACACGGCGGGCTTTCCGTGGACCCAAAACGAGCAAGTTCCCTCGTGTTGAGGAGGCGGTCCTAGAATACGTGAGGGACCTGCGCAAGGATGGTTGTACAGTGTCATTAGAAATGATACAGACGCAGGCGCGCACAACTGCCAGGAAGCTGGGAATCACCGCAAAGGATTTCCGCGCTAGCTCCGGTTGGACGACTCGCTTTATGCGACGGAATGGACTTTCCCTGAGGCGGCGGACGTCGTGCCAGCGGCTCCCAGCCCCGTATGAAAGCAAAGTGATAGACTTCCATCACTTCGTCACTAGACTTCGCGAAAAATGCGGTTACCTCATGTCGCAAATTGGAAACGCCGATCAAACTCCACTGACGTTCGGCATGCCCCGGAATACAACTGTGAACGAGAAGGGTGCTCGGAGCATCCTCGTGAAGACGTCTGGCGCAGAAAAACAGCGATGCACAGTCATGCTTGCTGTGACGGCCGACGGGCGGAAGCTGCCACCATACGTGATCTTCAAACGGAAGACTATTCCGAAGGGAAACTTTCCCCGTGGCATCCATATACGTGCACGGATGAAAGGGTGGATGACTGCAGACCTGATGGTCGACTGGATCAAGACTGGGGAAGAAGACCAGGAGCATTTCTGCTTCCCTTGCTTCTGGTTTTGGACAGTTTTAGGGGTCACCTTGTGGACAGCGTGCGTGCCAAGCTGAAAGAGCTGCGCACGGACATTGCAGTCATTCCTGGCGGCCTGACTTCGCTGCTGCAGCCTCTCGACGTGTCTTTGAACAAACCGTTCAAGGACAACGTTCGACGACCTTATGCTGAGTGGATGGCGATGGGCCAGCATGATTTGACGCCGAGCGGAAAGATTAGAAGGCCATCCGTGGAGATGCTGTGCTCGTGGATCACAGAAGCGTGGAGCAGTATCCCCGACGAGGTAGTGGCTAAGAGTTTTAAGAAGACAGGCATATCTAACGCTTTGGATGGAACGGAAGATGACTTCCTGTGGGATTGTGAAGATGCTCCCAGCGACGACACTGCCGTTTCCGATGAGTCAGGCAGCAGTGAAAGCGAGGATGGCGAGGATTCAGACTTTGATTAGAGTACTGACGAAAAAAAATAAATGGGCATTGTGCACTCCATGTGATGCTTAATGTGCGTGTTTATTGCGAAGGTAAGCATTACTCAGCTTTTATTTTTGGTTGTAATCGAGATATATGTTCTAAGACGTCTGACCTGCAACTTGTTTGCGTTTTCGGTGCTCAAAAATTTTTTGTAGAAAATTTACCCCGCGTAATGATCGCACCCCGAAATTTGCGTCAGTATTTAAAAAAAAAAAGTGCGATCATTATGCGAGTAAATACGGTAAATTATTTCTAGTCAAATTGAACATCTCATTCATCGTTAGCAACCTCATGGACAGCAATTTCAGTCCAGAACTTTACTGCATTATGACAGTCGGGCAGCAATGCTGCACTGGCAGCAGTTACCACTGAGCTCTGTACATAGATAATTTAGCTGGGCTTATAAAGTTATAAAGTTGGTGTTATAAAGTGGATTATAAAGTGAAGCTATAAAGTGATAAGCAGCTTCGTTGCATTTTTTGTGCTTTTTGCCATTTTTGTAAGAAGTTGTGGGCTTCTTTACGGGGCTGCGGCTCCGCTCTCAGAGCAAACAACGCTCCGCTAGCTCAGACCACAGTGGTGGCCTCAAGCACAACACGAACACCGAGAACCAAAGGGTAAACCGGTTTAATGGTTTTTCTTGGCCGTGCACGCGCGATCAACCAATTCTATTCACCTGATGAGAGTCCCTCGTTTCCGGACGCGTCCGCTCAGCTGGTCTGTCCGGTCCGCTCTGTCAAGGTGGCACACCACCACACCCACACACAGCGCACGCCTCCCTCGCCACAGCAGTCGAGGGAGAGAGGGGGAAAGAGGCTGTCACGTGATGTGAAGAGGAGAGGCCGCGCCTCACCCTCGTCGCCGCGTCGTAGCCAGGAGGGGAAGGAGCGGTGATATGTGCCTTCCCTCAAAGTATGGCAGATATGTTGAAGGTGCCACCACAATTTGACGTATTTCCATCTCCTCCGCCCATCTTCTTCGGGTCAATGCTTGCCGTATCAGTTCTCATCTTTTTTGTTTAGCAAGGTATGCTGTGGCTTTGTACACATGCTGTTCTAAGCACCACACACTTTTCCATCTTATATCAGGAGTCACGTCTGAAAGGCGTCCGATTTCGCATCCTCCTACACTTCCTAGCTTGAAACTTTGACGTGGCACTTCTTGTGGAGCTCACGCACCTCATACCGCAGTATACCAAGGGGCGCACAGGGTACACTTGCGTGTGTTTTATTTGTATCTTGGAAATGGCCTTTATATCGGTGTTGCCAAAATATAACACTGTGGGGTGCTTTCTATGCCCTCCTCCTCGAACAGCGCTGCTTCAAGTCCATGCTCGTGCACAGCCCGTGTGCAATCCTGGAAGATCTGCGGACCTTGCAGAACCGAGTGCGAAACATCGTGCGAGCAGTGCTCTTCAAGTGTGTCCATGGCGGAAACAAGTGAGCACTTTCCTTTGCTTCTTCGCACAAAGGTGTAAGTTCGTTTCTCTGTCGCGGTTGCCGCGCTTTCCTGAAGGCTGAAAAGAGACATCCGTGCGCTGAAAAATTGAAAAATTGCATTTCGCAGAGCCCTATATGGCCGTATTATGTAACTTGTGGCTTCCGCACTCCAGTGAGTCTCAAACCTTTAAACGTAAGTCTGGCAGAAAGTTCTTTTTAATTGCATCGCCAGTTTTGCGCTGGTCAAGGGAGCACGCCTAAGATTGCGCAAAATGTAGCAAGTGTTTATAGGACCTTCGAGTGCATTTCAGCCAATTGTTGTGTATTTATTTTTTCCCCCTCCTGTTCTCCTTGTATATTCAAGAGTTGAACGGGCTAAAATGATTGGGTACACTTGTGTAATCAAATGTGCATCGGTCGTTAAAAACAAGCATTTTGCATGAACTTGGATCTCTTACATCACCATCAAAAATGTGAATAAAACCTTCGGTTGGGTATTTTTGACAGACTTGCTTGGAACGAACAGAGAGCCATACTGTGCTATTTTTATGTGATGAATGTGCTTTTTTTTTTTTTTTTTTCCTGTGTACTACTAAACAGAAAAACTGCTTGGTTGCAGTGATCATTTGTGTCTTGTTTGATTTGAATAGCACTGTAGCAGTTTTTCACAGGCTCTTATTTGGATAACGCTCTAAGGTGGGACAGAAATGGCCAAAGGGCCTTGTTCGTTTAGTTCCTTAGGCTTACGGTAATGTTTTTGAGACAAAGGCTCCATTGTTTTTGTGCCTGTTTTGTCTGAGTGCGTATAGCACTCTATGTTTTTATTGCTATTTATTTTTCAGTATCATAAGCTGATATCGTGAGTCTAGCCTGTAACTGTGAACTATTACGCAAGAGCTTTGTTGACAACTGAACAAACTAACCTCTATTTCCAGGATTGTGTTTCAAAGGTCAGGTTTAGTTTCTCTCTCTCTTTCTGGTTTTTGAAGTGTCATTCTGCATTTACAGGAGAAGCCGTCAGCTTAGCCTGGCAACCCTGGCAGAACTAGCAAGGGGACAAATGGGTGCGCTCTCCGTGGGCAGTCTCACGCAGCATCCAGGTAAGGGGCAGTTTTTTTGTGTCCCATTCCTCACGAGTGCCAGCACTTCAAATTTCATATTTATGAGTATTCAGATTTCATTGTTCTTTTTTTAAGGCCTCCTTTCTCACCTATTCATCTAGCTTTTGTTGTGCTTGCCCCCCCGAGATGCTCTCCGGGGATTGCGGGCTGGCATTGTTTTGTTCTGTTTGTCTGTGGATTGCCCATTTTAAAACTTTCATGCAGTAGCGTTAAAGGCCCCATTCCACAGAAAATCTGGCATTGACAGTGTAGTGAATGAAGCTATGGCTTCTTCTTTGAGATGGGAGGGTGTGATAAGAGTCAAGCTTTCTGGGATATTTGAATCCCAAGTCATACGCTCAACTCCTAGGCCATGCAGGCATAATTGTACACCTTCTTTAAAGAGCAGAGTTTTTTTTATCTATGTCAGGTGTTCTTTCATATAATATGTTAGCCTACAGCTGAGTACTAACAGCAGTCTAGTAAGTGTGCGTGATATTATAGATGCACAAATTAAAGGATTAGTGATTGAGTGAGCAGCAAAGTGCATGTGTGCAAATGAGGACCCACTAGAGGATCCATGGCTCCCACAGATGGAAGCCATTAATGCTGTCGTGTCATACCTTTAAAGGCACTCCTTAAGTGTCTGACAAAGTTTTAGCAACCTCTCATGTCTCCTTGCAGCGGTTTTTTGCATGAAAAATCAAATTTTTGTAGATGGTCAGTGTTGCTTTCGCAACACACTATGGGATCAATCAAGCTGCTGGTATTTTATGTTTCTCTCACTTTCCCTGCTTCTTTCCCACACCAAGAATTGAATGTTACTCTTAAGTAGCGCTTTTGCCCGCACACGGCCCTATCTTGTCCATGAGCGGTCTTTTATTTTTTTTTTCGTGCAATATCATGTTTTATCACCCCGGAAACTCTTGTCACCTTCCAGCCCCGGATGGCTTGGGAGCAGATTTCTTGCTGGACGTGGTGCTGTCGGAAGGCAAGCTGACCCCTTCGTGGCAAGGGCTGCTCAGTCAGGTGCTGGTGCTGGGTCGGCTGGTCGAAGAGTTCCCGCGCCTGCTGACTTCGCCCATCGCCATCACGGGCACCATCAACGCAGAGTCGCTCGTTGCCATTGACCTGGCCGTGCGCGCGGTGCGTGTGTTATTTTTTCAACTTCTCAACAAGGCGCCAGAGTGCTCTTCTCAGTCTTTGTAGTGTGAGGTCAGAATAAGAAATTGGAGTGTCATACAGCCATGGCTGGTACAGGGCTGGGCCAACATGAGGACTTTGAGAGAGGCCTTTGATGTGCAATGAGTGTAACTTGGCAGATGATGATAGCGATGACAGGAACGATGATCTCAAACTCAGCATTTCGGGAGTGTGCGGGGTAAAACAACTCCAACCTTGTTTGATCTCGAGCTAATGGTGGCGTCATACAAAATCGCATCATCAAACACGCCAGTCACAGGTTCTGGAAATTGGCGATACCATCATGGGGGCAGGATTCACTGTTCTTCATTCTGTCTGCGGCAGGTGGGGCACAGTCACGTGACGGTGGTTCGCCAAGGGCGGGACCTCCTGGTAGGCCTGGCCCGCCTGTGCGGTCGCTGCCCGACATCGGTGGCCCGCATCTGGGACGGCGTGGCTGCCTTACAGGGACCCCAGCGCCCCCAGCTGGTGCGCCGCGTGGGCGCGGCGCTGCAGGAGGCGCGCGGGAGCCGCCTGCTGCTGGATGCTGCCCGATCCCCCTCTGTCGAAAGGCAGCAGGTGTGTTGACTCGCATAACAGACAGCACGGCATTGTCCTCTTACGCCGTGTCTTGAGGACTGTATTAATCCAGGTCAGAAGCCTTGCACAGGTGTACGGCTGTTGTATTCTTATTTGAACAATAACACAACATTAATGTGAAGTTGGCTTAACAGTTGTGAGAAGGGTTACAGGAGCTTCATGAACTTTGTAAAGGTACCTAGTTCTCTTTACACATGTTCATTGCTATTTTGCTGTAGTAGTCGTTTGTAACTTGATCGTAGTTAAAGGGGAAGGCATCCAAATCATGAACACTTTGTATGATAAGTGATGTGCTCGCTTCTGGTGTTACCCCGTGGACATTCATACCTTGATGGTGGCAAAATTGCAGGAAGAGCACCTTGTCCGCGAACAGCTGCTGCACACCAAGAGGAGCTGGGCTGGGAAGGACGAAGATGACTGCTTCGTAGGACACGGATCCGTGCAGCCAGCGCACAGCCCATCGCGTTCGGCTGCCGCCTTCCAACTGCCGCCGCCCACCATTGATCCCGCCCTCTTTGGTCAGCTGGTCCCTACGGAGACGCAAGTGGCATGCCAGGTGTGTGTCCTGGGCCATATCACTGGAATGCTGTAGTATGCCATTACCGCATTGCTGTTATGGCCATGCGTCGGGATCTTTTGAGCGTACCATGTTTACATGAACATAACAGATCTCAATATATCTTTCTATATTTTTCTGCTTCCCCCTCAGGATACTTGACCTTTTTTGCCAGATTTGCAAGCAACTAGGAGATTGCAAAGTTTTAATCTCCTTGAGAGTGTGCAACACACCATTGGGTAGAGAGAGGGTGGCTATAGACGTGGAAAGACAATGGCATTGGCCATTCAGAAAAAAGGCATTTAAGGAGTTGATTGGATCTGGGAGAATAGAAAAGAATGAGTACAAGTCTGGGCTGCAGGGGGCAGCAATGACAGTCTTGGGCAATGAAAACTAAACAAAAACAACGTTCGTCAGCAGTGTTTGGCTTGTTCGCCTGTCGAGCGAAACTAGGCGACAACACAGCATGCACTTAACAGCGACTGAACGTTATTTAAAATCTTCCATGCTTGTGAACAGCACTTAGGAAGAAAAAAAAAAAAAGAGTTTCTTTTCATCGCTTTGTTGTATGCTGCAGTAGTACAGCGCCTTGCTAGCTGTCGGGCAGGGTGCCATTAATTGACACCAGCTATGATGGGGCTGCATGGTTCTCCCCTCGTGCTCAGGAGTCGCCCACATGAGTGGCTATGGCAGCAGAGGAGCTTCACCCAAGTTGATTTTTTTTTTTCAATGTGTCAAGGAGTTCGCCAAACGTTCTCGCAGAAGTTTTCATTCTGTGTAACCAGGCGGCAGAAGCTTGTTTCCGGACAGTTCGTGCGGAAGCGGTGTGACAGGGCTGCTAGCAGTATGCGAACACGCTGTTTTCTGGACAGAGTTGACTAACTGTTTCCGCGGTGCGAACCGGGCCCTTACGCATGGTGTAGAAACAAGCACAACAAAGGTGCTAACCAGAAATAGTGTGTTTTAGAAAGCAAGCTCTATACCATGCTGACGAATTGGTGTCACCTGATGTGTCTCAAGAAACCAAGAGCATTGTTTGAAAGTTTGTTACACAACTGCTCTGTGGGCAGCTAAATTGGAACGAAGGTGATCCTTTCAAATGCGGGGAGTGCTTGTGCAAACCTTGTTCATTTGGTATCTGCCCACTTGACCAACAACTATTTCCAACTAGCAGCGGATGTAGTACCCAAAATTGGTGGATGTTTGTGTGGGCTGCTGTCAAAACGCAAATGTTGCCTTTTTCCTGGAAGTGCAGCGTTTGCCTTTTGTCATTTTTTCCACAGAATTCGAGCAAAGAAATCTGGTGGCAGAGGGAATTAAGCCATTAAGAATTGTTGCAGGAAACTCTACGGTAAATGGTCGCTGATTGTTTATCTCACTGTGCTGCTTCTCTCACTTCACCGCAAACACTTTTGCACAGCGAAATTCATGATCCGTTCGATCGCGTTTCGTCACAGAGCAAGTCCGTCGATGCACCCCTGCCGCGGGGGAAATGTGCTGCAGCCGGCGTGGAACAGAGGCTCCCCAACAGCCAGCACTCGTCGGGCCGGTCATCGTGGTCTTCGGCAGCTTCTTCATCCGAGAACAAGTTTGTTGCCACAGTGGCCGAGACACCACCTGTAGCGCCACCTCCGCCTCCTGTGCGAGGCAGGCCCAGCTTCCTTCCTCTCCGCCGGCTTTACTCTTCGCTGACGTCCTTGGGCCAAGGCCAGTCTTCGGCACAGACTACACCTGGCAGCGCAGTCACCTCACCCGTATCCTTCAGCCGTGAGATCGCCGCTTTGCCAGCAGTTCGGGCCTCATCCAAGAAGGGGACAGTCAGCAACCTAGGTGAGCCAGCTGCATTTTTGCTGTTCTGTTTGCTTGTTGCAGTTTAAGTGGGGCAGGGAGCAAATTGTAAAACCGGTACAAACTGTCTGCTGGGCTGCCTAAACGAATAGCTAAACCCTGCAAGCATGAAAGTCCCACTTCGAAAGTGCCTACAAATCTTTCAATGGAATAGTCAACATTTTGAGTGTTCTGGAAAGTGCACTTCTTTTGTGGGCGTCGTTACTACCGTAAAAACCCGCATATAATATGAGGTTTTTTTTCTTCCCGGGTTTTATCATTCTTGGTTTCTATCTCTTATTACGTGCGGATCTGAACAAATTTCAGCCTAAATTTACAGTACAGGTCTCATTATTATTGAGCGCCATCAGCATCAAGCTTTCAGTGAGAGGAGGTCCCACGTAGCGGTGCCGTCAGTCGACTGTTTTGATGGTTTTGGTTTCCCCATGCTGTAACGCATTTAGAGGTACCGAACAAGAGTTTCTACGGAGCGATGTCTCTCGCAAGGAACTCTCAGCAGACAAAACATTGGATGATGACGCAAGAGTGGATGGAGAGAAACGTACACAGCAAACCGAGGGTCAGCGTAAGAAAGACCCCGAAAGGGGGGATCCAAGAGATTTCTGGGAGCAGCGGAAGTGCCGCCGCAGTCGGGAAAGCAGCAACTTGCATGTGGTTGCAATAAATTCTGCTGAACGTGAACTGAGAAGCCGGTAAAAGCGTAAGAAAGAAATGACAGGAAGAAAGACAAGTGCCCACAGTGGCGGTGGGAACTGAAGTTTTCTTTCCCAAAGCGCAATGTGTATTCCATGAAGCCGTTAACGCTTTTCGGTGAGAGTTAAGACACACTCACAAAGTAGGGCGACAAAAGAAAGGCGACGTACGAACCCGCAACCGGGACCGGGCGTCCGCCCTGGAAGCGCTTCCGTCTCATGCTCCTGGTTTTCGTCCTTGCTGCGCTGCCGAACTGCCACATTTTGCACACTAGGCGGTCCGCATGTCGGCTTCGCTTTGAGTCAACGATGCAGCCTTGACAAGGTCTGAGCGCTTCGTAGTCGGCTAGCCGTCGTTCTAAACTGTACTTCAGGTTGCAGTGTTTGTTTTATAGGAACACATAAAAACGGCGCCAAGATGGGATGTTCGATAGCCCTCTGCATAGCAGCTTGCCAACTTCACTCCCTTGCTTCCTTACAGAAAGAGTACAAGGCAAAAAAAAGAAAGAATCAGAAGAACGGAAAGGCAGGAAGGTAACTAGGCAAAAACATGCAAAGCATCAGGAGCCTGTAACCCTCAACTTGAGTCTGGCTTTTGACATGGCGGGAGTTAAACGCAAAAGAACGGAGCTGAATGTAGGCACGAAGAAATTTGTGAATACAAGCGGCAAAAGTCATCTCAGTCAATCCAAGCCGCGGGGGACTAGTATCGACAGCTCAGCTGTTTCCTCGCCTCAGGAGAATCTCAAGCAGCTACTTAGCGGCTACTTTGCTCAGTGACGAGGCCATTTTGGAAGTGGCGGTGAGTAGAGAATCAGACGCTGATTCATCGGCCAGTGAGGAGTTCGTGCTAGAAAGTTTGACCAACACAAAGCCCACCATCACGGGTGTCATGGTAAGCGGGTCGCTTCAGACTGCACTACAATTTTTTAAAGACAGCAATGACAAGGATAATGTACTCAAAATTGCCGGTGTTCTGTGAAATTTTGAGTCCAGTGTCCAGTGCACACCGTTATGTACAAAAGCAGTCGTTAATTCCAATTCTTTTTGATCGATAAAATCCTTTTTGTTTTTATTCATGACTCATTATTATGGATGACTCGCTTTATGGACAGTTTTGGTCGGAAACCAAAGTGTCCATATTAACGAGGCACGACTGTATAGCTATAGTGCTATAGTTATAGCTATATTATATTATAGGATAATATATGCGGGTCCGTATTATACGCAGGTTTTTATGGCAATTGAAAGTAACATTTCTCCTGCAGCACAAGCAAACCTATTATGAAGGTTTGAAAGCTTTGAAGCAATCTCTGGATTGCGCATGATTGATGCCTTGCCTTCCTTCCTCTGCAGGACTGCCCACAGTGCCCAAAAAAGGCTCTGGAAACAAGGTGGCGCACTTGGAGAGGACAAGTTCCGAGGATGCTGTGGACAATGAGTTCATCATATTCAAGTCTGTGGTAAGTTTACTCGCGCCTGTTGTCGTCATAAACCTTAACAGTGAAGTCTGTGATTGATGCGCTGTAGCCAGGAAATAAGTGTAGCTTTTTAAGCATAGCTTTCTCGGGATGAAGGCACCAGACTCAAGTAGGCTTCCATCAGGTTGAGACCTTTTGTGGAGAGGGTAAACAAATCAGCAAAAAGTTCCTTCTGTGGAAGAAACGAAAGCCATGGTATATATTTTATACACAAGGGGGTATTGCATGTCCGCTAATAATTGGGAGCGTTGTTAGGATGTTTGAGGCAGTTGCAGCGTCTGCTACAACAGACGTAGTCGCAGTGTGTGCACAGGATGGTGCTAGGCATGGGATGGCGTCAGAAAGGCTGGACAAGGCGGTAGAGTAGTATGGTGGTCCCGGTATGTGGAATTCATGGTTGGGCTGGAGGGGATGGAAGCTAGGACATGCGAGGTTAACCTTAGCACCTCTTGAAAGTTGCTGATGTCTGCTGGTGATAAAGAGTTTAAGAGCCCATGAGGTAGAGGAAGGAAGTCTACTGGTCGTGGCAGCCTCATGTGTTGGAGGAGTCAAAGATGTTACTGCCAGAACGGACATCCGAAAAAGCAGGCAAGCCTGGAGTGTGTAAGATGAAGATTTGTTTGTAAAATAGTAAGAGAAACTTTGTTCCTTTCCTCCTTTTCAGCCAGGGCTGCCCATCTCGTTTGGTGTGGATGCGAAGAGTGGCTGCGGCACCTGCTATGTCGAGGGCCAGCACTGGCTGCGAGGCCCCCTGCTGGGCGCCGGGGCGTTCAGCTCGTGCTACCAGGCTGTCGACCGCAGCACGGGCACCCTGATGGCAGTCAAGCAGCTGCCTTTCTGTCGCACGTGCCACCACGATGACAAGGAGACGGCCGAGATCATGGGCGGCGTCTGGGACGAGATCCAGATGATGGCGCGCCTCGACCACCCGCACGTGCTCCCCATGCTAGGGGCCACCAAGCACCAGGACCACTACAATGTCTTCCTCGAATGGATGGCCGGTGAGCACCAGCGCCCAGTTCAGAATCGTACTGATTGGTCTTGCGCCATTGTGGCTTGTGCAGTGCGGCACATAGTACGTCTTTGCATTGCGCCATGACATTAGACTGTCTACGAATGCACTGTCAGAGAGACTGAACAGATGCTGAAGCTCTCGTTGTTTTACAGTGACGGCTGTATAGAGCACATTTCCTGTTTCTGTGGTGGCGGTGTTGGCATAACCTGAAGGAAAAACAAATTGTCCCCAGGAAAGTAACACCGCATGCCGCGATACACGGATTTGTGGCGTCCTTAAACTAGTGCAGGTGCTGTTTATGTCTCTGCATAGCAGGTACCATGCGATGGCAAATCGAATGGCGCAATCAGCACCATGAGCAGGGTTCAGCACTGTAGTATTGGATAATGCAGCCACTATGGTAACATATTACCCTTGCTATATACCTTGCTTGTCCTGCTGCATTTGCTGTACAGTTATAGTTCTTTAGTTAATTTATTCATAGTGTGACAGTGTTGAAACTGCAGTCAACGACAGAATTTTCGGACATGCCCGATATTCCGGACGTCTTCGCGGCACTGCCACGAGCCCCATAGAATCAATGTATAAGGGCATCTGAAATTTCGGACGCTCGAACCCCCCCGCCATCCAATTTTTTGGACTTTTTGACGCGACGGAAGGTCTGAAACCGCAACTGTGTCATACAAAGCCGCCATTTTGGCTATCTCCCAGTCTGCGTACCATGTCACAGCTTTGAACAACTAGCCGTACTAGCTGTACCTAGCCATCACACATCGATTTGGTCTGGCCACACTGGCTATGTTTACCATCGCCTCTTCCGGAGTTTTCGGAAGCGCCGTCGACGCCGTGACCGTTTCGCCTTTTCATTGCGCAGACTCATCGCAGACCACATGGTGTTTTTTCGCTACGCTGGTGCATGGTTTTGCTACGTATTGTGTCAAGTGTGCTCTGCGACGCTAGGCTTAGGTGCTTCGACACTTCGCAACAAGAGGATTTTGCTTGCCCGCAATGGCCCCCACTCCTCGCCGTCCTCGCCAATGGCATCGAAGCATGGAAAACAGTCATCATCATCATCATCATCAGCCTGATTATACCCACTGCAGGACGAAGGCCTCTCCCATATTTCTCCACTTAACCCGGTTCTGTGCTAGCTGCATCCACTTGACCCCTGCGAACTTCTTAATCTCATCCGCCCACCTAACTTTCTGCCGCCCCCTGCTACGCTTTCCTTCCCTTGGAATCCAGTTTGTTACCCTCAGCGACCATCGGTTATCCTCTCTTCGCACTACATGTCCTGCCCATGTCCATTTCTTCTTAATTTCTACTAGAATGTCGGTAACTTGAGTTATTTCTCTGACCCACTCTGCACGCTTTCTATCTCTTAATGTTACCCCTACCATTTTTCGTTCCAAAGCCCTCTGGGTTATGGAACGAAACGCTCCATAGCAAAGACCGCAAGGTGGAACTCGCGCAATAAAAAAGCTAGCGGAATGGGAGCCTTTGTGAATGCACCAATGGTGACATCTCCTTCCTGTATTTCCCCGCGGGCGGCTGCGTCTGAGTGAGAGACCATTTTCCGGGTCCCGCCAAGTCCGAAAAAACGGTCGGCGACTGTATTGGTCATGAAAGAGTACACATTCCTGTGGAGCTCGCAACGGTTCCTGACTGATATTCGAAATATCACGCAAGTCCAATTTATTGGAGTTTGAAAAATTTATTGGCTACTGTTTGCAGGCTCGATAGATCTGGAATGAACAGCAGTAAATTTACTTCTCTTCATGGCTTGTTTTGTGAAGGAGCATTTGTTCTTCATTTAAACGGCCTGTATTCATATTTGAAACCAAAAGTTTGGTTCAGTTCTCGGCCTAAAAGCTTACATGTTACACTTTTTCTTATTTTTCTCTAGTTTGTTTAGTAACTTTTGTAAAGGTCTACTACAGTATTCATCACATTGGGACAGAAGGCACACGAGCAGCCCGTATTCATATTTGAAACCAATTTAAGAAGTTTGGTTCAGTTCTCGGCCTAAAATCTTACGTGTTACATATTTTTTTTTCTCCTGTTTATTTAATAACTTGTAACGATATACTAATCTTAATCGCTTTTGGACAGAAGGCATTCGAGCACGCTATTATAGGAGTCTCACCCGGCACAAGGGGGACGAAACGCATTTACTACTCTGCCTATTGACCGGCAAGCGTCTTGTGACTGCCCAGGTGGCTCGGTGGCTTCCATGCTGGACCGGTACGGGCCATTCCCGGAGGCCATGATCCTGCGCTACACGTACCAGACTCTCAGTGGCCTGGCGTACCTGCACGAGAATCACATTCTGCACAGGGATCTCAAAGGTGGGCTGCTGCTCTTATTACCATACCTTTACCGCTTATTGCCTTTGCCAGAACCTGAGCAGGCCGAACATATCCTGTTTTGGTTGGTCCAGCTTGTTGGGCCAAATATTTTTGCGCTCATTTTGAGGAGGTGTGTGTTTAAAGTTGTTTGATTGATCGTTCAATCAGTCAGAAGTTGTATTGAGCGGATGCTTTAATGCGCGTCGCAATGGTTGACGTTGCCACCACGCCTCCACCGCTTGTTGCTTTTGTGCTCTGCGGTCCTCCATCTGTTAGCCATTCTTCCCATGCTTCACTTTCTTTCCACGTTTAAATGCCACCCTGTACGTTTGGCCACAAGGTCTTTGAAACGCTGTCTTTTCCAAGTGGCTTGCCACAATCTTGTGACGAAAACCATTTTAGCCATCTTCAATAGCCGAGGAAAAAATATTCCTGCGCAGTTGTGCTTCGTTAATGTGAACACTTTGGTTCTTTAGCGAAATTGTCTGTAAAGTCGGAGTTTTGGAACGTCCGAAATTTGGAATAGCATTTGCTATTGTATCTTCACTTTCTTTCCACGTTTAAATGCCACCCTGTACGTTTGGCCACAAGGTCTTTGAAACGCTGTCTTTTCCTAGTGGCTTGCCACAATCTTGTGACGAAAACCGTTTTAGCCATCTTCAATAGCCGAGGAAAAAATATTCCTGCACAGTTGTGCTTCGTTAATGTGAACACTTTGGTTCTTTAGCGAAATTGTCTGTAAAGTCGGAGTTTTGGAACGTCCGAAATTTGGAATAGCATTTGCTATTGTATCCTATTCACATGACATTTTTCACTGTTTGGCCTATTGCCACATAGTGGTGACAATGTCGTTGGCAACAAAAGAGGATAGTGTAGTGCTCAAAGGAACTTTTTACTGGGCTGACTTGCGCCCCCAGAAGAACTAAGCGGCGACGACAGCAGCAAGCGTGCTCAGCAGTCGTCTATTACTGCCTGTCGCACCCGCCGACACTCAATTTAAAAAAGGTGAAGAAACATTTAGATAAAGCCGCAAACGGTGACCAGCAGAGCCTGAAACATTGTAGAAACACACGCAAGTGGCTAGAATCCTTCAAGATACTGCATCTTGGCACATCTTGCGCAACAAAATGATAAAGCGGCGTCTCGCGACAACGAGCATGACAAACCAAGAGTACAGAATTGATCTGCGTGCTGGTACGATCACAGTAATAAGGGCATATACCGGCGGCTGTCGAAAAAAAAAACATATAGATTTCAATGGTTTACTGCGCTATTCGCAAATAGTTTGATTAGTAAACGAAGTGTGGTTCACGGGCCTCCTAAAGTTCAGAGATTATGAATTTTCACTTGATTTAAACTGGTAGCTCCAAATGGTGGCATTTTGCACTTGTTACACGCTTAGGAGCAGCTCCTTCCTTGTAGAAGTGATTGAGGCAAAAGCCTACACGATAATGTGCCCCATAGCCATCGAGAGCCACATCCACAGAGCCACTTCATGCTCGGCACCTGGACTTCCCACTTCATTTCAGCGGGGCAAGTGTGGCTAAAAATGCATGTTGACATGTCACTCTAATCGATTATGAGCAGTTGCAAGAATAATAATAATAACTTGTTCTTAGGAAGAGAAAGGCACAGTATCTGTCACACTTGTGTCTGTCCTGAACCGCACCGTAAGGGAAGGGAGCAAGGTGGGAGTGAAAATAGAAAGAGAGAAAATGGAAAGAGAGAAAGCGGAGTCGTAGTGGAGGGCTACGGAGTAATTTCAGGATTCAGTATAGCGCATTTCAAGAGATGAATACAGACAGAAAGAAGGACACATTCTTCTTTTTCAGCTGTGTCCAAAGAATGGGAAGAAAGAAGGAATGCGTCCTGAGAAATCATATCAGCTAGCCCGCCTTCAAGTTCTTTTAAAAGCAAGGAGAAATATTTCTGATAAGTTATTTTTGAATAATAGGGTGCATGCGTGCATCATTTCCTTTTACGCAAGTCGTTTTAGGAGCTGCAGGGAGCGAGTGATGCCCATGATTGGGTGTTTCGATGCTGCCAGAGTGCCGCTTCCGGAGCTAGCAGCCATACCTTTATTCGCGCTGGGAGCAGTGTGGCATTTCGGCCGGATAGCCACCATGGTGTAGTACCTTGTCTCTTGTTCGTAAACATCCGCGATGAGAAGCTGCCCACTCTTTTTTTCACTCTCCGGCAGAGTTGTGACTGTGCAAGAGTGTCAATCCACTCTCTTGTTGTGGTAGATGATTCGCTTGAAGGAAAAGGCGGCCGTCCTTCCAGGTGCCAACCTTCTTGTGGACAGCACGGGACGACAGCTGAAGATTGCCGACTTTGGGTCGGCCAGTCGTCTTCAGAGCAAGTCGACCCTGGCTGGGGAATTTCAGGGTCAGCTCTTGGGCACCATTGCCTTCATGGCGCCCGAGGTGAGCCTTCCTTCTTTCTCCTTTTGCTTTTTTCAGCATGCACTCCGCAGTATTTACCACGAAGAATAATTAAATCCATGATTCCTGCAGAATCCCATTTGGCGAGGGAAGTTCATAGTGATTGCCACAAAACGTACGCTCGCCGGAACGTTTAAAAAAAAATGTATTAACGTTCGAGTGTCCATACAGATGCCTCGGATTGCGATTGCCTTGTGATCAAGGAGCTCTCTTCTGTATTAGTTAAAGATCACACATTGGTGTCGCAGATAGGCAATGAAGAATTAAAGTATAGAACAACTTGTCTCAAAGGTTATGCATCAACTGTTTGTCTATTGGTCTTGCCACTTGGCAGTGTAGTTACATTGTTATATTAGTACTTGCCAAAGGGCTGAGTACGAACTTCACTTCCCGATTTCTTTGGTCGGTCAGTTTCACTTATGAGCTCATTTCAATCATCTCGTTTTGAGAGACCGTTCTTCAAGGTGCCGCAGCTATGTAGATAGCCGCCTAATTCTCCTCGCACTATCTTGTCACGTGCCACTATAGTGGAGCTTTATGCAGCTAATGCAGTCAGGTTGGTGGATGGATGCCACTTTGCTGCTTGTTTGTGTAGGTTTTACGAGGGGAGAACTACGGACGGTCCTGCGACATCTGGAGCGTTGGCTGCGTGCTGATTGAGATGGCCACCGGCACGCACCCTTGGGAAGACTGCAAAGTACTCAATCACCTGGCACTCATATACCGGGTGAGGGTTCCTTTTGCGTGCGAACTTGCTAGTGGACATAGGAGTAGATTCAAGTGATGCGACACGGAGCCCGCTTTTTGACCGATGTGCACCAAAGCCAAGGGAACTGGAGCGGAACCTTACCACTGTCTACCTGCTCTAATGAATGCTCTAATGCTCTGTGCGGCTTGAGCACAGTCGCAACAAATCACACACTTGGCCATCATTGAATTAATGTATTTGGTAACCAGCCCTTTAGCAACCAATAGGAGCTTACCACGTATCAAGCAGTCAAAGCGTCAGCTTGATTAGCAGTGTCGCTGATGCTGCTCTGTGGCGTAACACATTTTTGGCCAATGGGAAAAGCTGTTATCTGGTTACAGATTCTGTTTGCTGGTACAGCATTCTTGACGGCTCTTTGCAGTAGCAAAAGTGGCGTTCTGCCTGTGAGGCTCCTGAAGCAGCTGCCGCAGTTCTAGCGTAGAGTGCAAGATCCCTGTTGTGGAAGAACTATTTGGAATCTGCATGAAAAAAAAAAATTAAGATAAAGAAAGAACCTAGCATCAGTCATAAGCTCCATGTGAGCCGTGCAGCCATATAGAGGCTGACTGTTGTGAACGGGTCTGCCCAGATCTCGTGTGCCCAGTCTCCGCCACCAGTCCCCAAGGGCCTGAGCCTCAGGACGCAGCACTTGGCTCTGCAGTGTCTGCAGCTTCGCTCCGAAGACCGCCCACCAGCCTTCGACCTGCTCTCCCATCCCGCCTTCAAGGAAGCCGGCCTCCACTCGGCCACCCAGGAGCCGTGAGGGCCTCTCGTTGCGAGAGCATCGAGGACCACTCTGGTTTTTGGAGATTGGATGCATGCATTTTCACAGCTGACCCCGAGTGACTCTGTTTTAGTAGCGTTGCAAATGCCATGTGACTTCCCTTTTCCCCGTGAACGTTTGCTGTCCTGTGTACCTCTGTTTACTTTCACTGCAAATCATTTAAAAAAAGAGAGCTGTTCCTTTACTAGCGCATCTTTGTCTCCTGTCTCTCTTGACTAACTTACTCTAGGGACACTATTGTTGAAAATGTCCCAGGCCTTGTCTTGATGCATGTGCTAAAGCGAGAATCCTATTTTACGTTCGCCAGCTCCGGACAACCTTTGTTCACCCTGGTAGCCATCGCAGTCGCACTTGAGAAGGCACCTCGGGACTTTTTGTAATAACTGCTTAACAGTTCACACGCCTATTTTTCATCTAACAAGATCTTTTTGAGATTTGCTGCGTCACCTACTGTCACACTGCACGTGCCTGTCGTAATGCCAGCATTATGACCCTGGGACAAACCGCTCACCCTCGTTTGCTTGTTTCGAGAAATCGCCAAGGAGCGCTCTAACGTGGTCACATATATTGCGTTGTGCCGTCTTTCTCCTCGCCAAACTTTGTGTGTTCGTGTGCTCCCTTGTCACTCGGGACGGTCAGCTGAGGTTGATGCAAAAGCACCGCAGCAGCGTGTTGATGGTTGAGGTTTTCTTTACCTCAGGCAAAATGGGGACAAAAAGTCGAGATCTTCTCAACATTTTCAAGAGGGGACTCTCAACACAACACAGCTGCCTGCCCTGCTTTCTTTTTTCTCCTCTTCCTCTACATGTTTTTTTTTTTGTTTTGTTTTCTTTTTTTTTCCTGTCTTCTCTACCTCAACGTAACTGGTGCCGTTCTGTTCCCGCTATCTTTTGCATATCGTCGTGTTCGCTGTCTCAAAAGCGCGCGGCAGGACTGAATGCAGCCGCCAGACTGCAACAAAATATTTGCCACCTCAAATTGTTCTGCGCAGTCAATGACTTCTTTACAAATTCAGTTGCTAATTGGGAAATACAGATAAGCCGAAATTGTGGCGGCAAATGCCTGGATTGGCGGTCAATTAAATTTGACAGCCAAACTTAAGATTGGGCCAGGAGACAAAACGGGAAGATGGCAGAAAAAAAAAAAAAAAAAAAGAAATGTGAAGGATGGCAAAGTGTCTTCAGTCCTGCCCATGACATACCTGTTATCTGTCAAAGTGTGTGCCAAAAGATGTATACTTTGTGAGAGAAGAAAAAGGGAAAAAGACAAAAAAAAGAGAACTGTACTTAAATGTCGCATGTATTGTCATGCATCCTAGCATGCGTGTGTTCGGCTTTCGCTGTTGCTGCAGGCTGCCTCGGGTCTTCCGATTTGCAGGCAAAGCAGTGGAAAAGCTTTCTCTTTTATTTTTACTTTAATCCTTGTTTATCGCTGCTGGCAACCCCGCCATATTATATCCTGCGGGTCTGAGAGAACAGCAGCTGGGAAGTCTTTGCGCCGACGGCACTGTCTGGCCTTTTGTAGTGCAGGCACTCGTTTCTCTCGTTCGGAAATGGCAAAAAAATAAGGAAGCCTGTATTTGTCAGATAAAGAAAAAAGGGGGTCAGAGACAAACATCTTCATCTCGGTTTGTTGGTTCACGCACTTGCCACCACGTGGCATTTTCCTTAAAAAGTACCGCAGTGCAAACCTTTTTGGTGTCTTCCTCGGGCGGCATTGATTTATGGAACGACTATAGTTATTAAAATCTCGCGCAAAAAGCCTTTAGCTTTGGTATTCCTCTTATTGGTGTTCTTATTGACATCCGGTGCAAAAAGTAGCAAAGAAACAAGTAGCACCATTTCTTTGTTTTTACGGTCTCCGGCCAGTGGTAGCATTCAAGGTGCATCAATTTCAAGCGAGGGTATTATAAACTTCACTTGTTCACTGTGCATATAGGTATCTGAAGCACAAGATGACATTTGCTGCGAATTCTTTCGTGCGTTCGATTGTACAATCTGTGCCAGAGCTGCGATCTGTACGCAGCCGTTCTTTTGTTGTGCACACACCGCAGTCAGGAGTACACTGGAATACGCTTACATGTAGGAGCTTGCCTGTGGCACTTTTATTGGTCATACACACTATTTTTGTGTGGATTTGGTGCATTTCATATGCAGGTTGTCGTTTTCATAATATATATTATTTTACCGTGACCTGTTATAGGGGTCGCACGAATTGTGATTGGACACGTTGGCAGGATGTTTTCTTTTTTTTTTTCGGTGTGTGTGATTCACGGAGCTTTCGTACGCGAGTGCAAAAAATGAAACGACCGAGGTCGTAGTTGGTGAAGTTTAGAGAGACTCGTTAAAGCCGTTTTTGTTTTTCTTTTCTTCTTTTTATTTTTAGTGAAATTTTGCCATATTGTGCTGGTCACTTCTGCTCCTTCAAAAATGTCGTCACATGCGTTGTGTTGTTTGTGACTCAAAGTGTGCAGATACCTATGCAGAAAAGAGGCACGCTGCACATACATTACTTGTTCAGATCATTGAACCCTCTCATTTTGCTGGTCATGCACCGGTTCCAAAACCATTGTCATCACATTGCAATTTGTCATCTCATATGTGTCATACCATTTTTGCCTCATTTGGATTTTTTTTTTTTCATATTGTATTGCTTATTTTTATTCGCCGTCACCAAAGGAACCGGCAAAACCTTTTGTCATGGGCTACCAACCAGTTTGTGTGTTGTTCATCTATTTATTTATTTTGCTCACAAGTGGTCCTTTGGCAGAAAAAAAAAAAATCTTGCGCCACCTGTGAAGGGTTATTATGTTTAGGTGTCTGTGCCTCACCATGACTTGCTCATGCACTAAGCACCATATGAGGGCGTTTTCATGCACTACAGGAGGACAGGTTACATGTCTGCAAAGTTAAGCTCTAGTTTGTCACTAAACTATAGTCCTGCTGCAGACTTTGTTAAAGAGCAGCAGTTTTGAAAGAAAAAAAAAAATGACAGACTGTCGGTCGGTTAGTGCATGTGCCTTTGCACGTAGGGGTTTTTTGGGGTTTGAGGGGAATCCTGGGGACCATTTTAAACTTGGGACCACAATAAAGCAAGCAAAAAAAAAAAGATTTTTTCCAATGCAACTCTATGATGCAGCACTTGTGTATTCTTTTCACATATTTATCATTTTATTTGTGCTTTTTCTATAAATCACCCAGTGTTTGTAACACAATGAGTTATTTAAATAACCTGACCTCCGAGGTAATCAGGTAAATTTTTTGTCCTTTTTTTTTCTAACAAGATTTGTGTTTAAAATGGGTAGTGTCGACAGCTTAAGGCTGTTTTTACTGTGTAATATGGCTCGGGCAGATCACATACTTTTTTTCCTTTCATTGGAAGCATCCTTTCTAAACCTTAGTGTCATGTAGTAGTAGTTATATAATGCAATCATCCTGTGATGACCTTTTCTTTTTGTACCACCTTGGGAAAAAAAAAAGCATTAGCCTTAGTGTAACAGACGCACACAACAAACTGCATTCGGCGCATCCATCTCATCTTCCTCGCACGATGTTGTTGTCTACGGCAATTGGTTTAAGGAATATAGTTGAAAAGTTAGTGGAAATCAAAAAAAGCTGAATATAGACCTATAGCATAGCCCTTATCGTTGCCACTTACCGCAGCTACCAGATGCCGGTTTGCGCGCACAGGTGGCATCAGGTGTCATCTGCATGCGTGCCTTGTCGTCTGTTGGGCATGGCAAGGGGTGACGGGATGCACTATTTTAAGTCTCTAATCTTCTATCGTGCGGGTTGATTTCTTTTAGAACGACCGTGAAAACTATGCCCGTCGGCCTGGAAGAGAAAAAAAAAAGATCAGAAATTGCATTTATTCTGTGTGGGTGCAACTAGTATATCGTGGTAAATTATTGAAAACAGTGACTTTTTTTTTTTCTTTTGCTTTCAAGAAGTGGTGGTGTTTTTCTGTTTTTTTTTTCTCTCCCTTTCCAAGAGATTAGTACCTGAAAATCATTGACAGTGCCTTATGTCCTTCGTCTGCCATGAAGTGTGATCGTGAAGCAGTATTTTTATATAACTCAATTGCATTTGTTGATCTTTATGGCTTTTTTTTTTTTTTACTGTGCATGCACATATTGTAGCCTTTATACAATGTTGCATACTTTACACTGCTCTCACTATACTGAGAGGCCATAACGTGTTTGTTGCGTTTGTGCCAATTAAAATTCGAAAGCATTTTAAAAGACGTTCCTTATCTGTCTTTCTTTGCATGTTACATAGCACAGTGCAAATTTACATTCTTGGTTCATGAAATACATGACTGCATTTGGCCAGCAACAGTGTTCTTTAGCTATTAGCTTGATGTATAGAATTGTACCAGTGTTTATTAAATTTCAAGCTGACCACATCTTATGTCTGCAAAGTCTATCCCACCGTTTTACTATAAAAAATTATGGGGGATGCTTGGAAATTTCGTCTGTCTGGACATTTCGTTTAACTTGATAGTTGCTGCAGCTTCATCCATAGCCGCTTCCTACTGACGGCAGTTACGAGCGCCATTTCGAGCTGCTCTAGCCTCTCCTGCTGTGGCGTACTTTCTCAATCTTTCCTGCCCGTCAATAAGGCCCAGTCGGTTGTCACCCGTAGCAATGTGGAAAGAAGCTCTGAGCTCATGTGGCAACGTATTCTAAGACAGGCAAGCGTGCTGCCACTGTTTCCTGAAAGTTCTATGGGCACCATCGTTGACATTTCCCTCCTCCTACCCTGCGCTGTGGCACCGCTGGCATTTCCCTCGGATCTCCAGTTGCGCTCTGTCACCCTTTGTCAGAACCCTCCTCCTGCTCAGTTGTATCCCCTTCCCATCATGATCTGCTTTTCTGCACCTTGCAATGCAACCTTGAAACGTACAGGCATGCGACCAGGGAGCCACTCAGCTCGACATGGGTCGCTTTCTCGAGTTGGCCTTGTTCGGAACTAGGCTTGTCAGCCTTAGCTGTTCACCAGCAACAAGAAGCCAGATGTGAAACTTATTCCCGCTCATTTTAGCTGCGGCATTGATTGGTTCAACGGTTTGCGACTGGCAGTCATAAGGATGGAAAATAAAGCAGTTCTCGACTGGCCTGTGACTCACTTTTCGACCAAATCTGTTCCACAACCTCCGCAATCGCGATGCCGCCACAGGAGTGGATTGCATCGCGCGGCGCCCTATTGTCCGGGTAGGACCCTCACCTAGGGCACAAATGCTCCCTCAGACCCCACTTGGCCATGGGAGGGGGGATGGGGGGTACCGGAGGTGAATGATGATGGGCTGATGAGCTGTGTAAGACTGGGGCACGGCACTTTCGGGTGTCAAGTCTCCATCTCACCACGGTCGCGTAACGCCTCGCGAGGCGTATGTTTTCTCTACGCTACGGGCCAGGGCCAGGCGTCCGTCGCCCGCGCGGAGTGTATAGGGCCGCCGCACGATGCCGCCACAGGAGTGGGTTGCATAATGTACAAAGCTCCCCCTGTCCTTTCTTCCTATCGCTCCCCTCTCTACTTCTTCTCGCTATCCTATCCCTATCCCCTTTTCCTTCCCGCCGGCCGCAGCTCAAGTGCTTCAGTTTTTTAGATAGCAGTTGCCGCGGCCGGCAATACTTTTTTCCTTCTTTTTCAATCAACCACTACCAATCAATCAATCAACCACTACCACCAGTGGGTTGCATCAAATGCGAAAACGGCCTGCAGCGCCAACGAGGCGGACCAACATGATCACGCGAATGTCACCAAGGAAGACCATTCCCTGTAGTGGAATCATATTGACATAAAAAGTGTTCCACCAGTAACCGAAAAAAATCACAGACGGCCGACACCAAATCTCTAAGAATTTCCGCTCTACTAGGATGCGATGTTCCCGCTGCAAGTAAAACCAGACCTCGTTCCGGGCCTTTGCATAGAAGGAGGTCCCTTTTTTCCTTCATGGAGGCGCGGAACCCTGCTGCTGTATGCGGCCGCGCAGCGTACGTGCGTTCCACGAGCAGGTGCTCATCACGAGTAAATTTTTTCCATATATGAACAGTGATTTCTGATGTCTTTTTTTTTTTTCGTTTTTTTTTTCGTTTTGATTATTTGTCACCGCTCATATGTCAATGTGTAATACAACTTTTTTAAACATAATTTTGTTATTCCCTGTACTAATGTAGTTCTTTCCTTGTATAGCAGAAGGACGAACTGGTTAATGGCGGCGACTGACAACGGATTTAGGTATCGCACAGTCTGGTACGGTACACCCAGTAGCTGGAACACGACGGATGAGCGTTTCAGGAAAAAAACACTGCGGAAACATCTACAGTGTCCTCTCCACTGCCATAGTTAGTCGCAAGCTGGTCCGTGTAAACACTGGAGCCTTAATGGGGAGGAATCACGCCACTGAACAGTAAAAAAAGTTTTAATTCAAGATAATTTCATCGGCAACGATAATCCAAATGCTAACAAAGCTCAATTCGTAACATGCTGTAACTCAACGTCAAGCTGAAAAACACAGTTAAATGAACAAAATAAGTTTGCAAACTCGCATGATGTAATACGCGGGTCCTTCGAGATCCATTTCATGTTTGCGTTCAAAGCGCGTACACTGTCGTGCTGCTTGCGACTTTTTTTGAATACCAGCATTCTGAACGCTTTGCCTCGTCCACGCGTAAAAAGAAGGTTTAGTTAATGTTTGTTAAACCGAGGTGGACTCGCAAAAGCGCGATTTAATTCGCTTTATGTATTTTTAATTTTTTACTCTAAATATCGATTTGGTTACGCTTTAGTATATACACACCTTACGCAACGTGCTCACTTTGCGACGTCTTGTCTCCCGTTCCAACTCGGCCCGGCCCGCTTCTTTGGCCGAGACCGTACAAGGACCCGGCTCACTTGTCATCTTGGCTATTCCTGGCATGGATCTGACGTGCCGTAGCGGTGCGCATATGCAGGCAGCCATGGCGCGCAGCAAGATGCCAGTCGCATCGCGTCGGGACTGAGTCACTGTCGGTGCAATACGAGCAAGACAATCCTATTGTCCGGCTAATCGTTACTGCAGAAATTGCATTGTGAGAAGGAGATAGCACTAGCGGAATCACGGCGTTACAGTAATCTAAATAATAATAATTAGAAACGAAAGCGCGGTATCTGTCACACTTGTTCTGTGGACACCTGACCGCGCCGTAAGGGGAGGGCGGAAGATCGAGAGAAAGCAGAAAGAGAGAAAGGTGCGTAGGTGGATGGCTACGGAGTAATCTCGACCACATGGGGCTCACCCAGCCGTGGTGGTGCACTGGTAATACGCCCGATTACTGTGCAGGAGTGCCCGGGCTCGATCCCGACCGCCGGCGGCTGTCTCGATGGAGGTGAAACGAATTGAAGTCCGTGTGCTGTGCGATGTTGCGACTGTAGGAAGAAGAGAAAATGCACAGGCCTGCTACTGGCTCTGTAGCTGAGCTACCTCCCTTTGATTATTTATAGGAAGGGAAAGGTGCGGTAACTGTCTCACTTGTTTTCTGTGGACACCTCAACCGCGCCGCAAGGGAAGGGAGTAAGGTGGGAGTGAAAGTGGAAACAGAAAGAGGAGCCGTAATGGAGGGCTACGGAGTAATTTCGACCACCTGGGGACCTTTAGTGCGCTGACATCGCACAGCACACGGATGCCTCTTCGTTTCGCCTCCATCGAAACGCAGCCGCCGAGGTCGGGTTCGAACCCGGGTACTCCGGCACAGTATTCGGGCGTCTTACTACACCACCCTGGCGGGGCCACCTCCGCTGCCTCGTGTGGACAAAAGAGAAAATAGAGACGAAAAAATTTAGAGCACTGTGGAATCTACACTGCATAAATGCGAAAGCTAGAGTTTTGAGACTGCATACGGTGCATTACGTTTGCTCTCATCATTATTATCAACTAAATGCACCGCCATTATCAAAGCTACAGTCATACAGCTGTATAACGCCACAGCACCTGTGGCGCCCCTGGCGGAGAGAGCGGGAGTTAGGCCGCCGTTCATGCGTACCGCCGTCTCTCACGGACGTTGTTGTTGTGGCTGTAGGAAGGAAAAGACAATGGACGGGCCTGCTACTGGCTCTGTAGCTGAGCCACCTCCGCTGCCTCGTGCAGACAGAAGAGAAAATAGAGAAGAAAGAAAAAGAAGAGGGAGATAAAGACGCGCGCCACAACAAGGGCCGTCGTCCACCACCGAAACGGTGGCGGGTGCAATGACGGCCTACAACAGATAAAAATTCTGCAGACGGACGGCGCGAGTTGGTCGCCCAGCTTTGAGGCGTGACGTCATAACACCTGTGGCGCTCCTGGCGGAGAGAGTGGGAGTTAGGTCGCCGTTCATGCGCACCGCCGTCTCTCACGGACGGCGCGAGTTGGTCGCCCAGCTTTGAGGCGTGACGTCACACAGATGTCATTTCATGTGCACCGCCGTTGCACCGCAAAGGATTGAAAGTGAAAGTAAAAAACTGATTGATTTATAGAAAGGGAAAGGCGCCGCAACTGTCTCACTTGTTCTCTGTGGGCACCTCAACCGCACCGTAAGGGAAGGAAGGAAGGTGGGAGTGAAAGCGGAAAGAGGAGCCGTAGTGGAGGGCTGCGGAGTAATTTCGACCACCTGGGGATCTTTAACGTGTGCTGACATCGCACAGCACACGGACGCCTCTTCGTTTCGCCTCCATGAAAGCGATTTTTTTTATTTACTTATAGGAAAGGAAAGGCGAGGTAACTGTCTCACTTGTTTTGTGTGGACACCGCAACCGCGCCGTAAGGAAAGGTGGGAGTGAAAGTGGAAAGAGAGAAAGAGGAGCCGTAGTGGAGGGCTACGGAGTAATTTCGACCACCTGGAGATCTTTAACGTGCGCTGACATCGCACAGCATGCTGTGCGATGTCAGCGCACGTTAAAGATCCGTATTGCTTTCGCAATAAAAGAAGAGGGAGAGAAAGACGCTCGTCGTAACAACCGTCGCCCACCACCGAAGCGGTGGCAGGTGCAACGACGGTCTACAACAGATAGAAATCCGGTGGCAAGCTAGCCCCCGCCGCAAGCGGCGGCGACCAACTAGTCCCAGCCCCATAGGACCAGGAGCAGCTAGCCACCCCTCCTCCTCCTTCGCTGTGCGATGTCAGTACATATTAGATCCCCAAGCGGTCGAAATTATTCCGGAGCCCTCCATTACGGCACCCCTTTCTCTCCTTCCGTTTTCACTCTCACCTCCCCCCCCCTTCCCTTACGGCGCAGTTCAGGTGTCCACAGAACAAGTGTGGACAGGTGTCCACAGAACAAATACAGCACCTTTTCTTTCCTGTGAACCAATTATTGCACTGCATTGGTTCGCCGATTGGGGTAATGCCGGCCCTGCTCAGTGCAGCATCATACGTTAGAAGTGAGCAAATCTGAGTGTTGCGATCTCAGTTTCCTAGCATTCCGGTATATCCGCTGCTGCAGGCATCACTTTTGGAGGAGAGGCGAATACTGGGTACGCCGACAGTCATTTTTCAATATACCCCCTTTTCTGGATGCATTTGTATCTAAACGCAGACGACATGGCCAGGCGCTGCACGATTGGTCGGCGGTTTCCGCGACGTCACCATGTTGTATAGCACGTGTTTGACGTCAGCAGTGTCATGTGGATTAACCATCTTTGAAATGGATACATGAGAGACTGCATGTGGTCCTTGGCGGTAGTTATCGAAGGGCGCACCAAACGGCTTGAACAACAGCGGGCGAGAAGACAGCGACGACGTCATCTATATCCAGCACCTATACAAGAAAAATTTAACTACGCCAAACTAGTGCTTTCGCACGTTATACCAGGTTTATGGCCATGTTCAAAACATTGCAGTTTTTTTATACTGGTGCCTACCAAAAATGACTACCGCTTCTCCTCCAACTGTAATATAAATTTATACATTGAAGGAGCCTGTCGGCGGCGGCGGATTTCGCTCGCTCTCGCCGCCGAATTCTCTAGTGTGAACATGGCGTTGCTTTCAAGACAGCGGTCGCTGGCCGTCTTCCGGAACACTGAACCACTGCGTGATTACAAACCACTTTCGACATTTTATTGAAGATATTGGTCACATTCTTGGTAGGAGAGTGCAACTGCCTCAGGGTGCTTGAATATTCGCGAAGAATGCGAGTGGCGACGCCTTCAGGTGCTTGGTAAAAAGCGCCCGTGCTACGCGCTGCAGTCCCAACAATTAAGTGCCACACCACGTAATAGCTAGCATATAGAAGACACATTTCGGACGCATGCAGAGAACAGGTACGACAGCACATGCATCGAACAACACTCAAACTCACAGCTTCGGTGAATACATTATAGTTGGCATATTTTATATTTACTGCATACATAAGCGACGTACAGCAAAAAAAAATTGCCAATACTCAGTGTAAGCACATACAAGGAATTTTCTTGATCCTTGCAGCACCTAATTCTTTTCGTGACTCGTAATCGTTATGGATATTGCTAAACAATGGGAAAATACACTTCAGAAAAGACTAGTAAGAAGGTGAAACAATGATCGATCTGTTTCAGGAGGGAAGCGGTCCCACAAATTCAGCCTGCGGCGCAGATGTGAACCGCTGCTGCGTAAACGACTTCGATTTCGGTCGCAACTCGAGCAGCATGTTCTCAAGGTTGCCGACGGCACTGTCGGACGTGAGCAGCACCTGGTGCCCGGGGATCCTGGAGTTTCGGTGAAGCGAGGCCGCAGTGACCTCAGTCGCATCCAGGCAACGTTTACTTGGTGCAAATGTCAGGTCAGCCACGACGACGTCGCCAGACGCCAGCTCCAGCGGTTGGTGACAGCCGCTGGGTTCCGCTACCAAGAGCAGGGGCTTTTCGCAGCCCCGAGGAGAGCTGGATAGGTCGGAGATCACGGCCTTCGGGCTCCGTCGACCAGGCTGAGCCACTGCTTTGGTCCTCGGAGCGTCCTCGTTCGTGTGGGAGGGACGAGATGCACCGGGTACATTGGTCGCAGGCACTGGAGGTAAACAACGTTCAAGTAACCTTGGGGTAAACTCTTCGGGGACTATAGAATATCGCGGCGCGTAGATCAGTCGCGGCTAAGAGGGACAAAGCACCACGAGCTGGCTGGTCAATACCGATGAGTGTGTGTTTATGGCACGAGCATGATGAGCGTGACCAAACAATACGTCATACACTAACCCGGGGATCGATAGAGAAGCGAGGCCGCTCGACAGGAAGGCTGTGCGCTATCGAGCGGTCGTAGATGGCACCACCGAGAGTATAGAAGCCGAACTCACGTTGGCCACGTGGTCCTTAAGGTGCCCTGGGTGTCCTTCTGCTTAACTAGTCCGAAAGCATTAATGTAAGCATAATATAACATATGCACTAATATATTGCAGAGTCGAGTCAAAATATTGCAATGATTGTAGCAGTATAGTGAGACATTTTATTACAAAAAGAGTAGAAGTGCCTGAATCCTGATTGGCCAGCTATATATTGTGAAGTCACAGTTCACGTATTGCGCGGGTAATCCAAACAAAGACTGTATAATAAGTCAGGAGGTCTTGATTTCAAAAGTGCTTTCGCACATTATCATCGACTGAACTAGGATAAACCTCGGATAAATTTAGTGAAAGCGCATCACTTACAGGTGAAACCCAACCAAGAATGTTGTGGTTTGCATATGCCGAGCTGGGACGAAAAATACTGTCGGAACGAATTTCAACCTAGGAATTTTTGCGGGAGTTAAGTCTCGGGCGCGGAACGTATACTGTTTTTCGATGGAGACGAAAAGCAAGGCGCCCGTGTGCTGTGCGATGTCAGTGCGTGCATTGAACCCCAAGTGGTCGAGTGTCCGGAGCCCTCCATTACGGCATCTCTCATAACCTGAGTCAATTTGGGGCGTTATATCTCATAAACAAAACCAAGCCAAACCTTTTGACGACGTAGGGACGCAGTGACTCGAAGGCGTCCATTTTTCTGCCTGGCCGAAGGACGGGCGGCGGGAGGTTCGTGCGGAGGAGCTCGATTGGCTGAATTGCCTCGGCAGCTGCCAGGAGTTTAGGGGTTGCGGTTCCTCAAAGTCGTCGGGTGTGTTCGTCTGCACACTGTCGGGCCAAGCCGGCTCCGATGCCGTATCAGTGCTTGGGCACGGTTTCATCAAGCTCGTCGCCGCCGGCTCGGCGAAACTCTCCTCCTGGCTGTCCTCTATGGGCTCCAGCCAACCGAACTGTTGCACGATGGCCGAGCACACCGAGTCGCTGTAGATGTTTACGGTCGTGCGGAAACGGTCGCTGAGCATGGAAACGACACATTGTAAAATTGCGGTTGGTCCATTGTGCTAAACTGCAGGACCATTTTTTTAATCTACACCAGCTACACCAGTGCAGCAGAATTCCATTGTAGGTATAGGATATTCCCTACACTGGTGTAGCTGGTGTAGGTTAAATAAATGGCCCTTACAACAGTTTTCAGGATGCAAACGTTTATCTATAGTGTTTCCTCGTTATATGAATCTAATTATTCACTTTAAATTTACTGTTGCACTTTGTTAGTGGGATGGAGAGGAATACGTACGCTGTAAAATAACGAGAGATGATTTTTTTTTTTAGCGTCTTAAGTCTTCTGCAAAAAGAATGTATATAGTTTACCTCGTAACATATTCGTTTCAGAAAGAGGCTTTCAAAAAGGAGCATCGCTTTTGCACGGCACGCATTCTTCAAGACAGTGGAATCAAAGTCCTTTAAAGTCAGTGATGCGGACTTAATTTAAACGTTGCTAACAAACTGTACGTCTGCATCGCAGGCGGTCAGCAGCCGCAGTGTTATTGATCGCTACGATGCCATCATGACAGGTCGACATCGTTGCTTGGATGGCTTTCATACAGGGGATGATTTACCCTTTAATTCTTGAACTGATATAGAAACAGAAAAAAAAAAGAATTCTTCGCATCACATACTTCATCAAGGGATGGAGGGAAATGCTCAGTCCACTGACCAACGTTTCGGCTACTTGCCTTCGTCTTAAGAAAAAAAACTACCCTGTGTAAACTTTGGCTAGTGGACCAAGACCGGCGGCCCTTTGTTCAGGTATTGTGTGATGAGCGTGATACTAACCTAAATTATCATCATTGTCATCATCGTCATCATCATCAGCCGAAATATACCCACTGTATGGAAAAGGCCTCTCTACAGTCTTGTGCTAGCTGCATCCACTTGACTCCTACGAGCTTCTTAATTCTTAACATCATTTATATGTCTAGTTTATCTGCCACCCCCTGCTAAGCTTTTCTACCCTTCGAATCTATTTGTTGCTATTAGCAACCATCGGTTATCCTCTCTTCGCATATGTCCTGCTCATGCCCATCTCTTCTTGATTTCGACTAGAGTGTCAGCAATTGGAGTTATTTAGCTGTCCCACTCTGCACGCTCCCTATCTCTTAACGTTACACCTACCATTTTTCTTTCCATAGCACTCTGCGTTGTCCTCAACTTAGTGAAACCCTTTTCGTTAGTCTTCACGTTTTAGCCCCATGGGTGAGTACAAGTAAGATGCAACTGTTGTATAGATTCCTCTTGAGCGCTATACTGTACGCTGCACATCAAATCTGCGAGTGCTTTCAAAATGCGCTCCATCCCAATCTTATTCTCCTAGTTATTCCCTTTCGTGTTCCGATCTGCGGTTACTACCTGTCTTAAGTAGACATATTCCAGTGTTTCACTACCTATTGTTAACGGCTGCCCATTTCCCAGGTTGTTAAGATTGCCTTAGTCTTCTGCATATTGATTTTTAGGCCTATCTTTGTGCTTTTCCTGTACAGGTCATCAATAATTCGTCGCAGTTCATCCCCTAAGTTACTTCACAAGGCAATGTCATTGGCGGATCGCAGATTAGTGAGATATATTTTCCATCAACCCTGATCTCTAACTGCTTCTATTCCACGTCTTTGAATACTTCTAAGCATGCTGCTAACAGCACTGGGGATATCGTGTCTTTTTGCCTGACACTTTTCTTTATTTGAATATTGTTACTCACTTTATGCAGAACTGTGGTTGCTGTACAGCCACTCTAAATATCTTTCAGTAATTTCACATAAGCATCACCTACACCCTGATTTCGCAATGCATACACGACTGATGAGGTTTCGACTATGTCAAATACTTTCTCGTATGGAATAAATGCTATGTATAGAGGCTGGTAATATTCCATGAACTTTTCTATCACCTGGTTGATAGCATGGATATGATCAATGGTAGAATACCTTTTACGAAAACCTGCCGCCTGAATGCTAACTTAAATACTTCTTGCTTAAGAGTCACCGAATGGGTACACACATGTCCAGCCATTCACGTGAAGGACCAGAACATGAAACGCTTGGGTATCATGGCAAGACACACGTGTACCGTTCGGGTATACGGGCTCTGCGCGCTGCCGTCACAGAATAGTTTGAACTGCGGCCGAATGTGATGGGCGTACCAAAGTTATGAACCTCAAATATTCGACCGAGAAAAGCTAGGTTTCGGGTCGCAGTGATGCTCGGATGCACGCCTTAACCAAATATTCCGGCAGTTAAACGCAAAAGTAATATTTCTGGCTCTCTTCCTCGCAGCAGATTTGAAAAAATAAATCCAGTAGTTTAGAAAAAGTTGATGAATTTTGTGGAATTCGGGCTTGCTGCGGCTGCCCTTTGCGCGGTTGCCGCCCGCTTCCCTGTTGTTCTCTTTCCCTTCCTCCCGCCTGAGGCGGCGGAGAGATGTCCGGACACGGCCGGTCTCGAGGGAGAGCGCGCTCCAGAGCGCGCGCTGTTTTGAGTGCGCTTGTGCTGTCCGCATGCTTGCGCGCGCGCGTGTGTTTGTGTATGTGTGCGTGCGTGTGTGTGTGTGTGCGTGCGTGCGTATGCGCGTGTGTGTGTGCGTGCGTGCGTGTGCGCGTGTGTGTGTGTGCGTGCGTGCGTGCGTGTGTGTGTGTGTGTGTGTGTGTGTGTGTGTGTGTGTGTGTGTGTGTGTGTGTGCGTGCGTGTGTGTGTGTGTGTGTGTGTGTGTGTGTGTGTGTGTGTGTGTGTGTGTGTGTGTGTGTGTGTGTGCCGCTGAAGGGTGGCGTTTCAATAAACGTCTCCTCTGTGAACTTGGAGGCTTGTGTCCTTACAGCGAAGTGCTCTCCTCCCTGTGGAGGTTGAGTACGCGCTGGTGTTTCAGTGTGCGCGTGGTGACGGCTAATCGGGACTTCGGCTCGCGCGACGCTCGAACCCGCGGTGGTTGGTGGCCTATGCCCACGTAGCAACCACAATTTCAGTCCTTAAAATTTATGTTCCTCAAAAGGTCTCCTTGTCAACAAATTTTACCACACGAGCACTGCTGAATAAGTGAAAATATTTCTGAATAGAATACCACTGGCGGGTCGCTATACACAACCATTTTCTGCTAGGCGACGAAAATGATTATTAAATCAGAGCAGCTTTTGATTTAAACACTAAGAATACTTCGCCAACAGTCTTCACAAAAATGAGGCACTGCTTTTCACGTATCAACTACATCATCGCGCTCCGAACACCACCTGTTTCGTTCGGAACGCGGAACGCTGACGTACACGGCCCAGTCGAGAGCAAAGACGAGGCTGATGTCTCGGCTGGACACCTGGAGCGCCAAGAGGATCAAGAGCACGGTAAGCACGCTGCTGTTCGGGATGCTCGCCGCGCCCAGACTGGCCAACACCACGGTCGTGCTGCAAGACATCACCGGCACGAGATAATGACCTCACTCGCACGCGGCTATCCTTTTCGAGGGCCGAATAACAGCAGGGAAGAACATGTCAAAACATTCGCAGCCACCTCAATAGTTAATGGCTCTTTCTCAGGCTCTTTTCACGTAAAGAGGTTAATCCGAAGCTCTCCACGAAAGGCTGTTTGAAGCACACATTTTTTGCTTGGCAGCCTCATGCAGAAAGCTTATGCAATTAAAGTATGCTGGCCAGAGTAGCATTTTTCATTTTAGTTTCGAAGAGGGCGACATCTTTAATGAAGCATGCATCTTCCCCGTTTCGTTCATGATGGGACGTATCCACTCATTCCGAATAACAAATGATCACATAGCCTGAGCCTCAGTTCTTCAAGAGGTGAAATTGAGAACTTTAATGGGATATCTGATAAGCCCCGCGCACGAATGTCCACTTGAAAGCTCGCCACGGAAGGGCCGATAGGGCACACTATGTCCTCTTCCACCACGGCCCCTCACCCGATGATGATCATCTCCTCAACGCCCACTTCGAGTCCGTCCAGGCGGGCCAGTACGACGGCCGTGGCTGCGGCGACGAGCGCCGTGCCTGGCATGCTCACGTTGGCGCCCACAGGGATGACGAAGCGTACGATGCGGGGCTCCAGGCCGGCAAGGTCCTCCAGGGCTTCGATAGTGCCTGGCACGCTGACAGTGCGCGACGCCGAGCGAAAAGCTTTCATCGCAGGCGCAAGTGTGACGCGCAGGAAAGGGCGGGGGTCCTGCAATAGAAAGAAAAGGACGGTACTGATTGCATCATGCATTCACTACTACACCTTCCTTGAGCTCTGCCTAATAAGCCTTTGTTGCCTGTGGGTATCACGCGGTCTCGCAATCCGAAGGTCCTGGGTTTGACTCCGGGCCTATCCAAATCGCAAGAGCTTCCTTCTCGGTTGAATTACTTCCCTTTGGTTACAGGAAGCTTCCCCAGAAACGTGGTGTCAATTCGAATACGATTGGCCTGGTTTTAACCAGTGACGCCACGTAGGCCAAATGCCTTTTCGAATTTGGCACCAGTTGCTGACTGGCTACTGATAGGTCTTACGGGGGATGATAATGTTACGGACGAGGAAGAAGTGGGCAGTGGCGCAGGCAAGAGCGCTCGCACTAAGCATTAATGCCACCTCGCCGTCATCAGCCTTCTCTCGGTTCTCTTTCTCCTGTGTTCATCGGCTTGCCGCCACGTAGCATTTTGGTTGGAGGTGTGGGCACGTCATCGTCACTCATCACTCTGGCCCGGAGCTTCGGCGCCCCGTGTCTGCTTGCGCCGTCGGCAGCGGGTTCCATGGAGCGCATCGCCTCGCTTTTCCCCAGTCTGCCGGAGCTTACGCGATCTTACCCCACCTCCACCAAAATGCTACGGGGCGGCAAGCCGATGAACCCAAAGAACAGAGAAAAGTTATGTCCGATAACCATGAGATGATTTTAATGAATCGCGGTGGGCCTAGAGCGAGTGCTCCTGCCCGCGCCACTGCCAGCTTCCTCCTCGTCCGTAACAATATCAGTCTGCTTGACCGACCTCAGGGCTTCGGGACTGCATTTGCGATAGCAGCATTTGCATTTGCATTGATAGCATTTGCGATAGCAGCAACGATGTGAGTTTGGTTGTCATGGAAGTTTTAAAAGGCCCCATGCAGATGTATAGCAGGACGCCCTGGATGAAATTCTGCTGTCTGAGGCTACGTGCGCTGACATCGTATGGTATACGGGCGTCTTCTACTATAGGACCGAGGCGCACTTCTTGATATACACATTTATGATCCCCGTGCACTGTGTGGCCACGATTCCCTTTAGGAGTGAAATGCAAGACGCCTATGTACAGCGCAATGCCCGTGTCTTGGCATCGAAGCACCTTGGTTCGAGCATGTGAAAGAGCCTCCAGGAGGGGACATTCATGTGGCGTCTCTATACTACGGGCCACCGCAACACGGTCGTTGTCATCGGTCGAAGCACATCAAAATGAGAAGGAAGGAAAAGAAAGGCGTAGTTTAACTGAGGCAGCTTATGAGAGGCTAACTTTCTTCAGTGTTTTTATCCACGCTGTCAGGAAAAGATGGAAGAGGTGAGCAGCCGCGTGCAGCGTATAGGAAAATATATAACTTCGACAGATAACTGTAGAAGACGAAACGTTTATTCTTGCCCAGGGCGCTCGAGCTTGCAGGACGAATGATTAAGATATAGGAAGCTGTTGCGGCCAGCTCGTCTTTTTTCTCCCGTTTTCATTTTATTGATCACTAAATGATTACGACCATCACTGGAAGATCGATACGAGGATGAGCTGCCAAGCGTCTGGGAAGACTAAGCGAATGTTTCGCTGGGATGACCACAATGAAGATAGCGCCTTTACAAGCGGAGACTAGACCACCACTTGATGCACGTGTGGGAAGATCATCATCATCAGCAGCAGCAGAAGCCGGACTATACCCACTGCAGGGTGAGGGTATCACCCATTTTCCTCTAATTAACCCGCTCCAGTACTAGCTACATCCACTTCCTGCGTACTTCTTAACCTCATCCACCCATCTAATTTTCTACCGCCCCTGCTGCACTTAATTCCATTAGAATTTAATAGGTTACTCTTAGAGACCGTCGGTTATCCTCTCTTCGCACTACATGTCCTGCCCATGCCCATTTCTTCTTACTTTCGACTAGAATATGCCAGTAACTTGAGTTATTTCTCTGATCCACTCTGCACGCTTCCTGTATCTTAGCGTTACACCTACCATTTTCCGCTCCCAGCGCTTCGCCTAAACTGCTATTCCTTTCCCAGGCTGTTCAACATTACCTTAGTCGTCTGTATATAATTATTTATGCCTACCTATCTGCTTCTCCTGCCTAGATCATCGATCATTAATTGCTGTTGGTCCCCTGATTATTTAACAAGGTAATGTCACCAGCGAATCGCAGATTACTGAGATGTTCTTCATCCAACCTGATGCCTAACTGCTCCCATTCCATGTCTCCGAAAACACTCTCTAAGCAAGCTGTAAATAGCACTGGGAAGATAGTGCCTCCTTGCCTAACAAGATTGGAATTTGTAGTGGCTGCCATTGGAATCTACAGTGGCTGCACAGCAGCCACTATAAATATCTGTACATATGTCTCACCTACACCTTGATCCCGCAATGCCTGCATGACTTCTGAGGTTTCGACCGAATCAAATGCTTTCTCGTAGTCTGAGTACTATGTATAGGGCTGATTATATTCCGAGCCGTTTTCAATCACCTGATTGATAGTGTGGATATGATAGCGTACCCTTTCCGAAATCCTGCTTAGTCGTTTGGTTGATTGATGTTGCCCTGATCCTATTAGCGATTACCTGAGTAAGTATCTTGTACGCAAGTCCTCGGCGTCCTCTTTCTTGTGAATGTTAGCGTTCTTCCGCGGTACTTTCGATGCCATAAGGCATTGCGTGCGTGAAATTATACCTGCCGCGTGGCGAGGAGATAGAGCACGGGCAGCAGCCCCAGGCCGTAGGCGGCTAGTCCGGCAAGTATGACTTGTAGAAAGGACGACATCGTGCTGTACACCCCGTCCAAGTCGCGTAGCTGCGTCAGCCGGGTGGCGACCAGGAAGAAGACGCCCACCGGCGAGAACCAGGCGGTCAGGTGGGACACGGTGACCGTGGCGTTGCTCAGGCCCACGAAGAAGTTGAGCAGCGCGTCCGACTCGTTCACCGTCACCGACAGGACGGCACCCACCATCACCGACACCGAGAGAAGGCCCATGACGTTAGCGCGGGACTCCATCGCCATTTTGAAGGGTGCCTCCTCTTTGGGAGCAGCTTCCGAGGAGCCCAACGCACCGTGAGTGACCGAAGCGAGGAGTCCTTTAGATGGCAGGCAGGAAGGAAACAATTATGGAGGTTTAACTCTTATAAACCTATATACAGAGTGAAAGAAACTAAATGCGAACGGCGGCTTCGCCTCTTTTTATACGCACCTGTGACGTTTCTGGCCCTATGACCGATCACGTACAAGACATACAACCTCGGAGCGTCATTCCAGTTTCAAGTTAAGGTCAGGGTCGTTAGGGTAATAGTCGAATAAATAAAGGTCAGGGTCAACTGGTCAAGGTCAAAGGTCGTTAGGGTAATTTGTCAACGCAATGTCCTTGGCGAAATCTGGTGTATAAAGCTCTCACCGTAAAAACTTCACGCGCTTGTGTGGTGATATGTTGCATTCCCTAACTATAACAAAGACTTTCCTTTGTCACCCGCGAGTTTCATTTTCATTTCTGGTTATTTCTATCCAGTTGTGCTGTGTGAAAGCACCTAAATACATTAAATCTGAGCGTTTCTACTACGTTGTGAACGTTTCCTTTGTAGGAAATGACGCAGTAACTTCTTACTTCTAGGCGGTTTTGTTCGAAACACCTGTGTTGAAATAAAGCTTCAGTGACGGTGAGGTTCGCCGGAAGATTTTTTCGCGCACCATCAGGACACCGCAAGGTAACCCAAGCGGTAAAGATGGGGCGGTAGAGTGGGGATAGCTGGAAGCTAGAACAGGCCCACGCCATGTATACCACATGTCTGCGTAAAAAAGGCCCGTCAGATTTGACGTTTTAAACATACCTGTCATGTTTTCCGGAACTGTGATGGTCTGCAATCGAAAAGAAAACGAGGCTTAACTCAGTGGCGCTGTGCACGGCGTCGGTCTCACGAGCTAATGAGCCCAGAGCTGACTCACAAAATCATTCACTTTCGCTTCTCCCTTTATTCCGCATGCAGCTCTTATTTATATACTTTTCTAAGGAAGTTTATAACGCCACTTATTAAGGTTTGGCATGACGCGAAAGTTCTAAAAGAAAACGAAATCTTTGTCAGCTACGTGTATAGCCACTCACCATTAAAAGGAGATAAGACTGCATATTTTCGTCTACTTTGCTCACTAACTTACAGTTTTGGTGAGGAAGGAATGCATGTTCGAACTCTTCTCGCGCGCGAACGCGCCCTCCATGTCTGCCGCAGAGGACCGTCTCCTTAGTAACGCACAACCAACGCAGGCTTAATTAATACTGATGATTTATTCGGCAGTCCAGGGGTGAACATTTTTATTCTCAACAGCTTTCACGTGCACGAACACGATCTATACTACCTAACGCAGGTATGCCATATAGTTTTGTTTTGAGGGCTGTACAATGGAGTACAACCAGTATTCCACGGCTTAGTAGAGAATAAGCAATTATGCAAATAAATAAATGTATAATATTAATATAATAATTGCATCACAGGAAAGGAAAGGCGCAGGATCTGTCACACTTGTTCCGTGGACACCTTAACCTCGCCACAAGGGAAGGGAGGAAGGTGGGAGAGAAAGTGGAAAGAGAGAAAGGGGTGCCGTGGTGGAGGGCTACAGAGTAATTTCGGCCACCTGGGGATCCTCAACGTGCACTGACATCGCACAGCACACGTCCGTTACTTCGTTCTTCGTTTCGCCCCTATCGAAAAGCAGCCGCCAGCGGTCTGGATCGAATCCGAGTACTCCGGCACAGTTGTCGGGCATCTTAAGCACTGCACCACCGCGGGAAGGGGCAGTTGTGTTGTATAGTGATGGTTTTTTGTGAGCATCATCGAATGTGCGAAGTACGACCGCCAGAGCGACATACCGGCGCTTACCGATTTACCGGACGTCTCCTGTGCGCGCTCCTGCAAGCGGGACTACTGCGCATGAGCGGACAGCAGTGTCCTGTAAAACGGTATACGCCAACAGTGGATGCACTACAGGGATGTTAGAAGTCTGTAAAGTAAGCGCGGCTGCTTTTCTTTCATTTTCCTTGCCAAGTAACAAGTCCCCTAAATGCGAACACCACCAAACTACAGCTCGATATTGCCACCACAACCAACTTTCCTATCGCTATAATTCGCTTACTGTTTGTAGGCAAGCTGTGATGTAGTTGTCGGGGAAGAGGTTTCTGAAAAAGATATACACACCGGATAAGCTGCTCGCCCCCACATCGCTAGCGGAATATAAGTACCACGTTCACACATAGCTACAGACACAATTGAATTAACACAAAAAGAAGCTTAACACCTCGTTTGTTGGCAATAAATATTGTTAAGAAGTGCCTGGAAGGTTTTCGCCGTATACAGCCCACCACCACTCGCCTTCCCGTGGTGCCGTAACTGCTTATAAGTTACCTTATAAAAAAAAAAAAAAAAAAATATCGGCGGTTAACTATGAATCGAGCCATGCATGGTTAGATTAGCATTAGCTCGATTTTAAGTGGTTTTTGGTTGGTTTAGTGTTTGATTTTGGATTCTGCTTGTCGATATTTGGTAAAGTTCAATTCTTAATCACAATTAAATATTTACGGTAATAATTAGATTATCCAACGTTACATGACATAATGCTATAGCGTAAAGTTAATTTTTAACACAACTGGATAATTGTAAATAATAACGACACGTAGCTAATAATGGAAAGGTAGTCATGTAGTCATATACTAGCTTAGCATAGTACTCCATCATGTGTGACTTGTTGCTATGCAGGCCAATTCCAAGTTTTACCATGAAGGTCGAGCTGAAGGTCGTTGCGACGGACAGAATCAGTTTTCGACTTTTGCCTTGAGTAGACTAAAGCTCTAATAAAACTAAACATGAGTGTCGCCAGTAACGTACGCCAGATTATGCACGTAAGATAGGCGTGTCGACACCAATTTTCTGGCACAGATCCCAGAGGCTATACGCTGCACATGCAGCCATGCACTTCGACACTCGAACAATCCGTCCTCTTCGACAAGGACGTCACGAGCCCGAAATCGGTAAATTTTCAAATTCACTTTTCTCAGCGATAAACGCCAGCATACTCAGAAAGAGGCAAATGACCAATTTTTAAGAGCGGCAAGGACATCACAAGCCCGAATCGACGTGCGGTAAATTATTAAATTCAGTTTTCTTGGTGATGAACGTCAACGTACTCAGGAAGAGGCAAAAAGGCAACTTTTAAGAAATTACACCTTGTTGTCTTTAAAGAACCCACGTGTGGTAACCTGTCAGTTTTTTTTTTTTTATTGCAAACAAAGCACAGTGAACAGATAGATCTAATCCAGCGAACAGCGAGAGAATTGAAACTGCAGCTTTATTTTATCGCGGATTTGCGCAAAATACCTGAGCAGGTCGAGGAACCCGTCGACCTGGGTGAGCCGTTGGCGTCGCCAGCAGACCTCCCGCTGGGGGCCTAGAAACAGCGCCACGCTGATGCCGATGGCCGACGCCATTACTGTGCGCGGG
Organism: Amblyomma maculatum; assembly: GCF_055883805.1. Lineage (NCBI taxonomy): Eukaryota > Metazoa > Arthropoda > Arachnida > Ixodida > Ixodidae > Amblyomma > Amblyomma maculatum. Next base: position 119,952,916 of record NC_139351.1, on the reverse strand, counting down.
AGGTGCAGGGAATGAAGCGGAAAACGAAAGTATATGGCAAGATTGCGGTGTTTACATAGCCGGCTCTGCTGCGCGCGTGTCTGAACGAAGCAACTAGTATAACACCAGGAACATCTTCGCAAACAAGCACGTCACTGAGCTTTCAGAAAAATACCTTCTCGAGAAAAGTGCCTAAATTTGATGTGTATTTGCATTGCCTTCAGCTAGTTTCGGATGTAATCCGTGAAGAAAAAAGCGTCGAAGGGCGTCGTCGGGTGTCAGGATGATGACTTTGGTTGGAGTGACGGAGGGCATGCGCTTCGCTTCTCCTGGCACCTAGCTGCACTTCGATCTATACATCGTCTCACAAACAAGATGTTTGCAGCACTGCGAAAGGAGGGGCGAGAGGCACTTAGGAGCACAATTGCAAGGGCCCTTCCGCCTTTCGCAGTGCTGCAGATATCTTGTGAGATGAAGTGTACAACTCCCTTTCTTCTTGCCCCTTATGAGGCATGGTTGTCTACCCATTGCGAGGCAACTGCGTCTCCATTCTTCATCCCCTCCTCTCCATGGCCCTTCACGCGGTCAGTGTGCTTTAGAAGACTTCGAGGCCACGAGATGAAAAGACAAAAGTGCTTACCCTAAATTTCCCGCCATGTTCCGTGCCCGTCTGCCGTCTCTGAACATAAATCGATAGCCCCACAAAATTCAATACTTTGGGGCTTAGATAACGGCATGAGGGTCGCATGGTGACGCTAGCATACACAAGTAATCGCGAGAGGTGTTTTCGCTGTTCCTGCTTTATGTAAGCAAGTGACACTAATTGTCGGTTGGACCTATGCCTCATGGAGCGTGTTATGTGCCATGAAGCGATAAAACAAGTTTCTGTTCGGGTTCAGCGCTCTACATTGATAGGACGACTTCCCCAGCTCATCTTCGCACATGGCTCCTTAACAACCTTTGAATAATAACTGCAGTCAATAAACACATTTAAACATAGAAGAAAAAGGGGAATGCGCACGGACGAACGTGTTTATTCGCGGCTGTTATAAATAAGAAAATGCGACCAAGTAGCCCAAAAACTCGTTTTACTAACAGCACTTGGCTGCGCATTTCTGTCTCTTGAGTCTGGTTCGTTATCCTATATGATCATCTTCTCTCCCTTATTATAATCATGTATACATCGCACGCAGCTATCTTTCTCCTTTGACATCCGCTGAAATATTTCTTAACTATGGGTTCTTACAGTCCGTGCAACGCTGTCCCCGTTTCTTGACGCTTTATACTCGTACGTGTCACCATTCTTTCCATATATCTAACTATGTTGATTTAATTTTAAGCCGTTTTGTTATATAATCGCTCGCTGGGCGCCACGGCATTATTACGTCAGCAGAAGAGCGCAGAGTGCACCTGCGGTGATTAGAGATATTTAGTTGACCGTGATTCGTGATCCGCCATCGTGACTCTCTACCGCGCGTGGGCTGATTGGTCCCGACGCGGTCGGTCTGTGTGCCGACATCCAGTATGTGGCGCCATCTATCGGCGTCAAGGGGGATCTGGGCATGCGCAGTAGAACGCGCGGTGGCGGATCACGGTAGCGGATCGCGGATCACGGTAACCTAAAACTCTCTATTGTCGCACGCACCGGTGGCGATGACGAAGTAGAACATGGCGATCATGCCGATGTTCCCCGCCAGCAGAATGTCGACGCTGCCCAGGCCGGCCATGATGCTGGACGTGACTACGGGCATGGCTAGACACTCGAGCATGCGCATGTACAGCTCACCGGGGAAGTCCATCAACTGCAGCAGACGCCAGGACACGCCATGGTTGCGGATATGCCAGCCTAGCGCCATGCCCCCGGCAGCCGCGCCCACAAGGCACAGGTTGAGCGAGTTCTCGGACATGCGAAAGGAGAAGCGGCGGCGACGGCCCTCCTCGGAGCCGTAGGCAGCCCTTCCGCCGGTGACCCTTCCACTGGTGTTAACCTTGCTCTCCACCTGCAAATGTATATCGTGATTAGATCGCCAATGTCTTCTGGAAAGTAATGTATTGTAGTCGATAGACTTGCCATGGCGATGATTTGCTTCCGACCACCGGTCAAGCGTTCTTCTTCTTTGGTCGTGGCTCATGCGCTTAGCGTGCCGACCAGCAAGTGTCCGTGAACAGAGTGCCGACACTGCAGAGAACATTTTAGAACCATGCATCAATGGGAGAATGTAGTGCGAATGGGAATAAATAAATAGTATTGACTGAGATATATGTCTTAGGCACAGGCGACAATTTTTTAAGGAACACGTACATTTTTAGGAAAGAAAAGGAAGCAATAACTTTTTCACTTCTCGGGGGGACACCCCACTTCTTCCAAATAAACTGGAGCCCTATCTTCAGGTATAAATAACACTGATGTTGTACCTAACATTTTTTGCTAAATCTCGTTTTGAACGACTGTAAATACTGCACTTATTGAGCCATGAACCTGTTATTGCGACTCTGTCCCCCTATCTTTTGATGCAGCAGTCAAAAGGCACGTCCCAAAAACCGTGTGTAACTTATTTCACAGTTATAATAATGCGACCGGGAGATCTGTTTCTTACCGCTTCTCTGTCTCGATTATACTTACAAGGCTTACAAATCTTATTTGCATGCTTAAAGATATCCTTATTTTATTGGTTATGTGTCCTATCATCTCAACATTTTTCAAATTATTTCCGTAACACTAATTCCTAATTAATAAGTTATATATCAAACAATTAACGCCGGTATCATGTATTCATTTCTTACATATGCACCGGACTCTGGCCAATCCCCCACTGTGGGTATGTGTCACATGCACTGAGGCGAGAAGAAGGAAAAGAACACCTTAAGAAGAAGAATGACATCAATGGATCGACGCACAAAAGGTATGGGAGGCTGTTCGGGCCAGGCCCTCCAGGATGGAGGACCGCGGCAATTATCTCTAGTTTTACTAGTAAAGTGCAGTAGTAGTTCCATCCCTTTTCGTTCTGTTCGGTTACGCTGTGTCTAACTCTTAAAGGACTATAATCTTAGCAGCATCGGCTGGTGGAACCGAGGCGATGATTTGACCTTCGGAGAAACCGATTTCACTGGGACTGTTAGGCTAGGTGGACAGTCGTCAACTCTTTCCTGACCCTTGGAGAAACCGGTTTGACTGGGCTGTTAAGGGGGGAAGTCGTCAACACTTTCCTGTGCTACGATAGCAGCCCAGTTCCCCAGTATGGCAGCACCCGTCACCGCAGCAGTGTCCATTATGGCAGCGCCCTTTGCCCTTTCGTGAAAAGGCCTACCGCGACATTCGCGCAGCTAGCCAACGATCTCCTTTCCTGCTCTTTCGCGTCCTGTTTCATTCTGCTTTCGTGTCCAGGCGTCAAGGACAGATACACGGCCCCTGACTTGTTATATGTCACTCGTGTCACCTGTCTTTTCAACGTGAGAGCATTAAAATGTTCTGTTCGAAAATCCGACATCAGCTTTGTGCGCAAGAAATCATGGGCATGTGCTAGTAGTAGCGAACTTTCCCCTGAAAGAAGAAAACAGCGGCGAGGGGTTAGAACTAGTGTTCTGTGGAAATGAAGTGGAACTCAAGAGACTTCTGATGCGCGTACAAGAAGAGAGTGAGAAGTTTCGGCTTAAACTTCATGAACATATAAAAAGACAAAGATCATGGCGTCCTGCCCTATCAAGTCCTGGAGCATCAAGGGACAAGAAGTGGAAGCTGTGACAGATGTTCTCTTCTTGGGCTCCAAGATTACCCCGGAAGGAGACTGCAGCCATGAAATTAGGAGACGCCTGCTTCTGGGAAAGAGAGCCATGACTAGCCTTGACCACCTAGTAAAGAGCAGAGACATTACACTGCCAACCAAGATCCGTATAACTCGTGCTATGGTCTTTCCAGTTGTGATATACGGATGCGAGAGTTGGACTGTGAAGAAGGCTGACCGCCGAAGAATTGACGCGTTTGAACTGTGGTGCTGGCGGATACTCTTGAGAGTTCCTTGGACGGCCAGAAGATCAAATCAGTCGATATTGTCGACCATAAACCCTGACTGCTCATTGGAGGGTCGAATTCTAAAGTTAAAGCTCAGCTACATTTGGTCATCTGATGAGAAGAGAGGAGTCGCTGGAGAAAGGTTTGATGTTGGGAAAGGTTGGGGGTCACTGGAGAAGGGGTAGGCAGCGAACGCGATGGTTAGATGGCATCCTCGAGGCGCTGCAGATGAAGTTACGTGATGTTAGGAAGATAGTGAGAGACCGGAAAGCGTAGCGTGATATGGTCCATAGGGTCACGAAGAGTCGGACACGACTGAAGTGAAACATATCTGTAGTTGCAACCAACGTCTCCCGTTGTTGGAACAAAGGGTATAGCCCCTGTACCGAAATTTTGATGCCCTTCTGGTGTAACATTCTTGATGGAGTCGATCTTCGATCCCATGATGAGATGAGATCGTCATGGCTAATTAAATGCGTTAGCCATGGCGCTCTTATTACAAGCTAGTTGTCATCTAACTGCATTTTTTTTAGTATACTTCTTTAAACTGGCGCCGCCCAAGCCCGAAGCGAACGCAGCGCTGACTAGCGAAGCGTTATGAAGTCAGCAGCTTGCTTAAACCATTAGTTTTCATTGGCGGGAACTAATTTAAAAGCTCAATATATTTTATATGCTGAACCTACTAGTGAGAGGATTAGAGAGGGTCAACACGCAGCGACGCGCAGCAGCAACAGCTTTGCACGCGGAATTTTAGTTTGTGGCTTACTTTTTTCCGTTCATCAGTAAACTTTCAGACAAATTAATTAGTATTCAAAACTATATTTAAATTTTAGAAGTGTTTGTATTTGTGCTTTGCAACGTGTGTTGGGGGACTACGGCAACTACGGCTTGTCAAATTGTGCTGGATTATGTTTACCGGCGGCCGTTGTTCGATCTGCCTTGGTTGTTCCATAGCGATGCCGACGATTCGTGCTTGATTTCTTCCGTAGAATATGCTGAATGTTAATTCTGCGGACAGTGAGGTTTACCGTGGTTTCGTCCGTTTCTTTCCTGTGTTTACGTGATTGAGTGGGGCGGCTGCCGTGTAGTTGGTGCTTACTGAGCCTACACTGCGCGCCAGTAACGTAAGTTTTTGAAGTGATTTGAATTGCTCCTTTTTCATTGCTGGGATGCGGAATCATACGGCAAAATCATTCTGACTTTCGCTAGTGATCTTTTGATAGTGTTTTCTTTTCTGACGCCTTCTCAACCTTCGAATGAATTACAAGCGATTGCGCTCTACAGTGATCTAAATTGGCGCGCCGGGCTATGAGCTTGTATGTATCGTTGATGATCGTTGCTTTCTGCAGTTCAAGTTGCGATTAATGAAGTGTAAACTCATTGTCTGGCCTTCTTCGCTTGCGAAGACTTCGACAAGGGTTGCTGTCCTCCTCCGCGGTTAGGGTGTTCGAGTGCTGAACCCGACGACGCGTGTTGGATCCCTGCTGCGCGGCGTCGGTGTTTTGATCTAGCAGGCGAAGCGCAAGGTGCCATGTACTGTGCGATGTCAATGTGCACGTTAGCCCCAGGTGGTCAAAATTCATCCTGAGCACTCCACTACTGCGCCCCACATAGCCTGCGTCGCTTCGTTCTAAGAGCATAACTGGTATGTACAACGGCATAGTCACAGGGTACAGCATCGTAGACGAGTAAAAGCGTTCTTTAATCCACGAGAAGCGGCCCCTAGCAAAAACGAAACCGTGGCAAAAATTACCCTAAGAATGAATGCTTCCGAAACTCGCTTGGCAAGCAGTTGAAGCTTTTTTTTTTATTCTTCCTTGGTTCTGAGAATAGAGCTAACTATTGCTTAGGGCCTGGGCGCTCTGGGTGCCTGACATGCATTAAAACAGTCATGATGAAGAAGCATGGCGAAAGAGCCCGCCAAAGCATGCCATCCGACTCGTTTTACACAGTGTGTGGTCCTAGTTTTCCAACTGAGGAATATCACTCGCTGAGACAAGTCCAATCTGCTGGGTAATATTGTTCGTATATTTTTACTGGCTCATGCAACAGTGCGTTTACAGTGTAGACCCTTTTGGAATTTTAATATTGCGTGAGTGTCGACTGCCTGGAGCTGCTGAAGAGGAAATGATATACTCCATGATGAAATGTAGCATACTGACTATGTGCTTTCTGTGCAACTTAACCTGTTATTACTTACTGCAAGATGCGTTGCAAACTTTGCGCACAGAGAGAAGCAAAGGCAATGAGAAAGTGGAAGCGTAAGGAGAAGAGAAAAAATTGGGGGGGGGGGGGGGGGGAGGAGGAGGACAAGTACATCCCTACCATTCCTGCTGCTTAAGGCAGCTTCATCCTGTAGGCTGTGCTGAGGCTGTTCCGATCAATGAGAAGTGAGCCATGCAAATCATTGGCTGTTATGCAGCGGAATCACAAGAATCTCTGACTAATGATTTTTGTTCATGGCTAGTACGGTTTACGCCAAAAAGAGCACGCAGTAGCAATAAACAGCCTATCATGCCCAAGAATGCGGCTGCAATAATTATTAACGACATACTAAATATAACCCCTCTGTTTCAACACAGTAGTTAAAGGTAGTGCCTAATGATTAGCATCCACCCAAGTACAGCCGTACAACTACAAAACAAAGCTATACAGCTTTCAAGGATACTTCGTAGTCCAAAAACAGTTAATCCTGCTTTGAGGTTCAAACCCTGGACCATTGCATATCTAGGGCAGTTGCCTGTGAGAACAAAGTGGCCGAGAGCACAACTTTCGAATGGTGTTATTCAAAAGTTCAGGAGCATTCACTGAAGTGGAGTACATTTCTGATGAGGGAGCAATTAACAATGAATGATTTAAAGAATGCTCTGGGGATGCTACTTGCAAACCCAACTGGTGCCTACCATTGTGCTTCCAGTGATACATATCCGTGCAATTGAGAGCTACAAAATGCAGCAGATGGAACGCACACACACACACACACAAAAAAATGCACTCAGTGATGCCACTTTCTTCATGGTGATTCCTTTTACGAAGGAATAGCCAAGTCTCCAAAAGCATGATCGGTGCACGTTGCCCGTACCCCCTCCTAACTTCTGCTCTGCTTCACTTCGGCACCACTACACCTTTCAATTGCTGCTCAATCATGCAATATTATTAAAAAACCGAAAGGCTATGCCTGACATGTGCAGCGTTTGTGCTATGCCATTGTGATGTAAATAAGGTACACAAAAGTGAATGACCCTTCTTGTCCTCGTCATCATGCTTTTGTGTGCCTTTGTTAAGACAGATTATGAGTACACATACACGCCGGTTTGCTTTCTCTAGCTGTGACTTTGTGCTTCTGTCTAGTGCTCCTGTATCTTTAGCTTGCATCTAGTTTCTGTATCAAGACGCCTTTTTAATGCAGTGTTTTCTTTCTGCTTCCTCAGGTAAAAGCACACTTGCGGCCATTTTTTTACACCAAGTTAGGGCAAATATCTATTTTTCAAGCAATTTGCCCCTGATAAGCTGAGCTCCAGGCCAGGCGAAAGCTTAATGCTAGGGTATACTTAATTGTGCCTGCCTGGGGACATTTTTTTCCTGTTTCGTAAATGAGGACATTTTCAGTAACGTTTTACCGAGCATGTATACTCCGGGGGCGTTTTTTCAGGGGATGTTTTTACTGGAACCCATACACACTTGTGTACTGACCCCTAGGTGACTCCATTCTTCAGGGCACATTAACAAACCCTAGGTCGTGTAAAAATTAATCCGGAACCCTTCACTACGACATCCCTCTTAGACCACGTGCCACTTTGAGATATTAAACCCCACAGTTTACCATTTTTTGCTGCGCAGGACTTATCAGCGGAAGCCACCATGGCGGAGGTGCCTAACGAGTTTCGCCTTCAGAATGGTCCCAAGGATGCCATTTCATCTCTTCACTTTGGCCCGAACTCAAACCAGTTTTTGCTGGTCTCTTCGTGGGACAAAACAGTGCGTCTTTACGATGTCGGCAGTAACACCATGCGTCTGCAGTACAGCCACAAGGGGCCTGTGCTGGACTGCTCATTTCAGGCAAGTGGAGGATTCCCTGCTTAGCATGCTATTCAGTAGGGCTACCAAAGTTTAGTTCTTTGTGCCATCCTGCTTCTGGGTTCATGTTTCTATGTGTGCTGGCCTCTCCCTGTTGCTATCTTGTCCTATTTCGAATGACCAACAGTCAGTGACGACTGTTTCAACTCACCTATAGGGCAGAAACATGGAGGTTAACGGAAAGAGTTCTACTTAAGTTGAGGACAATGCAGAGGGCTATGGAACGAAAAATGGCAGGTGTGCAGAGTGGGTCAAAGAAATAGGAAGCGTGCAGAGTGGGTCAGAGAAATAACTCAAGTTGCTGACTGTCTAGTCAAAATTAAGAAGAAGAAATGGGTATGGCCAGTACATGTAGTGCGAAGAGAGAATAACCGTTGGCCTCTATTAGTAACCAGTTTAGATTCCAAGAGAAGGAAAGCTTAGCAGGGGGTGGTGTAAAAGATGAGGTTAAGAAGTGCGCAAGGGTCAAGTGAATGCAGCTAGCACAGGACTGGGTTAATTGGTGGAAAAAGGGAGATGCCTTTGCCCTGCAGTGGGTATAGCTTGGCTGATGATAATGTTTCAACTTCAGGCTTTATCATTCACTCGAGTTCATTTTTTGTTTTTAATCGTGCTAATCCTCAGCCACAAAATGCTTGTCGGAGGACTTGGTAGAAAGAGCAACATTGGAGACAGTTTATGAATGCATCGCTTTTGTTTAACACGGCATTCGTTTTTTCTAAAGCTCATGTATCTTCTTTTTTTTTAATGTGTAATAAGTGCTTGTCTAAATGGCTGAAAACAATCTTTTTTTTGCTCTTTCTGTCAGGATGCAGTTCATGCTTGGAGTGGAGGCGTTGACTGTGAGGTGAAATCCTTCGATTTCAACTGCAGTGCAGAGACAGTTATTGGCAAACATGCTGAAGCGGTGCGATGCGTAGAATACTGCCCGGACGTCAATGTGATCATCTCGGGCAGCTGGGACACCACTGTGAAGCTGTGGGATCCGAGGGCATCGACTTGCGTTGGCACAAGTTCCCAGGCTGAAAAGGTACTTCGTACTGGTTTATTTTTCATTAATATAACGAGACTTGAACGTACCTTTGGTGAATGTAGTTCCCTTGCTGTGTGCAGAAACAGCATTAATGCGAGATGCAGGAGAAAAAATTGTGATTTCTAATAACAAATATTTTTCTCCACATTTTAACGAGACTTGAACATACTTTTGGTGAATGTAGTTCCCTTGCTGTGTGCAGAAACAGCATTAATGCGAGATGCAGGAGAAACAATTGTGATTTCTATAAACAAATATTTTTCTCCAGATTTTGACTATATACAAGGTTTTGTAAGGAATATAAGTTAAGTTAAGTTAAAGTGGTTCACAGGAAGGGAAAGGCGCAGTAACTGTCACACTTGCTCTGTAGACACCCGAACCGCGCCGTAAGGAAGGGAGGAAGGTGGGAATGAAAGTGGAAAGAGAGAAAGAGGAGCCGTAGTGGAGGGCTACGGAATAATTTCGACCACCTGGGGATCTTTAACGTGCGCTGACATCGCACAGCACACGACGCCTCTTCGTTTCGCCTCCATCGAAACGCAGCCGCCGCGGTCGGGTTCGAACCCGGGAACTCCGGCACAGTAGTCGGGCGTCTTACCACTGCACCACCCCGGCGGAATATGTCTTCCAATTTTAGTGATGGTCTGTGCAATCAAAATTTGGGAAGTGAAGTGTTTTTGCACGAATTGCGATGCGCAAGATAAATGCCCACCATTCTCAGAAATGTTTCTAATGTATAGAGCAACGCCAGACAAGCATATTGTTGCAGTTTCTGTTCACCCTTTCCGGCCTGTTCACAGGTTTAGGAAGGCTGCAGCAGAAATACATTAGAAATACAACCAACAACAGTGTAATCCTAGCTTTGTGAGCCATAACTTGTAGGCAAAATGGAACTCTAGTCTGTGATTAATGGAAATGCGGCATGTAACCTGTAGAGGCGAATTTTCAGCCATTGTTCTTCATGAGACCTTCGATCCATTGCTGCCTGAGCCACCTGTCTTTACTGTTCAGCTTATTTCCACTATTTTCCAAGCACAAACAGTGTTGTGCCACAAATAAAATCCACTAAGAGGTGTCACTTTGAAAAGGTGGTCCTGCTTGTGCATCAGGGGCTTCTAATTGAGAAAAAAGCCCATCAAACAGTCACTGCTTCCTATGTCTTCGAAATCATTTGTCTTGGTTTGCGTATTTTGAATATAATGGCACTTTTAGGAAAACTGTCATTTTTAATCTGCATATTCTAAATTTTTCTTTAATGTGCTTTCCAAGCCCAAATTTTATGGCACAAAACGTTTGGTATTTATCATGCTTTCATGGGTTATCAGTTAATAGGTCTGTCATGGCAAAATGGTTAAGTTTTTACAAGGCAGTGGCAGCAAAAAACCAAATTTGCTTTCAGGTTGTATGATGCTCAGAAAAAAGTGGTCAAAGAAAGGCCCATGTCTTGTAGAGGGGCTCTCTTGGGCCCAAGTCATCTGTGTTGAGAGACTTAACATACTGTAAGTAAGTTTAAGATGACAGTTTTCCTTGCTTCACTAGTTAATTCTTATTGGCATAAACATTTTTTTCCTCATGATACAGTCAAATCCCGATATAACGAATCCCGCGGGACCGCAAAAAGATCATTCGTTATTTTGAAATATCGTTGTTATGAAAAATCTGCGATTACAGTAAAAGTTTGTTAATTCGGACTTCTAGGGACCGTAAGATGTGTCTGAATTAACCGAATGTCCGAATTATCGAGAGAACAAAAAAACAAAAAAAAAAAAAACAAAAAAAAAAACATGCACGATTTTATCTCAACATACCTTTATTACTTAAAGTAATCATGGATGCTTGTCTGCTTTCCCGCAGAAACTCGCGCGGATACTATTTTCCTCAGTCTTTCCAGGTGCTCAGCAGCGTGCATGCCATCTGCAGTGCCCCAACAAAATTCCTCTAACACAACGAGGGCCTCTGCTGCTTCCTTCACAGTGCGAGGGGGCCGAGGCTGCTCCTCTCGTAGCCCCTCTTCCTCCTCCGAATCTTAGCCGTACAGTACGTCCCGGACAATTTCTTCCTCAGTTAAAGAGCCGGCTGTAGCAACGCCGTCATCAATGCTGATGTAATCGGCGAGTGTCACCGCATCCGGCAGCACACCTCCGAAATCCGGGCAGTCATCTGCATTGTCGTCGGGCGACAATTCTGCCACTGTGTCATTGCAGGACTCAGGCAAAACGAAGCCACTGTGTCGAAAACAGTTAGCGATGATGTGCGCAGGCGTGTTCTTCCAAACGTAGGCAAGAATGTTGACCGCGCTCAGAAGATCCATGTCGTACTGCTTACCGACTTCATTGCACAGTAGCATGCGTTCCAGCACGCGCCTGCGGTATTTAGTCTTCACATACTGAATTATACCTTGGTCCATCGGTTGGAGGCCCGATGTAGTGTTGGGCGGCGAAAAAACAACTTCAATGTTGTTCAGTCCGGTGGCACTGTTATGTGCACTACAGTTGTCAAGGACAATTAACACCTTGCGGTTCTTCGCTGAAAACTGTCGGTCTAACTTTTGTATCCAGCCGCGAAAAATTTCCGATGTCATCCAGGCCTTTTTATTAGCCCGGTACTCCACCGGAAGAGCAGGCAAGTTCTTAAAGCACCGGGGCTTTTGTGCCTTTCCAATGACGACAAGCGGCATGCGCTTTGTCCCTGTCATGTTTGCGGCTAAAAAAACGGTGACTCGTTCTTTACTCCTTTTTCCTCCGATGCAGGGATCTCCTTTCATTGTCACAGTCTTGTCAGGCAGTGCCTTAAAGAAAAGTGCTGTTTCATCAGCATTAAAAATGTCATTTGTATCATATGCTGCGATATGTTCCAGCAGCTTAGCGTTCTTCCAGTTGTTGGCAACATCTTCGTTGACGGCACTTCTTTCGCCGCACACAGTCTTGAAAACGATACCATGTCTGTCTCTAAAGCGCGCACACCACCCTTCTAACGCTTCGAATCCATCGATATGCATCATCAGTGCAAACCTCTCGGCCTGCGCCATGATGAGGGGTCCACTCAATGGGAGGTTTGCATCACGCGAGTTGACCACCCACCGAAGCAAGGCTTCTTCCAACTCCGGATGAGCTGCTGTTCGCAGACGCTTTCTTGACGCTTGGAACTTCTCGCTTTCGAACGCCTGAAGAATCTGTTCTTCATTTTTTACATATGTGCTTAAAGTACTCCTTTTAACGTCATATTTTGTCATTGCTTCTTGTCGGGAGAGCCCGTTCTTAAGGGCCCGCAAAATTTCCACTTTGGTAGCCAAGTCCTTGACCTCGTAGCTCTTCGGCCGTTTCGCCGGTGTTGCCATCGGGGGCGAGTGCGGTGATACCAGCGCACAACAGAGAAGCAATGAGCCGCACTAAAGCGAGCAGTCTTCAATACAACAGCGTAGCGCACCGAAAGCAGCAAAACGACAAAATGGCACCGCCAGTAACGTCGACTCGTGAACACAAGTCGCGCCAAGTTGATTAATTGATGTCCATGGCGATGCTGCTTTTGGGTATCGCTATTGCGCCGCGTTCGTCTTAGTTTCGTTTTCAAGCCTCGGTAGCTGCCCGAAGTTGTCCGAATTATCCGTTGTGTGGTCAAATCCGCCCGAATTAACAAGAGTTTCGTCCCATAGACTCCTATACATAATTCTGGGGACCAGGCGCGAAGGTCGAATTATCTGATTTTCCAAATTAACGGGAGTCGAATTAACGAGCTTTTACTTATAAGCCAGTGGTCAAACCTAGGTATGCAAGTGACGTACCTTTGCAGTGGGCACGTGTGTAGACAAGCAGAACTTCAAATTAAAATGTTGCACTAACTCCAAAGCTGATTTATTTGAAGAAATCAATTATTTTATTCTGCCGTGTGCAGCAAACACGACCGTGCACTACATTGCACCACTACAGCACATACACCTTCCACTTTGTGGAACACCTCGTCGCATGCCTGATTGCACCGAGTGATGAGAGTGCGGACTTTGTCCATGTGCAAAAAGAACAAAAAAAAAAATGTTTGATATGACCTCATCTTCAATGCTCCTTGAAGTTTGAAAATCTTGTTTCCGTCTTTCAGAATGATTGCGGCGGTCGACGGGGCAATTCTACCTGTCTGTAGAGGCCGAATTGCTTTTTCTATTTCTTGCAGTGAAAGCGGCTGCGTTCATATCTTTTTGGCACTTCGCTGGCTAATATTATTGCTCTCGCACAAACTTCGCAATAGGATAGTCCTCGGCATAAAATAAACAAAAAGAACATTCAGCACGCTCGAACCCACAAACCCGCACACGACACACAAGAAAAAAATGCAGGCGGCTAGGCCTGCTGGCTACTGCGTAATAAACCATAGCTTCGTGGTGGCGCTACTAGATGTGCTACTACTAGGAGCTGGTACTAGATGTGCTGATGATGATAGCTACTGCCCACGCCTAACCCTAACCACCCCGCGCCATGCCTAACCGAGAGACTTTCTCAAAATGGCGTCAGACCGCGAGCAGTCAACACCGCCAGCCAACCAAAGCTCGCCATTTTGCTCACGTGCGATGGAAGACCAATAGCAGCCTGCGTTTCACGTGATTTTGTCCCTTTGTTTTCCGCTTTAGTGGGCTCGCTCACGGTCGCCAATCGAAATATAGAAATGGCCTGAATCGCGCTCTTTCGAACAAGACCAAGATTATGCCCGTGGATCGCGTATTTCTCGAACTGCGGGCGATCGATATTCGGCGCGATTTGACCTCAGTTTAAAGGGCCACGCGCGCAGATTCTCGTTTTTGGAGTGCTTTAGCGCGTGAATTAGGCAGTATTTTTCAACGAAACTTCGGAGTAGCTGCGGAAAGATCTCAGGGTCGCGAAAACGAGGAGGTCGAAAGTCCGATCTTCGGCCGCAAAGACCCGTGTCCTTAAGATTTGTGAAACGAATTCATCCCTGCTTATTTGCTTTTTTTAGGGGCACAGAATGATTTAGCTATCCATTATTTTTGTTATAAATGGTGAGCAACACAGATCAAGGTCGCACTAGTGTACATTTTTTGATAATGACAAGTCCCCTCCCCCTTTTCTCAATTTTATCATGCTGGTTGCACAGGGCTGTGACTTGCCTCCTGGAGGTCTGAGTAGAGGGATACAAATCTGAAGAGATTGCAGCTGATTGAAGGGCCATAAACACAGTACTACACCTTTAATCTCTCTGCTCCATTTTTGGTTCTTAATGGCCCTTGCAAGGTGCACCTTGTTTGTGCTTGAACATTTCTTGTGATCGACCGATAGGCATTTCTAGGCATTGTGCAGGTTCTGCAACGGCTAATCGCGCATATTCTGTGTTGCATGGAAAGACTGCATTACCTTTTGTCTCCATCTAGGGCAAAGAATGGCACACTGTTAAAAAAAGTAGCTCACTGTATGAGAATCGTAGAAGTGGCTCGTAAGTGCAATGCACTACAGAGTGTGTGCGTCGTTAGTGCGTCTGTTTCACTGCTTTGCAGGCACAAACTGTTTGCTAATGAGACTATATGAATATTGCTGATATGGAGATTTTTAAATGCAGTTTTTCTTTCCAATAAATTAATATTAATAATTAAACTAATTTGGACTGAGTTGTAGGTCACAAACCTTGCTTGCTAAGCTTGCTTGGCTGTTTCCCTGTATGGCACGTGCAGGTGTACACCATGGCTGTGTGCGGAGACAAGCTGGTGGTAGGCACCTCACAGCGAAAGGTGCTTGTCTGGGACCTACGCAACATGGGGTACGTCAAGCAGCGGCGCGAGTCCAACCTCAAGTACCAGACGCGGTGCATCCGCTGCTTTCCCAACCAACAAGGGTTCGTGCTCAGCTCCATCGAAGGTAAAGACATTATCGTCCTCACACGTCTTGCCTTTTCTGACACTTGGCAGTAAATGTTTTTCACTTGGGGTTCTGTCGCATGAGCTACAATATCGATGTGCATCAGGGGCATGATGGGTCAAAGTCGTACACACCATCTCGAAAACATGTTGCCAGTACATAAAGGATTGTGTCATGTGACACGTCTTTCTACCACGTCTGTTGAGATAGTGCCACATCAGTAGAATTTGAAAGCTTGTATGGCAGGGATTCAAACGTAGATGTGTTAGATAACAACAGTACTAATTTGTGCCCCGAGATCATTTTTGTTTTCATTGTCATTTTTACATACTTTGGGTACGTCAGTACAGCAAAGTGGACCTTAGTTTTTAAAGAGATGCTCTAATTTTAAAGAAAAAATGTTGTGTCACAAAATATGGAAAAACATTGCTTGACGTTTCGCACATTTGCAACTCAAACCCACCCAAAACAAAGAACTTTCTGCAGTCTTTCCTATCAATTACAGCTCCTGATCATTATCCTTTTTTGAACAAACAGTAACCAGTAGTAATGTAACAAAATATGGTCTGCACCATGCATTTCATTTTTGAGTTTGAAACAGCATCATGTAGCTTTTGCATAAAATATATCAGTGTCTGAATGCTTTTTGAAGAAGGCAGTGAAAATCATTGATGGTAATTTCTTTTTCTCATTGTGAATTTTCAAATTTCAGACATTTTTTGATGCAGCTAAAAGTAAAAATAAGAATTTTCTCTAAGAAGAGGCTCTAACAGCAGTGAGGAAATGTGTAGTATCAGTTGTTGCCGCATCTTGTTCCAGGATAACGCTTCTTGGAGTGCATAACTTCTGGAGAAATTAACAAAAAAGAGCTTTCACTTGCTTGAACAGAAGTTTGCATATAATTAGTGTAAAAAGATTGAGGTTCAATATTTTTGCATGTACAGTTAAACCTACTATAACAAAATTGATAATAGTCAACGATTTTACGTTGCATCCAGGTTTTCATTACATGCAGTTTTTGCATTAAAGTTCTGAAGGACAATGCAGAACAGAAACCAAAATGAGAAGCATGTGTAGATCAAATCAGAATGAAAATGTTTACAGCAAACCCCCATTATTCGGCGCTATAAAAGCGGCAAAATGTTTCATGATCTTGCTTCTGCTGCCCCCACCTCCGCCGTGGCTTGTGTGATGTGGCTACGAGTGCGGCATGGGAAATGGGATGACCGAGGAGTCGGTAGGCTTGAAAAGAGTGTCACTGTCGGCTGTGCTGGACACACGGGCTTTTTCACACGTTTTCACACAGCGTTGAGTTCATGAAATGGATCATGCGGTAAGCAAATCGGAACAAAGAAATATTATGTATTATTGAACAAATTTTGCCTGAAGGGCCACTTCGGCAGGAAAGTCAATACTGTTTACTTTACTATTAATCGATATAGTGTTGGTAATGAGTAATGAGCCCGTTGAACTGCACTAAGAAAAAAGAAAGCCAATTCAGCAGTCCCAACGAATCTGCAATTTAGTCCGCATAGGCAACAGTAGTGCCAGTTATTCATCTCCCAACCGTAGAAAACTGGGAGATGACTGACGTATGCCACTAGAGACACTCCAGCAGATCTTCGCAGTACTCTTCCGTGGGCTGTATTACTGGCCTGCTAATATGCTATTTTCATTATCGCTTCTTGGTTCTGTTGTCCGGCCAAAACTAACATGTACTGGACTGCCGCTGCACTATCTGATAGCTCGAAGCATGCTAAGGTTTCATACAAAACCCGTTTCCTATTACAAGGTTTCCATGGGCACAATGAGCATGCGAAAAATGGAAAGTGGTACAGCAAATACGAGCAAAACAACACTCGAGCACTCTGTCATTGGTATGCTATCCGGTTATCACAGGTTCTAGTGGGCACCGCATTGCAGCGTTGCCGTTCTTGAGAGCTGCGAACGGAAAAATTCGTATTAGTTTTACATTAATGTTCTAAACCTAAATGGCACACTCTGAAGGGTTCCACAGTATGGGGAGTCCAGGCTCCTATAGCCACTGGCGGTTTTTGTATTGTGTACTTAAGTCTTGAGCACTCTGATGATCACGCATTTTGCTTCCAGTAGAATGCATGTGGGCATTGAACCTGTGGTTGTGTAGTGCTCATTAGCTTAGCCTGTGCACTTTTATGAGACCATTTAGAGATCATAGCTCGTACAGCAAAACATGAAGCTTCCTGATAACAAACTTGGTCAGTTTGTTTCTGGAAGGTAGTTTTTTGAACTGTTTTACTTTGGCTTAATTGGCTGTTTACTGGAGTGAGAACTGGAAGAAGCAGCCAGAGGAATGAACACAACAGAATTGTCACATACCATTGTATTTATGGGGTTCCTTCATTTTGTGGTGATTGCGGTCCTGATTTAAATTGCCGATTGTGGTTCTAGGACGCGTGGCTGTCGAGTACTTGGACCCAAACCCTGAAGTGCAGAAGAAAAAGTACGCCTTCAAATGTCACCGTGCCAAAGACAGCAACGGCATTGAGCTCATCTACCCCGTGAATGCCATAGCATTCCATAACTTGTACAACACCTTTGCAACGGGAGGCAGCGATGGCCATGTCAACATCTGGGATGGGTTCAACAAGAAGCGCCTCTGTCAGTTCCACAAGTACCCATCAAGCATTGCATCTTTGGCCTTTAGCCACGATGGCTCACTGTTGGCTATTGGCTCCTCATACCTCTATGAACAGGGTGAGATTGATAACATGCCACCAGACGCCATCTTTGTGCGCCGTGTCACTGATCAGGAGACAAAACCCAAATGACTGCATTATCATTGGTTTGTGTTTGTTAAATTTTTTCCCCCCAAGTTTCAATAAATATTGATGTATTATTGTGAATGCCTTCTTTGCTGGGATTTATTTGAAGAAATAAGTTCTTTTCTTCTGCCGCGTGCAGCAAACACGACCGTGGTCTACATTACACCACAACAGCACATGCACCTTCCACTTTGCGGTACACCTCGTCGCATGCGTGATTGCACCGAGCGATGAAAGTACGAACTTTGTCCATGTGCAAAAAAAAAACAAAAACAGAGTTCGATATGACCTCATCTTCAGTGCTCTCTGAAGTTTGAAAATCTTGTCTCGCTCTTTCAAAATGATTGCGGCGGTCGATGGGGCAATCCTAACTGTCTGTAGAGGCCGAATCACTTTTTCCCTGCGTTGATTTCTTGCAGTGAAAGTGGCTGCTTTCCTATCTTCTTGGCTCTTCGCTGACTAATATCATCGCTCTCGCACAAACTTCGCAATAAAGTAATTCGCAGCAAAAAAAAACAAACAGCATGCGTGATCGCACAAACGACCGACCCGCGTACGACACAAGAAAAAAACGCAGGCGGCTAGGCCTGCTGGCTACTGAGTAATAAACCATAGCTTTGTGGTGGCGCTAGGAGCTGGTACTAGATGTGCTGATGATGATAGCTACTGCCCACGGACCGTACACACAGAAACGGCGGTTTCTGTTTCACGCGAGAGTTGCAAGCTGTCGCGCTGTTAATTTTAGCTGAATTTGTAATACTGATGTTTCGAAATTATAGAAGAAATAAAATACGTTCATTATTCTGAAATATACGGTATTTTGAAATTCGTAATTCTGAAATAGTTTTCCATTGAAAACGTAGCAAATCTGCCGGGGATTCTTAAAAAAATCATTAATTGGAAAAATTCATTAATGTGGTGTTCGTAGTAATGAGATTATGCATGCAGTTGATTAGTTTCGCATTCTCGCAGCATTGAAACTTCTTTCAGCCCTTTTGAAAAGTTCTAGCACATGACGGCTGCAGGCTGCTTATCCTTGCTCCCCAATAGTGGTGGTGCTGCTAAAGTCTTTTGCCAGCCACGAGAGTGGTTTTCCCCTCTCACGTTGCTGCATACAATGGCAAGAACAGTGCGCGTGCGATTGCCCTGCACTGATCGAAGGTCTACTTTAGAAAGTGCATTTTTTGGTACCTTTTATATAGCATGCCGTGTTGCAATGTAGAATATTTTGCGTCTCTTTTTTTATTGCATTTGCTGCATGAAAGTTTTATGTCCAGCTGAAAAAGATGCCTACTTGGACGTACTTCTCATATCAAAGGGCCAATGAAAAGCTATTTAGTAAAAATAGACAATGCACACTAGCAATAGGTATCTCATCAATTGTCTCCGCAACACAAAGATTTTTAAGCTACCTTCATTAGCATCGAACATATGGGCAATCGAAAATGGTGCTTCTCTCTGCCAACCAAACCCGCACTGGCATGCAAGAAAAAAGTCACGACAGCGCCCCACCCCGTCCCATTCCGCTTGCGTAGCTTGGGAGTTTCCAATGAGTGGGTGCACCCAGCAAGCCCCATAGACGCCATTTGGGAGGTTTGACCACTCGCAAATAAGTGCGAGTGGTCGCCAGGAGCATTTTTAAAAAATTACTTTTAAATGATTGGAGCCACACAAAACTTTCAAATTTGACTCTAACACTCACCAATACCACCTCTATGGATTTTCTGCATTAGAATATTACAGCGAGAAGGATTTCAAGGTCCTTTTATAAGTACTTATTACAGTATTTAAAATATGTTAGTAATTAAACGCTTCTGTGAAGCACAGCTGTACTATCTGTTTTACAGTCGGTCACACTGGTCTAGAGCACCCGAGCTTTGTGCTGTGGAGGAAATTAACTGGAATCTTATACGCAGCTGCTTTTCTGTGGGCTATGAATGCGGTTCAGTGTGGTTTTCATGACACTGCGACTACACTGGAGAGCATTTATCAGGAAATGGATGGAGCTTTCGTTAATTTCATATCTGCACAGCATCGCATAAGCACTCTATACAAGTGTGATCGGCTATGTCCATGTTTGGACTATCAAGTTTTTAAAAGCGTGCGCTCTTACTACTTACATTTGCCGGTTTCTCGCCCATTTCTCTGTTGCTCGCAGATTCAAGATGGCGGCCAAGTCACGTGATCATAGCTACAGCATTGCAAATAATTTCTTAACTACATACAGCTAACTACGCCCTGTGCTAGCCGCTGCGAGCGTATGCGCAAAACATCATTACCACGTCCGCCAACCAGCATCTCTGCAGCCCGCTCCTACACTTTCTTCCATACATTATATTGCAGTCGCAAGATAACCGAAGATTAGTGCCTGGAGCATAGTATTCTAGAGCACCATACCCGGAGAGAGGACATCTTGAAACGCCTTAAATATACGACGTCAGGACTCTGATCTTATGTTCGGACAACCTCGATCGTGTAGTGGTGACTTTGGCAACCATATTGTGTCGTTAGGCGCCAGTGAGTGGCTGCCAGGCCGAGGTAGAGATAGTCGTGACAGGTATCATGGACATACTTTCAAAACACAGATCTGAGTTTTTTTTTTTTTTAACCTCAGCGATTGGTGCAGAATGATATCACTCTGCGTCATCTTGTCTTCGCAGGCTTTGGCTTCGAGAGTGCTTTTTGATGCTGGTGGCATCGCCTAGTTCCTAGTGCATGGCGTCCTATAGGCCATGTGTAAGCCATTCATTGCGTATCCTTCCTTCCCCCCTTCATTTTTAAACCTTTAACGAAGAAAATGATTAGAGTAGTTCAAGTTTATAGTTAATTTGCCACAAAAAAAATTTGTTGTGTTGGGTTTTTTGGCACATAAGCAACTCAGGCTATCGTGCGCCAAGAGCAAGGTGTTTTTATTTTGTAGATGAGAACTTTTAAAGTTTGCTTAGGAGCTTTGCCTCTTTTATGAATTTAAAAACGTGAGAAGTTTCTACCAGTGCATCTTCTCCCAAAAGCAGGCTAGGATGAAACGGGATTTGTTCATTGTAAAAACGTTTAAAGTACTGTTTCCTTAATTTCTCAAGCTTAGTGCATGAAAGGAATATGTGATTTATTGTTAGTTCCTCTCCGCATCCCTCACATAGAGGTTTGTCTTCTTTCTTGAGAATGAAGTTATGTGTTAATTAACTTCAATGATGCGTTTTTGATAACATAATTTCCACTCCTCGACGAGGGGTTTGACGAGATGTAGTTTCTTGTTGATTTCATTATTCCATGAAGCCTTCCATCTGACTTCTAGTTTTCTCTGAATGGATTTTAAGATATCTGTATGTGGTATGTTAACTTGCTGTATTTTGGCATTACAGGCTGTTGCGGCACATGCATCAGCTCTCTCATTGCCGATGAGAGATTTAACAAAAAAAGGTATATATTTCAAAGGTGCATCCCGGGGAACGAAAAGTTTGGCAGCGGTGGGATTCGAACCCACGCCCCCGAAGAGACTGGTGCCTTAAACCAGCGCCTTAAGCCAGGCTCACACTAGCGGGAAACTTCCCGCAGCGGCGCAACGTTCATGGCGCCGCAGCGTCGCAGCTCCTCGGAAGGACGCTCACACTACGCCCGTTTTCCCGCTGCGTCTGTCGTGGAATGTAGAGGAGGCGAAGGCGAGCGGAGCGAGAAAGAGTAGTCACGTGACAAGAGCGAAGGGAAAGCACGCGCTTTTCTCGTGCACAAGTGAGCGGGCTACTCAAGCGACACCAGCGATGTTCCCGTCGCCCGCACAGCCGCCGCCGGGAGTCATTGAACTTGGAGTGACGTCACGGTCTGCGCTCCGCTCCGATTGGCTACTCCGTTCTGCGGGACGGGAAAAATAGCTCCCGACCCCATCGCTCCGCGGAATGTCAAACAAGTCAGCCTGCGGGAAAAAAACCGGTTTCTGCGGGAAGCGGCGCGCGGAGAACGTCCAGCGTTGCGCGTTTTCCCGCTAGTGTGAGCGTGCCTTTAGACCGCTCGGCCACGCTACCGCGGAGTCCGTTCGCTGTCGATGTACGTGATCAGTGTGCTGCTGCTATTGGCCTCTATCCAACTGCTCAGTGTTTATAAAACGGACCTTGTGGGGCAGTGACCTAGATTCGCGCCTGGTCTTATATGCGCCAGAGCCCCTCTCCACAACGCACTCGAAAAGCCGCGTCTTCGGAAATATTTCCTGAAGTGGGCTCGCCCTGGTTGAGTTTCGGTGCACATGGAGCCGCCGTTTTTTTTTTTTTTTTTAGGTAGAATACTTTCATCTTCAAATTCAAATTTTACGTCTCTGGGGCTATCCAAAGGCGCGGAATATGCAACATTGTTTTCGTTTCTCTTATTTTTCATCAGAACGCTGTTTTTTTAACTGACTTTCTTGAGCGGTGCTTCCTAAATTTCGCCAATGCGCAGGCGGCTAGTTTTAGTCGTGCTTCAATGCCTGCCCAACTGAAATTGGCCAATGGCCGACCGTTGGTAAACGACTGGGCACATGGAGGAAGGAAAGAACTTAGGAGATGCCCTGACGTCACTGTTTTGAAGCCGGCATAGCCGCGCCGCGACCGGACGCTGCAATATCTCTCCTCCTCCTTTATCCCCGCATTTTCTATCTCCGCGATGCTCACGTACCTCGGGCCCTTAGCAACGTTTTTGCTAGTGGCCCAAGTCTTCATAGCAACAGCGATGCCGTTCCTAATGGCCCGATTTGGCTAACCCCAAATTTTGACGTCACTTCCGCCGCTCTTTCTACAATGCATTGGGAAGGGCAAGGGCCTCTCCTAAGTTGTTGCCTTCCTCCATGACTGAGCAGAACTCGACAGCCGCTATGTCGGCCAGCTAACGCAGGCCCAAACGGGAGGTCCTGGTTGGGTGCCGATTACGGTGATTAATTGTTGACCAAAGACTCAGCGAACAATTGGCAAATGGCAGGAAATTAGTCGGCACTCAATACTCGGCAGCCAAACGCTGCCCCGCAGCTTTCTGGATACCGCTACACTGTGTAATTGAAAGAATCAAATTAAGTGACTCAGATATACCTCATTCAATTTAAGGAAGTTCCAAATTTAGCGATAAAAGTTTCCGAGATCATTTCAGAATCTGCACTGGAGAAGTATGTAAGCCTAAGCGTTGCTGTGTTGTCCGAGAGATGTGTCAGCGGGATTCCGCGAGTGACATATGCCGCGTCTTTCCTTTTCTGTAAAGCAATTGTAGAACCACGTGTATAGAACACCGGTGATGGATGGATGGGAAAACATTTATTTTCACACGCTTTAAAGGGGCACTGTCCAGAGTATGACGTTTTAAGCAAAGGAGCTCAATGTTTCTATAGTGTACCGGAGATAGTCTGCATTTGCTACAGGGACACAACCCCCCTCCCCCCTCCCGAAACAAAAACCTCCCCACCCCTGTGGTGTGGGGGGCCTTGCCCGGGGTTGCCGTAGGATGATCATGGTTGTTGGTTGAGGTCTGTACCCTCACAGGAGGGATGCACCCAGTGCACCCTTCCCTCCATCTGACAAGGCAAGTCCGGATCGTGTCGTTCCTTCTTTAGAGAGCACATCGTCTAGGAACTTGATCTTGTCAGCGACCTTCTCCAGGTTGAGAGTAAAGCCTGCAGTCTCAATGCTTTGAGCGTCACTTTCAGTGGAGCGTCATGCTCCTCCCTGTTTGTTGCCCACACCAAAACGTCATTATATAGACCGCACTCCTAGGAGGTTGTCCAGGGTATCACTCATGGCTTTCTGAAAAGCCTCTAGCGCTGAACCCATTCCAAATGGACGCCTCAGGAATCGATACCTGCCAAACGGTATGCTAAACGTGCAAATGCAGGACGTATAGTCTAGAGGTAGCTGATAAAAGCCTCTATTAGCATCCAGTTTGCTAAAATACCTGGCTTCCACCAGATCTGCCTCGATGTCCTCTATTAAGGTTAGCTCGTAGTGCTCGCTTCGGATACTCTCATTCACATGCCATGGGTCCATGCGCGATGTTAATCTCCCATCTTTCTTAGTTACGATGACAAGCGGGCTTACCTAATCAGTTTGGTCCTGCATCCTGGTTATAATCCCCTCCGCTTCCATGCGGTCCAGTTTCTGGAGCAGGGGCTCTTTGTGCGTGTGGCACCCGCCTCGAGGGCAGCGCTGGTCGTCTTCCATGCTGATCCTGTATTTCGCCTCGTACACCCTAAGCCGCGGAATAGAGCGGGAAATTCTTCAATAATCCACTGCTTGTTAATTCCCTCCTCAAGTGACACTGACCGGATGCGTGCTATGAAACCGAATTTCTCACATGCCTTAAGGCCAAGCAATGCCTGTCTGCTCTTCGCCACGTAAAAAACCAACGGTTCACGTTTCGCGCCCACTTGAAGAGGCGTCACTGTAGTACCAACATGTTGTATACCGTTGCCTCTGTACACTGAAACAAAGAACAGCTTGGCTGGGGCGCAACGGTGGCTTTCGCTTGAGTCTCCGGTCAACGGCAACAAATTTGCCTGGACTCCCGTGTCGACTTTCGTGTGCAGTTATCTGCGTCAACTTTGACAGGAAAGATCCAATCGTCCGAGCTGACGACGCCTGCTATGTGCAAGTCTAATATTTCAAAATCGTCGCCCGTGGCTTCTTCAGGGCACTACACTTCTTGAACACTTCTCGCTCTGCAGTACGCCGCGAAATGGTTCGGCTTTCGGCACAACGCGCACTTGCCCCATGCCGGACATTTTCTCGATTGGGGACAGCTGCCGCAGAGTTTGCACTGCCGCAGTCTTGCCCCGAGCCGGCTCGTCAAACTTTCCTTCGACTGCGCCAACCTCCGGTGCCATTCCTGCCAGTTCCCAGACTCGCGCCTGACTAGTGGCGGCCTCAGCAGCTTTATAGAAATAAATGGCTTTTTCGACTGTCAAGTCATTCTCACGCAACAGCCTGTTGCGCAACTTCTTGTCCTAAGTCCTACAAACTAACTGCACACGCACCATGGAGTCTTTGAGATCGCCAAAGTTGTAGATGTGCTTTGAGCTGCACATTCCTCAAAAATCGTTTAAATGGCTCCCTTCTCTTACTACTTCAGATGCCCATAGAAACAAGTGTGACAGATACTATCCGGTTGGACGTAGGACGCTGAGACCGTGTTAAAGAAATTTGCAGCTTGGAGGCGTCGTCAAGCGGTCGCTTCTCTATTGTTTAATTTTCGATCCGTTAGTGGCACCAGTTTCCTTGCCAATCTAATTTTCAACGATTTCGGAGTAGGTTCGGGCACGTTAGTCCAGAGAGAGGGGTGGCTGATCCTGGCCCTACGGGGTTGGGACAGGTAGGTCACTGGCGATTGCGACGGGGGCTAGCCTGCCACCATATTTTTATCTGTTGTAGGCCGTTATTACACGCGCTATCGTTTCGATAGTGGAGGACGGCAGTTACGACGTGCGTCTTTCTCTCTCTCTCTCTTCTTTTTTCTTCTCTATTTTCTCTTATGTCCGCACGAGGCAGCGGAGGGGCCCCGCCGGGGTGGTGCAGTGGTAAGACGCCCGTCGGAGTACCCGGGTTCGAACCCGACCTCGGCGGCTGCGTTTCGATGGAGGCGAAACGAAGAGGCGTCCATGTGCTGTGCGATGTCAGCGCACGTTAAAGATCCCCAGGTGGTCGAAATTACCCCGTAGCCCTCCACTACGGCTCTTTTTCTCTTTCCACTTTCACTCCCGCCTTCCTCCCTTTTCTTATGACGCGGTTGAGGTGTCCACAGAAAACAAGTGAGACGGTTACCGCGCCTTTCCCTTCCTATAAATCAATCAATCAGGCAGTGGAGGTGGCTCAGCTAGAGAGCCAGTAGCAGTCCCGTGCATTTTCTTTTCCTTCTTCCTTCAGTCGCAACAACGTTCGTCCAGGTGCTGGCAATCTGGCGGCTCCACAGTCAGCAAGAAGTGCTCGCTAACAGTTAGTCTGCCGCCTCGTTGCCAGGAGCCCACGCGTGCGCTGGGGTTCATATAAGTCTGACCTTACGGTTCAGCCCTCAATCCAACCCTCGTCCCTCCAGGATTCACGCCGTTTCCGGTGAGATTGTGCCTTTTAATAAATTGCAGATGGCTGTCTTGCTATCGCTGGTCCAACGCAAGCAAGCGCTTTAGCAACTTCCTCGGTCGTCTCTTTATGCGTCTAAGAATAGTGGCTGCCGACGCGGAGGCACCCGGTCCGTTAACTACCGTGGCAACCGCCGCGCCAGACTTCCCTCTAGCCGCGCTCATTCCTTTTCAGGTTCCATCTTAACAAAACGTTTCGCGAGTGTTTCGGCTCTTTTGGACCTTCTCGCGGTATTAAGGTGAAAGCCTTTAATGGCTCATACTGTCGTGGACAAAATGTATCCCGCTTTTCCGGCGTTCTGGTTGGCCGAAGCGGGATGACGTCATAGAGGTCTCGACCAATCACAGAACAGTACCACAGTATGTGCGAATGCGTGCCTTATATGGCCATAGGTCAATCAATAATCAATTGCTAAATAATGAATTACCAATTAATGACTAAGTGATTCAATAATTAACCAGATAATGAATAAATATTTTCTCAATCATTTATTAACGTAAATTACTAATTAGTGCCAGTTGCGCAGCAGAGTGCGGCACTCAGGCTTTCGCCTCTAACTACTTTAGTCGCTAAAGTCCTCGTAATTTTTATGCTCCGGGTGCATATTCCTCGGGAGTGGGAGTATCATTTTTATCTACATTTGGGGGGGGGGAGGGATATGCTTGACCGAGAACCTTTGATGTAATTACTGACTGGTGATGTCACATCGGACGATACATTTTGCGGACACTTCCGGTGCCAACATAAAACCTTGTAAAGCTTTCACCTTAAAAAGCTAAGCGTCGGTTTGTCGAGTCTGAAACGCACGAAGGTCTGACCACGGCCGGTCACGAGGGAGAGCGCGTTTCTCTCTCCCTCGAGACCGGCCGTGGTCTGACATACTGAGGTATGTGCAAAGGCGGGTCCGTAAGAATGCCATGCACAAAACACAAGGAAGCCGAATAATTTCGGCTCTGTATAGATTGCGCACGATTTCTTGCGTTGACGTTTAAAATCTGGACGGCGTACGTAAAATATATATTTTTTCATGCTCTGTTCTGAACCTGCCATATATGCATATATAACATCTGACCGAGTTAAGCCGTACACTATGTCTCAGAGTATCGGAAGGTTGATAAAATGCCTTGTTAGCTCGAGCTGGTCATTAACGAACGCCCTAATTATTGCATTTATTCGTGGTTCATATGCAAGTGAGCCAGTCCTTGAAAGCTTGGCTGCCTTTCGTCTGGATGTCGGCCCTGCCGTTGGCGCAGATGAGCGCGCCATCCAATCCCTTGAGGACCACCAGCGTCGGTATGCCAGCCACCTTGTAGCGAGCCTTGAGCGACCTGCGATAAACCAATTCACAATCCATTATTTTAACACGATAGCGTCGAAGTGCCCCGTTCGCAGAAAATCTTGTGTTGGCGCCGGCGATAGCGTTGTGAGTGAAAAATCAGCATCATTGCGATCAATGGACATGACTGTGCACTAACTGGGCGTAGGGTTGCCTGACGTTACCATGCAAAATCAGCCTGCCAGGATCGTTGCACTGACATCACCTCTAGGCCACACAGGCACATTCATACGGCTTGGATAAAGCGGGGCTTTATATTTGGGCTTTATATGAGGGCTTTACATGTGGGGTCCGTTTTGTGCTTCGTTCTCAGAGGAGCCGACAGCCGCGGGATGAAGGAAGAATTGAACGAGGCCCTACAGTAAAAACACAGCCGCTCAATGGAGGCGGACTAAGTGATCTTCCATTGAGCACCAGGACTAAGTGATCTTCCATTGAGCGGCTGTGGTGGAGGGCTCCACTATCGGCCGAAGGGAGGCTGCACAACATAACGTGAATTGAAAGAGTGTGTAGAGGTAATGCTGCTCTTCTCTCGCTCTCTGGGCCGTCACATTGGTTTAGTCCTTAGCCAAAAACATGGCCGTGGCTTGTAAGTTGAGTGGCCAATTGCTGCCCGTGGTCGCACATATGCTTGTATCTGATACAGAAGAAGAAGTTCAGTGAACAAAGTAACTACGGAGCGGGTCACTTACGCCTGCAAATTATCGCCGTGGGGGAGCGAAAGCCATTCTGCGTGGTGGTTCTTCAAGTCGTCCTGCATTTCCTCCGCAGTTCGGTTCTGAGAAATGAACACGACCTGCGGTGAGAAGAAAAGCATGTGCAGGTTGTCTGTCGGCCACGACGCAATCACGCCGGTAGGCATCCGTCAATCATGAGCGCCCCCCCCCCCCCCTCCTCTCTGCTACTTTAAATTTTAAATGAAGTGAACACAATAATGTTTTGTTATGCTCAAGGAAATCAAGCATAGAATATTCCATAAAATAACAAGCTGTACTTCTCAGGAATTCGGAAAGTATGACGCGTGTTCGAACGTAAAAAACGCAAAGTCCTACGGTTTGGTTTGTGCTGTGCGGATAGGTGCTAAACAAAGGATTGGATTGGATTGGTACTGAGGCTTCCCTTTTTTGCCAGGTGGACCAGAAAGGTCCTAGCCAAGTCAATTCCCTACTGTGACGGAGTCTGTCCCGCCCTGGCGCCCCTGTTGCTGTCCAACGCAACTCATACGAAGCCAAGCATTGAAGCCGTACGATGGTGTACGGTTCGATAATAGGCGTAACGGATATGCAGTGTGGTGCTGTATTTTATTCAGAAACGTCGTGGGCTTAAGCACGAGACAAAGTCATTAGGTAACGACAGCTTAAGTAACGACATTCGTGGGTTCTGGGCAGTGACAGTAGCTCCTATTTTGATGAAACTCGTGTGCAAACGTTGCAACGATATACACCTCTTCATATCTTAACAGTAGCCTCAGTTCCGGCATTTTTGATAGGGAGGGTTCTCGAATAACTGCTCTCACTGTTCGACCACTTTCTGTGTGGCGAACATCACACTTGCATTATAACAGGATGTTCGACGTCTGAAGCTAGGGTCGCTGGTGACACCGGTGGTTCAGGTTAGGTTACACGTAAGCACTCACGCCGTTACGGTGGCTCAGTGGTTGGGAAGCTTAACTGTACTGACCAAAAGGACACGGGTTTCATCCTGATCACGGCGGTCAATTTTCGATGAAGCCGAACAGTAAGGTGTCCGTGTGCTGCACGCGCTATGTCAGTGCACGTTAAAGAACCTCAGGTGGTCTAAATTTTCGGAGACTTTATTACAACGTCCCTCAGAGCTTGAGTCGCCTTGGGACGTTAACCCTATAAACCTAACCAAACTAGGGTACATTCAGAAGTAGGTGGTTTCACAGCCGAGCAAATCTGAATAATCAGTCTAGAATCGAACTCACGATCCTTGGTTTGGGAGTTGACACGACAGAAACGTTAGTAGGGTTTAGTGAGAGCGGTGCTTTAAATGTTTTCGTGTAGTCCCTCACGTTATGCAGTAACTAAGCCAGGGCGCTACTAGCGGAACGTAGCCAACCGTAGCCGACCGAAAACGACCAGCTACTCGAGAAGGGGCCGGCTCATAAAAGAAAATAAAACAGTTGGCACCGAGACTACAAGCTTTCCACCCCGTCTCTGCGTTCCTCGCGCGTGCCTGCGTGAACGGTGCCGTTTCAGTATATTGAGCCATTAATCATGTTAACAACCTGAGCCCATAGCATGCGGCAGGATTAGACTTTTGTGATCAAAGAAGTCAATGGCGAAGCTGAATGGGACATGTACCTCGATAGGGAGTCCATGTTGCTTGGCATCCCGGTAGGCTTGGGCCAGCAAGGGAGTGAAGACGCAGCAGGGCGGGCACCACTGGGCTGAGAAGTAGATGCAGATGATCCGCTTGTTGCGCAGGGCTGCGTCGGCCGAGATGCTTGTGCCATCCTTCAACATAAGCTGTCTGCCACGGAACAGGTCCATTCAGTGTCAGGGGTGTGAAGCTAGGCGAAGAGCAAGGCGGGTCTGCGCGCGCAGAAGGTAGACGAGCTTCAAATTACGCGTCATGAGTCGCCCATCGTGTATCACGAAGAGTGCAACGTATGCTACTTGACCGGCTACTGCGCAAAGCTTGAACAATTGTGATTGCAGCAGGAGAGTAAGTGTACTAAAAAATGCAACCGAGCTGCGCTTGCATACCGCATACCGCATTCGCAAAGCTTGCTTCAGATCTTATCGCACTCAGAGGAGGAGCTAAATCTTTCGGAGTTATACGGTAAAGTAGAGCAGAAAAAACATAAGATGAATATTGGTATTCACCGCGCATTAAAAAGACTCAGCGCGTACTCTTGCATCTTGTCTCTACTCAAGTGCGGCTGCCGCAGCCGCCTGTTCGAAAAATGAGGGACGCGCGCTTTACGTAGCGCCTGCTTCGACTCCCGATTTGACTGGGAAAACCTCAACAGCACAGAAATCGGAACGGGGGCTTGCTTAACTTCAAGGAGGACGAGGTAAAGGCGCCTGAAGAGTAAAAAAGAAAAAAAGAAAGGAAACGTGCGGTGAGGCCTGGGAGACTGTGGGCTTGCTTATACTTCAAGAGGAAGACAACACGGCAGCGACGGCTGGAGAGCAAAAAATTAACATATCTTGTGGTGACGGGGAGACAGTGCGCAGCTCAACATGCCGACAAAAATAAGTATTTACTGGGGCAAAGTCCTCCTGTAAATAAACTCTGGCCTGCGGACAGAGCCTTTCCTCTCATCCCTATAGCTCAAGATTATGCTGTCGAGGATTCCGCTGTGCCAAAAAACGGGCATTTAACGACTTAAGTGGCCTATAGCCACGGTTTTCTATCCAGCTCAGGGAAGGTGACAAGTGAAGAATTCAGCCTTCCCCCCCATTTGGCTAACCCATGGCGGGTCTGCACGCAGTGGAGGCGTGATGCTACCGCGTCCTGCCCTTCCTCAGCATGAAGATCACAGAGTCTGCTGACACGGCCCATCTAAACACAAACCCGCGATCACAAGTCCGCGCAGCTTGGCTACATGGGCTCTAGCGACGTGCAGGTGCAAGTCGCTAATCGAGATAACATTTGAAAGGTGTGTCTACTGACCTGGTCAAGATCCAGGTCGTAGGTAAAGGCGCAGTTTGGTCCACTGCGCGCTATCGGTCGTCCACGGGGTGATGCTTTCTTCACTGGTAGGCGCGAGACACTCCACGCGCCAGCCCATGTTCGGTTCCGAGGCAGTGCCGGCGAGGGAGAAGCACGAGGCCGTGACGTACGACGGCTGTTTGCTTCCTCTTTATCTTCTTCTTGGTAAATGACAAATACTCACGAGGTGAGGCCTATCGGCATTAGACGTAGCCTTGCGCTTTTTGCATTAGTCTCAAGCGCGGGGAACCCTGGGAACGAAGGGGTCGACCGACTAGCCCGAGGTCTAACAAACCGGGCGGGCGGCTCCGCTGATCTAGAGGCCTTCGCCGAGGCCCCCTTGAGACCACCCCGTCGTACTTTACTGCTAGCTCCCTCCGAGGAGAGCTAGGACCAACTTCTTACGTGCTCAGACAAGAAGACGCAGCTGACGCTTGTCTCGTGGGCCCAGAGCGTCGCCCCCACCTGGGGGCCACGCCAGGCCGACATGCCTTAATTACTCTTTTGGCAATAAACGTTGTTTATCACTCTCTCTCTCTCTCTCTCTCTCTCTCAAGCATGGTGTGACAGGTTTTCGTATGCGTTGCCAGGATTCCGGAAACATAGTATTTATTAACAGTATTTATTGCTGTTAAAAAACAGATATAACAGTATAAGTAACAGTGTCCTGATTTGCAAGATTTGCTCAGTCAGGTGGCAGGTACCAGATAATATAGCCTAGCGATGATTGATTGGTTGGCTGGTTGTGTGAATTCATAACTTGTTCCAGTAGGCAGGTGCTTTGATAGTACATTACCGAGCACCGACTGGCTGTCGGGTTGTGTGGCCTCGCAAAGCCTCTCGATATGGCTGATTGGGCAGGAGCTTTGGCAGGTGGCGAGTGACATAGCGGATCGCCGATTGATCGTCGAGGTGTATGACGCCATGAGACCACGCGACATGGCCAAGTTTGCAGGTGCCGAGAGCGGCACTGGTAGCTGGATTAACATCCTCCTATTAGTGTAAATAATAAAACAATATAAAGATCGAGCCGAGCACGTCGGGAAGCAGTGAAAGAAACCTATAGCAGGAACATTGCCTCTAGTGTAGTTCAGTTTCGAAGCCGCTGTCCGAGCTGTCTCCCGCCGTGCTCGTCCAAAAAGGAGACTGTCTTTTCAGCTGTTAGCTTACGAACGTGTTCTCCTCTCATCCGCCGTGCTCGGATGCGCTGATTGGCTATATGTTGAGATATGCCTGCCGGGCACTTAGAGATCTACTACGAGTACAGACGAACGGGGTTGCTGCATGTTTATATCATCTCGTCTCTTCTGCCTCCCAAATTCCCTCAGACAGCTCACTAAATGGCCTCGTTAAACAATGAACAACAAGTCACGCAAATAGAGAAGTTGGCGCCTCGGGCCAGGGCCAATAGCCTCCAGCCTCATCGCAAATGTAGAGCTGCAAGAAACGACTCCACACGTAAACATTCCACAATGTTCGAACCTGTGACCGTATAGGAAGGTGCATCCGAGCCAGTCACCTCGGGTCCCGTGGTAACAGGTTACGGTGCATTCGCTACACGAGAGCCAGCGTGCATACCGCCGATGATTTCTGGCCTTGCCGTCGGGATAGATTTCGGTTCGCTCTCGACTAGTGAAAAACACAGTGAAAAACAGATTTCTCATACCAAACTCGTACAAATCTAATTCTCATATATTTCTCATATGATGAATGAGTTTAGTAAGAGATTATATGATATTAGTATGAGTTTAGTATGAGAATTTGTATGAGGTTATTGTGACTTTGGGTTTTTTCACGAGGGATTGACTACGAGTGGGATCACCGGGTCATCTCACTGGCAGACGTTCCGTCGAGGGCTGCGATTTGCGCCCGCCGGACATTCCGACGGTCCAAGATCCGTGGGAAACGAACAGAAGGGCTCGACGAGCTGACCTAAACGTAGGCGATGTGGAACGTCGCGTTGATGAGCGTGAAATATGCTATTGCACTTAACTATTCATCTTAAAAACATCCCAAGAACATCCCAACTTTTATTTTGATTGACTTGTGTGTTTTCTTGGGCATGTGTGCTTCTTAATTTGCTAACCCATAGTTTCAAATGCCCGTTCGTCACCACCACCCTACCATATTTACTATAGTGAATCAGCACAATGGCACAAGGCCAAGAGAAGAATGGGAAAGACACAGCATTGTTTCTGTCCCTTTATTCCCTTCGCTTTATGCCTTTGCGCTGCTTCGCTAGGTAAATATGCAGACCAACTCGCCCACCAGTTCATGTTGTACAACCCTACCATAGTTTCGTCTTCATTCATCGGGGTCCTGGCCTGGGCGGAGTATTGCCATGGCGCCCCACGCGACGATTTAGAGACGAGAAATCCGAATAATGCGGCTGTGTATATGTTAGCATCACAGACTGCTTGCTGTTTGCGTATTCTGCACAAATGCTCCAGACGCCATAGACAACCAATTGGCGCCTTTGTATTTGCTTTCATTATACGTATGTGGCATCGAAAGGCTTCTGGGGGTATTATTGAGGTTGGATAGATGTGGGACAGGGTTTTGGCCATTGGAGCTTGGCATGCGAATTTCCAGTGGACGCTCCACCCATGATGGAGATTTAAGTTGCCTATACATCCTAACCCTTATTCTGTCATTCTTTCTTCATGTACATGTACAGTGCCGGTACATTTAAAATGTAGAAAAGCTTGCTTCGAATAAAGAAAAGCGACGCCACCGAAAGCAGAACCCTCGAAGCGCTGTTTTTGAGGCAATCTGACGACGCACCAAATCGCGTGGGCGAATGCAGCGGAAAGGAGATATTTTGCCGTCCTTGACGTCATCCTTGAGCTTCTCCGCACTGTTTTGTCGCAGTTAGGAGAAGGTAAAATTTTATTGATAATAATTGCGATGGCTAGTGTAAAAAACAATAGATCTGGCATATAATAAAAACGAGCAGCTTATAACAAGTCTGAATCCTCGAATATCGAGGAAATTTTGAAATAAGTGACGCAAACGACCTTCAGTGTTTCGCGACAATACACACATTGTCTCATTACTTGTACAATACAGAGGTGTCATAAATAGATGCAACACACAACGATTGTACCAAAATTACACGGCGCAAGGTTTATGTATAGATAAAAAAAGAAGACACGTTGTTATACAGCTATTAAATACTAAAGTTCGGTTTGATATTTACGTGGTTCATTCCTTATTCGTAGTACCTTATTTTTCAGTGTTTGCTATCCGTTATGTCCCATTAGCATAAATTCTGTAATTGCACGTTTTTATAACGGTGTATACCGAGGTACGACGAGGAAGTTCGGGGAGATGGGAATGCACGTGAATATTTGCTGCCTTCGACATCCCTCTTTCGTAATCCTTCATACAGATATGCGGAACGTATATGAAGCACTTTTGACCGACTGATGAATCTGAATGCCGTAGGCAGTCGTGAAGAACAACAATCATCATGACGCAACTCCTTGAGAAGCGGAATCTGTCTCATCGGCGCCGTGGCGACGGCATCCGGCGGCTGCGGCGACCCGCTCCCGCTTTCGGGCCTCGCGCAGACTCTGCCGACGGCGGTGTCGGTGTCGTTCCTCGCGCCCCCAAGGATCGACGGCCGTATCCTTGCGGAAAGCCTCCTTGGCCGCCCGGCGGGCCTCGGCCGCGTCTTCGGCCAGCTCGGCGCGGGCCATGCCCAGAAGGAGCTCGTCCAGAGAGCTCTCGGCCACAAGCACCGACTCGAGCCGGAACCAATGGCGCAGCTTGTTCACGCGCGAGAAGACGTGGCTCCACGGAAGCCTGTTCTCGATGTGGTACAGAAACACGCCCTGGCAGGCAGAGAGAAGGAAATTAGAGTGACTCAAGTAGACGCGTCTCTGTAGATCGCGTGATGAGCGCCCTATGTCTGCACATGTGCCAGGTACTGTGAGCGAGCACATTACTAAGGCGAATGCCTTATATGGCTCACGAGGCGCCATATCTGAGGCTGGAAGTTGTTCGCAAAATGTGACCCGGGAAGTGGTCCCAGTCACGTGATTACAACAGCCGAGAGATTAACTTTTTAGGAAACGTAGCGCAAAGAAGACATGGACAAAATGAGTGATACACACACGAGCGCTTATTAAGCACTCGTGTTCTTTGCGCTACGTTTCCTAAAATGCAAATGCACCAACTCGCCCAATTCAACATTCTTGTGGAGAGAATAACTGACGGAAACTAGCTATACTGTAATGAAAAAAAAAATAGCCTAATGAATTGTGAATAATGAACAGATAATGAACAAAGAATAAGAAAGGAAAATAAGAAAAAAGAGTAACAAAAATAATAGAGGGAAGTAAAAGTAAAGATTTAAGGAAAGACAAATCAGATAAAAATAAAACAAAATAAAAATAAAAGCTAAAATAAGGAAAACGAAAAAAAAATCAGTTGTAGATGACGGAAAAAAGCTAAGAAACGCAGAACGAACTCATAACGGAACTAGTCCCGGAACTCGCAATGTGTTCGCATTTCCGCACGTAAAGGTAAATTAAGTGCACCCCCAAATTTTTTTACTGGAGCAGATTAAAGAACATTTACACCTTCATTCTTTCATTTACACCTATGGGGTTGAAACGCGGAGGATAACGAAAAGGGTTTTACTTAAGCTGAGGACAAAGCAGAGCGCTATGCTACGGAAAATGGTAGGTGTAACGTTAAGCGATAGCAACCGTGCGGATAGAGTGGGTAAGAAAAATAACTCTAAATGCTGACATCCTAGTGGAAATCAAGGCGAAGGAATTTATTTATTTATTTAAAAATACTGCAGGCCAGAGTTGGCCCAAGCAGGAGGGGTATGGAAAAAACACAAATCACAACACCACGTGAAAACATTTCATGTGACACAGCAATAATGAAACTCAAAAGATAACATATCAAAGACAAATACAAATACATGCTGAAAAATGAATATATGAGAGTCACTTCCTTTTTCAGTTCAGTTCAGTCGTTCAGTCGTGTCCGACTCTTCGTGACCCTATCGACCATGTCACGCCACGCTTTCCGGTCTCTCACTATCTTCCTAACATCACATAACTTCATCTGCAGTGCCTCGAGGATGCCATCTAACCATCACGTTCGCTGTCTACCCCTTCTCCGGTGACCCTCAACCTTTCCCAACATCAAATCTTTTTCCAGCGACTCCTCTCTTCTCATCAGATGACCAAAGTAGCTGAGCTTTAACTTTAGAATTTGACCCTCCAATGAGCAGTCAGGGTTTATGGTCGACAATATCGACTGATTTGATCTTCTGGCAGTCCAAGGAACTCTCAAGAGTCTTCGCCAGCACCACAATTCAAACGCGTCAATTCTTCAGCGGTCAGCCTTTTTCACAGTCCAACTCTCGCATCCATACATCACAACTGGAAAGACCATAGCACGGGTTATACGGATCTTGGTTGGCAGACTAATGTCTCTGCTCTTTACTAGGCGGTCAAGGCTAACCATTGCTCTCTTTCCCAGAAGCAGGCGTCTCCTAATTTCATGGCTGCAGTCTCCTTCCGAGGTAATCTTGGAGCCCAAGAAGAGAAAATCTGTCACAGCTTCCATTTCTTGCTCCTTGATGCTCCAGGACTTGATAGGGCAAGACGCCATGATCTTTGTCTTTTTAATGTTCAGTTTAAGCCCAAACTTCTCACTCTCTTCTTTAGTGAAGCAAAAATGTTTTCAGCACCTGTTCCACACGTTAGGAGAGTTAAATATTGATTCAGGGAGTGCGTTCAAATCTGCTATTGTTTGAGGGAAGAAACTGTGATTAAATGCGTTTGTTTTAGCAAAAAAGAAGCTGTAAGGAGTGCTCCCTAGTATGGCGGGTCCTTCGAGCAGTGGAGTGCCTGAGAAATGAAGGGGAGAAATGCTAAGCCTACCTGTGATAATTTTATGAAGGAAAGAAATACGGTTTAGCTTTCTGCGCGTACGAAGTAACGGAATGTTATTGTATTTCATAGCTGTGTTGGGGAGTCAGACCTTCTATATTTATGAAAAAGAAAACATGAAACGTACCGCCTTCCTCTCCAAGCTGAAAATCGTAACTGGTCTTACTGGTTTATGAAACAATTCCCAGTTGATTCCCATTGAGTTCCTACCGAGTTCCCATTGGAACCAATCAGAACCAATGGGAATTCAGTTGGAACTAAATGGGGCCAACTGGTACCAGCTGGGCTGGATGAGCTCTAGCTGATAGATATCTTGTAATGGCCGCAACTGACTAGAAAAGAGTAAATATGCTTAGTTATGAGAGGTAAACTACAATGACTATAGGCATGACACAGCATGACTACGAAACGACCACTATGTCGAGCGACAATTGAATGACCGCAACTGACTGGAAACAAGGGAAAGAGGCAAATGATAATAGGACGCGATGAGAGGCAAATGACAGAAGAGGAAGGGTTGGCTGGGCCGTTCTCCTTTTAAGAGACTTCTAGGAGACCCTCTAATTTTTTTTTTTTTAATGTTCATGTGCTCAATCTCAAAGCCATCGATTGGTTTCCAATTAGAGATGCTACCAGATTTATCCGGAACATCTGTAGCCGGGAGCAATTGGCTCTAAGTTGGTCTAGGTTGTAGGTTTTTTCAGCGCGCTCTGTCTATCGTTACCTTTAAATAGAGCACCGTCGACAGCGAATGTGATTCCGTTCTTTGGCGATCGTCTCACAAGCTTCATGCTATCTCGATCCCAGAGTTTATGTATTTTCGGGTGCAAGTTAGCCCAATAAACTGTTTGCTTTTTTAAACCATTCCGCTACCTTCCCAACTGCCGCCACCATTACACAAGAACATCGCAGGGACTACAAACTCTGTGCGACACTTGGGCGTCAGTTTGCTGTGACTAGATAAGCAGGGCGGCTGCGACCAGAATAACTGCCATTGGAAGCGAAAAGTGGAGGAATTGTGCGCGTACCTCTCGGCAGTCAGCCTGCCTGGCGCCGGGAAATAAGTGTGTCACTGCCTTATCGACGGCCTGCAGCCCGTATATGGTGACTTTTTCGTATAGGCGGAAGGTGAGAGTGAAGCCCGCGGCGAATCTCTCTCTGAGCTGGTCTATGGTGCCCAGCGCCTTGAGCTCTCCAGCGGCCATGACGGCCACCCTGGTGCACACCAGCTCGCACTCCTCCGTGCTGCGACAGAAGAAAAGAGAGGGAGGGAGGACGAAGCCAGCATTAAGTCAGATCAAGTCTAAGCTTCCGGTCCGCTGCCGTGCGACTCGACCATGGAAGAAGACTCGACGTTTAATTCTCGCGTCGTCGTCGCCTGCGCCGCGGATGGGGCATAGAGGATACAGTGTTGCGACGAATGGCCAGAATTTCGACTGACGTCTCGCATGACGTCACGGTCACACTTCACATTTGTTGGTTGGAATGTCAGTCTGGCAAGGGTAAACGACTCAAATTTGTCTGACGCGGCAGGCGAAAGTAACGTTTCTAGCCTTTTATCCTGCAGCCCCCACGATGCCGTTATAGTTCCACGTCTGCATTCACGACTGTTGGTCATTTTTTGTGACGATTAACTCAGGATGTTTTTTGAGCCCCGAAAGATACGTTGGCGTACTTGCATATAGCTAGGATCACTGAAGAGAGTGCAACTCTAGAGGTAAGCTCTAGAGCTTTTCTTTTAAATGCCAAGGAAAGGACACTCTGAGTGCTAGCTAATCCAGTTGCAGGAAAAGAAACAAAAACAAACAAACAAACTGGAAATTGTTTTGAGGAAACGAAATCCACAGTACTCGATGCACACCTCACTCCTGCCACGAGGGCCGGGGAGAAGGAAAGAGTGAAAGAACAGAAGATAAAGAAGTGTCGTAGTGGAGGGCATTGGATATAAGCCGATAAACTTGGGATGTTTTTCGAGCACCAAAAGAAACGTTGGCGTACTTGCGTGTCGTCAAGATCACCGCGGACGCTGCTACTCGGGTGAGGTTTCGCAGCACCTCATATATCATCCCCCGACCGGCGATGTCGATACCGCTGGTGGCGTCGTCCAGAATCACGACTTTGGGGCAGCCGATAATGGCCACCGCCGTTGACAGCTTGCGCCTGGTCCCTGCGCTGAATGACACCAGCACCGTGCCCCCTGTTGACGCTGTTAGCTCATGCAGGAGCTGTATGTCTCACCTGTACGTCTCACACGCTTCAGGAGCAAAGTCAATAAGGTCGGTGACGCTGGAGACGCAGCTAACAAGGTGATCAATCTTCTCGGACGGCACCCCGCGTAGCCGGCCAAAGAACTGGAGGATCTCTTCACCCGAGAAGGCGTCCAGCAGGGAGTCTTCCTGGGGACAGTAGCCCAGGCGAGATTGCCACTGTGGAAGAAAAGCATCCAATGGTTCCAGAACATCTGGGTGCCAGTTACTTTTTACAATGCGAGTGAACATATTACGTCATCAACGAAGAGAGAAACGGACCAGCAAGATAACCTATACCTAGCGTGCGTGCGCACATATCTGCAGTGCGATGGACGACCTACAAGGGACGACAAGTATGGATACTGATTACTTTGTCCACAGTCTGTAGCGCCGTTTGTCAAAACATCATGTACACTATGGCAATCAGCTCGCCGTCCTTCCTCGCTCCGTGTGTAAAAGCCTATTACCTCATTTAGCGAGTCCTTGCTTTGCGCGAGTTCTACCTCATGTCTATCGCCAGAGTAAAGCAGGAAAAATGTCAGAGCAGAGGAGCTCATTTACAGTGCACCAGGGAAGAGATGCCGCACCGTAGATGAAAGAACATCGAAACAATCCTCTGGGTAGATCTTTTGAACGCTCACATCAACCACAAGCAGCAGTATCTCAGTCAATCAATCGATTAATCAATGAATCAATCCATACATCTTATTCTTCAACATACAAACAAATACATGTCTAAAAAGGGGGGAGAGGGGGAGAAAAAGCTAAACAGGACTGCATGGGTTTAAACTTTTCATTGTAATGAAAATTCAAAACTAAGCAGGCCGAACGTTTAACTAAGGCTGTACAAAAAAATTCAGCATCACAGAGGAGATGCTTTTGAGGTCTTGACCTGATATCCAGGTTGCGTGTGAGGGTATGCACATGAGCCCCCTGTCCCACTGTAACGGCCGCGCGTAATTACCACGCGATGTTACGCGCGCGCCGTACGAGAGGATGGTGAGGGGAGGGAATACCCGCCACACTCACTGCCTTCCCGTTCCCGTGGCGTAGTCACCGTGCGGGCCTTCCCTCTTTTCTTTTTAATAGTCGGACAGATACCTCCACAGCTGGGGAGGAGCTTGCTTCTCGAGATTCGCACGCGTGCGGTTCACATTATCTGCCTAGGGACCGCCACAGTCACCGAAACTGACCGGCCATCGTACGCAGTGACTGCTGCGAACCGTGAGCACGAATCCACGTGAGGTGAGAAAAACATTCCTCTTTTCTTTTCGCGTGTGCTTCCGCTTTTTATAGTTTGTTCCACATCCGTACGCGGACGAGACGTTCGCTCGCTACGGCGTTTTAGAGCGCAGCTCTTTGGCGTCCGTTCCTGGGTTTCGCGTCGGCGTCGGCCTCGTAACCAGCTCCGCCCCCCTTTCATCCCCCCAGCGATAGCAGCGACCGACTGATACCGCTGGATGCCGCTGACGCCGCTAGAGAGTCAAGATAACGTGACTGCATAGAACACCGTCGCCGCCATGCAGAAAGAGAAGGAGAGGGTCCCCCCCCCCCCCTCCTGTGTGGCGGATAGGGTGTTCTTCAGTTGCCGACGCGCCGGTTATTTCACGTAGGCCCCGGCACGTCGACGAATACGTGACCACCTTCCCACGGCTAGACCTGGTTCTTGGCGCTGCGGAAGCGAGGGTATCATATTGTTTGCGTCGGCATCGGCGGCGTTGTCCCTGAAACCAACTCCGCAGCTGGGGTTGACTCACTATCGGCGTCAGCAGCATCAGTCAGTCGCTGTTATCTCTTCCCTCCTCCCTTAATCGCGTTGTCCGCTTGCTGCGCGCGCTTCTGCCCCCATCGTTTGCCGCTGGGTGTACACGCCGCCCCCCTCCCCCCTCTTCCTGCGAGTCTCGGGTTGTCAAAGCGCCGGCTCGAACTTAATTCCTTTCTTCGCTCCTCCTCCAATGCAACCCCTGTGCGGTGGCAATCAGAGAGCCAGATCGGTGGCGGCAGCCGAAATTGCCGCTGCCGTTCGCCACTGCGAAATTATCTGCCAGTTCTTTCTGAGCCATGAGCGAGACGACCGGTGGAAGTCCTCCGTCTGCTGCTGCTGCTGCTGCTGCTAAACGAGCTGCCAGAGCAGAGGCCCAGCGCCGTCACCGCCAGAATCCAGAGCAGTAAGCGAGGCTGAAGCAGAAGCTCATCGCCGCCGTCGAGAAGACCCTGCCGTTCGCACCGCCGAAGCGGAGGCTCATCGCCACCGTCGAGAGCAACCAGGTGTAAGCGAGGCTGAAGCAGAAGCTCATCACCGCCGCCGAGAAGGGAGTCTTTGTTAAAGGAATACGTGTGAAAAATAAAAAAAAAGAAATTCTGTGATAGCGCATACATGTGTTGCTCGATTTCTTTGCCTCAATCTATCGAAAAGGTGAAACAGCTTATTTGCTGCGCTCAAATTTTTTTTTGTGAATATTGTCTTGTCGCTTTATAATTACTCACGTGCAATGAGCACTGCTTCGAGTAGACAACTCGTGGTTGTCCCGTCTGGCTCAATTCCGACACGTTGGTGACTTATCGCACAGCTGGTTATAGGCCACAGCTCCGATTTTTAGGGCTGGCATGCTGGTGCTAGAAGGCGACTTGCGTGTATCCCTTCGAGCGTTATCATAAAATAACCACCATAGGGGTTCTTAACCAGTAAGTCCAGTCAATAGACAGTACACGTAAATGTCGTTTAAGAACAAAGAATTACGGAGAACCCGCATTCGTAGTGAAAGCTACACTACGTTACCCTTCGCGCATTTCGCGTTTCCTGAAAAAGAGCGGCAGTGCGCATGCGCCAAGACCGGATTTCGCTACAGGCGCGCCGCCTGTTCCGCTCCTGGCTGCGCTAGAACCCCATTGCTGCGCTTGTTACCGAAGAGAAGGGGGAGAGTGGCGACATCCCAGCATATGCGCGTGCCGTCGCGCAGAGAATGGTAGTTCGCGCACTGCGCATGCGCGCGCCGAGAGCTGACCGAGTGGAGCAGAAAAGCGTCTGCGGCGTCGCATGCTCACGGCATTTCTGCCTAGAACGCCGGTGATGTGTTCAACGCAAAGCTGGTGGTGCTCGATGCAACGCTTGGTCGCCTGCAGCCAAAGCTTTCGCTCCACATTCGATTCAGCAGCGTTGAACCCCTCAAATTTTCTCGCTCGGCGCGATAGTGTTTCTAGCGTTTAGAACCCGTCGTACGCTAGCATCTTATGGCGAGCGAAACTTGTACCACATCGCCCACCATCTTGGGTATATTTTGAAATGTTTTGAAAATAGGTTAAAATGAGATGAAGGTGGCTACACAGAATAAAGAAAAACCGACAAAAGTTGAGGAGGAGCCTCAGTTCACAAGCCACGCCAACGTTTCAACAAGGGGACTTTTCCTCGTCTGGGCGGCGCAGTCATCACTGGCAGGGTGTAAATACAGTTTTGCTTCCGAAGAAAAGCAAAAGAGGGAGGGAGAGAGAGAATAAATTTTATTGATACAAAGTGATCACGCGGTAGGTTCACCCATGTCCGGGAAAACATTGGCGAATACGGCCCTCGAGGCCTGACCGATCAGCTGGCGCTGAAGGGGGAGCTCTGTGTGAACCAGCTTCGCCTCCCACTCGTCAGGAAGCCACTATATGGCGAA
The DNA here is from genome assembly GCF_055883805.1 of Amblyomma maculatum. NCBI lineage: Eukaryota > Metazoa > Arthropoda > Arachnida > Ixodida > Ixodidae > Amblyomma > Amblyomma maculatum. The sequence goes on along the minus strand of NC_139351.1, from coordinate 119,910,235 downwards.
ACATGTAAGCCCGAACGCTACCAAACCCAACTCGGCACAATAAGATTTGGCCCGCGCAATACCCCACAAATGCATATCCGGCCTGCGGAGAGATGCCCGACATCCTCCACATGGTTTGGAACTGCCCCGAACAACTTAAATCATACGGTTTACAGAGAAAGGGAGGAGCAGAGCAAAGAGTGAAATAATGTTTTCTTGGGCATGGATATCTGTGAGCCTAAAACGCTCTCTTTTTTTCAGGTGACGGGACCACCGATTACATATTCACAGAAATTCCTACCCAAGGAAACCTTTTCACTGCTTGCTCCCTTCTCTATATCTCTCTCTCATCTTCCCTCCTTTTCTTTCCTTCTTCGGCCGTTCGCTTGGCTTGTGAAAAAAAGCTCCCCCTCAGCCCTTATTATGTTCCCTTTCAAACTGCAGAATGTCGGCGCACTTTATCATTCAGACCCTTTATTCGGGTCTTATCATTGCGGAAGCAATACTACTCTGGGTTTCGAGCCTTCAGCGTAGCGCGGCGGTAGCCACGTCTTACCCACGTGACGCTGTGACGTCACACCCCACGTGACACACGGGCTGGCAGGAGCTGCCAACTTGGGTCTCTCGTTTCACACGGGACGGTTATGTCAGAATCAGCCTGCTAGGACCCTGGCATTCACGTTACCCCTATAGGCCACTAAGGCACGTTCATACGGCTTGGTTAAAGCGGGGCTTTATATGTGGGCTGAGGAAGAAGAAAAAGAGAAGAAGAACGCTCGATCACCCGCAGCTAATGCTTTCGCTCAATATTTGGTTCAGCAGTGTTGAACCCTTGTAATTTTTTTTTGTTTGCTCACAGTTCCAATCTGTTCTTGTCACGAGGAAAAATGCGCCCGTTCACCTTCCTGGGAGAGTCCGAGAGTCGGAGTTCTCCCATGTAGCACTCGCCGATGCTCGGGCTGGTCAGTCCGCACATCATTTCGGCCGCGATGCTTTTACCGCAGCCGTGGACGCCCAGCAGGCCGAGGCACTCGTCCGGCCTCAGCGCCAGGTTGAAGCCGCACACGGCGTACTCATTTTCATACCACTTGTGAAGCTCTTCGGCCACCAGGGCGTACTGGTCAAAGTTTTGCTTCTCGTCGGCGATGCGCACCTGCGACGAAGCGGGGAATATATAAAAGACCATATATCGTCAGCACAACGAGTGGGCATATTACATCGCCACTGGAAATGTATTCACGTCTGGCACCAGAAGAACATGTGCGGTGTGGTTATGACCACCGAAGATTTCAAGTGGACCCTGAAGCCTTTGTCGTCAGTTTTAAGCTTGATAGGCGGTATACAAAGATCCGTGCTATCGCGTACTACGTCATGCTGCCGTGTCAGAGAATGTTTTTTAGTTCAGCCGGAGATAGAAAACGATGCAATGTCTTAAAAGGGGCATATGTCTCTCTTGGAACGTGACAACATTTCCGTTTATTTGCGTAGTCAGGTACCCTGCATATACCTTGTCTGCTTCGTCGCCGATGTCCTGGTTTAGTGATACCTGCGGGGCTACCTTGCCGACGAACTCGGTGCAGAAGAAGCGCCCCGAATTGCGACAGCTGAGGTACACGAACAGAACCACCGCCTGTGCGACCAGACAGCACAGCTCCAATCCCACTGCAGGCATAGTCGGCCGGAACGGGCTCCAGTCGACGGACGCGTCAGGGCTCAGAGCTGCGGACAGGTAGAGAAAAGCGCGCGCCTTAAAGGACGCCGCCTCATTGCAGAGTTGGGCACGGCGGGCAGCTCATATAATGCTACAGATGTCACTGGTGTGTCATACACTGACGAAGGACGATATTAGTTCACGCTAATCAACATATGCACCACAGGCAGTCACGCACACCATCCTTCCCTTCTTTCTGTTGGTTCTTTGAGTGTCAGCCGTTAACTACTTGCCCAGCAGTTGATGTCAATACCCTCAATACCCATAGGGTAATAACGTTTTGGAGTCGCCTTTCCGCTTGGCGCCTCTAGATTCAATACAATGCCGACAAAATGTTGAATGTGATCAGTTAGAGTCGACATTCGTAAAAAAATTCAGCGCCATCGTGCGTCCCGATATTCCCTGATTTCATGTTAAGAGGGGGCGACGTGGTCTGCTGACTCCACAACTCCGCCGACCAATCAGTGCGTGAGAACATCACGTGACCATGCGAGCGAGCAGTATTTCGACCATAAGAGGGAATTTTGTAGCCGATATGGGACGTCATCTGGTATAGGGGCCGTCAGTAGGACGTATAGGGCAGGGTTCTGCATGACTGACACCATCCACAGGAATGGTAACGTTATCACATTCTACTCTGAGGGTTCAATAAGTCTACCCTGATGTTTTAAACGCAATTTTCTCTGCCATAAATGCGTGTTTTGCTGCCGGGTCAACCACGACACGTCGAAAAGAAAGAAGCATAAGATCGATTATCATGAACAAAATAATATAGTAGGTGCCTAGTTAAACCTGGTTTTAACGAGCGAAAACATCCGTCGCTTTGGCTCAGGGGTTAAGACGTCCGGCTATTTTACCCGAGTACCCGGGTTCAAATCCACTCCGATTAATTTTTAGTCGAAAACATTAAGCACTACACCGCGGACTACCTAAACCACCACCAAACCGACTAAGTCCTAGTTTGATCTTGTGAGGCCTTGCAGATCATTTCATTCTCACTCGAAGGCTTAAGAAGAAGAAGGCGAAGTGGGGACACATGAAGATCTCAAGGTCGTTCGCCGACACCTGGCGAACGCAGGAGTTTCAGGCCCGAGAGTACAGCTTTCGCTCGACAATTTGATGCGACTGCCCTCACTGCCCTTTAAGGCTGACAAAGGATGGGATTCCACACTGGAATTAAATAGAAAGACCGGGAGGTGCTTACTCTCGCAGCACATGTCGATGGGTGTCCGCAGGAGTCCCGCGAACGGGTCCACTCGGTATGTGGTGCGCAGGAACTCGTTTTCCCGACAGAAGGCGCGCAGAACTGTCATGTTTTCCAGTGCAGTGACAGCCATGTGTTCGCAGGCAAGACGCGTCCACTCTAGAGCCACCACCTTGATGAACGCCATGGGCACCGAACAGGCCGGCACTACGGCGCATGCCAGCGGCCATAAGTCCTGGCCGCTGCGCGCCAGAAACACGCACGCCTCCACGGATAGCGAGCCTGTATGTGCGGCTGATTGGTTAGAGCTGCAATGCCCGATGACCTGTCGCTTAACGAAGTATGCCTCTGATAAAATGAAATTACCAACGGGCCTAACAACAGTGAACAGATATGTGCAAAATGTATGTGGAAACATGTGTAAATTGAAAAGAAAATGTACGCTCAGGTCATGGATCGAGCCTTCAAGTTGCAAACATCAGCACAACGTTTCAGAGTGATCTGCTACCGCGATGCGTGCTACTGAAAGGATACAACTACGCATGCGCAAACTGAGTTGGAACTCTAGTAAAGTGTATCAAATTTATGGTGCCGTGTGGCTGTACCTTCGTTCTAAACATGAACAAACCTCAAGGGGAGTAGGCGTTTTTTCTATAGCGTTCTCCCAATTTGAGGTTCGATATACTCCGCTAGCCTTGGGCTACCATCATCAAATAATGGAGTAATTACAGCTAGCAGCGGAAGCAGTGGCGCAGTAGATTTCCACTTCCGGCAAATAAGGAGTGCTTGCGGCTAGTAATGGGAACAGATATACGGTATATTTTCATCCCCCATTCTACAGAGTTCTTGCGGTTCGTAAGGGGAGCTTTTCTGCGGTAATAATCTGCCCAAGACGGAGTATGTCGAACTTCGATAAGGGAGGAATATAGATGGCAGGCCTCCCGCATCAGTGTTTATGCACCATCAGAATAATAGCTAGCAGCCATATCAAAGCTACGATTAGTGTAGAGTGTTACGACCGTGCATCCGCATTTGCGCGCTCTATTGTTCGCCTGTGGGCATGGAAAAGTATTGTGAATATGTGGTGATGGTCCACTGGCTCTAAGTGAGCCTGTTTCCAGGAATCCTGTTTTGTAAGCCTGTTTTGCTTTGTGGACAACCTGCAAATGCCAAATTGACCCTGTCAAGAGAACGTCTGGAAAAACACAAAGAAACGTCCCCCTGCGGGAAATGCAGGAAGTGCTTTCTTTCTTTTGTTCACCCTTCCAGTCGAGAAGCCCAATCGTCCAGTGAGGAATGTCTACTTTCCAAAGGAGACGACAGAGTGACATGTCCGCTGACGTGCAGGACAAGAAAGGAGCATGACGCATACAGCCATTAAGTGATTTCCCAGGAATGCAGGAAAGATTTGCAATTGTCGAAAACGGACAATGCTGGGAGCGTATGCGGCGTCCACGTGCACTTGGGTTTCTGAGAAGTAAACCCACTTGTCAGAACCAGCCTGTGGTTTCTTTGCTGAAGAATAGAAATGTACCTCCTCTCCTCGCCGTTCCCAAGCTTTTCCCGCCAACAAGTGATCACGCCCAACGAATTAATGCCGGACCAGTCAGTGCTTCAGACCATCAGTGCAGTGATGTGTTCGATTGGATGCCGATATCTGAGGGGCGTGCCCTGGATTTGGTTGGTCAGCATCTTCAGAGAGGGGCTGGACATAGGGGGTTTTAAGGACGCTGCAGAGCACGAAATGTCGCTCTGAGCCCTGGGTAAACGGCTCATCCAGTCGCTTCTCGCTATGAACTCTTGACGCTTGCCATTTTGCTGATGTACCCTTCTTTTTCGTGTAAATAATCTTGTAAATAAGTTTCTCAAAGTGCCATTAAACCTGCTTGTACATATTCCACCAACTTCGAAGATTCAATCCTACTTCAACCCCGAGTCTCTGCACGCTACCAAGTGAAGGCCGGGTCGACGTAGCCCCAGCGTCACGACAACTGGTGACCAGCGTTGGGATCTGAATCTACAAGCCACAACATCTGATGACTGGAGGTGGGATCTGGATCTACAAGCTACAACATCTGGTGATTCGAGGTGGGATCTGAATCTACAAGCCACTACATCTGGTGATCGGAGGTGGCATCTCAAGCAACAAGCAGGCGCAACAATCGGCCAACAAGACAGCAGCTCGGAACATCGATCGCATGTGTGGGTGAGTGCTTGGCTTTTCTTCTGATGTGGACCAGGTTCTAGAACAGGGTTAGATTTTAAGAACTGGTAAAAAGTGTTGAAACGCCTTTAGGTTTGGTAGTTTGCACTGTTGTTTTGGAAGTAGCCGACACTCGGAGCGATCATGGACCTACAAAAGCTGCAGAAACCGGAACTGTTGCTATTGTGTGAGGAATTGGGAATTAATACAAGTGGTTTGGCACGAAAACCCTTGATTATAAAGGCAATCACTGATCTGGGAACCGATGATGAGGAGCTCAGTGAAGCATGGAACCTCATCGGGCAAAAAAAGGAACAGCTCAGACAGCAGAAAGAGGAAAGGGAGCGTGAACTTGAGAGGGAAAAAGAGGAAAGGGAGCACGAACGTGAGAAGCTTGAAAGAGAAGCAAAAAAAGCTGGACCAAGAAATTGAGCTCCGGAAATTAGAACTAGAGTTGAGCAAGAGGTCGGGCGATTGTCCCCAGCTAGCGGTACCTCGTCTCAACAAGGAGGCAGATTTCAAGATGTCAAAGTACATGCAGCCATATGTGATATCAGGGGATATCGGTCTGTATCTGGCTAACTTTGAGCGAACCTGCGAAAAACTGTCCTTCCAGCGAGACACTTGGTCACAGAGATTATTGACGGTTCTGCCCAGCGAGGCAGCGGAGGTTGTCGCGCGGCTAAGCAAGGAGGACGCGGACAACTACGAGAAGGTCAAAACTTGCCTTCTGAGAAAGTATAGGCTTAGCGCCGAGGCGTTCAGACAACGTTTTCGGAACGCTACTAAGTCCAGGGACGAGAGTTACCCTGAATTCCTGTACAATTTAAGAGTCAATTTGGGCGAGTGGCTAAAGAGCACTGATTCCTACAGTGATAGGGACGCTGTAGTCGAGCGAATTCTCTTGGAGCAGTTTTATAACTGCCTCCCAGAAAAAGAAAGAAATTGGTTACAGGACCGAGGCGACATTAAGTCGGCAACTGAAGCTGCCGAACTCATTGAGGAGTATGCTTCGCGCCGACAATTCAGCAACCCAGCAGTGGATAGGCCCCGCAATCCCAAGTTGAGAGTGAATAACCGTCAGGAAAGGCACTTTGCTAGAGTTGGAAACGAAGAAATGAAGGTTTCTTCAGGCAAATTCCCTAGAAAGGACGGCAGTGAGAAAAGTGGGGAAGTGACCAACGCGCAGAACACAAAGAATAAGCTTGAGGCTAGGAAGCCGCTCACATGCTTTAGGTGTAATGAGCAGGGTCACATTGCCGTCAACTGCCGGAAAGAAAAGATTGCTTTCTCGTACGTCAGTGACTGCGATGAAAATATGCACCTTTTGGAACCTTACATGCGTGACCTAGTAGTCAACGGGAAGCCTTGCAAGGTACTGCGCGATTCGGCCGCAACGATGGATGTTGTCCATCCGGCGTATGTGTCGCCTTCCGACTATACAGGACAGTGTGCATGGATCCGCCAGGTAGTGGAGGAACAGAGTGTGTGCTTGCCAATCGCGAACGTGGTCATCGAGGGCCCTTTCGGCAAGTTAACAACCGAGGCTGCCGTTTCAGGAAAGCTTCCTAAAAGCTACCCGTATTTGTTTTCCAACAAATCGGACATGCTACTGCGAAAGAGGGGCATCCTTTTCGGAGACCGAGTTGTGCAAGCCTTAACACGTTCAAAGGCACGAGAACTAGCTACACTGCTCATACCAGAAAATTCCACAGCGGAGGAAACGGCAGTTAAAACAGTGGTCGAAGCGGAAGACAGCAGGTCAGAAAACTTTGAGAGCGAGGCATCTCAAATAGGTCAACTTGAAAGTGAGCTTGATGAGACGCGGAACGAGGGCGTTCTTGAGAATAACCTCTTGCCGCCAGTGTCTAATAATCTCACGAGACTTCTAAGTGGAACCCGAGAGGACTTAGCTATGGAGCAAGCCAATGATCCCAAGAATAAGCTCGAAGTACAGTGGGAAGGACCTGCTAAAGTCGTTGCAGAGCTTTCTGACACTAACTACGCAGTGAAAATCCCCGATAGGCGTAAAGCAGTGCGCATTTATCATTGCAATCTTATGAAGCCTTATGTGCAGAGGGAAGCCGTGGTAAATCTAACGTTAAACCTTCCCGAGGAGATGGGGGATAACTTGATTTGCCTCAGCGGAAAAGGAAGCAACGCTCAGGAGCTTCTCAAAAAGACAGAGCAGAGAGGAGAACTAAAGAAATCCCAGCTGTCCGATCTGGGCGAGATAATAACAGAGTTTGAGGCCTGCTTCGTGGACAGGCCAGGCAGGACTGATTTGACTGAGCACGATATTGAGCTGACTTCAGACGTGCCAGTGCGATCAAGGTGCTACCGATTCTCTCCAAGGCAAAGAGAAATTCTGGATAGGGAAGTAACTCGCATGCTGGAATTGGGAGTAATAAAACCCTCGGAAAGCGATTATGCTTCGCCTATGATCTTAGTAGAAGCTCCAGGTAAAGACCCTAGGCCTGTGGTAGACTACCGAAAGCTAAATTCTCTCACCAGGGATCAAGTGTATCCTATTCCGAATATTGAGGAGAGAGTAGAACAGGTCAGTAGAGCGGCATATGTGACTACGCTGGACCTTACTCGAGGATACTGGCAAGTACCGCTCACTGAACGCGCCAGCAGATACGCGGCTTTCGTCACTCCGACGGGCAGCTACCAGCCAACAATGATGAGTTTCGGGCTCAAAAATGCTCCATTTTGTTTTTCCCGACTCATGGATAGGGTTTTAAAGGGGTGTGAAACATTCGCAGTGCCTTACTTAGATGACATTGCGGTTTTTTCCGACTCATGGGCGGACCATATGGTACATCTAAGAGCTGTACTGAGCCTTTTGCGTCAAGCTGGACTAACCGTAAAGGCCGAGAAATGTTGCCTGGTAAGGGCGACCGTGGACTACTTGGGTCACAATGTAGGTCAAGGTTTCAGGAAACCCAGCGAGATTAAGATTTCTGCGGTAGCAGACTATCCGCGGCCGAGCACGAAGACGGAAATTCGAGCATTCCTAGGTCTGACTGGATACTACAATCACTACATCCCTAACTATTCAGCTTTGGCTAGCCCTCTGACCGACGCTCTCCGCAAGACAGAACCGACAAATGTAGTCTGGGACGAACAAAAGGAAGCCTCCTTCGTAAACCTGAAGGCTGTGCTGATTAGTCGTCCGGTATTGCGAGCTCCAGACTATGCCCGAGAATTCACGGTCCAGTGTGATGCCAGTGATCGAGGGTTCGGTGCTGTTCTCTGCCAGAGAGATGACGACGGTAATGAGCACCCCGTGCTCTACCTGAGCAGAAAACTGAGTTCTAGAGAGAGGGCTTATTGCGCGTCAGAGAAAGAGTGCGCTTGCATTGTATGGGCCATTCAAAAATTGCAGTGCTATCTTGGAGGGGCCAAATTCACCGTAGAGACGGACCATTGTCCCCTGGCTTGGCTGCAAACTGCGACATCGAAGAACAGTCGCCTTCTTAGGTGGAGCTTGATTTTACAGCAGTACAATTTTGAAATAAGATACAAAAAGGGGAATTTAAATGGGAATGCGGACGCGCTTAGCCGCTCTTTCTAAGCGGTCCGAGATGTTCCTCACCATGTATCCAAATTGATAATCAGGTTTTTTTTTTTTTTTTCGTGCGCTTGTATATGTGTGGCTATGTAAAGCAGCACGTTTGGTTTTCTAGGAATACGTGGGTCCTGAACGTCTTGAGAGTGGGCTTTTCTCGAACAACAATGGCAGTTTTCTTTTAGCCTGGTCTCTTCAGACGGGAGCCGAGTGCTTGCTTCGACATGTGGTTGAGTTTCAGAGACAGCTCAAGCAAATTGGCCTACAACAATCAAGACAACGCGACAAGCAACAGCGAGCTTCAAGCGTTCACGTGCAGGCCATTAAGTCGTCTCTTCATGCAGCAGCTGGGACTGCTGCCCTCCGAGACTCTTCTGGCGGGGGAGGAGGCTGTTACGACCGTGCATCCGCATTTGCGCGCTCTATTGTTCGCCTGTGGGCATGGAAAAGTATTGTGAATATGTGGTGATGGTCCACTGGCTCTAAGTGAGCCTGTTTCCAGGAATCCTGTTTTGTAAGCCTGTTTTGCTTTGTGGACAACCTGCAAATGCCAAATTGACCCTGTCAAGAGAACGTCTGGAAAAACACAAAGAAACGTCCCCCTGCGGGAAATGCAGGAAGTGCTTTCTTTCTTTTGTTCACCCTTCCAGTCGAGAAGCCCAATCGTCCAGTGAGGAATGTCTACTTTCCAAAGGAGACGACAGAGTGACATGTCCGCTGACGTGCAGGACAAGAAAGGAGCATGACGCATACAGCCATTAAGTGATTTCCCAGGAATGCAGGAAAGATTTGCAATTGTCGAAAACGGACAATGCTGGGAGCGTATGCGGCGTCCACGTGCACTTGGGTTTCTGAGAAGTAAACCCACTTGTCAGAACCAGCCTGTGGTTTCTTTGCTGAAGAATAGAAATGTACCTCCTCTCCTCGCCGTTCCCAAGCTTTTCCCGCCAACAAGTGATCACGCCCAACGAATTAATGCCGGACCAGTCAGTGCTTCAGACCATCAGTGCAGTGATGTGTTCGATTGGATGCCGATATCTGAGGGGCGTGCCCTGGATTTGGTTGGTCAGCATCTTCAGAGAGGGGCTGGACATAGGGGGTTTTAAGGACGTTGCAGAGCACGAAATGTCGCTCTGAGCCCTGGGTAAACGGCTCATCCAGTCGCTTCTCGCTATGAACTCTTGACGCTTGCCATTTTGCTGATGTACCCTTCTTTTTCGTGTAAATAATCTTGTAAATAAGTTTCTCAAAGTGCCATTAAACCTGCTTGTACATATTCCACCAACTTCGAAGATTCAATCCTACTTCAACCCCGAGTCTCTGCACGCTACCAAGTGAAGGCCGGGTCGACGTAGCCCCAGCGTCACGACAAGAGGTGTCGTTTTGACACTGCGCAAAGTGTACGTGCCACTCACGTTACATATGCTGTTTGGAGATTTTACAGTTCGCGACCCTTGCGCAAGCTAAAATCTTGTTGCCAACAAGGCCGTGCGCCTCGAACCAGGATGCCTCGCTTTAGAGTGAACTCCGCCTTGTTATTTGTTTTTTTCGGCGTGTTTAATGGTGACAAACGGAACATTCGTTTGGCCTCATCTCACCCCTACAGCAACATCGAAGGCCATTACATGTCTTTTCCCATTTTTTTTTAATTTTCGGTGATCATTCGGGTTTTCTAGCGCTAAAGAAGAAAGTTGGCTCGCTGATAAACATGCCTTAATTCCCCCCCCCCCCCCAAAAAAAAAAAAAAAAAAATGGCTCATCTGTCCAAGGATGCAGTTATCACCGAGGCTTTGCTAGCATGTGCTGAACTAAAGTGAAAAACAGCGTAACGTCACCAAACGGCTGTTCAAAAACTTACGAATGTATTTTCAAGGTTTGATGTGTAGACAGGGTCTATTTATAATCTTTTGCAATCATATCTGCATAACCGGCAAGCAGACGACATGAAAACGACGCGGCGCGGATGCATACGCCTAAAGAACGTCCTAAACGGTACTTGCAATAATTTTAAAATACAAGAATCTATACAGGTGGCTTTTTGCGAATGTTCGTGTCAAATTGAAAAGCTTTGAGTGGAGCCTGTACTTTATAATCCTTGAAAAGTGCTTGCGACGACTGCTCGCAAAAAAATTAGGGCATCTCTCCGCGTCTTCCCTCTACATTGACGTCATCGGAACTTGCTGGCTGCGCACGCTCATTGGACTTACCCAAGCTACAAGGGCGGGACGGGGCGTAGCCGCGGCTGCTTTCCTTCATGCATTCTTGCGCGCTGAGAGGACGTGAGGAGAAGCATTTTCTATCGCAAATATTTTTCGTGCCAATGAAGCTAGCCTAAATGTTTTTGCGGAAAGAACTGACAGCATGCTGCGTTTTTTCCAGTTTTAGTAAATAGCGTTTTATTGGGCTTTTAACGCATCCTCGTGACATTATGAAGGTCACCTAGCTTCCATAACGCTGCAAGTTAGTTATAGGAAGTTAGTTAGTTAGTTAAAGTTATAGTTAGTCATAGTTCTAGCCATTCGCGAATCTGCCAGCACTCACCTAGGACTGCGTACAAGCCAAGCGTGACGGCATATGCTGTGCTGATGGTCGAGGACCAGTAGGCGATCGCGTAGGCTGACAAGATGGCCAGCGCCCCGTACGCTACGAGCACCAGGAAGAGGGCGTCTGCAAAGAAGGCATCCGACGCCTCTGTGCGTTTAGTGTTGACGTATACCGGCTATATGAACCAAAAATAACATTACAACGAGTCTGCACAAGAAGTAATACGGTGTTCTTTTGCACATCCGAACGTGTAATTAAGATATTAGGGAAGTAAGCTACTTAGGAAACCAGCGCCGCGATCGCTTTCTCATCAAATGCTTTGTTTTGAGCCCGCGGATGGCGCCTCTAAAAGATACCGTGCACTCTCAATGAAAATAGAGCATTTTATACAACAGACAGCAATGCCACCACTGGCTTGTTTCGCAAGCAAAAAATGCGTGCGTCAGCACATATTCTTGGTTGCGAACATCAGAGGACAGATATATATATATATATATATATATATATATATATATATATATATATATATATATATATATATATATATATATATATATATATATATATATATATATTGTAACAGATGAAATGGTTTTAATATAGGTGAACTTCGTATGAAGGACGGACGCACACGGCTCAGAAAAACCCGGATCAGTCTGCACGCGCCTCGTTTCCTCCGCTTCTTCTTCTGCTGCTTCTGCAGCTGCTCAGTGCGCCGCTACGCGGCGTAACAATATATATATATATATATATATATATATATATATATATATATATATATATATATATATATATATATATATATATATATATATATATATATATATATATATATATTTTTTTTTTTTTTTTCTGTACGTCACACGTTTGAACTGAGAGGCGGGAACTTTCGAAATAATTTTCTGAGATGCAAATCGGTCTTCCTCCCGCAGATATGGCAACGTTTCTAAAACAAAAAGGGAAACAAGTATATCAATTTTCATTTCAGACTGTAATATGGATTATACATTCTCCTCATTGTCTGTTTAAGGTACAGGTAGTATTAGACAGACAATTGAAAGGGAAATGAGGGACTCGTAATAGAATTGAAAGGAACCGACAGTCTACGAGTCAATGCCAGACGTTGGGAATATTTTTTGTATGATTTGTTTTTGGTATTAACAGGAATTATTCCGGTATTAGACTGACACTAATTACGCCGGTAATATCTCCGACTGTGTTTCAGAGTCTCTAAGTTCTGTCTTCTCATGCACAGCTCGGCTTTGTGTTAATCCAACGCCGCTGTTAAACGCTAAAGCTTCTGTAGAAGAACTGCTGGATTTTCACTGCTAAAGCTACTATATGCGAAGCCGTCCCACACATAATTAAAAGCCGCTGCTTAGCCCGTCAACATTAAACTTCGTTTATTCACGTGACCGTAGCAGCCCAATTGAACAGCGTTAAGCTTGTGACCGACAGTCAGTTGCGAGCGTTGGGGTAGGTCTTAGGCGTTGGCAAAAGGCAGAAGGCTGCGTGAACACTAGGTTTTTATTTTTCGCGAAGAGAACAGGAATGTGCGCCGTGCGTAGTCGTAAGAGGCATTCAGCATCAATTCCCCATGTGACTAAGGCGGCAGTTCGCTAGACGAAAACATTACGAGGGATATTAAGAAGCGACAGCGTAGGCTATCGATAGTGTAGGCTATAAAGCCCCGCTTTAGCCAAGGCGGATGAACGCGTAAGAGTAGCGTGCCTGATTCGGCATCCAAGAGCATAGGAAGGGCGATTCTTTTTCCACCTTCAAATAAGAAACCAGAGTTGTCGGCTCCTCCCGACATTCTCATGTCACGTGGTCTCGTCACACAAACCATCAAAGAATCTGTGCTCGGCCATGTCAGCTGCCAGCTACCTACCCCGCCGGATTTTCGGGGTCCCCTTTAATGCTGTTTAGTTAAAACTGAACTGGCACCGAGAATGAAGCGTGCTGCACGCGGACGGGGACGGACAGCAGAGTCTGAGAGAGGCTGTATAACTCACGGTAAGAGGCCATCTCTAGGCTGTAGTAAAGCGGGAAGGCCACAGCAATGGGCACCGCGAGCCACGTGAAGTGGAAGGCGTCGAAGCAGGCGTTGACGAGACAGTGCAACCAGCCAGGCACTCCGGTCATGAGTTGGAGACCCATGAATCCACTGCAGCTTTCGGCGCTGGCAAACGTCACGAAACCAGCAGCAGTCAGCGCCAGAGCCAGCGGTGCGAGCAGCGCCCACACGTGCGCCATGGCATGCACAAGGGCGTTGAGGCGCGTCATCGCGTCTTCGCGGAAGGGAAGGCTGCCAGTGGTTGTGACGTCACTGCTACGGGTCCGTCCTAGCGCAACAATCTGCAACAGAAGACCCGTGGCCGATCACACAGCAGTCAACCTATTTCTTTTATGGCACGTTTGAAAGCGGCACAGTAGCGGTGCGTAAGCACCCTGTCGTTTATTGAAGCGAAAACTTCCTTACTGCAGGTAGTTCCAACTGTCGGATGTGCACGACTTTCACCTTCAGGAAGATTTGCAGGTCAAAGTTCTGTGTTAAGCCTGGTGGTCGCCATGTGACTTTGCGGCATAGTCACGCAGTGGCCCGTGACTGCTGCCAAGGTCAAGGTGACGTCAAAGTAAATGTCAAGTTCGCGTGACCTAGTGGTCGCATTGACTGGTTCATAGTCACGTAGGCCACTGTCAAGGTCAAGTGATCTGGTGGTCGCCATGTGACTTTGGATCGTAGTCGCGTAGGCCACTAAGTGGCCCTGACCACTTTCAATGTCAAGGTCACGGGAGGTGACGTCAATCTCAAAGTTAAGATCCCGTGACCTGGTGGACACCATGTGACTGGGGCATATAGTCACGTAGGCCACGATGGTCCGTGATCACTGTCAATGTCCAGATCGTGAGGTGACGTCAAGGCCAATGTCAAGGTCATGTTATCTGGTGGTCGCCTGGTGGACACCATGTGACTGGGCATAGTCACGTAGGCCACGAAGTGGCCCGTAGTCACTGTCAATGTCCAGGTCACGTGAGGTGACGTCAATGTCAAGGTCATGTTACCTGCTGGTCACCATGGGACTGGGGCATAGTCACGTAGGCCACCAATGGCCTGTGGCCACTATCAAGGCCAAGGTCACGTGAAGCGACGTCAGTGTGACGTGAAGTAGAGAGCGCAAGGGGCGATACGTATATAATTAAGAGCTCTCAGGCTCCTGCCTAGGTTACAACACCGCGCGAGATGGAGGAGGGCGAACACCCTGCTCCGGGAGCACGTCGGAACGCGAAGGCACGTCGGAATGAGGCCGTGGAAAGGCGGCGTGCCAAAGAGCGATGAAGAACGGGCTTTACATTTGGAGAATTGCAAATTTGTTTAATACAAGCTTAGCAATGAGCGTAACCATCTGCAAGAAGCTTTTGCTTCCCTCCAGAGTTAACCAAAGGTAAACCATCAACTATTTTTTTATATTTCACAGGCTTTACTTGGGACGCGAAAAAAAGTCTATAATAGGTATAACGTGTAGAAAGTAATTTATTGCGAGGTTTTTGAAAGCGCTGTACAATTTTGCGCGCAACACTTGAGGTGTGCAGGAATTTATGGTGACGGATTAGACACAAATTATCGGTTAGTTAAATTAAAAAAAGTTAAATAAAAAATTGTCTCAGTAACCTTAGGCTAGTGCCAACATTATGCATTCAGTTCCATTCGAGTCCTAACTGCTTTTCATTTTTAAAATTGGGACAGAGTGTATAAAGAGCACTGTGAGGAGCCATTCAACTGTCTAGCAGGTGTAGGCCACCGCGTTTGTGACGTGGGTGGGGACAGACGGAATTGGCGGTAAAATTTCAGCCGACCATGTAAGCAGTATTGCAACGAGCTAGTCACTGCTAGACAGAAACTGCAAAACCGCATCGCCCATACCTCGGGCACATGCACGGCAAGCGTGGTCTGGAACCGGGTCGAAGGGTCGGCTGTGCTCGAGGCGAGAACTGCACTGCTGACGAGGTCGAAGGCCAGTGACCTGCTGAGCACGGCGTAGGGGTTGAACCACGCCTGGAACCTGCCGCAGAGTAATGTTTTGGAAGGTAAGTTAGTAGGAATATTGTAGTGCGCAATCCAGTTCTCTGACGATGGTTTCTCTAAAATCGTCCGCTGCAGTAGACAGTAAGTCATCCTGACGATCGATTACCTGGTGTTGGGCCGATCAGCTCAGTTCATATGGCTGTACGTGCGCAAGAAAAATTTGCCAGACACTAAAGACTACTTACGTGTGAGAATGCTAAAACATTACGTTTATACACATAACGTTACTTTGTGAAGCGTTGAGTCGTGCTACTTTGCATAATGACGCCGAGTCCTGACTATTATTGAATTACTGCTACACGTAATGCTTGTACAAACTTTACACCTTACATTACGTTACCGTATAAACTGCTGAGTCATTCTACGGCCGACCAATCAATTGCCTGGTATGTCACCTGCCAACAACCCCCTGTCAGAGGCATGGTCGTGAGGAAGACTCTGATGCATGCTGCTCTAGTTTGCAAGAACGACATATATGTGAAGTAGAGGTAAGGACTGCGACCGGCCGGGCCTTACACCGAAAAAAGGCCGACACTGAGGTCATACTTAAGGCCCGGGCACAGCTCGGCGCGGATCCAGCCTGCTATTGCAGCTAAGGCGACGACACAAACAATTTCAGGGTGATGAGCTTCTTAAGATCTCGCAATGTTGATCCATCGCATTAAGATGGCAGATTTGTGTTATATACAGAAGCACGTTTAAAGCGCATACAATAAAACAATCATTTTAAGTTATCGGTTGATGAAGGCTTGAGGCATGGTCATCGCTCCTGCATTTTGAACATAGAAGCACTAGGTTCCATTCGCTGTTAAAATTGGTGCCAGAAATGAATAATACTACCCTCGCGCGAAGGTCAAATTTCGGGTACGCGGCTTCTTTTGCTTTTCCAAAAACAGCGCTAGACTCAAACCCCGAGCAAGGGCTTATCAGAGCAGATGCCTGGGCGAGGTGGTGAAGATTCACGATGAAAAACTGCGCGCACTTCGAAGGAAAATAGAGCACGAGAAATGGACACGGCCAGCGCTGGTGCTGTCTCCCTTGTGCTCTGCTTTGTGCCTAGCTGTCCGCTGTTTTTAATCATTAGTTGTAGAGTTAGTCTCGCTCACTGTGTGCCTTTCAGGGAATCTGTAAGGCGTTGCCCTTGCATCGTCTGGACAGAAAAATGGGATAACGCAAGCACCGCCGATGCTTTGACAACATGTACTGCTTCCAAGGAGGCTATCTGGGGGTAAATATACACAAGCCCGACAAAGTCCCCGTCGAGGGCGAAAACCTGGGCCCGCTTGCACAAAACGATCTTAAGACTGTCTCAGTTAAAAAGGATAGGTCGCTAGCATGGCCGCTTAAGACTGCAGTCGAGACGGGGCTTCAGTCCTGTCTTGAATAAGTCACTTGCAGGACATGTACATACCTAAGTAGAGAATTTAGGGAAAAAGTCACTTGCAGGACATGTAGAGTAGAGAATTTAGGGAAATAAGGGAAATACAGGGATGCGCTGGCCCTGTCCTCGCTGTAAGATGTAAACATTCCGTCAATCTTGCGCTGCCTAAAATCCGTGCCATTGCTTTTTGCGGCTTAAGATTGTGTTACGAGGTAAAATGCCTCAAGTGGTAGCTGAGGGCGTTCTGGAAAGCCACTCTGGTGAAGCCGAGTCGTCTTAAAAAAGTCTGGTCTTACCAAAGACACAGTTTGAGTCTGGACTTAGCTCAGACCTTATCGTGCTAGCCGGCCCTGCTATCGGACTCGTGTGGCCTAGCGGCCGTCAAGTCTGGCTGGGTCAGCGTGCCTGCAGGGGGTGGGTTGGGCCACTGCCTCACCTCTTGCCTTATCTCTGGCCGAGCCGCTGAGCAGGAGGCGGGAGCCAGTAACTTTACAACTGTATGTTCGCCTGGGCATTCATCCTCTTCCTCCTCTATCGAAGGTTTATGAAAGTCGAGTGTCAAGACTGTTGAAGAACGTATTGGGGCAAGCTACAAAAACTTGGTCCGACCGTCGCCGTTAAACTGGCACTCTGGTTGTCCACTCACTCTCTGCCCCGGAAGACAGCGCCGAGCACGAAGTGGTGCGCATAGGCGACGTAGTCTCTCGCAGCCTGGTATAGAAGCACGTCGCGCGCTGTACCGTCGTAAAGAGTCAGAACCGCGCCCTCTTTCTGTAGCTGCAGTGAGGAAACGCAATTCAGAGAAATCATGTTGGGGTTTTGAAGGTCTTATTCTACAGAGAAAATATGTTAGATGCTGATTTGCACAAGTTTTGCTCCGAGTCGTCCGGCCGGACGAAATTTTAGAAGTTCTACGTGGACGCTATAATTTGAAAATTATTAAAAAACACTTCTCGCGACCAATGAAACCAACACCTTATACGGTGTGTTCTCACTCGCCTCCCCGCTTCTTCAGAACAGCAGGGAATATGAGCGAGCCTTCTCATTGAGTGGCTAAGTAACCAGACATGACGGTACATGACGAAGCTGTTTTAATCTTTTTTCTTTTTTAACTTCGGCATGTTAGAATCACATCCGATCGCCCATATTTTCGGTATCAGTAAAACCAGTATCGTGGAAATTGCCCCCTAACCTGTATATTGAGAGCTATACACTAAGCCGTTGCGCGAGGTCAGCGTGGCTGCGCGCTGAGCCGTGGCACCACCGCTCCACCAGCTGTGCGTATGCGCGGGGTATAGTGGTATAGTGCGTATAGTGGAGGACTTCAGACCACCACGCAACAGTCGCTTTCGCCTCATCGCACTTTAGTGGTCCAAAGTGCCCCCTATGGTATAAATAAAGCTGAAACCATAGAGCTCAAACTATGTGCAAAAGCCATGTCTTTACTTTCGATTTTTTTTGGGGGCGGGGGGGGGGGAGGGGGGAGGACTTGATGCTGAATAATATTCTCTAGGAATGTCCTTGCTCGTAATTAGAGTATTAGCAAGGATCTGTTGGTGAAGTAATTGAGTCGATGTATGGGTGTATCAGTAGGAGTGCGCGTCACGCAGGTCACGGGTAGTTTGAATGCTCATTGAGTAAATCAACGTCGAAGGGCTTTAGCGTCGGACTGAATGGTTCTTCTCTTTCGACGTCACTATACTCGGGACAAATTTCTGTGGCGGTGCAGCGAAAGCTACAGAGCCGAAGCGCATCAGCTCACTGCGCAGCTAAATATAGCCCCTCCGAAAATTTTGTAGATATTGTACATGAATGCTTTATCATTACGAAATTGATACTGTTATTAGTCCAAGATTATGCTACAACACACTAGCCATTACTGAAGGAGTACAATGCGGCGAGCTAATGTCGATATAACGGCGCTGTCTGTGGGCAATACAGCGAAGCGTCAAACTATCGCGTCTGCCTCTTCTCTCCGCTGTTTGGTGACCGGTTTCGCAGTGTGCTTGTTTCAACAACGTACACTCGTGAGCAAAAGTCGAGAAACCACGCTAAACTGCAACGACTGCTTTTTTTTTTTTTGTATAGAAAGATGTGCCAGCCAAAATTGCTTGGACAAGATGGCAAGTATATCAAGGAGGGTACCTTATGCATATCTCAGAAATAACTGCGTCACTGTCAGAAAAGCCTGGCGGGCAGTTTTCTCGAAGCTCCACTTTTGCTCACTTCGTGTGCGCCATTGATCTGTTCACAACTGCTTTCCGTGATGACACATATCTGCGCAACTTGATAACTGGCGATTCAACGAAAGACAGAAATGAAACCTTAACTGTAACTGGAGGCCACATATGTATGGTGTAGTAACAATTTTAAGAAAACCCTGCCCTCGTAGTCTTGGTTACATAGCCACACAAAGCTGTCCCCTACAGTTGGAGTGTGTTCCGACCAATCAGGGTGACAGATGGCTCAGCCTTTTGCCCAGCGTCGTGTTAGACAGGCGCCACAATACCGAGAAGGGTAGTTTTTATAGCAACTGCTGTCAACTGAAGCGAATACCGCGAAGGAACTCGCCAGTCTTTGGTAAAAGGGCGCGACATCCCTCCACGCCTGGACGTCGACGTCTAAGAAGGTCGCGGCGTGAGGGTAGTGATCTCCCAGCGACACAGGAACTCGGATGACGGCGGCCGGCATAGGCTTATCCTCGTGCACGCCTCGGCTCATCCACTGGAAGGCGGCGACCAGCAGAAGCAGTGGCAAGAGCCAGCCGGCAACCATCGCGGTGGCCCAGCGGTACGACAGGAACAGCAGGCGCTCCCAGAGGAGCACGTCGATACGTGCAGCCACTCCGGGATCTTCGCCTCGGCTGACCATCACAGTGCCCAGGTCGTTGGCTTCGGAGAAGAGGGCAGATGAAAGAAAAAATTACAGGACTGCGTGTAAATCTGCTCAATAGCGGAAATAGCGAAAGCCACTTTACAGAACTGTCCTCAAGAGCTGCATCCTCATTGTCATTGTCACTATAATCATTATCACTACCAAGTATATACACCGGCATTGTCATCGCTAATATCATCCTCAAGCTAGACAAGGAGATTTACGATTGATTTCTTACCAGCCCGGCGTGGAATAGCGGTATGTGCGCTCGGCTAGGGAACGGAGGGATAGTGGTTCGATTCCCAGTGGAGACAGATATTAAGGAGCTTCATAATAAGGGGTAAGGGACCCAAGGCTTGGAGAACCCCAAAAAAATAGCGCGTCTCAGTGCAAAATACGAGCCGACCGGCAAGTATTAGGATAGGTGTTTCCCCGACGCAGGGGAGCCGCATCGTTTGCAGCGCCCCAACGGTAAACCATGAAAAAGCGTTTACATATATAAAAGTTAACAACACTATTTTGTTCACCAAAATGTGTTGTTATTGTAAGAAATTGATTTATAAGGACCAAGGGTATAATCAACTTTCTTCAGACAACACGAAATCGGGCAATCTTAACCAAACCAGGCTGAACCGGAAAGCCTCATTTGAACTATAGCTATACTTCGCGCTTTCTGATGTCTGGTCTCTATTTAGCGAGGCGAACTCGCTAAACCTAGAAGCTCGGTGAATTTGGAAGCAATTGGAAAATACGGCGCGTTTTATCATTAAAATTTGATGATGCGGGCATCTTTAGACACATCACAAGCTTCGTACGCATTTGGTTTGCCGTGAACGCACGACACCATGCAGCGGTAACGAAGAACCGGTGCTGAGGCGAGCGGCCGCCGCTTGGCCGGACGTCGCCATGTTGCTGTCGGGCTTTAGCCGTAACCAAAGCGACCCAAGGCGGCTTTTTGCGCGAGCGCTATTTCCGACAAATGGGGTCAATCCCAAGCGTTAACCCAAGACCCCAAACATGCCGGCTCATGTGCATGGCGACGCCCCTAGCTCCTATCAATCAATCAACCGATCGATCAATCAATCAATCAATCAATCAATCAATCAATCAATCAATCAATCAATCAATCAATCAATCAATCAATCAATCAATCAATCAATCAATCAATCAATCAATAAATCAATCAATCAATCAATCAATCAATCAATCAATCAAATTTTTATTTTCACCGAAACAAAAAATACACGGTGAAAAAGGGGGTGGGAGAAAAAGCTGCACAATAGCAGCTTGACAAAGCTCCAACCACCCTGACAACAATGACAGCACTATAACATTTCAGATTTTTGTTCAGTGTACTAGGAACTGTACAAAACGAAAGTAAAAAGAAACATCTAGTTACACTAATGCTATTTTATAAATAACTGCTCTATGACCCTTTTGTTAAGTTTCGTAGTGAATATGTCTTGCTTCGCAAAGTCATTGAGTGTGTGGGGGAGTGTGTATTCAACGCGTTGGCGGCCATAACCTGTGCGCGTGACGGGAACTTTCCATGGTAGTTTATGGCGATGAGGATATGTATTCTTGCTTATGGAGATTGGCGAGTGAGAGGAATGTATTTAAATTGCCCCGCATTGCTGCAGTGTAACTTTTTATTAGTTTGTACTTGTATATGATATCGGCTTTCATTATTTTGTACTTGTAGAATAGATGTTTAGTATGCTCGTTGAATGGAACACTTTCTATCGCCCTAACAGCTTTTTGTTGTAGTAAGATTAGTTTGTTTAAATTATGCGCACTAGTGTTTCCCCACACCAGTGCGCAGTAACTGAGCACGGAATGGTATAAGGAATTATACAAAAGCTGTTTAATTCTGGCAGGAAATAAATGTCGATTTCTATTGAGAATGCCAACTACCTTTCGCGCTTTTGAGCAAAGATGATCGACATGGTCATCTTTGCAAAGATGGCCCCTATTCTAAAGCTCTTTATTTTGCCAATGCGAAGGAAATGCTTTCTGGTGAAGCTTTGTGCTCACACCTTCCGTTCACGCCACGTACGAGGCAAGGAAGGCTTTCACCTTGATAATCGCGTGGAGTACTCGGAACAATTAAAAGTGGAGGGAGGTACGAGCGGTGTGCGCGGCAATGGTGGTTTAGTAAGAAAACGAAAAGAAAAAAAATCACTCCAGTATTTTTATATTACGAAATCGATCCTATACATTCCACTTTCCTATTTGCAGCTCATAACTGGAGGCATGACAGCCACGCAGTAAATAATGCTGAGGCAACTAGGGTACATGCTAAAGATACCATGCAGATTAATATACGTACGCAGCAGTTGTCGAGCGAACGTTTTGGCCTTGGTCAGAGATAAGCTGGCCAATGTCAACCTGCGTAGGCAAAGGTATTCATTCGTTGAAGGAATAGACCGAAGAGGAAAACCAGGACGCCGGTACTCGCGGGCTGCGAACTTGACTAAGCTAAGTCACGTTATTACAGCGCGCGGCAGCAGTAACAATAACAGGTGTGCTAGTTAACCAGCAACGAAGCACGAGAGCCAACTGCCGTAAAAAAAGGACATATTATCCAAACCCTATACGAACTCCTTTCTGTGCAGCTCGAACACAGATTAACTGTCCAAATTTCTACGTGTCTCGGGGTGTCGTAGGGAACTTAGGAACCGCCGGTTCGGGTTACTTGAACGAATTACTTTAATTGAGGGCTCTAGTGTACCGTAGCCATATTAGTGCAGATGCGCATCGGATTACGGTATGCATGCTTCGTGGTGCGGAGTCAGGAGTCCACCTACCCCTTTGCATGCGAAGCAGGAACACGTTACAGTATGCTAAAAAGCCTAAATATGTGAAAACAGGCATCTATCGGCATGCTTGGGGACGTTCTTTCGCTGGGCTCCTGTGGGGCAAGCAAGCGACGAGTGATTCGTGCATCGTAACAGAGAACTCGCGTTCACCCGGTGGCCAATCATAGGAAGCTCACAAGCGCCGTGTGGAGGCTCCCTAAGATGCACCATCTGACAGGTGACACGGGTATAGGCTTCTGCCGCAAGAAACCTGCCAGCAGGCGTTTCTAGACAAACCTTCTGTTCTCACGCAACTCAAGAAATAAGAAAGCTCTTCATCACTTTCTTAGCGACACACTAGCAAAAAAAGTCGGCACAAGCAAATAATTGCCCGGACGCGTTCTTACAGTGACAGACGTGGTGGCCAAAACAGAGCTTACGATACCAGCCGCCGGAGTGTTCAGTAGCTTTATAGGTATAGATGTGGGATTTTCTGGTATGTTTACGCTGCTACATTGACATCGCAACCATGATCTTAGCTTTAATTAATGCAAATACGCACTAAAAATCACAGCGAAGCGACGGGAGGAGCGCACGCGCCATTTAAATGGACCAATCAGTGGTTCCCGTCCCGGTCAATCAGCGTGGTGCATTGCTATGGCGTGATGCGTGACTGACTATTCCGAACATAATGACGCGTTGCTTCCGGCAAGTTACGCCGGCAACGACACCGACGCTGCATAGCCGAGAAACGTGGACTCAAAGCCATCGCAAAAGTCGCGCCTCACTTGAGGTAGATGTCCTTGAGCGTGGAGACGGTGAGCCCGATAGAGCGGATTCCCAGTTGTGCGCTGCCCTTCTCCAGTTCGCGAAACATGCGGTCAAAGCTATTGGAAAGGACGGTGTGCAGCGCCACCGTGGCCTGTTCCGTCGTTTCGCTCAGGAACTCGGCTTTGGGCGCGTACTGCTGCACTAAGGACAGCACACTCTGCTTCTGGAAGGGCTCCTGCTGGCTCTTGATGAGGCTCACCTTGTAGCCCACTCCTGCATCCACCATGAAAAGACATCGGGAACGGAACATAATTTGTCTTCCGTTCTTATTCTTTTGGTTTAAGTTTGGTTTGGTTAGGTTTGGTTAGTAGGGTTTAACGCCCTAAAGCGACTCACTCTGAGAGACACTGCAGTGGAGGACTCAGGAAATTTCGACCACCTTGGGTTCTTTAACCTTGCTTTTCGCCTCCATTGAAAAGCAACGCCGCGGCTGGGATTCGATCCCGCGTCCTTGGATTGATCAGTTGAGTGCCTTACTACTAACGCAGCATGACACATGCATGTTACTATACGTGCGCGATTGAACACGTTTGCGTTTGTGTGCTTGTCCTGCGTTGACGCAAAGAAGCGAAGTGCTTGTTTATCTGCAGGCCAAATCGTATCACCACAGCTCTACAGAGGCGGCTGTTGTCCCCCAGTCTGAACGATATCGCTGACGGCGGAGCATGTCACATAACCAAGAATTCCACGGTTATCTTGCTGGTCAGTCGAATGTCAATCAAAGGTCGTAAGACCTTTACACGAAGGCCGTAAAGCGAGCTGCACCACTCGTCACAAGGTATTGACGTCATGTCATACAAACTACATCACTACCGTACAAAGAGCCTTCAAAGGGACACATAAACTCCATTCATTTTTGCATTCCGTAAAGGCTAATTCTATGATTATTCTGGTTCCAGTGATGTTTTTGTGGGCAAATTGTAGATCTAATGCTTAGAAAGCTGCACATAAACGGAACGTTTCCAACTTTCTTTTGCTGACAATTCGCAACGTCAACGCCGAAATGAGCCCAATTATCAGCGGTCGTTAAGAACCTGCTTCAGGGATCCGGAAAAAGAAAAAAGCGCGTCTCGATGCTACTGCAGCTTGTTTTCGAAAACGGCCGATAGTGGCGACCCCTGTACTTCAATTTTCGACCTTCTGTAGCTCACAGTTTGTTCATTTTCAGTCAGTGTCTCTTTGCTGTTGCTCTGACTGCTAATTCTAAAACAAACAAACAAGCAAACAAACAAACAAACAAACAAACAAACAAAAACCCTGACAGCAATCCCGAAAGGTCATCTGCTAGATCAGCGTCGCACAAGTACCGTAGACACTCTTGAGGTGGGCGGGCGAAGCGTTGCAGACCACTATGCCAGCGGCCAGGCCTACCACGCGGTCGGCCACCACATCGGCCTCAGTCATGTTGTGTGTAGAGAAGAGCAGTGAGCATGTTCGGCGAACGCGAAGCAGGACATCCCACACCACTTGTGTGTTGGGAGGGTCCAGGCCGGACGTCGGCTCGTCGATCAGTACCACCTGTTCGCAAAGTGAGCAGTGATTTTCATGGCACTCAATACTAAATATAACATACATACATACATACATACATACATACATACATACATACATACATACATACATACATACATACATACATACATACATACATACATACATACATACATACATACATACATACATACATACATACATACATACGTACGTACGTACATACATACATACATACATACATACATACATACATACATACATACATACATACATACATACATACATACATACATACATACATACATACATACATACATACATACATACATACATACATGTATGCATGCATGCATACATATATACACATACGCACACACACACACACACACACATACCGGGCGTCCCAGCTAAATTAACCAAACTAAAAAAAAATGCGGTAAGCCCGAGTCTAGTAAAAAACCTAGGAGCTGTTCAGAGTCGCCTGTGCTAATCTGCAGTACATATTTCGTTAACTAAAGTTAATTAGTAAAACTATTTACCTATCTTTTTTAATATTGGCTTGAAGAAGAAAGTGTTACTGCAAAAGGTGTAGATCGCCTCGGAAAATGGCTAGCTAGACTGTTTCCATAACGCTACAATTTATGCAGATCTATTTGTAAGCCTTCAAGGAGGCTGCACGTGACCAGCTATTTTTGAGTCATTCGCCAGTGCATACACCATGTTTCAAGAGAGACAGAACTGCAGAGAAAAATGGATTTTGTTATTTGGGGCGCGTCTCGAGGCTTTCAAGTGACTCCGCTGTCACGAGGAAGTTATTCTTTTATTCCTCCACGTATCGCTTTCGGCTGCTATAAGTTACTTTACGTAAATGCTAGCTTGATGGAAGCAATGTAGCTAACCGTTTTTCAAGATCTAAAACTTTTGCATTAACATTTTTTCCCTCAAGGCAGTAAATAAGAATTGTTAATTAGTCTTTACTAATTAATCAACTCTGAACAGCTCTTAGCTGGCTTCACTGGGGCTAGAGCTCAACGTATCTTTTAAAACCTCGGTTACATTTAGCTGGGACACCAAGTATATCAGCAAGACTTCGAGCAAGCTGGGCTTGTTGATTCATAAGTTTAACAGGTCCTGTACTTCTCTATCTCGGTATCGTTTATATATATATATATATATATATATATATATATATATTCCTGTTATTTTTTTGTGAGCATATATGTGCTCAATAAAAAGAAGGCACCTGTCTGTGTAACGACCTTAACTGTCGTACTACCAGATGGTGTCACGAGCAATACACCTCAGGCTGTTCTAACGGCCGCATTACATAATTTTTTCTTTATCGCACAAGACGGCATTGAATCAAAATTTGAGCTTCAGATGAACAGAATGGACACTGTGAGGTCTGTCAATAGAGCAGCCGGCACTCTTACTAAAAGTAATCGTGAAGCAGTCCGCGTTCTTTAGCAAAACAACGCAAGTCTTCACATCCACGTTGAGTCTACACTTTCCAAAGCAAATGCACCATAGTCGGATTTCTTTGATATGGCAAGAATTGAACATTTTCTAACTATTGCGAGATTTTATCTAATATAGAAAATAACTTTTGCACCTGCTAGGGACATGCTGCCGACGGAGCCAACGTCAAAACTATCATATGCTTTCGCTATTTGTGGTATTTGTACTTTTAGTGGCGAAGTCACGGTGAAATTTTGCAGATCCTTGTTTAATGGATAATTTACTACGCAAAACATATAGTTTGCGTTAACGATTTCGTCAAAAGTGGGCCTGATTGATAGCTTATTATACTGACGCCGAAATTTACATCTGGAATTGTTACATGTGTTTAACAGTTCTTCGGATTTTTTGGCATGAGTTATCTGTGTAAGAAAAACGTAAAAAAAAAATGCAGAGTATTGTTTTCAAAATGGGCTAGATATTTGAAACTGCTTAAGCTTGAACGCATTATTGATGAACATGAATGTACGCACGAAAGCACATCCCTGGTCAGCGGTGCGCTGCGTCATCCCCTCTTATTATCAATGATTATAAGGTCAATTTTATTCCCCTCTGAAAGAAGACATGAGCAGTTACTTGTCCAAACCAAACGACATGTTTTGCACAAGCCAAAGCCTGCCAAATATTTTTTTGCTTCAAAAAACAAAATCGGGCACGATCGTTATCACCACCCCGTGTTGGCCACATAATGAGAGGAGGTCACAGCTTCAATGATCTCTGGTGCAATACGTATTTAGGTGACCTTAACGCCGATGAACACAATTCAGGGTGTTAAGGAGGGGAGGAGATGGCAGTGGGGATAACCACAAAACGGCCTGTATTCATAGTGTACCGTATACTAACCCAAAGACCAGTTGCAGAACAGTACATAAAAAAATATGCCATCGCAAGTTTGCAGAACATAGTGGTCTGTTATAAACAGAAATTAAATGCACTGAACCACGTGGCCTGTCGCTTTGGACAACAAGAAAGCATTCGGCCGCCTGAACAAAATGAAAATACAGCTCCTGTGTGACTTCAAAAATTCCGCGCATTTGACAACATGCTGACAGCGTATTATACGCTTGGAGACAAACCTTAGGGTCGCCGAGGACAGCAATGGCAATGCCGAGTAGCTTGGCCGGGCCTCTTTTCAGGTCTTTCGCTAACGTCTGTGCTTCCTTCTCCAGGTGCACCATTGCCAACACGTTTTTCGCCGCAGTCCCCAGGGCTCTTGGCTTTACCTGCTTCAGCTGAGAGTTTGTTTCACCGGTTGTCGTTATCTGGTGATCTTCGACATTTCAGAAGCAGACACGGCTAACGAAACACTTTCCAAAGTGACAGCATAGTTATCACCTATAAGCTTTAACTATTATAAGAACTTACAAGGTGCGTTAGATCACGTTCATTTGCACGAAATATTGACGTGTTCAAGATGTTGCAGTCGCGAGAGCTGTAGTCTATGCTTCAGGGAATACGGCACTGGTAAAACCATACGCCATTTACGACGTCATAACGTCCGCAATGCTCCGAAACGTCCAGTACTACGGGCTTCGGCTTGGCCACCAACATAAATTCTTAAAAACTGTTTTACTTCCTGACTAGGAACTACTCCGGCGTTCCCCGAGTTGTGCACAACGCGGTACAAGAATTGACTGTTTGTAACCAATTGCATTTTTCGTTTTTGTAATTAATCACTTTTTCAAACGGTGACAACGTTCTAGATAATTCAATTATTTTTTATTGTAATCAATTTCTTTTTCAAAAACAAGAACAAGTTGTTAGCGTCGGTACAGCTTTAATAGCCTCAATTCAGTTCCATGCAGACGCTGGTGCTTGCTAAAACATTTCCTTCGTGGCAAAGCGACAATGAACTATAACTGCTGAGAAACGCCGCGCACGTTTATGATCGTCCTTCTACTGGGTCAAAGTCATCTCTTACAACAAATCCCGTCTTAAGAAATACTACGTGTTCTCGCACTTTAAGGTCCCCCTTCCGTCAAGTGGCGCTGTAATTTGAATGCCACTACTATACCCAACTCGGCAACTGCCACACAAGAGCATAGAGGTGTGGATTTTGCTTAAAGGAGTTCACAGACGAAATTTTGGTGGCATTTTTCTTCTTATTAATGACGCGTAAGACATTTCCGCCGTAATTGATAGTTGATTTTTAATTGATAACTTATTGATAAGTAATTCATTAGTGAATTTTATTTCCTCAACAGTTTCGATTTTGGGTTTCAGGAGAGGTGGCTCTTACGTCACAACCAAGTGTAGGCCACAGCGGCATGAAAATCCAGCGATATAATCGCTGACTGTTCACTTGATGTATTTACTGTTCATGAGGCAGGCTGGCTTTAGCGTTAGGGAATTCAAACTACAGAGGAGAGATTATATCGCTGTTTTAGTAAGCAGCACTTCTGGCCGCGATCATGGATTTCGCTGGTGGCGGTCTGAAGCCTGCTATCTCTCTCTCTTTCTTTCTCTCTTTCTCTCTCTCTCTATCTTCGTGAGCTGAGGTGTGAGGGAGATGGTGGCGACGCCGCGAGCGTCGGGGGTATTGAGCCACGTCGTGCGTATTAGCCAATGAGAAGGCGGAGCGGCCTCGCAGCTGCAGCCAATCAGAGAATGGCGCATATCACAGTTTTTACAAGGCTGCTATGCGCATGCGCGTCTCTTCCCTGGTTGGAAACGAACCATGCGAACTACGCTGCGCATGCGTAGTTCTCGGCCTCCGCGATCGACGCAGCCGGAGCAGATCTCGGGGGCCATGCGTAGTTCATATTCGTGACAGGCGTATGCGACAGATGGCGATAGCTGTCAAGTACACACGCCGTTTTTTTTTTTTCGTAGGCGGCTGAGTCTCCCAAGGACGTTTTCAACCAGCAGCAGACGAACTTTCAACCCCTCCCAGAGGGCGCCACAGTTTGTGAAAAAGGTAGAAAGCGCGTGTTACTCCGGAATGAGTAGCCGCGTGTCGCTTGCGCACCCTCAAATTCGGGCTCTCTACCCAAACGTGTTTCTCCTCGGCCTTCACGGACAACAGGCGTGTACGCGCGGTGCTCTCTCGACCTTGGCTCCGAGCTACGCACCTACTTCGCGTTTGATTAACTATGCAGATCGGCTGTAGTTGTTTTTATCCCACACGTGACTTAGACTTGACTTTGACGTTACAGCCAAGGAGGGTTTAGCTGCTGGCGAACGGTGCTGAAGTCTGGAGAAATTAACTTCTTCTGATCCCGAGGTAGTCACTGCTTTTCGCTACGTATATCCAGGCATAGCAGAGCTGAGTCATCTTTCATTTTTTTTTTGTAGATTATAATTCTATATTCAATTTATTTTTAGTTTAATATTACACAGTGCTGTGCCATTCGCATATCTTCCTTATCGTTTCAGAGTTGTCTATCAACTCGTCAAGGCGACTGTTCGTCCATAGCAATACAAAATGGTAGAGTTTTAGCGTAGTTAACCCGGTTAAACTAGGTATATAGGACGTGCGGAAGCTTGCGCACACACATGAAAGTTGACGAAGACAACTTGCAATGCAAAACGCGAGTGTGTGCTGCAGTCTCGGGGTGATCGGCTGTAGCGATAGCTACGAAAATCAAAGGAAAAAAAAAAAGCAGAGGTATCTACGATATTCCGTCATCACGCCCCACGAGAAATTCCTGGGTTCAAGTCCGCTCCGCTGCGACATTAAAAAAAAAAAAAAAATATTGTTTAGTGTGCAAACACTACAAGAGGACATACAAGCGCTAAGGCGATTCTGCTAGGCTCTCTCCGTGGTTTAACCTGGTTAGGCCGATGATGCTGTGTGAAAGCACTGTTTGCGTTACCGGCGCAAGGAAACGCGGGGTGTGACGTCACGTTCTGACGGTCCAATCGGGAATCAGGTATAAGAAAGATCGCTGCTCGGCTCTGACGATCGTATGAATGCTTTCGCATTAATTAGATTAGTTCATGTAACGCAAAATGATTCGATGGCATGTGACATGCGCTCCTTCAAGACTTACGGTGCCGAAGTAGACAAGATGCTCCCAGACAGTGAGGTCGCTGAAAAAAAGGTCCCGTTGCGGGCAGTAGCCGATGAAGTTGCGGGCTTGGCTTGTGTGCATGGCCACGTCTACACCGCACACCCATACGGCACCCGAACTCGGCTTCAACAGCCCTGGCGAAGAGGAGTGTTTCCGCACCGTCAAATTACAGAGCAGGAAATGAACGTTAGGTTTGGTTTATGGAGCTTTACGTCACAAAGCGACCAGCTATGAGAGACGTCGCCGTAGAGGGCTCCGGGAATTTCGACCACCTGGGGATGTTAACGTACTTTGAAGGGGAGTGAGGCAAGTGCAACCACACTCGGTACATGCTTAGTTTATGTTACTCTAAAACAATTCTTATAACTTATAAGTACCTAGAAATTACACTCAACTCATCCTTGACCATTTTTTCATTCTGAACTAGCATTTGTTCCCGGTCGGGAACGAATCACGTCCGAGGTGGCCGTTTTTTTTTTTTTTTTTTTTTTTTTTAGGCGAAAAGCAAGGCACCCTTGTCACTGTGCGATGTCAGTGCACGTTAAAGATCCCTAGGTGGTCAAAACTTCCTGAGCTCTTCACTGCGGTGCTCCATAGCCTGAGTTCCTTCAGGACGGTAAACTTTATAAACAAAACCAATAAAGCGACAAATGAAACGTCACTGCTCCGATGTTGAGTTGCTGATCTGCCAGTCGCTTTTTGCTAATGTCTGCCTCACTTTCATTCACATTATCTTATCTCTAAATTGAAGGGCCTTCGAGAGAGTGACTGTGCCTGCATCGACATGTGGATATATATTGCCACCTTCTGATAAATTATGTTCAATTGTTTCTATGCATTTAACGCACATATTTTATGAAAATCTTTTTTTTTTTTTTTTTTTTTACCTTTCCCGCCGGGGTGGCGCAGTGGTTACGGCGCTCGACTACTGTTCCCAAGGATGCGGGATCGAATCCCGGCCTCGGCGGCAGCTTTTCGATGGAGGCGAAAAGCAAGGCGCCCGTGTGCTGTGCGATGTCAGTGCACGTTAAAGAACCCTAGGTGGTCGAAATTTCCGGAGTCCTCCACTACGGCGTCTCTCATAGCCTGAGTTGCTTTGGGACGTTAAACCCCAGAAACCAACCAACCTTTTTTTACTTTCAGTTTTCAAGAAACCCTGATTTCGTGTTAAATCGGTTCTAGTTGCTGCCTCTTGAGTGTCAATGAGCGATTGCTTCCTGATTTGCCTTTTCAATTTTCTGTGCAAGTATAGTTTTCTTTATCTCATTTTAATAAT
The DNA here is from genome assembly GCF_055883805.1 of Amblyomma maculatum. Classification (NCBI taxonomy): domain Eukaryota; kingdom Metazoa; phylum Arthropoda; class Arachnida; order Ixodida; family Ixodidae; genus Amblyomma; species Amblyomma maculatum. The sequence continues at coordinate 119,878,748 of NC_139351.1, read as the reverse complement.
ACTTAGATGCCATCTGAGTATTTATCTCGTAAGTTGCGAAATCAGCAGCGCAAGCTAGAGGAACCTATAATACTTAAGTTTGTTAAAAAAGGTTAGAGCGAAACTAAAAACACTCGTTCTCGTTGATTATGTGACGCAGTAGATAAGCAGTTCAGCTTTTCTGCATGGCAAATGATCGAGCTCTCTTGCTAACAGTCTAGGCCTTCAGCCTTTCTTCTTCAACCAATATGAACAAGAAAATTATTTTATTATTCTCCTCGTGGTATTTTGCATTTTCGGTCGCATTATGATGTATTTTGGAGGAGGAAAAGCTGTTTAAAAACCCTTTGAGACGAGCCAGGAAGGCGGTAAAAGAACCTGTGACCCTGCAGCGTCTAGGGCATGTGGAAATACGCGCCCAAGAAAGGTTTGCGGAAGCTTCTTGCACTGAAATTAGTTAGCACCGTTGAATTTCTACTACTTTCACCCTGCGTGTTGAGCAAATATTTATTGTATACATGGGAGAAAGATCAAAACACGCACAGTGCTTACTTACTTCAGGTTGCATTGTATCAACGGAACATATCATGCTTATATTTTTGCTTCTTTTCGCTTTCATGTTTGCCTCTATTGCAACCACTCCCCTCTTCAATTCCGCTGGCCTTGAAGATGTTATTGAAGAACATATGCGTGAATCTCGATCGATAGATTAGTTTTGAAAATGCCAAAGATGCAATTCCGTCCGAAATCGCTCGCTTCTTACAAGGTAACCGTCTTCAGTGTGAGTCATGTGGTTTGAAGCTGAGCAAATTCACTATCTGCATTTGTAAGTTGTACCACAGTGATAACAATTGTACCAAAATACGAAGGCATATCGTTTTCCATTTACCATTTTTCTAGAACGGCGCGAGTAGGAGAAAGTTAAAAGCACGAACGCAACAAAACAAACGATGAGAGTGGAAGGAACGAATAGCTGCGCGTGCATTCACGTGCATGGTTATGGTAACTTGAGTGAAACAGCGCGAAAGAAGCCCGAAGGCGAAGCGAAGAAGGGCTTCGGGCTTCTTTCGCGTTGTTTCACTCAAGTCACAATGAACCAACTAGCCTAGCAAAAAGTTCTGCATGGCTATGGTGCGTGCATTTACGCTGCCAAACTTACGGTCGTAAGTTCCGAGCTCCGGTAGAATGAGATACCTGTGGTCCCAAAATCGAGTAAAACAAAAACCTGAACTGCTGTCTTAGTATACAGTGTCCAAGACACTCGCAGATTTAGTTGTTTCACAGCTGCACTGTGCTGAAAAGCGCTCTTCATCAAGACCAGAGCGTTTCCGCCAACGTTGGCTGCACATCTGCCCAACGTTGGCAATTTAACCGTCTGAAAAATCGGTCAAACATCGTCCCCATATTGGCTGTATACCCTGGCCACTCTACCTGGCCAAATGTCGCTAAGGTCGGATACCAATGAGAGCAGGCGCATAAGTGCCGTTTCTTCCTACGTGGAGCCAGTGTCGGCACGACCTCGGTGAGTGGTGAAGCTCGGACTGAAGAGCAGAACCAGCGGCTTAATTACCGGCAATGACGTTCATCAGGGTCGTCTTGCCGGCGCCGTTGCGGCCGACTAGCACAGTGGCTTGCCTCTCGAAAGCTTGCAGGGTGACTCGCTTCAGCGCCTCGCGGCTTCCGTACGACTGAAAGAAAGGAGAAGACCGCTGTCGAGAGGTTGCAGCCATGAGGACTCGTTCAGTCCCCGAGTCTTAAACCCGTTATTACGCAACAGTACACCGGAGCCGTCGCTGTAAAGTGCGGCGGCGTTACACAGAATCGTGATTGGCTGGCACGGACCCTGACATCACATGCCACGTGGCCAGCATATATCAGAGTAACACATGAACAAATAAAAGGAAGCTTAAAGGAGCACACAATTATCCTTATTGTGACAATACGTACAACAGCACAGCGCCTACGCGGGTTTGTATTCTGCGCATTACCAGCAGAGAGCTTACGTCCGCGCGATAGCGCCTGCCAGCTGCGCGACTCCGCCGCGTCACGTGGGCTTGGGACGTCACGTTCTGCGCCAATCAATTAGCATTTACCTGTATGCCAAAGGTTTGCCAGCTTTTCCCTCCGATGAGGCTTCTATGCTAGTGTCCTAGAATACTATCTACAGTATCGCATAAAAGAAAGCGGTCACGCGAAAGGGGCACAAGGGATGAAACATCGTCCCACAGCCCCGTTTCTGAGCCTGTCATCCTGCCCAGAGCTGCGTTTGTCATCATCATCATTAGCCTGATTATACCCACTGCAGGGCGAAGGCCTCTCCCATAATTCTCCACTTAACCTGGTTATGTGCTAGCTGCATCCACTTGACCTCTGCGAACTTCTTAATCTCATCCGCCCACCTAACTTTCTGCCGCCCCCTGCTACGCTTTCCTTCCCTTGGAATCCAGTTTGTTACCTTCAGCGACCATCGGTTATCCTCTCTTCGCACTACATGTCCTGCCCATGTCCATTTCTTCTTCTTAATTTCTAATAGAATGTCGGTAACTTGAGTTATTTCTCTGACCCACTGTGCACGCTTCCTATCTCTTAATGTTACCCCTACCATTTTTAGTTCCATAGCCCTCTGGGTTGCCCTCAACTTAGGTAGACCTCTCTTGGTTAGCCTCCACGTTTCAGCCCCATATGTGAGTACAGGTAAGATGCAACTGTTGTATACTTTCCTCTTCAGCGATACCGGTAAGCTGCTAGTCATAATCTGCGAGTGCTTGCCAAATGCGCTCCATCCCAATTTTATTCTTCTTGTTATTTCCTTTTCATTGTCCGGATCTGCAGTTACTACCTGTCCTAAGTAGATATATTCGCCTACTACTTCCAGTATTTCGCTACCTAATGTAAACTGCTGTTCTTTCCCAAGGCTGTTGAACATTACCTTAGTCTTCTGCATATTGATTTTCAAACCTACCTTTCTACTTTTCCTGTCTAGGTCATCAATCATTATTTGCAGTTCATCCCCCGAGTTGCTTAGCAAGGCAATGTCATCAGCAAATCGCAGATTACTGAGGTATTCTCCATCTACCCTTATCCCTAACTGCTCCCATTCCAAGTCTCTGAATACTTCCTCTAAACAAGCTGTGAATAGTACTGGGGAGATTGTGTCTCCTTGCCTAACACCTTTCTTTATGGGAATTTTGTTACTTTCTTTATGTAGAACTATGGTTGCTGTGCAGCCACTATATATATCTTCCAGCACTTTCACGTACGGCTCGTCTACCCCCTGATTTCGCAAAGCCTGCATCACCACCGAGGTTTCAACTGAGTCAAATGCTTTTTCGTAATCAATGAATGCTATGTATAAGGGGTGGTTATATTCCGAGCATTTTTCTATCACCTGATTGATGGTATGGATATGATCGATAGTAGAATACCGTTTCCGAAACCCTGCTTGATCCTTTGCTTGAATGCAGTCTAAGGTTTTCCTGATTCTATTAGCGATTACCTTAGTAAATACCTTATACGTAACAGAGAGTAAGCTGATTGGTCTGTAATTTTTAAGGTTTAGAGTCCCCTTTCTTGTGAATGAGGATAATGTTTGCATTCTTCCATGGTTCCGGTACCGTCGATGACACCAGGCACTGCGTATACAGGGTGGCCAGTTTTTCTAGCACGATATCCCCCCCGTCCTTCAGCAAATCTGTAGTTATCTGATCCTCTCCAGCTGATTTCCCCCTTTTCATAGTTTCTAGTGCTTTCTTGACCTCGTCCTTCGTCACTGGTGGAACGTCTGACTGTTTTTCCCTACCGCCAATCTCATTACGATCCTGACTACTTTGGCTACTGTAGAGATCTGTATAGAATTCCTCGGCTACTTTCACTATCTTTTCCATATTAGTGATGACGTTGCCCGCCTTGTCCCTTATCGCATACATCTGGTTTTTGCCTATGCCCAATTTCTTCTTTACCGCTTTAAGGCTTCCCCCGTTCTTTACGGCATGCTCAATTTTCTCCATGTTATACTTCCTTATATCGGCCACCTTGCGCTTATTGATTAGCTTTGATATCTCGGCCAATTAAATCTGGTCTGTTGGATTGGAAGCTTTCATACTCTGTCGTTTCTTAATCAAATCTTTCGTCTCCTTAGACAGCTTACCGGTATCCTCTCTAACTATCCTACCGCCTACTTCTGCAGCGCACTCAGTAATGATGTCTCTGAAATTATTGCTCATTGCTTCTAGGGTAATGTCGCCATCCTCGTTTAGAGCTGAATACCTATTCTGTAGCGAGATCCTGAACTCTTCTGCCCTCCCCCTCACCGCTAATTCGTTGATGGGTTTCTTTCTTACTAGTTTGTTGCGTTCCTTCTTCAGATTAGGCTAATTCGGGACCTCACCATCCTGTGGTCACTGCATCGCACTTTCTTGATTATCTCTACATCTTGCATAATGGTGGGGGTTGAACACATTATGAAGTCGATTTCATTGTTAGTCTCTGCGTTTGTCGGGGGGATGCAAAGGTATTCTCGGAGTGAACATTTTTTCGGAATGTGTTAACATCTTAGAGAATTTTTTCTCTCTCACCACACGGAGGTCTTCGATGTGCACGATGGGTCTGACATCTGGCGGCGCGTGCTCGAAGCGCTTGTCGTTGAAAACAAGCGGATTGATGGGAGGCTGGCGCACTCTCGGCAACGGAAACCAATAGGATGACTGCAGAGAGGGGTGCCAGATACAAACGATAGCTTCAACGGGTAAAAACATTAATCAAACAACGGTGAAAACATGCATGCATGTTTTCAAAGTACGTATGCCTTAACAGCTTCATCGGAGTGTCTATGGCCGCGGAATAGTGAGCAGCGCTCTCTGTTCAAGTAATGATGAATCGAATTGATTTTTAAGATTCTAACCTAATTCATGCTGTATCTAATTGTAGGGAAGTGAATCCAACTGAAACCGTTTTAGCTGACTGAGTAGACTGAATTTATCAGCATCAAGCATGTTATATTATTCCTCATGGTTCGCCTCTTAAAGCAGTCACACATAAATCGATCCTGAAGGTATGATTTGAGACCTCATTCCAAACCCCATAAAAACTGGACAAGAGATTTAGTCTGGACAAGAGAGGCTACCACCACGCGCTGCATGGCTCTGAGCATCAGAAACTAGAGTAAGAATTCTTGATGTTTTGTACCATGCACCGATTTCCTTTGGCGGTCAAGACCAGTAGGCGAGAGCGTGGGAGGCATTTTATGTCAGATTGTGTAGCGCGCAAGAAGAGATGACCATTAGTATCAAAATCTTCGCGTGCCATCTCGCCGGACACTTTATCATTAACAAATGGAAATATTTTAATTGGGGTACGTAGCGTTTGCGACTGGTGGCCGGCAGATGACGCTGCTGGCCATGCCCAGAACATATCGTTTGTGTCCACCCGTTGTAAAGGGGCCGGCCAAAACTACACCACAATCATCATCAAAAAACCTGAGCATGAACGAGCCAGTTCAATTCAATTCAATTCAATTTTTTATTATATCCGTTTAGTATATTCCAGCTTATACATACAGAAGGAGGTCCCAGAGTCAGTGACTGTATCGGGACCTCCGATAAATGACAGATAACAATTAGTATACAAGACAGCAATATAGCAATAATTCACGGTAAAATAAGTTGAACGTAGACAATAAATGAGTTCATAATAAAAATAACATTATTTTGCAACAAAACGCACACTGAGCAAGCAAGTTAAACACCAAATCAAACAGTAATAAAATATATGCATAAAAAGGCATGGCAGTACAGACTTTAAACATGTTAAACCACACAAAAATGCATACCACGTAAAGCTGATAACATAGTCATTATTCAGTATCAGTTTTCTGTTGTTAAAAAGAATTGTTTAACTTCGGATGCAAATCTGTTTTTTCTAAGAGATTTGACGATGGATGGTAACGCGTTCCAGACCATGATAGCAGAGAAATGAAAAGTTTGTTTCCCATAATTTGTTCGTACTCTAGGTAGTAATAAATTTTTATTTCTTGCGAATCGCGTTTTGTTATCATTTATTAGTGAAATCTGTGGGATAAGTGATACTGGAAGTTCGTCGTTTAGTAACTTGTAGAAGAATGTGCATAGGTTGTATTTAACGAGTTCAGCGACTGCCAGGATTCCATGATTACGAAGTAAATGCTTAGCAGTAGTTAGCTTAGTTAATGTCTATGGTGCCATTCCTTGTCGACACCAACTATTTGCGGTCCAGCTTATGCAAATCTGTGGTAACATGAAAATAATTATTTTGGAGCGTATGGCAAAAATGCGCGTGCCCTGGCCTCGTCTACGTTTGTGAAGGCTTAGGAAATAAATTAGTTTAGCTAGTTTCATGCGGCGCCCCAAAATGGGTGACTCATCGCATCACCAAAAAGGTGCAGGCTCAAACCTCCTCCTCCATCCTGCCCTCGCTATCGCAGTGTTGTAGAGGTTCTTGAACGCCATCCCGGAAGGCGTATGACGTTCACGAACCTTGTGTGACGCTGCGTGTCACCTTCTGTGTTTGACCACGCGAAAATGCTTTACATTTTTAAAATAATGCTGTATACTGCATCAAGGCATAGAGGGGCTCAAGAAAAAAAGAAAGGAATGTTAAATAGATGCGAAAAGGTCAGCCGATCTAATGAAGTAGAGAGGGGGGGGGGGGGGGGGGGCGGTGATGAAGGCCTCCGCGTCCAGGCAATATATGAAGATAGACTGTTAGGCGGTATTTCTTAATAACAAAGCCGCGGTTCCCTGCATCTTGGTTTATCTTTATCTTTGCACCTATGACATGTTATATACATAAAATCGTAACCCACATATTCGTTTCAGTTCACTCTGACGGGATTTAATGGCCTCGTATTCTGACGACGGGCACTTTAGCGCATGAGAATGAGAAACCATGTAGACGTTACTTTGTAAACTGACGACTCATAAGCTACGCTGCATAATGACTATGAGTCATCACTATCTGTAGTACACGTTAGAATACGTTCCTTGTAAATTGCTGTACCATGCTACGCTGAACAATGGCAACGAGTCATGACAGTGACTACAAGTCATGTTTTGTAGGATCATACGTTATATTTCCTCATTCGTGACTCTGCATATATTCTTATACGTGCTATGCCATCGTACGACGGGGTAGTGACGTCATTTTAATTTCGTGCCATGGACGGCCAGCAGTGGATAAAATTTGTGCTAATGAGATATTCCTTTCGCATGAATAATTGAAGTGCAAAATTAAACAATCCCACTTAGTTTGAAAACCGGAAACGGATAGGACGCAATAAGAACAACCGTCTGTTAATAGCCAACTCGCAGTTGTTACTGCGAATACGCTGCACCTAGCATGTGACCTCTCTCTTTGAGGCGAATTTAGCTTATCCTTTTTTATGCAGTCAAAAGAACATGGTTAATATCCGACCTGAAATCAATCAGTTTGGTCGTAAGCCCTTTTCACGCCGCGTGGTTAGTTTTACCAGCAGTACATCTTTTCCGGACTATTGTCTTCCAAACGGAAATCAACTCCGCGATTCTCTGGCAGATTGTCCCATTACAATTCTCAAATTTGTATTTGACAATGTCCGATTGTCGCACACTTTGTGGTAAAATTTGTACAAGTCTATAAAAAAAAAGGACACGTTTGTGTTTTGCACAAGAAAACTAGACATTTGTGTTTTTGAGGCTTTGATATACCATCCTCAAGCATAAAGATGGATGTTCCGAGTCGAACACGGATGCGGCATCCGGATGGGTCACGCTCCACGCAAATTCGCGGCAGTAGATGGAGGACGTACGTACTTGAAAGAAGAAGAGCGGATGCAGAGGTAAGGACGTGTTCCACGGCAGCACTCTAGAGAAGTACGCGATGAGCCCAATCACGACCCCTATCATCGCCGTGTCCAGCACCCACACGTCCACCATGGTGACGGCGAACACGCCTAGGGGACGGCGATTCAGTTTGCCCCAAGAAGCCCCGCCTGTAGCGCATGCCACACACGCACACACACACGCACAAAGGAGGAGTGGTTAGAAATCAATGCAATACAAAAAAAAAAAAACATATTTTTGCGGCGTTAAGACGGACACTGGGAAGAACTGCGTACAATTTTTAATTTTAATGCAAAAGCCTTTCTTGTCTCGTCAGTAGTGTCAACGAAGTATGTCTGCCAAGGACCTCCTTGGAGCCTGTCAGCAGAAAGCGTCCGCATAAACAGACATTAAAAAAAAAAAAATTCGCAGCTGCGACTAGGTTTCAAACCAGCCCCAGAACGAAAAGATCAGCTCCCCTGACCCACGCACTACAGCAACCGCTGCAACTGATTGGGCCTTGAGTAAAACTGCAACACACTCTCGCGCTGTGAAAGAAATATCCTCTTTATGGAATTCCATCTGCGCGGCGCTCCCTCATTTAGCCTAGGTAAATACGCCGTATATACAATACGCCATCTGGGTGAGTGCGGACGAAGTCCGCGCGCGTGGTGTCGGTAGAAGCCACCAGGCGGTGTGACAGAACATGAAATAAAAAAAAAATGAAAAAAAAAAAAAAAAAACTTAGTGGCGACACATCTAGTGTGGCCACAGCAGCCACAGCAACACTCAGGATTTCGAATTTCTCCAGTGCAGTTTCTGCACTGCTCTCAAAGGCTTTTACATAATCGATTGTTAGGCCATTCCGATGAGCAGTGATCTGTCAGTAGTTTACCCAGTCACGGATGAGGGCGCTGTAATAGCGCCTCATTTCGACGCGCAGGGTACGCTGCCAGATTAAAGTGGCGCCAGGTAGTATTTTGTATTTTTAAATTTCATCGGCTTTCATTATTGACACTTAAAAATGGTTATGCTAGAGGCACTGCGGCTGAATGAAGCACGTTGGATTTCAAGACCCTTAGTAATTTTCTTCTTCCAACCAGTGTGTTTAAAGCCACGTGATTTTTTCAAATAATTAATTTCGAATTATTCATATAAGTAAGCGGAAGGAAAGCAAAATGCTGGCCGGTACTTTATCTGTCTCCTAATAATGTTAATTTGGTTTCAGTTCTGAGACGATAACTTTTGGTAATTTTTAATTCTTACCCGTTTTAGCTCGGACACCATGTACACCTTGCCCTCAACGCATAGTAAATACACCTCGCACACAACGTATTTACTCTGTTGCCAGCGCATTCACTCGCAAAAAAGCCCCCCCCCCCAAAAAAAAAAAAAAAACAAAAAAAACAAGGCGAATATTTTTTTTTTCAGTGTGTATATTTGAGTTAATGCACCGTCTACGCTGCCAAGCATATGGATCAAATGACACAGTACAGGGGCAGCTTAATAATTTAAAGCCAAAATTATGAATGAATTAAAGAAACAAATCAAAACTCCATATGCTGTCGATCGCGCATACATTTAAAAGCCCATACTTCATGTTCCACAGAAGTTTGAATGCCAATGAGGAGCGTGTTGGCGTTCATTAATATTCTACAATTATATAGCTATCGTCCGAGTCATCAACAACCGAATAAAAGGCCTCGAGCTATTGCAGCTCTAATGCCGAGATAGTAAATAATATTCTTTATTATGTTGTAGTGAAAAACGTTGAGCTGAGCGGCCAGAAACCGACAGAGACGAGAATCGTGGCTGTCCGGCATGCAGGCTACGGGCTGCCAAACCAGAAAACCACAGCTCCGTTTCTCACGGCTAACAGCTGCCTGAATCCCGCCGTACACTTGAACAACTAGACGCAGTTCCGCTGGCAAGAATTGCGCTCTTATATGAAAGCCCTGCCTCGTCTCCGAACAATTTAATCCAAGCTTCCGCTGAAAACGTCGCTAAACTTGCGCTTGTAGATACTGGAGCTGCTGTGTCCGTTACTGATGCTGGACTACGCCCTATGTTTAAAAAAGTTATCCTTCTGCTTTCTCGACTTCGTCTGCTTATAACCGCTTACCATAACTTCTTAATTGCAGTGAAAACATCTTCATATTTTGCAACATGTATTCTTTATAAAATTACACATGAGAGATCGTTTGAGACCTGTGCAATAAGTCGCACATTCTCAGCCATTTTCTTTCCTCAAAAGCTTAATCACTGACGACAAAAGTTTTATCTGAACGCACTGGTTTCTGGGAACGTGCCTAATGTTCCATGCAGTAAGGAGCACATGGCACACAAGTCGATGCCGAAAATTCTCAACATTAAGAAGTCGAGGTTAAAGAACATGGCTGGCGGGCGCACCCTCGAAGTCATTCTGTATTCCCAGAATGGTGATGACGTTGTACGTGGCCACCGTGGGTAGAACAGAGGAGAGCAGCGTTGAGAGGCGGTCTCGGAACACGAACTCTGCCAGTGAGCCCATGCCCCCGATGTTCGTCACAACCCACGACGGCAAAACGAGGAAGAGCAGCAAGACCGCCAGAATACTAGCCAGCACTGCAAGACGCCGGGTTCGCTGTAGTTAAGCTTCGTCAAGAAAGTTAGAAAAAAAAAAAAAAACGCACGAGCGATCGATGTTTCATCCCTCGTTAGCTCGCCGCACCACTAACGTCTAAGAAATTGACGGTGAAAAATGATTCGTCTTCCGGCTTGTCAAGGCTTCGTTAACCAAGCGACCTCAATCGTCGAACTGATTTTTTTTTTTTAATGCGTGAGCGTTAAGTGGGTATGTTTTCAAGGTGGTGTCACCAGAAGTTTGTCGGCAGGATTATGTTCGAACGAAACAAGTTATAATAAAACGAATGGTTGCACTAGATAGAGGATGAAAAAATCTCGCTGAATAAAAGCTTTGGTGCATGCAGAATTATTAGTTATTTAATTAGAGCCAATTAAGTCATTCAGACGCCAAAATAGACAAGGAGGTAATGTAGACATACAAGGGGGGTCACGTGGTACCAAACTTCCGTGGAGTGTTACGTTATAGTGTGACGTCACAGACCAGAAGCCTCTTCTGCCGTGCCTCTACTTTATTCTGCAAAGATTGCTTACGCCCCCCACATGCAGGTGACGCAGTGATCTCAAACGTTTTTTGTTTTAGTTCTTTCGGTTTTGGCACCAATCCTTGACGTTGTAAAGTTGCGGGGCTGTGTTGAAAACTTGTGCAACTAAAATACTAAAAAAAAAAAAAACGTTTTCAATGGTCGGTTACATTTGCAGGCATGATATATGAGACCTCTCAATCACCACGAGCAAAATTGGTGCTCGTTTACTAGTGCTTTTCTGTTCATTTACTGCATGCAATGTACAACACGCAGACTTTAACTAAGGCCCATTCTAATTGTGAACGAATGTTTCTTTGCAATTGTTTTACGAAAAGTTCTGTTGCTACACTAATAATTACGTTTTAGGGCCAAGCCAAGTAACTAGTCTTGTCTTCGCTCCACTCTCATGGTGGATGAAGTGCCCTTTTAAGAAACTCACAAAGACGGTGTCGCCACCTTTCCTTCTGGGCTATATTTAGAAAGTCTGTGCCGGAAAGCACGGGGAATGCGCGTATGATACTTCCAATCTCACCATAGCGAGGCACGCGGAAAGGCCAGAGCGAGCGTGTCTTCGTCTTCGGCTGTGGCATTCAGGGCGTGTTACTACTCGACTACTGTTCCCAAGGACGCGGGATCGAATCCCGGCCTCGGCGGCAGCTTTTCGATGGAGGCGAAAAGCAAGGCGCCCGTGTGCTGTGTGATGTCAGTGCACGTTAAAGAACCCCAGGTGGTTGAAATTACCGGAGTCCTCCACTACGGCGTCTCTCATTGCCTGAATTGCTTTGGGACGTTAAACCTCACAAACCAAACCAAACCAAACCAAACCAAACCAAACCTATTTTCCAATCACCACGATGCCTTGCGGCTATGAAATTTCGTGGGTCACAACCGGACAGCAAGGGCACTTCGGCAGAGGTGAAATTTTAAGTCTGGTATATTGAGTTCTCACTGCACGTGAAATATCACGCAATAGAAATTAACCCACGTTCCTCTGCAGCGTGCCCCGCAGCTTACAATAATTAATCGTTCTTACTTATACTTCCATGCGTAATGTGCCATCTTTTGTCGTCTCCACGCAAACCCTAGCACCCAAGCTAAATATCAAAACTCATAATAAGGATATGAATCCCTCCTGCCGCTTTACGGCGAGAAAGACAACTTCGACCATATATGATCTGGGAGTGCAAAGCCCGTAACCTTCCTCGGAACTCTTGCGTGATCCAGCTAAAGAAGCTATAGGTCCAGAAATGACCTTGACATTCAGTTCATGGCCGTCGAATGGGCCGGCGTCGCCAAAGGTCCCCACGGCCTGCGGCAACAAATTGTGCTGCTGAGTGACTGAACATATTTGAAGAAAATAGCGCAGAAAATGAGACAAGGAACACACAAGCGCCAACTAACAACTGAATGTATTCAAGGCTTGAGCGTATAAATACACTGAGCGAGAGATGCTAACTTCCCTTTATTCATCCACGTGTATAAGCAATAAAGTTTTGTCAGCCTCAGCCCAGCAGAATAGTATACCACTTCCTTACTGGGCCCGAGGAATGGTTAGCTGACGCGACGCTCGCTAGAGCTTCCACTTCAGTGTCAAGTATAATGCCGACAAATAAAGTATTTCGTTTACGTCGCTACGCACGTATTAGCACCACGGATAAGTTCCATTGCAATGCCTCTTGACGTCACGAGCGACTTTGATTTCGGGCCAGTCAGCGTGGCGCTTTGTCATGGCGTCATGCATGTCACTTGACCAGTTAGCGTGACGCGCGTTGCATTCAAGGTGTTGCACTCGATGTTATAAAAAACGAAATACGATATCGGTGCAGGTAAAAGAACCTCAGTTGGTCAATGTGTCGGAGCCCTTCACTACGGCGCCCCTTATAGCCCGAGTCGCTTTGGTACTTTAAATCATCTAAACGAAGCATAACCGTAAAACTTGGCTTTGAAAATTATGAGGACGCTCATGCTTTACCTTAAGAGCATATGCGAAAGCGCCTTTAACACCGCCTGCTCATTCGCGAATTTCCTTTCTAATGACACAGCTATTCAACAGCCTAGAGTCGAACGGCAAAGCATACTCAGCGTATTTTTTATACTGCTTTCTCGCCATCGGTATGCGGCAGGGTTTTCCTGTAGGCACTGCATATTAGCGCTGATTTCCGCGTTCCAACACGGAGTATACAGCAGCAAAGTCGACACCAGGTTTTCTGCGACACGGGGTCTTACGCTACCGCATAAAAGAGCTGACGCCATAAAAGTTTCGAAAAGAGAATTTGAGTCCAGCCTTCCTGCGCACCAGTGTTGTCTTTCTCCACGCTCTGCACTCACTCGAGGGAAAGAGGCAAGCGGCGAGCATAGTCCACAACAACTGGAGGCTGCTATGCAGGGCCAGGGCACTGAAAAGGAGCCAAGGGTCTGTCCTATCCAAGAAAGCGCGTTGTGTCTTGCTCTCCTGCACCTGGAAGACAGCGCAGTAGACGCAGAGGGCGCTGTGCACCAGGAAAAAACAGAAGGCGCTCGCGAAGTGTCCCGTCCAGTAGAAGCAGTCTGATAGGCCGGCCAGGCGTTGGTACTCCTGCGTTGAGAAAAAAGCTTCCGCTTGTGCGCCCACCAACCCCCATAAAGCGTGTAGGAGGGCTCTCTCAGTGTGCAACTACGGCTTTCACGCACCTGGGTCAGAATGATCTTGAGATAATAAATTACAGATTTCCATTGACACGCGACAGATAGTGCGTCTGCCTTTCCCTAAACACCAAACCAACTAAAGACGTTTAGCCCCGCAGTGGGGGCGCAGTGGTTAAGACTGGTTAAGACGACCGAAACTCCATTGGAGTATACCCGGCTTCAAAACCGACCGCCGGTCCCCAATGAAATGATTGGGGAATCCATTCGCTATTACCGTTACTTCAATATAGTATTGTTTGAATGCCTACCCTGAGCCCACTCGTGTTCTCCTCGCACAGTCTGGCAACCAGGCTCACGGTGGGCAGAAGCAGAGCGACGCTGACAAGCCAGAAGCCCGCCGTGCGGTAGCGTTCAATGTTCCCCGGCAATTTGGGCAGAGGGAACGGCTGCGCCGTTATCTGCATGGAGGAACCGATTCGTCGTGAGGGCAAGTCGCAGTCATATGTCACACATTCACACCCTTGATTCTACCTCGGAAAGGCGCCCTCCCACCCCTAGGCATGTGACGTCACGAGCTTCGCTGTAGCGTGGCTTGTCACCCAAGGCGCTGGTAGTCCTTTTAACAGAAAACGACAACTGTGGCAGCTGTACGTGGTTGCAATGTTCATAGGTTTAATGTCAGAGACAGCCAGCAACCACCAGTGCGTCATATGAGTTGACGTCCTCTTTTACTTACGTATGCACTTACGTATGCATGCATGTTACGCGATATAAGGACGAGCAACATGCAGGAATACTAACAGGCCAGTACTGAATGACCTAATGATAAGGCCATCACTGGGACTGAGGCAATTCGGCCGTGGCTCTGTCAAGCTGTTTTCTGACAGCTTTTTCTGCAGCTCCTCTGTCCATGTACTTTTTGAGGCAGAAATCAACATTATTATTATTATTATTATTATTATTATTATTATTATTATTATTATTATTATTATTATTATTATTATTATTATTATTATTATTATTATTATTATTATTATTATTATTATTATTATTATTTAGCTGATCACATACATTTAAGGTTTTTCCTCAGGTGGAGGCTCCAAGACAACTGCTGGTATTCGTGAAAGGGGGGGGGGAGGGAGGGGGGAGTGTTTCACCTTAGTTTCCCCTTCTTGGCTACGTGTCCGTTGGGCCATTAAGTAATCCCCTTTATTTAATGGGCATCCCCGTTCCACTTACCATTTAGCTTTTATTCGTTCGAGCAGGGTCCCTTATAGGACGTCCTTCAGAGTTGTTTTGCTAGGCACCATCATTTTTTAAATAAATCACACAGAGATGACACGGTGAGAAAGCGTCTGCTTTTTTTTTTTTTTTTTTTTTTGCGCAGAAAACACGACACAAAAGGAACGAGGTAGACAGGACAAGCGCAGAATGCTTAGGCATCAACTAGCCTGCAAAAGCGTACTCACAGTGAGAAACCTACCCCGACATGACTTCGCCTATATACGCAGAAATCCAAATATGGAAGTGCATAATGCCAGGAAGTGACATCAGGTGACAATTCGGAAACAGACAATGAAATAACTATTGACACAACACGCTGTCTGTCACATTCACGAATGCTGCACTGTAACAGGAAACTACTCGCGCGCAGAACAACGACGCGAGAGCGGGTAGATAGACACTGACCGCATAAGAATGAGAACGGCACAAATTCGAACTCGGCTGCCGATAGTTAGCTACACCTCGTCCACCGGTGTCCTGTTTCCTGCATGTCGAAGCTAGCATGATCCACGCTTTGCCTTTTTTTTTTTAAATCTGTCTTCATCCCATTTGTACCTCTAGCATAGGTAAGCGCAACAGCGCGAAAGGGTACTCACTTTGTGTTCACCAGCACTGGTCCCTTCCCGAAGTTTGATGTGGGCTTTGTTGATGGCCACTTGAGCGTGATAGGTGCTACCTAAAAGGAACGCGCCAATTCACGCCATTAGCAGAGCCAGTAGCAGGTCCGTGCATTTTCGTTTCCTTCTTTCTTCAGTCGCAACAACAACCGACCCACCACCTTCCACATCACATTAGGCTCTGCCCTGATGGGGCTGGTGCAGGTGGGTCACCGCTGCTTGCGGCGGGGGCTGGCCTGGCACCGAATTTTTATCTGTTGTAGGCCGTCATTGCACACGCCACCGCTGGTGGTGGGCGACGGCTGTTGTTGCGGCGCGCGTCTTTCTTTCCCTCTTGCTTTTCTTTCTTCTCTATATTGTCTTCTATCTGCACGAGGCAGCGGAGGTGGCTCAGCTACAGAGCCACCTCCAGAGCTACAGAGCCACAGGCCCGTGCATCTTCTTTTCCTTCTTCCTACAGCCACAACAACAACCACATCACATGGGGGTGGACAGGCCCCAAACCCACAGACATAAATACACCCCATTCGGAGGCGCAATGGGAGGTCACTCTGCTATGCTAGACCTAGCGGCCCGGCATAGACTGGTAACCTAGGCATGAGCGGCAGCCCAGACCACTGGGGTCTTGAAATGAAGACCCCACTCACTGCCCCCCTCCTTTATTTAAAATAAAGTTCTCTCTCTCTCTCTCTCTTTCCTTTTCCTTCTTCCTACAGCCACAACAACAACAACCACATCACATGGGGGTGGACAGGCCCCAAACCCACAGACATAAATACACCCCATTCGGAGGCGCAATGGGAGGTCACTCTGCTATGCTAGACCTAGCGGCCCGGCATAGACTGGTAACCTAGGCATGAGCGGCAGCCCAGACCACTGGGGTCTTGAAATGAAGACCCCACTCACTGCCCCCCTCCTTTATTTAAAATAAAGTTCTCTCTCTCTCTCTCTCTCTCTCTCTTTCCTTTTCCTTCTTCCTACAGCCACAACAACAACAACCACATCACATGGGGGTGGACAGGCCCCAAACCCACAGACATAAATACACCCCATTCGGAGGCGCAATGGGAGGTCACTCTGCTATGCTAGACCTAGCGGCCCGGCATAGACTGGTAACCTAAGCATGAGCGGCAGCCCAGACCACTGGGGTCTTGAAATGAAGACCCCACTCACTGCCCCCCTCCTATATTTAAAATAAAGTTCTCTCTCTCTTTCTGTTACGGCGCGGTTAGGGTGTCCACGAAAAAAATGTGGCAGATACAGCGCCTTTCCCGTAAACCATTTAATTATTATTATTATAGATGTCAAGGTCAAAGTCAAGGTTAGGTAAAGGTCAACTGACGTGAGAAGTAGATTAACACGTGAGCAGCAGCGTCGCGAGACACATAATAGCTGACTTCAATCTCGAGTATATACAGGTTCTCCGCGCGCCTCGGCCGGAGCTGTTGCTTCATATTAAATTTAACCGAAACTAAACCACAAGAAATTTTTCCGATTGATTGGTTTATAGGAAGGGAAAGGCGCGGTAACAGTCTCACTTGTTTTTTGTGGACACCTCAACCGCGCCGTAAGGGAAGGGAGGAAGGTGGGAGTGAAAGTGGAAAGAGAGAAAGAGGAGCCATAGTGGAGGGCTACGGAGTAATTTCGACCACCTGGGGACCTTTAACGTGCGCTGACATCGCACAGCACACGGACGCCTCTTCGTTTCGCCTTCATCGAAACGCAGCCGCCGAGGTCGGGTTCGAACCCGGGTACTCCGGCACAGTAGTCGGGCGTCTTATCACTGCACCACCCCGGCGGGGCAGCAATTTTTCCGTAAACACCTAAGCCGCATAGTAAGGGAAGGAACGAAGATGAGAGTTAAAACGGAAAGGTCTAGAGAGAGGTGTCATAGTGGAGGGCTTCGGAGTAATTTCGACCACCTGTGCGATGTCAGCGCACGTTAAAGATCCTCAGGTGGTCGAAATTACTCCGTAGCCCTCCACTACGGCTCCTCTTTCTCTCTGTCCACTTTCATTCCCACCTTCCTCCCTTCCCTTACGGCGCGGTTCGGGTGTCCACAGAGCAAGTGTGACAGTTACTGCGCCTTTCCCTTCCTGTGAACCAATTTAACTTTAAGATCTTGAGTGGAGCGCTAGAGAGTAATTTCGAACGCCTTGGGATATTAAACGTGACTGACATTGTGCAGTAGATGGACGCCTCTCCATTTCGCCTCCATCAAAATGCTGCCGCCGGCGGTCGAGTTCGAACCCGGATACTCCTTAAGTACTCACGCGTCTTAACCACTGTGCCACCGTGCCGGGGCATAAAACATCTGACAAGAAACTGTTCCCCGTCTCAAATAAAGGCCACATAAACATAAACTAGTGGCCTTTTGTTTCGTTACCAAAGAAAAGGTGCCTCTTCCCTTCAATAGAGGGAACATGTAAAAAAAAAGCTTACCCCACGTGAACATGTCCACGTCGTCGTCTCCCTGGTAGAACTCCCTAGGCTGGCGGAAGCCGATGCCGAGGCCCTTTTCTCCCGGGTTCTCACCTTCGAAGTGGTGCAGCGTGTAGGAGAGCATGCCACCGCTATTATTGGCAAAGTGGACGCACACGTCGAAGTAGACGGACGAGCAGGCCTTCACGAGCTCGGATTCGCTTGACAGCACCCATCGGTCTGAAAAACAGAACATCTCGAATAAGAGGCAGGGGCTGTTCTCACAGACAGTTAAACTGACTCATATAACTGCATTTCACTCTCCTGCCTCGAAAAGCCAAATCCCGCGGCGCATTTAGTTACTATTGCTGCTATATACAGCCCCCTCTCACAATACTTACTACATGTTGCTCCTGTGCAAAATCTTGACTGAGCAGCTGAAGGATGTGCAAAATGCCTTTATCGATATGCCACAGATAAGGCGCGGATACCTGGTCCGTGCCTTCCATTTTTAACAGTACTGGACATCATCAAAACACTGTACAAAACTTATATATACTTAAGAACTAGAGGGTCGGACACCCTCCTGTATTCCATTCATCGTGCACAAGCTGATGCCGAAACTACTTACTGCACATAGATTACGTTACCGCTTCCACCATGCAAGTAGTAATCCAGCGAGAAACAGGTGGAGCCCAGGGAGTCCTTATTAGAAAGTCTATAATGTAGACAACCTGTCGATGCCCCTTGTTTTTTCGACAAAGACTCATGGACAGGGTTACTACACTAAACACGATCTACAGATTCATCATTCCTTTTAATACATAAGCATTAAATGGGTATGTTTTCACGGTCGTGTCACCAGAAGTTTGTCGGCAGAATTACGTTCGATCTAAACAATCAAGTTATAAGAAAACGAATGGTTGCACTAGATAGAGGATGAAAAAATCTCTCTGGGGTAACAATTTGGTGCATGCGCGGTAATTAGTAAATTAGAGCCAATTAAATCAATCCGACGTCTAAATAGCCACGGATGGTAATGTCGACGTCCAAGGGAGTCACGTGGTACTCAACTTCCATGGGATGTTACGTCATAGTGTGACCACAAATTGAAAGCCTCTTTCTCCGCGTCTCTTCTTTCTTCCGCAATGCTTACGCATTCCCCCAATGCGGGTGCTGTAGTGATCCTAAACGTTTTTCTTCTTCGCTCACTTTATAACCCTCCCCAAATGTATCAAGTCAACTTCAATTCAAGAGAGAATGTTATTTCTCTCTCTCTCTCTTCCGCATTTATTTTCTATTTCTGCATCCGCAACGGCCCTTGGTAAGCTATTCGACGCGACTATGTTCACGGTACGCGCAGCCAGACAGCAATACAAAGAGTATATCTATATACCACTTTTGGGGAAGGCGGTTTTCATAAGCAGCCCGTTGTACTCGCTATCGGGGCTGTAGAAGGCAGCGTTGTGTCCCAGCCCGTCGTCGTGGTCGTCTTCGGGAGCGGCGAAAGCCTGGTAGACTCCTCGGCCGTCCTGCGACTGCACCCCATGGTCGAGGTACGCGGAGAAGGACTGCTGCGTGGCGTTGCTGATGACGTCTGTCGACGACAAAGGGGAGAGTGAGACGGTAGCTAGAAGCAGGACGCTGAGCAGCTCCAGGAAGGACTCGACGTAGTGACGCCGGATGCATTGCACAATCAGCGTCCGCCACAGCACGGCCGCTGTCAACCAAGACATGCGGGCGCTTTCAGGGTCTCGTACACGTGGACTTCTGCTGCTGCTGCTGGTGGTCTCTCAGGCAGTGAAATCTGTGGACTCGAGACGGACTGCTTCTTCTTCTCTCCTCTGTCTTCTTCTTCCTCGGTGCATATGTCACATGTTAGATACCGACAATGGGGCCGGATCGGCTCTCCTTGTTCTTCTTGGCCTTTTAAAACATGGCGCATACCAACATAGGGAGATTGGCGAAGGTGTATTGGCTCAACAAAATTTATTCAGTCCATTATGGCAAAACTATCAGCGCCAACGCCAATTTTTTTAGACTAGTTCATACCCAAACCTACACATACTAAACAAAATGCACCCTACCATATACGCTGACAGATGTCCGTGGTGCGATGAAAAACAAACACTATATCACATCACATGGGCATGTAAAACATAGATGTGGTCCCCAAAATTCGAAATCCGAGTGCGCAGCAATGGGAGACTCTGCTGTCCAGCGACCGCTGCGAAGATCAGCAAGGTCTGGTACAGCGAGCCCAACGGGCGGCAGCAGCCAGCGGAGCCCTGGACTGAGGGCAACCGACCATTGTGAAAAAGTGGACGAAGTCGACGGAGAAGACTATTGTGGATTCAACAAGCAGACATCTCTGAAGACGTCCAAAAACCGCCAAATAATATAGGGCTAAATAAAGTTTTGCCTCCTCCTCCTCCTTCGTTTTGTTGCTCCATTTTCTGTGTCCTCCGATGTTGTATCCAGTAGAGAGGCGCTTGTTCTATTTGAGCTGTATGCGCGATTTTCCCTGAAGAATTCATTTCTCGTACTTTATATACATTTCTGGGTTAATATAGTTTAGAATTTCTTGTCGTAATGCACCGATCGTCCTTTAAACACACTAATTCTTTTTCCTGGCTCACGAGGTGTCACCAATGTCCAGTTTCTTTATAATGCATCTCTTTCTTGCAGGCAAGCCTCAAAATATCGTAATTTACTAGTGCTATGTGTTTTGCCATCGTCTTCGAACGTATGTAATTTTTGATACATGCTACATATATCAGTTGCACTAATGCTTGTAATACTGCACGCTTTAACTTCACGTGCTGCCAGCGGAGCAGCGACGTCATTGAATACACTTCGACTAAGTAGTTTGCATATGTAAACATTCGAGGAAACGTCAACCGATATGCTTCTATCTGTACATATTTCGATGTTCAGCGATGTTTTACTTATTCTCAAGCGTATTTTTGTCCTCGTTAAGAAAACGATATTTTCTTGCTTACACTTTCGCATTGAAGGCGGCAGATCTTCAGTGGCAGACATGGATGCACCACAAGATCGTAAGAGCTGCAGCGACTGTTGCACGCGGAAAAGTGATTCGACGCGCGTATGCACTTGCTAGCGCGCACTTCGACGGCTTCATATCTTAGAAGTATGAGGGGGAGGACAAGGCTGGGACAGAGCTGCGCCTCGGATCCTCGCCAACCTTTCGACGGGTGCCAATAAATGTTATTTCTCTCTCTCTCTGTCTCTTGTGAAACAACGCGTACTCCACATAAACAAAAAAGTTGTAACGTATAATATGTTACAATTCTTCAGCCGAGGCAACTATGATCGTCGTCTTCCCGGCATTCATGTGCCGGGTGAACCGCCCTTTATGAGCTCGCGTAGAAGGTGTCACCATTTGTTTGTCAAGCAATACTAAGAAACTCAAAGCCTTCAAATTTAATCGGCACACATGACTCGCTGTCGCCGCCTACTGCTCTTGCCTTTCCTATAGGAATGCATTCCGTTAACCTATGAGGGACCATCATTCATCCTCTCTTTGCACTGGATACGCTGTCCCTGCTTTTTGTTTTCTTGCTAGGGTACACGTACGGCGTAAAAAGGGCATTCACAAAGTAGGACGCATAGTCATATGGCCTCCTCTGTGCACATCTTCCTCGCGCTGCACTTTGTATATCTCAAAATTTAAAGCAGCTAAAAGTGACATATACTACGCCTACGCCGTTCTGTGTGCTGGATAACATTTCATCAGTTTTGTTTGCTTGGTTTTACGGCACACTTCATGAAAGAGATAAAATCCGCTTTCCCCCACGGATGCCAACAGGCCTCAACGGAGAGGTCCTCGCACTCGCATAGATAGATGATAGATAGATGGATTTATTGAAAGGAAAGGCAGAGAGGTTTACCGGAATAATTCAAATCTGGCCTGCTACTCTGCACTGGGGAAGGGGAGAAGAAAGAAAGTCATTATGGGTGATGATGTGGAAGAAGACATATGAAATACATATACAGACACAGTAGCTTGCCTCTCAAGCGCGAATCAAGCCCGCTGGCGCACAAAAAACGGCAAAGAGGACGCATTGCCTAGGCACCCTTCCCCTTGTCCTGCCAAGCGCCCAGCAGCAGTTCCTCCGACAAAGGCCTCTTGTCCAAACGCTTCAAGGGAGCGGCTAGCAAACTTCCTTCGCCAGCATACACTGGGCGCACTCACGTACTGCGCAGGCGACGCTCGAGAACTGCAACAACTTCTGGTGTGAGCGTGAATGTGGCGAAACTTGTTCGGATTCGCGAGTTGATGCTGTAACAAGCGCAGTAGACCACTAATGGAGTAGAATGACGCTGCATTTTCATTATGCGCCCATTCTGTAGTTGCGCCGCGTGGCTGTTGGTGCCATTGGCGATGTAACCGAGCGAAAGAGAGCCGCGAGCCAAAGATAATTGCTTAGAAGAAGAGAAAGAAGAGCCACGAGCTCTACACCGCTTTCTCGTGGCTCTTCATTCTCTTCTTCTAAAAAATTCCCTTTGGTTCCAAAGAGAACTAAGCAGTGCTTTTGAACTGCACATGCATACATACAAGCATCTCTCAAATTCGCTGCCTCAATTTATCGCAAAAACAATTAAACAGCTGCGCTCAAATTTCGCATTAGTGCGCATAGTAGTCTTCCTTCGATTTTCTTTTCTTCTCATTGCACAACCCGTGCGAGAAAACGCTGTGAGCCATCACAGTCGCTACCCATAGGTCCGTTATCATCGTCAGCACATTCCTTTATCCTCCATCTTTGTCTCTGTCAGGTAAGTCGAAGCTCCCCATTTATATGCGCTCTTTTCATTTATACGGCCAGTCACGGTGTGCCACATTTTGCCAGATAACACGCTTATCAATGCAGTTTATAATAATGTCTCACAACCTGCTGTATTAAGTTCATGGTCGGCGCACCGTGTCCTTCCGTCCTATGCCTTCCGCCCAAGGAGTTGCTGTTCGAATCTTTTAACCTGGAGCCTATCCGAGACACCGAGGAGTCAGTCACGACACTCGTCTCGATTCCCATGCTCAGCTCAGTCCGTCCATTCTTCAAAATTATCACGTCCGAGGTTCTTTGCCTATAATTTGTCAAAATGAAAAGGCGCTTTGGGGCATACAAGGGCGACTTAGCACTATTCTATGGTAGTAGCTACCTGTGGTGACCCTTCAGAAGTTACAGAAAGCGGATTGCGTCGTCATACCCTTAATTGTGGAGCGTAAGTGTCCACCATAACTTTGCTGGCCATTTTCAGTGTTTTCAGTGCCCTATTCTTTTTTTTTTCCACACCATGCTCTCTCCAGCACAGTACAACACTAATCCGTCTATTTTCAACTGGGCCTTACGCAGAACACAAACTTTCACTCTGCCGTTGCGAAGACATCTCGAAGAAACCCACAGTTTCGAACACTTGCAAAATGCCAGTCGCCATGCATTGCACTCTAAGTGCTCCGTGGAGTACTAATTGGCCGGGGACGATGTCATTTAAGAAGATCACGCTGAAGACATCAGGCTTGTACAACAGGTCTACTCTGGAAAGGCTGCTCAGGCCTATCACCAAAATGACAACTCTGGAACACCTAGACGTGATCTTGTCTCCGCACACCATGGGGGACCTGGAACTCATCGCCCGAGTCATAGCTCAGAACACCAGTCTTCGCCGAGTCAGCGTGACCTGCGGTACGGGACCTGCGCCCCTGACTATGGAAGACTACCATTACATAAGGTTCATGAACACCGGCAGGACAGCCGAGAGGATGCAGCCCTGGCTGTGGGCACTGCGAAGCGCCATGTGGCTCACGAAGCTCACCTTCGACCTGCTTTCCTTCGAGGAGGACGAATGCTGCGACTTCTTCCGGGCCGTGGCGGGCGTCAGGAGCCTGCGGGAAGTGCGCGTCCGCAACGTACCCCCCAGCGTCAATCTTCGGAAGATATGCCGCACCATTCGAGAGTGCGGCATCGTTGACAAAGTGGTCGTCGAGAACTACTACCTGAGCGGCGCTAACGTGACGGCACTGCCGGAGTGCCCGGAGGTGAAGATTGTGACCATCCATTCCTCGTACTTCCCGACCGCCCCGAGTCTTTGCTGGGTGCTCGGCGTGCTAGCAAATTGCCGTCACGTCACATCTGTGTACGCCATATTCAGACACGGTGAGTTCTGGGAGCGTGTCCAGGACGCCCTGGCGAAGTACGTGTCGGGCGCACCGCCAGCACTCGAGCGCATCGACATCAGGACTCCGGACGACCTGTACGACTGGATGGAACCGCAGGCTCCCGACACCAAGAGTGTTCTGGTCTACGCGCTGTCATCGAAGCTCAGCTTACGAGCCATCACCCTGAACGTCCTCAGACTGAGCGAGAGGGATAGCAAGATGCTGGCCCAAGCAGCCATACAAAGCCGCAATCTCGAGAGGGTGTCGCTTAGCACGACTTACGGGCTTATGAGTGCTGCCTTCCTCCGATGTCTGGCGCCGTGTGTGGCCACCAATTACCGCCTGCTTCATGTGGGCTTCTCAGGAATGAGTAGACCTGCCCCTTTGGAAGAAGCGGCAGTGCTGAGGGCAACTGCGCGCAACCGTGGCCTTGTCGACCGAGCAGCGCGGTACGTACTAGGTCGTCGGAACCGCGATTGTGCCACTGCCCTAGAGATGGTTTCACGACATGCTAGAGTGGCCGAGATAGTACAAGAGCAGACAGTCATTGGAGAAGTTGAAGCCCAGGCGATGGTCAGAATCGCTGTCAAAAGTCTCATCAGCCTGCACAGTTACATGAAGTTAACTGGTGTGGTGAAGAACAGCGTACGCTGCTGCGGATCACCTGAAACCGGGCTCCAACTGGACGACCTCACCGAGGACGGCTGGTGGCACGTGCGCAAGTACCTGAAGATCACCGACGTCGCTGAAGCTTGACGCTCTACCAAGGCGGCGCGGTGAGCAAGTGCCACTGTGCAGCATGTAAATCAAAATTGCTTGTGTTAAGCGGAAATAAATTATTGGCTCCTGCATGCGTTGCCGTAATTTGCAACTTGAAGTGATCGCGTGGCGCGTTACAACTACGTTGAGCTTAACAGATCAGCGTGACTGAATTTGCTGTAAGCAGAATTAAGAAGAGCAGGGCTGCGGGCCGACCCAAGGAAACGTTATCAGATTCTTAACCAGACTACAAACAAGCTTGCACTCTATTGGGGTGGCAAATTTCTTGCCGCAGACTTTCAATTTGCTAACGCTGCCTTGTGGTAAACCTGAAATCAGTCATCACTCTAGCTGGAGCTGCAGAATGTAAAACGAAATACGCTTCCTTGCGCGTACAGCATTAAGGATGAAGTAGGTGCGTTTACTCTACTCCTTATGGCAATTCACCCTTGCTTGATTGCGCCGAATGGCTTCAAAGTGGTTGTGAGGTTCTATTCGTAAGAAGAGAGACACACTTTAAGAATGCAGATCAAGCTTTCAACGTGTCATGACATGTTCATCTTATCTTTTGCCTAGTAGATCAAGGCGGCCATTAGGAGGGGATGGATGGGACGGGATAAGGGACTATAGTGGACGATAGTACCGAAAACGAGGCAGTGCATGCTCTGTAAACTGACATACAAAGCAGGACAATTTGGAACACGAAGGTTCATATCGAAGGCGAGAATGGAAAGTACAGGGAGGTGCACTGAGAGTGATTTAATAAAAACAAAATGTCGCAAATAGAAAGTTTTGTACCAAAGAGTGTCAGAATTGTCTTTCATACATAGAACTGGTGAGTGCTGAACATGTATTTATGGTTTCTTTTGATGAAACTTTCTTCTGGGACGTTTCAAATCGAATTTTGTATAAATATATCTTCTTTGAGATTTCTATGAATTTTTTTTTTGTGAATGGAATGATTGTTTTGCGTGATATACATGCTAATGATATTGCGCTGAAATAGCGCGTCGAAATGATAAATGGCTGTTTGCTATATTGAGTTTCGTCAGGAATATCCCCGAGTGTTTTGGTGAGTATTTTCGACAAATTAGAGATATCTTGAAAACAGTCAATTCTGCGGTAGAGCAAGTCCACGAAGGAAGTGACATATCTGAACCATTTATATTGAGACGAGTTGCCTGTATATTTCCCCGAACCACACAATCTGTATTTTATTTTGTGAAAATAACTCCAACGAAGAAAAAAAAATGCAGCCACTGCCGATAAGCGTTGAAATACAAGGGCGTAAGCTGTTCAGTGGTCAAGACGCTCAGCTACTGAACCAGAGTACCTGGATTCGATTCTGACCGCGGAAGCCGCGTTTCGATCAATGCGAAACGCAAATGCGTCCGTGTGTGTCAGTGCACGCTAAAGATCCCATGGTGGTCGAAATTATTACGGAGTCCTCCGTTACGGCATCTCGTTCTCTCTTTCTTTTCTTTGACTAGCACGTCAGTCTAGTGAGGTTGCTCACGTCTTTCTCTTCCCTTACGGCGCGGTTAAGGTGTCCACCGAGAAGTCTGACATATACATGCGCCTTTCCTTTCCTTTAAACCAATTTAACAATATATAGCCACGGCCCCGGAAGTCACACCCCCGTTACGGTTTCAATGACCAGAGGTCGTTGGTACTACTCCCCCACACATGTTAATTAAGCTGACTCGACTACCACTTTTGTGTGCATTAACCAGACGAACTATTTAACACCGTTCCCAGTCTCGGGTGACCAGCGATTATACTACACTTGTGAAACCGAATGCCTCCTCCCCAACTGTGGTCCGACATATTGAACTTGGAGCCGCCGGCAGAGCGGGCAAAGGGGAGTTCGGCTTCTCTTTGTTCAATGGCATCGGCAGAGCACGGCCGCGGTCTCTGTCTTTAGCGAGATGGCTTATGTGCAAGGTGTATTTACCTAGGTTAAATGAAGGAGCGGCGCAGGTGGAACTTCATGAAGACGACGATGTTTAATTCACATCGCGAGAGCGTTTTGCAGTTTTACACGAGGCGTGATCGGTGGCGGCGATAATGCTTTCCTGCCTGGGCACGGCAATTAAGATGACAATGTCTGCTGCACAGCGCGAGAGTATAGTCATAATTGCATTATAAGTTGACATTGAGGTTTGTGCATAGTACGAGTAGAGTTAACGCTGTAAAAGAAGCCACATGTGAGAAATTTAACGATATGCCCTTGAACGTGAAATAGAGCCGTTCGAATCGCTTCTTGCGAAATATTTTTTAAAGCCAAGACTCACCATGCGAACCATTTGCAATCTTCCCTGGGGGTGACTGCTTTTAAATTTTATTTTCTGATAATCTGAAGTAGAATCAACAATGAAAAAGCTTCGAGACGAGATGTCAAGCAATACAGCATGTTGAGCCACTGTAGCATTGAGAAAATGAAATTATGCTGGCTTACCATTAAGTTAGGAACGGAAGAGAACATGTAGAAAAGATTTTCTTATCATACAGATCAGGAACGAAGCATGATTCCGTTATTTCAGCCGTACGGCACCCGACGTCGAATGTCTCTCGCACCGTTAGATGGGTTGTTCAGTCATAGGCGTGTAGGCAGCGCCTTTGTACCCCCAGGACGTCTCCAGCACTTTCACCATGAAGTACATTTGATGCGCTGCAGTCCCTTTGATGACCTCCACAATAACGGCTGATGACTTTCCACTACTAGCGAACCGACAACAGCGTCTAATTGGAGTCGACCGAAGGCAAGTAGCTCTGTGATGTATACAATCCTATGTACTCCAGGCACAGGTGCGCTATCGCTGCAGCATATTGGTTTCTTTCACAAAACTGCTTGCAAAACCTACCACCGATCGGCGCTGCAATCTGATCCATTTGAGTTGGGCAGTGTGTACTACCAAACTGCGATGTATATTTCCGATACAACGTCTCGGGCAAAAGTGATCAGTACGCATATTTTACTTTTCAGTCGTACAGTGGAGCACATACGCCTTCTTAAGCTCTAATATATGTAGAGTAAAACAACCCCATTCCTCACCTACAGTGAGATTTTTAGTAATTAATGAAGTCGCAAGAGCTTTATATTAGAATTTACAAGCAAATCATGCAGCCTTATTACTGGTTACACAAAGGGTCCACACTTTAACTGTTGGTGTGTACCTGTTGATGGTGCATACGTGTTCTGCTAGATGCGCCTGTCATCCATCTTCACTGTACCACAATTAAACATACCAATGCTTTCCGAGCAAAGCTATAGACCACGAATAAGTTTCTCTCATCACGCAATGGACAAAAAGTAGTCATATGTGAGCTATATAGGCTGCCACACAGATGGAAAGCTGGACGACTGCAACGTAAATCTAACTATCCATAACAGTCCATGAACCCACGTATATACTTGGCGAGCATAATACGCATGACAATATTCGAGCATTGCTTGTGCGATAAAAAACCCCGATGTGAAAAAAAAAAATTATATTAGGACAATTCTGTTCACATTGTATAAGCAAAGCAGTGGCGCTCAAGCTACACCTCCAGGCGACATTCCAAAAGGAGGTGAAAGCGAGCACAGGTGATATGTCTGACAGTTTAAAAATAATGACAGGATATAAACAAACTTGACTAAAGATAAAGCGCACAGGAAGTACACACAAAAGAAGCAGACACAGAACACGCGCTATCTTTCATCTGATTTATTTCAGCAGAAGCAGCAAATATATGCTGAAAAAGAGACATGCGCCGTACATACCAATAGCAAAAAGACAGAATTCAAAACAAGGAATATTGCAAAGCACGATCAAGAAAACTGATCTTTGCCTTCCAGAGCCGCACCGACGTATCGCTAACACACCTATCTCCCCTTTTCCCGATATGAAATGCCTCCAAAAGTTCACGCGCTGTCTTATCACGGCCTCTGCCGAGAATCTTAATTTCACCCAGTCTCGGCTCGCACGCAGTGCAGTTCGCGCAATGTGCTGCCAAATTTGTCCCTCCACCCCTTAAAGCCCGCAAATGATCCCCTGCCCGATCATTAATACAGCGCCCGGTCTGGCCTATGTAGGCCTTCCCACAGGTCAACGGGATCTCATATACGACCCCCAAGCAGCATTCGACATACCGCTCAGCATGTTTGTTAAATATGTTTTGTTAAATATAAATAAACGTGAATATGACAAGAAATATCTACAGAAATAATAGCTGCGACTGCAAGCAGTAGCTGACACTTTGAGGGTTGAAGTTCAGCCAAAATTGCGAAAACGGAATTGCACTAAGATGGTGGCCTAGGCTAAGTAATCGTGATAATTATCGTGTAAAAAGTACACTGAGCGTTAGAGTATAGCAGGCTGGTTTGCGTCCCTACAGAGTCAGACACTTTGTCCATCCTGACCAAATAGTTGACACTTCTTCTTGCGGTGCATGGGTGCCTCCCTACCACAGCGGAAAGTTACCGCGAATGCCTTGACGTTCTTCACGGCCGCATTGCAAGCGAACTCCGCTGCCGAGTCGCTACCGTCGCACAAGATGTAGCACATCGTCATGAAGAAGGTCCTATCGCTGGCAAAGTTCCTGAGGCTGCGCTGGTCGCCGACGCCGAGCAGGCCGAGGTTGCGGAATACCTCCCACACGATTGGCAGCGAAGCAGCCAGAGAAACGCGGCGAAGCAAGTAGGCCGTTGAGTTATCGAAGGGCCTCCGTGCGTCGCCGGAGATGTAGCAGGCGAGCCTCTTGTGGGCTTCGGCCAGGAGCTGAGCGGCCAGCGACTCGTTTCGGGAGAGCTTGGCCATCAGCAGATGTATGGCAGCGGCGCCCAAAAGCGTGCCCAGGGCACCGTAGTTGGCGCCATCCGTCAGGTTCTGGTGGAACACGGGAACCATGGGGAAGTATGGGGGAACGCGAATGGACTCACTCGCCGGGTCGTAAACGAGGAAGTGCTGCCTGGCTCTGATGTCCGCCATGTAGTTGGACGAAACCTACGGCGTAGAAAGAACAGCTTCAGAGACAGACAATGCATCCGTAACCACTGCCGCCCAATGAGAGCGCAGCTACACATCCTCGTATGCGAAACGCCGGAAGAACACCTCAGCATAATTCTGTAATGAAATGACGTCACGTGCTGACCAGTGGAGCAGCCAGAAAATATAAGGAGGGGGGGGGGGGGGAGGGCTGTAATAAGGACTATCAGCGCTTCCCTATACCCTCCCTATTGCCTACGCTCTTGCTAGTATTGGGAGAGCGCACGTAACGCTGATTAGAGAGCATCATTCTCCCCTATATAATGAGACTTCCCATTGTCCTTATTCTTTCGCGCTCTGATGGCGCCAGCTCAATACAATCTACCTGGTGGCATGAAGATTATACTGTGTCACTTGCGCACTTCTTAATTACACGGTGAATGAATAATCACTCCATTATTTCAAATTAATTTCTTTAGATCGTGGAACTAATTCGGGGGAACAGCGACATACACTGAGTTCCACCATTGGCAACGATGAGCCCACGTCAAAACCGTGCACTGAGCGTCGTAGGACCACGTGAATGAGCTGAAAGAGATAGCATCGCGTGACAGCTTGCCAAACCTAGTCCCGCCTGCCGTGATGATTCAGTCTGGTAGAACTGTTTGTGGAGCTAGTTGGAGCAGATATATTTCACTTTTGATGCAGTCAAGTGCTTGTCTGTAAGCACGTTACTTTTTGTTGTATACGCTCTAGAAAGAGCAAACGTAAGTCAACAACATGGAATTATTTTAATAATTAGAAGATTTACGAGGCAAGCATAGGCACCACTTCTAGGAAAAAAAGCTGGTTCGTTCTGCTAAAGTCACTGTATTCGTCTAATCACAGCCAGGTACCGATGGTGGTGGTGCCGCTATAAACGTATCGTGGCCTGTATTACTGCTGCGCATGAACTGTACAGCCCCACTGAACCTGCTCAGCCGCGATCGGCATGTTGTGTACTCCTGAGAGAGCTAATAAGTAATAAGCTGCTCCAGACAGCGTGCATTATAATATTTTTTATCGCTTTTGGGAAATTTGCATCATTTATGATGTTCACTGCAAATGATATGTTCCTACCTGCCTAAAAACTTCTAATGAAAACCCCCTTGTCGGTAGTACCTTATTGTGTACCCATCCTTGTATTTGTACCTTTCGCGCAATATTATCATTTGAAAGAAAAAAAAATGCTGTAGTCGCCCTGACGTTCAGCTGCTGAACACGTGTCGGCAGGTTCTATATCGACTGCCTCGGAAGCGCTTACATCGTGACGAGGTACAAAAGGAGTATTACTATGAGAATTTGGTGGCCGAAATCGCCATTCAGTCTATACCGGTGCGCAGTGCTGCTCTGCCACGTACAAAGCCGTTAACCAACCTACCTGGTCCCACTTCGATTTCGGAACACGAGCCATCCCCGAGGCAGCGTTGATCCAGTTGTTAAAGAAGGAGGAAGTGTGCATACTGCTCACATTCGCCAGCAGCGCGTCCAGCCTGTCTTCCGTCGGGAACCTCGTGATGTGGTAGAGCATGTCTCCGAAGTCAGACTTCGTCACGGTCGCTGCGAGCGAAGGCGACGGCTTCCCGTCGATCCACGACGCGACTTCGAGTCGCTTGGTGAAGTCTTCGGCAATGTTCCGCGCCATAGCATCGACGCTGTTCTGAACAGACAAATCGACTTGCGTCATCGCGAAACGCTGAAAGACTATCCAGCCGAATATGGACTCCGTTAACTGTATGCAGTCTAAGGCGCCGTGTGCAGCGGATGAAAGGCCCTTGCCTAAATCCTGTTCAGGCTTTGCATCCGAGTACCACAGGTCTGAAAGAGACTTGCTCATCAGTCGTCCCATGGCTTGCACCACACACCAGCCAAGGTAAAAATGTAGGTCCTTCTCGTCGAATTGGACAAAGAGGTCGTTCAAACGCGTCAAGTAGTCCGGGTTAGTGACTTCTGCTAATGCCGTTGGCGGAAGTCCCAGATCTTCTGTGACTGCAGTCTGCCAGTTTTCATATCTGATGTTCGGAGTGAGTGCTCGCAGCTGGCTGGTCACTCCGAGGTGATGCACATCGGTGCGGCTCCTGTCGGCGTAAACGAGTTTTTCTACCGCCACCTGATCCATGTTTAGAAACTTTTTGATTTCTTCGGTGTTGAGCGTCACGTGACTGCTGTTTTGTTTTCCAGTGTACGCCATGACAGTGGCGACGTAGAACTCCTCGTAACGGCCGGAGCCCAGAAGACGATCTCGCCGTTCTTTCCACGCTGGTGTGACAGTTCCAGGTCCCACAATTAAGTACGGCGGTTCGCCTTCGTCCCCTTCCCGACTCCTCTCGATCTTCAGCAAGGGAGCGATTCTGAACGTGGCGAACACCTTCACCGCAGTTCCCACGACATCGGGAGTCTGCGACACGTTCGGCCATAGGACACCCAACTCGACCAGCTTCCCTCGAAATTCCGGTATCTGACTCTGCTGATCATACGTTGTCGCCTGTAAGCAAGATCTAAGGAAGACGGCCACTTTATGTGTAGCCGTCTGGTCGGTGCGGTTGGGGAGGTTGTCAGTGGTGATCGAAATCAGGTAGAGTCCGAACCTGTCCACGTGCTCCTTGTACACCGAGGTCCGGCTCCCGGATGGATAGCCACCACAGACGTACTTGTAGAAATTATCGCACGGCTTGGCACTCGCGTTGAGGCTGGCGTTGAGCAGGTCGCTTAGCTGGACGCATGCCTGCGACGTGCAGACAGCCGGGTATCCCTTCTCCGACGTGAGCACCAGCACCACACCGATGACGACCAGGAAAGCCACTACGGAAAACAGCGAGCAGGCGACAACGGCGAAACTGTTGCGGTCGTGTTCCGACATTACGCTCTTTTCGGATGCAAAGCTGGCCCTTCGGGACTGTGGCGTCTTGCCCCCGTCGACTTGCTTCCTACGAGGTGACACTGATATTTTTCCAGGTAGCTCGCCCGACCCAGTGAGGTCTGGCGCCGGTTCCGCCAGTGGAAGTAATGGTGGTTCGCCTCCACGCTTCTTGCTGGGGGTGCTTCTACCGCTCCTCGTTGGAGTCTTGCTAAAAGATTGGCCAGAGAAATCGGGGACCATAGCCGGCGAAGGTAACATGTCATGGTCCTTGACTACTGGTGAATGGGATGTCGGTGTGTCATGAGACTTTTCACTCTGCCTGTCATGGACTGGGGAAGATGCTTTGACCCGATATGACTGGGAAGCTTTGCTGCCCGTAATGTCTCGCTCGGGAGGTGAGCGTGACTTGGTACGCGAAGCGCTTTTCGAAGATGTGCTACCGCCTTCGGTATTCGACAGGCGACGTCTAGACGAGACGCTTTCCTTGGAGGGAGAGGTAGCCTTTTGGGTTGAAGAAAATCTCTTCGGCGAACCGAGGTCCATCTTTTTAGCTGACGCTAGTCTGCCGTCGGGAGTGTCCTTTATCGAGCTGCGTCTAGTGGAAGGAATGGACTCGGCCACGACCTCTTTCCCACGCTCAGAAGGCGACGAACGTTCAGTTTGAGGCAGGTCTTGAGTAGTTTTGAGAGCTGAGAGAGTATATTCCTGGGGCACAGTCTTTGCGGTCTCCTGCGCGAGGTTCAAATCGCTTAGGACCGCGTACACAAGGTGAACGTGGCGGCGTTCTCAAGCCTGCACCCCAAAACAAAGCTGACGTTTACATATATTCCCTGCTGCAAAGCGCGGACCCTGCGATCCAGCACCGCACCGTCCATCTGGCGGAAGAGGCCGCAACAAGCCAAGGGCTACCTGCCAGCCTCTAATCAGCGGGCGCACGACTCCCCGCCTTCCCCGACACGAGTGCCGAGGGCGAGGAAGAGGACGTCCATTTCCGATGGAAATAAAAGTTGTACAACCAACCAACCAATCATCGAATGATGTCATTGAACGTAACAGCAACACATATATTTCTCAGCGAATGACGTCATTGCACATAACAATGAGCACATAGCACTAAACTATGAATTTTGCACATGTCATGAGAAGACCTCTCAGTGTGGTGAGGACGCTTAAGTTCAGTCCGCATTTGTGTGATGAACGAAGGAAGCTTCCCATATTTAAAGTGTTTATTAATCGTGATCCTAATTACGCCTTTACATTCACCAAGCTTGCCGCAGGATTAACGCGAATATTAAAAACTTCCTTTGTTTACGTTCATAAGCCCCACTGCCAAGGCTTGCAGCAGAACTCTAAGTTTATCCGTTTGTTCTTCTCTGTTGGTCCTGTTCTTTAAAGGTAGAACTTGTTATAAAAGCTATTAAAGAAAGCAAAAAATTCAAACACCGAAACTTGGCTGCACTGCAGGATTAGTTGAATATTTCTTCTCTCTGATAATGAAAATACGTGCCTGATGATGGGGTAATTTCCTGCGACCGCTAAATAGTTTAAATAAAATTTCTTCACTATGTTGCTTTGGTATCATTAACCTAACGCTGGCTGTGAGGTGTAATTTGTGCTTAGGTCACTTGAGACATGTCATTCCAGCTCATGAATCATGCTGGCTTGGGCTTTGGATTGACCTAAACATATTTTACACGTCGCACCCGTCGTTCAGTTGAAACCAACACTTAAACAGCACGAGAGAATAATTAAATTATAAATTAATTAGGTGGTAGGAAGTAAATACCCCGGGCTTTTACATGCAAACAAATATCTTAATGCACCTTTTGAAAAAATACAAGATAAAATCTGATGTCCAAACTCATTTGCGACAATGTCACATACACTATTGGCAAAAGCCTTGTATGCGCGTCCAATGACTCAAAACTGTAAGCAATGGCTTAGTTCATGACATGTCTAAACTGACTTAAGAACATCCTTGGGAACGTTTTATTCTGGAAGTACGGAGCCAGAAGTGTAACTTCGTGAAGTCCAAAACGCAAGCTCGTTAATACAAATTAAAAAAAAAAAACATTTTAGATCAGTCTATGCAGAAACTAAACCTTACATTTGTGTGCGAATCTATTTAAATAGCCTCGATATATAATGTAGGCTGCAGTGAAATTCGGCTAAGAGGCCTGTACCTCGTAAGACAGGCAGAGAGACGTACCTGGGCGGACATCAAGG
The DNA here is from genome assembly GCF_055883805.1 of Amblyomma maculatum. Taxonomy (NCBI): domain Eukaryota; kingdom Metazoa; phylum Arthropoda; class Arachnida; order Ixodida; family Ixodidae; genus Amblyomma; species Amblyomma maculatum. The sequence continues at coordinate 119,843,809 of NC_139351.1, read as the reverse complement.
GGCTAGCGAGAGAGCTGGCATCCAGACTGTAGACATCGCTGCACGACGCAGTCCCTGCTGCTCGCAACGAAGACGGTGTTCGCTTCCGGGTGGCGGAGTGCCCTTGCCGACGACTCGGCTGGGACGGGGACACTCCGGTGGACATTGTGGTACTGCTCTCGGATGTCGGAACTGTGCCTTGCGGTTCCGGTCTGCCCCCTGACGAAGCACCCTGTGGGCGGACGCATTGCGTACGCGTTCGGATGATAGCATGCATGGCAGAAAAGCGACAAGTGGCCGAAGGGACGGAAGTTTTTGCGGCTCTCGCGGTTGCTTCGAAAAACAAAGCGGCGCAGTCACTCGATCGGTGTGCGATCGCGTAATAGAAAGCGTGAATCGCGCCGAATTTTTAGTTGAACCTGACTCGATCCACGCTTCATGCGCGACGGAATTGAAACAGCGATGTTGACAGCGCAACTCATCGACAGCGCCTAATCTCCAGCCGCAATGAATACTAGGGGACGGCGTTCTCGATTTCCTAGGTCGGCCTCCTCCCACATTTACGGAACAATAAAACAGCAACCGAAGGAAGCTATAAGGGGCTTCGAGGACAACTCCCTTCAGTTCTTGTTCTCAATGAAAATTAATTCCCTGTCTACTTCTGCCTTTGCTCACTTTTTGTTTCGGCCACAAACAGGAGATTTATTACTGGAAAAGTTTCATTTAAGAATTTTCCTGCCATTTGATACGAAATTGGGTCTGTTTACCAAACAGACTCAATAACCGTTTTAAGAAAACGACGGTGTTGCCTAGCCTCAGTGATCTTCAATTTAATGCGTTTGACGCAATGCTGTGTTGCCCAGACTTATGTGTTCATGCAATGCAATTCATTTCCAAAACATTTGGAGTGCTATCAAGGCCTGTATGTAATTTTTCGTCATTTTACAGTTTACAAAAAGTTCTGTCTTCGGTAGTTGTAACGTTTTTACTGTTAGAATGCGGTAATCTATCGATGCACACCACCTTCAATTTGTCACTAGTTTTATTTAAAAGACGAGGTCGAGAGTACAAAAGATGTCATCCGAACTTACGCCTGCCGTCCTGTGCTTCTTGTTCTGTATGCAGAAACAGAAATGAAATTGAAAGTTGGTGTCGCACGCGGCAAGTTCGTGCTTCGATCATTATGCGGTTAAAATCAGAATTAGCGGAGATAAGAAAAGTCACGAAGCACAGCGTCAGCCTGCCGGGCTCTGGAAGACAACTTCCGGCCGAGAAGCGGTTTCTCCCTGTCCGGTAGCGAAAGCTGGACTAAACCCTTATGTCACGCATAAGTAAACGGAACACGCCGTTCCGTTCTGACTACAATCATGCCTTCCGTATTTGGCATGAACATTATATGTCACTGAGGAAATTGACTTAATTGGGTCTACTACTGGTGAGCACATACCACGTAAAGCTGCCTGCTTCTAAGAGGCAACGCGTGAAAAATATAATACGAATAGGTTCGGTTTACAAGGGTTCAACGCCCCAGAGCGACTAAGGCTATGAGGGGCGCCATATAGTGGAGGGCTCCGAAGAATGTCAACAACTTGGGATTTTTTTTTTAACTTGTAGCACAGCAAACGGCCAAGCCTTGCAACTGGGATCAAAGCAGCGTTGTTGGGATCAGCAGTCGCGCGCCCTAACCACGCCACCACGGCGGGGCAGGAGCAAGCCCCATTGCTGGCATCAATCCGATATCAGCGGCCGGTACTGTTCAATTCCATCATTTTTTATCATTCGCTTGGCACCATTTTGCACTTAGCCAATGCACTATGAATACATGAAAACGATGCGTTGCAAAGGGCATGGTGACGAGCACCACTTTTACCATTGCGCGCGGCCAGTGCCATTCCTTCTTGCTCGTCGTTCCTCATTCCTGTTACTCCAGTGGAACAGCTCTAAAATGGATTAGGCACGGCTCAGGTGCCAACCTGGAGTGTGATAGTACTACCTACTGACTCGGTGGACCTGGGTTTGATCCCGGCCGCGGCGCCTGCATTTCGATTAGGCGAAACGCAGCGCCCCCGTGTACTGTGCGATGTCAGCTGTGCACGTCAGAAAAACCCCAGGTTGTCGTAACTATCCGCAGCCCTCCACTACAGCGTCCACTAGGCTGAGCAACTTTGGAATAAAGTCCACGCATAAAGCAAACCAAACTTAATCATTGGCTTTCGACTTACCACATTACAAAGAAGTAAACACATGTGCTCCGAAATTAACTGATTGATTTATAGAAAGGGAAAGGCGCGGTAGCTGTCTCACTTGTTTTCTGTGGACATCTCAACTGCGCAGTAAGAGAAGGAAGGAAGGTGGGAGTGAAAGTGGAAAGAGGAGCCGTAGTGGAGGGCTACGGAGTAATTTCGACCACCTGGGGATCTTTAACGTGCGCTGACATCGCACAGCACACGGACGCCTCTTCGTTTCGCCTACATCGAAACGCAGCCGCCGAGGTCGGGTTCGAACCCGGGTACTCCGGCACAGTAGTCGGGCGGCTTACCACTGCACCACCTCGGCGGGGCACTTCGAATTTAACGGTCACAAAACCTGGGCTGCTACCCTAGGTGGTGGAAATACTCCGTAGCCCTCCACTGCGGCTCCTCTTTCTCTCTATCCTCTTTCACGCCCACCTTCCTCCCTTCCTTTACGGTGCGGTTCAGGTGTCCACAGTAACAAGTGTGACAGATAGTGCGCTTTTCCCTTCCTGTGAACCAATTATTATTATTATTATTATTATTATTATTATTATTATTATTAGTTTGGACAATTACTGGAATCTAAGAAGCATCTGGTACGAGCTTTAGTGGTTACTATTAACAGCAGAACCGCGAAACAGTGTCTGACGGCGCTTTATAATCGCGAAGATGAGTAAATCTTTCCAGTTTTGGTCATAACACTGTTCGTGACGGGCAGTTCATGGACGAGATCGACGGGCGGCTTCACGACTGCTACGATCAACACACACCCTTTAGGGAAACAACGTAGTGCGCACTTGCCTTTTTCTTATGAAGCATTGCTGACGACTCGGTGGAGTACACTCCAAGCACAGGAACTCTATACGAGGAGACAAGGGGTTGAAGACCATAGCAGGCGGGACTGAATCACTCTTCTTCTTCTCCCTCGGTGCATACCCACGTACCCACAGTGGGGAATTGGCCACAGTTCATTGCACGCGTTAGAGTATAATTAATTATGCCCATTTAGACTGTGTAATAATGAAATTATTAATTAGGAATTAGTGTTGCTAAAGCAATTTGGATAAATTTCGAGCAGATAGAAATAGCAATCACTCGCCACGGTGCTCCTCTTCGTATTATTTCTCTGTAATCTTCTTCGTGGCAGTACATCGCAGTCACAAACTGTAACTGTCAAATTAATGTCACGGTCAAAAGTGTTAGCCATCGGTATCGAAAAACAACACATTTCTTGTATCCTGGTACAAGAAAATGTATCAATGTAACTTTCCTAGTGAAAAGCTTCAATCAATTCGAATAGCAAATCAAATATCCTCGCATCGATTACTCAAACGAACCTAATAGTGTATTTTGAAAATTTTAGAATGAATATAGCATGTCAAGAGGTTTTCGAATACTTTTCAACTAACTAGCACAAAGCTCGAATAAGGCCAGGCATAATATTTGTGCCGGAGCGTTCAAGAAACAAATCCTTGCTACTCCAATGCTGCGCACCATCCTGCGGTGATGAAGGATTCAGTGCCGCTATGGGGTTCCTTGCGCCTTTGTCCGCCTTTCTGTACAATCACGCAGCGTATATCTCAGACGGTTCGAAATAATCACCTATAAAGAGTTTAAAAAGCACCCTGTATATTGTATATACTATTTGAGTCGCAATCAATAAGTAAAGCTTTGAGGTCAGTGGGAAGTTCATTGGGCCGCACCGGCTACGAGGTGTAGCAGTATCGAAGAAGAGCTTGGACAGCTGCTGGTAACTCTGATCAGCTGCACCACGCCAACGATTGATGAATGGATTGATTATAAGAGCGTCCCCTTTGAAACCTGATGGTGGCAGTTTCCACCATGCTCAGCTTTTTTTTTTTTTTTTTTCCCTATATCGCGAATGCGGTTAGAAACCGAACAATAATTCCGTCATCCTAGTTATTAAATTTTTATTTCTACACTTACGTCGTCTTTCTGCTTTACCGTCACCAATCTTCTAAACGCATTTTGGACAGGTCGCTTTTTGGACTACAAAGTTGCTTATTCATCCAGTGTACGCCGCTTTCACTACAAAAAATATTTTCCTAGGAGTGAAGCCTCTTCATCGACAAAAGCATCGCAGTCATCCTGGAGGATTTGGATCAGATATCTTACCGTCCTGTAACCTTCTCCACTGGCACCTTCACTGCACTGTCACACAATCGAGCTATTTTTGTAGCTCCCGATGCTAGATCACAATTTCTGGTACTATTCGCATCAATCTGTTAGCTTTCATCTCACGGGACACATTCAAGCTCGTTGTTTGCTGCTTGGCATAGTAGTTGATATCGCGCGGCGAACTCTTCTTGGTGAATAGGTTGTGTCGACCTCTTTTTCATGTGTCCGCCAGCAAGCTTCGTGATTCGCGACTGTTGCTCTCGCATATACCAGATGAACTCCTTTTCGCCTTGTCCCTTACCTTTTATCAGCGATGTCTTGACACCATTCACTGCTCGGTATACTTGCAGTTCGGCACCGCCAAACAAAGCGGATTCTGCGAACCTTAGGTTCTTATCGAGACAGTTGAGTTCGCAAAGACTTCTTGCCGCCTGTTTGGGAACATACCGGTGAGACCAGCTGTTTGCTCCTTGTTGCGCACCCGCCAATTCATAGGGCGTCGCCAGTTACGTTAAGGGGACCATCGATATCCACTTCGCACTCAAAGATAGAACACATTTCAGCACTGAGCGTGCATATGCCACATAGGTGGTCAAAGGAAAAGCAAAAGTATTGACCTCTTACTACATTTTCTCGTAGCTTGCTTCACTTAGTGGCTCTCATTTTCTTCAGAACGACGACTCTTGACTCTTGAAATGTTTTGGGAATGAGAAAAGAAATCATTGATATGTTTTTTGGGCAGCAAGCATATTGATATGCAGCTGCAAGCTCTGTCAAGTTTCCCCTTCTCACCAGCTACACTGACGATATTACGATTCATTTCAAAATTTTATGTTGGTGCAAATGGCAATATTTTTCGGTTTTGTTTTTTTATTACCATCAGTTATAGCGAAAAAGGTTTTGCTAGCGGAGGAGGGGGGGGGGGGGGGTGCGTCGTAGAAGATAATTAGCTCCATACTGGAATCAAACAACGCAAAGTATTTACATTTGGCTTCGGTTGTTTTTTTTTCTTCCCGCTGCTCACGAAAGTATTAAAATATTTAATTCGCATTTTTTTATCTCTTAGAACGGGCCTTGAAAGGGTGACGAAAATTGTACTTGGTGGCGTGTGCGTCTCCTGTTCAGGTGACTCCAATCGGCTATTCGAAACATGTAAGGTCAGGAAAAATTAAAGAGCATTGCAGAATCTGCTTTGGAGTAATGCGAAAACACGGATGCTGCTGTTGGCTGCTTCTAGTTGCTTAATTCACTTCTTGTTTACCCATTTTAGTCTTTGGTGCTTGCAAATTGCGCGCCAATCCCTTCCTCTCCCCTTTTCCGGCTCTACTTCCGGTTTCGGGACATCACATCCTTGACGTCACCCTAACTGATTGTCTTAGATAACTGTTTTAGTCTTTGGTACATTCAAAGTGTGCGCCAATCCCTTCCTATGCCCTTTTTTGGCTCGACTTCAGGTTGCGTGACGTCACATCCTTGACGTCACCTTAATTGACTGATTTAATTAACTATTTAGTAGTAGAAAAAGCTTGACGTCACCCTAATTGACTGACTTCATTATGTGGCGCCTGCCATTAGCTAATGAGACCATTTCCGCCTTTACTTTTACATTTTGCCTCTAATTAACTACCTAATTAACTTATTGACCTCAATATTTTTTTCGGACACAACATTAGGTCACCTTCTATCGATTGACACCGCTCATTAACCTCTATCACTTCTCAGTTACAACTGCTGCGGACACGAATTTGCGGGCGCGTTCTGCGGACAGAAATGTGTGAATATAGCGAAGTAATGCTTTCGCATTAATAAAATCAATAAAATCAGATTAGGCAACTTCTAAGGGAACAGGAGGAGGGGGGGGGGGTGGAATTGTTTCTACAAGAAATCAAACATGCAGAAAAGTCAAAGCTATGCAGTGCCAAACATTTCTCCCAGGAGGCCAGACTTTTATTCAGGTTTGTTGGCTTGAAAGTGGCATATTTCAACACGTCTTTAGGACTCTGCATCAAATACCTGCCGCCGGATATTTTATAGAGGCTTCCTTGGGGACCTCTCAACGCATCGGTCAAAGGATTCAACTTGAATTGAGGACTGCGCAGAGAGCTAAAATGATAAGCGTAACGCTAAGAGACAAGATGGGCGCAGAGTGGGCCAAAGTAGAAACGCGAGTTGGGAACGTTATAACTGAAAATGATTAGAAATGGCCATTTGTAGGAAATGTAATGTGAAGGCGAAATAATCGATGATCGCTAAGGGTGAGGGTGGCAGAAAGTCATGTGGAAGAATGGGAATAGGAAGATTGCGGGAATCACGTGGGCGCAGCTGGCGCATGAATAGGTTTGTCAACTGATTGCTCCTGTTCTAACGTTCTTCTGAACACATATCAGGTGCCTCGGAAAATAAGCCGTTAGTAGAAATACAGCTTCTATGTTTTCACTTGTCCGCTACTCTCTAAAATTGCCGCATATAAATAACTGTGAGTTAAACCATTCTAAAATGTTACCGCAGTATTGGGTTCTGGTTGTAGGATGTTAAAGTAGAATGTTAAAGAGAGTATTAAACAGTAAGCCGAAAATAAATTTCGGAGGCTGTCTTTTTTTTTTTTTTTACTTTATCTCAGCTAGTCTATCCTTCACGAAATTTCAAATATTCCTGACGTGATGGTGAACTTTCAGCAGCAGGCAAGCACTATCAAATCCTACCAGTCGTTTTCCCAGCAATCAGGCACGGAGTACACGTTTCTGGCAGCCTGATAACGAAAGCCGCAGAAAGCCGAGCGCAGGTTCTATGCCAAGATATGACGAGAACCGAAAGTACGATAACGGTCAGTCTCACAAGAAACGAAAAAAAAAAAGAAAAGCATCGCTATCGCCTCAGTAAACGAAAATGGCAAAAAAAAAAAAAAAAGGCAGTGACTGCGATTTGGATAACCCCGGTATTAGGCGAATGCTTCGCACCATGGTTATACGTTAGGCATCGATTTGGTCAAATTCTGAAATATTGGGGGTCCAGGGACCGAATTTGGGGTGGGCTAAGTAAGTAGGGTTGGATGTCACCACTGAATGGGCCATACTCGATTTAAGCTGGACGTCGATCGGTCGAAATCGGTTGAAGCCCAGAAAACGTGTGTGAAGCCCGGTTAGTCTTGGCTCATGTCTGCCTGTGCGTGTAGTGAAGCCTAAGGCAATTTAACGGTCAAACTGAGGCTTTCGTGACGACTGCTTTTCTTAGCGTAGTAAAGCTTTCGCTTCAAAACATGGGCGGGGCCATCTACTCTGTCCGCCCAGGCGGCAAAATGGACGAGGCTGGCGTAGGGGCAAAATACAGCAAAGAGCATACTCAGTGACTACTCCGTGACTTCTTCGCGACCTCGGAATCACTCTGAAGCTACAGATTTGCCTACCTGTTCTGTGTGAAACCCGACAACGTGTGTGTGTGTTTTGTGTTAGCTGGGCGTCGGACCGTGTTTGCTTCTCGACAGTGGGCGGAGTTCCGGCTTCCGCCGAAGCCTACTCCGTTTCCCTTTCTAGTCTGGCCTAGTCGGCGCCGCCAAACGAGGTCGACTTCAAGGACCAAAGTCGTCGTGAACCTGGTTTATACCTCTTCTGCAAGCGCCACATTGGTGAGTGTTGGGCTGACCTGAATTTTGCAGCTTACTTTTCTGTATTACGCTTGAGCGTTAAGCGCAATCACCGATCACTTCTAAGCATGGAAAGTGCACAGCCTACTCCGATGCAGCTCGCCATAACGATTCGTCGTCACATTTTAACATTTCTTGCGCATATCTGGTTAAAAACGAAGTGTACCCGCCTATGCAACACATTACGCTAATGACTGCTGACGAAGGCTGATCGCACCTGCGGTTCTGAAGAATGAACGCACGAAATTTTGCAATGTCAAGTCGTGCGGTTAAGAATGTGGGTGATTGTGTATACGAGCCGAAATCCTCGTTTGACACGCCTGCTACTGTTTTTAAGTTTAGAGAAGCTGTTCTTGTGGTTATTCCTGCTTTCATATACCTTGACGATGAAGTGTTATAGCTGAACAGTGTGCGCCAGATGTGTACTGTGCAGTACGGCCCTCGAGCGCTTGACACGAACGCTCGAGCGCGTGTTTTACACGGATGTTACCGCCGCTCAGCCTTTGCCACTGGCTCTGAGACCATACTGCATGATGCCATCGGAATAGGTGGCGGTAGAGGGTGTCATTTTTTTGTTTCTAAAGCATGATGTTGGGCCCATCAGCTAGTGCTGAATGACAGTAATTTTTGTCGCGCCTATAAGCTCGAGCGTTCGTGTTAAGCGTGGTGGTGGTAATATGGTTGTCAGGTTCGTGTTAAGCGTGGTGGTGGTAATATGGTTGTCAGTACGCCTATGGTGAAAAAGTCGCGGACCAGCACGATTTTTTTTTTTTTTGCAACTACAGAGATTCTGAAAATGCTTTTCAGCGTAGCTAAGTATGCCTACGCTGAAATGAACGCTAATTAGTACTTACTCCCTCTTAAATCCTTCCACTGCACGGGCGCAGTATTATCGATAACGCCTGGCTTAAAATGGCCTGCATCCGAACATGCGCCGCCATACTGAAGGAACTGCCTGTATCATTTTCGCCTTTCCGGACCGTATCTGCTATCATTAGCGATACACACAGGGACGAGCTGTCGTTAGATTGTGTATAGCAGCATTGGCTCTCGGCACTCACTTCCGCCCTCATTCTGGCCACTTAATATCATTGTTTGGCTGTGTACTGCTCGTTGCTTTCGGCAAATAGCTAAATAATTTGTCACTACGGCTGGGAGATCCACGTTAGGGATCTTATTCCTCGCTTGCTTTGTGCTGAACCGGCGTGAGAGATGGGCATTTATTACGGGTGGACCCTCTTGTTTGGAGACAAGCCGAAACAGCGTGTCAGCGTGTGTATTGCATCAATTCAAATTGGCTGATGGAAATTCCTAAAGAATTTCGGAAAACAAACAAAAAGCAAACGAAATAGTTTGAAAACTCTGTCTATAGTAATGGCAGTGAATCTTGTTACCGGCGAATCCATAGGATCATAAAAAACATTGCACCGAGAAGGTGCGTTAATTTTGAGGGATCTTTATTTGCAACCTGAGCCATATATCTCGGAGGTCATGCGGTGTTCGTTAAAACTCTGTGAAACGTTGCTACTGGAGAACTATAGCAATAAGAAAGAACGTCGTACCGTCTTTGCCCAAAGTAACCAGGCTGCTCCAAAGGCTGGCGGAGCAAGCAGGCGGCCGTGTAGCGGCGTTGCGCTCGCTGTGGTTTATCGGTGCTCGTCAGCTCCGAGGGTACAACCGCTGACGTAACTTCGCACCTTCACTCTCGCCCGTCGGATGATAAAAACTAAGCGCGTATGATGTGCGGGTTGCGGTTTCACGCGTGCGAAGCCTTGTTGTGCCCAGCGAGGGCGCTCAGTAGCGACGATGCTATTCGCCCTTCTCGGCAACTGCGGAAAACAGAAAAGCAGGTGGTAGTAGACATGGTGAGCTCTTGCTGTTTGTTTCTAGGACGAATATGGTGCTAGGTTTTCCAGACAGTGTCGCCCTGAAATTAGGGTTCTGCGAACGAGAAAGCAATCATGTGCATAGAATGGGTAAGTGTGAGGAAGGTTTCAGTTATTTTTAGTCCCAGTCAGAAAAAACTACAGAACATTTTCTGATGTTACGACAGAATTTCTGTGCGGTTTTTGACGGGAAACCTGTAGCGACAACAGAACATGTTGTAGTAACATCAGATATTTCTGTAGTTAAAACAGAAAAGTGCTACAGAACTCCAGACAACAGAAATATACTACAGAAAAACTACAGAAATACAGAAAAGTACTACAGAACTACAGAAAAATCTGATGGTTACGACAGAACTACAGGAGATTTTGTCGTATTTTTCACACAGTTCTGTAGTTTTTTTCGACTGGGGTTCTTTACTTAAACCAGAACTTACCTACATGCAAATGCAAAAACTTGTTAGAATCAATCATTGCACTTATTTTTAAACAGCCTCTCCAAAGGGCTAACACAATTTTGCAAGCCTAAAAGAGAGATAAGTTGGCTTGAAAGGGTTCACAAGCTTTCCCATATCTTTGTCCCGGAGTTACGACCCGTAATGTGGCACTACGCAAAGCACCTGGAGAAAGCATATTGAAATTTCGAGGTGTGTTATCATTCTTTAATGCAAAGACGCATCAAACGCGCAGGAAAGCGCAATACTGCTCGTGCGTTTCAGCAACGGATTGCAGAACACAACCACGTATAATTAAATAGCAAGAAACGCGATATAATATCAGCTTCAGGGAAGTTGCGAGAAGAGCGAATAGCCCCGTCGCTATACTGAGTGCCCTCGCTGGGCACAACCAAGCTTCGCACACATGAAACCGCAGCCGGCACATCATACGCACCTAGGTTTTATCATCCAACGGGCGAGAGTGAGGGTGCGAAGTTACGTCAGCTGTTGTACCCTCGGAGCTGACGAGCACCGATAAGCCACAGCAAGCGCAACGCCGGCACGCGGGAGCGCGCTTGCTCCGCTAGCCTTCGGAGCAGCCTGGTTACTTTTGGCAAAGACGGTACATGATTATGCAGCGGATCGATGTAAAACCTGTCTTTCAGATGTTTGAAAAAGTCACGAGCAATGTTAACTTCTTTTCATCTCGCTCCTTCAAGGTACACATTAACTTGGCGTTGGGCGCGCAGCAGACAGCCAAACGGTAGACAGACGACATACTGAGAATACAGAAACTAGAATTTGTAACAAACAAAAGCCCCCAAGGGAAACATGCACATACATATAATACACGGCTTCCCACTTTTGCCGACTAAAGATGACTACCACTTAAAGTACAGCTGTATCAGCTGCTAGTACTAGAAGATATCTATAGTGGCGGCACAGCAACCATAGTTTTGCATAAAGAGAGTAACAAATTCTTATGAATAAATGTGTTACGCAAGGAGACACGATCTCCCCAGTACTGTTGACAGCTTGCTTAGAGGAAGTACTCAGAGACTTGGAATGGGAGCAGTTAGGGATAAGGGTAGATGGAGAATATCTCAGTAATCTGCGATTTGCTGATGACATGGCCTTGCTAAGCAACTCAGGGGATGTTCCGCCGGGGTGGTGCGATGATTACGGCGCTCGACTACTGTTCTCAAGGATGCGGGATCGAAACCTGGCCTCGGCGGTCGCTTTTCGATAGAGGCGAGAAGCAAGGCGCCCGTGTGCTGTACGATGTTAGTGCACGTTAAAGAACCCCTGGTGGTCGAAATTTCTGTAGTCCTCCACTATGTCGTCTCTCATAGCCTTAGTCGCTTTGGGACGTTAACCCACACAAAACAAACAAATAACTCAGGGGATGAACTGCAAAGAATGATTGATGGCCTAGACAGGAACAGCAGAAAGGTAGGCTTGAAAATCATTACGCAGAAGACAAATCTAATGTTCAACAGCCTTGGGAAGGAACAGCAGTTCACAATAGGTAGCAAAGAACTGTCGAATATACTTAGGACAGGTAGTAACCTCAGATGCAGACCAAGAAAGGGACATAACTAGAATAAGGTTGGGATGGAACCCATTTGGTGAGTATTCGCAGATTATGACTAGCAGTTTACCGGTATCACTCAAGAGGAAGGTATACACATCATCATGTTTGCAAACAAACAAGACGATCGAGGTGGCGATACTCTCGTCAGCGATCCCACGGCAGGCAAAAAGTGCGACCGCGGCCGCGGCACTATGGCGACCTTGTCAAGGCCGTGTGATTGTGATTTGTAGGCGCATTCTTGGCAGACGAAATGATCATGTGCTAGTATTTCGTGAGCCTCAGCGGTGAGGACAGAAGCGATACATTGAAAAACTCTACGTACACGGCGTGCAGCGTACGGACCCGCACGCCATGCCGATGGAGATTGGGTTCAAGGCGCACAAGAGACCGTTGCTGCCAGCCAGGGAAAATGAGCGACGTTGAGAACTATTTGCTGTTTTCTCCCAGGCAATTAAGCGCGGAACGCATGGGGAATTACAAAGCTTCGGATGCTTACTACTTTGAGTCGAGTAAGCTGACGGTGATATTTCTCGCTCATAGATAGCGCGCGCAAACCGCGTACGAAGTGGTCCGCTCGATCCATATCATTGCGTTATCGAATGATTATTCACAGTGAGCGGCAAATGAGCGCTCTTGGTAAGCACGATGCACCTCGCTAGCGTCGAGCGGCCGTCTGGTTAATATTATTTAGGTCAGCATGGAAACAGTAGCCTAGAAACCGCACGGATTAGCGTATCATTTCGCTATGCGTTGAATTCACAACGCTGCGCGTCTGTTGTGTTCGTGGGCGGCTGTCGTCGTTAATGGTAGCAATTTTATCACGGGTAGTCACACTGTTAGCTTGCATTACAATTACGAGCTGCAGCGGCCAGTGTGTTTCCATGGGTCCCGGTAAACATTTTCCCGGGAAACAATGGCCCCGGATAAAACGTCCGCAAACAGATGCAATAAAACGTACTGCAAAGTCGAGCTTTCGCCTTGCCTGGTGCTTGGCCTATCAGCGATGAATTGCGCTCATTGTAATCAACTTTCACTGTATTTATCTTACATCTGTGTTTATGGTTCTAGCTTGAAAATTATTTATATTTTGAATCCGGCCATTATATATATATATATATATATATATATATATATATATATATATATATATATATATATATATATATATATATATATATATATATATATATACACACACATATATTATCACGTTCTGTAGTTCTGTTTACTAAAGGCGTAGATTGAGTTTCCTTGTGTCTAGCCGCAGTAATGTATGCTACAGTGCTTCTTTCTACCAGTCCGCTTGAAATTTCCAAAACCTGGTACTGATTCCGTGCGTTCGCAAAAAAAAAAATTATGTCGCCGAAATTTGTGCGGTCGAGGATAAGCAAGTCTCTCGAATGTGTAATATTAGCCGGGTGATTAGACCGATATTAAACAGCGATATTTCGCAGCTTGGAAACTGGGAACTATGCACTGCATAATACTCGCTGGATGTTGTATAGTAAGGGGGTTCTCTTCTCTTTTTTTTTTTTTCGCAATGCTTTCTCGCCAAGCCTTCTCCAGTTCCTGCAAACCTGTAAAGCACCCAGAGGACCCAGTGCCCAAAAAATGGTTACATCTATTCTAAATAATAGGCATCCAATAATTAAGATGTTCAATTTTTCGCGAAGTGAGTTCCGGGCAGGTTTTCAGTCAATTTCTTCGGTGACATTTTTTCCTAGGGCCCTTAGCAACGCTGTTGCTAGTGGCCCGAGTTTTCATAGCAACAGCGTCGCCATTGCTAATGGCCCGACTTGGCTAACCCTAAATTTTGACGTCACTTCCGCCACACTTTCTCCAATGCATTGTGAATGGCAAGGGCCTCTCCTAAGTTGTTTCCTTCCTCCATGATGTGATCTCACTTTAAGGTCAATGGTGGCCACCGCCGGGTGGCCACCTCCATGCGTTTTCCCATGATTTTGTTTCTCAGCGTGTGGCCTGGCGGCGGTGCGTTGTTCACGTCAACGGCATTTTCGGACATATTTGCGACGTATTGAAGTGAACCGCAGTGTTTTTGTGTACGTATTTAACTGCAGATGTGAGTAGTTTCGTTCACTGCTGTCAATGTGCCGCCTGACATACACTCGGAACAGAAGTGGCCCTCGAAGTTCCCTGCGTGTTTTGCGTTCTTTGTTGTCTTCACGACGATGCTCGACCTCGCTTTAAAGGTAAGCGATCTTATGTATTGGCACATAGTGGGTGCGAATTTTAGAACTCATGTTTTACAGAAAGCATGCCTGTCATACTGCTGAGTTTGAGGCTCAGGTAATTGCAAGCGTTACAGACGTGTTCGGAGCTCGCCGCCGAGAGGGGAAGGAGGGGGGGGGGGGGGGTTCGCTGTACATTAAATATAAAGAGAAATAATTCGATTTATACGATTATATACGATTTATACGATTTATACGATTCGATTTAACGCAAGGAGAATGCGTTTGGTCGATTTCCCTCTCGTCCTGAGGTTCCTTCGCATATGTCAATTTTTGATGTCATGCGCGCTCGTGGGCTGTATTTTAGCTTTATGTGACACACTGGGTAAGCACAATATTTCAGACAAATATTCTCTATCTTCTGCACAGGCGCTGGCCGCCGGTTTGTGCATCTGGTGGCTTTGCATTTCTTTCATGCTGTCTTCAGTTTAGGCGACAGTTTATGCAGCACGTTCGGTCGAAAAGTCGTCGGCATAGTAATACTAGTAGTAGTAGTAGTAGTAGTAGTAATACTAGCAGTAGTCGTAGTAGTAGTTGGCACAGCATGCCGAAAATAAGACTACATAAAAATATTGACACTGGTAATTTGTGCTTCTAGTGATAGATGATTGATTGGTGTGTGATAGGCGATGAAGAGTTGATGCAATCATTGTAATTTATCATTGATGAATTAAAAAAATAAAATTAGAAAAGAGGGTTCAAAGGCAGGAGATTGCTCAGACTGAATGCTTGATGTTTCTAATTAAGAAAATATAGAGTATAATTGACCAATTCGTTAATTGAAACAAACAATGAAAATGCATTCAAAGTTGTCAGACTGCTTAGAACGGAAAGCCAATGTTTTGTGGTGCTAAGTATTGGCGTATAAAAGAAAAAATGAGAAGTGAAAAATATTGTCCGTGTGTGAAAAAACCTACTGCGTGATAACCTCTACAGAGCTTATTTTATTTATTCTCACTTCTGCCATATTTTTGTCCTAGCCACATTGCTCAATTGTATTTATGATGGCATTACATTATGTCTGCAGGATATACCACATGGGAGCTCACAGCATTGACTTTGTAGCAACTGGAAAATATTCAGGAGCGGCATGTGAACCAGTGGTGCGTGTTCTGGCTGCAGTGCTTTTCTTTAAGTTGGATTATGTGTTCTCCATCCTAAATAAATAATGCAATGTGTAAGTACTCCAGTTGAACTTTTTGCTGGGCTAGTTGGTGCATGTTGTGAAATAAAAAAGCGTCAGCAATGAAAAAATACAAGTAAGTGTCACGGACAACTTGTATGAAAGAGCACTGAACAAGGGTAAAGGGAGATACTGAAGTTCGCAGGTCGAGCCAACGTTTTGACCAGTTGGTTTGTCTTCGTCTGGGTGGAGAGATCATCACTGGCAAAGGTTTAAATACGCTGAAGAAGAAAAGCGGGGGAGGAGGAGGGTGCGTGAGAAGAAAGTGGAAGAAGAAAAATGGAAAAAAAAAATTTCTTGAGTATGGATTCTCAGCCTGGAATCGGTGATCCTGTGGCCTTAAAAAGAAATAAAAGTGGCAGCAGCAGGAAGAACTACAATTCAGGGTAGATGATTAGTCAGCATAGTCCAGGGTTTCATGGACTACCATCTGGCGAACATTGCAGAAACAAACATACACTCGCCAAAATGTTTTGAAAAAAAAAAAAAAAAAGGAAACATGACATTTCGGGGCCTGTACGGGTCCCTTGATCACATAGAGCACTGCATGGAACTACGGCGGCCTAAATGCAGTTAAAATTGAGTAGTGTCCGATTGTAGACCTCTGGAAGATTTCCATGTGTCCTATTAGGAGCATAACACGAGGCATGCTCTTAACAGGACACGTGGAAATCTTCCAGAGATCTACGATCGGACACTATTCAGTTTTAACCATATTTAAGCCGCCATCGTCCCATGCAGCGTTTCATGTTATCAAGGGACCCGTACAGGCCTAAAACGTCGTGTTTCCTTCTTCATCATCTTTTTTTTTTTTTTTTTTTCAAAACATTGGATATGATTGTTTCTGCAATGATTAGTCGGCACCTAAAGCAGTTTTAATGCAGACACACCTTTCTTGAAGAGCAACATGCATTCCAAAAGGTCCTGATAAGGAGTATATCTGCAGGGGAACAATTCTCAGAAGCTTTCCTCAAAGGGGGAGAAGGAAAAAGAAACAATAATAACAGGACAGTGAACCACAGTGACAGGTGTAGTTCACTGTCCTGTTGTTATTGTGTTTCTGTGTTCTTCTTCGCGGTCTGCAGAATGCTTTTGAGATTTTTTTTTTTTTTTTTTTTGTAGTCGTGGCCGAGCGTTTAAGGCGGTAGACTATGATATCCATGCAGGGTGTTTTGCTGGGCTAGTTGGTAGTTGTCGACAGTATGGTATCGCAGCGCTGGCTGGCAGACGAGAACAAAAAAGTATATTTAAACCGTGCCAGTGATGATCGCTCTACCCAGACGAATACGTCTACTTGTCGAAATGTTGGCTCAACCTGCGAACTGAGGCTTCACCCCTCTACCCTTGTTTAGTGCTCTTTCATACAAGGTAGCAATCTTCTTCCTCTCATTCTACACGGACAACTTGTAGTGGAACTTGTATTCGTTCATCTTTGACGCTTCTTTATTTCATCACAATATGTATAACTGTGCACTAAATACCTTATTCATTCTTGGTAGTTGGATTTCAGCCGAGACTTGTTTCAGACCACTTTGAATATTATGTTGAGCATCAGTGTTCCTTAAAACCCTGCATTAAGTGGATGAAAGGCAAAATGTGTGGAGAGGTTATCATTGATGTAAATGTGAGCAGACAGAAATGGAGCTTCTCATGGCTTTTTATTCATGTGTCATTAAATTGGAAATTCTTAAGCATCATCATCATCATCATCAGCCTGACTATACCCACTGCAGGGCGAAGGCCTCTCCCATATTTCTCCACTTAACCCGGTTACTGTGCTAGCTGCATCCACTTGACCCCTGCGAACTTCTTAACCTCATCCGCCCACCCAACTTTCTGCTGCCCCCTGCTGCGCTTTCCTTCCCTTGGAATCCAGTTTGTTACCCTGAGCGACCGTCGGTTATCTTCTCTTCGCATTACATGTCCTGCCCATGTCCATTTCTTCTTCTTAATTTCCACTAGAATGTCGGTAACTTGAGTTATTTCTCTGACCCACTTTGCACGCTTCCTATCTCTTAATGTAACCCTGCCATTTTTCGTTTCATAGCCTTCTGAGTTGTCCTCAACTTAAGTAGAATTCTTTTTGTTAGCCTCCACGTTTCAGCCCCATAGGTGAGTACGGGTAAGGTGCAACTGTTATATACTCTCCTCTTGAGCGATACAGATAAGCTGGTAATCATAATCTGCGAGTGTTTGCCAAATGCGCTCCATCCCAATCCTATTCTTCTTGTTATTTCCTTTTCGTGGTTCGGATCTACGGTTACTACCTGTCCTAAGTAGACATATTCGCCTACTACTTCCAGTGCTTCGTTACCTAGCATAAACTGCTGTTCCTTCTCGAGGCTGTTGAACATTACCTTAGTCTTCTGCCTATTGATTTTCAGGCCTACCTTTCCACTTTTCCTGTCTAGGCCATCAATCATTATTTGCAGTTCATCCCCAGAGTTGCTTAGCAAGGCAATGTCATCAGCAAATTGCAGATTACTGAGGTTACTCCATCTACCCGTATCCCTAACTGCTCCCATTCCAAGTCTCTGAATACTTCCTCTAAGCAAGCTGTGAATAGTACTGGGGAGATTGTGTCTCCTTGTCTAACACCTTTCTTTATGGGAATTTTGTTACTTTCTTTACGCAGAACTATGGTTGCTGTACAGCCATACATTTTCCAGCACTTTCATGTACGGCTCGTCAACCCCCTGATTTCGCATTGCCTGCATCACCGCCGAGGTTTCAACTGAGTCAAATGCTTTTTCGTAATCAATGAATGCTATGTATAAGGGCTGGTAATATTCCGAGCATTTTCTATCACCTGATTGATGGTATGGATATGATCGATATTAGAGTACCGTTTCCGAAAACCTGCTTGATCCTTTGCATGATTTCAGTCTAAGGTTGTACTGATTCTATTAGCGATTACCTTAGTAAATACCTTATAGGTAACAGACAGTAAGCTGATTGGTCTGTAATTTTTAAGATCCTTAGAGTCCCCTTTCTTATGATTGAGGATAATGTTTGCCTTCTTCCATGGTTCCAGTACCGTCCATGACACCTGGCGCTGCGTATACAGGGTGGCCAGTTTTTCTAGCATGATATCCCCCCCGTCCTTCAGCAAATCTGTAGTTATCTGATCCTCTCCAATACTCTCATAATAAACGTTTACTAATGGATGGCTACGGCTGTTGTAAAAGTTGATTGGTATTGAAATCGGGCTAAAACCAAAAGCTAACTCACTATATGCTTACTTTGAGGCCTGTATTTGAAACCAAATATATTATGAGATATGCATGGGCCTCAATATGACCAAATTATTTCAGGTCCAATCATTTACATAAGTCATTCAAAAAGGCCAAGTGCTGAGGCAAATATAAAGTCTTGGAAATCAAACTAGCTCACTTCAAAACAAAGACACAGGAAGAGAACGACAACACAGCGCTGACTTCAACTGGTTTTTATTAGAGAGTGACACAATATATATGTACGAAAAGTGGGCGTGAAAGAATTGATAACTGCTGAGTTTGCACGTGGCGTAAAACACCGAACGCAAAGTTAAAAGGCGCACGATAACAATATAGGTCAAAGCAAGGCAGAACGGCAGGGCTATAAAAAATAAAGAAGCGAAAAACGGGGAGGCATGTAGGTAAAAACAGTTGATGGCACGATCCGAAGATACATAAACTAAATCGAAAAAAGGCCAATAGGGCATTAAGAGCGATAAAAGCCAATAGGGGCATTAAGAGCGATAAAAAACACAAAAGGGGCATTAAGAGCGATAAAAGAATCAAAAGGACAATTAAGAGCATTACAAGACCAAAAGGGAATTGAAAACAGAATACCTAAAACAACCAAGGCCAGGCCGCTAGAGGCTGAGGAGTGTAGCCGGAATCTAAACATTAAAACTACTGTGCGTCTGGTTCAGATATTCTAACTCGCGTTTAGTCAGGGCTATTGAGGGTGTGCTAACACAATTTTGACCTAGCTTTAGAATGTGAGCGGCTTCTATGATTTCGCGTGTAAACTGATGTGCATTTCTCGCAATGGCAGTGCAATTATGAAGGGATGGCTCACAGGGCTGAGAAAGACACTTTAGGCAGTGAACACCTAGGTTTCTTTTCGTAGTATTGTAAACACTGTTTGAGTGTTCCATAAGTCGTTCGTTTAGGCAACGCCCGGTTTGCCCCACGTAGGCCTTGCCACAGCTCAGGGCAATCTTATAGACGACACCAACTTGGCAGGGAACGAAAGGTGCCTGGTGCCTAACAGGGCAGACTGGCTTTCGCACAGCCAGGGCATTGACTCTGCGGCAAAGCTTGGAATCAGGAGCCGAGAACACAACACGGACGCCTGCCTTTTGCCCAATCCGTTTGAGCCTGTGGGAAATAGTATGAAGGTAAGGCACCACAGCAACCTTGTGTTGATGCTCAGGAGCAGCTCTCACTTGACCCCTTTTAAGCTGCAATAGGGAGCCTGCTACTGAGGTCAGCAAATGCTCAGGGTAGCCAGCATTGATCAGCCGCTGAGTTTGCTCATCGATGCTCCGGCCCATAGAGTGTACACAGGACTTGATTAAGGCATTTGTGAAACAAAGGTTCACAATGCCCCTCTTAACAATCTTAGAACGGGCTGAACTGTAGGGCAACAAGAACTTGCCCCCTCTCGGCTGGTACCACCAGTACAGGTGGTCATCTGCCCTGGATAGCCTTAAATCAAGAAAGCGTAAAGCTCCCTTATCCGGTACCTCATGGGTCAAAGTTGAAGTCAGCGCTGTGTTGTCGTCCTCTTCCTGTGTCTTTGTTTTGAAGTGCGCTAGTTTGATTTCCAAGATGAATTACCAACTAGCCCGTTATTCCACCCTTGCAAGCAAATATAAAGTCCTAATTTATCAGAGGTGAGAGTTGGAAGAAAAAAAAAAAACAACCCTTACTGCAGCATTAGATGAAGCCACAGCTGGACTTAAATGCTATATGAAGCTGCTATAGCATCTCCAGCGGGCTAGTGTGTGGCACCAAGAGCCTGCGTACAAACATGGCCTGAATATCAGTATTCTATCATTAAAATAGATCAGAACAAAATGAAGGCAATAGGCTACATAGTCAGAGGAGACTGAACAAGGATTGAGGGTGAGCCGCAGTCTGCCAGTGGATGTTTTGACAAGTGAATTTGTCGATGTCTGGGCAGTGGTGCAGTTTGTTTGTTTTTGCCTCCCAAGAAGTAAGGCGAGTGGGGAAGGAACAAAAAGATGGTGCTCTGGAGATGGCCTTATATTAACTGGGAACTTGTGATCCCTTAACCTGAAGAAAATATAAAAATGTTGCAGCAGCAGTTAAAGATCAGTGCATTGTACAAGATGAATAGGCGATCCCTTAACCTGAAGAAAATAAAAAAATGTTGCCGCAAATGTTGCCGCAGTATGAAAGAACAAATATATGTATTGCGTGGCTTGGAAATACACCTTTCCTCTCATGCACACACATACTGGGTTTCCTGAAGAATGTATTGCATTAATCTTAGTTGCCATTTTTCTTGTGATATTTGGCAATAGCAGCATCCACAGCAGTGTTAAGACTGCCATTCAGTGGAAAACATGAAGGCATGCTGAGAAAATTTGGATTGCTCAAAATGTGTGGCAGTCGCTTAGCAGCGGATAAAAAATAGCAAGGTGTCTATGTGCTTGCAATGTCAGTGCACGTTAAAGAACTATAAGTGGTCGGAATTTCGAGAGCCCTCTACTATGGCCTGTCTCATAGCCTGAATCGCTTTGGGGTATTAAAGGCCCTAAACCATAAAAAAAAAAGATGTTTGACGTCAGTGTGGAGTGGCTGAACTGAAAATCATTATACCATTAATAAACTCTGACTACAAGGTCACTTCTTGCCCGGTACATCATTTTGACTTGTAAGTGTATAAAATTAATGCAAGGAGATGATCCTAAGGCTAAACATTGTTAGCAATTTAGGAGAAATGGCAGTCTAGATCACGCCGTGCACTGATGCAGTGAGGTTTCATTGACATTACACTAATCATGATTTACTCATGAAGTGCTCCCTTGGCAAGGGTTTTCTGAACAATTTGATATTTTTCAGAGAAATATAGGAGCAGATGCCTACTGCGGTTCTAGTTTCTAATATATGGCTGTGATTTGGAGCACTTCGTGAGTGCATATGCAATCATGCAAGCCTGCTGCTGCATGCAGTAACTGTTGCAAGTTAACATCTCTCCTTTGTTTTGCCTTTTTCTGATACTGGTCTCTTTGCAGTTCCTGCAAGACTTAACCTTATTAAGAATGATGGGCTTGTGGCAGTGCAAACAAGGACATGAAAGTGGTTCTCCAGGCTGATGCATGGGTATTGCCCCAAGACACAAGAAATGTGAGTAGTTGCAATATCGAATAAATTGCAAGTTTGAGTCATGCACTTTGCATTGTTCATAGAAGTGCAGCAATAGTAGGCCGAGCAAGACTGGGCTCATAGGCAGCAAGTAGGAGTGAAAGAGCTTTATGAGAATGATGAGTGTGAATAAAAGCTTATATTGCCCATAGTTGTTTTAGGCATTGGTTTTATGATAACTGAGCTGCTATTGGATATGTCTAACCTATTCGAGCATATCAAATTGGGGATGGAGGACGTCCAGAATTCGGTCCCCTGGACCCCCAAATTTTACTTCATCAGATATGAACAAAGTCAGTTTTGATATTCAGCTGTAACCGAAGATGACAAACTTGTGTATGAATGATGAGTGATACCTTCAGTGATATCACTACTGGGTGCACGGTAGAAGTAGGTGGTAGGATAGAGAAGATAACGGTAAGCTGTCTAATGATACGAAGTATTTGACTAAGAAATGCCAAAGTATAAAAGCTTCCAACCCAGTAGACAATAAAACTGGCAGAGCTATCAGAAGTAATCAACAGGTACAAAGTGTCCGACGTAAGGAAATATTACGTGAAGAAAATTGAGCGTGTTCTAAAAAATGGGGCAGCCTTAAAGCGGTGAATCTATGTATCATCCGAAGTAGTCAGGACAGCAAGATTAGCTGTAGCGAAAAGCAATCAGACGTTCCACCAGTGACGAACGACGAGATTGAGAAAGCTTTAGAAACTATGAAAAGGGGGAAAGCAGCTGGGGAGGATCAGGTAACTACAGATTTGTTGTTGGATGGGGGGATACCATGCTAGGAAAACTAGCCACCCTTTAAGTGTAATGCCTGGTGTCATCAATGGTACCGCAATCATGGAAGATTGTTAACACTATCTTTATGCATAAAAAGAGGAAGCCAAGGACTTAAAAACTACTGACCAATCAGCTTACTATCTGTTACATATAAGGCTTTACTAAGACAATTGCTAACAGAATTAGGCCAACCTTAGACGTCTGTCAAGCAAAAGATCAAGCAGGTTTTTGGAAAGGGTACTATACTCTACTATCGATCATATCCATACCATAGTTAAGCATACATTTCAGTTGGTACATCTTCGACAATGTTACCGGTGCTTCGGCAGGGGACAGAGAGCAGGAACGACAAACGCTACTTACAAATGAAGATTACTTGAAAAATACACAGCTATTATACTGACAAAAGACCACCAAAAGCGCATGTGCTACCCCCCCCCCCCCCAAAAAAAAAAAAATGTAGTTAGGAATCCAGATACGAATTTTCAGTCGTGTATATTTACTTAAGGGGTGGTTATGTACGTGTTGCTGTTCTTGTACACAAAATAGGCTTCATGCAATTCCTTTGTCAATTGATCTTGCCGTCTGAATAACTTTTGCCCTTTTAAAAAGAGGAATTCATGGAGGAGGAGGAGGAGGAGGAGGAGGAGGAGGAGGAGGAGGAGGAGGAGGAGGAGGAAGAAGATGAGGAGGAAAGGCAAGGAGGTTAACTGGTAAAGAAACCGGTTTGCTACCCTGCACTGGGGGAGAGGGGTAGGTGGGTATAAAAGTTGTGGGTGAGAGAGGGATGGGTGAATACAGTACAGTCACATTACAGACATGTCACATGACATCACGTCACAGTCATATCACGTAACATAAAAAATCATAACCTTTCGATCAGTCCTGAGCTTTTCATAAAGCGGAGCAGTGCCTGGGAGGCCTTCACACTAATGTGTATTTGACAAATTAGGCACACTTGGTTTGTTCCGGAGAGTCTCAGTAATGGGTTAATTTTGATGAAGGAGCACTATTCAAAGGCGTTTTGTGTTGGCGTAAGTGCATGTTCATGAATTTCCCGGTTTGTCCTATATAATTCTTGCCAAATTTGAAAGGTATGTTACTTACGACTCCCTCTTCATATGGCACAAAATGCAACTCATGTACCACTTGGCAGGCATTTTTCCTTTCGCTTCTTTTTTGTTTTCATTCTCTGGCTATTCAGTCAACAACAGCACAAATTCTTGCTAGCTTATTAGGAGCTGGAAACAGCACTTTAATGCCAACCTGTTTACGCCTATGGGATAACTGATGGATGTATGGTATCACTGCATACCTCTTTTTATCTCTACTGGAAGGTCCCTGTGGATCATGTTTACCAAACGACTATCTTTTTCAGGATTTTATTGCAAGCAAGTGTTATCACGTCATTCGGAAAGCCGGCTAACCTTAGCCTCTGGACCTGCTGCTTGAAACTTCGGTCTATATCATGGATGCATGATTTAGTAATCGCTGATAAGCATGGCACTGCTATGCCGCACTTAACTATCTTCAAATGCTCTGAATGATAACTAAGTAAAGGCCTTTCCGACCCATGTAGAAAGAACCGACAAATGTGATCTTCCTTCTTTACCAACAGCCAAGATTAAAGCTGATTTCATTTCATATTTCGAAAGTAAATATCGAAATTTGAAAAAAAAAAAATCAAAATACTGGAAAGAAATCAGCCCCAATTTCTAGATGTTTGAATGGAAGGGAACAAAGATCACGTTTGTTGTTCCTTTCTACAGTGGTCGGAAAAGCCTTTACTTATTTTATAATTCAGGGAATTTGAATATAGTTAAGTGCGGCATAGCAGTGCTATGCTTAGGATCAGCGATTACAAAAATCATGCGTTCATGCTAGACAGAAGCTTCGAGCAGCAGGTCCAGAGGCTTCCATAGGCTTAAGCATTTATCCCATAGGCCCAAACAAGGTGGCACTAGATTTACGGTTGAGGTATTACTTTTGGCTCCTAATAAGCTAGGAAAATTTGAGCCAGGGAATTAAAGCAAAAGAAAAGCCTGCCAAGTGGAACATGAGTTGAATTGTGTGCCATGTAGAGAGGGCGTAGTCTATGACATACCTTTTAAATGAGGCAAGAATTATAATATGGGCCAGACCGAGAAATTTATTAAAACGCAAAACGTCTTTGAATGGTGCTCCTTCATGAGATTTAGCCCTACATTACTGATACTCACCTGAACAAACGAAGTTTGTCTAATGTGTAAAAAAAAGCATGTGCTCCTCTTTTTAACCGGACAAAATTTATGTACAGACATCAAGATCAATTGAGAACGAAATTGTATGAAGTCTATTGATAAGAACAGCAACACGTGCATAAGCACCCCTTCAGTAAATACACATGAATGAAATTTCGTATCCAGATACCTAATGTCCATTCTATTTTTTATTTTTATTTATATTTTTTTACGGGGTAAGGAGTAAGCGCTTGCACTTTTGATTGTCTTTCGTAAGTATATTGTGCATTTTTCAAATAAACTGCGGTTGTTAGTAGCGCTTCTCCTTCCTTCTCATCTTTGTCCCCTGTCGCAGCACTGGTATTAGAATAGAATAGCTGATAGAAAAATGCTCGGTATACAACCACACCTTACACATAGCATTCTTTGATTGAGAAAAAGCGTTTGACCCAGTAGAAACCTCGGTAGTTGTGCAGGCATTGCGCACTGCAGAATCTGGCTGTAGACAAGCCATATGTGAAAGTACTGGAAGATATCTGTAGTGGCTGTATAGCAACCCTTATTCTGCATGAAAGAGGTAGCAAAATTGTATTACAAAAGAGGTTTAGGGAGGAGACACGATTTCCTCAGTGCTATTCACAGCTTGATTCGAGGAAGTATTCAGACTTGTAATTGGAGCAGTTAGGGATAACAGTTGATGGAGAATACCGAAGTGATCTACAGTTTTCTGATGACGTTACCTTGTTAAGTAATTCAGGAGATGAACTACAAAAGATATTTGGTGACCAAGGCAGGAAAAGCAGAAAGAAAGGTAGGCCTGAAAATCAATATATGTTCAGCGGCCTAGAGAAGGAACAGCAGATTACAATAGGCAATGAAGCACTGGAAATGGTAGGCGAATATGTCTACTTAGGACAGGCAATAACTTCAGAACCGGTGGGTCAGAAAAATAACTAAAGTAATGGCATTCTAGTAGAAATCAAAAAGAAGAAATGGACATGTGCCAGGCATGTGTTGTGAAAATAGGATAACTGATTGTTGCTTAGTGTAACAAATTAGATTTCAAGAGCTGGAAAACATAGCAGGGTGTGGCAGAGGGTGGATGAGGTTTAGTTTGTGGGGGTCAAATGAATGCAGCTGGTACAGGAAAGGGCTAATTGGAAAAATATGGAGATATGCATTTGCCCTTCAGTGGTTATAGTCTGGCTGATGGTGCTGTCTAATGTAATTTGAGTATGACCAGTTTAGGAGACCACATGGTGATTGGGAACCTCCACAATTAGGCCTCCTGAACCTGTAAAAATTGGATGAAAATCAATGTCTGACCTAATTTAAGTATGCCGAATTCAGTGCATACCTCCAAACAAAGGCAGGTCCCCTCTGAAATTAAACTTCTTGGGGTTTTTGTCGAAAATCGCTGTCTAGTCGTATCTGAGTGTGACCAATTCTCTGATGACTTTCAAATTTAGGTGGGCCATATCGAAAACTTGGCCAACCTCTGGATCCCTGAAATTTGACTTCAACCAAATTTGTCTAGATTTTATGTCTAGCTTAAATTGAGTATAGCTGACTCAGTTGTGATTACCAGATTCAGTGGGCCACTCCCGGATTTTGGTTTCTTGATTCCCATAATTTCAATGATAGAAAGGGCAACTAAGTAATGGTTATGGCAACGAAACACAGAACTCATAATGGAATGAGGCACGGAACTTGAATGCTTCTGAATTTCTGCACATTGTCAGGCTTAAATGCCCCGCTGTAGTTTTTTATTCCAGCGCTGCGGCTGAAGCACCATTAGAGGGAAAGTCCCTAGTGGTGGAATGGCTCCTCTAATATCATGACATGAATGTGTAGCCATCTACTATGCCAATGCATACATTTTAGTCACAGTTTGTGAGCTTCGAAGTCATATCACATTCAGAAAATTTTATTCCTGCTCTCGGTAGTTTCACTGATGCAGCTCTGGTTTATGGTGGACAGTGAGCAGTAGGATGCTCAGAAAATCTTACTGACAGCTTTCATAGTGCCTTGTTCTTTTTAAACCAAGACTTGACCAAAACCTCAATTTTAGCTTATTTTTGTGTCTTTATGTTACAGACATTCAAGCTGCATGCATCTTTTGCTTGCTGTCTAAACATCTGGATCAACCGAGAGCAAAGGGAGCAACTTTTGTGCCATTTGTGAGTTAAGCTAGCATTATGCTGTACACAGTGCGTGCTAACTGTAATATTGTTTTGGTATTTTGGACCCTCGTATACTGTTGAAAGAAATCGTAGCGTCATGTTATTTGTAATATTTGTAATTATTATGTGGAGCTTGAAAATGCATTTTAGATTTGGACTCATGTTATTTTGTGTTTTTGTGCATATTATTCGAGCACGGCTATGCAAAAACATTTGGAGATAGTAATCACATCCCTCTGTGCATGAGAATGAAGCATCAGTTTTGTTGGTACATTCCTCTTCAAAACTAAGTCGCAATGGTAATGTGCATAAGTAGAACTCTTTAATTATATATGTGACCAGGGCCCATACTAGATCTGGCTATTGGTGCAACAAATTTTATTCAGTAGGATTTTTGCACTCAATAAAAAATGCCTTCTACATATAGGTGCCTGAACAGGGACAAAAACCAAGGTACTTGAAGCAGTGCCACAATGTTCCACACGTGTGTCTGATCTGGCTGTTCTAAACACTGCACTGAATATAATAGCAAAAAAAAATGATTAAAAAGGCTTATAGACTGGTTTTAAAAAAAGAAAAGCCTGAGACTTGGACAGCTTTTTGATAGAAATTTTGAAGACTGACTGCTATGTTGTGCCTTGCATGTTCTAAAGTGTGAAATATTTTATCAAACTGCAGTAACAGCTTTTGCTGACACAAATTTGTAAGCCAGTAGATGGCAACAATTCTGTCATTAGTAAAAACAGAAAACATTTTAACTTCTGTTCTTCCTTTTTGTTTCTTATTCAGGACAAAGAGAAGCTTATACACCATCCATCGGATTCACCAGCATCATCCTCGCAGAGGCACAAGAGACTTTTTGTTTTTTTAGTTCTCTACTCAGAGTTCCAGACATCATAGAAGGCGCTATAATGTATGGCAGCACACTGGTTTTTTGTATATTTGATCAGCTATTTTCAGCTATTTGATCAGCCTGATACGCATCATTCAGCGCGCAGCGCATAAAATTGCTTTTGCCTAAAGACCAGGCCAAGGTTAAGCACATTGTTTCTTGCCATTGAGAATCTGCTCTTCTAGTCTTGAAGCCAAAGTTATATTTTTGATAGCATGTAACTGTCTGTCATGTCCCCTCAATGGTTTCAATAAATTGTTTTCCAAGAGTACAGTTTCATGTGTGTTCATTCTCGTTGAATGTTTGAGATGTTTTAAGCATTCTGAAAGCAAGAGAAAGCAGCTGTGTTCTCTGCAGCACATACTGGATATTTTGAAAAGTGCAAGGCCTTGATCACTTCGCTGAGCATTGCTTGGCCACGCTGTACATAGTAAAGAAATTTCCCAAACGAAAGGGACGGTATAAAAGTGCAAAATTAAAACGGGTGCGAAGGTAAACAATGTTCATTACGCCCATTGTGAAAGGATGTAACTGGCATAAAACACCTTTTCCAGTTTCTGCTGCGAAAGGGAGAAATGATGAAAAATTACCTTTTATAAGAGTACATTTCAACCTAAAATTACCCTTTTTGAAGGGTGTAAGGGTGTTAGTTATAGACATTGATATTCACCCTTAAGGGTGTATTTTGGTTTACAGTGTAGATCACTCAGAAGACTCAGCTACAAAACGAAATTTAACCATGAAGATGACGCATGTGCTGTATGTGGTAACTCCAGTGAAACAATTGACCATATTATACGCGAATGTAATGGTATCCATCCGGAAGTTACTGCAGGCGCAGTCACTCTTCCTGAGGCCCTGCGGGTTTGGAGATACCAGTGGCCGGGTGAATAAACCGGCGGTGGAAGCTAGTAAAAAACGACTGGAAGATTGGTGGCTTAAAATCACAGTAGTGATCATAATGTTAGTAATGTAGAAACAAAAATTTAATAAATAGAATGGTGATATAGTTAACCAATCTAAAACAATAATTAAGATATCAGGAGAAAAATGAGCATGATATATATCTACTGCTACCACCCCGTTTCAAAGGGGACGCTCCCATATTCCATCCATCCATCCAGATGATGGAGGTATAAGATATTCAGGGTCGAGTTGAGAATAACAAAGCGGCGCCGATGAAGTGGTTTATGAATGGCCCACCAGTATAAATATGCAGTTCACGTTGACAAGAACCGAACATGGCTTCCTGATAGGTCAGTTCAACAGAACCAAATTTAAACTTCAAAGGCGGGATAATCGATCCAGGAATTGAACAAAGTGTGATTATCAGAATGGTTATGTTGTGTGTTACCGTAGTGTGAAATTCATGATTTCGGCGCATGCCTGGTCGAGAAAAAAATACCGAGGCATTTAATACCCCTTAAGAGCGATAAGGCGTCGTAGTCGCGCCTCTATTGGCACGGAGGCGGCAGGAACGCTAGGCAAGATGTGTTTCTCACGCGCCCGGCGTGGGGTTGTCGGTTAACGCGCAAGGCTGGTGATCGGAGGGCTAGGAGTTTGATCCCCTGAGGAGATTTTTAAGGCGAACGCCTTTTTTTTATTGATTTATAGGAAGGGAAGGCGCGGTAACTGTCTCGCTTGTTTTCTGTGGACACCTCAACCGCGCCGTAAGGGAAGGGAGGAAGGTGCGAGTGAAAGTGGGAAGAGAGAAAGAGGAGCCGTAGTGGAGGGCTTCGGAGTAATTTCGACCATCTGGGGATCTTTAACGTGCGCTGACATGGCACAGCACACGGACGCCTCTTCGTTTCGCCTCCATCGAAACGCAGCCGCCGAGGTCGGGTTCGAACCAGGCGAAAACCTTTAATGGCGCATGCTGTCGTGGACAAAATGCGTCCCGTTAATTGCAGCAACTCTGATTGGCCGAGGCGGGATAGAGGTCTCGACCAATCGCAGAGCACCACTCTATGCGCGAATGTGTGCCTTAGATGGCCATATGCCCATCAATGATAAATAACAAATAAATAAATAATATCAATCAATTACTAATGCGTGGCTGATTAAGTAATTCATTAATTAATGGTTAATTGATGTATTTCGTAATGAATTGCTTGTGTCATGACTAATTGCTTAATTAATTACTAATCAGTGCCAGTTGCGCAGGAGAATGAGGCACTCAGGCTTCCGCCTTTCACTACATTAGTTGCTAGACTCCCTTGTAATTTTTATTTCATCGAGGTTACTCCGCTGATAGGCTGCGAAATCTAGCGAACACATCTTGAGGACAAATTTCGCGGAATGTTCTCGCCCGCGCGTGATTTTCACCATGAGTCAACTAAGAGTTTCGCTTTGAATCAGGGCTCTCTATTATTTACCTATTCGCAACATGTGTCCCTTTGCCTATAACATACTGAAAGCCTGATTATTTTCACAGCTGCGCACCGGTTGTTTAGCCCAGCACATGACACATGACGTTTCATTTTCCATGGGGCCATTTTCAGTCTAGGCACCGTTGAAAAACATGCGTTATTATCAGACTCGCAGAGTCGAGTGTTTCTCGACTCTCACGAGCAGTAGTGAGCCTTAACGAGGTACAATAACATCGCACAGCATACGGACGCCTTTGCGTTTCGTCTCCATCGAAAGGCTGCTGCCATGGTCGGGTTCGAACTCGGGAACTAACCCATCAACCACCCCGGCGGGTTAAAGGGGTCATGTTATGGTCATCCAATATATTCCATTTTTGTAGTCTGGCGGTTGATACTGGAACTTATTATTTTATTTCGAAATGTGAGAGCCCTAGATGCATTCTTTATTTCAAATGAAGTGACTGGAGTTGAAGCAATGAAACGCCTCCCATTGACAGCGACCGCCATGTTGAGACGATTGGTGACGTCACAGACTGACTCCGTGTCGTCTGCTGCTGTGCCGGCGCCCATAAGCTGCCGATACACTACTGTGTCCGCGCGTGATCTAAGACCAGCGCAACTCCCAATGAGTGTACTCAGCATGTTTCTGAAAACAGAACACTGACTGTAATGAAGCGCGATTTGAATCTTGCTCACACATCCACCTCCAGCGAGACCGCGCCGCCATCGTCCGTGGCAGCACTGACGCCATGACACTTCCCCCACCGCCGCCAACACCGCTTCGCTGGCCGTACCCGTCGGGCCCAAGCCGTCCGCGCCAGCGATACGGCAGAACCTTTGCGCCTGTGTCAGAAAAGCGTGCTAAAACTTGTTTTTCTCGAAATAATTTTAGGCCCCGGAACATATAATTTAAAATAAATGCTTTTTTAAGAAACGTTGAGCCATATGCGATGATAGTTTTTGCATAAATCCTTCCACCGCTGCGGTGCCGGGCCGTGTTTTGCACGCTAGCTCCGCTGCTAAACCGTCGTCGAAAATAATAATTTCCTTCTCTACAAAACAATGGGGTTAAGAGAAGTGATCTTTCTTATCATGTAATTACACCTTAATACGCAGTATGAGCTAGCAACCATAGGGTATTCTGCTATGTACTTGGGGACAACCGCTCGTGCACCATATAGGAGCATTTCAAAAGGCATTGCAGAAGACTGCACTCCCTGCAATGCTGCGAAGGTGTTACAGGAGCTGGAATTTGAAGCAGATAGCGCATGGCACTTATCTTTAAGACAGGCGAAAAAAGATCGGAGGGGAGCGCTCCGGCGCCGGAAAGTTTGTAAGGTCGGGCTGTATAATGTCGTAACATGAGCTATGATTAATATGTTCACTGACAGCAACGGACGGTTGAGATTAGTGAATCACTGATCACCCATGCAAGCTATAACTTTACATGCTGATGTGATGCGTGTTGGACAGTAATATAAGTGCGCAACAAAGACGAGACAAAGAGAAGTGGACAACGACGGCGCAGATCCGTCCATCATAGTTTACCAACTCGCCCAATCAGCCGTTCTTCTACAGTGCTACGTATACTGTATTGTATACTGATTGCTATTCATTACTGCGCGTTTAATTTGTCCTGGTACTTCCGTTAATTGTGGCGGTACTTTCTTTAGGGTTAGCTGGTTGATGCTGTTCGTTGTAACGGCGCAACGATGCAATCACAGGAAACTTTCGCCCTTCCAATGAATTTCATTGAATGGCCACCAGATATTTCGTCCGTAACCTTCCATAATTCCAGCGTGAATTGGTACAGAAGCAAGTGGAAATGAGGAAGTCCCGCCGTGGAACGCCTGCAGCAGATGAGCGTTGAGGTACTGCGAAGGCTCCGAGCAGGCTGCAGGCAGCACCTTACCTTGGACGCGACAACCGCCAGTTAGGTTGAAACTATGTTTCTTAGAGAGAGTGTAGCGAACTTTTCATAATGAGACCGACGAACTGTACAGCAGTATGCCAGAAGCAAAGGTAGCATATTTATAGAGCATGAAAAATCATAATTTTGATAATTGCTGTCAGAACTGTGTGGGGCCGTGCACTCTAGTAAACTGTAGCGACTTCATCAGTGGCGGAGAATCGGCGTTACACATTCGCGTGGGAAGTGCGTTTTATTACTGAAACCTTGGAGAAAGTCGTGTTCGAGAAACTGTATACACGCACGGCAGAATTAAACATTAAATTATGGTCACATGCGATCAGTACTGTTTGTTATTCGTGGCATGGTATAAGAGCTATGGGAAAGAAACTTTGAATTAATTTCATATACCGCAGGTGCTGTTAGACCGGGAAAATTGCGAAGGAAATTAATAAATGTGTCAGTGCTTTCGGAACAGCCGTGGTGGGTAAGCCACACGAAACCATACATCGTTTTTCTCGTGGCTTCCTCGCCACGACTGTAGACTGCATTTATTTGCATAACAGTGCCTTCTGTATAACGTTACAAGTCGTTTATGTGTGTTCCAGGTCGCTGTTACGGACTGTCCAGAGCAGCAGGAAGTGAACAATTTCACGTGTCTGCAGGAGCGGCAGCCTCCCCATTTCTTGACGCCTGCACGACAAAGTAGGAAAAGGTGATTATTCGTTCAACTTTTGCAGCATGTCTGCCGTGAAATGAGCGTTTTGTTTACCTAAAGCTATTCCTAGATTACGAAGTAGTATAGAAACCGATGTAGGTCTGACTCGGGTAGGGCCATTCACTCACAGTGCAGGAACACTGCTTTCGTTATACCATGGATTTAACAATTCAATGATCTACACCGTATGACGATACTGTCAAGCGAACTATCTGCGTTAAATTGATACAGACGTCCAGTCCCTGTTCCCAAGGAAGCGGGATCGACTGCCGGCCTCGGCGGCCGCTTTTCAATAGCGGCGAAAAGCAAGGCGCCCGTGTGCTATGCGATGACAGTGCATGTTAAAGAACCCCAGGTGGTCGAAATTTCCAGAGTCCTCCACTATGGCGTCTCTCATAGCTGGAGTCGCTTTGGGACGTTAAAGCTCATAAACCAAACCAAACAGACGTCCAGTCCTTCGTCGGAGGGGTATAGCCGGTGAGAGAACACGAAGGCGGCGGCATCAGCTGCCTCATTTCCCTTAAGTCCCATGTTTGCAGGAGCCCAAACAATATTCCGGCGAGCAGGGTCCCCGGTATATACGCAGTATTGTAGAAGGCGGTAGGCTAGATACGGCACCCAACCTTGCTCGACGTTCCGACAGGCTCCTCGCGAATCGGAAATTACCGTTTTGGAAGTGGGATGAGATGCAACCAACGCAATGTTATGTCCCGCGTGTGTTATGTCCCGGCTCGAAAAAATCCAGAATTCACTCCTGCCTACTCTTTCAAAGATATCGTTCTTCGCTACAAATATGGCCATAGTCT
Source organism: Amblyomma maculatum (assembly GCF_055883805.1). Classification (NCBI taxonomy): domain Eukaryota; kingdom Metazoa; phylum Arthropoda; class Arachnida; order Ixodida; family Ixodidae; genus Amblyomma; species Amblyomma maculatum. The sequence goes on along the minus strand of NC_139351.1, from coordinate 119,810,206 downwards.
TTATCCCATGTAAAGGCCTCTCAAAGGATTCTGCTCCGTCTTTATGCTAATAGTTTGCTGTGCCCGGGAGCTCTAAATCACTTTGAACCTTCTTTCTTGGGCAGCTGTCCACACTGTGCGGAGAAGTCTTGCGGAGACGACAAGCCGTTTAGCTTGCTCCTTTCTCCTGCCTTGATGGCGAGAGGCAGCGTGGAATAGCTGATCCTACTGAAAATGAAGGCCTGAACTATCATCAGTGGATTCTTTCTTTTAACCATAGGTCCTTCGTAATCACACGTCTGATGAGTTTCACGGTCTGCGTTGTTTGACATTCTAGTTTCTTCAGGGTCTCTCAGTTATAGTCGTGGTCTTGGCGAAGTATGCTGATGCCGGCGATGCCTGAAGAGCGGAGAGAACAGGGAACTTGAGAGAGGCACAGGACAGGTCGCTAACTTGCAACCAAATTTTATTGAAAGCGCAGAAGTATATACACAGAAGAAAGCGCTCCAAAAATGAAAAAGAAAATGAGATGAGATTCATCGCACACTCATGCCACGACCATCGAGGAACGCGGTTTCCTTTTCTAACAGAAAGGGTAAAGGAAAGGAGCACTGTATTTGCCACGGTAATGAGGAAGGGGGATGCTAGCACCGAGCTCTGCAGTGTATACTCCTGCTTCCCAGTCTTATCACACGTGATTTTAAATTTTGAAAATTTATGCAAGTAGTTCTGGCCGACAGAAAGATTTTGATTTACGTGTATGTATTCTTCCCTACCCCGAGCTCACTGAGCTCACCGAGGATCGCGTCGTGTTGGACGTTATGAAACGCCTTCGTCAGATCTGGTCCTATGATTACCTTCGCGTTTTTAGTGTGCGAGCCCACTGTGTCGTGTTTGAGCCTGAACACAGATTCCTACGTGTGCAAGTGCGATCAAAACCCGGTCATCTCGCGTGACCACAGGTTGTTCTGCTCCATGAAGTCCGCCAACCTCGTCTGGACGACCTGCTCCATCAATTTTCCTACACATGGCGGTAGTGTAATTGGCCTGAGATTCTCTCTCTGCGGTGGCTTGTCCGGCTTTGAGATGAGTATGATATTTGCCGTCTTCCACTGTTCTGGAAGCTGCCCTCCCTCCCAAACCTCTTGAATGTACTCTGTTAGGTATCTAATGGAGTTATCGTCTAGATTTCAAAGTATCTTATTCATAACCCCTGAAAGCCTGGCGCTGATTTAGTTTTGAGCCTGACCATCTCTGCCCTCACCTCCGCCTCCGTGATGTTAGCGTCTGGGGCCTCGTTGGGTGCCCCCACGCACTCCGGGAGGGGGGAGCGTTGGGTGTCCTACGTCTTCTTATCCATAAATTGGTCTGAATTTGGCCAGTCTAACCGGTTGCGATTTCGATTTTGTTCGGTCCAGCCAATACCGGAACATGTTCCACGTCCTGGAGAGAATCGTACCTTCCTCCATTTCGTCGCACTTACTGCCCCAATTCTGTTCGTATAGTTCGAATGCTTATTCCCCATACTCTTTATTGTGTGTCGCAATCCTCTTCCTAAAATGGTGGTTTCATTTTTGCTTCTTTATTCTCCTTACCATACTTCGCTTGGCCTCCCAAATGTGGAGCAGACGACTGTCCGCTATCTCGGGAGCATTCTCCTCTTATAACGTCTGCGTCGTCTCCCCCACCTGTCTCTTTAGCGCACCAGACACTCCCAGTTGTTTTAGATTGGCCGCAGCTCTCAAGCTCCTCTCAGTGTTCCAAAACGATCCCATTCTGTCAGAGACGTGCTTTGAGCGTTTTGACGACCTTTCAGTGCCGAGACAGTAACGATCGCTACCAAACATATGCTTCGAAATGGGCCATTCGAGGCCTCTCGTTTTTACTATAGCTTTGAGCTGAATAGTACATTGGTATCCTACTTCGCAGGATGCTACGTGATGAAAATGCAAACGTGCCAGACTCGATGTGCGAGTTTCTGTATCGTGCTATGATTCGGCAGCTGGCGCCCGCGGCGAACGAGATGATTTGTAAACATTTGACGTTACAGCTGCCAAGATGATGCCTTTTTAAGCTACCGTAAATAATTTGTGCTGGTTATATATGCAGGCGAGAGCGACTTTGGGTGACCGAAGGCGCAGAAGTGTTCTGCGGGCTGCTTTGTACGACCGAGCACACCAAGGACTTCTACAGGGTGAGCACGTCCATCTCTCATGCCCAGCCAACAGTACCGGAGCCTCAACTGTCCAGTGTGTAGCAGCATAAATACGGAACATAACACTAGCAGAAGGTGCTTGCCCCACACTGTCACAGTTGTGTTGTGGCCACGGTGTTCAGGAAGTGTGACAGGGCATCCACATTTGGTATATATAACGGACAAACCATTTCCACTACTTTGAGCTACAGGCTGAATTCTGCGATGGCTAAACTGTGTTTTTGGGAAAGATTAACGTTTAGGGATACATATTTTTGAAATTCGCAACGCTACGACGCGAGGATTTAGTTAGAAAAGGAACGCTTGAAGAGAGAAACGAGCATAAATTTTCGACCATTTTCGTGGCATGTGGCTGAGCGATAAGTTCTTCAAACCAAGATGAAGTTCGCAGTGAAGGTAAACTAAAGCAACGCGGATGTAACGGTAATTGTACGAATACTAAACGGCAGGCTTCATAAGGGGCTTCCATCGGCATGTGGCTTGAAGACACAGAAACGGTTTTGAATGTCGCTATCCTACAGTTACGGTATGTACGTACACTATATAAGGTATCTGGAACTTCGAGTTTGTCCGCTACAATACCGCAGTGCAAGTTCTTGTTTCAACCTTCGAATTTAAATTAATAAATTAACAGCTACCGTTGCACCCTGCTTTCGTGTTCCCTTTCCTTCCGCGTGTAGTTTTCGTGCTTGTTGCATTTTCCGTAGAAATCGACCGCCTCCTCAGAGGTGGAAAGTCTCTTCTCCGAAAGAAATGTACAGTGTCTTGCATATTTGGGGGCTGTGATTTTAGAAATTCCTATGCAAAATCTACCACCCCATTCGAGCTGAAATAACGTTCACAAAGTAGAAAAATATTGTCTACGTTATCTGATAAGTGATTCAACATCGTTACTTGCTTAGCTTTTCCGAAATCGAGAAAAAACTGCTCTCGGCGGCGTGCACAATTTTCGCAGAAGAGAGTCGAAAAGGTATTTTGACATGGTGCTTTTTAGGTATAAGTATTTAAATACTTTAGCTGCCCATCTGTTACTCTCCAATTTCTTCAGGCGTTCCTCACATAATATCTTACTCTGAGCTTTCTGTACTTCGAAAGATTCCCAGCCCGTATCTCCCTGTACTGCCTCATTTGTGGCTTTGCCGTGGGCACCTAGTGCTAATCGTTCGACGGCTCTCTGATTTATTTCTAATGTCGACTGTACCTCTGATTTTAGGCACAAAACCGCACATCCGAAAATAAGCCCGGGCACCATAATTCCTTTCCAAATACCCCTCAAAACCTCATACCTGTTGTATCCCCACAATGCCCTATGCTTCATTATCCCGGCATTCCTTCGCCCTTTAGCCTTAAGTGATTGCTCATGCTTTCCAATGTATGCGAATCCTTCGTTTACCCATAACCCTCAGATATTTATATTCTGCTACTCTGGGTATTTCATGGCCTTGTATTTTAAGACCCTAATCAGTTGAGCCATTGAAAATCATCAGATCCGACTTAACTGCGCTAAAACTGAAGCCTATAGCATCTCCTTCGAATCCGCAATACTGAACCAGAGATACGTGTCTGTTACGTATAAGGTATTTACTAAGGTAATCGCTAATAGAATCAGGACAACCTTAGACTGCAATCAAGCAAAGGATCAAGCAGGGTTTCGGAAACGGTACTCTACTATCGATCATATTCATACCATCAATCAGGTGATAGAAAAATGCTCGGAATATAACCAGCCCTTATATATAGCATTCATTGATTACGAAAAAGCATTTGACTCAGTTGAAACCTCGGCGGTGATGCAGGCATTGCGAAATCAGGGGGTAGACGAGCCGTACGTGAAAGTGCTGGAAGATATATATTGTGGCTGCACACCAACCATAGTTCTGCATGAAGAAAGTAACAAAATTCCCATAAAGAAAGGTGTTAGGCAAGGAGACACAATCTCCCCAGTACTATTCACAGCTTGCTTAGAGGAAGTATTCAGAGACTTGGAATGGGAGCAGTTAGGGATAAGGGTAGATGGAGAATACCTCAGTAATCTGCGATTTGCTGATGACATTGCCTTGCTAAGCAACTCGGGGGATGAACTGCAAATAATGATTGATGACCTAGACAGGAAAAGTAGAAAGGTAGGCTTGAAAATCAATATGCAGAAGACTAAGGTAATGTTCAACAGCCTCGGGAAAGAATAGCAGTTTACATTAGGTAGCGAAGTACTGGAAGTAGTATGCGAATATGTCTACTTAAGACAGGTAGTAACCGCAGATCCGGACCATGAAAAGGAAATAACAAGAAGAATAAGATTGGGATGGAGCGCATTTGGCAAGCACTCGCAGATTATGACTAGCAACTTACCGGTATCGCTCAAAAGGAAAGTATACAACAGTTGCATCTTGCCTGTACTCACCTATGGGGCTGAAACGGGGAGGCTAACCAAGAGAGTTCTACCTAAGTTGAGGGCAACCCAGAGGGCTATGGAACGAAAAATGGTAGGGGTAACATTAAGAGATAGGAAGCGTGCAGAATGGGTCAGAGAAATAACTCAAGTTACCGACATTCTGGCGGAAATTAAGAAGAAGAAATGGGCATGGGCAGGACATGTGGTGCGAAGAGAGGATAACCGATGGTCGCTGAGGGTAACAAACTGGATTACAAGGGAAGGAAAGCGTAGCAGGGGGTGGCAGAAAGTTAGGGGGGCGGATGAGGTTAAGCAGTTCGCAGGGGTCAAGTGGATGCAGCTAGCACAGAACCGGGTTAATTGGAGAAATATGGGAGAGGCCTTCGCCCTGCAGTGGGTATAGTCAGGCTGATGATGATGAGAAAAAGGACGTCTGATGATAGAGTGCGGTCTAAAAGGCATTGCAGGTCAGCATAAAATCTCTCAACGTCAGCTTCTTCAGCAGTAGTGGCTGGTGCATAGACTTCGATAACTGTTATGTTGAAAGGGTGACCTTGGATCCAAAGTGAAATCATTCGGTCGTTTTCGTGGTTGTACCCTAGCACTGCTTTGCCCATTCTTCTGTTTGCTATGAGAGCAACCCCATTCCTTCTCCTGGATTCGTGCCCACAATAAAGGACATAATGGTCGCCGGAATTAAATTCTCCCATTCCGGTCCACGTGAGCTCGCTGATACCCAAGATATCAATATTCAATCTGTCCATTTCTCGCTTGACGACGTCCAGTTTACCTTGCGTCATAGATCTTACATTCCATGTTGCTATGTCATATATCTCCTTGCAACATCGAACTTTCCGGTAGCTTCCCGACACATCCATAACTGAGCGTCCTTTTGGCTTTAGCCCAGCCGCTTCATTCGCGCTGAAGCTACTAGGAATCGCCTTTTGTTCATCCCCAGTAACACGTGGGACGCCGTCCAACCTGGGGGGCTCATCTTCCGGCGCCTTCCATTCATCTTCCACCAGGAGTCGAACCTCCATCCCTTGCACCCCAGCCGAGCGCTTTAACCAACTATGCCACGCCCGGGACTTCTTTAATTGCATCGAAGTACTTGAAGCCTGATCTAACCAGGTCGCTGGGATCGTGAAACACACATTCACAGTTCTCCTGGTCTACATTGAGGATGATAGCGATGAAAACGACTCTTCAATTAGTGATAATGACAATTATGACATTAGTAATCATAATGACGGTGAATTTAGTTGATAATGAAAGGAAACGTAATGCCCCGTGTGGACTAGCAACGCTTAAGCTTTCGCAATTCCGCAGTGTAGATCCCACAGTGCTCTCTGACTTTTTTTGTTTACCTTGACGTACTGTATTTATTTACAAATAAATAGAACTGAACCTTAATTTTCTAAATAGAATTTTCATTAAACACGATCCACACTCCCTCAGATATACTCGATACGCCACTCCTCGCGTCAGAAGTAAGTACAGCATGCAGATGACCTCGCATGCTGTTTCGGTTTTAGTTGATGAACTCCCATTCTTATACGCATTATCTCCGGGTTTGAAAACATTTCGCTCATTTTAGAAATGGTATTAGACTATATCTTCTGTCAGCTATTTGTATATAACACTTTTTTGTTAGTACCACTTGCTAGATACGTTGTTTCATGTGGTACATTGTGTTTTATGCTGCAATTGATGCACTGGTCTGATCTCTGGATGGATGGATGGATGGATGGATGGATGGATGGATGGATGGATGGATGGATGGATGGATGGATGGATGGATGGATGGATGGATGGATGGATGGATGGATGGATGGATGGATGGATGGATGGATGGATGGATGGATGGATGGATGGATGGATGGATGGATGGATGGATGGATGGATGGATGGATGGATGGATGGATGGATGGATGGATGGATGGATGGATGGACGGACGGACGGACGGACGGACGGACGGACGGACGGACGGACGGACGGACGGACGGATGGATGGATGGATGGATGGATGGATGGATGGATGGATGGATGGATGGATGGAATATAGGAGCATCCTCTTTGAAACGGGGTAGTAGCAGTTGCTATCATGCTCATGTTTTCCCCTATATCTTAATATTGTTTTAGATTAGTTAACTATACCATGATTCTATTTATTGAATTTTTGTTTCTACATTATTAACATTGTCACTTTTCTGCTTTGAAGCTACCAATCTTCCAATCGTTTTTTGCTAGCTTCCACCTAGTGTTCATTCACCAGGACACTGGTATCTCTTAACCCCAGAGCTTCAGGAAAAGTAACTGCGTCTGCATCGACTTCTGGATGGATACAATTACAATCGAGTATAATATGGTCAATTGTTTTATTGGAGTTACCACATACTGCACACGCGTCAACTTCATTGTTAAGTTTCTTTTTTGTAGTTGCGTGTTCTAAGGCACTCTGATCTAGCTTCAAAAAGTTGGGCACTGCCTACTGACTTATCATAGAAAGCTTCCTTCCTGATCTGCCTTTTCTACTTTCGGTATAGTTCCACACTCTGCTTTTTTTCCATCAAATTTATCCAATTTTTACCTTCTGTGTTTTTCACCTGTTGCTTAACGCTCTTTATTTCTTCGTTCTTGTGACCAGCATACTTACTGGTTGGTTTGCTAGTTCTTTTCCTCCACTGTGAGTCAACGCTTTTTAGGTGTAGGTATTTAAATAATTTAGCTGCCCATTTGTTACTGTCCGATTGCCTCAGGCATTCCTCATATAATATTTTACTCTCACCTTCCCGTACTTCGAAAGATGCCCAGTCCATATCTCCCTGCACCGCCTCATTTGTGGTTTTGCCGTGGGCACCCAGTGCTAATCATCCAACGGCTCTCTGAGTTATTTCTAATGTTGACTGTACCTCTGATTTTAGGCACAAAACCGCATTTCCGAAAGTACGCCCGGGCACCATAATTCCTTTCTAAATACCCCTCAAAACCTCATACCTGTTGTATCCCCACAATGCCCTATGCTTCATTATCCCGGAATTTCTTCGCCCTTTGGCTTAAATTGATTGCTCATGCTTTCCAATGTATGCCAATCCTTCGTTTACCCATACCCCCAGATATTTATATTCTCCCACTCTGGGTACTTCATGGCCTTGTATTTTAAGACCCTCATCAGTTGAGCCGTTGAAAATCATAAGACCCGACTTAACTGCGCTAAAACTGAAGCCTAGAGCGTCCCCTTCGTCTCCGCAATACTTAACTAGAGTTTGCGATTCTTCCAGACTCTCAACTAGCAGCACAATATCGTCTGCATACATCAAACCGGGGAGGCGCTGCTCTACCGCCTTTCCACCTAATCTATTTGACAGGTTAAAACCTAGGTTACTGTCCTGTATCCTCCGTTCCAGGTTTATCATATAAAGCATGAACAACAGCGGTGATAGAGGACAGCCTTGTCTTAATCCCTTGCATACTTTGACATCTTCCGTACTTCTTATCCCTTCCCATGTAGTTTCTACTTTGTTATCCCGAAGTATTTCCTGTAAGAACGCTATTATCTCATAACCGATACCTTCCCATCTCCCCTTCGCCCTGGACACCAAGAGTGCCGCCGCGAATTAAGGCCGGCATAACCCGTGTCCGGTATCCCCCCCCCCCCCTTCGAGAATAACCCAAAGATCCCTACCTACCTACCTACCTACCTACCTACCTACCTACCTACCTACCTACCTACCTACCTACCTACCTACCTACCTACCTACCTACCTACCTACCTACCTACCTACCTACCTACCTACCTACCTACCTACCTACCTACCTACCTACCTACCTACCTACCTACCTACCTACCTACCTACCTACCTACCTACCTACCTACCTACCTACCTACCTACCTACCTACCTACCTACCTACCTACCTACCTACCTACCTACCTACCTACCTACCTACCTACCTACCTACCTACCTACCTACCTACCTACCTACCTACCTACCTACCTACCTACCTACCTACCTGCCTACCTGCCTGCCTGCCTGCCTGCCTGCCTGCCTGCCTGCCTGCCTGCCTGCCTGCCTGCCTGCCTGCCTTGCCTTGCCTTGCCTTGCCTTGCCTTGCCTTGCCTTGCCTTGCCTTGCCTTGCCTTGCCCTGCCCCGCCCCGCCCCGCCCCGCCCCGCCCCGCCCCGCCCCGCCCCGCCCCGCCCCGCCTTGCCCTGCCTTGCCTTGCCTTATGTTCCACAGGAGTTCCCTGTGGAACTACCTACCTACCTACCTTTTATTATGTTCCACAGGAGTTCCCTGTTTACGTTGTCATACGCCCCGTTTATGTCTAGGAAGGCCAAATACAAAGGTCTATTTTCCACTCTAGATATTTCGATGCATTGGGTAAGCACGAACAGGCTATCAGCTAAGCGCCTACCATTTCTAAAGCCGTTCTGAAGTTCTCCGAGTATCTTGTTACATTCTACCCATGCTTGCACCTTTAATTTCACCGCCTGCGTGGCCAACCTCTTTATTTCCCAGCACATCTAGTTCCCCCTCACCATGTTGGATGCTTCAACAGCCCCTCGAGTCAGTTGGTTGTGGTAAATGTAGATTACCACAGTTTCCGCGAACGCCAATCGGCAAGGAGGCTACTGCCACACGTTCTGGAAAGCTCGGCCAAATGCCCATCTACGGCAACACTGCTGGCAATCTTTGCGTGCCCGCGCAGAGGAAGCGCGTTGAGTGGGTTAAAGTACAAACGCAAGTTGAGGATGTTATAATGAAAGTAATCAGAAAAGGCCATGTGTATGACATATAATGTGAATACGAGATGTTCACTAATGGTGGATCTCTAAGGATTGAAAGGGTAGGAGAGGGCGCAGAAGGTGATGTGGATGAATGAGATCAGGAAGAGTGCCGGGATCATGTGGACGAAGCTGCTGGCACAGGAATGCTGGGATATGGCAGTGGCCTGATGGGGGTCATCGGATTAGCTGCAGATAAGACAGACATGCAGGATACAAACCTCGCGTTCAATGCAAAGCAATAATTAAAGCGAGGAAGGTCGCACACGAAAAGGAGAAAAAAACAACCACACATTTCACATTTAGCGCCTTTTTATGCCGGTTATCAACTGTGTGATTTCGTTCTAATGTCCTGCTGAACACTTATCAGGCGCCTCGGAAAATAAGCTCTAAGCAGAAATACTGCGTCTATGTTCTTACTTGGCTGCTAGTCTCTAAAATGACCACATATAAATAACCCTTAATTAAACCATTGTACAATGTTACCGCCGAGTTGGTTTCTGGTTGCAGGCTTCGAGAGCAGAGTGGTAAGGTAAGGAGCAGGTTAAATTGCGAGTCAAAACAGAAATTCAGAGGCTGTTTTTTTTTTCTTGCTTTACTTCAAGTAGTCGACACTACAAGAAATTTCTAAACGTCCTCGTGACGTGATGGTGAACTTTCGGCAGCAGGCAAGTACTATCAAATCCTAGAAGTCATTTCGCCAGAAACTAGACACGGAGTACACGTTTGTGGCTGCCTGATAAGGAAAGTCGCAGACAGTCGAGCGAAGGTTCTAGGCCTAGATAGGACGAGAACCTAAAGATGTGATAACGGTCACTCTAACAAGAAACAAACAGAAATGTTGCTATAGCCTCAGAAAATGAAAATGACAAAGAAAAACATGAACCGGACCGTCTTCTCTTGCTGGCCAGGCATGCAAAATGGACGACGCTAGCTTAGGTCTAGAAGGCAGAACAAAAACGGTAGAGCCCAGCTTAACCCGTTTCAACTATGTTCGATGACTCCTCTGGGACCTCGGAATCGCTCTGAAGCTACGGATTTTCCTTCCTGCTTTGTGTGAAATTCGACAAAGTGTGTGTTTTGTTTTAGCTGTTCGCTGGACCGTGTGCTGTTACAGCGTGTTTCCTTCCTGACAGTGGACGGAGTAGCTTAAGTCGAAGAGTATTCCCGGTTCCTCTTTGAAGTCTGGCGTCGTCGGCATCGTCGACGTCGCCAAGTGAAGTCCACTTCGTGGATCAAAGTTGTCGCGAACTTTGTTGCACCTCTTCTGCAAACGCCGCAATGGTGAGTTTTGTTCAGATCTTAGTTTTGCCGCTTACGTTTCTGCATCATGCTCTAGCGTTAAATGTGATCCCCAATCTTTTCTAAGCGTGAAAAACAAATTGCTTTCCCCGATTCAGATCGCCATAATAATAAGTCGTTACGTTTTAAGATTTCCTGCACAAATCTGGTTTAAAAATGTAGTGTATCCGCCTATAGAAGACAGTACACTAATGAGTGCTGACGAAAGCTGATCGAACCAGTGGTTCTGAAGACTTAATGTGCAGATTTTATCGTTGTGTCAAGTCATGCGGATAAGAATGTAGGTGATGTTAACGAGTCGAAATTCGCGTTTGACACGCCTGCTACTATATTTAAGTTTAGACAAACCGTTCCGGTAGTTATTTTTCTGTTATTTCTACCTTAAATATCAAGCATTAGCTGAGCACATGTGCACTAGGTGTATTTACAGGGTGGTTCCCCTAAGGAAGAGCACGAGGTAGCGTGGCCGCGCTCCGGGAGGCGGAAGTACATCCGGCGCTGTCAGCATTGAAGCAAACTGCCGCAAGCGCACCGGGGCATAGAGGCTGTGCTTCGGGTCATTTGCTATAGGGAACCTGCGCTGCATAAGTGGGGCACCAATTGTACCACAGCGTGACTCAAAAACGCTGCTGTTAGCCGCTTGGTTCGCGATAAACGACCGAGCACACTCGGCAGCATTATACATACGTGTGTGACACATAGCGTTCTTGCCCAGGCGATCCCGATGTAGCCCACTTACCTGACACATGCCATGCAAAGCTTCGACAGAGCGTGCAATCTGATTCCTGTAAGCTCCTGCAGGTGGCGTGAAAACTCCCTAAAAAGCCGCCTCAGAAGTGTTTGCTCTTCTCGCTAGGATATGTGTTACGGCGCGGCATCGACACAGCAAACATCATTGCAGGTTGCCTATCCACAGTACAGTGCTTTCTATGCTGTGAAGGACATCTAGGTTTCTTCCCGATTGCAGCGCTCGCGAACGCCGAGACAGCACCTGCAGCGCATTGTCGCTGGTTGCTCGTACTGTCTAGTACGATTTTAACATTATCGCGCAAGCGGGGACCGAGACCACAAGACACGCTATAGCCCAGAATCCTCTGCCGTGGCGAGGGAGGTATCCAGTCAGCTTCCCTTGCTCTCTTTGCTGTTCCTTAGGCAGCCGACGCACTCCTCTGTATGAGTTGCTTTTTAATTTGTTTTATTTGCTTTCGCGAGCAGGGAGTGACCACATTTCGCATGCTTTATTTCCACCAATTTTCGTTATGGTCCACGAAGATAATAGGCAACCAAATGTGCACCTTATCACGATGAATAGAAAGCTTAAACTGGAAACAAATGCGGCAAAAGAATGGTTGGTGACTTCGTCGCGGGGGTGATGTTGTAGCATATATGCACCAACGGAAGTGGGAAAGAAGAATGCGAAATCATCATTTTCCGTGTTCTGAAACCGGTCGCTAGGTGCCTAGAACGCTATGCTGGTCGACACTCGTGCGATAACCTTCAAAACGCGCTAGAATGTACAGCTCAGGAGCCCCTCTTCCCAGGCAACAACCTCGGTGAAATTCGTTTTTTGCTGCAAGCTTCTCACTTCAGTGCCGGTTTCATTTATGGGGTTTAACTCACAAAGCGACTGCGACTGCGGGGACTCCATAGTCAAGGGCCAATGATTACGGTCGACCACCTGGACCACTGCAGTAGGTAATGGCAACCAACTACAGTATTTTCTGTCAAGAAAACCCTATGGCCAGTCACAATAGCATTAATGATAGGGCGCCGGAAGATGAGCCCCCAGGTTGGAAGGCGTCCCACATGTTACTGGGGATGAACAAAGGGCGATTCCTAGTACCTCTAGGACGAATAAAGCGGCTGGGCTAAAGCCAAAAGGACGCTCAGCTGTGGACGTGTCGGGAAGCGACCGGAAAGTCCGAGGTTGTAAGGAGATATATCGCATAGCAACATGTAATGTAAGATCTATGACGCAAGGTAAACCGGATGTCGTCAAGCGAGAAATGGAGAGATTGAACATTGATATCTTGAGTATTAGCGCGCTCAAGTTCACCGGAATGGGCGAATTCATTTCCGGTGACCATTATGTTTTTTATTGTGGGCACGAATCCAGGAGAAGGAATGGGGTCGCTCTCATAGTAAACAGAAGAATGGGAAAAGCAGTGCTAGGGTACAACCCCCAAGAAAGACCGAATGATTTGACTTCGGATCCAAGGTCACCCTTTCAACATAACAGTTATCCAAGTCTATGCACTAACAACTACTGCTGAAGAAGCTGAGGTTGAGAGATTTTATGCTGATCTGCAATGCCTTTTAGACCGCACTCCATCATCAGACGTCCTTTTTCTCGTAGGAGACTGGAATATTAAGGTGGGCAGTGAAGAAATATCTGGAATTACAGGCAAGTTCGGTCTTCGCGAGTCAAATGAAGCTGGGCACAGCCTAGTAGAGTTTTGTCAAGAAAACAACCTGGCCATAGCGAATACTCATTTTCTACCGCACAAGAGGCGCTTGTACACAAGAGGCGCTTGTACACTGTGCCGGAATCAGATTAATTATATCCTTTGCCGGCAGAGATGTAGAAGCCCTATAGAAGCAGTAAAAATATTGCCTGGGGTCGATTGTGGCACCGATCATCAGCTTCATGTTGCCACATTTTAGCTTCGATTGAGGAAAATGCAGAACAGTAGAAGACCTTCCAGGTGTGATCTGGATCAAATTCCATCAGAATATGCTGTGGAAGTGAGAAATCGATTTCAAGAATCAGACCTAGAACAGCGAGAGCTTGAAGAGTTGGGGGCTGATGTTCCTTATATAATACAAGAACTGTCTACTAAGGTAGTTCCAAAGCAAAAAAATACAACAAAGCAAACTGGTTGTCTGAAGAGGCTTTGCAAATAGCTGAGAAAAGGAGGATGGCAAAAGTTAAGGGTGAGAGAAAAAGATACAAGGTTCTCAATGCGGATTTTCAGCGAATAACAAGGAGAGATAAGAATGCCTTCCTGAACACAGTGTCAAGCAGTTGAGGACAACAGTCAATTGAGGAACACAAGAGCTCTCTGTATAAGGCAGTCAAAGATATCAAAGGAAGCTTCTGTGCTAAGCTCGGTGTGATAAAGGACAAACGAGGCAGGGATCTCACTGAAGCGTAGGAAATAAAGGAGAGATGGCAAGGATACACAGAAGAACTGTACAAGAAGGACCCGTATGTGCAAACCCAACTTAAGACGGTTGTGATCCCTGATCTCGAGCCGTGCATCCTGAAGAGTGAAGTTGAATCGGCCTTAGCCAGCCTTGCTAAGAACGAAGCTAGCGGAATTGATGGCATTCCAGCTGAGTTGCTTCAAAACCTTAACGATGACGCTGTTAACGTTCGGTTTAACTTATGTCAGCAAATTTGGACAACCCTGCAGTGGCCACAAGATTGGAGGAGGTCCATTTACATGATGGACAGTAATGTATATTGCGCAAAAAGACGAGACAAAGAGGAGAAGTGGACAACGACGGCATGCCGTCGTTGTCCACTTCTCCTCTTTGTCTCGTCTTTTTGCGCAATATACATTACTGTCCATCATGGTTCACCAACTCGCCCAATCAGCCGTTCTTCTACAGTCCATTTACATCCCCATTCCAAAGAAAGGCAGTGACAAAGATTGTTACAACTACCGCACGAACGTGCTTATTTCGCATGCTAGCAAGGTGATGTTGAAAATCCTCCAAAGTAGGTTGCGGCAGTATGTGGATCGGGAGCTTCCGGACGTGCAAGCTGGGTTTCGCAAGGGAAGATGAACTAGGGACCAGATTGCCAACCTTCGCTGGATCATGGAAAAAGCAAGAGAGTTCCAGGAGCCCATCTACTTCTGATTTATTGATTATGCGAAAGCGTTTGACTGCGTAGATCACAACAGAGTGTGACAAGCTCTCCAAGCGATGGGAGTTCCAATTCACCTCATCTGTCGCCTCAGGAATCTGTATGAAGGACAAGAGGCCACAGTCAGAATTCAGAATGATCTTACAGATCGGTTCCCGATTGATAAAGGAGTCAGACAAAGCTGCATATTCTTGCCCTGCCTATTTAATCTATATGCTGAGTGCATCATGAGGAAGGCCGGTCTGGACGAGTCAACAGCTCGAGTGAAGATTGCTAGAAAACGTATCAGCAACCTTAATACTCGGATGATACCATTTTAATGGCAGAAAGTGAAGTGAAACTCCAGAGACTTCTGATGCGCGTACAAGAAGAGAGCGAGAAGTTTGGGCTTAAATTGAACATTAAAAAGACAAAGACAATGGCGTCTTGTCCTATCAGGTCCTGAAGCATCAAGGGACAAGAAGTGGAAGCCGTGACATGTTTTCTCTTCTTGGGCTCCAAGATTACCCCGGAAGGTGACTGCATTCATGATATTAGGAGACGCCTGCTTTTGGGAAAGAGAGCCATGGCTAGCATTGACCGCCTAGTTAAGAGCAGAGACATCAGACTGCCAACCAAGATACATAAAACTCGTGCTATGGTCTTTCCAGTTGTGATGTATGGATGCGAGAGCTGGACTGTGAAAAAGGCCGACCGCCGAAGAATTGACGCGTTTGAATTGTGGTGCTGACGGAGACTCTCGAGAGTTCCTTGGACTGCCAGACGATCAAATCAGTCGATATTGTCGACTATAAACCTTGACTGCTCATTGGAGGGTCGAATTCTAAAGTTAAAGCTCAGCTACTTTGGTCATCTGATGAGAAGAGAGGAGTCGCTGGAGAAAGCTTTGATTTTGGGAGAGGTTGAAGGTTACCGGAGAAGAGGCATGCAGCGATCGCCATGGTTAGATGGCATCCTCGAGGCGCTGCAGATGAAGTTATGTGATGTTAGGAAGAGAGTGACAGACCATAAAGCGTGGCGTGATATGGTCTATAAGGTCACGAAGAGTCGGACACAACTGAATGACTGAACTGAACCTGGCTTTTTTGAGTGTGCTGATATCCCTCAGCACACGGGCGCCTTGCATTTCGCCGCCATCTATAAATGAGGCCTCTGGTGAGGCTGATAAACTGCTACAAATGACTGCCTGGCTATATGGCTGGTCTGCCTCTGTGAACGTTTCTCTAATGAATGAATGATGAACCATCAAGCGTTGTTGGCTCAGACATTTTTATCGGCTTACATACCGTCATGCGATCAGTTATTTTACTTACATGTGTTACTTAATTTATTTTTTCTTTGCATGATCTCTATGCAATAAAAACGATGCAACGGTGAGGTGCTGAAGCGTTGTTTAGTTGCACCTAGCCATGTCTTGTGTCGCACAGTGCGACAGAAGGCGTATTGTAGGCTTAAGTCTGCAAGTTTATTCTGGAAGCAAAATATTCATATTGCTAAGTTGGTTACTCTCGACCGTGAATCGGATAACCGAAGTATACAGAGAAGAGCAATGAATTAAAGTTGCTCTATAAAAAGTCCGCCCAAAAGTCACCACTGAGAAGGACGACATGGCCATTGCTACGCAGCGGTCAAGACAACCGCAAATAAGGGAAAATGACAACTGCGTCGATCTTAAATATGTGTAAAAAAAAAACAGTAAAGCATCGTATGTAAGAGGGCCCACCACTGTATTTCTGCCACGAAATATTTATAAACGACGCCCTCACCCCAGCCGCAGCGGCCGGGATCGAACGCCATGAGGCCATGTGTTGTGGAATATCGGCGCACGTGAATTACGCCGCAGGTGGTCGACCGTAATCATCTGTTCTCAAATTTCCGTAATCATAGGTCCCCCGTAGCTTCTGTCGCCTTGAGACGCTAAACCATATAAATCAAGCCAAACCAACCCTGAGGTGAGAAGCTTGAATCAATATAGAACGAGTGAGGTTGTGGCATTGGGAAGAAAGGCCGCTGAGGTTTCGTACGTGCAACAAGCGAGGACGAGCTGCCCCTAGTATGCTTTTTCGCAGTGGCGCGTCCATAAGTGAGCGCTGCAGCCATGCAAAAACCTAGGTGGGCTTCACCGCAGAGCAACTACTGTGCCCTCCTGCTTTGTAGAAAATGACATGGAGCACCGCTTCCAGGCCCGTGTGAACCTGTGTCAGTTTGCTTCGATGCATGGCCATGTCAGACGCCCTGGCTCCCCGTGGAACGCGGCTACGCTGAGCCGTGTTCTTACTTAGACTGGATCACCCTGTACGACCGTCCGAGCGCTGATGTGTTGGCTATCGTCGGTGATAGAAGATGTAATGTATTTACCACAGCAAGATGTCGGACGTAGCACTAAGATGAATAGCGGTAAATTTTGTCGAAACTACGTTCCCGAGAGTTCGAGTTAAACGTGTTGGAGGCGAAACTATAGTTGTAAGTACGCCTGTGATCCGTGTTGCGATGCCCGGAGCAGCACGAGTTTTTCTTGAACTGCCGAGCTTCTGAAATTGCTCCACAGACTTACTTTTAGCCACATATGGCTACGTTGTAAACGCCAATTAATATACGTACTATTTCCCAAATGATTCCATTGCACGGGTGCAGTGTATTATAGATAACGCCTCGCGTAAAGTAGCTTGCATTCGAGGATGCGGCCCCCTACTGACTGCCTGTATCATTTTCGGCTTTCCGTGTCGTATCTGCAATCTCTGGCGAAGAGCCCCAGGGCCGCGCTGTCGTTACACTATTGCGTGTAGCAACTGCTCTAACTGCATCGACTTGATCCCCGCAAATTGAAAACTGAAGTGGATTTCAAGGGAAGGAAAGCGTAGCTAACGGCGGCAGAAAATCAGGTGGACGGATGAGGTAAGCCTACTCCGCCCACCTAATTTTCTGAAGCCCCCTGCCATGCTTTCCTTCCTTAAGAATCCAATTTGTTACCCTTAGCGACCATCCGTTATCCTCATTGCACACTGAATGTCCTGCCCACGCTCATTTCTTCTTGATTTCGACTGGAATGTCATTAACTTGAGTTATTTCCCTAGCCACCTCTGCACGCTTCCTATCCTTTGACATTACCCAACCATCTACCGTTCCATAGCTCTCTGCTTTGTCCTAATTCGAGTAGAAAACTTTTCGTTAGCCTCCAGGTTTAATCCCCACAGGTGAGTACAGGTGAGATGCAATTGTTACAACTTCTGTCTTTAGCGATACCGTTAAGCTTCCAGTCATGACCAGCGAGTACTTGCCGAATACGCTCTATCCCAGTCTTGTTGTTTTAGTTATTTTGCCTTCGTGGTCCGGGTCGGCGGTTAATATCTGCGCCCTAAGTAGTAGTATAAGTAATAAAACCCCGGCCCTCAGTCACCAGCGGCTGCGGAACAACTGACCACAGCGGCGGTCAGACCTGTGACGCAGCAGGTGGTGCTAAGAGTTCGTGGCTCCGCTGGATAGGCCGCCATTGGAAACTGACTCTGCCAACGTTTAACGCTTAAACCCTAGCTAGTGAAGCTAGTTTAGCAGTGCTGTTAGAGGAACTAGAGGGTATGAAATGGGATGTCATAGGGCTAAGTGAGGTTAGGAGGCCGAATGAGGCATATACTGCACTGAAGGATGGGATGCGTTATCGAGATTTACCGGAGAGGCGAATACTAGGAGTAGGTTTCCTTGTCAATAAGTATATAGCGGGTAATAAAGATGAATTGTATGATAATAATGACAGGGGGGCAGGCATCATAATTAGGCTCAATGAGCATTATAAACTGAAGGTTGTACTGGCCTCTGAAGCTACATGTAGTTATGATGACCAGGCATTTGAAAGCTTCTACGAAGATGTAGAATCGGCAATGCGAATAGTAAAGACGCAGTACACTTTACTAATCGGTGGCTTCAATGCTAAGGTAGGGAAAAAGCAGGCAGGAGACCAGGCAGTAGGTGACTATGGCATTGGTTTTAGTATTATCAGGGGGGAGTTACTAGTTGAGTTTGCAGAGCGGAATAAGTTAAGAAACATGAATACCTTCTTCAGCAAACGGAAGAACCGGAAATGGATACGGAAAAGTTCTAACGGGGAGACTAAAAATAAAATTGACGTCATACTGTGTTCAACCCCCGTCATTATGCAAGAGGTAGAGGTAATTCGGAAAGTGCGATGCAGTGACCACAGGATGGTGAGGTCCCGAATTAGCCTAAATCTGAAGAAGGAACGCAACGTATTAGTAAGAAAGAAACCCATTAATGAATTAGTGGTGACGGAGAGGGAGAAGAGTTCAGGATCTCGCTACAGAATAGATATTCAGCTCTAAGTGAGCATGGCAACAGTACCCTAGAAGCATTGAACAATAATTTCAGAGATATATTTACTGCGTGCGCTGCAGAAGTAGGCAGTAGGATAGTTAGGATACCGGCGCGCTGTCTAAGGAGACGAAAGATTTGATTAAGAAACGCCAGTGTATGAAAGCTTCCAATCGAACAGACCAGATAGAATTGGCCGAGATATCAAAGCTAATTAATAAGCGCCAGGTGGCCGATATAAGGATGTATAACATGGAAAAAATTGAGCATGCTGTAAAGAACGAGGGAAGCCTTAAAGCGATAAAGAAGAAATTGGGCATAGGCAGAAACCAGATGTGTGCGATAAGGGACAAGGAGGGCAATGTCATCACGAATATGGAGAAGATAGTCAAAGTAGCCGAGGAGTTCTATACAGATCTCTGCAGTAGCCAAAGTAGTCAGGACCGTAATGAGATTGGCTTCAGAGAAAAACAGTACTTTCCACCAGTGAAGAAGGACGAGGTCTAGAAAGCATTAGAAACTATGAAAAGGGGGAAAGCAGATGGGGAGGATCAGATAACTATAGATTTGTTGAAAGGCAGGGGGATATATAGTGCTAGAAAAACTGGCCACCCTGTATAAGCAGTGGCTGGTGTCATCGACGGCACCGGAACCATGGAAGAATGCAAACATTATCTTCTTTCGTAAGAAAGGAGACGCTAAGGACCTTAAAAATTGTTGACCGATCAGCTTACTGTCTGCTACGTATTAGGTATTTACTAAGGTAATCGCTAATAGAATCAGGGCAACCTTAAACTGCAACGAAGCAAAGGATCAAGCAGGTTTTCGGAAACGGTACTCTACTATCGATCATATCCATACCATCAACCAGGTGATAGCAAAATGGAATATGACCAGCCCTTATACATAGCATTCATTGAATACGACAAAGCATTTGATTCAGTAGAAACCTCGGCGGTGATGCAGGCATTGCGAAATCAGGGGGTAGACGAGCCGTACGTGAAAGTACTGGAAGACATATATAGTGGCTACACAGCAACCATAGTTTTGCATAAATAAAGTAACAAAATTTACATAAAGGAAAGTGTTAGGCAAGGAGACACGATCTGCCCAGTACTATTCACAGCTTGTTTAGAGGACGTATTCAGAGACTTGGAATTGGAGCAGTTAGGGATAAGGGTAGATGGAGAGTACCTCAGTAATCTTCGATTTGCTGATGACATTGCCTTGCTAAGTAAGTCGGGGAGGAACCGAAAATAATTATCGATGACCTAGGCAGGAAAAGTATAAAGGAAGGCTTAAAAATCAATATGCAGAAGACTAAGGTAATGTTCAACAGCCTCGGCAAGGAACAGCATTTTACGTTTGGTAACGAAGCACTGGAAGTTTTGGGCGAATATGTGCACTTAGGACAGGTAGTAACCGCAGATCGGGACCATGAAAAGGTAATAACAAGAAGAATAAGGTTGGGATGAAGCGCATTTGGCAAGCACTCGCAGATTATGACTAGCAGATTACTGTTATCGCTCAAGAGGAAAGTATACAACAGTTGCATCTTACCTGTACTCACCTATGGGGCTGAAACGTGGAAGCTATAGCCAAGAGGGTTCTACTTAAGTTGAGGACAACGCAGAGGGCTATGGAACGAAAAATGATAGGGGTAACATTAAGAGATAGGAAGCGTGCAGAGTGGGTCAGAGAAATAACTCAAGTTACCGACATTCTAGCGGACATTAAGAAGAAGAATTGAACATGGGCAGGACATGTAGTACGAAGAGAGGATAACATATGGTCGCTTAGGGTAACAAACTGAATTTCAAGGCAAGGATAGAGTAGCAGAGGGCGGCAGAAAGTTAGGTGGGCGGATGAGGTTAAGAAGTTCGCAGGAGTCAAGTGGATGCAGCTAGCACAGAACCGGGTTAATTGGTGAAATATGGCAGAGGCCTTCGCCCTTTTTGGGTCTAGTCAGGCTGATGATGATGATGATGAAGTAGTAGACATGTCCGCTTGCCGCTTCCAGTGCTTTCCTACCTATTGTAAACTGATGTTATTTTCCGAGGCTGCTGAACATTACTTTAGTCATCTGTATATTAATATTTATGCCTAACTTTGTGCTTTTCCTTGCAAATCATTTCCTGAGCTATTTAGCGAGATTAAGCGTAGGTTACTGAGATATTAACCGTCAACTGTTACCACTAACTGCTCCCATTAGAAGGCTCTTTATAATTCCTCTAAGCAATTCCTCTAAGCAAGCGGCGAATAGTAACTGGCAAGTCTCCTTGCCTAACCCCTTTCTTTCTGGGAATTTTTATTAATTTCTTTTGTGGAGCTCCAACTATGACTGCTGTGCAGCCACTATAGTCAGCGTCCGGTCCTTTCAGATGTGCCTAATGTAGACCCTGATTTCGCAATCGCTGCGTGACTACCGAGGTTTTCACTAAGTCAAATAACCCTTCACAATGAATGAATTCTGTGTATAAGGGATGGACATATTCCAACCATTTTCCATTACCTGGTCGATAGTGTGGATATTATCGATATTAGAGTAATCTTTTCGAAAAGCTGCTCGATCAATTGTTTGATTGAAGTGTAAGGTTGCCTTGTTTCTATTAGCAATCATCTTAACGATTACCTTATACGTAACAGATGCAAGCTGATAGGTCCGTATGTATTCTAAAAATATGTGCAAAAATGTTCTGTCATAGAGTGAACTGAGCGATGATTTTCTTTGGTGGTTATAACCTATTAAGCGAATGCTGCGAATTGCTGTTCCAACAATCTCGCTTCCGACAATGAATTCACGATTCTATACGGTTATATTCCTATGCGTGGACTCTTTTATGCGAACAAAAATGCCATAATTACTGCGCTGAAAATCATACTGAACGAAGAACTTCAGCCACTGCTTGTCCTTCTTGTGACGTATGTTTATTCCCTTTTTACTCACCATATGTTCGTGAAAAACTGCGTATACAGAAATGATATTTGGCGCTGAATACGAAGCCGCCTTGCGATTCTACCTGAAGTTTACGTGAATTGCATTCTGCCTTTTTATGAAAATACGTCATTTTCATAAAACTGAGACTAGGAAGAAGTTAAGACGTTATATCGACAGAGCATTAACGTCATATTTCACGGTTGCCATGATAAATTCTCTTCGACGTTTTTTCTTTTTTTTTTTTTTTATCTGTTGTGGTTAAGCGAAGAAAATGGCTCTTCTTCACTGTGATACTTCAGCATACTCTAATCGAAATGGAAAATGCTCTTAAGTACATACAGGACCATCCTCAGCCCTCGCCACTTTTCTAACGACAATGACTTCACGCCTATTGTCTGTGCAAGTGATGGCTTCATGAAGCAAGACACGGATGCCGACCAGGTTCCCGACACTATCTTCAGCTTCGGTTGTAGCCAAAGACAGCAAAGCTCGCCATCATGAAGTCCGTCAAACAGTAGGCAAAGTAGCCTTTGTCAAGCGTATTGGGGAACTGTGTACGGGCTGCTGGTTTCAATACTTTTCCCAGAGGGGGCAGTTTTTTCGTGCTGTCGTTCACTTTGGCCCACGTGAAGTAGCCTTGAGAAATTCGACACATCGAAGAGCGACCAGATCCAATCACGCTAGATGCAGGCTATTAGTCTGATTATGCAGTTACACAAAAATACGCATTATAAACTAGCAGAAGTATCGCATTCCACTATGTACAGAGTCAGTCACACTTGTCCCGAGCGCTTGAGCAATCTGCGTCGGAGCTAATTAAGTGAAATATTTTCTAGGAATATTTGGACTTCGCAAAGAACTTGTGCCTTTGCTGTTTTAGGCCTTTTCTCCTCCCCGTGAGCGCAAGTAATATCAGTGCCAGTAGCTGCTCCATATTGCCATATTGTCGCTTAATATCTACCGCATGAGATTGCGCCAGCACTGTAGGCAAGTTTTGGTTTGTTGGGATTAACGTACTAAGGCGACTAAGACTGCTAGAGACGCCGTAGTGGAGAGCTCCAGAATTTCAAAGATCTTGGGGTTTTTATCGTGTACTGACATCGCACAGCACACAGACGCCTAGCTTTTTCGCCTCCATCGAAAAGCAACCGCCAAAACCGGGATTCAATCTCGCATGCTTGGGCACAGTAGTCGAGCGCCCTACCATTGCACTACCCTGGCGGGGGCTCTAGACACGTGTATTCGTCTCTGCAGTTGAGGGAAACCTCTACTCATGTATTCCGCACATGCAGACATCAAAGGGACCGAAGTGACATATTGAAAGAAGACAGTGCAGTCCCCACAGCGTCGCGAAGATGAAGGAGACACAGCGTGGCACTCATCTGCGGCAGGCGAAAGGATACCAGAGAGAAGCAGTGGGGTGCCCTTAAGTTTGTGAGGTAAGGCTGTGTAATGCTGTAACATGAGCTATGACTAACATATTTACTGACAACAACGGATGTTTGAGATTAATGAATCACTGATCATTTGCGCAGGCTGTAACCTCACATACTGATGTGATAAGTGCGCTGTATTTGTACTGATTGGGATTCACAACCACACATTTAATTTGTCCTGATGCTCCCGTAATTGTAGAGGTACTTGCTTTAGAGCCAGTTGGTTCATGCTATTCGCTGGAACAGCGAGTAGAGGGATATAGTTCCTCTTTTTCTAACGCTCTTTTTTACTGTGATCGTATCCTTTCACCATTCAAATGAATTGGATGGGCACCAGATATGTTTCCTCCATGATCTTCCAGAATTCCAAAGCACATCAGCAAATGAAAAGAGGGCAGCCCCCTCTCTCCGTGGACCATCTGCACCAGATGAGGTACTGCGAGGGAGCCCGTAAGGTGACCAGCGCCTTGTTTTCGACACCTGAATCGTCAGGTAGGTTCAGACAGGAAGTTTTGTTCAGAAGGGAAAGAAAACTTTTCACAATGAAACCGAAAACGTAATGCAATATGCGAGAAGCAAACATGGCATATTTGTAGAGCAAGTTGTATCGTGGGGGGGGGGGGGGGGGGGGGGGGCAACAAAAATTATAACTTTGATAATGCTGGTCGGGAATGTATGGGGCCGTGTGCTGTAGTAAGCTGTAGTGGCTTCGTCAATGGCGGAGAATCGGCGTTACACATTCGCGTATGAAGTGCTTTTTTTTTTTTCTGTAATTTTGGCTGAAGTTTTGTGCGACAAACTGTATATACACGCGAGGAAGCATTAAACATTAAATCGTGGTCACATGCGAACAGAACTCGTGGCTCGGCGTAAGGTCCGTAATGAAGGAAAAATCCCGTTTCAATTAATTTCGTATACCGAAGGCGCAGTTAGAGCGTGCAAATTGCGAGAAAATTGAGAAATGAGGCAGTACGTTCAGAACGGCCGTGGTTGGTTCAGTTCAGTTCAGGCGTTCAGTCGTGTCCGACTCTTCGTGACCCTATGGTGACCCTATGCCGTGGTTGGTACACCACAAGAAATCATACGACATCGTTTTATTGCGAAAGCAATACTACTATAGATTTCTAGCCTTCAGCTGCTCCGCTTCGATAGCCACATACGTCTTACCCACGTGACGCTGTGACGTCACACCCCACGTTACACTAGGGTGAAAGCTGGGCTACCAACTCAAGCGGTCGGCGTAGCGCGGCGGTAGCCACGTCTTATCCAAGTGACGCCGTGACGTCACACCACACGTGGCACAAAAGCGAGAGACGGGCTCCCAACTCAAGCGGTTGGCGTGGCGCGGTCGGAGCCGCGACTCAGTTGGCAGGAGCTGACAACTTCGGTCTCTCGTTTCACATGGGACGGTTATGTTAGACTCAGCCTGCTAGGGCCCTGGCATTCACGTTACCCCTATAGTACTAAGGCGCGTTCACACGGGTTGGTTTGAGCGGGGCTTTATATGTGGGCTGGGGAAGAAGAAAAAAAAGAAGAGGAGGAACGGTTGGTCACCCGCAGCTGATGCTTTCGCTCAAAATTTGGTTCAGCTGCTTTGAGCCCTGGTAAATTTTCTAATGGCTTTCTTGCCGCGACTGTATTTATTTGCAGAACAGTGTTTTCTATACAACGTTAGCATGGTTTATGCCTGTTCCAGGATGCTTTTACGAGCTGTCCAGGGCAGCAGAAAGTGAGCAATATTTCACGCTTCAGCAGGAGCGGCAGCCTCCCTGTTTCTTGACACCTGCACGAAAAAGCAGGAAAGGATGACTACTCATTCAGCTTTTGCACCGTATCAGCTGTGAAAGGAGATTGTTCTTTACCTACAGCTATGCTTATATTGCGAAGTAGTATAGAAAACGATGTAGTGACTAGGGTAGGGTCGTACATTCGCTCAGTGCAGGAACGCTGCCTTTGTTTTACCGACGGAATTTCTAGTTTAATGCTCTGCACTGTAGGACGATACTGAAAGAGTAACGCAGATGTCCAGTCCATCTTTCCATATCATATCTAGTACTCCCCGAATTCCAACGCTCACGCCCGCCTATAACCTTCATCGTTTTCTGAAACAACGCCTCCTGCAAAGTAACAGACAGCTTGGTAGCCATGTGAGCAAAGCCGTCGCTTGGCGGCCTCCCCCTTCCCCTTCACTAGTGCATCCCAAGCACCAAGAGTCACTGCATAGATGTGGAAGTTTGAAATCCTAAAGCCACTTTTGGCGCATCTTCTTATTAGACCATTTAGCTTACTCCTTTTTCCCCCCGTGAGGGCGAGCCGGAGGAATCGCTGATACTACTGAAAATGAAAGCCTGACCTCAGGGGATTCCTTTCTTTTAACCCTCGGTAATACCGCGCCCGATGAGGCTCACGGTATGCATCGTGTGGTCTGCGAGTTTCTTCGGGGTCTCTCCGTTATCGCCGTGGTCCAGGAGAAGTCTGCTATTGGAGAAGCCTGAAGAGCAGAAAAGACAGGGACTTGAGAAAGACACAGGACAAGTCGCCTAACTTTGAATCTATTATTTTTTGAGGCACGAAAGCATATTTTTATTGAGCGTTCGCGACTGGTACGTGTCTCACTTCAACGCCTGGAGCACCTCCAGAACAGCAGAAGACACAAGCACAACAGTTTCAGCTTATGTGTCATCGACGCTCGGCCCAGAGTCCAAAGCATCCTCGTCCTCTTCTGACATCTCGGATACCTAACGTAACACTTGCCTCCGCGGAGAAACCGCGGTCCCAGTGCTTGCTAAACAGAGGAGCCGGAATAGTAGTGTTTAAGACGAGTTACGTGAACAGTTTGTGTAGGTGGTGAAGTGGAGTCTGGCAGGAGAGACAGGGACATGATCTTGTGAGTCCCGTCACTAATTTGTGAGGACCCTATTTACGGGGCTGAGTTTCTCGCACAAAGTTACACGGTGGGCCGGGGAGCTAAGTGATGACAACAAAGCCAGACAGACAGTACGCATCTCGGTGGTGATGATCATAGCGATGTTTTTGACCGTCTGAGACGGCCCATAAAACTTCAGATACATCAAATATAGAACATCAAATAGATAAAAACATCAAAAACAGAAGAAAGGGCCCGAAACAAAATAGACGACTAATCGCACGCTAATGCAATGACCACCGCTTTTTCAAAAAAAGCGCAAAAGAAAGGAGCTTTCTTATTGCCACGTTAATGAGGAAGAGGGATAGCACAGAGCCTAGCTCAATATTAAATTTTGAAAGGTTATTGAAGCAGTCCTGCCCGATAAAACGTTTTAATGCGTAGCACTACTAAACATAATCACGGATTTCGTCAATGTCTGGCCGAAGCCGATCGCTCTCTCTTCGTGAACTTGAAGTGGAGAAACAGTAGTTCGCGAGGCGTGAGTCGCGCGGCTCAGCATTGACGAGGCGGAGCGGCAGTCTCTCTCTCTCTGCCCCGCCGGGGTGGCGCAGTGGTTACGGCGCTCGACTACTGTTCCCAAGGACGCAGGATCGAATCCCGGCCTCGGCGGCCGCTTTTCGATGGAGGCGAAAAGCAAGGCGCCCGTGTGCTGTGCGATGTCAGTGCACGTTAAAGAACCCCAGGTGGTCGAAATTTCCGGAGTCCTCCACTACGGCGTCTCTCATAGCCTGAGTCGCTTTGGGACGTTAAACCCCACAAACCAACCAACCAGTCTCTCTCTCTCTCTCTCTCTCTCGCCTGCTCTGTCTGTCACTCCATGAACTTGAAAAGGTGAAAAGAAAGCTGGCGACCTCCGCACCACGCGACTTAGCAATGAGGAGGCGGAGCAGCCCCACAGATGCACCCAGCGAGAGAGTGGGGAATCTCACAGCTGCGGATGGCGCGGTCATCACGGGACGGTGTTGTACAAGCGTGTGCTCTGAGCAGTCGTGTGTCAATTGCGCGTCCATCACTTCGCCATCTCTCTCCTCGCATCAATCATTCCTCAGCCTTCGTGGACAGGAGACGTGTACACGCGGTGCTCCCTGGACCTCGGCTCCAAGCCGCTAGCTACGTTGTGAAGCAGCTTGTACTTACATCCACGCATTACCTGCCGCTCGCCTTCAAGAGCATTTCCCTGCTCTTGGATATACTTTTCTTCATCCTGGAAATCTTCTTTCACTGCTCGGAGTGTACCGATGCCAAACCTCTGGAGCATCTGTTTTGCTCACGCCCTACGTTCTCCTGAAATCCCTCTTTCTCCCTGTGATCCCATCCCGGACCTTTCCTGTGCACCGCACTGCATTCGAAAGACGGATGCAATACATTGCCCCTATTTTGTTCGTGTGTAATAACAGCTGAAGACGGTTTAGGAAAGCTGGGGACGCGGCTGCGCTGCGCGTTTGCTTCGCATAACAATTTATGAAGCCGGAAAGTCTGACACTGCGGCTCAGGTTCTCCGTGCTTGATATGCTTAAGTACAACAGTTCCGAAGACAGTGGGAACGGTAGCCTACTGATAGAGATATTGCAGCTAAGGGGCTCAAGATCCTAGATCACAAGCAGGGATAAGCAGTCCTACGCACCTACCTCGCATTTAACTGATGATGCAAATCAGCTATAATTTTTTTCACGTACCAACATGTTTTGTTCTCTACCCCGAGAATGTTGAGCCCGCTGAGGACCGCGTCGTTATTAAACGCCTTCGTGAGGTCTGTCCTAAGATTACCTTCGCGTCTTCAGTGTGCGAGGACGACGTGCTCCATCAATTTTCCTACGCATGGCGGTAGTTAAACTGGTCTAAGATTCCCTGGCCGCGGCAGCTTACCCGGCCTAGGTATGAATATATTTGCCGCCTTCCACTGTTCTCGAAGAGGGAATGTACTCTGTTATGCAATGGCGTTATCGTCTATATTTCTAAGAATTTTATTCTTAACACCTACAGAGCTCGGCGTTGATTTAGTTTTGAGCCTGAACCTCTCTGCCCACATCTCTGCCTCCGTGATGAGAACGTCTACGGCCTCTTTGGGTGCCCCACCGTACTCTGGGAGGAGGTGTGTTGGGTGTCCTGAATGTACGTCTCTATGGTCTTATCCATAAAATCTGCGCCGTCTCCCTCAAACACATGTTTAGATTTGGCATGCCTAATCCTCGGTTGCGTTTCCAATTTTGTTGGGACCCGCAAATGCCGGAGCACAAGATTCATGCCTATCCCATTTCGTTGCACCTACTGCCCCAATTGTGTTCTCATTCTTTGAATGTGTATTCCTCAATTTCATTATTGTGTTTTGCAGTCTTCTTCCTAACATTGCGGTTCTATATTTGCTTCTTTAATTTCTTTTCCACACTTCGCCTGGCCTCATATATCTAAAGCAAAATACTTTCCGGTATCTCGGGAGCATTCTCCGCTTCTATCATCTGTGTCGTCTCCCCTCTCGTGTTTCTTGAGCGCCTCGTCCCACTCCCCTGTTTTCGATTGTTCTTTCTCAGCGTTCTAAAACGATCCCATTGTGTCGCAGATGTGCCTACATGTTTCGAGCGTCTTGACGTCACATTTCAGCGCCAATGTGATAACTTATCGCTACCAAAGTTTTGCTCCGAACTGTACCATTCGAAGCCTCTCGCGTTTTAGGAAAGCAAAACGCACTATTAACGTAACTTTGAGCTGAGTATTACATTATTTTACTGCTTCGCAGGATACTGCATGCCGCGATGCAAATGTGCCAGGCTCAGTGCGTGAGTTTTTCTATCGTGCGGTAATTCTGCAGCTGGCTGCAGGCGAAGGGAGGATTTGTAAAAATTTAACGTCATGGCTACAAATAATCAGTCATTTTAAGCCACCGTAACTAATTTGTGCATGTCATGGACGCAAGCTAGCGCGACTTTGGATCACCGAAGGCGCAGAGCGTGTTCTGTAGGCAGCTTTGTACGACTGAGCACACCGTCACTGAGGACTTTATACGGTGAGCACGTCCCTTTCTCATGCCCAGGCGAGAGTGCCGGAACCTCAACTGAGGAATGCGGAATAGATGCGGAACACTATCACAGTTTTGTTGTGGCCACAATGTTCAGGAAGTTGGACGGGACATCCACGTTTGGCATATATAACGGGCAAACCATTTCCGCTGCATTGCGCTACGGGCTGAATTCTCCCATAGCTAAACTATGTTTTTGTAAAAAAATGAAATTGAGGAATCCATCTCCAACTCGCAAAGCTACATTGCGAGGATACAGTTTCAAAAGGAACGGCTGAAGAGTGAAACGAACTTCTATTTCCTGCATTTTCGTGGCTGGCGAAACGTTCTTGAGCCTAGCGAAACGTTCTTGAGCCTAAGATTAACTTTGTAGTGAAGGTAAAATAAAGCAACGCGGATGTAACGGTATTATACGATACTAAACGAATGGCTTCGTAGTGGGCGTGGCTTAAAGATAGAGAATTTAGTGCCCCTTCCGGTAGAAACGTAGTTTCCAGAAATCCGGCTCATCTTTGCGTTCTCTGGTTATTTACAGAAAGATTTCCTGCTTACAGAGTACAGAGTAAAATAATAAAGGACACAGTTCCAGTAAACTAGCGGCAAGTTAGGGCGAATTTGAAAAGGTAATAGGCCCGTAATAGGTAATATGAATAATTCCTCCATAATCCGGCAGAGAGTCCTGCGACAGTGCCTTTCATGCTACTCACTTTTGGAAAGGTAATAGGCCCCTAATAGGAATAACTCCTCCATAATGCGGTAGAGAGGCCCGCGTCCAGTTCGTCAGAGAAAGAACGCTATAGGAGACGACGGGACCAGGAAGAGGACACACACATATGCCCTCCTCTTCCTGGTCCGTCGTCTTCTATAGCATTCTATAGGGAGAGGGGGGCATATCAGGCGTTGGGTCCGGAAGCCTTGACGTGATGCTGTGAATAATGTGTGTGCGCAGGTAGAAGGCTTCGTTGCTGTATCTAGGAGTACGACGGAAGTCCACTGCGTCGGAGCGGATGGAACCATTGCTCTTTCGGAGTCTGGGTGCAACGGTCACCAAGTTACAGCCCGAGGGCAGGCCAATAGGAATTGTTGCACGAAAAAGAAGCAGTACCGGTAAGTGTAAAATACTATGGTTATAACATATTTAGCAGAATAACCACAGAAATGTAAGATCCTCGAGGCCAGAGATGGAGAGGGCTTTTTATTATTTTTATTATTGGTTTTTATTATTTGGCGATGACGTCACGGTGGCTTTAAGTCCGCGTGATGAAAGGTGGGGGGCGGGGGACCTCAGGCGTTGGGTCCGGAAGCCTTGACGTGATGCTGTGAATAATGTGTGTGCGCAGGTAGAAGGCTTCGTTGCTGTATCTAGGAGTACGACGGAAGTCCACTGCGTTCAAGCGGATGGAACCATTGCTCTTTCGGAGTCTGGGTGCAGCGGTCACCAAGTTACAGCCCGAGGGCAGGCCAATAGGAATTGCTGCACGAAAAAGAAGCGGTACTGGTAAGTGTAAGATACTATGGTTATAACATATTTCGCAGAATAACCACAGGAATATAAGATCCTCAAGGCCAGAGATAGACAGGACTACCTCGCAATTCGCCCACGTTTTGCTGTCTTCACGCAGTATGGCTTCGCTGTTTACCCTATAGTCCTAAGGAAACCGAAGGAAATAGTAAAAAAAAAACAAAACAAAAAACAAACGAGGAGTGGTTGAGAACATCTGAATGATAGCTGCGTCATTGCTTCGTTTTTGCTTTTGAGGACACCGAAAGCGCAGCGTTCTGTCGGGGGCGTTATCGTTTATATGCATGTCTAAAGTTCAGCACACATAACCGCAATCAACTGAATGGGCCGAGCAAAGAAAAACTCAATCCAAAGCGTTCCATAATGATTGCGTTGGCTATGCTTCTACAATCCATGCCGTTTGGAATTGGTGTGAAATGAGACATGACAGAGCCCACCCAGTTTTCTGTCCATCAGACGTTTATCCTTTCTGAGGGGTTGCACTGTTCGGCGGAGGCTGCACGATTTGTCACTTGAAGGCGCACTGTGGACCGTTGGACAAATAGTAACCATAGCAAACGTACTGTTACTAGTTCGGAGCTGAATAGAACCTCGGCATCCTGCTTCGCCGGTCAGAAAACCACAAGGAACAGATTCGATCGCGGCAGACTCAAGGCTATTTTTTGTAATATCATACGATGCTATGTTAGGCGCGCGTTAATCTGGGAACCGCCCCGGCTGCCTAAAGAATATGGTTTTAAGCCACTGTAACATGGACTCCACGTATGCATGGATTTGGCTGGTTGAATGTTCAAGATATGCTCTCCGCTCAACTTTGCCGACTTAACACATCTTTACTAAGGACTTGTAAACGGTGAGCACGTCATGTTTTCTTGTCCGCATGAGACTGTGACAGCCATCACTGACTGTCGGGCATACATCAGGAATATGAATAATTGTAGCAGCTAGCTTTCCTGGTTGTGGTTTGGCCCAGTTGTGATATGTTCAAGATGTGTGAAATGGCATCCAAGTTATGTGTAGTACACACGGCGAACGAATGACTAGAAGTTCCAGGCTTCATTCTCTACGAAGTCTGAATTGCGTTTACTTAAGGAACAGGTGCTGTCCAAAACTCGCGGCGCCATGATGTGAGTATAAATGATATGCACACTTGAAAGAGACAATCGAGCTAGCACTTTCAATGTTTTCGTGGCTTAAAAATATTTTTTTTTTCGTCAAAACTTTGCAAAATAGTCAAATGTGACTGTATGCTACAAGGTTCAGACACTGATCTGAATTGAAACTTCGGCACAATGCGATGCAAGTAGGAGAATCTTTAGGTCAGCTGTTTGTTTTCGGATCCGTAACTGAAATTCGGAGCTGGTGTCGCACCCTTCTTTCCGGTTCCCTTTCCTTCCATGTGTAGTTTTCCTTTGCGCTGGATTGTGCGTAAACATGGACTGCCTCCGTACAAGCGTGCTTCCGGAAATCTGGGTCCGCTTGCACGAAACGATCGTAAGACTGTCTTAGATTGTTGAATGTACAAGATATGTTCACTCAGCTTTGCCGACTTAGCACATCTTTACCAACGCCTTCTGACCGGTGATCACGTCACTTTTCTTTGTGCTCATGAGACTGCGACCGCTATGCCTGGCGAGTCTGTTACAGCATACATCAGGAATATGAATTATTGTAGGACCTAGCTGTCGTAGATGTGGTGTGGTTTTAATCAAAAAAAGGTAAAATAATCAAATGTACTCCCTTCTTCCAAAGTTTAGATCCCAGGGGGCCTACTTGTGAGACGTACTATATGGCTCGTAATTAATTCCCATCTTTCCGAACTTCCTGAAGGCAAGAACATATTTTGTTTTACCCTCTGCAATGGCTAGGACTTCCACGATAGTTTTAAAAGCCATAATAAAAAGCTTAAACGCAAACCCTTTGGGCTCGAAAGTTTTGACGAAGGCTACATCCACACCACGCGGCAGCGTTCTTAAGTGGCTTATATCCATACGTAGCTACAAGGTTCAGAAACTGGTTCTGAACCTGCTGAAAATTTCTGCTTCTGGCTGTCCTACAGAGCCACATTTCTCAAGGCACTTGAACTTTAGAACAACGCGATGCATCTGTTAGTTTCGCAGTGACTAGTGTGTTATTAAGGTTCATAAAAGTTCTCAAATTTGGCAATTTATTGAGCAAGAGCAGTCTTCCTAACCACATCATTCCTTGCACCATATAGCGAAGACATCGCCGTTTTTTTTATTCAAAAATAACACACAGCAGCAACGGGCATCCGCCCTTTGGATGTCCGGGGGACCGCGATAAGAGGTAATGTGCGCAAAGGCACACCACCTCGCCTTGTCCACCACACACGGCGGCCGAGCGTACAGCCGAGCTTCAAATTGCGTTCTGAAGCAGCTTGTACTGACGCGCATTAACTGACGCTCGCCTTAAAGAGCATTTCCCTGCTCTTCGATTATTTTCTTCATCCTGGAGGTCTTTCAATGCTCGGAGTGTACCGATGCCAAAACTATGGAGGATCTGTTTTGCTCACGCCCTACATTTTCCTGAAATCCCTCTTTCTCCCTATGATCCCATACCAGACCTTTCGGGTGCAAAGCACTGCATTCAAAAAACGGATGCAATACATTGCCACTATTTTGTTGATGTGTAATAACAACAGCTGAAGACGGTTAGGGAAAGCTGGGGACGCGGCTGCGCTGCTCGTTTGCTTCGCGTAACAATTTATGAAGCCGGAAAGCCTGGCAATGCGGCGCAGGTTCCTCCGTGCTCGATATGCTTAACTACAACAGTTACGAAGACAGCCGGAACAGTAGCCTACGGATAAAGATATTGCAGCTAAGTGACTCAAGCTCCTAGCTCACAAGCAGAGATAAGAAGTGCTACGCACCTACCTCGCTTTTGATTGATGATGCAAATCGGCTATAAAGTTTTTGACGTACCAATAGGTTTTCTTCCCTACCCGGAGCACCTTGAGCCAGCTGAGGACGTTGTCATTATTACACGCCTTCTTGAGGTTTGTCCTAAGATTACCTTTGCGAGCCCAGTATGACACGTCTGAGTCTGAAAATCACGTCCTATGCGTGCGCAAGTGTTGTCTAAACATGACAATCTCGCATAACCAAAGGCTATTCTGCTCCATGAAGCCCACCAACCTCGTCTGGATGACGTGCTCCATTAATTTGCCTACGCATGGCGGTAGTGAAACTGGTCTAAGATGCTCTGGCTGCGGCGGCCTACCCGACCTTCGTATGAATATGATATTCGCCGCCTTCCACTGTTTTCGAAGGGGGCATGTACTCTTTTTGTTATGCAATCGAGTTATCGTCTAGATTTCTAATCATTTTATTCGTAACACCTACAGAGCTGATTTCGTTTCGAGCCTGGCCCTCTGTGACCACACCTCTGTCTTCGTGATGAAAGCGTCTACGGCCTCTTTAGGTGCCCGACCGTACTCCAGGAGGAGGTGTGTTAGGTCTCCTCAATGTAGGTCTTTATGGTATTATCCATAAAATCTTCGCCGTCTCCCTCAAACACGTGTCTAGATTTGGCATGTCTAATCCTCGGTTGCGTTTCCAATTTTGTTGGGACCAGAAAATGCCGTAGCACGATCCACGTCCTAGAGAGATTCATGCCTCCCCCATTTCGTTGCACCCACTGCCCCAATGCCGCTCTCGTACTTTGATTGTGTATTCTTCAATTTCATTATTGTGTTTTGCAATCTTCTTCCTAAGATTGCGGTTCCATTTCTGCTTCTTTAATTTCTTTTCCATACTTCGCCTGGCTTCCAATGTGTGAAGCAGCCGACTTTCCTTTATCTCGGGAGTTTCTCCTCTCCTAACGTCTGTGTCGTCTCCCCTCTCGTGTTTCTTGAGTGCCTCGTCCCATTCCCCTATAATTCGATTGTCCTTTCTCCGAGTTCTAAAACGATCCCATTGTGTCGCAGATGTGCAGACGTGCTTTGGGCATCTTGACGGCATATTCCAGCGCCAATACGATAACGAACTGATGGTTACCACAGTTTTGCTCCGAACTGTATTATTCGAAGCCATTCGCGTTTTTGGAAAGCAAAACGCACTATTATCGTAACTTTGAGCTGAGTATTACATTATTTTACTGCTTAGCAGGATACTGCATGCCGCGATGCTAATGTGCCAGGCTCAGTGCCTGAGGTTTTGTAAACATTTGACGTCATGGCTATCAATAATCAGTCATTTTAAGCCACTGTAACTTATTTGTGCAGGTCGTAGATGCAAGATAGCGCGACGTTGGATGACCAGAGGCGCAGAGCGTGTTCTGTAGGCAGCTTTGCACGACTGACCACACCGTCACCCAGGACTTCTATAGGGTGAGCACGTCCCTTTCTCATGCCCAGGCGAGAGTTCCGGAACCTCAACTTAGGAATGCGGAACACTATCACAGAGTTGTTGTGGCCACGATGTTCAGGAAGTTGAACGGGACATCCACGTTTGGTATATATAACGGGCAAACCATTTCCGCTGCTTTGCGCTACGGGCTGAATTCTCCCATGGCTAAACTGTGTCTTTGTACAATATTGATCTTGAGGAATCCATCTCAGGCTCGCAAAGCTACATTGCAATGATATAGTTTCAAAGAGAACGCCTGAAGAGTGGAACGAGCATATATTTCTTGCATTCTCGTGGCTGGCGATCCTAAGATGAGCTTTGTAGTTACGGTAAAATTAAGCAACGCGGATGTAACGGTAATTATACAAATACTAACCGAAAGGCTTCGTAGTGAGCATATACCGGCATGTGGCTTAAAGATACAGAAATTGGTTTGAATACGGGTATCCTGCAGTATGTACATTATTGAAGGTTCCTGCAACTAGAGGTTTTCCGTCACAATCCGCTATTAACCTGCTTGTTCAGAGCTCCATAATTTAAAGCAACAGCTGCGGTTGCACCTGGTCTTCTGGTTCTCATTGTTTGTGCATGTAGTTTTGGTGCGCGCTGATTTTTAGAAATCGACCGCCTCCTCCCAGGCGTAAGGAGCCCCTTCCGGTAAAAATCTATTATTCAGAAATCCGGCTCATCTTAGCGTTCTCCGGTTATTTCCTGAAAGATTGCATGCTTACAGAGTAAAAAAAAAAAAATGACACTCCAGTAAACTAGCGGCAAGTTAGGGTGAATTTTCGACAGTGCCATTCATGCTACTGAATTTTGGAAAGGTAACGGAAATAATTACTTCATAATCCGGCAGAGAGTCCTACGTCCTTTCCGCCAGAGAAAGAACGCTATAACATGGAGGCGGACCAGGAAGAGGAGGACACACATATGCCCTCCTCTTCCTGGTCCGTCCTCTGCTATAGCGTTCTTTCTCTCACAATACCCAGCTCGCCCAGCAACACAGCCTGTCCCTGTCCAAAGTAAAAGAAAAGCAAACAAGGTCTGGGCGTTCTTCTCCGTATACAAGGAAGGAAGTAGCAGCAACGGGCATCCGCCCTTTGGATACCCGGGGGACAGCGAGAGGAGATGCTGTGCCTAAAAGGCACACCACCTCGCCTTGTCCACCACACACGGCGGC
The DNA here is from genome assembly GCF_055883805.1 of Amblyomma maculatum. Lineage (NCBI taxonomy): Eukaryota > Metazoa > Arthropoda > Arachnida > Ixodida > Ixodidae > Amblyomma > Amblyomma maculatum. The sequence continues at coordinate 119,773,948 of NC_139351.1, read as the reverse complement.
CGAGTGTACAGCCGGGCCTCGAAATGGCCCGGAGCGACCTGTGCCAGAATCCCAGTCCCCACACCGCAGCGATCACTGGCACAAGCAGTGCAGGCGCTGGGATTCGAACACGGGTCTTCGCGAGTGCGAGCTCAGCACGTTACCCACTCGGCTACCGTGTGGCACGGCTTCTTCGTGCCGCATGCATATGCTGATACGAGACGAAGGAAATAGGCCGAAAGAAACATAGCGTCGTGCCACAGTTACGCTCTCACCCTCTCTGATTACCGTAGATGATAAGAGAAGGTTCTGGTTGCAGTGATATCTGGTGCGGCCGCTGCAACGCTGCCTACGCTTGCATGTAGCCAAAGCCTTATCATCCTATTCGTAATGGGAGGGTACGGAACAGCGTCGCTTTGTACTGTGATGCAGATAATGCGGCATTGACGACGAGCAACATCTTCCTTGCTTACCACGAAAGAAATGAATGCGGATTGCGAACGTCTGCATGTGTAGCGCACCGTATATCTGCTGTGACCGAAGCGAAAAGGGATGTAGAAAACGATGGCGCATTGCAAGGAGCACATTGAGGTATGAATAGGCATGTAGTGTGAAGACAACCTATTACTTAGGATGTACTGGCGTGGTTACACATCAAAAATGGTGCGCAAACTGCAGTAACAGCGCACTGTTACAGATCACGAAGCGCTGTTCTTTGATGCGGCAAAAAACACCCGCCAATCATACATGTAAAATAACTATGATTTCCCGTATTTACATTGAAGACCTGCTGAGGACATTATGCATACGAAGTGGGAACTGCATTACGAGCAATAAGCGTTACCACAGTGAATGATCATTCGTTGCATTTTCAGCCGACGTAGATGAGCATAATCACGTCCTATGCGTGCAGAAGTGTTGTCTAAACACGACAATCTCGCATTGCGAAAGGCCATTCCGCTCGGTGAAGCCCACCAACCTCGTCTGGACGACATGCTCAATCAATTCTCCTACGCATGGTGGTAGTGAAACTGGTCTAGGATTCTATGGCTGCGGCGGCATACCCGGCCTTTGTTGGAATATGATATTTGCCGCCTACCACTGTTCTCGAAGAGGGCACGTACTCTGTTATGCAATGAAGTTAGCGTCTAGATTTGTGAGCATTTTATTCGTAACACCTACAAAGCCCCGCGCTGATTTAGTTTTGAGCCTCACCCTCTCTGCCCACACCTCTGCCTCCGTGATGAAAGCGTCTACGGCCTCTTTGGGTGTCCACACCGTACTCCGGGAGGAGGTGTGTTGTTTGTCCTCAATGTATGTCATTATAATCTTATCCATAAAATCTTCGCTGTCTCCCTCAAACACGCGTCTAGATTTGGCATGTCTAATCCTCAGTTGCGTTTCCAATTTTGTTGGGACCAGCAAATACCTCTCCCATTTCGTTGCACCTACTGCCCTAATTCCGTTCTCGTACTTTAAATCTGTATTCCTGAGCTTCATTATTGTGTTTTGCAATCTGCTTCGTAGCATTGCAGTTCAATTTTTGCTTCTTTAATTTCTTTGCCATACTTCACCTGGCCTCCTATATGTGAAGCAGCCGACTTTCCGCTATCTCGGGAGCATTCTCCTCTTCTAACGTTTGTGTCGTCTCCCCTCTCGTGCTTTTTGAGCGCGTCGTCCCTCTCCCCTATGTTTTGGATTGTCCTTTCTCAGCGTTCTAAAACGATCCCACTCTGTCGTAGACGTGCAGACGTGCTTTGAGCGTCCTGACGGCATATTGCGGCGCCAATATGATAACGAACTAAGTTTTGCTCCGAACTGTACCACTCGAAGCCTCTCGCGTTTTTGGAAAGCAAAACGCACTATTATCGTAACTTTGAGCTGAGTATTACATTATTCTACTGCTTAGCAGGATACTGCATGCCTCGATGCTAATGTGCCAGGCTCAGTGCCTGAGGTTTTGTAAACATTTGACGTCATGGCTATCAATAATCAGTCATTTTAAGCCACTGTAACTTATTTGTGCAGGTCATGGATGCAAGATAGCGCGACGTTGGATGACCGGAGGCGCAGAGCGTGTTCTGTAGGCAGCTTTGTACAACTGACCACACCGTCACCCAGGACTTCTATAGGGTGAGCACGTCCCTTTCTCATGCCCGGGCGAGAGTGCCGGAACCTCGACTTAGGAATGCGGAACACTATCACAGAGTTGTTGTGGCCACGATGTTCAGGAAGTTGGACGGGACATCCACGTTTGGTATATGTAACGGGCAAACCATTTCCGCTGCTTTGCGCTACGGGCTGAATTTTCCCGTAGCTAAACTGTGTCTTTGTAAAGTATCGGTCTTGCGCAATCCATCTCAAACTCGCAAAGTTACATTGCGAGGATATAGTTTCGAAAGAAGCGCCTGAAGAGTGAAACGAGCATACATTTCATGCATTCTCGTGCCTGGCGATACGCTCTTCAACCGAAGACCAGGTTTTTAGTGCAGGTAAAATAAAGGAACCCGGATGTAACTGTAATATAGCAAACTAAACGAAAGGTTTCGTAGTGGGCATCTACCGGCATGTGGCCATTCTGCAGTATGCACATTATTTAAGGTTCCGGGAATTACGAGATTTTCCGTCACAATCCGCTATTGACCTGCAGGCGCAGTAGCCGCATTGAAATGTCGGATCGGAGTGACGTAATCGCGCGATATAAACTTCATAAACTTCGCAGCAGTGGCGGCGAGGGCAACAGATGACATAAATTCTTGCTTTATTTTTCCAGATAACCCTCCCCCCCCCCTCGGGCCATTGCTTGCAGGGTGTTCAGCTGACGAGTCTGCGCTGGTTTCTGCCCACAGTTAGTTGTGTGAAGAGTAATACGGTATCTAGTGCAAGGTAAAGATTTTCAACTGACGTCAGCAGCGGAACAGTTCCATATTCGCGGACCGTTGGAACCTTGGCTCATTGGCATTGTATAAGCGGCTCTTTCTTCTGCTTGTCTCTGCAGTCCACAAAGCACATTACTATACTTTTTAATTTGTTATTTTCAGAACGACACATCCCATGACTGCAATGGCTGAAGGAGTGGGAAGCAGAGTTTTGGAGGAGCAGCCTACACAGAACTGGTAGAACGCTTTGAGGGAGCTCAAAAAGCTGCTGGTAAGCCATAGTTTCGTGCATTTGTCATCAGTGTGGTATGTGTGGATATAAAAATATACATTGTACAGTGTCGCTTATTATAACAGAGATGAAATTTTCAGGTTTCAGGAATGTAGAAAGGCAACAAGCACTTATTCTAGTAATGTTTGCTAGCTAGAATGTCACGAAGTGTATCTCTAAATCATTCGAAACTTTAATGAAGAAATTAAAACGATTGCTTCATTTTTTTAATTGATTGTACCCTTTCTGACTAGACGACTCTGCCTGGTTTGGTCTGATGGAAATAGCTAATAGTCACCGCACCATTGCTGTGCTACATGCCATAAACACGCAATGAATAGAGCCCATGAAAAAGTATGTGGACATATTAGGGGGCTTCTGATAATAGAGGTGGCCACGAGACTTTTCTACAGCGTGATGCAACACGAGTAAGACGGTCAGATATATTGCTCTTTCGTAACGGACATCCAGACATTAGCATCAGCCGATTGTTGTAAAGTTCATGTATTTGTGTTAGCTACGAGCAATCCATTATCCCTATTCCGGGGGTCCTTTAGCGGCAGCCACTAGAGCTGTAGTGTGGCTAGCACGCATGCACTCCACTAATCGACACGATTGAAACACATCGCATGCACCGATCCGATCGACACGGTTCATGTGCGTCGCATGCGCGCATGCGATGTACGCGATTGACACGCGTCGCCTGCACCGATCCCATCCGATCCGATCGATGGACGCGAGTGACACGCGTCGCCTGCACCGATCCCATCCGATCCGATCGATGGACGCGGTTCGTGTGCGTCGCATGCGCGCATGCGATGTACGCGATTGACACGCGTCGCCAGCACCGATCTGATCCGATGGATGGACGCGGTTCGTGTGCGTCGCATGCGATAGACGCGATTGACACGCGTCGCCTGCACCGATCCCATCCGATCGAATGAATGAACGCGGTTCGTGTGCGTCGCATGCGCGCATGCGATGTACGCGATTGACACGCGTCGCCAACACCGATCTGATCCGATCGATGGACGCGGTTCGTGTGCGTCGCATGCGCGCATGCGATAGACGCGATTGACATGCGTCGCATGCACCGATCCGATCCGATCGATGAACGCGGTTGGTGTGCGTCGCATGCGCGCATGCGATGGACGCGATTGACACGCGTCGCATGCACCGATCCGTTCCGATCCGATCCGATCGAAGGACCGGGTTCGTGTGCGTCGCATGCGCGCATGCGATAGACGCAATAGACGCGATGGACACGCGTATCATGCACCGATGTGATCGATGGACGCGGTTTGTGTGCGTCGCATGCGCGCATGCGATAGACGCGATTGACACGCGTCGCATGCACCGATCCGTTCCGATCAGATCCGATCGATGGACGCGGTTCGTGTGCGTCGCATGCGCGCATGCGATAGACGCGAATAACACGCGTCGCATGCGCGGATCCGTTCCGATCCGATCCGATCGATGGACGCGGTTCGTGTGCGTCGCATGCGCGCATGCGATAGACGCGATTGACACGCGTCGCATGCACCGATCCGATCCGATCCGATCGATGGACGCGGTTCGTGTGTGTCGCATGCACCGATCCGTTCTGATCCGATCGATTGACGCGGTTCGTGTCGTCGCATGCGCGCATGCGATATACGCGATGGACACGCGTCTCATGCACCGATCCGATCGATAGACGCGATTAACATGCGTCGCATGCACCGATCCGATCCGATGGATGAACGCGGTTGGTGTGCGTCGCATGCGCGCATGCGATAGACGCAATAGACGCGATGGACACGCGTCTCATGCACCGATCTGATCGATTGACGCGGTTTGTGTGCGTCGCATGCGCGCATGCGATAGACGCGATTGACACGCGTCGCATGCACCGATCCGTTCCGATCAGATCCGATCGATGGACGCGGTTCGTGTGCGTCGCATGCGCGGATCCGTTCCGATCCGATCCGATCGAAGGACGGAGTTCGTGTGCGTCGCATGCGCGCATGCGATAGACGCAATAGACGCGATGGACACGCGTCTCATGCACCGATCTGATCGATGGACGCGGTTGGTGCGCGTCGCATGCGCGCATGCGATAGACGCGATTGACACGCGTCGCATGCACCGATCAGTTCCGATCCGATCCGATCGATGGACGCGGTTCCTATGCGTCGCATGCGCGCATGCGATAGACGCGAATAACACGCGTCGCATGCGCGGATCCGATCGATGGACGCGGTTCGTGTGCGTCGCATGCGCGCATGCGATAGACGCGATTGACACGCGTCGCATGCACCGATCCGATCCGATTGATGGACGCGGTTCGTGTGTGTCGCATGCACCGATCCGTTCCGATCCGATCGATTGACGCGGTTCGTGTCGTCGCATGCGCGCATGCGATAGACGCGATGGACACGCGTCTCATGCACCGATCCGATCGATAGACGCGGTTTGTGTGCGTCGCATGCGCGCATGCGATAGACGCGATTAACACGCGTCGCATGCACCGATCCGATCGATCGACGCGGTTCGTGTGCGTCGCATGCGCGCCTGCGATACACTCCACTCACGCACGTCGCATGCACCGATCCGATCCGATCGATGGACGCGGTATGTGTGCGTCGCATGCGCGCATGCGATAGACGCGATTGCCACGCGTCGCATGCACCGATCTGATCCGATCCGATCGATGGACGCGGTTCGTGTGCGTCGCATGCGCGCATGCGATAGACGCGATTGACACGCGCCGCATGCACGGATCTAATCCGATCCCATCAATAGACGCGGTTCGTGTGCGTCGCATGCGCGCATGCGATAGACGCGATTGACACCCGTCGCAAGCACCGATCCGATGAGATCCGATGGATGGACGCGGTTCGTGTGCGTCGCATGCGCGCATGCGATAGACGCGATTGACACCCGTCGCAAGCACCGATCCGATGAGATCCGATGGATGGACGCGGTTCGTGTGCGTCGCATGCGCGCATGCGATAGACGCGATTCACACCCGTCGCGTGCGTCGCATGCGACATAAGCGGTTCACACGCGACGCATGCACCGATCCGATCTGATCGATGGACGCGGTTGCTGTGCGTCGCATGCGCGCATGCGATAGACGCGATTGACACGCGTCGCATGCACCGATCCGATGCGATCGATGGACGCGATTGACACTCGTCGCATGCACCGATCGAATGCAATCGATGGCCGCGGTTCGCGTGCGTCGCATGCACCGATCCGTTCCGATCGATGGACGCGATTATCACGCGTCGCATGCACCGATCCGTTCCGATCGATGGACGCGGTTCGTGCGCATCGCATGCGATAGACGCGACTGACACGCATCGTATGCACCGATCCGATGGATAGATCGACGCGGTTCGTGTGCGTCGCAAGCGCGCGTGCGATGGACGCGATTGACACGCGTCAACTGCACCGATCCGATCGATGGACCCGGTTCGTGTGCGTCGCATGCGCGCATGTGATAGACGCGATTGACACGCGTAGCCTGCACAGATCCGATCCGATCTATGGACGCGGTTCGTGTGCGTCGCATGCGCGCATGCGATAGACGCGATTGACACGCGTCGACTGCACCGATTTGATCGGATCGATGGACGCGGTTCGTGTGCGTCGCATGCGATAGACGTGATTGACACGCGTCGCCTGCATCGACCCGATCCGATCGATGGACGCGGTTTGTGTGCGTCGCATGCGCGCATGCGATAGACGCGATTGACACGCGTCGCCTGCAGCGATCCGATCCGATCCGATGGATGGACGCGGTTCATCCGCGCATGCGATAGACGCGATGGACACCCGTCGCCTGCACCTATCCGATCGATGGACGCAGTTCGTGTGCGTCGCATGCGCGCATGTGTTAAACGTGATTGACACGCGTTGCCCGCACCGATCGTATTGATGGACGCGGTTTCCTGTGCGTCGCATGCGCGCATGCGATGGACGCAATTGACACGCGTCGCCTGCACCGATCCGATCGATGGACGCGGTTCGTGTGCGTCGCATGCGCGCATGCGATAGACGCGATTGACGCCCGTCGCCTGCACCGATCCGATCCCATCCGATCGGATCGATGGACGGGGGTCGTGTGCGTCGCATGCGCGCATGTGATCTGCACCGTTCCGATCCATGGACGCGGTTCGTGTGCGTCGCATGCGCGCATGCGATGTACGCGATTGACACGCGTCGCCAGCACCGATCTGATCCGATGGATGGACGCGGTTCGTGTGCGTCGCATGCGATAGACGCGATTGACACGCGTCGCCTGCACCGATCCCATCCGATCGAATGAATGAACGCGGTTCGTGTGCGTCGCATGCGCGCATGCGATAGACACGATTGACACCCGTCGCCTGCACCGATCCCATCCGATCCGATCCGATCGATGGACGCGGTTAGTGTGCGTCGCATGCGCGCATGCGATGGACGCGATTGACACGCGTCGCATGCACCGATCCGTTCCGATCCGATCCGATCGAAGGACCGGGTTCGTGTGCGTCGCATGCGCGCATGCGGTAGACGCAATAGACGCGATGGACACGCGTATCATGCACCGATGTGATCGATGGACGCGGTTTGTGTGCGTCGCATGCGCGCATGCGATAGACGCGATTGACACGCGTCGCATGCACCGATCCGTTCCGATCAGATCCGATCGATGGACGCGGTTCGTGTGCGTCGCATGCGCGCATGCGATAGACGCGAATAACACGCGTCGCATGCGCGGATCCGTTCCGATCCGATCCGATCGATGGACGCGGTTCGTGTGCGTCGCATGCGCGCATGCGATAGACGCGAATAACACGCGTCGCATGCGCGGATCCGTTCCGATCCGATCCGATCGAAGGACGGAGTTCGTGTGCGTCGCATGCGCGCATGCGATAGACGCAATAGACGCGATGGACACGCGTCTCATGCACCGATCTGATCGATGGACGCGGTTGGTGCGCGTCGCATGCGCGCATGCGATAGACGCGATTGACACGCGTCGCATGCACCGATCAGTTCCGATCCGATCCGATCGATGGACGCGGTTCCTATGCGTCGCATGCGCGCATGCGATAGACGCGAATAACACGCGTCGCATGCGCGGATCCGATCGATGGACGCGGTTCGTGTGCGTCGCATGCGCGCATGCGATAGACGCGATTGACACGCGTCGCATGCACCGATCCGATCCGATCGATGGACGCGGTTCGTGTGTGTCGCATGCACCGATCCGTTCCGATCCGATCGATTGACGCGGTTCGTGTCGTCGCATGCGCGCATGCGATAGACGCGATGGACACGCGTCTCATGCACCGATCCGATCGATAGACGCGGTTTGTGTGCGTCGCATGCACCGATCCGATCGATCGACGCGATTGACAAGCGTCGCATGCGCGCCTGCGATACACTCCACTCACGCACGTCGCATGCACCGATCCGATCGATGGACGCGGTATGTGTGCGTCGCATGCGCGCATGCGATAGACGCGATTGCCACGCGTCGCATGCACCGATCTGATCCGATCCGATCGATGGACGCGGTTCGTGTGCGTCGCATGCGCGCATGCGATAGACGCGATTGACACGCGTCGCATGCACCGGTCCGATCGATCGACGCGGTTCGTGTGCGTCGCATGCGCGCATGCGATAAACGCGATTGACAAGCGTCGCATGCGCGCATGCGATACACTCCATTCACGCATCGTCGCATGCACCGATCCGAACCGATCGATGGACGCGGTATGTGTGCGTCGCATGCGCGCATGCGATAGACGCGATTGCCACGCGTCGCATGCACCGATCTGATCCGATCCGATCGATGGACGCGGTTTGTGTGCGTCGCATGCGCGCATGCGATAGACGCGATTGACACGCGCCGCATGCACGGATCTAATCCGATCCCATCAATAGACGCGGTTCGTGTGCGTCGCATGCGCGCATGCGATAGACGCGATTGACACCCGTCGCAAGCACCGATCCGATGAGATCCGATGGATGGACGCGGTTCGTGTGCGTCGCATGCGCGCATGCGATAGACGCGATTGACACCCGTCGCAAGCACCGATCCGATGAGATCCGATGGATGGACGCGGTTCGTGTGCGTCGCATGCGCGCATGCGATAGACGCGATTCACACCCGTCGCGTGCGTCGCATGCGACATAAGCGGTTCACACGCGACGCATGCACCGATCCGATCTGATCGATGGACGCGGTTGCTGTGCGTCGCATGCGCGCATGCGATAGACGCGATTGACACGCGTCGCATGCACCGATCCGATGCGATCGATGGACGCGATTGACACTCGTCGCATGCACCGATCGAATGCAATCGATGGCCGCGGTTCGCGTGCGTCGCATGCACCGATCCGTTCCGATCGATGGACGCGATTAACACGCGTCGCATGCACCGATCCGTTCCGATCGATGGACGCGGTTCGCGTGCGTCGCATGCACCGATCCGTTCCGATCGATGGACGCGGTTCGTGTGCATCGCATGCGATAGACGCGACTGACACGCATCGTATGCACCGATCCGATGGATAGATCGACGCGGTTCGTGTGCGTCGCAAGCGCGCGTGCGATGGACGCGATTGACACGCGTCAACTGCACCGATCCGATCGATGGACCCGGTTCGTGTGCGTCGCATGCGCGCAGGTGATAGACGCGATTGACACGCGTAGCCTGCACAGATCCGATCCGATCTATGGACGCGGTTCGTGTGCGTCGCATGCGCGCATGCGATAGACGCGATTGACACGCGTCGACTGCACCGATTTGATCGGATCGATGGACGCGGTTCGTGTGCGTCGCATGCGATAGACGTGATTGACACGCGTCGCCTGCATCGACCCGATCCGATCGATGGACGCGGTTTGTGTGCGTCGCATGCGCGCATGCGATAGACGCGATTGACACGCGTCGCCTGCAGCGATCCGATCCGATCCGATGGATGGACGCGGTTCATCCGCGCATGCGATAGACGCGATGGACACCCGTCGCCTGCACCTATCCGATCGATGGACGCAGTTCGTGTGCGTCGCATGCGCGCATGTGTTAAACGTGATTGACACGCGTTGCCCGCACCGATCGGATTGATGGACGCGGTTTCCTGTGCGTCGCATGCGCGCATGCGATGGACGCAATTGACACGCGTCGCCTGCACCGATCCGATCGATGGACGCGGTTCGTGTGCGTCGCATGCGCGCATGCGATAGACGCGATTGACGCCCGTCGCCTGCACCGATCCGATCCCATCCGATCGGATCGATGGACGGGGGTCGTGTGCGTCGCATGCGCGCATGTGATGGTCGCGATTGAGACGCGTCGCCTGCCCCGATCCGCTCATTCGATGGACGCGGTTTGTGTGCGTCGCATGCGCGCATGTGATCTGCACCGTTCCGATCCATGGACGCGGTTCGTGTGCGTCGCATGCGCGCATGTGATGGACGCGATTGACACGCGTCGCCTGCACGGATCCGATCCGATGGACGCGGTTCGTGTGCGTCGCATGCGCGCATGCTATAGACGCGATTGACACGCGTCGCCTGCACCGATCCGATCCGATGGACGGGGTTTGTGTGCGTCGCATGCGCGCATGCGATGGACGCGATTGACACGCGTCGCATGCGCGCACGTGATGGACGCGATTGACACACGTCGTGTGCACTTTCTCACCTTCCGGGTCTAACCCCCGAAGAGCGGGATAGTCACTCTGTCGGACAAATCATAGTTCTCGCTCTCTCTCTTTCTTGAGGCTGCCTTGTTCTAATCTGTTGCTTGTGGTTTTCTGACCGGCGAAGCAGGATGCCGAGGTTCTATTGAACTCCGAACTAGTAACAGAACGTTCGCTAACGTTAATATTTGTCCAACGCTTCATAGTGCGCATTCAAATCACACATCGTGCAGTCTCCGCCGAACAGTGCAACCCCTTACAAAGATTGAATTTCTGGTGGACAGAAAACTGGGTGGGCTCTGTCATGTCTCATTTCACACGAATTCGAAACGGTATAGATTGCAGAAGTACAACCAACGCAATCATTATGAAAGGCTTTGGACTCACATTTTTTTTGCTCGGCCTATTCAGTTCACAGCGGCGATGTGTGCTGAACTTCCGATATCCTTATAAACGACAACGCCCCCGACTGAATGCTGTGCTTCCAGTGTCCTCAAAAGCGAAAACGAAGCATTGATGCATCTCAGAAGAGCAGGCAAAGAGATGCGCATGCTGTTTCGTTCATTGTGGCGTAAACGTTTGCCATGGTGAAAACATTGCAACTTACATCCCAATGCTTGCAGCTGTCTGTCTGATGTCATCTACTTCGTTATCTTTCCGTCGTTGTCCTTACGACTATAGGGTAAACAGCAAAGCCATACTGCGTAAAGGAAACGGAACGTCGGCGAATTGCGAGATGGCCCTGTCCATCTCTGGCCTCGATGATCTCATATTATATTGCTGTGGTTATTCTGCGAAATATATTATAACCATAGCATTTTGGACTTACCGGTATCGCTTCTTTTTCGTGCAGTGATTCCTGTTGGCCTGCCCTCGGGCTGTAACTTGATGACTGCTGCTCCCAGACTCCGAAAGAGCAATGGTTCCATGCGCTCGGACGTAGTTGACTTCCGTCGTACTCCTCGATAAAGCAACAAAGCCTTCCACCTGCGCCACAGATCATTCACAGCATCACGCCAACGCTTCCGGACCCAACGCCTGATGTCCCCCACCCCATTTTAATAACGCGGAATTAAAGCCATCGTGACGTCATAGCCAAATAATAAAAAGCCAAACGTCATTGCCTCGCTTTCGAGTGGGCTTGGTATCGTGACCGGAATGTTTATTGATAGCGAATTGCAATGTTTAATTTGCCTAAAAAGAGTATGAAATGCCTACAATGGGGTAAAGCAAATCGGCCGAAAGATAGGTGCGCCCTCAAACGTCAATTCATTAGAAGATTTTTTAAGCTAGCTTAGGAGTCTGGCGGCCTCAACCTCACCTAAACCACCCCCTTCCCCTCTAAGCCTCACGTCATGGTCTTCAATAAAGGTTCATGAATGAATGAGTAAATCAATAACACCGGAGATATCGGCGATTCGAAATGGCGCCACTCCTGTTCCCCCTCAACACACCGAGACACCAGGAAAAAACGAAGACAGCTTGGGAACTCCACCCCGCCAATGAAATGTCATCGAATGACGCTCGGCTCGCAGACTTCCGGATGTCGCGCCTGTTTTCACGAGCTTCGCCCACGCATTCACCGGAGGAAACCCAGAACGGAGCAGTGGCGCAGCTACACGGGAAGTTCAAAGAAGATAGTCACGATGATGATAATAATCGATGCAACCCCCATTAGCGCCATCTTTCGACAAGCAGATTACTTTAAATATATAAAACAGTTCAACTAAAGCGTTGCAATATGAAATAAATAGGGCATTAGCCAGCAAATACTGACGAACGAAAAATGAGCACACAAAAAAAAAATGGCAGTGAAGTACAAGCACTGCATAAGGAGAAAAGGAAAGGAAGTATGTCGATACGGATGCTGAAAACAATTGAAGTAGTATCTCGACCGTCCACAATTTTAAAGATTATTGTAATCTGAAATTAGCCCTTGAATTAAATTAGGCTTAAATATATTATTCGAAGTTATATTTGCATGAACTTTTTTTGTCTTCTGAGCTCACTCGCTGGCGCTATGTTTGGGATAATCCTTTACGCAGCGTAAAGGCCGCTGACGACCGCTTTTTCCTCCACTGGTCTTTTTCGTAAAGGTCTCGAGACTTTGCCGTGTAGCTAGGCGCCAACCGGCGTTGGAGCAAATAACCTGAATTTCAAAAACCTTGCAAGTGCCCGTGTGACAGGGGTATTAAAGCAATAAAACCGACTCTGCATGGATGCTGTAGACGAGTGTGCGTGCAGAGCGGTGATGTCAGACAATCCGCCTACCAACCCTGCAACCTGCCAGGGGCATGCCCCTAATTGGTCGTGATGTTAGTCTTGTTGGATATCTTGCACTTTGTAGTTGCTGGCCCTCGTTAGTGTGAGACATGTCTGTGCGTACTTAATTAAATTACTTCACTTCTACTTTTTTTCGTGTCGTAATTAAAGTGTGAAAGACGAAATCGAATTCACCATAAAACTCGGCCTACGCTAATGGCTGAAGGGCCTTCTTTAAGGGTCATGTGCAGTTCAGAGCGTGTCAAAGCAAAAAAACTTTTTTTTTTTAGCTGCATCCGACCATTATTACGTGCAACTTTATTCATTGCAATTGATGCAGCTTTCATCTGAAATTCTATAGCATGCTATGTTAACAACCTCGATTCCCTTGTAGAGGAGTTTGGCAAAAGTTCCGCCAGCATTCATGCTAGTGGTCTCTAGAATTCGATTAGTTTTTTTCTTTTCCCCAATTGAATTCGATTCAAACTGGTGGAGTTGGTCGAACTGCGGGAACTATCTGCATTGAAAGTTCATATATTTCCAAATAAGAAATTTCCTAATAGAACTCACCTCTCATTTTTTACTGGTAAGACAACTTATAGAGTACAGTGCTCTCAGGGAAACGATGAAAGCGCTTACAGAATGCACATGTGGTGTTTCGCAAATACACCTCGGCCGTTCATAATTTTTTCTAATTCATTCCTTTAGATAAATATAAAGACGCTATTCACTGGGCGGCAGTTTCGCCAATACTATATTGCTGAGCCGCCATAATTACGAATTTCACCGAAGAAGATAGCTATGCTATCTTCTTCGTAACGCGCTCCGCTTCTATAGACAACGGCTTCACAATCCACGCGGATAGCGTTGCAGGCCGCAACATTATCGCGGCAATGCGGTTATTTCACAATATCAGCTGCGGTAATCTCGGAGGGTGAGAATGTAACACGTATCACCTCAGCACCGACGTAGTTACCGTAGCACGACGCACGATTTCTTTCGGCCTACTTCTTTCCTCTAGCATCAGCACGAACAGGCGGCACAAAAAGCCGTGCCACGCGGTAGCCGAGTGGGTAAAGTGTTGAGCTCGCACTCGCGAAGACCCGTGTTCGAATCCCAGCGCCTGCACTGCTTGTGCCAGTGATCGCTGCGGTGTGGGGACTGGGATTCTGGCACAGGTCGCTCCGGGCAATTTCGAGGCCCGGCTGTACACTCGGCCGCCGTGTGTGGTGGACAAGGCGAGGTGGTGTGCCTTTTAGGCACAGCATCTCCTCTCGCTGTCCCCCGGGTATCCAAAGGGCGGATGCCCGTTGCTGCTACTTCCTTCCTTGTATACGAAGAAGAACGCCCACACTTTCTTTGTTCTTCCTTCGCGTTGCTGCCGTTAATTCTTTGTTCATACACAGCGAACAACCGGTGAGACCTAGGAAGGCATTGGGGATTGTACTTTGTCTATTTTTTTTTTTAATTTTTACTTCAGCGATCACATGAATTCGTAATGTAATCAGTTTAGGGGAAAGATCAATACACACAAAGTGAAAGGAAAAACAAAATGTTTTTCCTTCTGCTTTGTTTATTGATCGTTCCCCTAAACAGATTACATTACCAATTTATGAAATTACCGAAGTAAAAATTAAAAAAAAAAGATAAAGTACAATCACCAATGCTTTCCTTGGTCTCGCCGACTGTTCGCTTCCTTCATGACTTTTTAAATGTTGCATTAGCGAAATCAGTTACACTTCTGTCCTCCTATCGTTCCCAGCGAAAAGTTATGAAATGCGGTCGCTAATGTTTATGCACATTAGCGACCGCAGTGGCATATCTTTTGAATATGAGCAGCGCCATCTAATGAATAGAATCTGGACTAATTTCGCATACCAAACGTGTTTATATCCCTAAAACGTCGTGTAACCTACCTCCGTTATATCCGGTGCACTCCTTCGTCTGATCCGAAATTAAAGCTGGAAGGTTATTGTGGATAGCAGTAGGGAGAGAGCAAGATAACAAATCTTTACGCCATCCGGAACGTACTGAGACAAACGGTTTGGCCACAATGGCAGTTCGTACACTCCGCGAGGATGGTGTTATGTCGCCGGTGAAAAATCCCCGCGCAAACTCGGTCTCACCACCGGGATCCACCTGCGCACGGGTGGTCCACAAAGTTTATACAAATAGTAGTAGAACGGGCTCTTCCCTCGCTGCCCTCCAGACTAGGCTATATACATATATATAGCAAACCGAAGCAGTAGGTAAGAAGTGCAGCGCTCGAACACCGCCGCCACGCGTCTGTTGTTGCTATGCAACATATCGTGTTGCCAATGATACCGTTTAATGGTCACGGGGCACGGTGTCACCTTAGTCACACGGTACTGCAGCGCGCTCTAAGGAGTTGGGAATTAAGGTGGCTCACCTGGCGGTCACTGCACCGAGCCTCGCTGCCGAAAGCTTCATCCCCGGGTTCATTACTGGGCGCTTGCAGTCCAATTTTACTCAGCTCGCCTTCAGCGGTGACCTGCGCAGATCATAAGCGTAAGGTTGTTTAAGGCACCAGTAATACCGGCACACCTCTGTATTCTTCTACCTATACCTCCCAATGTCGCTGCAATTTCTCTGCCTTGCCGCGGCTCTCGCGTACTACGTGAAGTCACTGTAATATCCTTTAAACCAAGCCTGTACATTTCACGGCTAACCGTACCTATTACGAAGTTTGGTGAATAACTTTTACACATAACGGCAGTTTCAATACATTTCTAAACTCTGGTTTCCCGCGTTTTATGTACGAACGATGCTCTGTCTGTAAGGGATGCCTTGTCGGAGACCTCCGGATAATTTTGACCACTGCACAGTATTTAGTTCAGTCGTGTCCGACTCTTCGTAACCGTATGGACCATATCACGCCACGCTTTCCGGTCTCTCACTATATCCCTAACATCACTTAACATCAACTGCAGCGCCTCGAGGATCGCTTCTAACCATCGCGTTCGCTGCCTACCCTTTCTCCAGCGGCTCCTCTCTTCTCATCAGATGACGAAAGTAGCCTAGCTTATTTACTATTTGACCCTCCAATGTGCAGTCAAGGTTTATGGGGCATTATAATGGAAAGCCTGTACTGTGCGCTATCGATTTACGTTACAAAGCACCAGACAGCGTACGTTATCCAGAGGCTTTAATTACAGCATGTGTCTCACTTTCTAATATTTTATAATCAGCGCGGCAAAGAAACCGCCATGCGCCTAAAAGTTTTCGGTTGGCTGGCTATTGCTCAGACGCATGCGTCATCCCGATTTCGAATCACTGGCGCCGTTCAAGCGTATGCAAACATACATCCGCGACATTGTCATGCCTTCGTGATGTCCTGCAGCTTACCAGAATCATAACTACTCTCACGTCGTTGTGTGGACACTTCCAAAGCAACTGCAGCTGCATATTTTCCACACAACGGCTTCCGAATTATGACGCCGTCTTTCTTTTCAGGTATGAAATGCTTTTAGCTCATATTGTCGCCGACCTTGCGGTCAAGTCGAGCTGAAACCGAGGAGCGTTATCCGGGCACCGAACGAAGTTTACTGATATGGGTACTCCACTCTGCAAGCCTTCGTACTTGGCCAGCATGTGACCCAGAATATGTCTGGCCGCACCACCAAATTTTGGTCCTCTGGACCCCCTAAATTTTACCTGTGCGAATGTAACAAACTTCCAGGCACAATTAGTAGTCTGCAAGCAGCGCGGCCTGACTTGATGTCAGGCCGCCTAATGTCCCCTCGTTCGGCGTGTCTTCACGCTGGCAAGTTTCCTTGTTTTCTGTTCGAACTGTAATAGAACACTCATTCCTTCTTTAAAATTACTTTATCGAGCTATATGTGGCATTCGCTTTATTTCACCGACTTTCTGTAATCCCAGTTTTTCACTGCAGGACAGCTCAGCACAATTCAATTTCTTACTGACATAGCAAATATAACCGTTTCGTTAGAGTAACAAGCCTGGCTACGCTGTAAAAGTTTGTGGGCATGCTTCGCACGCGCTCACAGTATGGGAGAATGCGTACTTACTAACCCCATTTTCAGGCTGCTGCCAGTCATACAGCAGTCGCTGTGGACCTCCAAAATATGCTGGAATAGGAGTGAATTGCTTACTACAGGTTATAAGTAGCGGTGAGCATCGCCGTCTAGTGCTTCAAACGCAGCTGTGAACAAGCTCGGGTATCCGGCACCTCCGACCCTCCTGTACCCTGGAGATATGACCTGCGCAGATCATGGACGACAAGGCCTCATTAAAGAGGCGTCGAGAGCTGAGAAATATCGCGAAGGTACACAAAGGTTGTTTGAAATAATAGCTTTCTGCCTGCGCACTGAGTGTATAATTCTAAAGGCTTTGGATAATCACGGGTCATTGTTTTTCTTGAACCATGTACCCATAACAAAGAAGACACAATATAATGTTTGTTGCAGTCAGTGTAATTGGGCCCTGATACTGCATAGCAATACCGGTCTTCATCTCCCTCTCTTCACGCTATAATTTGGGGGCAGTACGCTTAGAATTTAGAACATATCGACTGTAACTATGATTCTCTTGCGCTCGAGGGAGAGCTCATTTATTTCCACGTAGTGGCTATTTACAAGCGATGTTCGCTAGGCACTACTTGAAGAGCGAAAACCCTGTTTCCGCCCTGAATGCAGCCGTGTCAGAGGTTATATAGTCACATAGACACATACACAGTGCATCAAAAATTTAGACAAGAATGTACAACCGACCAATTAATGTGCACAAGGCATGTTCTATCGAATCGCCAGCGTTTCGTGAGAGTACTTTGCGTGTATTTCAATA
This sequence comes from Amblyomma maculatum, assembly GCF_055883805.1. Taxonomy (NCBI): domain Eukaryota; kingdom Metazoa; phylum Arthropoda; class Arachnida; order Ixodida; family Ixodidae; genus Amblyomma; species Amblyomma maculatum. The sequence goes on along the minus strand of NC_139351.1, from coordinate 119,756,047 downwards.
TTTGGAGGCTTCTTATAGTTTGTTTATACGAGACAGGATTTTATGCCTTTGTCCTAAAGGCGTCACAGCTTTGTTTAGATACTGGGTGGGCCGATCTGCAATCCACTTTCGAACGAAAAAACAAATCCTGTTTTCTGGTGGTGAAAATTGAAGTTTACTTCTGTCTTACCAAATCGTTGTCTTGTTTGCTGTTGTTTGCAGTTGTATCTACACCTCATCATCCAGCATACTACCATGCGCTGAATGATGCGTGTGCATTTGCAAGGTCTTCTACGTATACTGAGTGCACATTGGACTTGAGACTACTCTCTTCATTGAAGTACCTGTAGAGCGGTGCGCCTGGTCAGTCAAGAATTTTTCAGGCACTTAGGCATTCTGACATGCAAACGTTAAGTAGCAGAAACTACTGCTATGAGAACGCTACTCATAAGTAGAAAAGCCTACTCATTCAAGCAAATTTACGAACACTATCTTACCGAAGAATAATTTCAATATTAAAGTTTTTGTACAAGCTATTTCAAGGCCACTTTAATATAACACGCTAACAGTAAATGCAACCTGCTTTCAAACACTCATCTATAACTAACCATAGTAATATAACCCTTCAACCTACAAGCTGTGTAAATATCTATAAGTACTCCTTGTTCCCTAATGCCATCTCTTATTGGAATAAATTGCCCAAAGGTGCAGTCATGTGTGCGTCCGTGGAATATTTTATTGCTTATATCCGGAAATTAGACTTTTCTATTTAATTGTCTCCAGTTTTGATTAATGTTCGAATACTTGTGTATTTCTATTTTTTTTATTCTTTTCGGTCACATGTTTGTATTGGACACACTCCTGTAATGAACCGAGAAGGTCCTGCAGTACGTTTAAATAAATAAGTGCAGGTGGTACCGTAACTTTATCAATATCAAAAACGAATGCAAGATAGTGATATATGTGTACGCATGCTTCTCCAAATATTTTCTAGCCGGACGATATGGTTGACTGCAAACTATACTTTTTTAAGGCCGCATGCATTGGCGGATGTCAGGAGATTCTGGTGTAAACCTTATTTAAGTATTCATAATTGTTATTGTAGTGAACTACACAAGGATATACGAAGACGAGGATTAAGTAGGTGAGAATATCACGAAGACGAGGATAAGGACGACGAAGTGCCGCTGCGCTGCTCGTGCTCGCTTGTGGAGACTCAGACTGGCTGTGTTCTTGTGTGGTTCGCCGTGAAACTTCGACAGGGCTATTATCCCTGTTAATTTTTACAGCCAACTTTTAAGAGTCGTTGGATCATTCTCTACTCCGAAGTAGCAGCTAGCACTTTTTTTTTTCCTTCAAATAAACTCTTCCTTACTCTACCTACATTGCCTTTGACCAGAAAGGCATTCCGAGAGTTCCATTTGCCCTTCAGGTGGATCGCCTTCCATTTGATTCCATTTCTCCTCCTGCGTTTCAGTTTCAAAACAAACGCAAGAAAAAGATAGTGAAGTTGGTAGTGAGGTAGCATTTCTACACAAATTACAACATGCGCAATTAAAAGATCTAAAAACGAACTTTCAAAAGAGAGCCTAGGCCATGCTCTGTGCACCGTCACGCTTTCTAACACGCAGATAACGAACTTTCAAAAGAGAGCCAGTAGGCCATGCTCTGTGCACCGTCACGCTTTCTAACACGCAGATCAACACACGTTTTCGAATGCATTTTTTGCGAGGTCAGGAATTGAAAATCGTAAAAGAGACAAACCCTAATTCTTTAGCAACAATATTGAAATTTGCATGCGTCCGCTGCGTTGACTCCGCCGGCTACCGGCCTTAGAGCAAAATTGGCTACCTTGACCAGACATTTTTTCAGTTCTAGTGAATCATGAATTTTTGAAGTAAAACAGATTTGAAGCACGAGGGGTCGAGCCGGCGCTCAATATGTCTGCGTTCGGTGAAATTTTCAGGAGTAATATCGAACCGTTACCGTTCCATGAGATATGAGATGGAGAGGTTAGACCGCATAATTCAAACTGAAGAATGAGACTCCGATGAGGTTCTGCGCAGCGCTATAACGACAGAAGTCGTGAACGAAATTTCATATTACACTACAGGCCCCCTAACTACACTAAATAGCACCAGACCTATGTAGGTCCCGCCACTGCCAAAAGAAGCTAGCGACTTGCTTTGTCTGGAATGAGGGTAGCATCGCTGACCGTAGGATTGGAACAGGGAAGTGCGCAGGAGCTATCCGCTGCTGGACGCTGTGGCAGGAGGATTGTGGCGCTCCATGCTGCTCCACCTACGGTACCGCAGACGCGCAGAAACTAGAAGGGGGCTTTTCTGAAATGACACCGGAATTCGATCAGTAATTTCTACTACAAACGTCTTCACTGCTCCGCTGTATTCATATACTGCCGGAAGAGATGTAAGACACGCATTGCTCATTGTATGTATGTATTGTCATTTTCATCAGCCTGACTATACCCACTGCAGGGCGAAGGCCTCTCCCATATTTCTCCAATTAACCCAGTTCTCTGCTAGCTGCATTCACTTGACCCCTGCTAACTTCTTAATCTTACCCGCCCACCTAACTTTCTGTCGCCCTTTGCTACGCTTTCCTTCCCTTGGAATCCAGTTTGTTACCCTAAGAGACCATCCGTTATCCTCTATTCGCACTATATGTCCTGCCCATGCCCATTTCTTCTTCTTGATTTCCACTAGAATGTCAGTAGCTTGAGTTATTTCTCTGACCGACTTGCACGCTTCCTATCTCTTAATGTTACCCCTACCATTTTTCGTTCCATAGCCCTCTGGGTGGTCCTCAACTTAAGTAGAACCCTCTTGTTTAGCCTTCACGTTCAGCCCCTTAGGTGAGTACAGGTAAGATGTAACTGTTGTATACTTTCCTCTTGAGCGATACCGGTAAGCTGCTAGTCCTAATCATTATTTGCAGTTCATTCCCCGAGTTACTTAGTAAGGCAATGTCATCTGCAAATCGCAGATTACTGAGGCATTCTCCATCTACCCTTATCCCTGACTGCTCCCATTCCAACTATCTGAATACTTCCTTTCTTCATGGGAATTGTTACTTTCTTTATGCAGAACTATGGTTGCTGTGCAGCCACTATATACATATATCTTCCACCACATTTACGTACGGCTCGTCCACACCCTGATTTCGCAATGCCTGCATCACCGCCGAGGTTTCAACTGAGTCAAATGCTTTTTCGTAATCAATGAATGCTGTGTATAAGGGCTGATTATATTCAGGACATTTTTCTATTCCCTGGTTGATGGTATGGATATGAGCGATAATAGAGTACAGTTTCCAATACCCTGCTTGATCCTGTGCCTAACTGCAGTCTAATGTTGTTCTGATTCTATTAGCGATTACCTTAGTACATACCTTATAGTTATCAGACAGTAACCTGATTGGTCTGTGATTTTTAAGGTCCTTAGAGTCCCCTTTCTTACGAATGAGGATAATGTTTCCATTCTTCCATGGTTCCAGTACCGTCGATGACACAAGGCACTGGTAAGCTGCTAGTCATAATCTGCGAGTGCTTGCCAAATGCGCTCCATCCCAATCTTATTCTTCTAGTTATTTCGTTTTCATGGTCCGGATCTGCGGTTACTACCTGTCCTATGTAGACATATTCGCCTACTACTTCCAGTACGTCGCTACCTAATGTAAACTGCTGTTCCGTCCTGAGGCTGCTGAACATTACCTTAGTCTTCTGCATATTGATTTTTAAGCCTGCCTTTCTAATTTTCCTGTCTAGGTCATCAATCATTATTTGCAGTTCATCCCCCGAGTTGCTCAGCAAGGCAATGTCATCAGCAAATCGCAGAATACTGAGGTATTCTCCATCTACCCTTATCTCTAACTGCTCCCATTCAGAGTCTCTGCATACTTCCTTTAAGCAAGCTGTGAATAGTACTGGGGAGATCGTGTCTCCTTGCCTAACACCTGCCTTTATGGGAATTTTGTTACTTTTTTATGCAGAACTATGGTTCCTGTGCAGCCACTATATATATCTTCCAGCACTTTCACGTACGGCTCGTCTACCCCCTGATATGCCTGCATCACCGCCGATGTTTCAACTGAGTCAAATGCTTTTTCGTAATCAATGAATGCTATGTATAAGGGCTGGTTATATTCCGAGCATGTTTCTATCACCTGATTGATGGTATGGATATGATCGATAGTAGAGTACCGTTCCGAAAACCTGCTTGATCCTTTGCTTGATTGCAGTCTAAGGTTGTCCTGATTCTATTAGCGATTACCTTAGTAAATACCTTATACGTAACAGACAGTAAGCTGACTGGTCTGTAATGTTTAAGTTCCATGAGTCCCCTTTCTTATGAATGAGGATAATGTTTGCATTCTTCCATGGTTCCAGTACCATCGATGACACCAGGCACTGCGTATACAGGGTGGCCAGTTTTTCTAGCACGATATCCCCCCCCCCCCCCCCGTCTTTTAGCAAATCTGTAGTTATCTGATCCTCTCCAGCTGATTTCCCGATTTTCATAGTTTCTAATGCTTTGTTGACGTCGTCCTTCGTCACTGGTGGAACGTCTGACTGTTTTTCCCTGCCGCCAATCTCGTTACGGTCCTGACTACTTTGGCTGCTGTAGAGAACTGTATAGAACTCCTCTGCTACTTTCACTATCTTGTCCATATTCGTGATGACGTTGCCCGCCTTGTCCCTTATCGCATACATCTGGTTTTTGCCTATGCCCAATTTCTTCGTTACCGCTTTAAGGCTTCACCCCGTTCTTTACAGCATGCTCAATTTTCTCCATGTTATACTTCCTTATATCAGCCACCTTGCGCTTATTGATTAGCTTTGATATCTCGGCCAATTCGATCTGGTCTATTGTATTGGAAGCTTTCATACTCTGGCGTTTCTTAATCAAATCTTTCGTCTCCTTAGACAGCTTATCGGTATCCTCTCTAACTATCTTACCACCTACTTCTACTGATAATCATAAAAGAGGTAGACCCTAATTCTTTGGCAAAAACTTCCAAATTTGCAAGCGTCAATCTTCTACCGCATGCGTCCGCTGCGTTGGCTCCGCCGACTACCGGCCATGGAGCAAAATTGGCTACCTTGACCCGACATTTTTTCAGTTCTAGTGGATCATAAATTTTTGAAGTTCAGCAGATGTGAAGCACGAGTGGACGAGCCGGTGCTCAACATGACCGCCTTCGATAAAATTTTAGGAGTAATATAGAACCATTACCGTTCCATGAGATAAAAGATGGAGAAGTTGGACCGCATAATTCAAACTGAAGAATGAGACTTCGATGAGGATCTGCGCAGCGCTATAACGACAGAAGTCGTGAACGAAATTTTATATTACACTACAGGCCCCCTAACTACACTAAATAGCACCAGACCTATGTAGGTCCCGCCACTGCCAAAAGAAGCTAGCGACTTGCTTTGTCTGGAATGAGGGTAGCATCGCTGACCGTAGGATTGGAAGAGGGAAGTGCGCAGGAGCTATCCGCTGCTGGACGCTGTGGCAGGAGGATTGTGACGCTCCATGGTGCTCCGCTCACGGTACCGCAGACGCGCAGAAACTAGAAGGGGGCTTTTCATAAATGACACTGGAATTCGATCAGTAATTTCTACCACAAACTCCTTCACTGCTCTGCTGTATTCATAGACTGCCGGAAGAGATGCACGCATCGCTCATTGGATGTATGTATCATCATCATCAGCCTGACTATACCCACTGCAGGATGAAGGACCCTCCCATATTTCTCCAATTCACCCGGTTCTGTGCTAACTTAATCTACTTGACCCCTGCGAACTTCTTAATCTCATCCGCCCACCTAACTTTCTGCCGCCCCCTGCTACGCTTTCCTTCCCTTGGAATCTAGTTTGTTACCCTAAGCGACCACCGGTTATCCTCTCTTCGTACTACATGTCCTGCTCATGCCCATTTCCTCTTCTTAATTTCCACTAGAATGTCAGTAACTTCAGTTATTTCTGTGACCCACTCTGCACGCTTCCTATCTCTTAATGTTACCCCTACCAATTTTCGTTCCATAGCCCTCTGACTTGTCCGCAATTTAAGCAGAACCATCTTGGTTAGCCTCCACGTTTCAGCCCCATAGGTGAGTACAGGTAAGATGTAACTGTTGCATACTTTCCTCTTGAGCGATACTGGTAAGCTGCTAACCATAATCTGCGAGTGCTTGACAAATGCGCTCCATCCCAATCTTATTCTTCTAGTTATTTATTTTCTTTTCATGGTCTGGATCTGCGGTTGCTATAGCTGTCCTAAGTATACATATTCGCCTACTACTTCCAGTGCTTCGTTACCTAACGTAAACTGCTGTTCCTTCCCGAGGCTGCTGAACATTACCTTAGTCTTCTGCATATTGATTTTTAAGCCTACCTTTCTACTTTTCCTGTCCTGGAAATCTCGAAACACAGAAAACAGCGGAAATTAAAGGGGGATCGCACGGCCACGCATGCGTGTCGGCCTGTTCAGGAGTGCCAGTAGAGGCGTCAATTTCCGAGTCTGTAATGACTGCTGTGTACACTTCTATGGCTCAAATGGTTGAGCGGTTAGTAACCGCCGTTTTAGGGAGCTTAACTAACGCTATGGCAGCACAGATTACGCAGACTTTCCGTACTAAACAACCACTCTCATGATAACCAGGCCTCATTAACGACACAACATTGCTTATCTGAAATATATCAGCCCTCGTAAAAGCTTCGTACGCACTAGAGGGCGGTTGCAAATTAAGAAAGGAACATATCTGGGTATCAGGAACAATTACCGGCATAAGGGCATGACTAGGGGTAGTTTATTTAGGAACAGGACACCAATGCAGACAAGAAAGCAAGGATCTTGTTGAATGTCTCAGTGACGATATAAGCCAGTTCAAAGACGGGGCCGATAATATTCTGCTGGGGGACATCAGCGGCCACATAGACGATCTGGATGGATACATGGATTGTAACGGGAAACTAATGCTATATTTCTGTGAGCGACACGACCTAGTTATAGTAAATAGAGAAACAAAATGCGAATGACAAATCACGTGGGAATTCCGCAACAGGCAGACGACCATTGACTACTGTTTATATCAAGGTCACAAAAATGGAAATAGACGAAGAAGTGGAGTGTAGTCTGGGAAGTGATCGTAAACGTACTGCAGATGGGGCCCGTGATGAAAAAAAGAAATGGAACTTAGACAAAAAGTAAACGCAAAATTAAGCGACGATCAAATAGCGCAGATAGCAGCAGACTTAGAGGAAGCAATAGAGAAAAGCCTCATGGAAGACTGGGATTTTGAAATGGTAGAAATACTCATAAGGAGGAAAATTAAGAAGGTTAAAGTAGCAAACCGCTGGAATGGAAAGAGGAAGGCACGGAGCTGGTGGAATAAGGAACTCAGGGAAGCCACTGAACAACGGCGGGCTGCTTTAAGGAAACACCTAGAGGCAAAGAAAACAGAGGTATCTCAGGAGGAAATCGACCAAAAATGGGAATCATATCAACAAACGAAACTTGATGTACAGGCCCTCGTCCAAAATAAAATAAAGCAGTCCGCCGATTCGTGGATGGCTGGCATACACGATGCCTCTAGAGGCGAACCAAGAAAATTTTGGGACCATATAAGCTGGCTAGGTAAAACGAAGCAAAGAAAGCAGGACCGGATTCAAGATAACGAGGGAAATTGTTTAGAGGGAGACAACGCAGTGAACTACATCACATCAGTTATAGCCGAGTCATTTAAGAGCGACGATAGGGTAATTTCCGCAAATCACGAAGCAACAGAAGATAACAGAATACAAAGCAGCTTAGAACTGACCAATCTAACCTGGAAAAAGGCAGAAACAATATTCCTAAAAACACATCTACAGGAATAGATGGAATTCCGATCAAGCTGATTAATGAACTTGGTCCAAGAAGTAAGGAAACGTCGTTAAAAGCTTTGGAAACAGCCATAACGAATAAGCAAATTCCGGACAGCTGGCGGCAGAGTAAAATAGATTTGATTTTTAAAGGGAAAGGAGAAAGGATGCACATAAAATACTACAGGCCGATTACCATAACATTTGATATGTACTGGTTGGCCATGCAGGCGGTGAAATTAAATGGTGCAAGCATGGGTAGAAAGTAACAAGATACTCGGAGAACTTCAGAATGGCTTTATAAATGGTAGGTGCTTAGATAACCGCCTGGTCTTGCTTACCCAATGCATCGAAATATCTAGAGTGGAAAATAGACCTTTGTGTTTGGCCTTCCTGGACATACACGGGCGTACGACAACGTAAACAGGCAACTCCTGTGGAACATATTAAAGAAGAAGGTATCGGTTATGGGATAACAGAGTTCCTACAGGAAATATACCGGGATAACAAAGTAGAAATTACACGGGAAGGTATAAGAAGTACGGAAGATGTCAAAGTATGCAAAGGATTAAGATAAGGCTGTCCTCTATCACCGCTGCTGTTCATGGTTTATATGATAAACCTGGAACAGAGGATACAAGAAGGTAACCTAAGTTTTAACCGGTCATATAGGTTAGCTGGAAAGGCGGTAGAGCAGCGCCTCCCCGGTTTGATGTATGCAGACGATACTGTGCTGCTAGCTGAGAGTGTGGAAAAATTGCAAACTCTGATTCAGTATTGCGGAGACGAAGGGGATGCTCTAGGCTTCAGTTTTAGCGCAGTTAAGTCGGGTCTGATGATTTTCAACGGCTCAGCTGATCAGGGTCTTAAACTACAAGGCCACGAAATACCCAGTGTAGCAGAATATAAATATCTCGGGGTATGGGTAAACGAAGGATTGGCATACATTGGAACGCATGAGCAATCACTTGAGACCAAAGGGCGAAGAAATGCCGGGATAATGAAGCATAGGGCATTGTGGGGATACAACAGGGATGAGGGTTTCAGGGGTATTTGGAAAGGAATTATGGTGCCTGGGCTTACTTTCTGAAATGCGGTTTTGTGCCTTATCTAAGAGGTACAGTCTACATTAGAAATAAATCAGAGAGCCGTTGGACGATTAGCACTAGGTGCTCACGGCAAAACCACAAATGAGGCGGTACAGGTAGATATGGGCTGGGCACCTCTCGAAGAACGGGAAGCTGAGAGTAAAATATTATGAGGAACGCCTGAGGAAATTGGACAGTAACAGATGGGCAGCTAAAGTATTTAGATATCTATACTTAAAAAGCGTTGACTCACAATGGAGGAAAAGAACTAGGAAACTAACCAGTAAGTATGCTGGTCACAAGGACGAAGAAATAAAGAGCGGTAAGCAACAGGTGAAAAACACAGAAGGTAAAAATTGGATAAATTCAATGGAAAAGAAACAGAGTGTGGAATTATACCGAAAGTGGAAAAGGCAGATCAGGAAGGAAGCTTTCTTTGATAACTCAAGAGGCAGTGCCCTACTGTTTGAAGCTAGATCAGGATGCCTTAGAACACGCAGCTAGAAAAAGAAATTTAACAATGAAGATGATGCGCGTGCTATATGTGGTAACTCCAGTGAAACAATTGACCATATTATACTCGATTGTAATGGTATCCATCCGGAATTCGATGCAGGCGCAGTCACTCTTCCTGAAGCTCTGGGGTTTAGAAATACCAGTGACCGGGTGAATAAACCGGCGGTGGAAGCTAGCAAAAAATGACTGGAAGATTGGTGGCTTAAAAGCAGAAAAGTGACATAATGTTAGTAATGCAGAAACAAAAATTCAAGAAATAGAATGATGGTATAGTTAAATAATCTAAACCAGCAATTAAGATATACGAAGAAAAATGAGCATCATAGTTACTGCTACCACCCCGTTTCAAAGGGGACGCTCCTATATGCCATCCATAAGGGCGATCCAGTCCATTTATTCCATAGCACGCTTCCAAGCACTCGCAAACATAGCATAGGTAAAGGGGTATTTATGCAAATGAATGAAACGAAAACGGCGAGGCTACTCTCGAAAGTGCGCAGCTAACGCCATCGCTTAGCGCTAAGGACAACTACGTAGGGCTAAAATCTTGACTTAAGAAAAGCCGAAAAGGCTTGAAATTAAGGAAAAATTATCGATACATGAAAAAACGAGGTTCTGACGTTCAAACTGCAAAAATATATGATACTAGCCTGGCCGCCATTTGAAGAGTCCCCAAAACACATTCGTAGATGTTCTTAGTTTCGACTTTACTCTTCAATTATTACTTTTTCTCGCATAATCCCATAAAGCAAGCCATATTTTTATGCCAGATCGTTCAGCTTTCCACTTGTGTATGTGTTCATGGATGTCCCTGGTCCCGCCACACCAAAAGACGCATTGCCAATTTTCGACCTTTCCTAGCGCGAAAAAAAAAATAAACATTTCAGGAAGCCAACAATGTACTCACCTGTGTCGAAGCCATGGGATATCCGCTGTGTCTTTCTCCTTGAGTCCAGTCTGTACTCTGACAAGGTCATGACCTGCAAAGAACGTGGACGTCACCACAGGCGTCATCAGGTTGCGGAGGGGAGCACGTGACAACCAATTGTTATACAAAGCACTTTCGCTTATTTGATTCTTCCGCAACAACGTTCTTTGAAGACAGATCGAACATTCTTTGTCTTCTGCAGAAATAAGTCTTTATGTTGATGTAAAAATTCAAAATTTCAAAGCAAAATATTTTTCAAGCTCTTCCTGATTGGACAACTGCACACAGGGTTATCCACGAAACTCTAGAAGAGCAAGCGCTAGCATGAATTTTTGCCGCTTCTACGCTGAGGACCAGAAATACTGCTGCATCTTTCTTGGCACTGCATAACGTCTACAGAGAGGCGCACTGAGATTCTAATGTTTGATGGCGATGTCCGACTGCGCGTCCCACCAATAAAGATTGCACTACGTCGCGACACATGATCGCCAACAGGCTTTCGGATTAGCTACAGGGGAAGTCTACGATACAACTCTTACTATAATAGCAATTTACCAGGGTTTTTTGGCCTTTCTCGTTCACATCATATACTGATTGCATTTTCTTGATATAAGGAAATATGCCTTTAAAAACACTGTATTGTGTTCCAAAAGTGTCTGTAAGGAACGCGTGGCGACGGTCACGGTCACCGCGGTCGCAGATGTATATTTGGTGGCCCGAAATAGTTCCGAGAATGAATGCAACAGGACCCCTACTGTGGGAAATAGTTTTACCAAACCAAACCAATGCAACAATGCCACGAGTGCGATGAACTAGCTCCGAAGCGGAAATAAGTGAGTCAGAGCGAACGCGGGGATCTTAAACGACTGTTGTGACAGGGGCACCGTAACCAGACTGCTTTACAATGAGTGTTGTGAATAATTGCTGTGGGGCGAATCCGTACCTGCAGCACATATTAAGGCGCCTATAGAGTGAGGAAAGTTTGCAGCTGCATCATTCGATCCCAAATTGAAATGGCATGAAAAATTCGGTCAATAAAAATCCAAACACGTACTCGCTCAGATATTGACCTCCTGGGAGCACATTGGAGCAGCACAAATTCGTAACTATTCACACAGGCGTATCAAAATACTTTTTCATTTCTGACCTTTGGCAAGCAAAGACTACTAACATTGGAGTTCCTCAGTGTTCCATATTTAGACCGTCACTGTTTCTAATTAACGTTAAAGATTTGCCATCATGTCTTACATTTGTTGGATATATATTATATGCCGATAATACCACCACATTACCGTTGTAGAAAAGTAGATTCCTTAAACAGGGTATGCTGCTGGGCAAGTTGGTTATTCATTGTCAGAGAATGAACGCTAGTCTTCGCCTCTGTTGATTAGTTCCGCATTCGCCTGCCGTAATTTTTATTCGAGCTATTCTGTCTTTGCCTCATCGTTTTATTGCCATAAGGTTTGAAGCATCTGTGGTTTGTTTCTTTAGCCCGTCCTGTTTTTCAGTTTGCTGGGCGTACGACCTTTTTGTCAGTGTCCTTTTACTTGCCTATTTGGGTTTTGTCTGACTAGATTTCAGTTTTTTCATTCAGCGTATTTTAGTTGTTGTTCATGTTTTCCATCCTTTTTCCTATTTTAGCGCCTTTATCTTCGCTGACATTTACAGCCTTGGCTTTTAGACTGAGCCCGCGCTGTTTTGTTGTTTTTGTTATTGGTCTCATGCATTCATTTTCGCTTTCAGCCATAATTTTTGTTGGCTCCATTCAATATCGTTTTATCTGGGCTTCATGTGTGCCTCGTGTTCCTTTGCATTTGCCCCGCCCCACACATTCAGTGTCACAGGGTTAATTGTGTTCAATGTGAGATGCCGTTCCTTGGATGCTTGAGCTCTGATAACCGTGCTCATGCGCACTTTTGGTCTTTGTATACAAGGCGCGGATCGGCTGTATTACAAAATGAAGTTAATGAGCGCATACGTGTGTGTCCTCCTCTTCCTGGTCCGTTGTCGCTAACATTCTTTCTCTGACAATAGATTCCTTAGCTTATACTAAATCTGCTAGTAATCTGCACTAAGTCGTGCAAGACTGGTACGGCAGATTAATCAAACTCCCCGCGGCGGTGACTCAGTGGTTAGTCAATCGACTTCAGAGCCAGGGGACCTGGTAGTGAACCCGGCTGCGGCTTGTGTTTGTATGGAGGCGGAACACCGGTTGACGTGCACTATGCGATATCAGTGAATGTTAAAAAAAAAACCTAGCTGATCGAAATTATCCGCAGTCTTCGACTGTACCATCCTTAATTATTTGAATCGCTTTGACACGTTACACCTGATAAACCAAATCACAAGCTGAAGTTTAACGCTTGTGCAGAGTTCTAGTGCTATAGACTTAGTAACCTGGTGTCAAAACACATTCGTTCCACGAAGAACAAAAGACATGAAATCCTCTCCTTCCCTCTCACAGCGTATGCCTGACGCCATCGTTAGGCGCTGACAGTAAGACAGCAAAGTCATGAAATCAATGATATTGTTACGGTGAAATAAGAAAGGGGGTGTTTATTTACAGTGCTGTGGCAGCCGGACCAGGTGAAGTCTGTTAGCCCCCAGAAACCAACGCTTCTTCATCTTCCTTCTTCCCTCCTCCGTGCTCTGCTTGAGACCAAGTCCGTGACACTGTTACGAAAAGCTTAAGAAACGAGATCCACGTGCGGAAATCACTGACCCCCATGCCAATTCTCCAGAGTGGCCCCTAAAAAACCCCCTTGACGCCTGCGTAAGTACGTTACGGGCCAGTGCACATTCATGTATCTCTTTTTTTTTTTTTTTACCGTCCTCTACGAGACTCACTCCATGCTCGTAAGCCAGTAAACAAGAGGGGTTTTCATGCCGTATCGTTCAGCATTCTTCGTTCAGTGTAAGTGCCTTGTGTGCATGATAACGCACAAGGTCATATCACCACCAGCATGACTACATATAATGAGGATATATATGGTGCCATTCACTCCTTGCTCTGCCAATTGGTGCCTTTATATTTCATAACTGCGGAAAAAACATTCGCGCAATGAAAAGGGGCAATTTTTCTTATATTGGGCATCGCTGACAGCAAGGAGTGCTTTGCTGAAGTCACCCTTATAATCGCGGTCAAGACTTCAGAGCTAGACGGGCACTCGATGTGGATGTGTTTGCCGTCAATGGCCCCAATGCAATGTGGAAAATTACACCACGCTTTAAACTCTGCCCCAATCTGTTTAATGAATAAAAGGTTGCACTTTTACTGAATGCATGAAAAACAATTATGTTAATACGTTATGTACCCTAAATTTAAATCCACAAAAATACATGAATAAAAAATATTCCTATGCACATAATGTTGTAGTTAAGGCTTCATTGTTACATGTAGAGTTTTTGAACATGCTGACTTACCCTGATCCACTCATCAGCTGTCTTTGGGCTGGCCAGGTACAACGTCTTCAAAATTTGCCACAATGCCTTGCACACATCAGTTGAAATTGTGCAGGCAGTAGATCTGCCCACCAAAACATCGTACGACAGGCTTCCCAGTGTGCGGCCTGCAGCAAAGAACCTAAGAAAGAGGAAGTGCATATAATCAGAAATGAGGGAACAACCGAAGGCACCAAAACATCGCTGACTCTAAGTAAAGCACAATTTAGAACAAGAGTAAGTTTTGACTCAATTCTTGTGGTGCGTGTGGAGTGGCCACGAAAATCCCGGCGTCGGCGGCCACTTTTCGATGGAGGCGAAAAGCAAGGCGCCCGTGTGCTGTGCGATGTCAGTGCACGTTAAAGAACCCCATGTGGTCGAAATTTCCGGAGTCCTCCACTACGGCGTCTCTCATAGCCTGGGTTGCTTTGGGACGTTAAACCCCACAAACCAACAAACCAACCACGAAAATTCATATTGGTATTTGTCAAAATTATGATTATTGCAGTCACGTAAATAACTAGGTGGATTTTCCATTATCTCTAAAAGATTCGTATAATTAAGTGACAACTTCGAGCTTGTGCCATGTAGATTGAGTGACTGTTCGTCTATCACAACTTACATACACATGACTGTGCATCTGCATGTCATATACTAACATGCTGTTTACGATAGCACCTTAGCAGAAACACATAACAAACGAAGTTTTCAGAACAAAACTGTAAGGCGGCATAAGCCGTATGAACTACAGCCAATACAGTAGAGACTACCACAGTCTTCGTGCCAGCAAAGCGTGATTAAGTTTCAAAGAAACAGCCGACAGTCATATTCCCAATATTGCACACCGACGACAGTCGTTAGGAGGGCAAACTAGGCAGAAAAAAATTAAATTGATTCGCTCGCAGTGAAATAAAAAATTTATTTAAGACGCAATATTGGTTACGTACGTCCCATTCAAACGGTTAAGATTGCGTTAACTCTCGAAAATTCGTTTTTTGTTTTCATCAATTTTTTTGCCTAAGCGGATGGCTCGAACGCGTGCCTGAAATTCGTATCCTGCTTAGCAATTTCGCTTTTCAGCAGCTCCTGCAACGTGTCAAAAGTTCGAGGTGGCATTGTGATGAAACTAATAAAAATAGCGAGATAAAATTGATGCGTGGTGAAACACGGATGTCAAGTTGTGAAAATGAGGCACACTCACTCGCGGTCGTAGTCTTCGTCAAGCGCTCGTAGTTCGGGAATGAGACGATTCACCTGGCCTACAATTTCGCGGGATCGCAAACAAGGCCGCACCCAGCACCGCAGCTTCCGTTTTCGCTGAACTAAAGCATTTTGCGATGCCACAGCAGCTACATCAGCATGACGATTATTTCTTCTTCCTCAGATAATCGTACATATCCATGCTTCCGGAGACCGAACTGACAACCGAGTACAGGGCAGCAGACGAAAAAGCTCGAAAAGGCGCCAAAACCGAATCTCTCTCGTCAAGTCTCGTTCGGAGCGAGAGACACCTGGAAGCGAGTCGCATGCAGATATGAAAACTTGGCGTCGCTCATGTGCTTGTCGTGGATCTCCTCCTCCGTGACGAATCGAGTCGCGCGATCTGCGCTAGTCGCCTGTGAACCAGCCTTGGTGTGGGAAGAATCAAGCACGCGAGAACGCAACCTTTCGCTTCTCCCATGTCGCCTACGCGTTGACACCATACTTCAAAACCACGGTTGCCAATGCTACCCCTACTTCATGGCTCCATGCACTGCCATAAGAGGTCATCGCCTTGGCCCGCTAGTTCTCCCCCTACCTGCATCGTCAGTCGCTTTGCCTTGCGAGCGCGTTGTTGGACTAACTAAAATTTTCCAGCTTTAGTTTACCGTGATCCACGATTCGCTACAGTGATCCACCACCGCAGGTTCTACTGCGCATGCCCAGATCCCCTTGACGCTAACAGATGGCACCGATGTGATTTTGTTTGTTTTGTTTTGTTGGGTTCAACTTCCCAAAGCAACTCAGGCTATGAGAGACGCCGTAATGGAGGACTCCGGAAATTTTGACCACCTGGGGTTCTTTAACGTGCACTGACATCGAACAGCACACGGGCGCCGAGGCCGGGATTCGATCCCGCGTCCTTGGGAACATTATTCGAGCGCCGTAACCACTGCGCCACTCCGGCGGGGCGCGCCAATGTGAGTTCAGGCCAGAGCAGGTGTTACTTCATTGCACGTGACCGCCACATCGTAACATGTACAGCCTGGGTCGTTGTACACTGACCCACCACTTACCACTACCTCATGCCCAGAAATTTGGGACAAATTCTACGAAATCTTTCACATACTGTATAAGAGCACCAGAAAAATCAATATACCTGAAGAACCTCCCTCAGCAGTGTTCTGCCGTTTATTTTCAAAAACGCACCAGGCCGATATGCCGCCATAGACTTGAATACCCATTGTGAGCCCTAAACAAGCATCAGAGGTCATAAATTATTATGTCGATATCTTCGACCTTTCCTATAAATACGTCCATAAAGGTATCTTATGATGCTCCAAAGTTGCCTCGAAGTGTTTTTGTAGCGAGAGCTACATTGGCCACAGTCTCGTGATTTCGCCGCGCCTGTCCTGTGTCTGTCCGAAGAGCGAAGAAAGAATTAAAAAAGAAGAAGAGGACGAAGACGAAGAAGAAGTCGTGGGAGGCGGTAGCTGGCAGCTGCCATAGCTGAGCACAACTGGACGTAGGGCTTCATGACATTACGTTTGGCAGGGGCTGCCAACTCGGGCCTCTCGTTTCATATGGAAGGGTTATATTGACACGTGCATTAGAGGTAGAAGAAGAAGGAGCGCAATCGGAAGAAGTAGACGTATACAACATTGAAGTGTAGGCCTCTTTTCTGGTGGCCTGGATACTGGAAACAATGGCTCGAACTCGGAGCTTACCTGTGCGTCTCCGCTCTGCGATTCTGCGACTCTTTTCCTGTTGCCTGACCCACTGCGGCTTGGTCCTCTGCCTGTCTTGGACCCTTCTGATTGTGAACTGGTGAAGCCGTTCCGCGAGTGGGGGATTTTGCCAGATTTCCCCTTTATGGTTTAGGTCCCATGCCTAGCTAGGGCTACGGTCATGACATTGTCGTTGCCGCACTCAGGTCCGGCAAACTGGTTGGCCAGTTTGCCGGCAGATAACCTACCTATAAAATGCTTTTCTGCAAATGGTGTCAAACATATCCCCATGGCACTTATTCCTGTTGGAGATGGATTAATTAAAATAAAATACCCTCGTCTAATCCAAGATCAACTGAAAGCTGCAACCAGCCGATACCTGCAGATTTTGGAGGTGCGAGCATTTGGTATGCAAATCTGATGACTTGGACTGCGTTGCTGACTTACTGCATTGTACTACATTTGCCTCATTGCCTGTGGATGCATTTATTCAAGAACAGCTTGCATGCGTGAAGGGAATAATCCGCGGGGTTGATTCCTCCGCTACGCCAGCAGAGATTCTTGAAAGCCTTCTTGAGGCCGGTGTTGGTAGTGAAATTAAAGTTTGGCCAATTATATACCATGTTGACCCTTTGCATCCTCGGCCATTACAATGCAAAAAATGCTGGCCTTTTGGGCACAGTGCCAAATCGTGCAAGTCGGCAACGCGCTTCCGCGTTTGCAGCGGTGATCATGTTACAGATCAGTGCACTTCTTAGTCTATTAACTGCTGCCTTTGCCAATGCAGTAACACAGCTGATGAACCCACTTGTCTAAAGAGGGCCGATGAGCAGAGTGTCCTAGACATTATTCAACGCAACAGGTGCTCGCGCGGTGAAGCTTATGCCCTAGTAGCAAAAAAAAAAAAAAAAAAAAAACAGATGCATACGCTAATGTTGTCCGCACCTCAACTCCTGATGTTTAAGCAAGCTTAACAAAGTCGGTTGTTGCTGTAGTAGAGAAAGCTGTTGCTGGGATACTTGATCGTTTGATTAATACATTCAGCGATGCTTTGCAGCAAGTAATTTCCGCGCAGGCTGCATCTTCGTTCTTAGATACTCTAACCCCGCCTACCTGCTCTATTTCCTATAAAACAATAGATAACATTCAACCTACCTCCTCTTCTGCGTCCACGCCTGTGGATGCAAACGATACTGACCCAGTCACTATTTCTACCGCATGTCAGTCAGACGTTGAGATGGCCTGCCCATCTCAGAAGCGTCGTGCTTCCTCTTCTCCTAATAAACCGGACCATCCGCATGTCAAATCGAAGAAAGGTACTCAAGGAATTGCAAAGAAAACGGATGTGTTGAAAGAGGTTGTTGCTGCCTCATTTTTAAAGCAATAATCATGGCGGGAATCTCTCTACTCCAGTGGAATTGTCGCTGTATCTTATCTTCTTTCGACAACCTGCAGCACCTTATTCTTAAAATTACCCCTGTTATATCTAACTGCAATAAACTTGGCTCTCTTCTAATCGTCCTTTCACAGTTAAATATTACCGTGTTTTTAGAGCTGATCGCCCACACCGCAGGGGCGGAGGCTTCTTAACATTGATTTCAACAAATCTAGTTAATCGTGCTAAAGTGGTTCATGAATTTAATGGCCCTGATTGTGAGATACTTGCCGTTGAGTTAATTGTCTCGCAGTGTGTTCCGATCATAATTGTAAATATCTACTTTCCAAAAGGTGTCCGTAGGACAGATTGTTTAGAACTTTTGCTGACAATCATTTCAAACGTAGTTTTGGCTGGGGACTTCAATTCCCATCATATCATATGGGGTTTCAGAATAGATTATAGTGGGCGGTTGCTTTGGTCTTGGTACTCTGGAAATGATGTTAAATGTTATAGTCGCACCTATACTTATATAAGAGCAAATTCTCATTCAGCTATTGATTAACATTAGCTACAAAATGGTATTGGAGTATCATCGTGGTCTACAACAAACTTCGGTACGTCAAGTGACCACTACCCTATCACTTTCAACATTGCATCAAATCAGATTAGGTCAATTGGTACATCGAGTAAAATTTTCAACATTACCCTGTTCAAGAAATGTCTAGGAGAGGCCTTCAGGTCATCTGCCCCTTCTGATAAATTGAATCGCGGTCCTGAAGTATTGTCTTCAATTTTAGACGCAACTCATCAATCAGAGTTTACTGTTCAGTCTGCCATTAAAAACAAGACTCATTCGAGCTGGTGGAATGAAGAATGTGAAAAGGCCTATCGTCTGAGGAAAGCCGCATGGAAGCGCCTAGCTCATAATCTCTGCCCAAACAACTGGATTAATTACAAATTCTATGCAGCTTCGGTTAAAAGAACAATGTCAAAGGTTAAGGAGGAATATAATGCGAATCTGAACACATATTTGTCTAACCCAGTCAACCGGAAATCTCTCTATAGATACATGGAACGTACAAATTAGTTTTGCCCTCCTTTCACACCACCCAGTCCACTGTTTTGTCTAAAAAAGATGAATTAGATCAATTGGAATCAATTGCCCGAGGCCTTGCGGCGCGCTTTCAAGCTTGCACTACCTTTTCTTCAGCCCGATTGCAGTTTGGTACAAACTTCACTGAGGTAACTATATCTGTATTAATGTCTGTAGTTAATTGCCTGCAATCGGCTGCCCCTTTATTTGACAGAATATCAGTTGCCATGCTGAAAATACTATTCAAAGACTTTGCCTCGGACCTATTGCAGATTGTGAATTGGTCTTTGTAAAAAGCTTGGATTCCACAAGCTTGGAAAACATCGAAAATAATTTTACTACTGAAAGACCAGGGGAAAGGGTTTGATCTCGACAACATTCGGTCGATTGCTATCACTTCAAATTTAGTTAAGTTTATAGTACGGATAGTCTGCTCTCGTCTCACGGATCATGTTCTATCCTTCCAAGGCTTTAGCGAGGCTCAGATTGGATTCCGACAGGGATGCTCGATTCGGAACGCACACGTAAACTTGGAGAGCCGTATTAGAGTTGCCATGAGGCAAAAAGAGGTTTCTGCTCTAGTTACTTTAGATATTGCCGAGGCGTAAAACAGCGTAAAATACAGGGTTTTGCTTCATAAGATAGCTGGTATAAATACTCCGTTGTACATCTTTGGGTGAATTAAGAAATTTTTAAAGGATAGATCATTCTTCTGCACAAAGGATGCAATAATTCCGTAGAGAGCAGTCCTGTCGCCGCTATTGTTCAATATACTAATGCGTGACATTCCTATTTACCCGGCCGTCAAAGTTTATGTGCATGCAGACGATACAGCCTTTTTTGCTTCTGCCACAAATATTCACAACCTATATTATTTGTTGCAAGATTATCTAAATGTCTTGGAGGTCTGGCTGGACAGCCTAAGGCTAACTTTAAATGTCAACAAATGTGCCGTCCTAGTATTCCCACAGACAACCCCCGTTAACATTTCCTTGCCTTATCATTATATCCTAATCCCGCAGGTTGATTCTATTAAATATTTGGGTGTATTATACGACCCACAGTTAGACTGGAGGCCTCAAATTAGAAGCCACGTGCTTAAAGGCGAACGTGCCCTTGGCCGGTTCATAAAAATCAGCAATAAGAAATATGGTATGCGTCGGGGCACTCTGCTCTTGCTTTGTAAGACCTACATACGATCAATACTTGAATTCGGCTCCATTCTCGGTTTTGGGTGCCCAAGGTACAAGCTTGAACCCCTGTTTGTTCTGAAACGACGAGCTCTGCGCCTTTGTTTAGGTCTGCCCAAATCAGTGGCCAATGCTTTGGTATACTCGGAAGCTCGGATATCAAATCTAAATTCGCGGTTTACGCTTCTAACTGTGCGAACATATTTAAGGTCTTTGGAGCCTGTCCCTGGAGTGGCTAACCCCACATGTACTTCGATCCCCATCATACTTCTTTGATAATATTTGGCCTAAGTATAAGCTCCCTCAGGTTGTGTTTACTAATTCCCTGCTGTCGAAACGTTCAGTATCATTAACCTCTTTAGTACAAGTTAACTACCGGCGGCCTGATACTAAAATCTCATTTGATGACACCCTGCCAGGGAATGCTAAGCATTTGTCTGCCAATGTATTAAATGCCCTTATAGAGGATTACCAAGACAATTTTCCGAGCTGTATTGCCATTTTTACAGATGTGTCTCAGCAGGATGAAAAAGCAGCTATTGGCATATACTCTCAGGCTCTTGACTGGAGTTATTGATTCACGCCAATTTTCGCTGCTTAGTTTCTGGTCACTAGGTTGGCCTTGACTAAAATCTCTAGTAATATTCCTAAGGTTATTTTTCTTTCTGACAGCCTATCCGTGCTGTCATCGCTCGAAAATTCGAAGGACACTCCGTTTCGCCGTTCCCTTTATTTTTTTCTTCCTCCTCACATTTCAGATTTGCGTTTTCAACACGGGTCTCTGACCACTGTGGTATTACATATAATAAAAGCGCAGATTTTTTAGCAAAATCCGCTCTTACTGGACCTCTTGTTCCACTCATACCTAATATCGTTTACTTAACTTTAGCACAATTTCAAAATTTCCAACGTCTCCATCACCTCAATAACAAGACTCTCCTTTCTGCACCAGATTACCAACACCTCAGATGGCCTCGGCGTGGCCGCATGTGTGTTTCAAGGCTATGCGAAGTGATGACTCTCTTGCGCTGCAGATTACCGAAACTAAATCTGTATTTACGTCGTTTGGGGCTGTCCGCTACTAACCTCTGTGAGTCTTGCAAAGAAATTGAATCCATAGATCATTTTTTTCTCTTCTGCCAGAGGCTCGCATCTCTCCGAAAAATTTAGATAGCAACTCCCCATTCGAGATTAGGCCTTCCACTAACCATTCCAGTTCTCCTCTCCTTCGTGGCAGGCGTCAAGGGATATGCCTTAAAACCAGTGTGCGATTCTATTCATGATCACATAATTTCAACAGGTAGATTCCTATGCTAGGTACGCATTCATTACCTTTTCTTTTCCTTTTTATTTTTTCCAAACTCTAGTAAATATCCATATTTATCTGAATACTCCAGTCCTTGAACATATATATTTTCAATCTACAATGCACCCTGGCCAATCCCCCGCCGTGGGTATGTGCCATTTTGTCTGAGGCGATCATCATCATCATCATCCTGGTGGCCTCGTTCTCTGCTCTCTCGATGCCCTCGCTCAGCGGCTACAGTAGTCCTTCTGTGTAAAAACTGTTACAATATCACAATCAGCCAAAACCCTTGCATTCACGTTATCCCTAGGCCCCGCAGGCACGTTCATACGGCTCGGTTAAAGCGGGGCTTTATATGTTGGCTGGTAGCTTACGCTATCGCGTCATCGTGAAGGTGGGAGTGAAAAAACAGGTGCCGTAGTGGAAGGCTTCAGACCACCGCGCGATAGAGGCTTTCGCCTCATCGCAGTTTAGTGCTCAAAGTGCCCTCTATGGTATAAATAAAGCTGAAACCATAGAGTAAACTACTATGTGCAAAAGTCATGTCTTTACTTTCAAGCCGAACCTAAGCGTAGCCGTTCAAATCGCTATCGCGTAACTGCGGGTTTAGCTACAAGCTAAACCACATCTAATGTTTTCTTCGAGAATACAGCCAATTGATTTTAGTAGAATATTTTGCTTTATAATGCGAGCTCAGGAAAAACTTTCAAGATAATTTTCGCAACGCTTCGGAAGTATACACCATCGCATTCATCGATATCTCACAGTCCAAATTACAAGATGATCCAGAGCACTCGACGTGTGTTATCTTAGAAATACTCCAGATAACGACCCCCTCGTACTCCTCCGGCTATGCGATATACACTAATTTAATGCAAGCTATACTTGCAAATCCTAAGGATAGCATTTTTGTTAAATCAGACACGGTAAACATGAGACTGTCACTAAACTTCATCCTGGCATATAGTCCCACCAAAGTGGACTTTTGAGTCCCGCTGATATCCCAGACAATAAGAAACAGCATCTACTCACCCCCGATCTTCCCAACCGTGCGGCTGGTATCCCTTGTTCGTCATCTTGTGCGAATCGGCATGATCCTTGCATCCTCCGGAAGCGGCTCACCTCCTCACCAGATCACTCTAGCAGCCGCCACTCATCTTCCCCGCCTGAGGAACCTACGAGCAGCGGCGAAGAGCGCGAATGAGAAACTGTCGTCGGCAGCTGCTTCACCATGAGAGCAACCCTTCTTTCCCCTCAGTCCCCTTCGCAGGTTGCGGGGCTGGCAATCGGAGAGAGTCATGGATCGAAGACGGAGTGACAAAAATAAAATCATGCGCCCACTTAGACTCCCAGAAAGGCAGGAAACACCCCCCTACCATCCGAAAAGAAGTACGCAGCCACGAAGGACGAAGCAGAACGACCGCACAGCTGCCCATTTGGCCCCTCTGGCATGTGCTGCCTGCGCGCGGCTGAGGGAAATCAACGCATAATTGGGACATCTAAACAAACAGCTTGCTTGATCTCGGCGGCTGCAGGCATTGTCCGAGCTAGCTGAACGGCGTTTGGTTCCGAAACCGGAGCGTCATAGGCCCCGCGTCGATTTGACAGGAGACATCGCTACTTAATCGACCCACGTAAACCCTCTCTATAACAACAGCTGCAAAGCTTTTTCTGGCCCAGTTAAATCCGTCATCCCCACCTAATTTCAAATTTTCCGGCTCGACGACTTAATATACCTCATGCCTGCCCGTTCCTTACGACGTATTCAACCCTAATATATACGAAACCAAAGCTAATCTGGAACAATCTCTGTTCTTCTCTCCTTGCCATTCAGTTTCTCTATTAATCATGGACCAGCGCGGCAAGTCTCTTTCACCTCGGGTAGCTAAGAATGTGACTTCGGTAACCCTATACCAGAATATCGGCAATGCAAAATTTCTATTGTAATTAAACTTTTTTTTGTCTCCCTCTCTCATTCCTTACGCAGAACATTATAACATGCAACAGGAGAAATTGCGCTTCAACATTCCACAGCTGCAACCACATGCAACGCAGCAGTGAACACTCAAAATTAGCACAAGAATTTCATACAATTATGGATCACATTGATTTTATATTACAGCGAGATGTAGCTGCTGTACGCGCCTAAAATATATTCTAGGTCAAATATGTTAACAAGGAGGGAAGGTCCACTATGATTGCCACCGTTTTCATGCAGCATCAGTCTATACTTTTCATTCTTCTCAAAATGGCATCACCTCCAAACTTCTCAAACTAACGTGCCATAAATCAGCATTTCTTTTGCCGCTGCTATTTCAGCAGTCACATTCAGGATGCGTCCCGGACGACTGGAAGATCGCTCACATCATTCCTATACATAAGGCAGGAGCTCGTTCTGATCCTACTATAACTACAGACCCATTTCCCTGACATCAATATGCTCCAAACTATTAGAACACATCTTGTTTTCTCACAATATGAACCATTTAAACTTAAATAATCTGCTTCTAGAAAACCAGCATGGTTTCCGGTACAAAAGATCATGTCAAACGCAGTTATTTGTATTAGTTACTGACCTACATCATGCGCTACATATGTCCGTTGACACAGACGCAATTTTTGTCGATTTTTCAAAAGCCTTTGAACGTGTTCCTCACAAACGTTTACTGTTAAAAACTAAAAATCTGCAGCTTGATGATAACACGGCCAGATGGATCGCTGAATTCTTGACTAATCGTTTCCAATCAGTTAAGATAAATGATTGCATCTCTAACCCTGCACGTGTAAAATCAGGTGTCCCACAAAGGACAGTTCTCGGGCCTTTGCTCTTTTTAATTTACATAAATGACTTAGCAAGTAACATCAACTCATCAATTCGCCGTTTTGCAGACGACTGCGTAATCTATAAAACAATATCTAACGCGGAAGATGCACATACGCTCCAGTCCGATCTAAACAGGCTAACTGAATGGTGCCGTACCTGGCAAATGGAAATTAATGAAGAAAATACTAAACATATAAGATTTTTGTGTGTTCCAGGACCGTTACTTAGCGTGTACACAATCAACGGTAAAGCTGTTGAATCTGTTTCTTCTATAAAATATCTGGGTGTTCATTTGCATTTTAATCTCTCTTGGAATGCTCATATAGACCTCATCACCGGCAAAGCTTTCAGAAAACTTGGCATGCTAAGGCGCCGTTTACACCTCGCAAAATCTAACGCAAGACATCAAGCTTACACTACACTGATAAGGCCAACCTTAGAATATGCTTCCGTCATATGGCATCTTCACCAGGACTCCCTTTCGAATCTTCTTGAATCCGTCCAAAATAAAGCAGCAAGATTCATTACATCATCCTACTCAAGATTTCAGAGCGTATCATCAATTAAAGAAGTTTTAAACCTACCATCGCTCGCTTTCAGAAGGAAGTTTGCGAGATTATAATTTCTTCACACATTATACTACAGCAATTCGAAATTTGCTCGCTCCCATCTTTTTCCTGCTCCTCACGTCTCATCCCGGCTTGACCATGCCAACAAAATCCTCCCACTGTTCGCACGAACAAAAAAGTACCAATATTCACCACTCTCTTAGGCAATAAATGAATGGAATGAGTTGGCGTCAAATATCGCTGTTTTGACTGATTTATCAGAGTTTCAAGCAGCATTGCTAGCTTCTTCAGACGCATCGTAATCAATTTGCACGGTTTTGTCGTTCCCTGTATAGAGCTTCCTTTCCTTGATTCTTTCGGTGTAATCTGTGTTTCTGAGTCAGTGAGATCTCAAATGTTTCATTTATTATCTTTTTTTCTGGTTTTAGTTCCAGCTTTGTAGTGTCTGTCATGCGCGATGTGCATGTTTTTCCCTTTTGCTGAAATCGCTGCACATTTTTATGTTTCTACAGTTCTCTTATTATGTTGAAATATTGCTTGCCCGACTATTTTTCCTAGTTTTGTATAAAGATTACTATGACTAGTTATATACTTCCCTCACATACCACCATAACATCATCTGTTAATCTGTTTTTGTTCTACCCTGATTTGCTTCCACACCCCCCCCCCCTATGTAATGCCCTATTGGGCCTTTAGGGTATTTCAAATAAATAACAAAATATCCCTAATTTTCTATGCTAGCCACTGGTGGCGAGCAGGTGGCGCCTGTTGTCAATAGACCAGGAAACCTAAAGCCCAAGCACGCAACCATCGCATAGCAAAAGCTGTCAACTCTCTATGTTTCTATTCGTTGACCTTTACCGGTGGGCATATTGACCAATAGGAGCAGGGCTAATTGGAAACTTTGTGAGAGGTTTTGTGATGTGATCGAGTAATGTGGCCTCTGGACACTTCGCGATTCTTGTGTCTTTATACTCGAAAACGCTATCAATTAGCTTCCACTTGTTACAGACCGCTCACCTTGAACTAGAGAATGCATCACGGCTATACAGGTAAATAGAGCTGACCCACTACGAAATAAAACGAATGCCCGGCGATTCCGGCTAAGGTCAACCCTGGGCGCTGACATAAAGGTATTTATGCTAAAACAGTCACCCAAGACAAGCCGCAAATATATTGTCGCGAAGAAAATCGGCAGTGGCTCGAGAGGGGCCCCGCGCTATAGGTAAACCATTAAATCATCTTTCACCCTGTCGCCATGTTATGCAGTCTTTCTTATTGCCACGTAACATTTTGGTTGGAGGTATGATATATGTCACTATCATCTTCGAGCGTCAACGCTATCCGTTCGCCGGGACCATCGGCCGAGATCCCGTTGATATCGCCGCGCAGCTTCGCCCCAGCCCTTCTTGCCCAGACCCGACCAGATGCAACTGCCGCCGGCCCGCCCCCACCCCGGATCTGAAGACAAGGCGCACAGACGAACCAACCATTGCCGAGACAAGACTTAAGAATGGAAGGACCGAACCGAAGTACACGAACACACAATACTCGCCCAGCCGCCAGACGCGGCCTCGCGCAATTGATCCCATGGATGTTTTGGTGAAGGATAGTTGAGGAATTCCAGCGGAGGCGGATCACCCAAGCGTCATCGTAGTGGGAAGCAAATCATGCTCTTCTATCTTTTCTTTAACATCCTCGCCGTCACGTCACCACCGACTTCAACGAACCGATCAGGACGATCGCTCGGTGACCCCGGTAAGGGTTGTGAAGAAGATCGGCAGTAGCTCGAGAGGAGCACTCGGGTTAGGCCAATCAAATCATCTATCACCCTGTCGCCATGTTGTGCAGTCTTCTTAACTTGTCGCCACGTAACAATATGTAATCCAGGACCTAATCAGAAGCTGAAGGAAGGACGTTTTAATGTTTGTACGGTAGGTGTAATGAATCCTATCATGTCCGGTGTCCAAACGTTCTCTTCGGGGCCAGCCGTTGCGTTAGATGACAGAACGCATTCCGCAACCTTCTCCTCTTTGAATCTCGATACTCTCTGCACTTTATTTTACGCGACATGTTTTAGCGCTTCATTTGCGTGTGCGTTTCTAGAAGTTGCTGGTAGTGTTTCACCGGAAGCAGTTTTCACAATTTCTGACCTTTCAACGCAGAATCACACATTTTATGAATTTCGGTATTGTGCATGTGTTTGTATGACGTAACCAAGGGAGCGCAATCTATCGTCCTAATGTTGGTACTCTGTTGAGAATGTCCGACCCAACAAAGATCCAGTGCATTATCAACGTATAGTGCCAATATTGTGATGATGGTTTGTGCCGCCTAGGAATGCACTTACTTGTTTCGAAGTCTTAGGCAACGATGGAGGAAAGTGCCACGTTGTGCCTTTCCAGGAATTCGACGCCCACTCGCCGAAGGTGGTGACCTGCAGAGAGCACGGACGTCACCATACGCGCCACCAAGGAGCAAGCGGAAGCGTGATAGATTGAGAGCATGATATACTTAATGCTTGTACGACAACCTATCAAGGGTCGGAAATTCCACAACACAAATATTCTTCCCATGGTCTGTGCTGTCTGGGACGGTATTCGCCACTTAACGGTGGGCGGAAAGACAGAGAAGCTTGGGCCAAGAAATGGAGTCGTGAGGGCAGAAAGAAGAGCGGTTTGACCCTTCAAGGGCACCGAGGCACAAGTTACGTGTTTTTCAGCCAAGCAACTCTCGTTTTTTTATATATACCTCTCTGAACACAAGGTGACACAAGATTACCACATACATTAAGTTTTATCGTTGTAAACTTAGCGACCGGGTGTCGAAACTGATTCCTGACACATGAGAACCGTGCTTGAAAACCTTTAATGCGCACGGCTGACGCCATCGTTGGACGCTAAGTTAGCACCTTGGATTAAGACAAGCCCCGAAGCCATGCAATCAATGAAATATCATACGCTGGAAAATAAGGTCCTGGAGTTCAAAGAAAGAGCCTCAGAGGACGCTTTGACCAGGCTTAAGAGTCGACGCGATAGCGTATGTATAATATACGAACACGTTTGGCGACTTTTGGAGCGATGACAGGTAACGGCAACTGCGCCTTTTTAGGCGGAATGAGGTGTAAACTCTGTCGCGTAAATTAACAGGGGTTTAAGTGCGCTTAACCCGATTAGGGCGTGCAAAAGCACTGTTTGTAATGGATCAACATGTTTTTCTGCAGCAACATTACGTCAGCCTCTATCGATTGACCTCTGTTAACCTCTACCACTTCCCAATTACCCGCGACTGCTGCGGACACGATTTTAAGGACGTGGTCTGCGGACACGGTATGCGGACACGGTTTGCGGACACGGTTTGCGGACACAGTTTGCGGACACGGTTTGCGGACATGGCTTGCTGACATGGCTTGCGGACACTGTCTGCAGACAGAAATCTGTGAACATAGCGAAGTAACGGTTTCGCGTTAATAAGAATGGGCGAGTTATTAGAGGCCCAATTTAAAGGATTAGAGCTAGCTTAAACCACACGTGTGTGAGCGTGGCAACTAAAAATGAGCTGCGGCCGCGAGCCCTTAAACGCGGAGCTTAAGTACCCCCCATAGGTTTAGAGCGATAGCTTCGCCGAAACAACTATGAGTAATTTGGTTGGGATGGACAAACGTTTGGGTAACTAAACCAAGCTATTTTTCGAAAGCCTATGATCGTAGCTTAAACATTGCTTTATTTAAACGCCGTCTACAAGACTTGGCCTTGCACGTAACACGATAAGGATGATATTGGTTTCATGCCGTATATTTTAGCCTTCGTTTTTAGGGTGCGTATTTATAGTGTTCCTGGTAATGTTGACCACAACCCATTTTCCAATTTCAGGCTCCCTGCCGCGGTGGTGCAGTGGTTAAGATGCTCGATTACTGTGCCGGAGTACCCGCGTGCGACAACACTTCCAAAGGCGAGGTTGCATTGTGGAAGATATTTAATCTAAGGAATCGTAAAACTAACGACGAACCCAGCCAGGAGGCGACATGTTATGTTAGGGTCCGGTAAGGATGACACAAGGCAATTAACTGCGCCGAAATAATTTCACGCTATCCATGGATCTGTGCTGCCTTTTAAGTAGCGTTCAGAAAGTGTATTCAGCCGGAATCACAGTCTAACTATCTCACATACGACCAGGAAGGAGAAAGATGTTGTTAGACCTTGCTGCTGAGAGATCGGAAGTACGCGTCCAGGACTTACTGAGCCATGCCTATAACTAATTAAAGTCCGGACAGAGGCTCACAGATTGGCACCTTCTGAGAGGCGTTTCGAAGTTGTAGTTTCTGTACCTCGAATGTGCAGCGCCCAGAAGGGTGTGATAAGTGTAATAGATAAACGCTCAGATTTTCGTGGCACTACTGTTCTAGAACTCGGCCACCAATTTTAATCTGTTGTAGGCCGTCATTGCACCCGTCACCGCTCAGGCGGTGGACGACGGCTGTAGGGGCGCGCGTACTTCGAGAATCTATGGATTCGTTTCTTCAAGCTCCCCGCTGCGGTAGCTCAGTGATTGGGGCGCTCGACTACTGACCCAAGAGACCAGGGTTCGATCCTGGGCGCGGCGGCTGCGTTCCAAGAAACGCGAAACGCAAGGCCCCTGCTTGCTGTGCGATGCCAGTGCACATTAAAGAAACTGGTGTAGTTGAAATTCTCCAGAGCCCTCAGGTGCGGCAACCCCTCATAGCCTTAGTAAATTTGAAACGTTAAAGGGTATAGGCCGTATTCCATCTTTAAGCTGATTCATCCCGACTTCCTCTCTTCGCTCCGCCTACCGTAGTGTCTTGGCTCTGGTAGATGACGTCGCTACATCCGGCCAATTCTTTAGCAGTAACGCGACCGCCGACAGCGCGGCGCTGCTGCGCCGGAAGACGCAGCTAGGAGATGAAAAAGCAAGCGAGGAAAATGGCAAGCTCACAAATCGTGCTGCTGCCGTGGTTCTCATCTGCTAGGTAGTAATAATTTGTGTAAATCAGTCCCTGCCGTAATCGGCTGGTGTGCATCTGTGCACGATGAAATCACCATTTTTTACCCGCTGAATATAGCAAGAATAGCATCTGCAAAGAGCACACATTTGAGTAAACAACTTAACCCACCAAATAACTATTTGCAATCGTTACTTTTGGAACACACTATTGTCGAAGGCATTTAATTACCGGCACATGAATTACTTCCAAAAGATCTTGCTCACTCTCAATCGTAAATGTCTTCGCGTTCGGACAACACGTTCGTTTTTCAACTGGGACAAGTTTCGTGCTAATACTACGATCCCCTGCTTGGATATTGAATCCTTCCTGCCCGCACTCAAGCTCTCGAATATATCCTGTGACGATTCCACAGTTGGCATTGATGCTCACCAGGCTAACCTTTGTCGTCGCGCAGATCACCTCAAGCACGCAACGTTTTCGGACACGCGGTAAACGTCACAAAGATCTCGTGCTTCTTCGACGACAATTCAAGCTTATCCGGGCAAACCAGCTTCACCTGCAAAGTGAGGCTTGGCACTCTACATGCGACCGTCTTGGACAAGTACCGGGCATATCACAACTTTGGCGCATCTTTCGTGGCCTAAATGGCAAGGCACGCGGGGCCCCACCTCTCGCCGATCTCCTTCTCAATGGCAACCCGGCTGATGTTGAAGATGAAGTTATACGCACCTTTTTCCCACACGCCAGCCTAACGCCTCCACCAGCAGTTTCCATTTTCCCAGTCAGAAACCCTGATCCAGACCAGGATCGCCCATTCTTAAAGGGAGAACTGCAAGCAGCCCTCGGAAGAGGTCGAGCTCGCGCCACACCCGGGCATGACCGAGTCAGTTGGCAGGAGCTTCGCAATCTCGACTCGGCAGCCCAGGATGCCCTTCTCGACTGGGAGGCCGGAACGGCACCGAATAATATCAAGCTTTCTCTTATTCTTCCTATCCCTAAACCTGGCAAAAACCCTCGACTTCCTAGTAATTTGCATCCAATCGCCCTGACTTCACATCTCTGTAAACTCATCGAGCGCCTGCTGCATACCCGAATTAGTCACTACATTGAATACGTCAGTCCTGGATTTCATCCAGCTCAAGCCGGCTTCCGCCCTAACCTCGGAACGCATGACTGCCATTGGCTTTTGCGAAGAGTTCTGAATAGAGCTCATCGTAAAGCGCTACCTGACTATCTCCTGGCTGTCGATATACACAAAGCCTTTGACAATGTTCGCCATGAGGTTATCCTGGAGGAACTCGCAAAAAGCTTTCCTAGTACTCGTGCCCAAATCTGGATCCGCAATTTTTTTTACATCTAGACCCATTCAGCTACATGGCAAAGCTCCGGGATGGGTGCCCAAAATCTATCACTTGGATAGGGGTGTACCTCAGGGCTCCATTCTCGGACCCATATTGTTCAACTTGGCCATGACACACGTCGCCGAGAATCTGGAAATCAGCACAAGCGCAAGATTCGCTATATATGCCGATGATATTACCGTCTGGACTCAGGCAGCGGATTACGTAGACAAATATTCTATTCAGACTGAACTTCAGGCGGCCCTTCTTTGTCTTGAAGATACACTAACCAAAATTGGCCTCGAACTCGCACTACATAAAACAGAATTGATTAGTATCGACGGAAAACATAAAACCAACCCCAGTATGCAGATCCATCTTCACATCGGAAACAACACCATCACCTCCTCAAATGGGTAAATCCGCATTCTTGGCCTGCCCATCTCAAGCTGGAGCAGTCCCCAGAGATGGGTTCATCAGCTACAACGCCTTTGGCCAGCACTGTAACACACTATTCGTCGCCTGTCCAACCGGCACGGCAGTGCGCGGCAACATGCCTACCGTGCGATGGCCCGAGCAGCGGCGGTCGGAAAAATCCTCTACGGCACACCCGTCCTCTAACTGTCGAAGACTGACTTCGCTAGGGTAGAACGCCTTCATCGCGCAACACTACGCACTATTACCGGCCTACCTAAGCACACTCCTATAGCCAAACTTGAGCGTTTGGCCGCTCTTCCACCGCTCACTACCATCGTTACCGAGTCACAGACGCGTCATCGAGTACGTCTAGAGAACACTACCTATGAGATTATAAAAAAGAGTCACCGATAGGAGAAGTGGCATGAGTGGAGAGAGCCTGATACGACTCGTGCATTCTTTTGTCATATGCCACATAACCTACATGGATGCCTTTCACAATTGGTACAAGGCGGAGAAGAACAATATAGACATAATTATACGGAGAGTCCAGATTCCACTAGCATAGAGCTCCTGCTACAATTAGGATTCCACGACACGTTGGACAAGCCTGCAAAAGCGCAGCACGTAACGCAGCTAGAAAGACTAACGACCACCGCGGCTGGACGACACATACTCGAGCGGCTTGGCATTGGCTACAACCGTCAACACGGGTAGAAAGAAATTATCCCGCGGAACGTCAAGAACGCACAAGTACAGATAAACGTACACCCGACGTATAATCAAGGCAGAAGACAAGTCAGAGCCACGGGCCTGCTGCGGAACTAAGGAAAAGCGAGGGAAACGCGCTTCGTTTACGTACGCTGCCGAGAATCAAGACGATCGACGATACGCTGTCGCGGTCATCGACGTTGCCGGAACGCTTGTCCGCTCCATCAGCGTAAAGTCCTGACACGCTGAAGTGGCCGAAGTATTAGCCATAACTGATCCCGATTGCGGGGTCGTTGAAAGCGACTCGCACATGGCCATAAAGAATTACGCCAAGGGGAGAATATCCGCGGAAACCTGTCGAATAATGAACTCTCACCGAACAAGGCCGAGCTAGTTTGGTTCCCGGAACATATGGTGAACGCCTCTACGCATCTCACGAATCTCACAAAGTCGCTCACTCCGTCGCACGAGGTCTCGCATACCGTGCCGGAGAAAGTCATGACGTAGACACGGGGAGAGAGAGAGGCTGACGAGCTTTAATGACTTAACCAAAGCTTATCTGGCCCGCCGGACCTTCCCTCTGCCTAGCAGTAAACTATGCAGAGCTCGGGCAGTCGCCAGGAGGCAATTACAAACGAGTACATACCTTAACCCACTGCAGTACTACAGGATTTACTCCGAAATACATGCCACCAACACATGCAAGCTCTGCAAGACAAACATAGCAACACTTCAACACGCACTTTGGGATTGCAAGGCACAATTGACTGGCGTTAATTCCGAAACCCTCTCGCCGAGGTGGTCCTTCGCTCTGCGCAGCTCCAGCCTCAACGACCAACTCGGGGCCGTCCAGCAGGTCCTCGTGGCGGCGAAGAGACCAGGGCCCGTATTCCGAGTTTGCGTCGTTGTCGATGTGTCGCTAGCTCACGTGACTTCGAGTCATCTGATTGGACAAAACGCCGGAACCGGATGTTGCCACTACGGAACCGGAAGAGGTGTCAACATTATGTGTCGGTGTTTCCACCAATCAGCTGCCTTGAAGTCGGGGAGATAGCGACTTTCGATAACGACGCAAACGCGGAATACGGGCCCAGATTTCAAACTAGGCCCAGTCGCGTTAAACCCTGCCGGACACCAAATAAAGTTATTCCTCCTCCTCCCGAAAGCATGAACCAAATAGTCCGGGAACAGATGTTCATATTTGTCTCATTGAAATTTAAAGTTGGAAGCCTTAATAATTAATTATAATTAAGTGGTGACGCCAAGTAGGTAAGAAAGCGTATAAAGATTTTTAAAAGAGGCAAATTATCTCGGTCATTGTTCACAATAATAAAAAAAAAACGGCTTTGCGATGCGCGGCTCGAAAGCCGATTAAAGGAATGCCGAGCACTTCTTGACACAACCACTCAGTGCGAAATCATGCGGTGACAAGTATCCTTGATGCGATAACGGAACATCCTCGTGACGTCCCGGACGTTTTTTTCCTTTTTTTTTTCTTTTTTTTTTTCACAGCGCCAGCACATAGTTTCGGCAGTGAAAGCCGGAGCTGGCGGTGAATATCTTTCAGGTACACAGGCCGCGTTTCGCGATGCTGCGCAAAAAAAAAAAAAAAAAAAAAAAAAAAAAAAAAAAAAAAACAAGAAAAAAAAAGAATAGCGGCCACTGTACACCAAGGAGTACTTCGCACGCACTCTGTCACGCGGAACGTACACTGAAACCACTTGTGACCGCTCTCCAAACGCCTTCTTTAACGGGCATTAACTGAGGCAGTTAATGCACAGGTAGTGCGTTAAGGGGCGACTGTAAATTGACGAACAAAGCTGAGGCAAGCGCAACCAGAACCGCGTCCACCGCACAGTCCGGCCGTTTATTAAAAATCGCCAAAATCGCTGCATTATGTGGTTATCGCAATTATGTATATATTTAGAAGAGGGAACACTGCACGCGGGGGAAATTCTAAAAATTCTGAAGTTCTGGAAATTCGGATTTGCTCGGGCACCGGGAAGTTGAATAGCCTTGCGTGACTTGGAAAACTGAACGTCTCGCATGATTTGGTTCCTTCGGAATTGTAGGATTTATAATTAGTCTCAAAGCGACTCCGAATATGAGAGACGCCATAGTAGAAGACTTCAGAAATTTCGACCACCGGCGGTTTTTAAAGTGTGCTGACATCGCATAGTACACGGGCGCCTTGTTTTTTTTTTTTTTTTTTTTTTTTGCCTCCATCAAAAAGCGACCGTAGCGGTCTGAATTCGATCCTGCATCCTTGGGTTCAGTATTTAAGCGCCCTAGCTCTGAGCCACCGCGGCGGGGCACCCGGGGCACCCGGGGCACCCTTCAACAAGAATACCTATTACTCGTTACGAAACATTCTGGTCTCCTGTAATAACGTTATTCGAACTCCTTATCCCGTCACAGCCTTTTGTATACATTACAGCTCTCGCGCACGAAATAGACCCTATGCGGTAAGATGATCATTTCGCTCACAGATGAATGCAGCAATTTCTGAAATAGCGACACTGCCTTCGTTTGCGCATGTCAAAGGCGTGCGGTTAACACCCTTAGACATACGACTTGGTGTTGCCTGCACCTTCCGCTCCTAGATTTTCGCATGTCCTCCAGGTTAACAAGAAGTATTTACAGGTATTTATGTTCCGAACGGCCTAAAAGTTCGATGAATGCAACATTCGCGAAGAAAGGGGGCAAAATTGGCCGATCGCCATCCCACTTACTGCGTTTGCGCCGGCTGCGAACAAGTTATGCGTCCAATTTCGCAGATGAGAACACACATCCAAACAGGCCGAGACTACACGTTGGCGTAAGTTCTTCCGTCCGCCATAGAAGAGGAGACCTGCTCTTGGCGCCGGTGGTCAGAAGATCAGCTGGCAAGAACTTGTTGTTGGGCTTCGATTACATCTAGAAGGCGAAACTGTAGCTAGTTAAGAATGCTGTATTTGAGTTAGCAGTTATGATTGCATTAACATGGTCAATTAATGTCTGTTTTGGACAATTTGATGAGAAAACGTTTCGAAAGATGATGCTTGGTTGGCCGCCCACCGCGTCTTTGCAGCCTGTTAGGCCTAGTATAAATCGCTTCAAATTCAACGCGCAGGCGCACAATGTAGATAGTATAATCTTTGGTCGGAATCGCCACGTGTCTCATCCACTTTAAGTTATCAGCGTCCCAGTTATCAAGTGATTGTCTGCAGCAAAGGCAGAAAGAGATAGCATAGTCTTT
This sequence comes from Amblyomma maculatum, assembly GCF_055883805.1. Lineage (NCBI taxonomy): Eukaryota > Metazoa > Arthropoda > Arachnida > Ixodida > Ixodidae > Amblyomma > Amblyomma maculatum. The sequence continues at coordinate 119,720,254 of NC_139351.1, read as the reverse complement.
GGTTGGAATCGCCACGAGTCACATCCACTTTAAGTTATCAGCATCCCAGTTATCAAGTGATTGGCTGCTACAAAGGCCGAGATATTTAAAGGCAGAGCATCAGATATTTTTTGCCAGCCCCCTGACAGTGCTTCTTCACGTGACCGGTGTTTTGAACCAACGCGACCTTGTCCCAGCATTTCAAAAATGGTTAAACTTTTCCGTTTCTTATATCATTTTACTTTTTTAGTTCTTGTGGGAACGGCGAAAGATAGTGCTACATATTTTTCCTTGTTTATCAGCCACTCCACTACATAAAACGCAGCGATATAAAATTGAGACAAAAACCACGTCTTATACACCGGAACATACGGTTCCGGCTTGAAGAAGTAAAAGAAGCTATATCGTGAAGACGGCGAGTGATTAGAGAAACGAAAAGTAAAGTGTAGCAAACACTCAAGCCCCGCGTTTAAGAGGATCCGAGCAAGGTCGCCTCCTCCCGGGTGGACTAGGAGGCGACCGTTCTCTTGCGAAATTGTTTCCTTGCGGGTAACCAAGAGATCAGTGCATGGATAGAAATATTCGACAGTGCACATTTCATCGATACTGGGAGCTACACACTCCGCATCTTCGTTCTAATACGTGCTTCACCAGCTTAGTCTCCTGGTCATAAAACTTAAATAGGCAAATAGGCAATGCTATCCTCCGAAAAGAATTTCTGCATGTTTAGCTCGGCAATAAAATCAAGCGAGTCTCGGCACAAAACTCGTGAAAACCATAGCAACGGTAGTTTTACCATTACACTTGTATCGTGACAGTCTCTTTCTTATTGACCACAGAAGCCTCACAGCTATCGCTCGGACTGGCCAGCTGGCACTGAGGAAAGGCCAAAATAGAACACACACACACACACACACACACACACACACACACACACACACACACACACACACACACACACACACACACACACACACACACACACACACACACACACACACACACACACACACACACACACACACACACACACACACACACACACACACACACACACACACACACACACACACACACACACACACACACACACACACACACACACACACACACACACACACACACACACACACACACACACACACACACACACACACACACACACACACACACACACACACACACACACACACACACACACACACACACACACACACACACACACACACACACACACACACACACACACACACACACACACACACACACACACACACACACACACACACACACACACACACACACACACACACACACACACACACACACACACACACACACACACACACACACACACACACACACACACACACACACACACACACACACACACACACACACACACACACACACACACACACACACACACACACACACACACACACACACACACACACACACACACACACACACACACACACACACACACACACACACACACACACACACACACACACACACACACACACACACACACACACACACACACACACACACACACACACACACACACACACACACGCACGCACGCACGCACGCACGCACACACACACACACACGCACGCACGCACGCACGCACGCACGCACGCACACACACACACACACACACACACACACACACACACGCACGCACGCACGCACGCACGCACAATGCTGACAGGTCGACGGCACGTTGTGTAAAGTCAGGAGGGAGACCATAAGACAAACTACTACTTATACGCTACATCTGCAGTAGCTGCGGCGTTGTGAAAGATAGCTGCCCTGCAATGGGAACCGGACCCTTGAATCCCGAGCTAAATACGCATACCTCTAGGACACGCAGACGTATTCGTACGTTTTTTCTTAAAGGTAAGCTTTATACTTTTTCGGGTGTTCCTTTAGATGAAATGGTAGCCTATACTTACGACTGTACCAGAGGCTTGGTTACAGCAACGTTTTTGTATGTCGCGTATAGTCTTGCACATAATGAGGCAGCTGATGACTGTATGGTAATAACTAAGGCAGCGACTGCTAATCACGGCTGTATGGCAACGCCCCGTTAATACTTCGATTGCTCTTGCGCTCATACTTAAAAAGACGTGTGCCCGTTCCTTCACACAATCTTCGATAATGCTCCTTTGGAGCATTACCGTTCTCGGTGTCGAATTGGAGAACTTCATAAGCAATTGTAATTGTGATTGACGTTTGTAACGACTTAATGTTTGACTTGTCACCATTGCTATGCCTCCTACTAGCAGCGGGCAGAGGTGGTTAGGAAAGAAATAGACGGGAGGAAAGTTGCCGAAACCCTGAACGAAGTTTATTCTCTGCAATAGTACAAGAACACGAACACAAAAGACCACAAGCATGCCCACTGTGATGCACTTTACATGATCGCCGCTTCCGCACAAACACAACACACCGCACTGACAAAGGACCGCATGTTGGATCGGCGCTCACAACACTGTGTGCAATTTTTTCGTCGTAGCCGCAGCACACAACTTACGCCGTGATATCAGGTTGGTTGGTTGGTTGGTTTATGGGGTTAGACGTCCTAAAGCGACTCCGGCTATGAGAGACGCCGTAGTGGAGGGCTACCGAAATTTCGTCCACATGGGGTTCTTTAAGGCGTACTAACATCGCACAGGGCACGGGCGCCTTGCTTTCCGCCTCCATCGAAAAGCGGCCGCTCCGACCTGGGTTCCATCTCGCATGCTTGGGAACAGTAGGTCGAGTGCCCTATAACCACTGCGCCGCTGCATCTGGACACGTGTTTGTGAGTGTAATGAGAGGAATTTAGCTCGTGACGATCCAAATCATAATGGAAAACATTTCAGGGGCGAGTTTACAGAACCATCAAGAAACTTTCCCTGGTCACACAGACTGGAGCACAGCTTATCCTAGTTATAATAGCAGACACTGTATTAATCACTTTTATACTGCAGTGAATAAATAAGACAACTTAACGTGCGGTTCAGTGCAGGGACAAATTAGGTAAGTTTACATTGAGTCAGTGCTGACTACGCAGAAACTAAATCGATTACATGTGTTCTTGTGATAGACATATATCATACATACCAACGTTTTTAGATAGAGTCTCTAATCTAAGAACGTTGTGCTCACTTCACTAAGGGTTCGTGGGCCGCTCTCGGAAACAGAACAACTAATATGAAGAACAAAATTCACAGGGAAACCGAAAAGCGCCGCTGGTGCAATAGTTGTTAAATGTTAAATAGCGCATTTTTAAATGCCTTGTTCAGCAAAAGATCCTGACACGGCGTTCGCCTACGGGCTTTCGGCGTTGTGTAAGAAAAATGACGATCTTGCCTCTGGCAGACGTGATGATGATTAAAACTATTTTCCACCGAGTAAGGGGGCCCCCGCACGCAGGCCTGAGGAACAGGGATTGGAACCTCCGCGACTAAGGACTGGCGAATATACATTGGTTATTCGCGGTCTCAGCCGCCAGGCGGACGGCTCTTTGCTGGTCAGCGGGGACTTCGCTTCGCTGTAGGATCTCCCAAGATTCTCTACGTTTAAGGTTGTCCCTAGCACCCGGATACTTAGGGCATTTCCAAAGTATATGGTCGCTTCGCAGTAGAGTCTACTAGCGCCCGGGGACTTAGGGCATTCCCAAAGTATATGGTCGAGGGTCCTCCTCGCTTCGCAGGCTTTACATTTATCATTTTTTCCTCTCATCTATCTGGGTGTGAAACGACCAGACAGGGTTTGGGAAATTTCCGGCTTGTAATCGCCGCCAGTCTATGGCCTCTTTATTATTTAAGCTAGGATCCGGTGGCGGCATCAGAAGTCTTCCTAATCTATAATTTTCGATGATTTATTTATAGGTTTGCAAACGTTCGTCCATCTCCTGGCTGTCGGGCGGCTCCGCGTTTGCCCGGAAGTAGAGATCTCGGGCTAAATCATGGGCCGCCTCGTTGCCGGAGACGGACCTGTGTGCTGGGATCCAAATTTACAGGATAGAAAAGGCGCTGTATCTTTCACAATTTTCCGCGGACACATGTATCATAATAATTGGCTCACAGCAAGTTAAAGGCGCAGATATCTGTCACACTTGCTCTGTGGACGCCTGAACAGGGCCGTAAGTGAAGAGAGGAAGGTGGGAATGAAAGTAGAAAGAGAGAAAGAGGAGCCGTAGTGGAGGGCTACAGAGTAATGTTGACCACCTGGGGATCTTTAACGCGCGCTGACATCGCACAGCACACGGACGCCACTTCGTTTCGCCTCCATCGAAACGCAGCCGCCGCGGTCGGGTTCGAGCCCGGGAACTCCGGCACAGTAGTCGGGCGTCTTACCGCTGCACCACCCCGGCGGGGCACTTATTGATTTATTTATAGGAAGGGAAAGGTGCGGTAACTGTCTCACTTTTCTGTGGACACCTCAACCGCGCCGCAAGGGAAGGGAGAAAGGTGGGAGTGAAAGTGGAAAGAAAGAAAGAGGAGTCGTAGTGGAGGGCTACGGAGTAATTTCGACCACCTGGGGATCGACATCGCACAGCACACGGACGCCTCTTCGTTTCGCCTCCACCGAAACGCAGCCGCCGAGGTCGGGATCGAACCCGGGTACTCCGGCACAGTAGTCGGGCGTCTTACCACTGCACCACCCCGGCGGGAGCGGGCGGGGCACACATGTACCACGCTCTAAAGGAAGAGAGGAAGGTGGGAGTGAAAGACGAGAAAGAGATAGAGGTGCCGTAGTGGAGGGCGGCGATCCACCACACTATAATGGCTTTAAACTCATCGCACTTTAGTGGTCCAAATTGCCCTCTAGAATTTTTCTTTTTCAAGGTGAAATTCGCTTCCATGCTGAAAGCTTGGCAACCTGGCTTAGTGGAGCTCTCGCTTAAAAAAAAAAAGTGAACAAAATATTATAACACAGTTCGCGCGACTGCCACTACGTGCCGGGTAGCGCTGAAGACTCAGAATCACGGCTTCAAATGCGGTGACCATAAACGGTGGTGGCTTACGTCACAGCAAGAGCTAGTGTCGCGCATGATCCTGCGAAAACCACCTTCAAATATTTTGTTCAGTCTTTTCTGCTGTTTTTCGCTAGAGACACGGTTTTCTCCTTCTGTCACTGCACATGATAACAAATCAGGATGGCTAGCCAATAGAAGAAAGAGTGTCGTGGGAGAGGGCGTGATTTGTCGAAACCGGCTGATCTGGACATCATTGAAATCGAGGTGCTATACCAACCGACCAATACTGCGAGTAAATCAGGTCACTGACAACAATCCTCACCCTGATGAAATGACGGCCATTGAACTGGCCCAACGCCGGAGGCCCTACTGGGGACACGGCGAAGCACTGCTACAGCGTTTGTCAAGCTGCGGGCAACAGTGCTTCCTGCGTAAGCAGAGCCGTATATAGGGAAGCCTGCTCTAATCTCAGGGCGCCACGCAAGAGCTGCGTGTCTTTTTCCCAGACTGACATAGTGACATCCAATGCCGGGTCGTCTGAAGTCTTGGGAGCGACGCCATTTGCCTTGGCTGACATAAGGGAGCGGATGGTACGGGCTCGCAGCTCAAACTCGAGGATCTCCATTTGGGCCGCTGTGCACATTGCCGAGATGTCGCGGTATTCCTACGAAGAAGACACAGTGTCGTTACCTGGCATGTCGTCATTATAACCATAGCAGTCAAATTACCATCATGATAACAACCGCAATGATCACCATTACCCAGGTTACAAACTTGGAGGAAAAAAGCGTTTCCTGCTCAGTTACGATAAGATCTGTGTTGCGCCAGCCGGAATTCTTTTCATTCCTGACCTCATCAGCCCACCAAATCTCCTGATGTCAATCGCTAAGCTAGCTTTCGTAGAAATCCACTCCGTTAGCTTAACGGACAATCCGTTATCATCTCATAACATGTCTTGTCTACGTCATTTCATCGATTTCGGTTAGGACGTGATTAACTCGAACCCCGCCGCGGTAGTGCAGCGGTTATGCCCGACTACTGTGCTGGAGTACCCAGGTTCGGTCCCGACCGTCGGCGGCTGCGTTTCAATGGAGGAAAAACGGAGTGGATTCGGTGTGCTGTGCGATTCCAGTGCAAGTTAAAGATCGTTAAAGATCCCAGGTGGTCGAAATTACTCCGGAGCCCGCTGCTACGGCATCCTTTTCTCTCTTTCCGCTTTCACTCCCGCTGCTTCCCTTCCCTTACGGGGTGATTCAGGTGTCCACAGGAATAAGTGTGACAGATACAGCGCCTTTTTCTTCCTGTAACACAATTATTACTGTTCTCACGTTTGTTCTCTGACCCACTCTGCTCTTTAGTGAATTTTACACCCCTGATTTTTCTTCTCATAATTTGTTTTGCGGTCCTCAATTAATTTCAGGTGTCCTCACTAGCCTCCAAGTTTCCATCCCATAGGCGAGTACTGGCAAGATATGTACAACCTTTGTCAAAAGTTTAGAGCACAGAGGGTTTGCTTTTAAGCCGTATACTATGACCTCGTTACAATCGTGGAAGTCCTAGCCCTTGCAGAGGGCAGGAGGAATTATCATGCTTTCAGCAAGTTCGAACCCGACCGCGGCGGCCGAGTTTCGATGGAGGGGAAACGAAGTGACGTGCGTATGTTTTGCGATGTCAGTGCACGTTAAAAACCCCCAGATGGTCGAAATTACTCCGGAGCCTTCCACTACAGCTCCCCTTTCTCTCTTTCTACTTTCACTCTAATATTCCTCTCTTCCCTTACGGCGCAGTTCAGGTGTCAACAGAGCCCCGCCGGGGTGGTGCAGTGGTAAGACGCCCGACTACTGTGCCGGAGCACCCGGGTTTGATCCCGATATCGGCGGCTGCGCTTCGATGGAGGCAAAACGAAGAGGCGTCCGTGTGCTGTGCGATGTCAGTGTTGTTGCAGTTGTTGTTGTGGCTGTAGGAAGAAGGAAAAGAAAATGCACGGGCCTGCTACTGGCTCTGCTGGCTGAGCCACCTCCGCTGCCTCGTGCAGACAGAAGAGAAAACAGAGAAGGAATAAAAGGAAGAGGGAAAGAAAGACGCGCGCCGTAACAATTAACAGCCGTCGTCCACCACCAGCGGTGGCGTATGCAATGACGGCCTACAACAGATAAAACTTCGGTGCCAAGCTAGCCCCCCGCTGCAAGCGGCGGTGACCCAACTGTACGTTAAAGATCCCAGGTGGTCGAAATTACTCCGAAGCCCTCCACTACGGCTCCTCTTTCTCTCTTTCCACTTTATCTCCCACCTACCTCCCTTGCCTTACGGCGCGGTTCAGGTGTCCACAGAAATAAGTGACAGGTACTGCGCCTTTCCCTTCCTGTGAACCAATATATTATATTTAATTGGCGTCACATTAAGATCAGTTATAAATCATGAATATTTATGTAATGATAAGTGGTATATAAACATTATGTCATCAGAGTCATTACAGTTCAGTCATGAGTCGGTGAAATCGGAGATCACATTGGATCTCCGGATCCAATTGCACATTGGATCACATTGGATCCAATGTGCACAATAATAGAGTCCATGACTTCTATATGTCCATGTCATGATCATGGCTATTTCTACAGTCAGGACACTCCAGAAGCCCAGACAGCGCACATGTATTCGAATTTCTCCAATGCACATCTCTGCAGTGCTCTCATGCATTTTGTGGTAGCGTTCAGCACACCGCTATACAGAAAATTCAGCGTCGACAGTGTCGCTGGTGCGAACGAAAAATCACGAATATGCCTCTTGCAGGTGACATGCACCGTGTGCACGGCCGGACGTGTGCCAGCTCGAGATCACAACACATGCAGGAGCTACACTCTCGGGTGGCTCTTCTGAGACGGGAGTCGAACAACCCAGGACCCTCCGATCTGCAGCCACACAAGTTGGGCAGGCTGCTCCGCACAGCTTGCATAGAGCTTCACTTTATATTTTTATGCAACCGTATGCTGAAAAGTGTGTGGGAGATCATATATTAAGAAATTAAAGGATTATTAATGAACTGCCAGTGCTATTAAATAAATTAAAGAAAAATATTCAGAGCAGATCCCTTTGCTTTAAGTGTTAGCTCATAGTGTATCCACTTTCAGACATACCAGTTAAGCAAAATTTTGTATTGTCTCCTACAATAACAGCATTGCGAAAGTCACACGGCACCATAGAGGTATTATTTTATTAGAAACGTGGCAAAATTCTTAACGTGTGCAAATGGGTGGCACGCGGGAAATGGCGCCGCACGTTGGCGAGCTGAGAGCACGTGCATTAAGAAAATATCATTCTAATGTGTTGGTATCCCCTGATGCAATGCATGATGCTAAAATCAACACGTGCATCGTAGAGACATTCGAGCTCGTCATTTCGAGGAATTATCGCCATTGCCAAAAAATATCTGTGGTTAATGGAGTTACACAGCATTATGCCGGATTGATAGTGGCGAGGTGCTGGATGTATTAACGGAATACGTCTACTTACGACAGATAGTGTCCGCAGATAAAGGACACGAAATATACGTAAATAACTAAAATCAGAATGGCGACGAGTACTTTCGGAAAGTTCCATCGGGTCATGAATGACAGGTCACCAGCAGTGGCTTAAATACATGAACATTTCAGATGGTATTCGTAGGTTACCACGACGTCATTTTGAATAAAACATTTTATTTTGTCGTGTTTTTTAAGTAAATCAGATGGGATAAGTTAAATGAGAACGTCGTTAACTTTTGGTTTGGTTTGGTTTGAGAGGTTTAGCGTCCCAAAGCGGCTCAGGCTATGAGAGACGCCGTAGTGGAGGACTCCGGAAATTTCGGCCACCTGGGGTTCTTTAACGTGCACTGACATCGCACAGCACACGGCCGCCTTGCTTTAACCTTTAATGCAAAGACGATCAGCTGAAGCTTCTATATACACTGATAACTGCTGGTACTACATACACGCTAACGCTCCACAAACATAACGTGGGTATAGTTGGTTTTTTTTTTTTTTTTTTTTTTTTTTTGCTAATTCCAGCTTACATACACTGTGCGCTATAAAGATTTAATAAAAACACCTTGTTAAGGGGTGTTCAAAAGAGCGCCCAATGCGTTCCAGATTCTGATAATATTATACCAAGCGGGGGACAACATTGCCATATATGGCGACGTAAGGGCCATTAACTGACAATCCCACTTACCATTTTGGCGCCTGCGGGTGAAGAACTTTGATCTCGCACGCAGAACTGAAGCTGGCTGACCCACGGTGCGGCGCCGATGACATCCCACTGCGGAGATTGGCAGAAAGTGCAGCTGATGCAGTTTAGAATGCCATGAAAACAGTAACCAGCAGTGGTTGGCGATGTTCGGATGACCTTCTTGCACAACGCTGTCGATTGCCGATTGCAGTGGACGCCATTGCAGCATGGCGTAGATTCCCGAGGCCTCGGCATTTTCAAGGTTTGAACACACGTCACAGTTCGCAACTGCAGGGACTGAGAAAAGAGGCGAGCAATGCTCTGCTAGTCTGGTTAGTCCTGGGAGGAGTTGAAACGTTCGGAATCAATTAGCGTAACCTGGGCAGGGTCGGGAAAGCTGTGCTTCGGCTGCTGCGTTGCATTCTGCTGTGGTTAGGCCTAGTCTCGGCAAATCTCGCCTATCCCAGACGAAGCACGTGCTGCTATCTTGTATCTTAATCGGCAAACGTCCCTGCTGAAACATTTGGTATCTTTGGAAGCCAACCTTTCTGATTCCTCACTGTTTCGTGCTGGCGTCTTATCAGTTATAGCTCGACTGCTAGGTTTCTTTTCCTGGGCTGGCCATGGCATGTACAAGTACCACGTGATGTGTTGGTCGCACGCATTACAGATTGTGTGAACGCAGCTGATAGTATCTTCACGTGACGACAACTTTTTGAACACTTCATTGTTATCAGAGGAGCACCATGAGTGAAACAAAGCATGCAGTAGACGCTCGAATCAAGCCATGAATTGAGCACACCTATCTTCATTGTGAGTCTTAGCTAGGAAGAACATGCTCTGCTGATATTGCATACATGTGCTCAATGTTGTTTTTGATGGTGCATGTAGGGGCGCACATAGCGAGAGAAACTATGGGTGAGAACGAAGGAATGCTGGTGGGATTTGTTGCTCGGGCTCCTCTTAATCTTCGGTTTACTCTCGCTTTATACCGGAGTCCGCCACAAAATTGTATATACCTCATAAGAGTTGAGGGGGGGGGGGGGGGGGAGGTGCCGAAATAGACGTCATAGCAATCATACACATCCTTCCCGATGCTCTAAACGAACATCAGTAGGCCAATAGATCAGATCAGATCAGTAGATGATTGGCAGCAATGTAACTTGAGAAATTACAACTTTAATTTTACATTTCGGAATGTCGTTGATGACGCTACAGTAGGTCGGAAGGAAATCAGAGCTGCTGTCTATAAACGTGCAGCGTATGTTTGGAGGGTCGTACTTCGACGACGACGATAGTGATGATGCAACTTTTACTTTTAAATTGAAGTTGAGTGGGAGGATTGTAGAGCAGATCAGATTGGAATGCCGGTAGAAGTCAACTCGCGTACTAGCCGGACTCACTTGTATTTTGTGCTATGCTTTTCACCTGTCAGGACCGCCTCCCACACGTAGTATGAATGTCGGTCACTACACGGTTGCAAGCTTGTTCGCATATCCCCATGGTAAACGAAAAATCGAGGGATAAACACCACAACAGGGCAGAGCCAGCGGTATCGGTTTGGGCGAAACTATAGAACCGAAATATAACAACTTTCGACAGGTGTTCGTGTTATCCACAGCCAATAGCTTATGCGGTTTCTCGTTCTATCCTGGCGGTTTTAACACTATTATTCGACCAGATTTTAAAGCCACTCTCCTGTACGGTCATTTTGTGCTGGCTGGTGCACCGCCATCCGGATCTATCTCTCTGGGGACCGCGAGACTGCGGAATCTCCGAGGACGCGCCTGCACCTCAATTTGCCACCATTCGGGCGGTGCAAAATATTTTCAAATATATTTTCACCGTACCATTGCGTCGCTGCAAGGTTATTTGCATTATCAAAAATTAAGGGTCCCTTTCAACGAGTGATATTTGTAATTGATGTAATTCGCGCAGTGTCACACTGTGAAATTCAGTACCCTCGCCCCAAAAGGCGCTGACCCTGTGGTGAGTGTGGTGCGTGACCTACGTCACTGGATGAGGCCGGGCGAGTGTGTAGTCTCTAAGGATACTCATGAATCTTCAGTCCCACTGTAGCGGCGTTTACATGGACCCGACAGGAGCGAGTTGAGTTTAATTATCGGGTCGAAAACCGGTTACCGGGTTCATGTAAACCACGTCGGGTCGGGTCAAGGAGACGACGGGCCGAGTCCAGTTAACTCCCGCGCAAGAAGTGTATTGACTGGACTTGACCCCGCTTCAGGAAGCATGTAAACGCTGTCGGGTTGCGTCGGGGCATTGTGGGAAAGGAGAACAGTACGAAAAACGCTACAAATGCGCGGGAGAAAAAGCCGGAATCGGGTGCCGCCTTCTATTTTCTCGCCTCGGCGCGTAGTGTCGCCGTAATCACCGCTCGTCCAGAGCCGGTTCTGCGCTCGTCGGGTCGAGTCCATGTAGACCCGATAGGGTCAAGTACACTCAACTCCTCAACTCGACCCTCCGCTGTCGATCCATGCAAACAGGGCTTTTACTGCCCCACGTAGTTATCACGCGATATCACACTCCCGCTGTTAGTGAGCATGGTGAGAAAAGGGCACACAGTGAACCCCCACTGCCTCCCAATCTCCTGCAGCGACGCCGTCGCGGTTTTCAGGCCTATTTCTCCAAACATGATCCACAGTCTGAGACGAGCGCGCCTCCCGTAATTCTTTATCTTCCCGCGGGTGATCGCACACGCGTGTGGCTCGGACGTTCTGCCGAGGAGACCGCTGCCGTCGCTTGAGCCGTCCGGTCATCGTAGACACCGCCGCGGGCAATGAGCGCGAAGCCACGCCAGGTGAACAGAACATTCATCTCACCTTTCCGCGAGTGCTTCCCCTTTCAGTGGCTTACTCTTTCAACCCCGTATGCGAGCGGGACGTTCGCTCGCTGCGGGAGTTGCATTTCAGTGCTGTATTTTACCGTGTACCCGGGCAGAATAAAGCTAGCTTGGAGTACGCAACTCGTGTTTGTCCCCTCAGATCCGAACCCGCCGCAGTGGCGACTTTTCGCATCATGGGTTCGGGTTCAAAGCTCTGACTGCTAGGGCTGGAATGCTGAGGCTAGAAGGCGACTTCCGCGTCTAGTTTGGGGCGTTCCTGCAAGCGTAACCCCTAAAGTGTCAGCACCAACTAGTGGGCCCACGTGATGTGAATGTGTGCGCGCGTGTGTGTCCGCAAGTTACGTCTATACGGAACTGCAAAGAGCAATTAGAGAAATATAAAGCTCGATCACTCAGCCAAGCGGAGTGAGAGGCAGAGCTGGCCCGTACGGGTCGCTCTGAGCAGCGCAGCCTGCTCACCAGAGCCCGGGAGACAGCCCAGGCCAATGGTATCCTAGACTGAGGAAATCACCCACGCTATTCCATTAAACTCTCTCTCTCTCTTCAAACGTTATCCTAATTTCTTGGGCGTAAATTGTAAGCAACCAAAATGATAAGCACACTTCAACTGTTTTGTGCTCTCTGTATTAGCGCGAACACAGCGGTGTTCGCCAGCAGCTGACCTTGGATGACTTTCGCCTCGCGTGAAATACTTTGAGTGTAGAAAGCCGATCGACGGTGTGTCAACAGTGAGCCTATGAGCTGTCCGGGGTGCGTATTGCCAAACTATATCCCGTAGGCGCACTGGAGTAGACGACGCTCTCAGCGAGCTAAAAGGCGATTGTTGCTGAAAGATGTCTCTGAACGCAACCTAAAGGTAACATACACTCGCTGTAAACGGCGATTGTTGCTGAAAGATGTCTCTGAATACAACTTAAAGGTAACATGCACTCACTAAAGGCAAGAAACAATTACGGTGAGGGTAATTGCTTAGTGTAACCATCGTCATATGTCAGTGAACGCAACCTAAAGGTAACATAGACTCACTGAAGGCAGGAAATAATTACAGTGAAGGCAACTGAAAAAAAAAATCAGAAAAAGAATTACAGTACAGGAGTCGAACAGATGTTTTAGTGGCATCAATGCACAGGTGGGTGGTGTTAATCCATATAGTCTAAGCTTGCTGTGGTGTTTTATTTTGGTGCGTACATAGTTCCACAACAATAAAACGTTTTCTTGTAGCCTTAACGACAGCCTAAATCAACTCGCTATTAAACACCCTAACGCACGCATACTTCATTTTGGCAATTTCAATTTCCGGACTATTGACTGGCAGAACCTAATCACAACAGGAAACGCAGAAATAACAGCCTTCATTGATGTTTCTCTAAATTCCAATCTTACCCAGTTAGTAACAGAACCCACACGCGTCACATGTGGACCTTCTAACGTCTTGGATTTTATGCTCACAAATCAACATGAAAGTTTGTCATCGCTCACTAATCTCCGCGAAATAAGCGACCGCGAAGTTCTTCACGCAACATTCACTTTCACACCAGAATCTCACAAAATATACAGTAAAACGATCCGCATTTATGACAAAGGCAACTACACTGGAATTAACCATCAACTGCACGCTTTTTTTTTTTTTACTTCCAGACAGCTATGATCGATTAGTTGAAGACAACTGGCTGGCCTTCAGAACCAAAATTACAAAACTAACGAATGGGCACATTCCCATCATCACATTCCATGTCAATCGGAATAAGTCATGGTTCTCGAAGTCACTGAAAACACTGGGGGAAAAAAAAAAGAAAAAGTGACCTTTCCGCTCAGCAAAACGAAACCCGAGCACATACGCATGGAAAAAGTACTACGCGGCCGGGGATATTTATTTTACGTGCATTCATAACGCCAAAAGCACATCTTTTCACTAACATGCCAAAGATACTAACAAATAACCCGAGATTGTTCTGGCGACTGCTTAATCACCATTCGCCAATCACCACACTTCCCAATGCATTTAGAGAGGAGGCAAGCGTCATCAAATGTGCCGATATGTTCAACACCGCATTCTCATCAGTCATATGAAGCCGATATGCCACCATCTGTCATAACTGCTTACCCTTGGACATTTGTGCTTTCCATTATATTTTCTGCGCATGGAATATCTTGTGTGATAGAAAATATTAAGTCATCTTCTGCAGGCACTCATGAAATCACCACCAAACTGTTAAAAAATGCTCGGCATATTTTCTCAGCATATCTGTTGCCACTGTTTTCACAATCACTGCCCACAGGACGCATACCCAACGATTGTAAGGTGGGGAAAGTCGTTCCAGTCTTCAAATCAGGTAATAAAGAATCACCTCTTAACTACCGCCCCATTTCATTAGCCAGCGTATCATGCAAAATCATGGAACAGGTCATCTATTCTCACACATTGAATTTTTTTGACACTAATCATTTTTTTTTTTATCCTTCTCAGCACGGTTTCCATAAGGGTCTATCCAGCGAAACGCAACTAGATATTTTTCTCTATTACTTACATGTTAATCTTGACTCTAACCTTCAAACTGACTATCTTCTTAGACTTTGCGAAATCCTTTGACAAAGTACCTCACAATCGCTTACTGCTAAAGCTTTCTGGTTCACCACAACGTACTGCAATGGAAAAAATTATTTTTAACTAATCGCATCCAATTTGTTTATGTTAACAATGAAGCCTCTAGTTTCCTACCAGTAATATCAGGTGTCCTGCAAGGGTCAATCCTTGGCCCTCTACTATCTTTAATATATATCTATTAACGACCTACCCACGTATGTCTCCAGTAACGTTCATATGTTCTCCGATGACTGTGTTATCTATCGCGCAATTCATAACCCCTCCGATCAAATAGCTCTGCAAAACTACTTAAATTTATACAGGGTTGGTGTAACGAATGGCTAATGGAATTTAACCCCAGTAAATGCAAACTGGTATTAATTAATCGCAAACATCATCCTCTCATGTTTCTTCGTTATTTCACACGCTGGGACTGAATTAACTGAATCTTACAAATACCTGGGCGTAATCTTAAGAAACGATCTAACCAGGAACGCGCATATCACTAATATAATATTTGCTAACAGAAGTCTTCGATTCCTATAACGTCATCTGCGCCATGCGCCACGTAACCTAAAATTACTAGCTTACAAATCACTTGTCCGGTCTAAGCTTGAATATGAAGCGCCCATATAGAGCCCTAACCAAGCATACCTAACAAATTCCTTAGAATTGTTCAGAGTCCAGCCACTAGATTTATTCATTCATGCTACTCGTACAACGCGAACATTATTGCGATTGAAAAGGGAATTTGGACTAACAACCCTAGCTTGTCGCCTCCTGCACCGCCATTATGGCTCTAAACACAATCTTTTCCATGTGGATGTTGCGGGCCCGCACCATTCCAGGGGAGGATGGTACACGGCTGCAGTCTTTCACGAGGAAAGACAGGTGGATGGCCCCACTTTTAAGGCCCCTAGCGCAACCCACGCGGAGGAGGTAGCAATCGCCCTGGCTGCCTACCACCCTCAATCTAAATTCATCCTATCCGACTCGCGAGGGGCCTGTCGGAATTATGAGCTGGGCTGGATAACGCCTACAGCACAAAGAATACTTCGGAGAGCAGCATGGGATCAGGATCCCCAGACCCGATTTCTCATTTGGACTCCAGGCCACCAGAGCCTACCAGGGAATGAGGCCGCCAACTCGGCCGCCCGCGCACTCACTAACCGGGCTTTCGGCGTAGACCCTACCGATCTGGACCAGGACACTTATCCCCTCTTAACTTTTCAAGAAACCTGTGCCTATTACCGGGACGCGCACCGTCAGTATGCGGCTCCTCTCAAGGGGCTAGGGAAAGCGGTCAAAAGAATATTTCTTAGACTTTTTACTAACACTCTACTGTGCCCGGCAGTACTCAAACATTTCGACCCTTCCTTTTCTGGCCTCTGCCCTTTCTGTGGAGAGGTGGCTGACACCTTTCACATGATCTGGACATGCCAGCTAAATCCTTCTCTTTTACCCATAACCCCTTCCCCTACCCGAGAGGACTGTGAGGCGGCCCTGCTCGGCTGCCTGGATCTAGCCGCACAACAAGCGCTGGTCCAGCGAGCTCGTGTGGCGGCCCAGACCAATGGAGTCCCGGAATAAGGGACTCCAGTATTGTAAGGGGGGCGGCCCACTAGGGGTGGCTCTCCAAGCAGCCTCTCCGTTTGCAATAAATGCTTTCCACAACCACCACCGGATCGCAAGTATGTGCTTGTTTCAGAAGTGTTTTTAGAGTTCAATTTATCTCGCGCCCTACATCACCCCTCCCGCACGCATTTCGCTCCGAATCGGTCATCCCCTTCAAGTTGTCTCAATTAGCGAAGTTTTCTATCCACGAAGCAGGAGCGCTCCTTCACCCGCGACTTTACTTGCTAAGACGGGTCCAGCAGAAAGGAAAAAAGCAATTAGTGAACATTCGGTCAAAATACGAAGGGGCAAGTAGAAAGCAATACAGAATCCAAAAATATACCGCTAACACTGCATAAGTCAGTGGAAATCACTTGTTATGAAACAAACGCGTGTAAAAATCCGATAATAAGAAACATTACATGAAAATAACCTCATATACACGGCATTGCTTGAAGCACATTACGGATTTTGTTTGGCCACACTTTCATCAGCCCTACACCGTAAGAATTTCTTGTTTCCCGTATATGCCACCTCTGTGTTCGGATAAATACGTGAAATAAATTTCTTTTTGAGGCGAAGCGTCACTATACCCCACCTCGAACCAAGGTGAGCGGTAGCTCACCTTTGATCTTCAATGAGCCAGAGGACAATGCGTGACTATAAGCAAAGCTCATGCACCAATCGTATAGTGTCTCACCGCTTTTGACCTTTAATTAGAAGTGCGCCATTAAGGGGGGAAAAAAACATCGGGAATCGAACCACTATCCCTCCGATTCCTTGCCGAGCGCACAAACCAGCAGTCCACGTTCGTTTTCTTTTTCCACGCAGGGCTCGGGAGAAACAGATCGCAATTCTTGTCTAGCGTGAGGATCACATCAGCGATAACAATCAAGGTGTATTTCGTTGAGAATGGTGATAGTAACGACAGTAATGGTTTGGTTTGTGTGGCTTCAACGTCCGAAAGAGACTCATGTCATGAATGACGCCGTAGCGGAGGGCCCCGGAAATCATCACCGACATCGCACAGCACACGGGCGCTTTACCATTTTCCTGCATCGAAACGCAGTCGCCGCGGCCAGTATCCGATCCCGCATTCTTAGGCACAGCACTCGAGCACTTAACCACTGCACCACAGCAGCGGGGCAATGGTGAGTAACAAGAAAAGTAACCAACCCTAGATTTTCCTACATCTAGGACTAACAAGGCTAAATCAATTTTTTTTTATTAAGTACACGCCTGAAGTTTACAGCGCCCACCTTAGGAAATACAGTGTCCTAAAACCGCCATAAGCCTTACTTCAGAGTAATATTCCGCAGTGTTGAAAGCGAACGTTTAATTCAAGAAGTGTGTTTTGACGCGGAACGGCTATACTACAACAGTTTTTCAGACATGTTCCGGCAAGCAGTGACGGAGATCAATGTGGTACCAACCTGTAAGCATTTGGGTGAATTAGTCGCGAACTCTAAGGTAACCATCTCAAAAATTAATTCATGTACAATTATGCTAAGAGAACATGAGCGAAGAAAGCGATTAACATTAAAAGGTAGCAGTGCTGGTGCGCTCGTAGAAGCGAACCAGAAGTGCATCGTAAAAACATTCACAAAACTATTGGAACATGTCCATGCAGAAAGTCAAGTGGAGTATGCTATGTCATATTCTTCCTCCGATGCAGCAGTACAAATTCTTTTAATTGCGCTATTGTATGGCGTGCTTTTATTTCACGGCAATCCGCACGCATCACTCGCGAGCTTGCAGGCCGGCGTGTTTGCGGCCCAGGCTAGCGAATATCTGGTGTATGGTGGTGTCACTGGCGTAGAAGAGGTGAAACTTGAGCCTGCGCTTCATAGCGATTAGCCGGTCGAACACCTCGCAGAAGCCACCGGGTGGAGGCTCGGAGATGTGGAACTCGAGCAGGCCCTCGTAACAGCGCACAAGCTCGCACGTCTGAAAATTGTCCGTCATGCTGATGGCAATGACACGTTGGTGGTTCAGGTCGTACTTGCGGTCGGGAAACGTGTACACGGTGATGGTGATGCCGCGGCAGTACTTTTCACGCAACTCTTTCACCGAGCCGATGCACTCAATGCGACCCGCGACCAGGATGGCGATGCGGTCGCACACGCCCTCGAAGTGATGCAGGTGTTCGCAGGCAAGCACTACACTGCTCGTGGGCCGCAGCAGTTCCAGGACGCGACGCACGACGACGCGCGACGAGGTGTCCAGCTCGGGTAGGTCGAGCAGGTAGAGCTTGGGGAGCGCCATCAATGCCAACGCCAGGGACAACTGTGTCTTGGCGCCAGGGCCGTAGGAAGCGACGGGCGCGTCGGGTTCGGCCAGCTCAACTAGTCGCAGCAGGCAGGCCGTGATTCGAGGCACGTCTTGTACCCCTCGCAGCACGGCGAACACGCAGATGGTCTCGCGGCCCGTTAGCAGGTCTAGGAGGCCCCAGCCGTAGGGAACGTAGCCGACACCGTGCATCCACTGGTGATAGTCGCGGGTGAGAGACAAGCCGTCAGACATGTACGCGTCGCCGGCGGTGGGAAACAGCTCACCGCCCAGCATACCGAGCAGCGAGGACTTTCCAGTGCCCTGGACACCGACGAGACCGAAGCACTCGCCGCGGTGCACGGTGAAGCTGACGCCATCGACGGCGATGCGTGCCTGGAAGAAGCCGTACGCTTTGCTGAGGCCGCGGACGACCAACGCCTGCTGGCTGAAGCCGCGCTGCTGGCAGATGTCGTCGACCAGCTTAGCCTCCTTGCCCACGTCGACGTCGATTTCGGAGTCGAACTGCGGGTACCAGAAGCTCGGGGCGGTCTCTTGTCTCTGGGAGCGGAACCAGAGGCGCTGAAACAGGGTGGAGTCCAGGAAGCCAGCAGCGGAGAAGCAAAAACAAGTCTCCAGGAACAGCGCGCACACTTCGAAGAATCCCGTGTAGAGGCCCACGCTAAAGGGCTGGACCATGCTACCACCTGCGGCCAGACGCCAGATTCGATAACTGCGCTTAAACTAGCTCATGTTCTGAGAGCGACAAAGTAATTATTAAAGCGATAGTACTCAACGGATCGTGGGCGCGATACAGTTTTGTCTGTCATAGGAAAAAAATCTAAATCACGCGGTCACTTTATGACCAATAAAAATTCGCCATCTGTAATCTCAGACTGCGTGTATGTGCAGGGGGAGAGGGCTAAGCTAATGGCCTGATAGGAAACTCGATGCGAACCTGACGCATGCACGGCGTTGGTGGTGTTGAGTACCTCGGCGCATAAGAACAGGTTGCAGAGCTGCTGAAACAGCTTCTTTGTAGGCAAAACGCTTTAGAAGCCTGTGTGTGTGTGTGTGTGTGTGTGTGTGTGTGTGTGTGTGTGTGTGTGTGTGTGTGTGTGTGTGTGTGTGTGTGTGTGTGTGTGTGTGTGTGTGTGTGTGTGTGTGTGTGTGTGTGTGTGTGTGTGTGTGTGTGCGTGTGTGTGTGTGTGTGTGCGTGTGCGTGTGCGTGTGCGTGTGCGTGTGTGCGTGTGCGTGT
This sequence comes from Amblyomma maculatum, assembly GCF_055883805.1. NCBI lineage: Eukaryota > Metazoa > Arthropoda > Arachnida > Ixodida > Ixodidae > Amblyomma > Amblyomma maculatum. The sequence goes on along the minus strand of NC_139351.1, from coordinate 119,700,507 downwards.
GTGCGTGTGTGCGTGTGTGTGTGTGTGTGTGTGTGTGTGTGTGTGTGTGTGTGTGTGTGTGTGTGTGTGTGTGTGTGTGTGTGTGTGTGTGTGCGCGCGCACGTTCGTGCGTGCGTGCGTGCGTACGTGCGCGTGTATGCGCATACTTTCCTTTACAGCAGCGTACTTTCGTAGCAGTGGCAGCCGTCTGAATCTACCTATGCCTTTCAAGAGTCTACCAGGTTCTCTATAGATTGATGATCATGCAAGCATAACTATGTGTGTGATTTTCCAAATAGAAACGGAACGATCTGTTCCATTGTACCGATAATCATGTCGCACAGGCGACCGCCATATTTTGCAAAAGGATGAAGCAATTAACTGTGAGTGCAACACACAGGCTTGCCACAACTATTCGGTTCTTGAAGCGGCGCTAACGCGAAAGAGGCACTAAGTGGACCTTCATGTGCAAGCCATGGTGGGCACGATGCTATTAAGGCAGACCGTCAGGGGGCGTCTTATAACGCCTTTTATTACGTCCAGCATGTTAACAGAGTCCGAGCGTTCAACGTATGTTTGAAGCTGCCTACGAATTCCTATTTATGAATGAAGCTTTATCATCATTCAGTCTTTTTAGTGCTAGACAGCGTCCTTTTAGTGCGATAGATGGCGCCAGCATCTATACTTACGGTGTCCCACGTAGCGCGAACAGCATGCCTCCAGGCTTTGCGTGAACTGCAGGAAGTCCTTCTCACAGTAACGCTTCAGCAGGAGACCACCTTCCACGCAGATTAGGTTCTCCTTTTGAAGCAGGATCAACTTAGTCTGCGGGTAAATCACGACCACAGCCGATCAGATCAGGGTGCCCCCAGTGATCAAAAAATAAAATACTGCCGAACGTACACTTCCTGAAAGGAATCACATCGAGAAAATGAATGTTCGAAAATGCAGCAGACAAGGTGTCTCGATAATTTTCTGCGGTCATCCTGAACCTTGTGCGTAATAACTGGGAAGCTCAGTTCGCTGCCGACAGTGACCGCGGCCCAGGGACGCTATCGATCGGCGCTAATTCATGTACACAGCTTCTACGACATTGTAGAATCCGTAGACGCTGACCGAGGGCGTAAAGAATTGGTTATAGGAAATCTGAACTGACTTTATTAAGGCACCTAGAAGCAATATATTCATTATATCTTGTGTCGCCAATAAAAACAGCTACATGACAACATGCAGAATAACAGCATCTTATTGATGACGCTACCTATACACGTTCAGATTCGCGTTGATTTTGAACCGGTATTTCATATTCCACTGTTCATACGCATAAGTATATATTCCTCTTCATACCAGCCATCTGCTTCCCTCTTCAAAACACACATAAAGATGGCTGTAAGCATATAGACAGTTGATACTCGCGTTCTTTTTTACGTTTGCAGTACAAATCTACAGTGCAGTACAGTGCCATGATGAGGGCCAATGTTCTACAGTACTTGCTCCTACGGTCGATCTTTACAGATTTCAAGTGGCAAAAATTAGGGAGGTACCTCCAGGACGTAACGGCAGGTTAGTTGTTGGAACATCTCTGTACAGGGAAATGCGTGTCAGCACTCCTGCGGCAGTACTAGTACAAAAACTGATGAAATTTTGGAGGACAATTAATCTCTACCGATTGTACACTGTATGCTTGTTGTAAGCATTCTCTTTGTTTTCATTTCTGCTTTCCCTTTGTCCTTCTTTTTCCATTTCTTGATCTCTTATATTTTTTTTGCGTGTGTTTATTATTAGTATTCTTCTGATTGAATAAGCAGAAAATCGTAATTTCCTAGTCAGCGCTGTGTTCGTCTATTCTTGACTAGCGTTCGCGCTGTTTTTTTGTTTTTTTTTTTTTCAGAGGAAGGCACCTAAGCTTCGCCTTAACTGATTATGACGCAACACTGTCGATGACTCTACTGCATATTCTCGTTGCACTTAGCTACTCCCTTTACCACTAATCCCTCGATTTGTGCCTCTATGAGAGCGCAGCGCTCAAGCACCCGTTGCAGTATTACGCGCCGTATAATACCGTGGCAGGTAGTAGCCCAGCGAAGCCCGAACTGCCATGGCTAGCAGCCGGTACAGTGTAGAAATGAAAATCCTCTACCTGCATTTAAAGGGAAGGAAAGAGGGAGAGACGGTTCATCCTTCCGTGCGTCGGTCCCGTCCGCCCGTCTACCCATCCATCCGCCTACACGGCCAGCTTACATACATACATACATACATACATACATACATACATACATACATACATACATACATACATACATACATACATACATACATACATACATACATACATACATACATACATACATACATACATACATACATACATACATACACACATACATACATACATACATACATACATACATACATACATACATACATACATACATACATACATACATACATACATAAATACATACATACATACATACATACATACATACATACATACATACACATACATACACACATACACGCATACATACATACATACATACACACATACATACACACATACACGCATACATACATACATACATACATACATACATACATACATACATACATACATACATACACGCATACATACATACATACATACATACATACATACATACATACATACATACATACATACATACATACATACATACATACATACATACATACATACATACATACATACATACATACATACATACATACATACATACATACATACATACATACATACATACATACATACATACATACATACATACATACATACATACATACATACATACATACATACATACATACATACATACATACATACATACATACATACATACATACATACATACATACATACGTCCATCTATTTCAATACCCACCGCGCCGCAATCGGAGATTCTTAAATTCTTTGCTCAGAATACTGGATTTTCTGGAGAACATGCCTTTAACGTCATCGAGTTGACTGTCACATCCCACTGTGTGAACAACTGCTGAGTGAAGGCCCCATTTAATCTCTAAGTCCCAATTTCCATCAGCGCGTGTCACAACCTCATTTCCCGGGATACCTGAATTTGCACTCGCATTACACTCGACTCCGCTGTACTTCTCTGAGCTTCGAGGAGATAGCACTCACCACTGCTCGGGTGACGATATACGTGGGCAGCCAGCGTATGGGCACGCTCATCAGGATCTTGATCCACGCCAGCAGGGCGGGAGAGCTCGACGGGAACAGCAGCAGGTCCACCGCGATGGCCAGCAAGGCGCCGACCACGCCTGCACACGTCAATACGCCATTAAGAGGGCCATGATGCATGACCCTCCTTAGCGTGAAGAAGAGGCTTGCCGAGAAGCCCTGCCACGTTGTCCTCTCGATTAGCGTGACAATTCGCAAAAGGGGAACATGCTTTCAAGCGCTATTACTGCACATTAACGAATCACAACAGAGACGTTTGCGGTGAATATGTATTTTGCATGCCTCTCGAAAGAAGCAAAATGGTCCCAGGGCGCCTTCTACGCTGACCTTGCAGGCAGTGGCAGTGGTATTCCTACACAGACCCAACCTTATGGGGTTTATACACCAACCCCTCCCCCCTTGGTTTTTCTGAAGGCAACCACTTACTCGTACAGTAGCTATTACGTCTAGGCTACAGAATGCCAAGACCTGTCAGTGCCAGGTATCTGCTGAGATTGGTATAGGTCAGCACTATTCGAGTCGCTGCAGTATATAAAACTGATGCTAAGTTTGCCGATTTGAGGCTTAGCGCATTGTATGCCATGCCCCAACATGCAACACGCGGTCTAAAAAATCTGGTAAGCACCTGTTTTGTTTGTTTGTGCGTTCGTTCGTTTTTCGGAAACCATTTAGCGCCATACGTATTACGCATCCCATTCGTAAAAGCCTTAGCTTTGTGCCTTTGAAATCCAGGACAAGATCATCAGTGCGATCAGCACCGGGAAATATTTGTAGGCCTGACACCATCTTGTCACGTACTCGCGTTGCAGCTAAGTCGATTAAGTGTAATATATATCTGTGCCGCTTTCAGAGAACTACTCAACTTCTCCCGAAGGTGCCCGCTAAGTATGCCTTTAGCACGTTTTCCTCCCGACATCTTCGACGACATAGCGTGCGCATGGTGTAGTATGTACAAGAGTTCAAACATGAATTCGGCGTCCCTGGATGTCACCAGTATGTTGGGCGGGTATACTTACCGCCGAAAAGGTAAACAGTGGCGATGGTGTAGAATGCCTTAACCGCGTTGTCGAACCAAAACGAGGCCAGGTAAGCCATGCTCGCAGACAGCACACCGTACATAACAAAAATCAGGTAGATGCCAACTGCAACGGTAAGGATTCAGAGAAGGAAGTTTATAAAGCAATTGAACAATGGGCGCACATAAGAGCTCAGCCTAACGTAGCTAAATGTTTTTACAACTAAAGGTTGTAAAAAGTGCTTGGTATCATCTTCGGAGACAGGTTAAACATGGAAATCATTACTGGGAGCGCAGCACATTCTAGGACACCTCAAAGGTGGCGGCTGCTGCAATCGAACTTTGACCAGGTTCTCTGGCAGCTGAACGGACCGCCGCCTTCATCTATCGACCCGGGCAGCGTATACATGGCTCAGTCACCGACAACTTTCAACAATTGCAAAAGAAGCCTCTATCAGTCGCTTCTCTCCCAGTAAAACATCCCGCGTTGTGATTTGTAGGTGCAAAATTAACGATGGAAGATGAAAATTTTATACAAACGCACTGGCATGAAATACAGTTAGCTGTTGGGAAATGATGCTATTCTGTCCACGCGTGGTGATGACTCCTGCTTCGAACAAAGGTCAGGGCTATTTTTTTTAAAACCTAAATACCCTTCGAACTGAGAGGTCCGGATGGTTTCGGGTAATTTCGCCTTGAGGCACGGCCTTGAGTTTGGCTTCAGTTTTGCCCTCAGGCTCTGTGTCATGTACAGCCTCAGGTTCGCCGCTGTTTGCGGACTACGTGAGTCTGAGTTCGCCGAGAATGGGTGCTAAGTGTCTGTTCAAATAAGACGCCAAGGTTGTACCGTCATTGTATTGTGTGCCCAGGCATTAAAGAATGTGAATTTAGCTATAGGCGGCGCTCACAGGGAGAATAGGGGTTCACCGGGCCAAAGTATAACAACAAAAAAAATCAATATATTGGTAATATTGACTTCGAACCTTACGGTTCATATTCTATCTATCTATAAAGTTCTTCGCGTATACGTTTTAACTCCAACTTATACTTTGTCTTTGTCCATTTTCTATTGTTTCCATCTTAGCAAGAATAACATCAGATCATCTTGAGCGGATAAAGCAATAATATTTCTTGCAGCACACTGCTGGACCACTGATACATGCCAAGTTGCGAGATGTCTTAAAATTTAAGCTTTAAACTTTTAGAGCATTCTAATCTCAACTGCCTGTAAACGTTTTAGAATAAAAGGTAGCGCAAAAGGACGAGGACGGAGGAAGGGACACAAACACGAACGCTACTAACATCTGGTTTTATTTTCCGTGTAGTTAACCATATATAGGTCTACACATCGCATGCGCACATGATGATTGGGCTACCGCAGCCTTCTTAACAGAAAAGGAAACTTTAACTTGTCCTATCAACAGTCTACATCGATCCGCTGTAAATAAACATATATTGTCTTCATACAAAAAGTAGTTTAAACAATGAATTCCTTATAGTACCTATATATATATATTTTAATGAAATGTCAATTATTTTGTGATGAGTAACTATTGTCTTTTCAAGAAATTAGCTGTAAATTGGCAATATTTTGAGAAATAATTGATTTAATGAAGATGCAATTAGACATTTTAAATCAGCACAAGAAACTGAACATCCCTGTTTACACTCCCATTACGTTTTCCAGAAAAATAAACACCTCAAAGACCCTCACAGACCATTAGCGCTGAGGTACGCGTATAAAAAGGTACTCCCGAAGTTTAAGGCACTGGCCTCTGTCATTGGTGTTGTTTCAGAGTTTTTCTACACCCTCCGCCAGTTGAACCAACAGATCCACATCTAGCTGCGGCAAGGGCACGCAGAAGGCGCGCCAACATCTTGTTCTAGACTGACTGCAATCAGTGTCATTGTTTTATGTACGCCCGTTTCTACAGACGCAATCTCCTGAGCCAGTAGATATTATTGAAGCGACAGCTTCAGTACGCGGTGTGAGCCAAGGTCTCCGTTCACAGGAATATGACATTCAAATGAGCCAGAGCTCAAACCACGAAGAACTTGTGGTGTCGCTATGGTGTCGCACCCCATGATAACAAACGTCAAGGCCAAAGGCCAAATTTCAAGGTCATAGCAATGTCACGTGACAACTGACGTCACATTGTGACAGTATACAAAGAGGAGTGCGCAGGCGCGCCAGGCCATTGCTACAGCATGAATCCCGAGGACAGGGACAAAAAAAGAAGAATTCGCATGGACACTATAGGTTTAACCGCAGCTAAACCACCAGCAAATGTAAATTGTAGAGAAGCCGGCCACTCACAGATGTACGACCAGCTGAGGTAAGTGCGGAAGACGGTGGCGGCGGCGGTGAAAGCCGCGGCGTGCGCAACGCTCAGGCACGCGTCGAAGAGCAAGTGGCCGAGCCAGTAGACGGCGCCCGCGAGACCCGTCATGAGCTGCAGGTGCTTGGCGCCAGTCATGCGCTCATCTAGCACTGGAAGCACGAAGTGGGCCGCGTGGTAGCACAGCGCGGTGGGCACGAACACGGCGCACAGAACGCGCACCAGAACCGCGTGCACCACGTAACCCGCGCTGTCCCGTCGCGCCCTGGACAGGTCGAACTCCCGAAAGAAGTTCAGCAGCGTGTCGACAGTCTCCACTCCCTGCGGGCACATCGCCTCTGATGAAAGCCCTGATATGAAGTTTTTCGCACCTCACTAATGAGTGCAGCTTTAGGCGGCGAGAAAGAATCATTTGTGCTGTATACAGCCACCAGGACTGATACAAAACCCATTCCGCGCGCTTGGGAAGTGGACATTATCTTACCCTAATTCACACCTATAAACTCTCTGCGGACAGAAAAGATAAGCCAACTGGACTAACATAAGTTATTTTCTTCCTTGGCATCGTGAGGGGCGTTTAATAGCACACACATAACGCTGACGCACTTTTTTATAGCCTTGATATTATGTAACTGGTGAGACTTGCGTGTCATGTACTGAGATCTGCTGCTGTTGTTTCATTCAGGGCTCTAGCACGAGATGTTCTACTCAAGAAAAGACCGAATCAAGACCGGATCAAGCCACTGGAAGTCGGTAGTTTGCAGGTGACATATGGCCGAACACTTATTGGTCGGCGGGTTTATGACGTCATGAGGCCACGTGACATGGTAAGAGTGACACAAGCTATCCGGAAGCCACGCAGGCACGTTTGCAGGGCTTGATTAAAGCGAGGTTTCATTTATTTCCCTGTGTGGCATAACGCGGCAGCTCATACTACTGTGCACGCTAATGAAAATGTGGTATAAATGCGACATAATATGTGGAATGAGTGATTAAGAGATTATTTAAGTGCACATACACGAACGAGGATGCAAATGGAGCCGCAGATGGAAACGATGAATTAAGAGTAAAACGTACAAGTAGCCAAAAGTCGCATTTACCCTAGCGGAGCCTGTTTTAGCCAAAAACAACCCATTCTTTCTGAATCTTATGCTCACCAGTTTCAGCTGTTGACGATATGCTTTTCCACTCACTCGAAGCAGTTACTAGAGAGATTCAGCTTACCGTGATCCACGATCCGCCACCATGACCCTCTACCGCGCATGGGCGGGGCGCACAAGCTGATTGGTCCCGACGCGGCAGGTCTATCTGCCGACATCCAGTATGTCGACAGATAGACCTTGACGCCGTCACCTATAGGTGTGAGCAGTTAATTGAAATTAAACATATATCCAGCTTCTATTTTCCATGTTCGTGAGTTACCGACATAACAAGTCTACTTCGGTCCCATGCATGTCATAGCGTCTCCACACTGTCGTCTGAAAATGGGCTGTCTGAAGCAGTCTATCCAGACTTTCGTCTGGCGTCTGACGTGTTCCTGGCGGGTTGAGCGCAATATATCGCCTTTTATGAAACGCTGTTTCAATCAGGGGAAAGTCTGCTCCTGCGTAAAGCGCGGAAATTAAATATTGTCCTCAAAAGCGCTAAAGAAAAAAACGCAGTGCCCGATGCCGCAGCGTCAAAGACGCTCAGTAAACGATGCCAGGCTTCATAATTCCTTGTATGCAGATAAATTTATCACAGGAGGGATGCTTAAGATATCGCCCGATGTGCTGTAATCTTTTATCAGCTGTGGCAGAAAGAGAACTGCCTGTAATACCATTGCCATCTTCGAGGTTATGAGGTAGGCACACCATCGGGTTTTTTACTTCCTCGAGAGGAGACCAAGATAATTTAGCGTGCTGAGCGGTGGAGGTGTGGAGACGGGGTGATAGCTAGATTTGGGGGAGGGGGCTGAGTATACCCCTCTCGGGCCACTATTTGTACTCATCTACTCGGTCCAGCAGTTTTCCGAGTAGATTAAACCCGAACTAGCTGGCGTTTGTGCGTTACGGACGCAAGTGCTGTTTCGCGTGGGCATTTGCTACTAATGCCGTTCACCAGTGGTGACCAACACTGATTTAACGTTACTTGATTATCCGCAGATTTAACGTCCTTGGAAATGATACCCTAGTGATCCGCTTATTCTCAACAATAAAGAACGACAGGGCGCGCCGCGAAGTCTGGCCACACTGGGCAAGATGGCGGAAGTATTGAGGTCCGAGCTTAACTCGTCCATTGTCTAAACCAACCGCATTCAATTGTTTTTTTATTTGAAGCGTAGATAACTACGACCACGAATTGTCAGAGCCTTGTATGAATTATTGCTTTTTATACTAATTAGCTTAATATCAATTGCTTAATTCCAACCCCAGACAATAAACTACATATACAGCAGTAGTAATGGGGAAGGTAGGTTGTTGTAACACATCCGTCAATTCATCATGATGCACTCACATGGAAAGCCCATGTTTAACACAGCTGTCCACACTATTCCCGCATATGCATCAACTGACTACCCATGGCTGATTGGTCGGTTGTTTTTACCAGCCATATTGCCATACGTCGTCTTCCCTTACCTTCACCACACCACTTGGCTATCGAAACAAGCCTCTCCACAAGGACAGCCCGCGGTGTCCGCGTTCATACGCAAGGCTCGCATGCCAGCCAGCTCACCTCGAAGTTATCTGGCGTGTTCGTGAGCCGGATGAAGGCGTCTGGGTCCCCGGTGATGTTGCGAAGCACCGCGTTGTTCAATAGGTTGAGGGCCAGCAACGCCGCGTGCGGGTTCTGGCCATTGAACCACACCATCAACCTGCGCGCCCACACCCGCTTTTTAGACACTACAAACTACGGCTGTAATAATGTTCGACAGATGCCAACAATCCAGAAAGGAAGTTATAGAATTTTTTGTCTTCCCTCAATCCACATTTTCTTTCACTCACCAACAAATTAAATTATTTTTGTATGGGGATAAAAATGGGCTCCTGAAGACTACAACAATCCAGAAAGTCATAGGTTTTTTTTTTTTTTTTTTCCTCAAATCTGCATTTGCTTTCCATCGCCTACAAATTAAATGACTTTCGTATAGGGATCCAACCGGCTCATGAAGACTACAGCAGAAGTTCAGAATGCCCCGTTTCCCGAGCACGAATCGGTGTCTTCAGTACGCAGAGAGGGCGAAAACGCGAAAGAAAATCCTCTTGGGGGAAGGGGGGGGGGGGGGGGGGGGGGTGCGGCGTGGGGAGACAGCAAGTAGTTGAGAAGGTTTTCTTTACCAAACCTAAAGAAGGCGCTGCCGGAGTGACAGTCGCTAACTTCAATGAGCCCTGAAAACTATTTAACGATCTAAATGAATGAATGAATGAATGAATGAATGAATGAATGAATGAATGAATGAATGAATGAATGAATAAATGAATGAATGGTCGTACGACCATTCATTTCATTTTGTCGTACGAAAGCGTGGGTGATGCTTCTCTCTCCTTCTTTAGCAACACCGCCCAGAGAACAGGCTACTGTTAAAGCTGTCTTCTCGCCTACAGAAAATGCCATACTGTCACTAAACAAATTATAAGCTCCAAAGCTTTAATACCTCTGGCTTGTTTGACGTAGTGAAACAACCAAACGTTGATTTTGTTTAGTGTTGTAATTCATTATACAGAACGCCACACTGCCACTCGTGAGCCAGTCAGTTATAAACTGATGCTTCTAAAAGTTTTATCCCACTATAAAGTAGACGCTTTACTAAGCGCACTCGCTACGTAGATCATCGTTACTTGCATGCGCTGCTCGCGTCGTAAGAAGGTAGCAACAAAACAACAAGAAAAAATCAAAACCGAAAAAGATCAAATATAAAAAAATATACAAAAGACGACAGCACCTGATGGTGTTTGGCGATTCATGTTGGAGGTAAGAAGAAAGCTAATAACAATCTAACAGTAATAGCACAAGAACTATAATCAGCGCATAAAAGATCGATGACCCAGCTTGACATGCTAACAAAGTCGTCTATCCTGTTACTATACAAGGTTGGAGTGCCGAAAGACGCGAATACAGCCGGTGTGAGCATCCCTTCCTTTGCATGCCAAGCCTCTAAAAGCAGCTCGCAGACCCGTTATCACCGGTGTGACGTCATGCCGTCTGGCGGGGACCTGGAAAGTCGAGGTATTGACCGAGGCTTCTTAGCTAAACGAAGAAGGTCACGAGTGACACAATAGCCAATTGGGGTGAGTTCGAAACGTGGCGACGGATCAAAGAATGTGAAATTCATACCTTGGCTCCGAGTCTTCGGAGACAACGCCCATTTGGTAGTGGAAGACGTAGTCTCCGATGTCATCGTTGGCCACAGCGAGTAACTGAGACTTTACATCCATCACATCGATGCTCTGTAGATGGACGCTGGCAGCCGCCATCAAGGGACAGAGTTGGTGTATCAGGAATTCCTGCATTTACCGAACCCGTTGACGATGAAATACGTTATTACATAGCCCTGGTCTCTGTCCGAAAAAATAGAGCTGGGCCATTCACTCGGAAAACAAGTTAGCTGTACTGGCGCACGCCAAAAGCACGTTGACGTACCGTCTTTGCCAAAAGTAACCGAGCAGCCCAGCCGGCCAGCGGAGCAAGCGCCGGGCCGAGCGGCGGCGTGGCGGTCGCCGTCGGTGGCCGCCGGTCCCTGGCTGCGAGTGTAAGTTCGCTGACGTAAGGCTGCTCCCTCGCTATCATTCTTGGGATGATAAAATGTAAGCGGGTAACATGTGTAGCGTTCGATTTCGTGTCTTTATAAAGCTGTGCTAGTCATGGAGGGCGCTGTGCACAACAAAACTCGCTCAACGCTGATTTTAGGCTGGCGTCGTGAAGCTGCGCTCTTCGTTAGAACGCCTTTCTTGCGTGTTGTATCCCAGTGCATGGCTCCCGTAGATGAAGGTATTTGGAAAGTGGTTGTTTTTGTCTCGTTTGGAATGTTAACACAGTGAGACAGAACACGATATAAATCTCGGTTTGGTTTTTCCCGCAATTCCTAGTCTTCGATGATAACGCTTCGCGGAGCTAGAGAGGAACAAAACCAAGGCAATATTTTCCGCTGTTTCAAGTTCGGCTATTCCTGTCCATGTAATGAGGCGAATCCGTTAATGTCGCATTTGCCGCCGCTTGGTAAAGCACAGAAGTGCGTAACGGGTTTTGCGATTTCACCGCCAAACTGAATGCCGAAAATCTGTGCAGAGATTGCAACTGCCTCAAAAATATTTAGCAATAGCGAATTAGTGATGTAAATGTTCATTAGCATATGATCCCCCAAGAAAGCCTTGCTGTTGCGAAGGATGCCTACGAAAGGTTTCTTTCACTAGCATTGAAATTCCCTCCGAAGCTTCACCTTTCTGCGGTCAGGGAGTTCAGCAAAGGCGGTAGTGTCAGGTTTGCTAGCTTGATCTTGCGCTGCACTTGAAAGTTTCATTCCAGCAACTTATTCATCAAGTTACTGATGCACCACTCTGCCAGCGGGCACTACTCTACCAATCAAATCGTTAGGTAATTAATAGCGAGTGACAAACAGTTGGCAGTCCAAATGCCGCGTGTTCGGATTTCTCCACTTCCAGCACATATTGGTTGGTCGCATGGTGTTCCCTCATAAAATAAAAGAAGGAAACAGCCGTACTTATTGAGAAAATGGGCGACGTATGTTTGAGGTGCGAGAATGACATTTTGTTGATCCAGTTCGCTCATTAAACAAAGAGTTTGGCCGAAGGCTAACGAAAGAGCGCAATTAGCAACGTGGAAAATACTATGCACATTTTGTACGTTACCAAACAGCGGGAAATAAGGTATGCAGCAAGAGGGGCACTTGAAACAGCTGGAAATTTTTATTATTCTCTCCTTCACCTTAGCTGCGCAGCAAATCCGGTCGTGGTCACAATAGACGACTATAGACCTGCAGGAAAAGCGCATAGAGTTTTCGAAATCAATTCCTCGTCTTACTTTCTCGAAACGATTACAAAAGCATATATTTGTCCATTCGTTGCAACTGCGGGAACACTATACCGATAGAAACACGAAGACATTCTAAGGAAGAGCGCAGCTTCACAGTGCCAACCAACAAGAAGCGCTGAGCGAGTGATGCGGAGCGCCCTTCCTCAGTGTTCCGAAGGCGCCGAATCAAGTACCGCACTCGCTTATACCGGTTTTCATTGGGCGAACAGGAGCAAGAGCAACGAGCAGCCAGAGCAGCGCACGAGAGCACTGGGGACACGCGTTCTCGTCTCCCTAATGGAACTTTCACGCTGATCGGAGAGCAGCGTAGCAAGGGAGAGCGCGTGACGTCAGGCGTCATGTGTTCAAACTTTTCCCGCGCTCGCGTTGCCCATATCCCGTCCCAACGTCAAAAAGGTCATGTGACTTTCTCCGTTCTCTCTGTACTCCGCCGCTGCCGACGGTGCACCAAGGACTGCTCTCGCTTGCTCTCGGGACCCAAAAAGCGCGCCTCCTCTGCCAATGGAACACAACGCTACTGCTCCTGTTCGACCACTGGTAGGCGCCTAAACTCGCGAGAGCACTTTTAGTGCAGTTAAAAGTGCTCCTGTTCGCCCAATGGAAACCGGTATTACTTTTTATCCAAGAAGGAGAGCATGCCTACGTCACTCAGCTTACACTCGCCGCCGGAGAGCAGCGGCCAGCGATAGTAGCGCCACAGCTCGGCCCCGTGCCTGCTCCGCCGGCCGGCTGCGCTGCTCGGTTGCTTTTGGCAAAGACGGTACTGGCAAAGACGAACACTGGAGCTTCTGCTCCAGACTTCGCCCGCATTTCACCCCAAACGCCTTGGAGCCACTCAGAGGGTGGTAAAATCCAATGAACGGAAGAGAATCGTCCATAGATTGCTCGTCTTGGAACCAGCCTGCGCCCGCTTACCCTAAGACTTCCGCCCGGGGTGGCACCGCAGAAGCCGACGGCCGACTCGCCCACGATGCTGGAGACGTCGTAGACGAGCGCGGTGCGCATGCTGGGGACGTCGGCGAGCAGCGTGCTCTCGCAGTATCCGCCCAGCAAGAGCAGCGCGCTGGGCAGAAGCCAGCGCGTCGAACGCAGCGCGATCAGGCGCGACCACCCGAGCAACCGCTTGTGAAAGAGCCCGCGCATGGTGGCCACAAACGTCGGCTCATCGCGGCTCCGGTCACGCAGCATTCGCAGGGCGATGTCTCCCTGGTTCCGCCCTGTATAGGCGACGCGTTACACAGTGTGGAGAAAAATTATGGAGGGCACGTAAGCTCCGCCTTTAAGGGTATGGCACGATAAGTAGGCATATAAAGGCCGGCTTTAACAGAGCCCTATGAACAAGCCTATGTGACCTGGGAGTAACGCGCCTGACCGAATGCAAGGATCCAGACTGGGTGATTCTGACATTGATGAAACTATTATTGCTTGGGTTTAGCCATAAGCCGTGCATTATATGGTGGAATATCCTTCAGGTTGCATAAGTTGCTCAGATTGCTCCTCCGCCCTTGTCATAACCAACCCCTTCTCCGGTATCCACCAAGTGGGATCTTCCCGTGGTAACCTCCTTCCGGTGAAACATTCCTTCGCTTTCACCGTAGATTCCCAAGCCGTCAGGCAACCCGTCGCAGCCAATCAACTGTCTTTGTTCCCTCGCATAATTTTATTTCCCTACTCGTCACTGAATTCGGAAAGGAGAATCCTCCTCCCCACTTTGCAATCTGAGTTTAATTCAACTAAACTGCCACTGCTACATATTTTACGCCAAAGTGCAAGGTTACGTGGCTAAACCAATATTTATTTATCTATACAATACTGCCGGCTAAAAAAGGTCCTGGCAGGAATAGGGCACAATCGAGCATCGCTATACACACCTATGTACAGTACATGTACAATACTATAACACAATACAACATATACAATACTATAACAACTTCGAATAGCTCTTTAAATGTGCTTCCCCAATACCTTTATGCTATACATGCAGTGGCAGCCAAAAGAAAGCTTGCCCAAGCTAACTCACGAAGATGAGGTCTACACCAGTTTGCGCCCCGGACGCGGCTTCGTAAGGCAGTACGTTTAGGAGCAAAATGGCGCTTGCGCATGTTCACTGAGGAAACTTGCATTAGCGCCCAGTCAAGTGCCGCCATATCGCATCGCAATGCAAAAGCTTTTACGATAGCAAACCTGCTTGTCCTGCTTCGGAGATCAAACTTTGGACCAGCGCCTTTCTGGTGTATGCACTCTGATAGTTATGCGGAAAAGACTGCAAAGGGACAGCTTTTTCAAGCAAAACCGATCGCCTTTCTCCACTCACAAGGTAAAGTATTCGAGCAACCAAGAACTGGGCGTCGCTTTGCTCTCGGCGCGAGTGCTCCTAGCTGCGCTTGATTTGCTTACACAGATGCTTCTTATGTGGCTCCTCGCGGGTCCGAAAGCCAGGTCCTCTTTCATCCTCGTCTATCTACCCCTGTCACTCACACCAGCGGCCTCTTTCTCCATCCTCTGGATATTATCTCGCCTGAGATCCTCTCCATCATTCGTGCCATTCAAAGTTTCCACTCTATCCCACCTGTGCCTCTGTATATTACCTACACTGACTCCCAGGCGGCTATCCGTGCCATTCAATCTAAACATCTCACAACTCATCTGTCCACGGAGATCGAGGCCGCACGTTTTTCACAGCAGCCCTGCCCCGTCTGGCTCCAACGGATTCCCGGACACTCGGAGATTGATGGCAATGAGCTGGCTAACCAGCTCGCCCGTGAAACCCATAGCCGGGCATCGTTCATCTCCTGGCCCAAGTCCTTGGAGGGTGGGTCGAGGCTGTCTCTTCGCGCCATCATCAGAATGTATTACAATGCTGCTCGTTTAGACCACAAGCTGTACCCCGACCTTCATCCTAATCTTTCCGTACGGGAGGCTCACGTCCTTCGGCAGATACAGCTTAATACACTCATAACCCCTGCACGGCTATATCTATAAATTCCGCCGTGATCCTTCATGCCCAAACTGCCCTTCCCCTTATGCCAACCTTTCCCACTGCCTATTTTCCTACCCTGTTGCATTGCAATCGGGTTTCTTTTCCACCCCCTCCCATACTCTCTGGACCTGGGTGGACTGGCTTGGTACTGAGGGTGAATAACAGCGCCTGCTCGTCCTGCAGGCCATCGATGTATTAGACGCCCTAGCGTTGCGCTTCAATAAAGTCTTCTACTACTACTACTAGAGTGATGTGTTCCTTCATTCGTTCCATTAGCACCATGGTCGTCCTCTGATTAAGACGTTCTTAGGAATTGAAAAATAATGAAATAGAAACTGTCTTCAGTAAATAAAATTACAAGGGCTCATTGCTGTTGAACCAAATATTGAGCGAAAGCATTAGCTGCGGATTACCGAGCGTTATTCTTCTCTTTTTCTTCTTTCTCAGCCCACCATATACAGCCCCGCTTTAACCAACCCATATGAACGTGCCCTAGTGGCCTATAGGGGTAACGTGAATGCCAGGGTCCTAGCAGGCTGATTCTGACATAACCGTCCTTTGTGAAACAAGAGACCCAAGTTGGCAGCTCCTGCCAGCCGCTTGAGTTGGAAGCCTAGCTCTCACCCTAGTGTCACGTGGGGTGTGAAGTCACAGCGTCACGTGGGTAAGACGTGGCTACCGGCCGCGCTACGTTGAAGGCTCGAAACCTAGAATAGTATTGCTTTCTCAACAAAAAAAAAAAATGCCGACGATTACGTTAGTGGCGAACGGTGGCGGCAGAAGCGCGCGCTGCCCTGGCTGCGAGCTGGTTACGAGGGACAACGACGGCGACGACGATGACGCGAACTGCACGAATGGGCGCCAAAAAGCTGCGCTCTAAAATGTTATCGCCATTGATTAAGTTAAGATGGGTGAGGGTCCTCAGACTATATAACGTATAGTATGGAGTATATATAGAATTAAACGTCACAAAGCGACATCAGCTATGCGCGGGACGCCGTAGTGGAGGCTGTTTCGGCCTCCTGGGTTCTTTTTTTTTTTTTTTAACGTACACTCAAATCACACAGCACACAGATACTATATAAAGCCGATAGTGCGCTCTAAAAACGTACTAAACAAGCATCCTATGAGCACAGCGACGACTTGCTCGTCTCCACGTATATCTCTGCATTGAATTTAGGTGAGGAAAAGAATTAGGGCGTAAAGGGCTGCAAAGGAGGCTTCCTTCTATAATGTATCTTAAGCAATAATAACTGGTTTACGGAAAGGAAAGGCGCAGCACGTGTCACACGTTTCCATGAGCATCTCAAACGCGCCGAAAGGAAGGGAGGTAGGTAGTAGTCAAAGCTGAGAAAAAAAGGTGCCGTAATGGAGGGCTACGGAGTAATTTCGACAACCTGGTGATCTTTAACGTGCTCTGACATCGCACCGCACACGGACGCCTCTCCGTTTCGCCTCCGTCGAAATGCAGCCGCCGGCGGTCGGGATCGATCCGGGTACTCCGGTACGGTCGGGCATCTTGAACATTATACCACCGCGGCGGGGCATTTTCTTAAGAATTCCAAACGGGAGGCGAGAATACCACCGTGAACTCTGCGTCGCCAGTAGATGCGATCTTTGTTTGCAGATTGCTCACCTTGGGACGGAGAGGCATTCCCGGAAGGCGCGATGTTCAATGCTGCTCCGCGAACAGGGACCGTTTTCGCCGGATCAAACATGCTGGCATCTGGAGAACCAGCCGGCGTGGAGCGTCTCTCGCTGATACTACGATATGAGCGAGAATTGAGGCTCGTGTCGAAAATTGTACAAGTCATTGACATCACGAAAAGACGCGCTGTTTTGCGAAACACAAGTTCTAGAGTCCAAATGTATCCCACTCCCTTGCACATGCCGAATTTTAACTCTTTTCTGTGTCAACACTGCAGAACTCGGCTCCACAACTGTGTATGTAAATCGTATACTTAAAAGCGCACGTGTGCACATGGCTCGGTGGGATGGAGACACAGAGACAGGGAGAGAAATCTATTGTCGGAAGTCGAGTTATTGAGTCTTAGTGGTAGAGCCAAGTGGCCATCAGCTGGTGACTTGCGGCAACTTTTTCAGCGCGGTTTACGGCACCCAATTCCATAACGCGGTTCGCGTTGCGCAGGACTTCCTCCCAGAAATCAAGTGAGGGAGCTGTATGAAAGCCTTGGAAGGTGGGTTCTCTGAGCAATCCCATAAGATAAGGTTTTGTCGGCCGCGCTGTGAGACCTAATGGCGAGGATCTCGAAATGAAAGAATTGATCACATCGACCTTACACAAGACTTCAAACTCTCGAGCAGAGTATACCCACCCAAAAACAAATCCCTAACGAAACAAGAAATAGTTTGGAGGAAATTACACACAAACTCCTTCCTCAACCCTGCGGTTAATGCGCACATATTTCCCGACAGCATAAGTTCATCCTGTGCGGGAAAGAATTCGGATGGAGTCAACGTTACTATACAATGGAGAAAAACTTATGCAGGTTGCGAATAGGAAAGGGTTTCATGTCCATTACAACAAAAGCCGGAAGCCACGACGGCGTCTATAGCAAGAAAACCACGAACATGCAACTGACAGGTAGTTTGGCTAGTGGCATGGTCATGCACTGATTGGCAGCGGCAAACATGGCTCGAAGTTCGGCGGCCCCCATGGCACATAACTCTCACATGTCACCTAGCAGGTATATGCTATCACAAAGTATTTAGGCGGGCATGTAGTTCACCTTGCTTTTCACCTCCATCGAAAGGCACCCGCCGATGCCGGAATTCCATCCCGCGCCATTGGGTTCAGCATTCGAGTGTCCAGCCACCGAGCCCCCGCGGCGTGGCTTAAGCGGATAAGTATAGTCATCAGTAATCTAATGCACTATGACCTCAGATACCAGTGGCTCACAGTCTTAGCCGTAACTCGTAATCATTACTCAATGGCATTCCCTGATAGTCATTAAAGCACGATTGGTCTAGAATTTAATTCTACTCTAGCGTTTTCCTCGTTTCTCCACCTTCCAGTGTACATGACGTCACCAACATATGGTATACCTGGTTGTGTCTGCTTCCTCAACCGCACTTACAGGAGCTTCGAATCGTAAAACTCATCACTGCTTCATTTTTGCATAAGAAAAGCTAATTTGGCGAAAGCTAGGACTGTAGTCAAAGTTTGATCGAAAGCGCTCGTCTTGGTTTGACGTCATCATCGCGTCAGTGCAGCCCGGTAGCGCGACACTTGTCCTTTCAGCTGCGTCGCCTACTTTTTTCGTTTCACCTCTCAGTCTCATACAGGCTTGCAGTTTGATGGTGAGTGACATGATGGCGGTCATCAGGGCCGTACACTTTCCCCTTCATTTTGTTGCACTAACTTAACGATCACTATTTAACCTGATGCTATCTTACCACAAGATGGTAAATGACTGTCCCTTGTACTATAGCGTCTCGCTCTTACCAAATCATCAGTCATGAGCTCAGGCCTGAGAGCTCATGGCGTAATGGGGCTCGCTTCCGCCATGTTCCATCAGTCTAGTTCCATCATCAGCCAACAAGCACATGGACACGTCATAAGGCTCTCGCTGGAATAAGAGAGGTTCTCACCCTTGCAGAATATCCTCTAGAGCCGTCACCTTAACGCCTATCCTGGCGATGCCATGGCGACTCTTGTTGTTCTCGAGGTCCAAAAGGACGTCGCGGACAATGTTGGACATGGTCTCAGAGCTGCCAGTCAGGAAGAAGACAACGCTCGAAGCGTTTTCCTCCGTCTTCTCCGCGAGTGGCGCGTATTTGCGGATCAGGGCTTCAACGGGCGCGGACTTGTACTTGGGTTCCTTCTGCAATTGGAGCTGCGGAGATGGTATTTAAGACATCGCAAGCAGACGTTATTTCTTAGATGGAGAGCTCTACTTATTGCAGAAGTGGAGCACCGGCGAACTGCGGTTGTGTGACCTAGCTTCAGCTCAGCCTCAGAGTCAAACCTTCCAGTCAAGCCACAGCAACGTAAGTGATATATAGTTGTGTAGCTTATTTTATTTATTTACAGTATTTTACAGGCATCTAAGAAGGCAATGTGTAAGGGGGGCGGAATACAGATATGCATAACAGTGCAAGAAAAAGCGGCACAAAATCTATACTAATAACACTCTTAAAGTAGAGCTAAATATTGTATCCACTATTAACACAACAACCAAGTATAACAGCAATACAAGTTTCATATCATGTAGGATAACTTATCTCAAGTATAGCACAACTAATTACAATACTAATAGCGCTACACAATTAATTCGTAACTTGTGACTAAAATTCAACTTTACGCTACAACATCGTCATATATCGTTTATAACTTCCATCGAGCGTAATTGCGCTGGACTAATAGTAATCTTAATCGCCGTTAATTTCTTAAATGTGACAAAAATTGAACTTATTGATAAAATGCTAAAGGCTTCGTGTAGTAGAACGCAAAAGAAATGCTAGACCACGCTAATCTTTGCAAAACTGAGCTATCGCTTGTCTAAACCGGTTTAACCATAGCTAAACCACTGCCCATTTTCTGTGAGGTCAAAGGGACCGGATACATCCCATGCCATTGTGACGTCAAAAGGGTCTAGACTATCTCACTTAGCTCACTTTATTGTACTAAGTTCTGTTCACATATCAGTCACAGGACTCCTGTTGTAAAGAGCGAAGAAAACTGCCAGCCACTGGTCGAACGAGGGCCCCACCAGGGCCGCTTCAGTCTAAGTGATGTTGGCTGTACCCGCTGAAAGGTGAGCCCATGGATGCTAGCACGCACTTGCTATGAAAACAGACACAGAGACGCGGTTTCAAGCGGAATAGATGAAGCAAGGAAGTTCGAAAATCTGGCAGAAGTATGCATGATAATTAACAGGGGAAAACTGCCGTCGACAGAAAAAAGTAGCCACGTCTGAGCGTTAGTAGAAGTTGAGGAGGCGGATCTTTTCTGTGCCGGTAGAGGGCGCTCTGTTGGTGTGCAATCTCTGTGGGCTGGGCATCTTTCGAAGTATGGGAAGCTCAGAGTAAAATATTATATGAGGAACGCCTGAGGAAATTGGACAGTAACAGATGGGCAGCGAATGTATTTAAATACCTACACTTAAAAAGCGTTGACTCACAATGGAGGAAACGAACTAGGAAACTAACCAATAAGTATGCTGGTCACAAGGACGAAGAAATAAAGAGCGTTAAGCAACAGGTGAAAAACACGGAAAGTAAAAATTGGATAAATTCGATGGAAAAGAAACAGTGTGGAATTATACCGAAAGTGGAAAAGGCAGATCAGGAAGGAAGCTTTCTTTGATAACTCAAGAGGCAGTGCCCTACTTTTTGAAGTTAGATCACGGTACCTTAGAACACTCAGCTACAAAACGAAATTTAACAATGAAGATGACGCATGTGCTGTATGTGGTAACTGCAGTGAAACAATTGACCATATTATACTCGAATGTAATGGTATCCATCCGGAAGTTAATGCAAGCGCAGTCACTGTTCCTAAGTCCCTGGGGTTTGGAGATACCAGTGGCCGGGTGAATAAACCGGCGGTGGAAGCTAGCAAAAAACGACTGGAAGATTGGTGGCTTAAAAGCAGAGAAGTGACATAATGTTAGTAATGTAGGAACAAAAATTTAATAAATAGAATGATGGTTTAGTTAACCATTCTAAATCAATAATTAAGATATATGGAAAAAAATGAGCATGATAGCTACTGCTACCACCCCGTTTCAAAGGGGACGCTCCTATATTCCATCCATTCATCCATCCATCCATCCATGGCAAATGTAGCTATTAAAATTTATCTCCCGTACTTCCCAGTAAACTCGACTAACCGGTTGTCTAACGCTCGCAAAATTGTTGCTGCTATAGCGAAAATGTCAAAAAACCTGCTTTCAGGCATTATTGCCGGGTTTAGCTCAAGAACTCGTAATGTAACCGAATCTGTACACGAACCAGGTAGCCCATGCCAAACTGACTCTTGATGTACTCCGGAGTTCCGACACAGAGCAGCGCGGCGCGGTGCAACACGACGATGCGGTCTGCCAGGGCCTCGGCCTCGGCGAAATCGCTGGTGGTGACGAAGATGCCCCGGTATCGGCGCACCTTGAACAGCACCTCCCACAGATCGCGCCGGCTACGCGTGTCCAACTTGCGCGTTGGCTCGTCAAGAAGTATCAGCTGCACCTGCATTATTATCAGTTCCATCAGTTCCCTGGTTTGTTACTATTTCGTTTGTAACCAAAACAACAGTATTAGCTACACTAATGTTGAGCCGCGAACATGACGTATTGCCGGCCATGTGAAAATTGGTTTGGTTTGGTTTGGTTTGTGGGATTTAACGTCCCAAAGCGA
Source organism: Amblyomma maculatum (assembly GCF_055883805.1). Taxonomy (NCBI): domain Eukaryota; kingdom Metazoa; phylum Arthropoda; class Arachnida; order Ixodida; family Ixodidae; genus Amblyomma; species Amblyomma maculatum. The sequence continues at coordinate 119,678,554 of NC_139351.1, read as the reverse complement.
CTAAAGCTATGAGAGACGCCGTAGTGGAGGACTCCGGAAACTTCAACTACCTGGGGTTCTTAACGTGCACTGGCATCGCACAGCACAAGGAAGCCACTCCGTTTCGCCTCCATCGAAACGCAACCGCCGAGGCCGGGTTCGAGCCCGGGTACTCCGGCACAGTAGACGGGCGTCTTACCACTGCACCACCCCGGCGGGTGGTGCAGTGGTAAATTGTAGTAAATGTGAAAATTGTAGAGCGCACTATTTCTAAACAGTCTTTCGAATAATTTATCGCAACAGTGTCGACGGTGTTAGCTTTAGATTTCTTTTCTGCCTAACTCACAGGTTCGAGAAACAAACGAATATTGAAACAAAAATGCATTGTGCTTGGCGGTAGTGCTCTGCGCAGATGGCGAAAAGGTTTCTGGAAAGATATTGTATGGAAGTTTAAAACTGCGCGCTTTCATACAGAGCATGTTGTAGAAAACCGCCATTAACCACGTATATTGGTCACACCTCTGTGACGCTCATTTTTATACAAGACAGGAAACACCGATCAGTACTGGCTGGCTTTTGTTTTCCACCATTTCTATTGATGAGTTGCCTAGCTGCGTCTTAGATACAGGCTGTCCGATTTTCCAAATACCGTTCGTACACAGCACGGGGTCTTGATTGCCTCGCCTCTTTAATGACATCGGCGCTTTCAGTGTCTAGCTATTGCAACCCCAGTAAAGAGAATGTTTGTGGACCTCGGGTTTCTTCTGTTTTTATAGTGGGGTCGACCAAGGAATAAAATATGCTAGAGGAGGGGAGGGTAGATCGCACAATTACGGGCGTGATGACGTCGGTTTCAGAAGTATATAAGTAGTGAGCCGGCGTTAGGAAAAGGGGTGGCAAAACAGCGAAATCCGGCACCACGCTCACGTCTGCATATGGCATCATCGCGATGGCGGCGCCGAGGAGTCGCTGCGGTCCAATTGCGAGATCGTCGACGCGCGATGAGCGGTGCTTGACCAGCCCGATGTCTCGTATGAGGCGGCCCACTTCCGTACGAATCTGGTCCCTTGGTATACCTCTGGCCTGCGCGCATTCAACACGCCGAAAAACCTTACTGGTTCCGATTAATACATTTGATTCAATCTGTCAACCATTCAATCAATTTTTCAATCGATCACATTGAAAAAATAAAACCCTTACCGCTTCTTTCTCAGTACATTTGATTCAATCAACTGTCAATAACTCAGTTTGTCAATCAATAAGCTTGAAATGATACGTACAGCCTTTATCAAAAGTTTACAACCCAAGGGTCTACTTTTCAGCGATACTATGCGGCTCGTAATGCATTTCTATGTTTCCATACTTACTGAAAGCAAGAAGATTTCTCATCCTACCCACTCCAATGTCTAAGACTTTCACGAATATTACAGAAGTCATATTACACGCATAAAAGCAAACCCTCTGGGCTGCAAACTTTTGATGAAGGCTGTACATAAATAAGATGAAAGAAAAACAAGCCATTCATCCCCAGCTTAACTCAGATCCAACCACACCTTGAAAGTGATGTCCATTCCAAAACTGTCAGCAGCCTCGATATCACATTTACGAGAGATCAGATCGACTGTGCAGTCTAAAAAGGAACGTTCTAATTAACTACATTTTATGCCGCAAACGAAATACATACCGCCCAACAAAGAACACATGAATGTGGAACTCACTTTGTTGTAGCCAGAAGCGATCATGTGTGCGTGTGTGTACGTGTGTGCGTGCGTGTGCGTGCGTGTGTGCGTGCATGCGTGCGTGCGCGCGCGTGTGCGTGTGCGCGTGCGTGCGTGCGTGCGTGTGTGTGTGTGTGTGTGTGTGTGTGTGTGTGTGTGTGTGTGTGTGTGTGTGTGTGTGTGTGTGTGTGTGTGTGTGTGTGTGTGTGTGTGTGTGTGTGTGTGTGTGTGTGTGTGTGTGTGTGTGTGTGTGTGTGTGTGTGTGTGTGTGTGTGTGTGTGTGTGTGTGTGTGTGTGTGTGTGTGTGTGTGTGTGTGTGTGTGTGTGTGTGTGTGTGTGTGTGTGTGTGTGTGTGTGTGTGTGTGTGTGTGTGTGTGTGTGTGTGTGTGTGTGTGTGTGTGTGTGTGTGTGTGTGTGTGTGTGTGTGTGTGTGTGTGTGTGTGTGTGTGTGTGTGTGTGTGTGTGTGTGTGTGTGTGTGTGTGTGTGTGTGTGTGTGTGTGTGTGTGTGTGTGTGTGTGTGTGTGTGTGTGTGTGTGTGTGTGTGTGTGTGTGTGTGTGTGTGTGTGTGTGTGTGTGTGTGTGTGTGTGTGTGTGTGTGTGTGTGTGTGTGTGTGTGTGTGTGTGTGTGTGTGTGTGTGTGTGTGTGTGTGTGTGTGTGTGTGTGTGTGTGTGTGTGTGTGTGTGTGTGTGTGTGTGTGTGTGTGTGTGTGTGTGTGTGTGTGTGTGTGTGTGTGTGTGTGTGTGTGTGTGTGTGTGTGTGTGTGTGTGTGTGTGTGTGTGTGTGTGTGTGTGTGTGTGTGTGTGTGTGTGTGTGTGTGTGTGTGTGTGTGTGTGTGTGTGTGTGTGTGTGTGTGTGTGTGTGTGTGTGTGTGTGTGTGTGTGTGTGTGTGTCAGAAATACAGTGCCGTTTCATTGCTGACAATTATTCGTTATAAACTGCATTTTGCAGCAAGAGGAGTACAAGCGATTCCCTCAGGTCGCCGTCTGCTTACAGAAGCGGTGTGCCTGCAACTACAATCGTTTGTCTAGCCCGGTAAAAATGTAGTTTGCTTTTTTATGTAGTCATTTTAACCAGTTTCTCAGCGAATTCTAGCTGCAAAGTTAGCTCATATAGGGCACCACAGTAAGTAAGCTTTATTAATGTACATGTCGAGGTAATGACGGTGATCATCATTGTTATGAAAAGTGTGTTGCGCACAAATTCAGCTCAAGCAAAATAGCGTCAAAAAAGGATAAATATCATATGCAGATGAGCTCGTGCCATATACAATCCTAATGGTTGCGTACGGCCTAACTAAGAAACAATTACCCATTCTCACGGTATTCATAATGTATTAAGAGATGTGAAAAGGTCTTAGCATAGCTCTAAAGGAACACAAATACTTTTCACGTTATCATGTATATGCCTATGCAACACATGAAAGTGCACAATCTGAAAATTAATGAATGACACTTGCTTTGAAATTGGTTCGGATTTCGTAATGCGTATAAGATTGAAAGATTTGTGGTGGGCGTAGCATAAATAATGCGTATTCCCTATTTCTTTATTGAAAGCAAGTATTCAAATGGAGTGATGGACAAGTGACAAGCAGACTAGAAGCACCCACCGTCCCGAAGAACATGAGGTGCTCCTCCACGGTGAGGTCGCCGAACAGTACGGTATCGCTGGGGGAGTAGGAGATCAGTCTCCTGGCTTCGTCAGCGTTATACGTGACGTCGAAGGTTCCCACAGAGATGGAGCCTTCGTCCGGCTCGAGGCAGCCTGGTGTAGGTCACGCAGAAAAGACAGAGCAAATCAATAAAACAACGAGACATTGTTCGAAGTTCGCTAACGCCGCATTACAGAAAATTTTGCAAAATTATGTTCTCGCTCTTCATACATAGTTCCTTTGTTCCTTTGAGTTTCCGTGATTATATAGCCTTAGTCGCAGACAGTCTACCCGCAAATTAAGCTTTCAGAAATAAAAAGGCGTGCGCTATTTACTTTCGTGAAACTCAACCTCATCAATCTGCGGTGGCCAAAAACACTTCGTTATGATAGCCAAAGTAATTTCGGTTAAAATTTTTGCACTTGACGCAAATATTTTGATAGAAACCCTACTTATTTGTGGTTCAGAGGTCATATCACCGAAATAATATGACCAAAGCAAGCGGGCTATGCTCACACGGCCACTCGTGTATTACTCCGCCGACGGCGGAGCAGCAAACCACCACGCGATTGCCTATACTTGAGTCCTCCAGCTTTCTGAGGTGAATTCAAAAAGTAGAGTGGAGTCGGAACGCCTTACCCGATTTCGTAGAAAGACTGGCAACACAAGGCAATAATTCCGTTTACTCAAATGCTAGGAGCAGGTAGATCAAGTTCACACGATAAAAAAAAAAAAAGATTTCAAATTCTCTTTAGCGTACCTTCAAAGCGAAGTGTGTCTTGTAGATATTTTAGTTATTTAGGGGACAAATTTAACGAGTAATAGTATGCATGGTTCGACGTCACAAATGAAATGCACTAGGAGGGACACCGCAAGTTCACACCGGATTTTTTCGGCCTCCTGTGATCGCACAGCAAAAGGGCGCATCGCTCTCCTCCTGGCCCTCCTTAATATCCACGTGCGGGATATTGGATTGGTGATATTGGTGTGGAGCAGTGCAGTGTAACGAAGTCTAGTGTAGTGTTTTGTGTAGCTTATAGTGTACCGAACAGTGCAATAAAGTGTAGTGTAGTGCAGTGTAGCAACGCGTAGTGGTACTCTTGTAACATCGTTTTACATCCTACCAATTTTGTGCCTAAGGATAATGCATAACACAACATGTACGCAGGCAAGGAACCAAACCCTTTATCCTCCATGTTCTTGACAAAGCCTGAGCAAGTTCCGACTTTCTGGGACTACCACTGTATAGTGGCCTAGTTAATTGTTGTGACTACCTTGGGCACACCCTGCTTCGGCTTGAACACTTAAGCGTACACACACGGTCCTATAAGCATGAATCCAGGAGCGCTTACCACGGATACCTTCACAAAGCGACCTATTGCATGAACTGATGTGATTTGCGTTGGCCCCCTTCAGACTGCACGGTAACCATGGCGGCCTAGTGATCTCACTGTTTGCTTTGTATGTGGGAGGTGCTTGATTCGATTCCCGGTGCCTTGTGTTTCCAGCGGATACAAGATTCCCCCAACAAGAAACTTTCTCCGAGATAAAATACTTGGGAAAAGGGCCTTCGACGAAACCTTTGCTTTGTGGGGTAGCTGTGTCGGCGTGTCGATCCTTTAGAAGAGCAGCTTAAATCCTCCCCACATACGGTGACACGCGATAACACCTTGCTTCTTTCGTTCTTAAGTTCTATCCCAAGGTTCTGCGCGAAAGTTAGGTTAGCAGGGCCACGTCGCTTGCTGTCCTGACTCCGTAGTTAGGGTCACGTGCGGGTTACACCACCAACCACTGTGATGAAAATGTAGGCCGGTGTAGCATCACCTGTCATGAGTTGTATCACGGTGGTCTTCCCGGTTCCGGAAGGTGCCAGCAGCACGGTGATTTGCTTGCTGAATATGTTGAGGCTGATGTCATTCAAGACCCAGTAGTTGTCATATCTCTGCGCAAACGTAAACATACAGGCTGTCTTCAGCTGTCCTGAAGTATTAATCGATTGCTCAAGCATTACAAAATTGTTTCACACAGTTTCAAGAACACTAAACAAAACAATTGGCACGTTTTTTTTTTCTTTTTGTAAACAAGCGACCATCAGACAAACCCTAGCTTTAAAGCTGATCCGCACAAATAGTTAAACTAACCATAACATTGCACCAGTGCGTTTAGAAGATACCTTGAGGGTGGTGTACGTTTCATTCAATAACAATTCAATATAAAGCCGCTTGACCATAGTCATAATTGCAGGGTATTCCGCTAGTCAGCAACACGGCTAAAAGCAACTAATCCTTAATGACCCCACCCACTTTACGGGTCGCGTACCTTTGACACACCATTGATGGACACTATGGGCACAGCGTTCGCCGGTTCTTCCTCGTAGTGTTTGCACTTGGTGTTCACAGCGGCTGGTGGCGTTAACGAGGGCGAGCTCCAGTACGTGCCCTGTACGAGCAACAGGGACATTCCAACGATGAGTGCTGTTTGCGGGGACATTAGTGCTAGACGAGGATATGTATGGGAATTCTACAAGGTGCAATATACTTCATTCGGGGAGCAATTTATTCGCTAGTTGTACAGATTAGAATACCAATTATTTTAGGGAGGGGTGTTCCCTTCTTTGACTCTCCTTAAGTTCTTGCATACGTCGATGAAGTGAGAATGATAGCTTCATCGCAAAAAGAAAGCTCCTTCCACCTGATCCACACAAGACGTCCAGTTCAAGCCCTACGGTACGCGTAGTTCCGGAAACAAGTAAAGGTCAGTCAATCATCAGTCAATGAGGGAGATTTTTTGCAGATTTACAGTGTCGTCGATATTAGAGCCCAAACATTCTGGTGCGTATTATCTTCCTCGCGAGGTGATTCTGACATGAAGCGTATGCTTGCTAGCGCAAGAATATAGGCAGAGCGAAGTCAAAATACTGAGCAGCTCAGATTTTTATCGCACAGCAATTCGGAGCAGAAAAGCGATCGAATCTTCCATAAGGTCAGTTTAAATGGATTAGGCGATGTAAGTGGCTCTCAAAGTCGAAGTCAGCGATTAAAATCGTTCTGCAGCTTGTGTTCCTCCGCCGGAACTATCTTTATAATATCACACAGCTGTGCAAGGCAGTTCATCCGAGTGCAGCATTGAGACGTGACGTTCGTCTAACTTCAGCTTTCGGCACACGGGTGGCCGTATATTGAAACTGGCGGGACCAGCGTGCAGCTTTGCAAATGACGTGATCAAACAGTTGGCCATACACTTGCCGAATCTCCAATAGATAACGACTCATCAGAAGCTCACAAGAATCTCATTATCACTTCTTTACATGATGTGAAGAAAGCTAGGCTACTGCGCGAAAAAGCTATAAGCCAAAGCGTACACCCGTTTGCGGCCCCCAAATATTGATGCCAGTGTGATGAAGACAAGGAAGAGGAGCAGAAGACGACGAAGTTCCCCCTCTCGCGCTCGGACCGTACGTCCCTGGACTTTGCCAACACCGGGCTCTTTGTGTTACCGGCTCTGCGGCCTTCGCACGCCTTCTTGCCAACGTGACAATATATCATCCTACATATCATTTCCAAAGCATGCAGGCAATCCCGAAAATCTCGAACTGGAAGCCTGCGCACTTGGAGACGGCTGCCCAGGCTCAAGCCTAGAGAAATAAACGCACGTGGCGTAGCAAATGGCTATGGTACTGGAATAAAGACCTATCTTTGTCCGGGGAAGGAAAATGTTTTCAATGAACAAAAGCTTTATCACCGCCGACAGCACACAGCCTCGTCTATGCGTACTGAACGTAACTGCAACGGTACAACGACTTAAAGAACACAAAGCAACCAGGAAAGAAAACAAGTTCTGAAGAACTTTCTTTTTCCTGGCCTTAGCTTTTCGTCCGTCGTCTTTTGTGCTGTTGTAACTAAGCAAAATACAAAAATAAAACAAAATACAGGATTGCTAAACTGCAACCAGAAGCTGGGCTGAATACACTTGAAGCAAACTATTTTGTGACAGATTGCGAAATAGTTAAATTTATTGAGCCTTCGATACCACAATATACTTCGATATCACAATATAAAAGCAAAGGTATAACAGATATTTAGAATTAGAATGCATTTGTATGGCATTTCCCTTCACCAGTCGTCTCTAAAAACTAGCTGCTGTTTATTCCAACACGTCTTATGCAGTCGTCAAAAAAAAAAAAAAAGTAGCCGCATTAAATATGAAGTGCAGTTTGTTGTCGCAATACATTTAATGGAAAAAAAGCAATTGAAAAGCGCCATTATAAGAAAAGCCACTTGAGGCCTCAAGTGTCTCTTCTCTTAATGGGGGCGCTACATTCAGTTCGATATAACGAGAACAGGTGAAATTGTAGTTCGATATACAACGCGACAGCGCAGAAATTTTACACAGGATTGTCAGGAAGATAATTTATGTGTTCTATATCCGAATACAAAATGCCCAAGCTTGACTGAATTTCCGAAGAACTTGCCCTATTGCCATATTAGTGAATGGTTCCGTACCTCGAACAGGAACGTGTACGACTTGGCCACTTTGGTTCCATTGCAGGTGGTCACGTTGTCGATGTACCAGGTGAAGAACATGATGAGCAAGCTCGATCCGATACTTACGACGATCAGCTGGGCAATGGTGACGTTGTCTGGCGTCAGTTCCGCACTAGCAAAATTGCTCAGTCCCCCTCCGTTCCCTGCGATGAATACCGCGTCAGAGAGGCGAAGTACCGGTTTCAATAGCCTACAGATGCAGTTAGCGGTGTCTCCGTACTGAATCAGAAGTACTGCATCAGATTTCCTGTCGACACCAGGTGCAATTTAATGTACACTGACTCAATCGTCTACTGAGGCATGAAAACGCTTCTGGAAATTTTAGAAACCAACCATTACTAAGCTTTCACTGCGCCGTCAGTCATATGCTGGGTAAGTGCTTGCAGCAAAGCATCAGCAAGGAAACTGATCTTAATGACATTTTTAAATAGTTTCTTTTGTGCATCTTGAATCGAAAATATACCAGTAACCCATCGGGGAAAGAGGTACAGTATAGCACCCGCGTATACGATGCTACGCTCCAGAAACGGATATGCTGCGAGAAGCTTCTCGTGCAAGGCACTCACGGAATCTCTCCAAGCGCTCGATGACCATCCAGCACCAGTGGAGGAACATCCCGGGAAGAACGGAGGAGAGCAACTTGCTCAGTTTTGACGTGAGGTAGTATCCGAAGCCATACGGGTTTTGCAGGAATGCGTAGGGCAGGATCAAGCTAAGAAACCAGTGCACCGAGGACAGAAGACCGGCCATGCGAGCTGCAGGTGCAAGCATCTTGTCACTGCACAACTACGGCTAACGTTTTTAAAGGGAGGAGCACTGACGAAAGGTATAAAAAAAAACAATTACATTTACGCTACGATACTTACGATACGATACGATACGCTACGACTCAACGATACTTGTGCTGAATATGAGCTTGGTGTATTTTTTTAAGTCTTCTTCCAGCATTTCCGAATTCCATCTCGAATAGAACCGAGGCTACAACCTCACCCTCCCCTGCGACAGCTACCATATCATTCCTTTACATCACCATCGGCGAGAGACGCGCAGTCATATGCTACGATTTGCACCCCGCATCCGGCCTCAACCTCTTCCGTTAACTCGCGGAAGGTGTCCCACAAACACATCTCGCTTTCACTGCAGAAGAGCAAAGTTCTCATGACGACGTACCGATATCAATGCCCAAAAAGAATACAATGATGTATCACCTCATGTGGAATACGTTTACGACGACAGGAAGAATTTTCATGCTTCAATTTTTCTGCATCAAACGTCGTCCTCCTGGGTACGGCCCCTCAATTTTATTGGTGAAAACATATAAATCACACACATTGCAAATATGAGAAAACGTCGCATATTGTTCAAGATAAATCATGGCATGTTTTTTTTTTTTTTTTTTTTTTTTTTTTTTTTTTTTTTTGCAGAATGGAGTTCCTCGAGTCTACGCGCAAGATTTCGGAAGCTGTGACCGGGCCCGTCTCCCGTAATTGAAGCTTAATCGATCTTCTGTACAGGGACACTATCCTGACCGAGTGTGATGCTCTTCACCTGAGCTAGGAATTAAAGCAAAAAGTGGGTAGTTTCTATGCACGCTGGAGATGACGCGCCGTTCGGGATTAGGCGCGATGCTGAAGCCTGAGGACCGTCCAAATGGTACTCGCAACTAAAATAGTGCCGCCTAGGAGCATAAAAAGCCAATTAAAAATTTTGTTATGGTTTAGCTTCGGTTTAACGGTTTAAACAAGTGTTAAGCGTTGACACAGAAGCGGTGGTGCCGCGGCCATCTGGGCTGCGTCGCTCACGCCTTGCAGCATCGTCGTGGAGGCGTTACGCAAGACGCTCTGTTGTTTAAGCGTTTCTGCCACAGTTTTGGCTTTAGCCCCTCCTCTTCCACAAACTTTCAGCTCGCAACGCAATGTCCTCCCGATCGTCAGGTGCAGCCAACGACGATCATAACTAGCATGGCAGCTCAGTTGCTCTGCCTCTGAGTCCATGGCGCGGCTCCGGCGCTTCTATATGTACTCGAGATTGACATCAGCGATCATGTGTCTCGCCACGCAGCTGGTAAGACGTTACGCTACTTCCCGCTCCAGTTGGCTTTTTGACCTTCCTTTTGACCTTACCCTTTGGTGGGAACATAGCTACCCAATGTGTTTGTGGCTTAAGTTACAAGTTGACCTTGAAGCTACCTGAAGGTCATCGGAAGCACACAGTGACCTTGCCTTTACCTGGCGTAGTGAAGCTATTGCTTCAATATTTCCTTCTCCGCGCCGTTGCCGTGGCTACAGAAGTCGACGACACTCAAAGCCTAAAAGCACTGTTTATAGTTGCGCGAGATGCGTAACAAATCATGGCTGTGGTCCTCGCTCATCAGGGGCATAGGCTAAGGGAAGTGTGTGTGTGGGGAGGGTGGGGGGGGGGGGGGGAGAGGTACTATGTAGCAATCACACCCCTGAAATTTTCTGAGCGGTGCGTCCTCCTCTGTTTCCGGCCTTTTTTTGGCACATTTTTCGACCAGGGGCTTAAACACATAAAGAAAAATACTTCTGGCTCCTATAAGCCATTGTCCTATCATTGTCAACTTCCTAGTCCTTCTTTCACTGAAGGTTATAAACAACCCGAAACACCGTGGTCAACATGTGTTCCCTCTTTCTCTCTCAGTTTCGTGCACTTCATCCATACATTCTTTATATTCAGAGTGATTGTGACATTCACTCCTTGTTTTGTGAGGAATAGATCTTATGATGAATTGCAACTCCCAATAACAAAGCGCGTAACATTCACACGAGAATAGAACGGCCCCGATCACCATCAGAAAAACATATATGTACTCACTGCTGCTAAACAAGAGCGAAATGAGCATGGCATGCACTGCCATTGCGCTGCCGAAGCACAGGATGACCAGGTAGACCAGCGCCGGGTTGGTGGCCGCGATGAACCGGTCGCCGGCGTCGTTAGTGAGCGTGCCGTACAGCACGACCAGCCCGAAGGCGCCCATCATGGCCACTGCGGCCACCAGGCTTAGGTAGTGCGACAGCCAGTACAGCGCGTCCCCGATGCCGTACGCTCGCATCAGCTCGCGCATGCCACTCACCTACAAGACGCGCATCAAGCCAGCTAATGTAAGTTGTAACATGCCCTTTTGTTTTTCTTAATTTTGATAGTTGGTCATGTACCCCGGCTTCTTAGCGAAGTAGGCCTTGGCTGACCCCACCAGTGAATCAGTGTCCTCTCTGCTCTTTGAGTGTGCAGAGCGGGCAATGTTGACGAAGACCACGTACACGTACTCGTCAGTAGAGAACCTTCGCAGTGAAAGTAATGCGCTGTAAAAAGATTCTAAACCAGTTTTCATGGTCAGTTTGCTTTTTCTGCCGGTAGCACATATATCCAAAATGCATTCAGACCAACACTGGGTTCACAGAGGGCATTAGCGTACAGCCGAGGCTAAAACCAAAGGCTCGGAGCATCCGCAGGCACTCTTTACTACTGGCGGCCGGAGGTACCTCAGTATGTTATAGTGCACTGTTCGCTCTCATTCTATTAGCATGGCGTTTGATCACTTCGGTTAATGTTGGGTTGTCTTGCTTTGAAAGACTATTTGCGACCACACTTAGTGCACGTGCCCCCATGTCAGACTTCTGGTGAAGTTTATGGGATTACGCAGAAACAACTAGCGGGTAGAGCGCCCACAGAAAATTGTCAGACTTGATAATACAAGCTTAGCGCAGAGTTTAAAAAAAAAATCACATCAAAATGACGGCACAATCATATTCGAAGCACTCGCCAACTGTTAATGAACGGCTGCCTCCATGAGGGTATCCGTGAAGCGAAACATTTTCGAAAAGCTCTGCGCGTATATGTTTCCGCTGGTGCCGCTGTGTGTCAACAGCCGAGGCTCACGTATCGCAGTATTTTTAAATTACACGGTTTTTTACAATATGCCTCAAATTTTTACAATCACTTCTAGGATCCTTGAAAGCAGAGCAAAAAAACGAAAGGACGATGAAAACACAGAATTACACGGGATATCTGCTAGCCCCAGTTGTAGCCCCAGTTGTAGCCCCAATAAAGCTTTTCTTGCAACAAATCTTCTATGATGTACTCTGTCCTTGTTGAACTGTACTTTATTATATATAGTGTATGCAATATGGAGTTTAACGTCCCTGAGCAGCCTGGGCTATGACTAAGCGCCGCAATCAGGCCTCTGGATTAATTTTGGCCGCCAGTGGTTCTTTGACGCCCAATGACATCGCGACGTATAAAGGCGCCTTGCGTTCCACCTCGATTGGAACGCGGCCGCCGTGGCAAGGATCACACCCGCGCACTCGGCCCCAGCAACCATGCACCTGAGCCATCGCAGCGGGACCTTACTTCAAGAAAGGAAGGCATTATAAATGCACTGTGTAAAAAAGGAAGCGTTTTAAAGCCCCCCCCCCCCCCCCCCCCTCCCTCTCCTCCGATAAATCGCGTTCAAGCACGGTCCACTTGGTGCATTTTAGCATCTTATATGTCAGTTTTGGGTCAACCGGCCGGGCCAAATTTAGTTGAGACCATCTAGCTGTACCCGGTCCATTATGCTCAGATGTCAATTTTTGCTTAATTTGGCCGAGGGCAATTTTTCGATTACCCGGACCAAATTTTACAGCTGCATTTGGGCATGACTATCGAACTGGGCGCAACTTATATGATAACTTTGGCCCAATTTGGTCGATGTCATTATCTGGTGACCCGGACCAAAGTTTAGAGGTAGCTTTGGGCGTCAACAAAACCACCATTATAAACCTGAGCGCGACTATATACTGAAAGCCCTTCGTTTAACCAGTTTACGCTGCCAGAATATGTAGTATGAGCGCGCCTTGCAGAGCGCCAATGTGAACGCACCCTCTCGTCGACGATTTGCACGACGCAGAGCGTGAAAGGAAGCCAGAAGGCGATCACGAAGCGGATGACCACGCGGGCGTACGTGGTCGCAAAGTCCTCTGGGTAGAGCTGCGGGTACGGGAAGCGCTGCAACGTAACCTGCGGACAGGCGTTATGGGAACAGTGGCGGATCTCCCTGGTACTCAGTAGCGCTAAATTATGGAACCGCTCTTTAGGCTACTCTCACGCGTGGAAAACAATGCGGCTCTAACTTATGAATGCTGACAAGTGCCCTTAATGTTCCAGCGTCATGACAGCGTACAGGAGTGTATGTATCCGTAATATGGATCGAAAATCAGTTTATACACCTCATCAGTGTACTCAATGCATATATATGTACAGGATAGTACAAAAACGTTATCAGCCCAACTTCTTTGAGAACGTGCTCTCACGGCCCCTCGAACTTCCTAACCCAATTTGTCCATTAACCTAACTTTCCACCCCCTGTTGTTTTTTTATGTTATGTTTGGCGACCATCGGTTATTGGCGAACGCTCAAACGAGGCGTACTTCCGTTGAGTGGCCACGCCCTTGTAATGCGTGTCTGCCAATGCTTTTTTTTTTTTTCGACTAAGATACAAGCAACTCATTTTTGTTTGCTTGCCAAGCCTGCTGTCTTCCTCTCCTAAGTTGAATATATCAACTTGCTCCCCATAGGTCACGGCCCAAATAGTTGCGCCGATGTGGCAGTGATTCGTTCCGCCATCGGACAACAATAAGTCCGCCTTGCGCTGCAACAGCCCATTATGTGGCCCCTTTTCCCAAGCATTTCACCCCAGAAGAGCCGAGCACCAGGCCGGGGGAAAGCTTGTACCCATTTAAAAACCGGTGGGTAACCGGCGGCACCCGGGATCGAACCCGGTACCTCCCGAATGCGAGGCGGATGCTCTACCACAAGGCCACCGCTGTCAGTATTCTAAGTTCAGCCTCTTTCCTTAGCATCTACATTACTGGTCAATAAGTTATCACCAGTAGGATACGGTTAACTACTTTCGTTTTGAAGGATACTGGTAAACGGCTATTAATAACCCGAATAGTGACTGACACGTACACTCCCCCCCTGTCTGCGGTCATTACCTACAATAAGTGTACACCGATTTTCAAGTCTCGCTACCTATCGTAATCCGTTTTCATTTCAATGTTGTAGAACATTATTTATTATGTTCGTGATACTTTTTAGACCCATCTCTTTGTCTCGCCTATCTTGGCCCCCAATAATGCTTTGAGATTTGGCCCTTGGGTTACATAGCAAGGCAAAGCCATCAGCGAATCGAGTATAGCTGAGAAGTTCTCCACTCGCTTTCACCCTTAAGTCTTCCCATTTCAATTTTCTGAGCACAAGTTAAAACTGCCAACAACGCGAGTGTCACTGTTTTTAGCCACCAGAAGGCAGGGACGTTAGGGTCTTAGTCATGCGTCTGCACTAGCATGATACCCTTATGCTGGTCGGGCCCCTGCTTTACGCAAAGCGCACTGGGCTTGTGTCAAGCCGTGTCCGTACCCCATTTTGAGAGGGAGCTTTCAAGGACGATTCGAAAAATGTGCCGGAAAAATTATGGACGCCTTGTAAGGAGTGTGTGTGATATATTAGTGCTGGTTGATTGGTGGTGGTTGGCAGTGTGACTGGTTGACTGATTCATTAATGATTGGTGATTAATGAGCGTAAACAGCGCGTAATAGACGAATAATCTCGTGCGGGCATCTCTGAGTTTGAACACGTGTTTGTGGAACATGTGGGGCCCATACAAGTGCTGCATCATCGTCTGACACTGTACTAGCTGGATGCGTGTTTGAGGGCATGTGTTGTAGTGATGGTAGTGTTCGACAACCAGGAAGACTCCGTAAGACGGATGCAGAGAAGGCGGAGAAGAACGCTCGATATCAGAACGCTATACGGATGAAGAGAAGGCGGGGTGCTGAGGTACGAACATAAGAAGTGAGGCAGTGACGCTATCATGACTACTCTTAGGATAAAGCTTAAGCGTCCTCCTAATTTTCAAACACTCATGTCTTCGATTATGCATGTACATGTGCCACCTATAGCGATGTAATATATGCTACACGTTGGCTTGTATTGTTTACTTTTTGCCTTGATTTGTTTACTGTATAATTCTCTAAAAGAAAGCGGCATTGTACGATTCCCGATAAAAAGGGGCATAGCATGTGACCAGCCCAGCAGGGGGCGGCCGCTTGTGAAGCATCGAGGACCGTAACGCACCTCGTAATCGATCGGCCTCTTCCGCGCCTCACTGACGGCCTCCAGGTAGGCTGTATCGACAGCGTACTGGATGGGTAGCAGGTAATTCGTCTCGCTGAACGTGTGTAGTTTGAGCGCCCCAGGCATCACCAGGAAGCGGCGGTAATGAACGTTGACGTCGAACTTCACACCGTTGACGCGAACCTGAGCGATCGAAGAGGATGAAAGGCGTTACACACGCGCGCACGCACGCACGCACGCACGCACACACACACACACACACACACACACACACACACACACACACACACACACACACACACACACACACACACACACACACACACACACACACACACACACACACACACACACACACACACACACACACACGCGCGCGCGCGCGCAAAGAAGCGATATATTAAGTCCTTCTAAGCATTGGACTATTACTATATACCATTGCAGAAAAAAAAGCCGTTTTCCGGGATTCACTTACGCTCAAGCGAGACGGCGCTTATAATACCGCCTATGTTATTAAGAGGAATCGTAATGCAATTATTGGCAGAGAATTGTCGTTGATAAATACGTGCTACTTAAGAAGTTGTAAAATCACCCCACTGAATGTATGGCAAGGATCATTAATCTAGTGATATCATTTTGAAAGCGATAACTGAATATCTACTTGCAACCGCCATCAAATTGTGCGCTGAAAAACATGAGAGCTGGCTATTTATTTGAGAAGGCGACTGAGGTCCCACTGACGTGGAGCATTATGAAAGAGGGTAGACGTATAGTCGGCCTTCGCCAAAGTGAACAAACCTCTTTACACAGTGAAATCTCGTTGCGGTCACGCTAATATGCTTTTCGTCATAATAGATTTCTTTTTATCTTTTTTTTTTTTGCCAACGCCGTCTAGGCCCAATGTATTTTCGCGCGGCTCATACTATATTTTATAGGGTTTAAATAATGCAATCATAAATATATGTCAGACAATATGGCGTCGTTTCGAATTTCCTATCCAGAAACAGCGGAGAAGGGCTCGATGGGGCACGTAGGTGATAGCAGCTGCAGTAACGATAAAGCTAGCGGGCGATCTTTCAGCACTGTTAGCACCCGTAATGACCCCCCCCCCCCACACACACACACACAGACACACATTTTGTCGTTAATAATTTACTAATTTTCAAATTTTCGCACCGGGTGCTTCAGTTTCGCTCCAGTGCTGTCGCAGCCTGCAGTGGTTAACCTGCCGAGATGCTACGGGCTGAAAATATAACTCCGTGTTTATCTTTTGCCAAGATCTCCTGCAGGAGTGGCGCTTTCGGCAAATTTGGAAGAGCGCGAAATATTAGACCCTCTTCAAGGATTTCTGACTCTGTCGCTGGTGCAGCGACTCGTTTCTGCCAGATTCAGATAAGCTTGCTTCTGAACATTGCGAGATAAGAGCAAAATGACAGTTATCCAAAGGGCGGTAACTGAAGTATGTTCCGCGCTAAGTGGGTTTTATTCGCGGTCATTGGAGGCCTGTTTTGGATATTATGATTTTCAAATGATACATTTTCATTCTCGATTCTCCTGAGAATCGCATCAACATCTCGAGATTCCACCGTATGCAGCAC
The DNA here is from genome assembly GCF_055883805.1 of Amblyomma maculatum. Taxonomy (NCBI): domain Eukaryota; kingdom Metazoa; phylum Arthropoda; class Arachnida; order Ixodida; family Ixodidae; genus Amblyomma; species Amblyomma maculatum. Next base: position 119,661,928 of record NC_139351.1, on the reverse strand, counting down.
TGGGCAATGTGGATGAGCTTGCGTAGCAAGCGAAACAGAGAGCTGCAAAGTGTTGAACACATTCATACCTCGTAGTCCAACTCCCATGGACCGTCTTCCATTATGCTTTTTTCCGGGTCATTCTCAAATGCGAACTGGTCTGGCAAGAGCGCTGCATCCTGATACGACGCCACGTTGAATACAATAGCGATAATCCTCCCCGGGAAAGGTTGACCATCAGAGGGTCGCTCCATCTTGTTAAAGTGCGCCGTCACTTCGCGCTTTGTCTTCAGTTTGACGACCTGCAAGGATACCACGCAGGTCACTCCAGTTCTGCATCAGGATAAGTTGTGGCAGATGCCTGTGCATTCTGCCGCTATTAAGAGCTCTACTCCTTCGAAAAAGAATGCCTGAATAGAGTAAGACACGCTTATAGGCAACTAAGCCTGTATAGGAACGTAGCTACAGTATTTCAATCATCAACGGACGTAACTGTTTGCAAGTTCGACTCACGCTCGAGTCGCACCCACCACAACGGAGACGCCGACCAGCTCTGTCAGTCGTGTAAATATGAGGAAATGTGAGAGATCTAGACAGTCTGGGTGGCATTGTTAAATGACTGTTCATTTCCTCTTGGTTACTTCAAATGCCTAATCCTAATTTGCTGATGAGAGTATCCTGTCAATAAAACGAGAGCTCATCACGCGTGCCCGTTACCAGACTACAAACACTGCTGCATATGAAGGCTTTATCAGGAAAGTCATAATCCTTGCGTTAATCATGGACTTCACATTAACACAGGAAAATACCCGCAGAGAACAGAGTTGCGGATTCTGTCACGGATTGAAGGCGACAGCTATGACCTTGATTATATCTTTCTCGACCGTAGAGTTCATATAGAGCCCATGTTTTGAGCAGTGAGGAGCAGCAAACTTAGATTTATTTCGACCCTTGACTGCTCTCTTACCGGGGTCGCTTCCCACCTACAAAAAAAAAAAAAAAATGCTGCGTTTGTGGAGTTTGTCCAGCTCGGCCGACACGATCACCTTTACATCGTGTTCTATAGTTAACAGTGTAAAAAAGCGAAACATTGTTTTAAGCTCCATAGTCTTTCACAATCTGTATGACTCCGAGCATAGTGCAAATTTTCCAATGGGTGAGTGCTTGCCTCACCTAGCGGTCTGAAACGCTACCGACGAAAAACGAACAAAGCGAGACCCTGGAGCGAATCCCTCTGGACTCTGTACTTTTGACAAAAGCTGTAAGTAATGACAAAAAGTGTAGGACTCTAAGGACACTCGTTACATGCAGCGTGATGAAAGGTCGTCCATGGGTAACCTGGCCAGATACCTTCGAGATGTTAAGCATCTTTGCAGCCTTCCTCGCAACGGTTTCAAAGGCTGGCGTTGCAGCGACGAAGCAGAGCTCCTCCACTGTCACGCCGGGTCCGGACCGCCAGGCGTCGAGAGGATGTCGCGGTGGAAAAGACATCTCAGGCATGACCGTGAACACCCGCGACCGCCGAGGCTTAGGTTTGGGACTGGGCTTAGGTTGGGGCTTAGGCTTCTTGGTCGGTCGCAAGCCCTGAGGCTCGGGCTGATGCTCACTACCGGTATGCGCGGGCTCCTCTGGTTTCTGTGTCGTCGCTGCCTGTGATGTCGTCAGCGGCCGCTGCCCTGTAGAGCTGTAGACATCACCGGCTTGCAGCTCGGCCTCGTCCAAGATGTCAGTCTTGATCGAGTAGAGGACTATCAGCGCGAACACAGTTTGCATGATGGTTGCTATAAGGTTACGCCAGAACCGGCGGATGTACACATCCTTCCAGAGGAGCAGGACCAGCCTTCTCACCATGACCTTTACGAATGCGCGCTTGGACGCTCTGCATAAATAAAAGTATACAGCTACACTAACGCATACATTCTAGGTTTTTGAACATGCAAAAAAAAAAAAAAAAAAAAACTGCGGGCTGTCTTTGCCAATACTGAACGTTGTTAAAGACTACGCTGCTTCGTGACGCCATATTCCGGATTGAGGGCGTTTTCGAAAGCGAATAGGAAAACGTTGTTGAACTTATTAGTGAGCTGAACGTTATATTGCGCCACGGTTTTCGGATCCGTCATAGACGAAGTATATTCAATGCTGCAGCGTTTCAAATCCGGCCAACTTTCGACAATATGGCCTCCTGGCCTCCTCAAGCCATTATTAACGTTGAACCGCGCCCCATGAGAGGGCGCACGCGATATGGGAGCAATAAAGCCTGGTACTACACGTACAGGGAGAATTCTCAATACCACGCTTACTTTCAGGCAAGGCACAAGATAAGTGCGAATGATTTCGTTACTGCAAGCTGCAGTGATGGTATTTATAGCGGCAAGAAACTTTGTTATACGATGAAAGATAAGCCTCTTCAAAGCTGCAGACCAGATAAAAGGCACTCTGGGAAACTACACGGAGCTTAAAGACGGAATGAAGGTCAGCTCTCCGCTCAAAACAACCTGTCTCATGTTATTTTCCTCGGCACGTTCCGTGTCGACCTTCAGCTAAAAATGCGGCAAAATTATATGTGGTAATACTTACAGCTGCACTCCGATAGAGACGATAAGCTCTGATCCTAGAAGTAGAGCTGCTAGGGAAGGAGACGGGCCTTGCAGATGGCGAAGCTGGTGGCTCGAGCTGCGTGGAAACACGAGCGCCGCAGGGAGGATTCTTATCCTCCTCTTCTCTATGCAAAAGTAGCACTCGTTTTAAACAAACGTAGCAAGAAATGTTCGAATGACATAATCTTTCCCCACCCGCTCCCCCCGTTTTAAATAAAAGTAGTAATTGTGTGATAGATGACTTTACCTCCAGGCTAGCAGCGTTGGGATTATGTTTATGTCGACCCTTTGTGTCGTGAACAAAGACTCGCCAAAACTACAGTGAAAAGGAGGACTACTGCGACAAGCTCGAGCTTTAATTTTCGTGGCGCGATAGCGTTCAACTCAAAGGAGACTAACAATTTCTGGCTTCTTGCTTTAGAAGTCTCAATATTTGTCTTGGTTCGGTTTAGTTTTGTGGGGTTTAACGTCCCAAAGCGACTGGGCATCGACACTTGGGGAGGCGCTAGGACAAAATCTGAAATAGACATGGCTGTACGGGACAGGCTATGGATACCTCCGCTGCCAAAAAAACATGCATCCCGAACACCATACGGAGCGTCGGGAAAAAAGAGCTCAAATGCTCAGTAAAAAATTTAGCCGCTTGCCGCCGGAGGAACTAGCCTTTGTAGATGCTGCCGGAGGGGCAAGCCCCTTTATGGTTGCAACGGTATCGAATAGGTCGGGTAGACCGATCACCGCGGTCACCCTGAAAACTAGATCTCCTGAGGCAGCTGAGGAAGTGGCTGTAGCTCTAGCCTGCGCCCAGACAAAGGCGCGTTTCGTGATCTGCGACAGCAAAACTGCCATAAGAAATTACAGTCGTGGGTTGATTGCTCCCCAGGCAATTCGAATATTACAGCAATCACCAATCTCGCGAACTATACAGCTGATTTGGACTCCATCGCACACTGGCGTTCCCGGCAACGAATCCGCCCATGCCATGGCTCGAGGGCTCTACCACCGAGCCGGCGGCAGAGAGGGGGGACTTGGAGCGGGGACCATAGAGTGTGCCAAATCTTACACAGAAATTCTGCAGCATTATAGACTCAGTAGACGGGTGGCTGCTGCGCCAGCCCCTACCCTAAATTTCAGGCAGGCCGTCGCCTGGCGTCGCCTTCAGACTGGGACATTTCCGCACCCGCTCCTGGTGATCCATATGCTCCCAGGAGAAAGATCTGAATTGTGTGCAAACTGTGACTCGAGAGGGACCCTCGAACACATCCTCTGGGACTGCCCCTTTTCTCCCGGGAGGGGTCTAAATCTGACGCCGCAACTCTGGGAGACCATATGCTGCGCTGCTCGGACCCTGAGCTCCAGCAAATTAAGCCGCCATCCAGCTGGCCTGGGACGCCGCCGGCCAACAACGTCTGCCGGCCTGCGTCTGAAGCGGGGCACCCGCCATCCATCCCAAGCGACGGAGGGCCGGAGCCTCTTCATCCGCTGGAATAAATAAAAAGTTTTGCTCTCTCTCTCTCAGGCTATGAGAGACGCCGTAGTTGAGGACTCCGGAAATTTCGACCACCTGGGGTTCTTAACGTGCACTGACATCGCACAGCACACGGGCGCCTAGCTTTTCGCCTCCACCGAAAAGCGGCCGCCGAGGCCGGGATGCGATCCGGCACCCTTGGGAACAGTGGTCGAGCGCCGTAACCACTGCACCACCCCGGCGGGCTCAAATCTGTCTTGACACTTTACCCACAACATGGCGTCTCGAAACCGCGTGATCTGCAGAACACTGTTGCACAGATTTAAGGCCTTAGTTCATTTTTTCTAACTCTTAGTATGAAAATATTCGTCCAGAGGTTCATAGCCTAACAAAATCGTCTAACGTTTGCGTGTCCGCAAGCTGATCGCGCTCACATAGGAGACTGGTCGACTGGACTGAAGCGGTTGCCGTCAGACACGGCCTGCCGGCCACCACCCGTGATCAGGAGCCGGCCCAGCCCTTGTATCTAGTATTTCGAGGCTCCACAAAATAAGGATTTTCACCACCACCACCACCACCACCGCGCGGCAGCATCATCTTTATGGTCTCGCCTGTGCAAGTACACCGGCAAAAATCTGTCACACTTGCTCTGTGGACACCTGAACCTCGCGTAATGGAATGGAGGAAGGTGGGAGTTAGAGTGTAAAGAGAGAAAGAGAAGCCGTAATGGAGGGCTGCGGAGTAATTCAACCACGTGCGCTGACATCGCACAGCACATGGACGCCTCTTCGTTTCGCCTCCATCGAAACGCAGCCGCCGGCGGTTGGGATCGAACCCGGGTACTCCGGCACAGTAGTCGGACATTTAACGGCATGGAATATTTTGGAGGCAACACGCGAAAATCGTGGCGGGTGATTTCACTCTTTATAACCAAGTCCAAGTAAGGCTGAACCTCCGTCGTTTTTGTTTTTTTTTCGTAACTGGACCCCTACTCTCTCAGAAGACTGATCATTTTATCTCTACCAACACAGGGCTTCTAGATTGTCGACAGACAAGAGGCGTACGTAAAGCGTCAGGTATGCCCTCTGTGCTTTATTATGTTTCTTAACTCCATTTCGTATATTCGTAATTTAAAAACTCAGCTGTGGTTCAACAAAGCTGAAATAGTTATGCCGAGATTGGCACTGAGTACAGACGGGGACTACGACCCCATTTGCCCCAATTGCGACTGTGCAGTAACGGCCGCGTTGGCACACACCCTTTGAGGATGTAGGGGAAGACCACCCCCTCCCTCCGAGGAGAGCTGGGACCAACTTATTACGCGCTCAGACAAGAAGACACAGCATGGCGCTTGTCTCGTGGGCCCAGAGCTTCGCCCCCACCTGGGGGCCACGCCAAGCCGACATGCCTTAATGATTACTCTTTTGGCATTAAAAGTTGTTTCTCTCTCTTTCCGAGCGGAAGCTCAGTTAAGCATGGTTAGACACAGTTGCTGTGTTAGGTTTAGACATTACTGGACATCCATGGTTCTGCGAGGCGAGACAGCACCGCCGGCTCCGCACATCGCACCAGCAGCGGGGAGGCCAGCGATGCGGGGTATGACGTCACGGACACACCACCGTTGTGCCGCTTAAAAGTCAACTGTTCGCGCCAGATTTTTTTTTTTTTTTTTTTTGACAGCGGAGTAGATCTTCGCTCTAAAAATTAGATGTATGCCGATGGCGTTGACATTTTTTTTTCCTTCTGCGAGTGATACATATTTTTTAAATCGACTTTGCTGATCTATTTCAAAGTTGTGGACAGTTGATTAAGAAGCATAATCCTTAATGTGAATAAATGCGCATTTAGTTATTCACTGCGTAGATATCAACGTGGCCTATAGAAATCACATAATTCCTCACGTACAGATAGAAAAATATGGCACAAAGAAGAACAAGAACAAAATAAAGACACATGGGCCGAAGGATTCGTTCACGCGTTTGCGCTGCCGGGTTCCACTGCTATATATTTGCCTTTACAGATTTGGTCAGGTCAGCCGCCGCACCGGTGAAGAGGCGCCAATTGGAAATTCCTTTCCAACAGCTGGGTCTGCCTTACGCCTACTGCGGTTTTGTACTCTACAAAACGAAGCGGCAGGCGTGTTGGCGCTGCTGTGCAAAATCATCTTCTAGGAACGCAACGATCCCCATTCTGGAGCTTGCTTAATATACTGTCAATGCGTATTTGAAACATTAATCACATATAATTACATACATCCGAATTCATGCATGAAGAGGTTGTAGCGTATTCAATCTCCAGATTTGCACGCACCCTATAATTCCGCTGTCCGAAACAAAGAAATACTTCGAAAACTTCTGGCTTAAAAAGCGACTGCTCATCACATTCGATCGATATGCGGTGACACCCCATTCAATGCACATCTAGCTCCTTGAATGAGATAGGGAACTCTATAGAATACTGTTGCGACGTATTGTGACAGCAATGCTGTTTGGCCCTAAAGAAAGTGCATCCTTGGTCAAAAGTCTCCAGGTTGCACGCTAGGGCTCTGGCCACGTGGCGACGCTTTCAGCATTGTAGAGGCACACTGAAACTTGTCTAAAAAGTGAGCGGATCGTCATCGAGGCCTTTTGGTCATTACAGATGCCGATTCACTATGCGGCTGAAAAGTAAACTATATGTGGCGCAGTTACTTCTGACTAAGGCTGTACCTCTTTCTCAACCCTGCTTTTTCGGCTCAGTGCCCCGGTCGGTCGCAGGGACCGACTGCCGATGGTGGTGAATGTGCTGAGCTACGTGCTCGTGGCCGGCTGTATGCAGGAGTTGCGAACGTCCGCGCCTCCTCCATTGGAGCCTGATCTCTGCCGCAGGCCGGCTCTTTTCTATCGTTTAGTGCTACATATAACGCTAAACCTATGCCCAGAAGCCAACTAATCGGTGCCGTCATAAATTCAAAACAGGAGGTATGGGTTAGGAGGAGGAGAAATGTGCTCTATTTTTGTGTAGAACTGCGTCAGGTGGGGTTCGATAGTTTGCCTTGAGGCTCATATCGAACTATGTACAGATGACTAGCATAGACACCAATGTTGTTGCCTTCTACGGAACATGTTATACGGATAACAGCAGTTAGCACATGGCCCCCAAGGCAACGGAGAGGAACCAAAGAGAAATATTTAATTGTCAGTTTGCCGTTTGCCGTCGTGCTGAAAGCTGGTGCAGGGGTGCTAATGAAAAATTAAGCCATCACTTTTTATTATTCGAAAAAATAATATTCGCATGCATGGTACAGCATCAGAATCTTTTTGCGCTTACCTTTGAAATGTATACAGTAAACACCGATTGAGAAGCGCGAAGATCTCAAACCAATTATTTTCGTCCACAATCTGCCATGCGTAGTCGAATACAAATTTCAAGCAGGTACTTCTACAAAATGAAAAACAGTAATCTGCGCACTGCTGCGACCCGCACTTCACTCCTGCGCTTATCGGCACCGCTTGCGTCGGAAGCAGTGACATTTCATGGGCGGTTCTCCTCTCGAGCTTCAGGAACAGTATGGGCTGTTGCGGCACACCAGAACAGCAATAATCTCCAGCATTTTGCGAACACCCAAGATTGAATGCCGTTGTGAAATGCGTATATAATTTACGCATGAATGGCGTTTGAGACTGCGATCCCCCAGGATCCCCCTCTGCCATTCGCCAACTCACGCCAAGTCAGATGACACAACCCACTCAATCCTTCTGAGAATCTCTATTTTCTATTCTGAGCATGCACAACCTGGCCAGCCCTGCAGTCAAATCAAGTGGTGGCAGTAACTATAGTTACCAGAGCGGAATCGTCACCCACACTCATAAGGTAAACACAGATTTCATGTTAGAAGTTGCCAAAAAAAGCCCCCAGTGATGCCATTCAGTTTATTAGTAACTTGCTCACTTACAGCTCCAAAGAGAGCTAAACTGCGAGAGGTGTGCAAGAAAATTTCAGCTATGTCTAAGCAGGCAGGCCCACTGAGGTGTTGTGGAAGGTGCACTTCCGTGTGCAGCAGGTTCCGTTTCTCGGACTACAAACACTGCACAGGCACATCTCAGGGTACAGGTAAAATATTTCCATTTTACCCATCTATTAAGAAACGGTCCCTGAAACTAATACTGTAGTCGCCGTTTATTCCCCTAAGAAACCAGTTACATTATATGAAGCCTAAAGTGTCCACTAGACTAGCCTAGGGGTCAACAACTGCATCATAAGCAGTTGATGACATATGAATGTTATAACCGCTCATGGTGCTTTGACCTACAGCATCACATGCAGTGGCAACCCAGAAGAGAGCCAGAAAGAAAGAGCACAAAGACACAGCCATCATGTCCAGATCTGTTCTACCCAGAAGCCACACACGGAGGCCACTGTACCCACCTGTCACACCCCAAATCCAAATAGGAAATTCATTTGGCGCCCGAATTCTCATGCTGACAGAGCTCAAAGCAGTTCGTTAAAAAGACAACTCAGCTGACTCACTTTGGATATTTTTTCACGCTTGCACAGATGAGCCGGCATCTTTGCATGCAATGAGAGCATTAAAATGGTAAAAGATGTACGGATCACAATTAGGTAGACAGATGTGTTAGACAGGAAAAAAAACAACAATGCCCTCCCTAGAGCCGACGTAAAGCACACAAAAAGAAATCCGAAAAGGCTACCATGCTTGCTTCCCTGCACAGAGTAATGGAGAGCAAAAATCAGCTTGCAATATACATAGAGCAAAGACACAGAACAGAATAGTGAGTGAACTGTTTGCAAGGCTATATTTATATTTACATAAGGGTAAACAATGAACAGCTTAGAATAAATCAAGATCATTGTAGAGAACGGCCTTCCTGGTGTCCGCATTTCCACCTTTCTGGCTGTAATTGGCTGCTGAAAGGGAAAAAGAGAAAGAAAAGAACAAACAAGAGTTTAACATATGAAACTTTAAGCATATTCTACAACACCCAGATGTGATGATAGTCACTCACAAATTACAATATTCAAATAGCTGCAATAAAAGAATAGTAACATTTAACTGAAGTATCCTATAAGGATTATCATCGTTTTCCCCATATCCATGACAGTTGACGTGAGCTGAGAATGGCTACAAGAAGGCTGAAACCAATCATGCCGCTAGCTCCAGGGTGCTATCGACCTATGCAAGAGGTGCAGGAGGAGGATGACCACCTGCCAACCAAATGGCACTGTTGGCAGGCGCCAGATAACATGTCAACTATGGTATGAAGACCTTCCCATCCCCTCGAATCATTCCTGCGCTCAGGCATGACCTGCAATCTGTGTGGGCACAATGCTGCTCGGTACTTCAATATGTGTGCTCTATGGCAAACCGAGTCAGATGCATAAATCAAGAATTTCATGCGTTCGATGAAAATATTTAGGAAGAGTGTGACATGGCCAATAATTTGCAATATTCGCTTTCTTTCATGGTTTTACTGTACATGCTCAATGCCTGGAAACATTCCAAATCCAAATCCACTTTATTTCCAACCTACAAGTTGGGGGCCCCCAGGGAAAAAGCTGTCGCAGACAGCTTGACTGGGCCCTGGGGGCCTACAGGCAGCATCTCGCAGAGGATTTCACAACACAGTCAAAAATGAATATGTACATGATATCAAAATCAAAAGAATTATACACACATCAGATATCAGAAATGAATATGAACATCGCAGTATTTATTCATTGCCTCATCATAAAATTTGTTAATTCGTGTCTAAATGTGTTAAGCGGGGCAGTAAAGTCAATGTGGGCTTTAAGCTTATTATAAAGTGATGGTATGCGGTAGTCAAGAGTGGCCCGGCCATAATTTGTTCGTGTATGTGGCACTGGCGTTAGTTCCCTGCGTAAGCTGTAAGCATGCAAGGGACGGTGCGTATCATTGGGAAGGTTACGTTTATGCATATAAAGAGACAGTTTGTAATCATATAATTTAGTTGCTTTAAGCATACTATGTTTAGTAAACAAGGGATCAGTAGATAGCTGGCTAGGGTTTCCATAAAAGTTTTCAAAAATTTGTAGCACCTTTTTTTGTAGCCGCTCGAGTTTATTATAATTATGGAAGGTTGTAACTCCCCAAACTAAAATGCAATATGAAAGACGAGAGTAGAAATTAGCAAAATATATTGCTTTTTTGAGCCTCACTGGAAGTAATTCTCTCAGCTTATAGAGACAGCCAACTTTTTTGCCTAATTCTATCGCCAACTTGCTAATATGTGTGTTCCATGACATGGTTTCTTCAAACCAGACGCCTAAAAATTTTTCTGAAGTTGCACGCTGCAACGCTGTACCTTGAAAGTTTAGGACTAGCTCAGTGTCACAGGCTTTGTTATAAGGCTTGAAAATAATATATTTAGTCTTTTTAACATTCAAGGTTAATCTGTTTTTATGCAACCACTCTTCAAGTTTGATCAAATAACTATTTATGACAGTGTTCAATTGGGTTACGGTTTTTGCGGAGAAAAAAATATTTGTATCATCAGCGTACATGACCAGTTTCGGTGAAAGAGGCAAATAGCACATATCATTAATATACAAAATGAACAACAAAGGTTATCAGAAGGTTATCTGCCATTACACTGCCTCAAGAAGAATGCAAGGACTAAAACTATATAATCCAAGCTGTTTTAAAAAAGCCTTTTCAAGATGACAAGAGTTTACCAGAAGAACTTAGCATTAGCTGTTTACTGCGCGTTTACAATAGCACCGGTAAGTAAAGGAAAACAAGTTTCCCAGTGGTGTCCGAATTAATTTACAAAGTCAGGAATTCAAGTGTAGAGAACATAGGCTATACATATATTACCTTAGCAGGCTATACACAATTTTTCTGTTAACGGTAAGGCTGATGTTGGCTCTTGCACCTTATTTTCTTTCAGTAACACCACCATCCTCATTATAAACTGCCATGGCAAACAGGAATGGCATTCAGCTCCACAAAGTTAAATGTATGCCATATTTGATTCCATATCCCAGGAACCACTTGCCAAACCTACATAATGTGCAAGGTAAAATGAGACAAATGCAAGGGACATCCACAATACCAGTTTCTGTAGCAAAATAATGATCCACAGCTGTGTACAGGTAGCATGCCTAGCATGCCGTACTATTTGTGCTCGACAGTGGAGGAACTACTCAACTAAAATCCAGGTAAAGATAAATTTCTGCCTCACCCATACTAGTCCAAGTTGCAGGTGAACCGTCAGACTGCTGAGGAATCAGAGGTTGCCTCCGGGCAAAAGACACACGCAGTTTGATTCCCGACACAGTGGCACCATTCATCTACACAGAAAGACAAGACTTTTTGCAACAACTCACACACTGCAGTGCTTAACTACTTCATACAAATTCCAATACTAGAAATGTCCAAATTCACCAAATGCAAATAGCTTACAATAGCCACCATGATGGTGCAGTGGTTACGGCGCTTGTCTACTGTGCCCAAGGATGCAGGTTCGAAACTCAGCCTCGGTGGCCGCTTTTCGATAGAGGCAAAAAGCAAAGTGCCCGTGTGCTGTGTGAAGTCAGTGCACATTAAAGAATCCAAGGCGGTCGAAAATTCCGGAGCCCTCCACTATGGCATCTCTCATAGCCCAAGTTGCTTATAACTCGGGATGTTAAACTTTCCAAACCAAACCAGCAAATAGGTTGCTATACAATAAGATCATAGTATCACAACCCATATATTTCTTTGTAGCTTAGGTGCCTAAAGTATGCAAGCTTTCACCAATACTCAAATGCATGGCTCTAAAAAAAATTGCACACATCCACTCACCTCCCCGACAGCCTTTTCTGCAGATTCGATCTTCTCAAAGGTCACAAAGCCGCAGCTGGACATAAAAGACAAGCATCACGTTATGACAGACAACTGTACGTGAATCTATGCAAATTTTGCAGTCTGCACTGAGTGATACAGTACCTGACACTGCATTGCTATGCATAGCGCTAATTTCATGCTAAAGCTAAGTGCTAAGCAAGCAGTCACAAAACCTACAGAGAGCCCACAGAAGCTCCCGACTATTCAATATCAGTTGCAGCATAATTAAAGCCAATGTTGGCATAGATGATAACAAAAAGACTGAGGGCACGCTCCAATATTTTTATGAAGCAAAAGTGTTAATGGACCCTATCTGAGGCTCTCCTTACAGATCCTTGCTTGTGTGCATGCAGTTTGCTGCTCGTTCAGTCGCTAATCATTTAATGGGTGCGCCTATTATTGCACACATGCCCAATAGCATACAGCCCCTAGGCTACCATATCATACTAAAGACCACCTGACACAGCCCCACTTTACCGGCTATGGTAAGAGGAATACTCAGTATGGTGCCCCGGCAGTTAATGCCACCCAACACGCCAATGCAATTAGTGACTGGTGGTTGCTAAGCACCCGGAGGGTTCAATTTCCAATTTCACACTCCCATCTCAGAAAGCTACCCAAGCTGGCAGCCCCTACCAAACAGGCCATGTCATATGGTCTCATACCTACCACTACGGCATACATCACAGCCTGAGTCGCTCTGGGACATTAAATTCCATAAACAAAAATAAACTAATTCCAAGAATCTGATGGGCAGTGCGAGAAAGATTTTTTTTTTATAGAAAAATAGAAAGAACCAATGGCAACATTAAAGGGTGATTTACACAGAAGTTTGCAGGTGTCAAGTGGATTCAACCAGCACAGGACTAGGTTGATTAGAGGAATATGGGAGGGTCTTTTGCCCTGCAGTGGCTATAGTCTGGCTGACGATGATACACAGCCAGAGAGACACTGAAGCCAACAAATGAATTTGCCATGCATCACTAGGCAGGTCTGGGCAAAAGTTCTGCAGCAAGGCGCTATGACTGATATTAAGTTGGTGCTACGGTTACATCAAGAAAAGCTAAATCAAGCCAAGCTATTAGGTGTAATGTCAAGTCAAACAATGAGTTAGCATTATGGTTTTATATTGGAGTAGTATACTCTTATATTCATTGAATAGGTGTTTCATATAATGCTAGTCTTAGAGGGCAGAAAAGTAGATTTGTGCAACTACCAGCCTGTCAACAGAGTTAAACCCCTTAAAACCTTGGGGAAAAAAAAAAGGTTGAAACAGATAGTATCTAAAGACAAAGAATAATGTGTAGGAAGAAAGAGGTTGTAAAAGGGAACTGTCAGAGGTATAACATGTGAGTACTAGACCACATTTACTCTTCTCAACATTTGATATCTCATTAACCAATGTTGCATGAACAATTTAGGTCTAATGTTTCCACCAACATCAATGATTACATACGAAGGAATAATGCAGGCGTCAGAAGTAAGGCATACGAATATCACTGCAAATAAGACAAAGCAGCTGCTAATGTAGCTGGTCAAATCAAAGAGCCCATTGGAAACAAGGTACATCAAATAAACAATGAAAGTAAACAATGTTATACTCACTTTTTGTCAAGCTCCATGGAGATATTTAAGAGGGCTCCAAAAGGTGCAAATGCTCCCCGTAAAAGATCCTCACTCACACCGGCTCCATGAACGTAGAGCGTGTTCTTCTGCCGCGGTTTCTCAGGTCCCGAGTCCCTCGAAGCTTCCAAGTGTTTTGGGTCATCTTCATCCAAATTACCTCCACTCACAAAACTCTCATACAAGGACTTCACAGCTGGTCGTGAGGTTGAGGCTGCTGAACCCTGTGCCAAAGACAAGCAGCACTTTATTTAGAACTTCTCTCGCACTTCAAAAGACTAGTGAAAAAAAAAAAAAGATGGAATGAAAACCGCTCTCATATGAAAGCAAATGTTTTTTCAGTAAGTGAGCATTCTTAGCATGCATGAAACAAAAGCACTGCAAAATGTCAAATGTTTTAGTTCTGGAAAGTTAGTTCATGAATCAAATGAACTTTACATGCTTTGCATGAGCAAGACAAAGCACAGCTGCGTTTTGACACGCGCACACATGCAAGCATGCAAAAGCACTTATTGGTTTTCGAAAGAGAGCAAAGCATATAGGGATGCTTCCTTTAACTGAAAAGAAAAAGCAATTGAGAAATGTTTAGAAATTGCAGTATGTCACTTGACAGAAAGAAGAAAAGACAATTTGCTATCAGTGAGAACCAAGGCCATGGTGTCTTATGTCATGTGTGACCCTCTGTCTAATTAGCGACACTGGCAGTTAACTTCCATTTTACTCGTTAGGCCACACTGAGAGACAGTGGCAGGCATAGCATATACACCAATGAGGCAAATGCCATGAGAAACATAACCAGAGCAGGATGCAAGAAATTGCATCGTCTATGAAAAATTACGAGACCAAGGACCAAAAAGAACTATGCAGAAGTGATAAAGGCAAATGAGATGAGTTGTGAAGGTTGTGCACAAATGCAAAAGCTTTTTAAGCCAACAAAAGCATGTAAACATATCAAACACACTTACAGGAACCTTTTCCAAAGCTGATGGGTTGTTACGACCATTATAATTAAACTATATGCTAAGAGTAGTTTTCATCATTGTGTACATCATGTTATTTCCACATAAACAACTGGCAACCTAGGAAATGTACAGCTGTAATCAAATTTTGCATGGTTTCCGACATGCCTAACCAAGACCTAAGGCTGCTAACCACAAGATCTCTTGAGCCATTATTTACTGCACTAGAATGAATGCATTTTATAGCTATGAAGATGAAACGTACAGGCCTCTAAGAACTTTCTGCATACATAAAACTTTGTGCCTTCTTATAACCTTTCAAGCATCAGTATTGCTTAACTGTGTGATCATGACATTTCACTGCATAACCACAGTATGGTACCACAAAATACAAAGCCCTACCAAGCTCATACTACTAGAGTGAAATGTGAACCTGCACTTTTTTTTTTCTCGACACAAAGCGAAATTCGCTAGACTGGCAAACAGTGAGTGCAAGGATGCTAGTATTCCAAGCTGCGCCTAACGTTTTCAGCCCACAATTCCTCTCAATGGTTGGCCAGACTAGAGACTCGCTGTAGCAACAATGGGGAGCATGCATAACTCACAGTAGCCTCTGAGTCGTCTTCTGTGGGGTGGTTGGCTGCATAGGGTTGGTAGCCAATGCCTCCAGGGCGGTCATTGAGGCTGCGCTTGCGTTCAGACGCTTTAGACCGCTTAAAACCATGCCGCTCCTTGTTTTCAACTTTGATGGCACTGATAGCCTGCATTCAAGCATGGTGAGAAAAGCAGCATTCAGTACCAGGATATGGAGAAACAGGACATACAACGCTCAATGCAGCACACTGCTGGGCTCTTGAAATTTACGCAGTCTGTGAAGCTTATCCAGTAGTGCAAAAATATTACTGTGCAGAAATGTTGGCATCAGCCACAGCAAAAAAATTTTTGTCATGAGCAAATAGTTATGCTATAGCCATATTAAACCACTATCCCGTCAATGAAGCAAAAACAGCAATAACACCCTCAAACAAAGGGGGACCAGGTTCCCCTCACAAAATCGAACTCTCTCCTGCTCTCCCTCCCTCAGTCTTGTCAGTGCTCTTGCTGGAAATGTCTCTCCAGGCACCTCACTCTATCCCCCCCCCCCCCCCCCCAATTTCTTTTACTAAGTGCAGCTATGTACTTGCACCCAAAATGTGATTTTTGCCAGCGTGTCTTGAAGAGCATACAAAAAGTATAAGCCTTGTGCTGCCCAACGTTGTTGGCTTCTATAGTAAAGGATTCACTAATGTAAGACTGGTAGATAATGTACACAAAGAAGCTGCTCAGAATTTGCACTCCTGTCACGTTTGGTGACAGTGCGCCAGCTCGTGCCTTACATCACTCTCCTCTATCTAATGCCTTCTGGGCCTTTAAAGGCATGATAAATTATGAACACATATTATTTTGCCAAGCTGCACTACAGGTGGTCTTTATCTTGAATATGAAGAAGAACAAATAATGAAACACCACGAGCGGGCATGTTTTGTCCTTTCTTTGCGAAGTTTCATCCTTTCTTAAGTTCAAAAGAAACTTTGGATGAACTCTTTACTCTGCATTCTCATTTACATTAACTGCTCTTCACTAATTCCCGAGTGAACAAAAAGATGGAGGAGAAAAGCAAGCCACCCATGCACTGTGCAATGTACCCCACGTGGACGAAACTTCCAGAACCCTCCACTATGGTGTTAATCATAGCCCAATTCATTTGGTGTGTTAAGCACTATATACCATCGAGCTAAAAATATCAGAAAAGCACACATTCATATAATTTATTTCATCGTGCAAAAACTGCAAAACCACACTGCTGCACAAAATACATTACTAGTAAATAAAATCAAATATGTAGACGTTTTGATGGCAATGTTTCTTTTCGGCAAGTTTTGCGCCAACTGGCTAATAAGCAGGCTTTCAGTGCTAGCAAATATGCATGCATACTATTAAGTAAATGATTCTCCATAACTGACTACTTAGGCATCATATCGACAGAAACCATAGTGTCCTGTGGGTCATATGGCGTTCAGACTCATTTAGTGGTCTCTGTTATTGGTCTACATAAGACTATAAACTGTATGTACGTACCCCAGATTTCAGTAACTTCTTGGCCACTTCTTTAGCATCTGGTTTGGATTCTGACACTAAGTGTGGAAAAAAAAAGAAGTTAGATGCATGGTTGGAAGCAGAGGTTGCAGACATGCACTCCCCACAGAATAGCAATAAAATTTTCAGCACAAGAATATGTGTAATTGAAGCTTACCTTGGTCCTGGCCTGGAATAAAAAGGAAATGCAAAAGAAAACATCAGAAAAATCTCTAGCATTTAAAATAAAGTGGAATGTTCTAAATGCAACTGCAGTCTCAGCACCAGAAAGAAAGATGGCAGATCATGAAGGCATAAGAATGGCAACTATGATCAACCAGTCATTTCATTTGCTTAAAGTAATGTATGAAAGCTGCAATATCACAAATGCAATGAAAAGGGTGTGCACATCTTAAGATTTCACTTTCTCATCTGCTTTCTTTCTGCGAATGCCACTAGCAGCAAAAGAACAATGCAGTCAGACCTTTTCGCAGTGTGGTCTGGACTGGGGGTGGTTCCGGTTTAGGTGTTTTATTCTGCTGGAGTGCCTTTTTCTGTAAACACAATAAAAGCACTACTAGCATGTATCCTAACAACACTGTCAGTGCACATTACCAAATATTTGATTTGTAGGCTCAAAAACTACAGGCAGGAAAAATCTGAAATCGTACGTAACAAATGCGAAGAATAGTCAATAGCGTTCAACAGCAAATTGAACATCCTACCTAATTTGTCCCATAAACCATAATGCATGCACAAAATTATCTAAAATAAACTGAGTTCTCAAGTTTTCAAACAGTTTTCGAATTACTGACACGAGGTTTGAATAAGGCATATCGTGCATTTATTCCCCAGCTTTAAAAACGGGCCACTTCGAAACCGCACATCGTGTAGTTACAGTGAGCTTGTGTGGGATGAAGGATTCACGGCCCCATCTCTCACCCCTCATTTACTGAGACCTGGTGTAGGTTATCTACCTTATTCATCTCCGCAAAGGCAACTTTCTTAGAGCTTTACCATGATGCTCATAGAGCAAATATACAGAGAAGCATTTCTTCCTCGGTCATTCTGACAGTGGGTATAGTCAGGCTGAGGATGATGATGATTTCAAGCAGGGATAGTCGGCATGTCATCAAAAGATACGGTCTAATCTAATATGCACTATAAATTCAACTGAGAATCACTTTGTTTTCCATTGGACTGGCGTAGCCCTACCTTCATTTCTACCAACCCTTGCTTGTGCACTGCCAGGTCCAACAAATATTATTTATTATTGCTTGTTGAGACTAATAACCCGGGCTTGGCGGTCATTACATGGAGGGAACACAATAAAGTAAAAACAAATTTCACACTTCATAGCATCAATCTGGATGCGAGCAAACATCTGTTTGAGCAACATCACCAAACAAATCACACCAGACTAAAATGACAACAAAAAAATGATGTGCACAGAAAGCCATCAACACATGCATCAATGTCTTGATTGACCTGATAAGGAGCGAAAAACCTGGTTTATATTGACTCAGTCGTCAACCTTAACTGCTCGAAAATAAATTATACAATCTTCAGTAAAAATAGCTTCAGTTCTACTCAACGACCACATGTTGCAAGGTGGCTAAATACTTGCACCACATGAGAAAACCGTCCTCTCCCGCGCAGAGGCAATCTGGCTAAATTTTTAAATCACACCATTATTCTTGTGGTTTCTGCTGCTTGAAAAGAGGGTATGCAAAAGCTGTGATTTTATGTTTACTCTGTGTTTTCTGTGGAACGATAAAGGTCCCTCCCTTTTAAAGGGCGAAAATTAAAGTGTTCTAGAAGAGGGCAGTGAGCTCACTGTTGCCGGTTCCCTGACGCTGTTCATGTCAAGTGCAAGAGGTGGCGCCACAAGTGACTTCACTGTAGTTTCTTGCTGGTCCAGCCTGCGGCGCACAGTTATGTACGCATTGCTTTAATTCTTGTACCTACTTTGATGAAGCTAACGGCTGACGGACTGTCGGTACATGATTGATATGCAATGACATTCTTTATTTAGCGTAACTTGATGTCACAGGCAGGGCGAGATGTGGCACGACATGCAGTGATATGTATGGCTTGATGGAAGCACCTAGTATCAAAATGTTATTTTTTTGCATGTTTCTGCTTCGACTTTTGTGTGCTGCTGAACTTTGTGGTTTTGAGTGTGACGACACCGATCACGTAGTTAGCCAGAGCTCACGCAGCCTTTTATATTTAACTTCTTGAACGTCAGTTCGAAATACAACGCGCAACAGTACGGTACTATGTACCATTTGCGACACTTTCATTACAGGTTTTAGCTCTAATTGAATGACGAAATATATGCTAGTCCTTGTTGTCAACAAAACTTTTTAGCACATGCACCATCCCTTGAATGTTCTCCTGGATAACAAAATTTAAATATCTGTCAACTAATCCAGTGTGCAGTGAAACCTAGCTGAATGTACATGCTTCTATTTTACCTTCTTTCACCCCTTCCTAGAATTGGTTCAGCTGATTTATATGTGCACTGTGAAAAGAGGGGCCTAGCAAAAGTAATTCATTTGCAGACCTCGAAAAGATTATTTCAAATATATGCACTTACAAGCACTTATTCATTCACATCATGAGCAACAAGTCAGCGAGGGTAATTTGCATTTTCTCCCTTATCCATCTTTTTGGAGTTTATCCCTTTCACATAAAAGCACAGTTGAGCGATTACATAAAAGCTAGTGATCCTGGCATAAAAATAGGTATGCGCATGAGCGAGCTAAACAGTCATTTTGGCCCTGTCTTGCTTTCACAACTGTAAGCACATACTGGACGTTGACAGTCAGCAGTTAATCGCAACTGAAGCATTTAGTGAACAGGTTTTAAAGCTTGCTGGCAAAGCCGAGAGCAAACTCGACGGGTACAGCAGTCTCCCCCCTCCCTTCTCAAGAAGATGTGTTAACCAAGCGAGCTGAAAGTCATCGGCCCCTGGCGATAGCATTGTGGGGAACTGCCATATACAATCTTTGCTTCCTATTTTCATCACTCATCGACACCCAACATACCTTGCAATATAAAATATTAACCAATTATAACTGCAAACGACATGTTATGGTCAGACACAAATGCTTGTGCTGGCAAAGAGCTTTGCTGCTGAGCTGGTTGCATGAAGGCTGGGAGGGCCAGGGTAACGTCAGCTTTCTAGCAACTAGGACAGCGGCGCACATTCTTCTCCCATTCTTTCCGCAACTCTCGGTTTCTAGGTACTGCAAATAATATATTTGGGGCGCCCTCGACGTGAATGTAACCCTTCCTAAATATATATTCCCTGATGCGTAGTAATGGTTTTGTCGACACTGAAGCATGCTAAACAAATTTACATGAAGTCTTCGTCACATTCGTTGCACGTGCCTTTTCTTCATTTTACTGAAAAATAAAATTTCATAGACAAAACGTGAACAGCAGGACGTTTAGGAAAACGTGATAACAGCATGCGTATACAAGTTTCAACACGGTCGGCATAGCCAAGCTCTACAGGTGGTGATGATGATGATGATGAGTTGTGGCTGCACCTTGGTATCAGGTAGGCTCAGTAATGTGCCCTAGGAGGGTGAAATAGAGAAACTAAAAAGGTAAGAGAAATGAGAAAGGGTAGGGTAGAGCTGCTATGAACACTATCAGCGTCTAACTACTGTCCACCACATACGAAGCCGGGCTTTCGTCGTGCGAATTGTGCCACTGTGCTGTCCACGTTCAGCCGATTCAAAACTCAGTGCGCGCAGTAGTGTGGTGTCCTCTGTTGTCTGGGGCGATAGTTTCGCACAACAGAGAATGATGTGCTCCACCGTCTCGTCTGCGCTCCCGCATGCCCTGCACATCGCCACCTGCGCTTCTGGGCAGGGGTCAAAGCAGCAGCGGTAGGTCGAAGTGCGGAGTGCTCCCGCCCGTGCCTCGAATAGAAGCGTGCTACCGGCGTTGTTGTCGTAGAGCGGCTCCGTCGATACTGCTTCTTTAGTGTTCTAGGTACAGCATCAGTGTCGTCTTCTTCTGTACTGAAGCATTCTACATGGTGTTCTCCGCTTGGTGTACTTGCGTCCGTATGGCAGTTTTGCACTCGGCGGCCTCGGCAGTACCTTTCGATCAGAAGCCGTATTTCTGGCACAGGGACTGTACACGGGTACACCATTGCGTGCGGATGCCCTTTAGGCGCACATAGCGGAACACCTTCTGTGCCCAGCGGATGTCTATCATGGTGCGTAGGCGTGCTTCATATGCGATTTTGCGGTGGGCTTCGCGGGCTTCAAAGGTCGACCATCCCATGTCGCCCTGAATCGCCTCAACAGCAACTCAACCATGGCAAGCCAATCTCTTTTGGGGGCGGAGAGGCACACGATGGCGTTGGCAAAGGTCAGGCCTGGCACATGCACCCCCTTCCATAGGTCACGCACCAACACATATCGGTTGCAGCCCCACAGGCATTGTCGGCATAGGATACTAGTTGCCCGGGTGTTTTTCAGTTTTAGGTATTTCTCATGTGCTACGTATATGTCACCTTCCATGCACAGCTGTACTCCCAAGTACCAATACTGGGTTGCTTGCGGTATGTTGTCTTCGTTGGGCAGTTGCATTGCAGGGTTGGCGTCGGACGGGCCCGAGAACCGGAGCACAGCTGATTTGGTGGGGTTGAAGGACAGTCCCAGTGTAGCTAGATGTTCTGCACACACTGTTACCAGCCACTGCAGCTGTGCCTCGGTTTCAGCCATCAACACAATATTGTCCGCAAATGCTAGCCCTGGCAACGTCGTCCACATTTCCGGGAGATCTGCCCATATGACGGGGAGCGGGAAGCCTATACTAGAATCGAGTAGCAATTGTTCTACTTCTGACGTGTACAGCATGTACATGAGCGGGGATAGGAGACATCCCTGCTTTAGGCCCCGTCGGACAGCGACTGGTTGCGATGTGCTGCCATGAAGGCTGACCCCCACTGTGCTGCCTGTATATAGGCGGTCTAGCAGGTTAGTCCACTCCTCTGGCATACCCAACTCCTTCATTCGACGCAGCAAAGGTTTATGAGCGACACTGTCGTATGCCTTTGCCACGTCTAGAAAGCATCCAATGAGTCCCAGTGACTCCTGCCGTGCAATTTTGATGCACTGGGTCAGGGTGAATAGGTTGTCGTCCAGTCGTCGACCGTGTCGGAGTCCGGACTGTAGTTCAGTGAGGTGACCATGTGTTTCAGCCCAGGCGACCATCCATTTCTTCAGGAAAGTGAACTTGATTTCGGCGCCGCGATGCGGCCACTCGGAGAAACAATATTCTCTGACATTTGCGGCGCCACAGCTAGCGCGGGCTCGGCTGGGGAGTAAGCCCACTGCCCCTTCTAGTACAGTTTAGCGACAATAAAGGCGTCCGGAGCCTCAGTGTTTTCAGCGCCTGCACTAACATTTAGGCAGTAACCCAGTTCGCCAGGTGATCGAAAGGTCCACCTCGACTTCTGTTCGTAATCCGCACTGTAAAGCCATAAAACAAGCTTCTTGGAATTTTCACAGGCATGACATGGAGGGCAAAATAGCGATAAACGAGTTTAACCCAACGCTCGCGTGTGTCTTGTCATGCTGTCGCGTTATAACACCAAAGTCCTTCTGGCAACAGGTGAAATTTGCTTCCTAGCAATTTCACGGAAGTGCAGTTGCACAGACACACTTTTAACGAACACGACAGGTAGTCGTCTGAAACGACTTTTATGCCGCCGTACCCCTAATGTGCAGATGAGTTTTGCGCATATTTACAGTTAAAATAATGACTTTAAAAACCTCAGCTCCGTAACAGCACCGCCCATATTGCTTCGCTGTTTGGCACCCGTCATGATCTGCCGCTATTCCATCAGTATTCGATTCAGTTTTAAAAACGTACAGCGAGCAATCGACGAA
This sequence comes from Amblyomma maculatum, assembly GCF_055883805.1. NCBI lineage: Eukaryota > Metazoa > Arthropoda > Arachnida > Ixodida > Ixodidae > Amblyomma > Amblyomma maculatum. The sequence continues at coordinate 119,639,420 of NC_139351.1, read as the reverse complement.
ATGACGTTTCTGATCGACAACAGTATACATCGAAAGCAACATGTCCACAAGATCCCCCTGAAATGCACGTACCTTGCGTTTTAGCTTCTGGTATTTCTTTTGCAGCATTTCTTCTTCTTCGGTGTACTGGGATGGGTAGTGCAAATGCATTTTCACGCTTCCTTTGCAAGCTAGAAGCAGTAGGAACGATCGTAGAAATGCAAAGCAGCAGACGGCGACGCTCAGCTGGCTGCGACTGTTTTGACGGTAACCGGGAGAACTGGGCACTTAAATTTGATTGGCTAGAAACATCATGTGACAAGAAGAGCGCAAAAATAATTATTTTTGATTTCTTTCAACCACCCTTCCGGCGCCTTCAGAGCAAAAAGCACTCCCGACATTCTGCCGCTCGTAATTAGTGGCTCCTGCCTTGGTGAATAGGTGAACAGGGCTCCCAACCTCAAGTTTTGAGGCGCGAGGGTAGGAGTTGCGGCAACACGTTAATCATGTGCCGAAACGTGCGTCGCTCGAATTATTATTCAACTGTTCGGAATGACATCTCTCCCTTCGTTTTCGCGAAAAGCAGGAAGTCATTACTGCTGTGCAGTGCACTGTCACAACAGTCTGCTCAACAAAAAGAACCGGGATCCGCAGGCTAGATTACCGCTGCGGTCCGCGGAATTAAGTAGCTTCTTTTCTGTAGTCAGTTAAATTCGTATTGTTTAACAGTACTAGTAATCGCAGTTGTTTCTCAGGACTGATTTCGCTTGCTGCTTTCACGTTAGAAGAGAGCGCACTTTGCTGGAAATGTTAAATGAATTTGACAATGCCGCACGCAATTAGAGAGATGGAATTTTAGCTAATTAGTTTCGACCCATTCCGAATGAGCAGCACACGAATGCGAAACACAGATGGCCACAGTACGCTTCCGGAGCTTGTGTGCATCGCTTCTCCTGTTTTTCACTGTGCTTTGCGACTCCTACACTTGACGACAGTTTTGGGCTGTAGTTTGTGGGGATTCTCACGGGACTCGGGCTCTGCTCTCAGAACCGGACGCCCCGCTGCTAGCTCTGACCACAGCCGTGGCCGTGAAGAACGACACACCGAGGCATACATAGCCAGCGGGCCAAGCTGTTTATTGGTGTCGTAGCAGCATATCCGCGCGCTCCGGCGACGCGGCGTCGTCTCTCTCGATGCGAAGCTGGGCCCGTATTCCGAGTTTGCGTAGTTATCGAAAGTGTCGCTTTCTCCCCGACCTAGAGTAATCTGATTGATGGAAACCCCGGAATATGATGCCACCTCATCCGGTTCCGTATTGGCAGCACTCAGTTCCGGCGTTTCGACCGATCAGATGACTCGAGGTCACGTGAGACACTTCGATAACGACGCAAACTCGGAATGCGGGCCCTGCTGTCCGCCGAGATGAGAGGAGAAGAGGAAGGAGGGGCCGTTCGCCATGTCATGCGGGCGAGGGAAGTGTTTAATTCCCACTCCCTTCCTCCCTTAATCATGACCTCCACCTGGGCGCCGTTGTCCCCTTTGAAACTGCACGGCTGATCTCTCAGCAGGTCCATGCCGCGGGACAGGCGGCCAAAGCAGGGACGGCCGCCCTCGCGTCGGGCTGGCTCCGCGTGCAGGCCGCACAAGTCCTCGCCGCTGCCGTCACGGGGATGAAGAGGGGGCGAGGTCCGCTGGCCCGCCATCCGGTCACGGGCCGCCGGCAAGCCCGCAGTGCGCTGGTCGCCTATGACCGCGATCGCGCCGACTCCCCGCAGGTCGTAAATCAGGGCAGCAGGTTCCGTCCCTCCGCGTACAGGAACCACTCCGGCCTGCGTATCTACACGGGCCGGGTTCTTCAGGGTTCTTCTCCAACCAGGGTTGAACCGGCGTACTTGAGTTCGGGAAATCCCAGACGGCGTCGGGAGAGGTCAGAGTGCACTGGTATCTCCTCGCCCTCCCGGCCTTTCAGCTTGCAGCCGCGAAGCAATCTCAGCAACCTCTACCGGTCCCACCCATCTGGGCGCACGACTCGTCGCGATCTCGCGTTCACGTCGCTGAGTGCGTAAGCATAGCCAGCCATAGGACTTGCAATGTTCTTACCGTGGCTGCGGTTCGCCTTCTCATTGGCATTGGCCATAATCTCGCGCAATCGATTTGCCTAGTCGTCGACATTTGCCTGGACCTTTGTGTTCGTGCGCAGAGCTAAGGAAATGGCGTGGCAGTGCACATTCCGGTAGTTATGCGATCTCGCATATTCACGGGCTTTATATTCCGATATCGGCGCTCGCTCCTTTGCCAATAACGGCTTTTATCTCCTCCTTTGAGGCGTCATTACCTAGCACGTATTATAGCTAAGCTTAATCACAGACCAGCAGGAAGTCTCACTCACTCGTAGCAATACCAGCTACACTAGAGTTAATTCAACGCCAACCACATTATAAGTGACCTCACAGCGCAATTTGGCCTGAATAGTCGCGGGGTTCTGTCTCTTCAATAAGGCTTGAGGCCCTCTTACGACAAAAAATAAATAAATGAACCCTCCTACTAACCCCTGATATGATCGGAGGACCGGGGCCTATAGGGCTTCACCGCAAGGCGTAGAGGAAGGCAGAAGACGGCAGGAGTAGATTAGGAGAACAGCAAACTGAAGATTTATTTTACATATTTACAAAACACAAACGTGCAAGCACGTGAAAGGGAGCGAAGTAGCTCTTAATGAACTGAGAGCACAGGTGAGTCACACTAAAGCAGCCCTCGGAGGCCGCTTAAATCACTTTCCAGTCCAACTGTGGAACCCGCAGCTTCCCAAACGTCCAATGGGCGTTAAGCCGCTTCTTTTGGCTCCACCCACGGCTTCTTTGGCTCCGCCCAATTGTTCCACCAGCACCTCACGCACAAACGCGCACACTTACACACACCTCCTCGCACTTGTACAGGGAATGCTGTAGACCGCTGCAGAATAGCCAGGCCGTCTCCGTGGCTCTCTGTGATGCGATGATGTCCCATCTGGTTCCGGGCATCTTCAATGGCTCCGGCCAAGCGATGGTGCACACGTACTCAGCAGCACAAAGCCCTGTGCAAACCAGTATACGTCGTAATGGCCTTCGAGAAGCGCGTGCAGCAGCTCCTTTGAACTCACCGCCGCCTCCCTGAGATAAATTAAGGAAGCAAGCTTCCGCAGTGAAATCACAATACGACGAGTGCAGCTGCTCCATATCGCCCCGCTGACCCGGCCCATTGTCCACAAGTTTCCAGTCACAAAACGTAGTCTTTCTGCAACGGCGCCGGCCAGGCGATAGGGCACCCATCTAAACTGGAGCCTGAGAGAACTATACCTTGGTCTAAGCCACTATTTCTTTATGATCACGTGTTGACACAAGCAGCATCTTTGAGTCAACAATCTGCCGCTGCTGGGTCACAACACGACAGCGTGCCGCGGCTCCTGGTTCGCCCCGCCGCTGTAGTCCATTGTTCAGAGGAGGGGTGTCGGAGATCAAAGGACGCCCGTTCCGATTGCCGACAAGAGCGCTTAACTTCAATTTACTTGTAGAAGACAGGCCTTTCTATGTCGGGAAGATAAGGATCCGTGCTCCTTTGTCCTGATGTCCCCCGTCAACACGCCTCGGCCCGCTGTCGCATTCTCAAAAAAACCACATCCGGTTCTCCAACGGCGCTCTCCGAATGCGCCTACTCTGCGGGACGATTTATGGCCGATTTCTCGAGCATAACAGCTCGACCACCGCCAAGGAGACGCTACCAGGTAGTTGCAGCCGATGGGTGCACCACGAATGTGCGTCGCTCTCCGAGTCCAAGGGGCAATGTCGTCAGCCAGGGTACTCTGCATAGCTGGTCATGGCCCTCAAATCTGCACCGAGCCCCCACCTCAGCTAGGAAGCACACAGCCAGCCTCTGAGATATGCCAAGCGCTGAGTCTTAGCAGAATTTCTACCCCCCCCCCCCCCACACACACACAAAATTAAAAAAATAAAATAAGTTAATAGAGAATTCAAAACGGCTACCTAGCCGTCACTACGAAAGCACATGGGCGGAAAGTGGCACGACGAACCTGGTTTGTACGCTGAATTTGAAATTTCACATTGCGTTCTTGTTTTCTTTCTTTTTTGCCCTTTTTTTGAAGATTTTTGGCTTTTATTTCCCCAAAAGAAAACCGTTCACAGTTTACACAAGCGAGGAAACAATGCAGCTTAATCCATGCACAAAAGAAAACAACTAAACAACCGCAGTACAAAACCATTCGCTTTTCAACTTGAGTTTGAGTTTGAGTTTATTTTGATTTAGACAAAACTGTCTGGGTGAAGAGGGCTAAAGGTGACACGCGTAGTCACCTGACTGGGCCCTAGACACCCTGCATTCATGCAGACAGAGTTTGGAACACAGCAAGAACACAGCAAGTTTGGAGCATAGCAAGAACACAGCAAACGATTTCATGTTGCAATATATACATAGGAAAAAAAAAACACCTTTGTTACAAAACAAACAATACCCACAGATAGGTTTGCTTCCCTATCTGAGACCATTTACGCTCAAACCACCGGCAGTACGTCAACCTAGGCGCCGGGTGCCTATAACCCCTATCGATGGAGGGCTGTCAGTCGGTTCAACGCAATCCGTGCCGATTGCCCCAACAGGTTTGTTCCGCCTACTTATCAGCCTGACTTGCGCTCCACCCTTCGTTCTCGCGCTGCTGCCTACCTGCCGGTCCTTTCGTTTTCGCCAATGGCGTCCTCTCTCCGTAGGCACTTCGGAAGAGTACTGCGAACACTTACTTTTTCGGCAATGCTCCACATTAAAGCGATTCGCGCGCACGAAGCCATTCTCAAGCCTGAGCACCTCTGCGCGACGCTTCTCCGCCAGCGCGAACTGCACACAAGTTCTGCCCGCTAGCTCGTCATCCTGACACGGTGATGCACCTTCGCAGTTTGTGAAATTTGCGTCTTCGCTCACATGTATCTCAGTATCTCCCAATAGAGCACTGACAGGTTGCTCATTCTGGGCCTCTTCGCATTCCGTCGCACTCTCATCATGTGAGTTGCTAACTCCTTCTGCGCCCGCGCTGCCTGCCTGAGCCGGTAAAGTGACTGCACCTATGCATTCTTTGCCGCAAGGGTCGTTAATCAGCGCGGCCCCAACTACAAAGTCAACGGTAGTTTACCTCAGCAGCTCAGCACGCACAACTTGAGCTACGAATGCTTCTGCACCTGGCGCTATACGCTGCCCGTCGCATCACAGGTCATCGCCGGGTCAACACTTCCATTCGGGTCGGCAGTGTGGTCTGCTAATCCGTTGACCACTGCCTCTCCTGTTTCAACTATCGCTTGCGTTACTGCCGACACTCGAGCTTTCCAGTCTGCGGTCTGCACCTCCCGCTTTCTGCCTTCATACTCCGCGATGCACTCTCCTTTCTCTGGACGCACCACTCGTACCGTGTCGGTCACAGCTTCCTCTGCTGCGATAGTTTCCAGGTTTACCATCGCGGAATCTAGCGCAGAATTCCTGCTCTGTGGTACAAGGGTCAACACAGTTTCCGCAGCCGCATCTCGCGGCCTAGCTATGGGTGCCACTCTGTCAAGTTCAGTTTCGCCGGTGGCCTGATCCTGATCGTACCCACTGTGCTCTTCCGCCCCCGTCTGCTCCGCTACAGCCGCAGTGTAACTCTTCTCTGCTGCAGTAGTTTTGCGGTTTTCCTTCCCGAGGTCTAGCAAAGGATTCGCGCGCGGCGGTACATATTTTTAGGGACGGTACAAGGGTCAACACTGTTTCCGCCGGCGCATCTCGCAGCCTGGCGCTGGGTGCCACTCTGTCAGGCGCAGTTTCGCCGTGGGCCTGATCCTGATCGTACCCACTGTGTTCTTCGCCCCGTCACAGCGGCAATGTAGCTCTGCTCTGCCGCAGTAGCTTCGCGGTCTACTTTGGCGAGGTCTGACAAAGAAATCGTGCGCGGCGGTACAAGGGTCAACCCAGTTTTCGCCAGCGCCTCTCGTGGCCTCACGCATGGTTGCCACTCTGTCAGGTTCGGTCTCGCCGGTGGCTCTATCCTGATAGTACCCACTGCGCTCTTCCGCCCTTGTCTGCTCCGCTGCTGCGACAACTACCCTACGCTCTGCCGCAGTATTTACTCGGCTTTGGCAAGGTCTAGCAAAGAACTCGCACGCGGCGGTACAAGGGTCAACACAGTTTGCGCCGGCGCCTCTCGCGGCCTGACGCTAGGTGTCACTCTGTCAAGTTCGGTTTCGCCGGGGGCTCTATCCTGATCGTACCCACCGCGCCCTTCTGCCCCCATCTGCTCCGCGGCTGCGACAATACTCAGCAGCACAAAGCCCTGTCCAAACCAGTATACGTCGTAATGGCCTTCGAGCGGCGCGTGCAGCAGCTCCAAATTTGAATTCACCGCCGCCTCCCTGAGAGCAATTAAGGAAGCAAGCTTCCGCAGTGAAATCACAACACGTACGACGAGTGCAGCTGCTCCATTTCGCCCCGCTGACCCGGCCCATTGTCCACAAGTTTCCAATCTCAAAACGTAGTCTTTCTGCAACGGCGCTGGTCAGGCGATAGGGCACCCTGAGAGAACTACACCCTGGTCTAAGCCAGTTTAATGATCACGCGTTGACGCAAGCAACATCTTTGAGTCAACAGTAGCGATCTCCCGCTGCTGGGTCACAACAAGACGGCGTGCCGCGGCTCCTGGTTTGCCCTGCCGCTGTGGTCCAGTTCAGAGGAGGGGTGTCGGAGATCAAAGGACGCCCGTTCCGGTTGCCGACAAAAGCGTTTGACTTCAATTTACTTGTAGAAGACGCGCCTTTCTATGTCGGGAAGGTAAGGATCCGTGCTCATTTGTCCCCTGTCAACATGCCTCGGCCCGCTGTCGCATTCTCGAAAAACCACATCCGGTTCTCCAACGGCGCTCTCCGAATGCGCCTACTCTCCGGGACGATTTATGGCCGAATTCTCGGGCATAACACGTACCCCTGACAGCTCTTGAATGCTGAACGCAAGCTCGAGTGGGCGTCCCCACTCTTACGAGATACATATGCACTGGAACTTTCCGCAACAGCTGGGAAGTTTCGCAACTGGTAGTATTGAGGAGCTCTCGTGAGTAGCGCATCTTAATTCTCATGTAGCGTGAAGACGACAGTAATGATGATGACAGGCTAGTCAGCGGCGCATTTCGGGCGAGCGTGTACCCATGCGCTCACCGATGCGACCTCCTTCCTCAAGCTGGTGTACCACGGCTCCTAGTGACATCGCACAGGCGGCCATATTTCACGCTCCCTTTCCGAACGACATCTGGCTGCTCGTGAACTGACCTGCCGAATACGAGCTAGTGACCTACCGCATATCCATGCGACGCCGCTCCAGTCAACTTGCCTCTCGACTTTCCTCAGCTGGTGAACTTTGAGCTCGGCGCGCTTCAGCAGCGCTCTCACCCGCATTCTCCGCCGTACAGACTGTGCGGTTTTGAGCCAACGGGCAAAACTGACTTACCGCATCGGCGGTTCTGGGCGGAGGTGGACATAGGCACTTTACCGTGAGCTGTACCAACGGGCCGGCTTTCCCGAGCGGGTGTAAAATGTAGCGTCGGCAACTGGCAGTAGCTTGACGAGTAGCTCAGGATCTCCTTGAGAATGACTCGTTCGGCAGACCACACCTACGATTTCACTAGCGTATGGCAATAGTTGGACGCCCCTGCCATCGGGCTAGGCTTCTCATACCGGTCAGGATCGCCCAGCCGACTTCGGACGACGTACTGCGTGCAATTCCACCATTCTTCGTGAGCTAGCCTCCCAAACTGGACTGCCAGTGGGGCCCCACGTTGGTGCGCCATTTTGTGAGGTTCTCATAGGGCTTCGGCTCCGCTCTAAAAACCGAGGCCACACCGCTAGCTCTGACCACACCCGTGGTCGTGAAGAACGATCACACCGAGGCATATAGCCAGCGGGCCAAGCTGTTTATTGGGAACGTCCAATTCACATCTTCGGTGTCGTAGCAGCATCCGCGCGCTGCGGCGACTTACTGCGTGGAATCCCACCATTCTTCGTGAACTTTTTCTTTATTTTTTTTTTGTACGCAAGCTTGCAATAAGGCATATTATAGGAACTCATGTAAATGGTTTTCCGTGAGGAACCGGAGCAGGCTCCCGCTCTTAGCGTTGTCGGTGAGCCATTTAGAAAAGTCCTCTTCCCTTGTGGTTAGTCCCACTTCGCGCAGAATCTGTGTCCTTGATGCACTTGTCCCTGCACAAGTCCATAGCAGGTGGCGAACATCCACTTCTGCAGCTAGTGTGGAACACTTCGGGCATATGTGTCTTTGCGCAGAGGCAGGGTCGTATCCTATGAAGTCTTGACTGAGGAGCGACTATTGCTAGTTGAAAACTCTTCGTGAGCTAGCTAGCCTCCCAAACTGGACTGCCAGTGGGGCCCCACGTTGGTGCGCCATTTTGTGGGTTTCTCACGGGGCTCCGGCTCCGCTCTGAGAACCGACCACACCCGTTGTCGTGAAGAACGACACACCGAGGCATACATAGCCAGCGGGCCAAGCTGTTTATTGGGAACGCCCAATTCACACCGTCGGTGTCGTAGCAGCATCCGCGCGCTCCGGCGACGCGGAGTTCCCTCCGAGCACGCATCGGGAGCAGACGCGTTTCGCGAAAGCTCCCGCGCCTCTCGCCGCAAGTCACGGCCCATCGCCCCGAGCGGGGCCCCAGTTTCCTGGAAAAGCGTCTGCGTCTGGCGAACCTCGCGCTGCCGCGGCGGCTCCAGGGCATCGGGCGGCGCTACAACCATGGCGGACTCGCAACCTGAGATTCGAGGCTACGACCCCGAGAGCATGGTGTGGTCTACCATTCCTGCTACAAGCGGCACGCCGGAGTCGCACCAAATCCTCAAGAGCGCCGCGCTTACTGCCGCGGTCGCTCGCCGAGCGAGGGGCGGCAATGCCCTACTGGCGCCCACCGCCGACGCGGCCTCCGCGGTCACGGGCGCCATTGACTCTCGGCGCGACAACATCACGCCAAAGCGGTTGGTGTCCTGGAGACCGCTTCCGCTACCGAAACCTGCAGACACGGACTTCGTCGTGGTCGTGAAGCCCAGAACACGAGTCTCCTTCGCAACCCTTTTTCCGGAAAACAGCCTCGGACGAGCGTTCGTCGCCCACCTCGGGACGGCCGCGGCTCGCGCCATCACTGTTGTTCCGGTAAGCGATCAGAACATCGTCCTCATTTACACCTCACACCCGAAGATTGCCGATGGGGTCATAGGTGATTTCGCCATAAACTTGCCATACGGTGTGGTGCCTCTCGTCGGACACCTCCGTTCGGATGATCGCAACACCTGCTACGGGGTAGTCACCATCCGAAGCACTGATACCGAAGCCATGCTCCGTGAGAGCCTCCATTGGCGGGATGGAGAAATCCTACACTTAAGGAAACTGGGCGCTTCGAACAAAGCGCGGCTTACCTTCGCCGGCAAAGTGAAGCCGAAGTACGTGCACTATGATGCATTACTTATTCCGGTTCAAACCTATAAAAGAACTGTGCCTGCATGTACACTGTGTGGTGCCATCGGACATCGACAGGATGCGTGCCCAGGCCCAAACACTGAAGCATGCGGACTTTGTGGCTCGGCCGCTAAACTCGTCGACGGTGTGCGCGCACCGCATGAGTGCACGCCGAGATGCTCGTTATGCGCCGGCCCTCATGTCACCGGGGACCGCGCGTGTAAGGCCAGATACCGTAAACCCGCACTTTCGACCCCGGCCCCACCAGGGCCCAAAAACAAAGGCAAGAAAAAGAAGAAAAAAATCAAGAGCAAAGAAGAAACCGAAACGCGATGGGGAACGCACAGACGACGTCCCCCCGTCCAACTCGCCGCCCCAATCCCAGGACCCGCCACCAGGCGCAGGGGAAAAGGAGCAGGCCCGACACGGGCCAAATCATCGTGGACCTACCTCCAAGGTGACAGATGGGAAGCAGGGTCCACCTCCACCTGCTCAAGGACGAGCGGGTGCCGCCAACAAGGCATCCAAACCGGGGAACGAGCAATCTTGGGCAGACCGAGTGCAGCAAGGATCACAGGTGAGCAGTACGGGCCAGGTAGCCCCCCCCCCCTCTGAACCCCCCACCCCCACCCAAAATGCCATCCAAATCACAAGAGCAACTTGAAATCGCGGCCTTACGCGAACAAGTAGAAAGCTTAACCCGCAAACTGGCTTTGACAGAACAAAGCCAGACAAAATCCGTTCCACCCCCTACCTCTCGGACGGCCGAGACGGGGGAAACCATCCCTTCGGGGCAAGCGGCTCTGCGGCCAGATCAGTGCACTATAGAGGCGAGGTTGAGCGCCATAGAAGCCCAGATCGCGGCACGTTTCAATGCCCAAGAGGCACAATTCACAGCTGCCCTTAAAGCCATAGTAGATGGGATCCCGAGCCTCATAGCAGCTCAGCTTCCAAAACCGCCTGCTAAACCTATCAGCAAGACCCGCAAGCCGAGGTCCGTTAAGCGCATCTCAACCAACGCCGCGCACAGCAAAATCGCCAGAATTCAAACACCCTCGGAGGACGAGGACTCATCGATGGAAAACGAGGCCCTACATACGGCAGTGGACCGTGGGGCAAACCCTGACGGCTCCCCTCTCCTCCAGGGTGTGTCGCAAAATTTAAGTGAGCAACATGGCGGGCGACAATAGTAAACGCCGGTACTCGCACAAAAATTCGGTCTCAACCACAATTCTTCAGTGGAACTGTAGGGGTTTCCGTGCACACACTAAGCGGGCCGCCCTTCGGTTACACTTAACAACACTCCCAGAAATGCCCGCGGTGGTAGCCCTCCAGGAGCCGGGAGAGGGTGCCACACTGACCAATTATACGGTCTATCAGCGGGATGCGCAGACTGCCCTCTGCGTCAACAAAAATTTTGCGGCTACCCTGGTCGATTTGGACTGCACTACGGCCTGTTCATACGTTATGGTGACCCTCCTTCCGCTTAGGAAACAGGATCCTTCACTACACGTACTCAACATATACAGTTCACCTAAACTTCCCAATGTAACATACACCGACATATTTAGCAAAGCCCTCAAAGTGGCAGGAAGGGAACCCCTCATAATAGCTGGGGATTTCAATGCACCCAGTACTCTTTGGGGCTACCGTAGGGAGGAGAAACGCGGACGAAAGCTGGCGGAGCTTATTTCCACGTTGGGCCTAACCCTCCACACGGATCCCGCTCTGCCCACTCGGATAGGTAACTCAGTGACACGGGACACATGCCCAGACCTTACATTTACCAAAAACATAAGATATGCGGAGTGGCACAACACCGAGGAAACACTTGGGAGCGACCACTGCATCCTCATCACAACACTCCGCACTAAGCCTCTTACACGCTCCCACCAAAAAGCTAAACTCCCAGACTGGACACGTTTCCGATCGGAGTATAATAACTCTGAGCCTATAGCCCAACAGGGCTATGAATCCTGGTCTCAAAATTTGGTGGCCCAGCTTCATAAGGTTGAACAACAGGTTCAACTCTCGGAGGCAGCGCCAGCGGTGGACAACCACCTCTTGCACCTCTGGGAGGCCCGGCATAGCCTCATCCGCCGATGGCGCCGGCAGAAGCATAACCGCAAACTCAAAATTAGAATAGCGGCACTCACCCAAGAGGCAGCCGAGTATGCGGCCCAACTCGCTGACTCAAATTGGGTAGACCGCTGCAACACCGCAGCTCGACAAATGTCGAATCGGAGCACATGGCGCCTGTTCCGCGCATTGATTGATCCGAACCAAACACGCAACGAAACCCAGAAACACCTTCAGAGAGCTATTCACGCTTTCAATGGGGACACCACTAAATTGGCTACAACGCTGAGAGACAAATATCTCTGTAGCATCCAGGACTCCCGCGGGTCGGCATACTCATATGCAGGCTCTGAGAATGAGGAGCTGGATAGACCATTCCAGCTCCACGACCTAAAAGCGGCACTGGCAAAAATGAAACGTGGCACAGCCCCCGGACGGGACAGAGTGACGGTTAAGCTCCTTGCTAACCTCCCGGACTCGGCATACCTGAGCCTTCTACACTATTTCAACGCCATATGGGAAGGGGGCACACCTCTCCCAATGGATTGGAAAACCGCATTAGTCACCTTCATACCGAAACCCGGAAAAGCCATCAACATCGAAAACCTTCGACCCATTTCATTGAATTCTTGTGTGGGGAAGTTGATGGAAACCATGGTCAGGGACCGACTCTCTCAATATCTAGAGCTTAAACCCGCCTTTGCGGACACAATGTGCGGTTTCCGCACACACCGGTCCGCGCAGGACGTCCTGCTCCAACTTCACAAAGAAGTCTTGGCTCCGGTCAAATACCCCAGTAGCTACAAGGTGGTCCTCGCCTTGGACCTCAAAGGGGCCTTCGACAATGTAACCCACGACATCATCCTCACACTTTTGTCGCAGACAAACTGTGGACACAACACGTTTAGGTACATCCGACAGTTCCTCACTGATCGGCAAACCTATATACGTATCCAAGACCAGGAGCATGGCCCTTACCCTTTGGGTACGCGAGGAACTCCACAGGGAGCGGTCCTCTCTCCCCTCCTCTTTAACCTCGCCATGGCTCACCTCCCCCCATTGCTTAATGATGTCCCAGGCATCAGGCATGCTCTGTATGCCGACGACATCACGCTCTGGGCAACACATGGGTCGCTAGGGCAGATCGAGGCCAACCTGCAACAAGCGGCGACTATCGTGGACAGATATGCTCGTCGCTGTGGCCTGGAATGCTCTCCGACCAAATAAGAATTCGTACACCTCCGGCCCAACCCGAAGTGTACCACTAAAATTGCCCTTGCCCTTGCTAGCGGCCCCATCCCTGAACGAAATGAGATAAGAGTGTTGGGACTCTTTATTCACTGCAATCGCAAGATTGACACAACCTTGCAGAAGCTCCGCAAGATTGGAGACCAGGTGGGCCGCATGGTCCGTCGGGTATCTAACAAGCGGGGGGGGGGGGGGGGGGGGGGGTTACGATGCAAAGACGCCCTGAGGCTGGCCAATGCATTCGTGACCAGCCGGATACTCTATGCGGCACCCTACCTCCACTTGCGGAAATGCGATGAGAGTGCCCTAGAGGTGATCCTTCGCAAAATTTATAAGCGCGCCCTCGACCTCCCCATAACGACGTCCAATCAAAGGTTCATTGTTCTAGGAATGACCAACACGTTTTCAGAGTTGCAGGAGGCGCACTTAAGCAACCAATACTTGCGGTTAAGCAAATCACCTGCAGGCAAACGCCTCCTAGACCGCCTGCACATTGCTTACAATGCGCGAACAGAGGAACGAACCGAAGTTCCAGAGGACTGGCGCTACGCGCTCAAGGTTCGACCTCTGCCACAAAACATGACAAAGGAGACTCACGAGGGGCGTCGCATAGCGCGTGCGGCGAAACTAAAAGAGCGCTACGGCTCTCGTCACGGAGTCCTCTACACGGATGCTGCTGGCCCACACCATGGAGGGTGGTACACGGCCGCGGTCATCCACCAGAACACATACATTCAGGGACTCACTTTCCGCGCCCCAAACATCACACACGCAGAGGAGGTCGCCATAGCGCTGGCCGCTGCAGAGCATGACTCCAGGGTTATCATCACTGACTCCCGGGGAGCTTGTCGAAATTTAGAGCAAGGGCGCATTTCGCAACGCGCCGCCGAAATCCTCCGCAGATGCGAGTACCGGGATCGCCCGGACACACGTGTCGTCATCTGGGCCCCGGCACATGCGGGACTCGAGGGGAACGAGGCCGCAGACGCCTCAGCCCGCGCGCTTAACCACCTGGAACCCGCTTGAGGAACTGGAACCCAATCCGGCCATTACCTACAAGGAAATTGCTGACTTGTACAAAACTCGACACTGTCTTTTTCACCCCCCCCCCCCCCCCCCCCGCTAAAGGACTAACTAAAACTGAGGAGCGCTGGCTCCTTCGTCTATACACCAATACAGTTCTGTGCCCGGCAGTACTGCAATATTTCAATCCGGCTTTTAATGGCGAATGCCCGCACTGTGGGTGCGCATTTTCAGATGTGTACCATATGGTGTGGGCTTGCCCCTCTAACCCCGCTTACTCCCCTTTCCCTTCACCCACCCGAGAGAGTTGGGAGGCTGCCCTGCTCGGCTGCTCTACCTTGGAGAGCCAACGTGCTCTCGTGGCTAGTGCCCGAGCTGCCGCGGAAGCCACAGGAGTCCCGGACTAGGGGCCCCTCCTAAACTTTGTAAGAGGCTGGCCCTTAAGGCCTGCCTCCGACTTTTTTTTTCTCTCTCTCTCATGTAAATATTATCTAATAAATGTTTTTCACCACCACCACCGGCGATGCGGCGTCGTCTCTCTCGATGCGAAGCTGCTGTCCGCCGAGATGAGAGGGGAAGGGGAAGGAGGGTCGTTCTCTCACCCCCGCCCTCTCCGCCACAGCGCCAGGGGAAGGAGGCCAGGAGGGGCAAGATGAGGGCTCCCCGAGAGAATGAGAGTGTGTTCGCCATGACGTGCGGGCGAAGGAAATAGCATCACTGGATTGCAGGCTTGGCCTGGGAAGTTCAAAGTCAAAAACGCAAACTATATATGCATATGGTAATCACGACCGGCTTTATGGTTGGCTTTTGGGGTTTAACGTCCCAAAACGACTCAGGTATGAGAGATGCCGTAGTGGAGGACTCCGGAAATTTTGACCACCTGGGGTTCTTTAACGTGCACCGACATCGCACAGCACACGGGCACCTAGCTTTTCACCTCTATCGAAAAGCGTCGACCAGCTTTATGGTAATAAACATTTCATGCTGCTATTGTGGGAAAGGCAGTGTTCTTTATGATATCAGGTCATCTCGTCAAAATTCTTGAGTTCATACATCTACTGGTTTATTAGATTTTTGTTTATATGCACAACAAGAATAGTTTTGGTATACAACTTTTTTGTAAAAAAAGGAATTAGTGTGACTGTCACTTTCAGACTTGTTTATATCTATGATATATAACGCTTTATGTATGAACATGAAAACATATAAGAATTGGCTCACTTTCTCTAATTAACATATGGATGTCTCTACAAGCTGGGGTGTATATTTGTAATTACAGTCAAGAACTATAACTATGCATGGTTATTAGCTTATAGTAAAATGCATTTACAAATTCAACATAAAAACTTGCGTATATCTGCATCTGCAGAAAATTTTGTTGCAGTTCCTGCATAAATAACAAAGATCCTTTAACCTACTGCCACATATCCTCCTTAGCAATATATGCGCATATGTTAAAGGCCCACTGTCTACCCTCCGGTCGAAAATATTTTCTTCCCCGGTGACTGTGAGACTTCGCCCCTGGAACGCAAGGCCGCAAAATGTTTTTGAAAAGAGTAACTAATAACGCAGTTACAGCCACCGCAATCACCCGATTCTATCCTGCCTCTCTCCTTCCGTTCCCTCGCAAAGGTTTTTCACTCTCCTGCCCGAGGTCGTCTAGCCTCCGCAATACAAATTCCCCTTCCTCCTCCGCGTTTGGCGGGAGGTGGGGCGTGGCTCTCCGCGAGCGCGAAAAAAAAAAAAAAAACGGTCGAGGGAGCGCGCGCCGCTGGATTCAGTCTGGCCGTGGCGAGGGAAAAACGCGCTGCGAGCGGTAGACACCCATCCTTCTCCCGTCAGTCAGCTAGACGGACCAATGGACGTCGTTCCCGGTACGTACGTCATTATCGGGGCCCGTCGGGCCAGCGCAGGGAGCGGTGAAGCTGGCTTCTCAAAGGAGAGCATGAGGGAGCTCTGAATTGTATTTTCGATGCTTTGCGGTGCGCGTGTCGCTGTAGAATTTTGCACAGACTATCTCCGGTACCTGATCGAAACACTGGGCTCCTTTTCTTAAAAGGGCCTTCCCTGGACAGTGGCCCTTTAAGGAACTTTAGATTACATTCAATGGAGCTGCCTAACCTAGCCTTTAGCTGTAGAAGTGGTAATAATGTGCTAACATTTAGTATGACTATGGGAGAAATGTGTGTTAACATTTATCTGAAAGAAGAAATAAAGTAGCTGTTAATGTGAACATCACTTTAACATCTAATCAGCAAAACAGTTGAACATAGTTGACAGAATTTGCAAGTCTAATCCTTCCATGCAGTTACAAGCATGCATAAGCCTCAACTGCTCTCCAGCAATATTGAATTATAGCAGACTAACTACTAAATGTCAGACGAGCAGCTCTGAAGTCATCAGTTGAGAATAGTCACCGATCTAAAAAAAAAAAAAAGTTTCTAAATTCAGGAATTTGTAGCCTTAAGAAATATGTGAAAATGTCTTTAGGCTTGCTTCCAATTTTCAACTGCCATGTTCAACAACATGATTGCTGCCATAAGTTTTTAAGACAAATTCAGCTGAATTTTTTTTGCAACTGTGCTGCTACTTCTTGATTTTGATTTGCTGAAAGCGCAGCAGGCTTTCTTTGTGTTACGTCAGAGTGCACTTCCGTTTTTTTTTTCTTTGGCAAACATTTTTTATGAGCCATTGACTTTTTTCAGTGATTTAATGGTTTAGTTTTGTTTATGAGGTTGATGTCCCGAAGCAGTAGGGTGAGGGACAGGGAAATGCAAAAATGTTGTCTTGGAGGCGACTTTGAACTGGGCACCTGTGAACACCTCATGTCTGCACTTTCAAGGCAAAGACAAGTCCACTTGACAAAATGTTTGCTTGTTCTACCCTTAACTGCTTTAACAGCGTAATGGTTGAGAACAAACAGTGCTTGGCTAGCAGGCAGTAAGAAGGTGGTGCTTCCCGATCTACGGGGGCATATAAAGCAGTGGTACGTAATATCTCAAATTGTGCGATAGTTAATTTTTAGCTATAACTGATTGCAACTTTTACCAAACAGCCAGCTAGCTATGCCTTGCATGCCAAGAATATACTAGTATTTATAAATACTGACATTCATCAGCTGAATCGAGTTTCGAAAACTGAATTTGGCATGTTTTTATAAGTGTTTTTGAATTTAAATTGACAAGTCCAGCTTCCACTCCTAACTCATCATATGACAGTCATGAGTTAAGTTGAAGGTTAACTAAAAAATAATTAAAGAAGGCAAAGTAATCTATTCAAGACATACTCTATTCCACAAGATATGCTAAATCAGCTTCAGCCTTTGCATATGATAGGCGAGATCTCTCCGTGTTCATTCTTTATTCTTATTAAGGGCCTATATAAAACTACAGCATAAGCTTTCTTCTAGAATTTTTACATCACATTAAGAATTTCTTGCACACTGCTCTAGCTGTAATCAGGACCAGTGTTGCCAGATTGGAAAATAGTCGCGCAACCAGAACCTCACCAAAATTTATTCATAACCTAAAATTGCCTTAAAATTAATAAAAATGACCAACAATCAAACAGCCATCACTTGTCTTACTAAAATAAAACTGTATGTCATTCACTTCTAATCATTACTTTGTACATCATTAGCTCTTACCGGAAACTTGCTATGTAGCATATCATCGGCGATAGTGAATTTCACAAGCCACGTCTCCCTAAAGGCTAATGTCATGCGAACCCATATAATCGCATCCAGTTTTCAACAATATCTTGTTTCTGGTTTGGTTTGGTTTGTAGGGTTTAATGTCACAAAGTGACTGAGGTTATGAGAGACTGTATAGTGAAGGGCTCTGAAAATTTTGACCCCCTGTACTTCGTCTTCACACACGACTCGACTGAAGGCTCCTTTTATCGCAACATTGGACACTGGGCATGAAGGGCAAGCCAGTGCATAGAATGCTTATTTCTGGTAGAGCTTAATGTTCAACCACAGCATTTCCATATTTGAAAACTATGATCCAGAATTTTCCAGAATACTTTGGAAGTCTGACGGCCTTCCCACCAAATTCAGCATAGCAATCTGCCGTTTTGCACCTATATAATGTCCTGGTGGTATTCGTCAGTTGAGTATGCGGTAAAGTGGAAGTTGCAATTTGATACAAGGCTTGTGAAGGGTGAAGTCCACTCATGCCATGGAAAATCGTTTGATTAACAGAAAGACGCATTTCCACTTCTTTCAAAAGTCACTGAGAAGGACTAAGGAAGTCTTGGCAGTGCTGCTTCATCTCTTGCACGATATCTTCATTGAGGTTTGACCCTAGGAATCACCAGATTTTGTCTGGTGTAGTCATTTGTGTACTAATAATAATTAAAAAAAAAAGCCTGCATTTCTTAAATTTAACACGATTTTCTAAATATGGTGGCAAATCTCACCGGTTAGCGACGCTGATCAAAAGCCAATCGCATTGAAAAAAATTCAAGTCCATCTATGTGCTAACAGCTTTGCTGAGAGCCCAATAAAAACATGCAAACCTATTTTCTAACAGTGGGCATCATTAGGTATTTTGGTCTTTATAGCTTTATAGTAGTTATCAGTACGATCTTGTGTTCTGTGTGAAACAGTGAGTGGAGCAACAAACCAGCCATTGCCATGGAGTGTCAGAAATACACACGCAATGCTCAAAGTTTTCATTTTTTTTTTTCTGTTTATGTTACACATGACTGCAGCAGAAGTCACGCAATTCCAAAGGGTACAGGTCCAATGAACATGTGATCATTTCTTGCCGGCATCCAGTGCCCTGAGGTAAACCAAGTCTTGGCACAGCACGTTCATCAGAAGAACAAAAAAGTAATTGCCACAGAAGAGGACTGTCGAGCATGAATGACCAAAATAATGCCAAACAACACTGGCACTCATCACATGATGCGTTTTCTCATCCACTTAAGTTGACGAACGAGACAGCGGATGTGCAAAGTATTGCAAGGGCTGACTTAAGACAGTCCATACTTTCAAGGTTGAGAGTGTTACCATTATACTCAATTCTGCTATTCTTGCAAACTAGATCATTCGAACTTCAGGCTGCTTAAGTCGTCTCACCAAGAACAAACATGATCAAACTTTCGGGCAGGCAGGCTCGGAGAACACAAGTTCACGCTGTGTACAAAATGGTTCAAGCACTGTACGGATATGGCATTGGTTATCTTCCAGTTAAGTGTACAAGCTTTGTGAGCCTGGATGACAATCAGAAGATAGAAAGACAGCTCCTTGACAAGAGGCAAGGTGCGACAATTGATCGATCTTGGAAAAGCATGTGACTAGTACAACTTTGCCCAGCATGTTAAAAAGCTTGCCAGCGCCAGCCCTGGATGTCTGGTTTGCCCATGAGGGCAATGTCCAAAAGGCGTGCACACAAAAAAGTATTGCTGGCAAGTATTCTCCTAAGCTTTCAGGAAACATATCACTTCAGATTGGTATAATGTTGTAAACAAGGTGTCGTTAGGACCTAAACACATATTCAGCCAAGCCATGCCATTACTGTATAAAGGAATACATTAAGAAGAAAATGAGATTAAGATTGCATGTCTTGGATTGCTCTGATCAATCTTAGGGGACATCCAAGATGAAATTAACACCAAATCCAGCATTATACTATACGCTACTGAAGTATAAATAATTTTTCATCTTCCACTAAAAGAGGAATCCATCAAGGGAGCCTTCCACCATGCCAGTGACTAATGACATACAGCTTCACAGAGTTATACTCAGCAAGGATTTTATGACAATTCAAGTTCCAAGGAATGAAAAAGATCTGTGACCACATGTGACCCTCGGCACAAATAAAAAGAGAAGGACAAATAAAAGCACACTACCTTAGCTCTTCAGGCAAATAGTGCTCTCTGGTTAAAAAAGAAATCAACAAACAAAAATAAGCCCAAATGACATTATATAGAGTTGCAACAATGTTTCGGCAAAAGGCAAAATAACAAACACAAAAGGAAAGTGCAATGAGGACAGAGACAGCAATGAAAATGACAGAAATGTCAGGCGGACATGACGAGTTGCAACAACCGGTCAGGCTAAAACATTTTCACACATACTTCTTTAGAAACACACTCACACGGAGTCTGGATTAGAGTAGAAAAAAAGAATCTAATACAGGAGTAACAAAAGTCTTGTAGCAAAAACAGTTCGTCGTGCCTGCGCTTCCTTGTCATGTATGACATTATGTAATAGTCTACAAAAACAAACAACGATGCTTACAGCAACATCACCTAAGGCCCGACCTGGGCCGAATCAACACAACCTGAACTAGGTCACCTAGAAACCTAGCCCAGGCATTTGCAGCCGAGGCCCGTAACCTAGACTAGGGTAAACCTAGACGGCACACACTTCGTAGTTGAGTCCGTGGGCAAAGCGTTCGAGGCACACGTACAGCCAAAGAGGCATAAAAGGCGGTCCGCGCGAACGCTGCAATGTCACTTTGCTCTAAACATTGTGGATGGAGGAAGATGCTCACGCCGCACGTATGCAGTTCGAACACCGTAAAAGCAGACGAGACCGGCACAGTGGGTGTCCAAGGTCCGCTCGAGGAAAGTCAGTGTTGCTAACATGGGTGCTGCTGCTTCTGCTAGATGTTCACATCCTCCCTGCTTTGGAGGTGAGACACGCACTTCAAGGGGCCACCGTAACTGTCTCTTCCAAGAAGAAGGAAGCTTTTCCTGCAGAGAGGACGCTCTTAAAAGGCTTCAGAGATTCAGCACAATGTCTTGCGGCAGATGGATTGCTATCAATACACTCGTTCATGGCGCCCATTTCACAGGCTTGCTTCGAAACTTCCAGATTCTTCTTCGTGACAGTAAAGAAGCTCACTTAATTTGTTTCTCGCCACATGTCTTGTTTTCTTCTTAACCTTACAGCAATAGCAAAAAACTGAAACATGTTCTCTGAGAGCACAATGCCCCCCAGATCATGCTGCAAGCTGGAACATTCTCATCCTTCGCTTTTCATTTGTCAAAGCAGGCCAGCCTACTAGTCCTCTCTGCATACACACTGCTTTGCCTTCCTCCTTGAGCAGCAGAATGTCCGCTGCGCTCCACTTTATCACGGTAGAAAAAACACCTGTGCCAAGTTCCAACACCACTTGCGTTGTTTCACGGGCTTCTTTGTGGGGAAAAAAATAAAATAGATTGAAAATGATGTGTCCATTTCCATCCTTGTTTCCTAGTGGTACAAAATGTCCCGCATGTCCCGCTGAGTGCGTACGCATGAGTGCGTCTCCTCGTTCGCACTGGTGCGGTGGTAGAAAAGCGTTAAGACGAAATGCCACCTTCCATCACTTTCCTGCCAGGCCGGCTGGCAGGGTGCTGGACACCTCAGTGTCGCAGGGGCATGCCCTTTGGGCGGGGCGCATGCACGTGTGGCTCGCAGTCGCAGTTACTCGTGCGTGCCTCGTGGTGGAGGTGGACCTTGGAACATCCTAGCATGTGCAGCCCTCATAGCTGAGTGTCACCCATGTTGCACAGGTTGTGCGACTCGATGTACGTCAACAGGCCCCGGTAGAGAAACTCGTACTGGTTCTGCATGGGAAATCCAAAAATGAATCATCATTAAAACTATGCAATAATAAGGTAAAACACACTATTCTCCAAGCCTACTGAGTGGAAGGGGGGGGGGGGGGGGGGAACTTCACTGTGATGCCATCCAGTGGCAAAAGCTTGAAGCACTCCACTGGTGATGCAAAGGAAGCATTGATTTCCACCGCAAAAATGTAATATGACAGATGCTAAATGGAAAAACGCCATGCAGCTAAAATATGGTGGAGAATGCAGCAAAAGAGACAACGATGCAGAAGAAACACACACACAGACAACAACGATGTATCGTTGCATTATCCTTGTCCGCATGTGTTTCTTTTCTGTCGTCTGCTCTGCTGTCTGCATCATGCTTGACCAACTAGCTCAGTGATCCACTGTATTGTCCTGCCTAAAATATAACTAATATTTTACCAAGATGCGGTCATATAGAGAGATATGCTCCGCTAATCCTAAGGCTTCACGGCAGGTACTTGATCTCGTATGATTTTAAATGCCAAATTAAAATTAACATCCTTGTTTTTTCTTCGTGCACTGCTTGAACTTCCTATTATGAGGCAAGCTCTTTCCAGTTCCACCATAGCCTACCGACACACATTTTGGACATTTTTGTTGGTGCTTTTAGACCTGTCTCAGCACTATCACAAATTTACGTAGAAGGCCTTCATTTTTTGCATCGTTGGCAGCATATTACTCGCAACTGCCATACGTCAGCGGCTGCACATCTGAAAAGTGATAGCAGACGACAGAAACGTTTCTCTAAGAGCAGATGGCATGCGGGAGATACTCACGGGTGTCTGCAACATGCAGTGCCTTTGGGAACGAGTGTAGCGCGCTGCCTGAAAGACGTCCACCCTTTCTTCAGCCTTCAACTGCTGAATCAGGACACTCAGTGTCACAAATACACTACTCCTGTCTCCACCGCCACTGCAAATCGAAGCGAGAACAAGGTTAGAAAAAAAAAGAAAGCAGACGGCCTGAGGTTAGCATCACCAATGCCACTCTGCTGCCATCATCAAGGTAAGTCTCTTAACTCATTCGTTCCCGCAAGCAAATGACCGTTTTTCATAAGTCGCGAAAGATATCTTTTTTTTGCAATTACAAATAATACTGCAGCACATATTGCAGCATACAAAATTGCACATAATGAAATGCTCTTTCCATAAACCCAAGTTCCAAAGCAAAAACGTTATTAGAAAACATACAAAAATCAGAAAATCGTGATTTTTGTGACGAGTTGATAAAAACAAGATAAAAAGGGCACAATATCTATAGATGCATTATTAATCGCCAAAAAAAATTTAGAATATACATTTTGAAGAGCAATGACCCAGGAACAGTGTTTAAAAAAAAATAAACTATGTACAACAGCATTCTTCAGCTACATAAAAAAAAACTGCAAGTGGAAACAGCCTCATTTCTCGTTTCATGCGGTGAGACACAAGGCAAAACTGCTGCAAACTGCCTGTAAAGGCCAGGTATACATGCTGGACATGCGGCAGACCTTCAGGAATGCGCTTCCGTGAAATAAATCCACCAGAACTCAGAATCAAAGCTCACTAATGAATAGCAGGCACCATTTTCGGGTAATTATCAACACTCAACACTGTATATAGGTAACAAAGCCGACAATATGATTCGATATTTGACTTACTAGAAGTCTAACAAAAAAAAAAAAATTGATGTTAATATACTGCATTAACACAAGTGGCAGATTTTTTTCTACAAATTCCGTGCCTCGATTTAGCACTATAGGTGCGCTTCGTGTATGAGAAACGATCCCAACATGCCAAAATCGACAATTTAATGCACTGATCACCAGTGATAGATTTTAATAGGCATCGTAACGAAAGAGTTATTTCTTTAGCCCAGATAGCCATGTCACTGAGAGCATCATCGGAAGGGCAATGTCTCTGTTGAACACTTACAATGCCAAAAGATATTGGAATTCAAAGAAAGATTCGCACATTAAAACAGTTTGCAAGCTTTTTATTTGTTACGAGAGATGTTTTTTGTTGCTGCACTTCTCGTTTTCATCCAGACGTAAAAGTACCCCATTTTATTTGATAAAGAAGTCAGAACGCCTTTTATCAATTATCGGTGTTGGTTTGTTTGTGCTCTTGCTTTCGCTCAGAAGCAAAATTACGCGGTTTTATTCCATAATAAACCAGCTGTGAGAGTAATGCAAATTATGTTTCGCTACTCGTCTCTTCGTGAAGTTTGCACACACACACACACACACACACACACACACACACACACACACACACACACACACACACACACACACACACACACACACACACACACACACACACACACACACACACACACACACACACACACACACACACACACACACACACACACACACACACACAAACCATAAACCAAATCGAACTTGCATGATTTTACTACTGTGGTAAGACACTTAAGGTGGACAAAGTAAGCAAGAGCACAACTCATCCCTGATTTCCCTCTGTGCAGTCTATATTCCTCCCCTGCAGGTGATTATGATAGTGCACTGATGTGTGTAACTATGTTGTTAATTGTTTGCATGACCACAATAACTGGTTCCCACCATCGTTAAAAAGAACTGTGCACTAACCACTAACCAAAGCTTGCTTAGCACACTTGTACTGAGTTTTTAGCATTAGTTTAGAGCTCCACGACGCTATTTTTTCCTCAGTGGAACTGAATTCTACTTTTTTAGGAACAATGGATAAAATAAGGAAACACTTTACTGACCTCACTGTGAAGCAGACAAAAAATGTCACGAAAAATAGCCTTCCATTTTTTGTTTTGGGAGTGTCAGACGTACGAGGTAATATATTGAAGGGATCTTGCAATGTTTTCTTTTTGTGCTCGTCATTGTGAAAATTCACCTTAAAATCCTTATGAAACTGTGCCATTCTTCAGTCAACACACCATACATTAAACAAGTGTACGTTTGCCAGTAATACACCTGCTACATTATCAATTGAAATCTGGAAAAAGTTTAGCTGACCACTATGTTTTGCCTAAGGTAGTAAATGCACTCTGAAATGATTTTTTTTTCCCCCGCAGAAAACTGCATTCGCATAATGCGTAAATCCTCATCATCAGGCGGACTATACCCTCTGCAAGGCAAATGCCTTTCCTGTATTACTCCAATTAACCTAGTCCTGTGCTAGTTGCATTCACTTGACCCCTGCGAACTTCCTAACCTTGTCCGCCCACCTAACTTTCTGCCACCCCCTGCTAAGCTTTCCTTCCCTTGGAATCCAATTTGTTACCCTTTTTGATCGGTTGTCCTCTCTACGCACCACATGCACTGTCCATGCACATTTCCTTTTGATTTCTATTAGAATGCCATTAACTCTAGCTGTTTCTCTGACTCACTCTGCATGCTTCGAATCTCTTACTGTTACGCCTACAGCACCAGCGGTTAGCAGTAGTCTTCTCTGATAATGACTTGTGGCAAAAGTGACGACACAATAGTAGGAGAGAAAGCACATGATTGAACAGACCGGCACTGGATGCTCCTGATAACGTACCTGCAGTGGACTGTGACAGGTCCCCCCGTCGGATGTTGAGCTTGGCACTGCTGTGCGCACTCTATGAGCGAAATGATGCTGGACGTGCTGTCAGCGTCAATGACTGGCTGCCCAACCCAACCCAGGTACTGGAACTGCGTCGCCCGATGGCCATCTCCAGACTGCAAGCGGAACAAACATAAGCGCTGTGTTCACTCCTGCTCCAAGTTCATTCAACACAAACAAATTTATTCTGTAGAAATTAAAGAGATGAGAGATTAATTTGTAAATAAACAGAGTGCTAATAATTGATCTAAAGATGAATAAAAATCCATAAACTGACCGGTAAAATGGACCTTTCTTGATTTAAATTTGCCTAATTAGAGATGACGCAGTGATCTTATTGAATTAGATTCCAACTATTAAAAGGGGCTCTTAAATAATTGAGAAAATTTGCAAATTTCTTGTGTTCCCTTCAAAGTTTCAACTAGCGAGAGTTGACTTTTGGAAATGTTGCTGGCATGTAATAAGACAAGTATCATATGTTAATAAATTGTTCATAAACAGACCACCTATACAAAGATAGGTTCACTATATGTGTATTT
Source organism: Amblyomma maculatum (assembly GCF_055883805.1). Lineage (NCBI taxonomy): Eukaryota > Metazoa > Arthropoda > Arachnida > Ixodida > Ixodidae > Amblyomma > Amblyomma maculatum. The sequence continues at coordinate 119,613,877 of NC_139351.1, read as the reverse complement.
TCTTTTCATAAGGCAGGTTAAAGAATGTAGCAAGTAATATAACTAGCAGTTTCTATGGTGGCAGATGGCGTTTTGATGCTACATGACAGTACGAGTAAAGTGAATGTAATTAGGAGATCAAAGAAAGCCAGGTTACCTTAACATTGATGACATCAAACTCTCGTTTGATGAAGTAGTTGCCAATGTCCTGTGACACAAACTTGACCTTGACGTAGTCACACATGAGCTCCCCTTCAGACGGCCAGTACTGCTGGCATTTAGTCTGCATGACAAAAAGGGCCAGGCAGGTTGGAGAGGTTATATCTCTGAGGAAAGGTGCTGAAATTATTTCCAACAGGATGCGCTCTGGCAATGTCAACTGCTTAAACGTTATAAGCTGTCAAACACGGTTTATTTACTGGCATTGAAATACTGCCAACCAGTAACCAGTAAGGGAACAAGTGCAAGCTAATGACATTCTAGTCGAGATCACAAAAAAGAAATAGGCATAGAGAGGACATGTAATGCCAAGGCGAAGGCAAGGTAAAGACAAGTCAAGTGTAGCAAGGTAAAAAGTTAGATAGTTAGGTGCAGGGTAGATGAGATTAGGAAGTTTGTGGAGATTAGGAGGCTGCAGATGCCCGAGGATGGGTCAATGGGTTCAGTCAGGCTGGTGATGCTTATGACATCATAGCTCAGTTTGGCAAACACAAAAAAGCAGCATGTGCCTACCTGTCCCTCGCCGAGCTCGGAGAGCATAACAATGGTGGAGATACACTGTTCCTTGATCATGCGCCAGAACTCCACAACAGAACAGTCCAGGGGGTCTTGCGTGATGATGAAAGACAGCGATCTGTCGTAACCCTGTGAGAGCATCAAAGGCCAGAGGAATAAGTTGCAGGGCTCCGATAGCTGAGCGCGGTTTGGTAGTGTACAGGGAGAAAGAATGCCCACTAACAACTTTACTAGAGTTGTAGGTGAGGATGGAACCTCTTCAAAAGCCGGTTTTTAACCATGGCTAAGCAAAAGCTGCAAACATTCTGTTCAAAGTTGTGTTCACGCAAATACTATTTCCTGAGAATGAATTGAACCATGAGAATGAAGATCAACATACCTGAACAAATGAGGCATTAATGTACGATGAATGGTCTCGCGAGGGTGACACAGGCAAAATAACTCTGTTACAATCATCTGCAAAACAGAAAGGATTAGTTAGCAGCTTGCTCCGTAAAACGATGACAAAACATTCAAAAGCACACGGAGAAGTGTGCACCTAAAGATGCGACAGGAAACAAAAAAGAGTAGCAAGAAGGGTGAAATATGCAAGGTAAACAGCTAACAGTGCATAGATAATTGAGCACAAATGCAGTGGTTAGCTAGTATATCCATCGTAGAGAAATCATTTCACAGTTACATCGTTACCGAACAGTAATACTACACACGTATAAAAGAAGCTAGTATTTCATATTGCAAAATCTAACATTTCATTTGTGCGACACATAACGCACATATAGGCAAGTAATTGTTTCAGAGCAGGAGATGTTACTTTAATTGACAGGCTATGCCTTCGTATCATGTCGCATAATTTTTAATACCCAAAGCAGGATGTGCACAAATGAGAAAATCGTGCAGTGTGAACTTACATGGTACAATAAAATCATATCTATTCTTTGCTACATTCATGTCCATCATCCCCACACAACATGTCTTGGGGTCTTCAATAACATCACCTAATTTCTAGGGAGACAAAAAAAAAAAGAGAGAGAGGCAAATTACACATCGTGTCTGAATTCTGAAGCAAGAGGACTTAAAATATGCAGTAATTAAAATAGAAAGAACATCATGCAGTTTTACCTCAAATTCCAGAACCATTCCCGACTTTTCAGAGTTCCCCAACTTCTCCTTCAGTTGAAGGTAGTGGTCCCTAAGGTGCTGGATCTCAATCTCCGTGTCCCCAAACTGTGCGTGCTCCAAGAGAGCGCGGTAAATGAAAATGTACTGCTTCTGCAAAAGGTTAGAAAAAAAAGAGGGGGGGGTAGAGAGGGTTAAAATAAGTTACAGATTAAAGATTAAAGATCATAGTGAGAATTGCTATCCATAAAACACTTATATACTGACTTTATTTACTGCTTCCACTTTAACTGCACCATGTGTGCATGCATTAGCCTGTATGCAAGAAAACAAATTGCTAACTTGGACTTGGCCAATGTTCTGTCAGATAGGTATACTCTCAGCTGTATAAAGTAATTTTGAAGTTGAGATAGAAAAACGGCATTCGCTCTGTAAGAATGAGCTCTATATTTCTTCGAACATTATGAGAAATTGTTAGGAAAAGAAAGTCAATACTTCAGATGGTTGATTAAGGGATTCTAAACATTCAACTGCAAATAAAAATAAAGGTGCCATAGTTACATGCTTGAATTGTATGTACAAAAAAAACAAATATCAAGCGAAGATGCAATATATATGTGGTGCAAAGCCTGAAGTTACTTATAATAATAATAATAATAATAATAATAATAATAATAATAATAATAATAATAATAATAATAATAATAATAATAATAATAATCGGTTCACAGGAAAGGAGAGGCACAGTAGCTGTCACACTTGTTCTGTGGACACCTGAACCATGCCCTAAGGAAAGGGAGGAAGGTGGGAGTGAAAGCGGAAAGAGAGAAAGGGGTGCCATAGTGGAGGGCTCCGGAGTAATGACCGCACGGGGATCTTTATCGTGCACTGACATCGCACAGCACAGGGACCTTTCTTCATTTCGCCTCCATCAACGACCGCAATATTACCCAGATTGCATGCCTATACAGAAGCATTGCAAACTGCCTTAGGCATCACAGCAGGACAGAGCTTTGCATACCAGTGACTGGACAAGGAAGTTTCTCTGCTTGCGAAGGCTAGCCACCCAGCTGAAGATGTCCACTTCCTCCGTCTTTTCCAACTCCTCTAGCAAAGAGTCGATGGCCACAAAGGTTCCCGTTCTCCCAACACCAGCACTGCAAAAAGAAAAGCAGAGCTTAGCAGTTGACCATAAGAGCAGTGCAAGTCTTCCTAGGTAACTACTCAACTTTGCAGAGACAAAAATTAGGCGCAATCATAAAGGCTAAGAAAAAATATAGTCAGAACTGCGATCAGTACTACTGCTGAACCCCCCTTGCACTCTTGTGTTATTATTTGAGAGCCAAGATATGCTTCTTTTTTAGAGAAATTTAATCTAGAGAGTATCATTTCTCATTTTAACACCTCTTCTTTGATCAAAAGCATCATCAAGCAAATGAAAAAACAACAAAATAAAAAAAATAACTCTAGCCACTACATGTGCTCAGCCTGTAGACTTGGTGATAGTGAATGTGTGTGTTTTGCAACAAGGACGAATGTAGCTCATTTTGGTAACAATTTCATCAAAGGAGTCCCTTTATGTAGGTAAATGGTCACCTAAGCATCCCAGAGTGACCATGAGTGCACGCTTGTAAGACAGTGTTTACACAGGCTGGCTTATGTTGAATTCCAATGGCAGATCTGGATCAGTTTTTCTCCTCCGTTTGGGGCAGTAGTATTCAAATGGCAGAATGGGAGCGAGAACTATCTGTTCCAATGGCAGATTGGGATCAGGCGCGGATCCCAGATCGCTTTGTGGAGTAGCGATATTGGCTCCACCGAAATCGGTGGATTTGGCCAGAAGCTCGTGCACTGCGTCTCATGTTTCCGCTTCTGCTCCCTGGTACGTCCAGCGCATCCTCGCTTCATCATCGTTGCACGGTGGTCCGAGCAGCTGTGGATTACATGAATGCTGCACCTGCTTGCAACCTCCAAGGAGTGAACTTTCACTGTGAAATCACTGCGGTGAATAATCTTGCGCAGCGGGCTGCATCAAAATTGAGCAAGGAGCGGGCACCACCAAAATCAGGCATATCGCAGAGGACAGCCATTGCAGTGACGCTGTATAGACGAGCAGTGGCTACCAGTTTCAAAACAAGCTGCTACAGCATAAGATCGAATAACCTATCTCCTATCTGTTGTAAGCTTTTCTTTCATGTTAACCTTATAAAGCATATGTCACATAAGCTGTATGCATGATTCTCAATGTTGTTCCTGCACACTTCGGCGGCAGCAAGACTATGAAACCCCACAGCTAGCCATGACAACATAGACATTCGAAGCACATTTTTTCGTATTCGGATCTCGTAAATGGTTCCGCATTACAACTGATGTAAGAACAGTGTTTCTAAGTATCCTTTACGTTTTTTGTGTTATAACGAGCGAGCCCCACAATTTTGCAGGTAGGAAAAACTTGCATTCCCTTCACTTGAGATGCCGTAGCCCTGCTCTCGGTGTCAGCAGCTTTTTCAAACGGTACTCTGCCACTTCAAAGAAATGCGTTACCTTTGAGTCAAGATTTGATTACGCATTATCAGAAACACAAATATTCATGCTATTAGATATGCTTATTTTGACAACAGTTGCAAAAATGTACTTGCAACAGAGCGAAGGTGATGGCCTACATTGCAGAGGGCAGAGCCACGAGAACCAGTTCTGTGCGCTGATTGGCTTATGTCCACTGCAGAACATGCTCCCATGGGAGCGAACACATTCCAATGGAAAATATGAAGGAGGGGATCTGCGCCGGAGCGATGCGCTCCATTTGTGATCTGACCAAAAGCTCGCGATCTGCTACTGGAATTCAACATTAGACATGTTTTGACTGCTTGGTTCACAGCTAGAACATTCTTCACAGCTCCCATCCTTGTGCTTTTGCTTAGTTGAGGCCAGCATAAAGCCACTTTTCTGCTGTGATGCATTTTCATTGAATGGATTAGGAAATGCAGCAGTACACAAAAAAAAATAACCTAAACAATTATGACAAATAAAAATCTGGCACGTGAAAATTTTGCCCATGACCCAGGTTTCTCTTTAATCTTTTTATGAGAACTCTCGTTGCGTGACTGATCCAGTAATTCTGCTGGAGGAATGTACTTTTTGCAGCCAACAAAAGCCAGACCAATACCTGCAGTGAACGAGAAGTGGCCCTCTGTCTGAGACGTAGTGTTCGTTGACACGCTTGATGAACCGGAGTAGCCATGAAGGCTGGTCAGGAGCCAGGAAGTCTTTCCACATCGTGAAGTGGAACTGCAGAATCTCCCGCTCCTCTGTGATGCCATCCTGATGTAAGTGGAACCAAAAAGAAAGCCTTACAGAGTGGCAATTGTAGACAACCATACATGCTCTTGGGAAGAATAGTGATGCTATTCCTGTGTGCTCAGGCAGTTGTCAGCAGTCTTCTAAAGCAAGACTATTCTAATTACTTTGTCATTGGGCTGACATATGCATTCAATAAGCGAGTGAGTTCACAGAAAAAGAAGTATAGTTATTGCAGATACATATTAGCCATGGTACTGTTTGGCTGCACTGAATCTGAGTCTAAAATCAAGTATTCATTAGAATGCAGAATCTATTATATTAATACCGAGGCATGTATGCAAGGTTGTCCTCAAGGGTACATTGTTAGCTGAGGTTTTACAAAAATGTAATGCAAAACTTTTTAGTCCATGTGAGGTTTGTTCATGCATGAAGATTGCAAATTGGAGTAGTTTTTAACCTGATCTTCAGAATGTCTGCAACTTAGGACAGACAGAGGTCTGAGGGATCAACATGCTTGGGACTTCAGCAGGCTGTTGTACTTCTTTTTTTTTTTACTTCTACGCTTGGCTTCTGACCCAGTTCACACAAATGAACAGCATAACCAAACTCTGCATATAAGTTTGACATGTTGTTTAATAATTCATGCCAACCTGAATTCATAAAGTTCAAACGTCAAAAAAAAAAGTACAACTATGTTCAGCCATTTCTCAAGAAAGTCAATGACACAGTGCCTCTACAGACTGATTTACAAAATTTCAGCGCACTATGAAGTCAAACTTACGTTCACTAGTGTGCAAACTTCGTTTATTAGTGTGACTTCTTGGCCTCAGGTCGAGACTTAAAAATTTTACCAAAAACAAAAATGCAATTTTATGCTGAAAAATAAAGAATGGGCACTCAGTGTGAATAAGGAATAAACATGTATGCAGGAAAAAAAGAAGTACCTCAGTGTGCTCGACAAAGAACCTGCGCACAACATAGTCCGAGTATCTTTTCGCTGTGATGACTCTGACGGTGTACTGTTTCTCAATTTCCTTGATTCCTTCATCGGACCAATACTGGGCGCATTTCACCTGTTTTAAAAATAAAAAGAGAGAAAGCACAGAGTGAACAATAAGTGGCATTTAAAGAAAGAAATAACAAAGCAGCACTGCATCATACGGAAACCAAAGTTCACAATAAATGAAGAACTCAATTGTTCAGGACACCAATGTAGTGTAATTAACCATAATATGCGGCGTATAAGTCAAACATGCCTGATGATAAGCCTTGCTTTCAGAAGTAGTAACCTCTTATTACGAGCAAACAAGACCAATCGATAATTTATTTTTGCAAAGAAGATTCTAGCTACCTTTCCATTTTCTTCTATTCCAGTCAGCATGACGATAACTGTAACACGGTGCTCCCAGATCATCCTCCAGAAATCAGTCACTGTCCGATCCAGCGGACCCTGTGCACAGATGAAGGTCTTCTTCCCACCAAAGCCCTGCAGGGATGATGAGATCACACAGCATGAAATCAGAGGCAACACATAATTCGATCTCACTGGTAACATGCACGAAACATTACCTAGCCTTTGCAAGCCTAACCTGAACGAACAATTTATACGGGCAATTAATCGCATAACTTAGCACACAGTCTTAACAGCTCTCCCTTGTTATGCATTCTCCACACTTAGATTCACAAAAATTTTACAACACATTACTAATCACACCACTTAGCACACAGTCCAAGCAGCTCCTCTTTGCTATATGCCTCATTCACACCTTATTAACCCCGGCTATGTCACAAAGGTCAGAGCACATCGATTCCGGAGCTCAGAAAGAGCTGCATTACCTCAACGAAGTTTGCGTTGATGTAGTCCGAGCCGGGAATGCCGTCGACGGGGGAGAGCTTGACTCTTGTCTGGTCAACTGTAGGAGAGCATCAGGAAATCTATGTAAGCAGCAACCAGGAACTACTCACACTGCACAATACATGAAAATGAGGTGTGTATATTCATTTGGGGAAGAACGGTGGAAACAATTAGTAGACTCACAAGCTTTGATGTCCGGGTAGCGGTTTTTATGCATGTTCTCCGGAGCGTCCGATGCATATGTCGTTCTGTCCTTGAATTTCTCGGGCAACATCTGTGGAGGCAGTCACGCATTCATCAATTTCTGTTGTTGTGAGCCAAATACATGAGCAAAGAACTTTTGGATATATATATATATATATATATATATATATAATGAGGAGGCATTGAGGCAAATGAAAACACATCTGCTTCAAAATACATTACCCTCCACATTATACTGCATTAATCCCATTTTAGTACATTAGATTTACAACGCCAGCAAATAATACAAGGATGACTCGTGGTATAAAAGTCTTGAACGCCAGGTGTAGAAAGCGCAAACAAGGCCACTCCAGAGTGCCCTCGATTTCTTGTTCTTTTTACATCAACACATGATGTACACTTGATCTCGCACGGATGAACCATGGATAAATATGTCTCCACATCCAAACACTGATCAGAAATACAAACCTCAAATTCACTCTGAAAAAGCAGGTCGCTGTCACAGTGACGTTTCACGAAGGCTGTTGGCAAATTGTCCGCCGAGATGGGGATCGAGTTGGGAGAATTCATGAAACTGCCTCCTGAAATGACACCAGGGTTATAGTTATGCAAAATGTGCGTGGCCATCGTCCCTTTGAAATATTTCAAGTCTTAACGAGCCGAGTGCAGGGTAAGAGTGAGCTCAACTGTTCGTGTGCTATTCCAGATCAACCATTTTAGCTGTTGCATGCACGAGGGATGCAATTAGTGATGTGTTTGTATAGCTTCGGAGGAGCAGAAACGATTAGTTTGGAAAAGCTGTGGGCTTCTTCGTTGAAGAAAGCATGATAGAACAGCTAGCCATGCAGTATAAGCAGAATCTGCTGGATAGTGGGTTTAGAGAGCATTCCTAGGTTCACAGAATATCAGTCATAGATGACTGAAGTGAATGAAGACTGTGAATCCAGTGCATGAAGTCATAAAGTATGTTTGTTCACTGTGTCAGGAGATGCAATATTAGAAGTTTAGTTTGTAATAAGCCCTAGAAATATTATATAATGCAACATACATAATATATTGTATCATATGATATGCAAAATATAAAAATGCCATTTATGAGAGGGTACAAAAATAGTTTGAGAATATAGGTGGTACCACTATGCAGTGTACCAATTTAGATCGCAAGCTGATGCTTAAAATCGAGTGCAGCTGGGAAGAAAAAGAAATGAATCAGTAGTGTGCCTTGAAGTCCCGGGCTTGTTATAATTAATGTATTAATGAACATGCACAGGGTAAGAATTTTTGGGAAACAGTCAGTACTAGTGCAGGAGGCCCAATCCCGAGCATACTCAAGCAAAAAGAAAGAACTCTTGCTTCTTTTAAGGAAACAACAAGACAGTAGGGTCCAGCAAGTTACCATACAAATGGGTGATATCAGAACTCGAGAGATAAATATGCTCAACCTTCGAAAATTCCTAATTTAATTACACTTTTACCCTCTAATGGCAACTACCAGTTACTGCAGTAACTGGCAGTTTGCTACGATTTTGCTAGTTTTGATCCTCGATAATCTGTGCTTACATACGCGCTTCTGTGTACAAATGAAGCGAGCGTGATGCAACACAAAGAAGAATCCGAAAACTGCAACATTTTGGTTCATCATCATCATCATCATCAGCCTGACTGTACCCACTGCAAGGCGAAGGCCTCTCCCATATTTCTCCAATTAACTCGGTTCTGTGCTAGCTGTATCCACTTGACCCCTGCGAACTTCTTAACCTCATCTGCCACCTAACTTTCTGCCGCCCCCTGCTACGCTTTCCTTCCCTTGGAATCCAGTTTGTTACCCTAAGCGACCATTGGTTATCCTCTCTTCATACTACATGTCCTGCCCATGCCCATTTCTTCTTCTTAATTTCCACTAGAATGTCAGTAACTTGAGTTATTTCTTTGACCTACTCTGCATGCTTCCTATCTCTTAATGTTACCCCTACCATTTTTCGTTCCATAGCCCTTCGAGTTGTCCTCAACTTAAGTAGAACCCTCTTGGTTAGCCTCCACGTTTCAGCCCCATTCACTGAGGGATAAATATCAGCAGAGGTGGCCTTGATGGCAATTTGTTCAATGAATGCTACAGAATGTAACCATCACTGTTTGTCTGTTTCCATTTTGCATTATGATATTTCTGCTTCACTTGTCCATGAAGCCATATCAGGTCTGGTCATAACACTTTCACTACATTTGCGCCTCACAACAGAAGTACTACCATCTACACCGATCACGAGAGAGCAACGACGCATGGCACAGGCAACACAGAACGAGAAGCACATGCACTGGTGATATGTGGTGATCATGTTAGTTATTTTGCAATGCTGATGGAAAGAGAGTCCATGCTTTCTAAGCGTTTTAGAAGAAACAAAAAGAATGAACAGGGAGTGAGTATATACCCCACAGGCAGTGCACACCCCAAAGGGAGTGTACACCCCTTGGGAGTGTACACTCCAAGGGGAGTGTACACGTTTTTGATATAGGAGGTTGGATTGCAGACAAGCAACATAGGAAAGTTTTCATCCACATGCAGTTAGCAACCACCGCCAGACAGGCAAGCCAGAGCATGCTTAGCAAAGAGCATGTGTTCACTTTTCGCTCGGGGAACATGGCCATTCTTCTGAATGGTTCTCCGAAGAAACGCGGTGAGACCCAGCCGCTCACCTTGGTCCTCATACAGCTGGCCATTTTTCTTCCTGTGGATGAAAAAGAGTTGGGAGCATGAGTGTCTAACGGCGGCCACACAGAAGTGCAAAAGTTGTGCATGTTAAAGGGACACTCGGAGAAATGCTTCACTACTTTAAATTTCAGTAAAATTCAACTGCTTTGACACAGTTCACATTTGAGAGGAAGTATAAAAGGTGAATTCATTGCTGAGAAATTTGGAGCTGGATGTTGGTGCAGTCTGACCTTAGAGGGCTTGGCGCCATTATTCATACTTAGCTTGTGAGTTAAAATGACTTCTTGTAATAGATCTCTGCATCCGGTGAAGGAGTTGTTGAAATTTCGCCTCTCTGGACTTTTAGAAACTGGTTCTACTTTGGCTTCTACCATGCTAGCACGGGGTGCAAACAATATGGATTTCCATATTGTTTGCAACTGTCATTGTTTCGATAACTCTTGCATTTTATTTGTTTCATTTCGTACCTTTCATAGCATTTAAAGTACTGTTTTTAGTGACTACACTGTCAAAATAATGCAAAGCACTCTGTCATGATAATACGGTAACCAGATTATATTGGTCAGCTTCAAGTTGTCTGAGGTGTCCCCTTGAGGCCAATATTGAGAGCTTCCCTATAAGACAGATACTATTTGTCTGGCAACAGAGCCAACACCCCAAACTACATCTCATCTTAGCAAGAACCTCGAACTAAGAAAGTACAAAAAGGTTTAGCACATTATTATGCAAGATTCTAGTATTGTAATTTTTATTTTTCTACTGAAGGTGTGCAAGTATGTGCTAGAAAGTGACTTGCAGCAGCAGAACTTTCAGCTTGACGTTTTGCCTTTCTGAAACAAACTGCATCACACGTGATGTCACTGACATGCACATGATGCATGGATCAAGGCATGTGGACCAAGAGAGCTTTGAAGACAGCACACCGAGTAAAGAACATGGCATATCACTCCATACTGTAGCCGTGAAGATCACTACGATGGTAAACTCAGCATATTTGGCAATATAAACCAGATTACATTCATGGTTCCCAAAAGCAAAATGATGCATATTTCAATATAGCTTCCAGTTCATCTTCAGTTAAGCTTTGATGAGGCAGCTCACAATGTCAAAGAAGCCTGTGCTCAAGATGCCAGTGATAACATTCTGTGTCCCTACCTTCCGAGAAGTTTGTGTCAATGGCTTCATGCATGAAACAGTCATAGAGTTTATGATTTACATTAAACTGTAGTGTAATGTGCAAGGCAACCCTTTACCATGTATAAGTGCTATGATTCAGATGCATACTCAATGCGGCCAGTACAAAGTGCTGCTTAGTTGCAGCTAAAATTGCAATCACTGTCATAACCATTGTTCCCATCAGTATGTGAGACAAATTCCCATATGACCGTTTTGAAAAAGACCATCAATTATCTCCTCTGTGCATCTGAATATTGGGCAATAAATCCTAGAACATCAACAAAAGTATATGCCGCTAAAGGTGACTGCAGCCAACCTACTAGTGACCCTACAAATATAGCGATGTTCTTACTTCATGATGCAGACAATGATGACCATCATCAAAGCCACCAGAACAAGGCCACAAATCACACCAAACACGATGGCAGCGGGGCTTTCGGCTGTGATGGTGTTTCGGTCTGTGCCTACATGAAGAAATAAAACAAAAAGAAAGTTATATATGAGCTGCGCAGCATATAACACATATGCATTTATGTTAGAATTCCTAAATTTTCTTTTATCTAAATGTTTATAAATTTGTGTACTACTTAAATCACTGTACCTTGCAAAGACAATCGAAAGTTGGAGGTTTAATGAAATTCGATGTGAACATTGCGAATAGTATATATTTGTTCTGCCCGTCCTAATCATAAATTTGCATATATTATAAAAAGAACAGTCTTCATATGCTTCTGTCCTTAAGAAGTATAGTTTACAGGTCACATTTCTGGACATGCTTTAGTCGCTTATGACCACCTTTTTCCTGCAAAACTAATAATATAAATAGAGCATAAATAACAACCAAGTAAACAGAGCTATATAAACCAAGTTTGAACATGTAGGAATTACATGTGGCAGTATTGCGCATGAGACAGTCAAGACCTCACGCAGTAGCTACGAATGATATGCGAAAACAAAACTGGCCTGACAGTTCAGCTCTTTGCAGTTTATATAAACCATCATCCCAAAGCTGTCTCTGAAACACTGTGACTAGCCGCTGCATGCCTGATAACAGTGGCAGGATGACATTTACCGTAGCGAGAAAGGTTTATCCCAAGAGCGAAACTGAAACTATGTTGCTGAGGTATATCTAGGTAACGGACGACTTCCGACTCTCGTCACACTCCGCCATTGCGCGCACGCCTATTCGGTGCATTTCAGGTTTGGAGAGGTATATTTGGGCAATTGCAGGCTTTGCGGAATTAATAGGATAGAATTAACGAGATTTTACTGCATATGCATAGCAGAAACATGACAATAAAAAACCGAAATTAGACGGGAATGGTGGAAACGTTGCGTACTCTTCAAATACCTATTCAAATAATGACATCTCATGATAAACACTACAGTAATAGGATCTTTGTTGCCCATCGGTGTTGCAGTAACAATGTTTTGCAGACTACACAGCCATTTATATTTGTTGGCCACACCCACATATACAGGTCCCTGCAACATCAAAGGGAACAAAGTTTGAGTATTCGCTCAAACTTTATACTCAATAATTATACAGTTTTCCAATTATTTTTCCTTCCAAAAGCATTTTCAATTTTGATAAAGAGACAACCAAAAATATGTCTTCGTGCAAACTCATCCTTTTCCACAATCGGGGGACTTGTACATTCACTGCAAAGTGCTAAAAAATGTTAAGGAAGGAGGGGATTCAGAAAGAAAACTGTGACATATACATATATACAAGTCCAACCTGCTTCTAAGGTATGTTCACTGTCACTTCTACATTCTCCCTTTTTGTATCCCACTATACTTCCAAGTATAGAAGCTGTGCTTGCATGACCAAATAAGTAAGGAAAAGAAATCTTGACTTAGGTAAGCTGCACGGCCATGCTGAGGGTTTCAGGCAGCTGTGAGGAAGGAAGGAATCAAACAAGTTAAGCTATGAGCCCTTACCTGTCTCTACGGGGGCAAAATACGGGCTCTGCTGAGACAGGAGTGTCCCATTTGAACCCCGAACGTGAACTTGAACAAAGCCGGTGTAGTTCGTGTTGGCGGCCAGCGTTCCATCACGCACATATTCGACTTCGACTGCAGGCGTAGGCGGCTCGGTGATGTTGAGGTCGGTGGCTCTCCGCTGCATGCGCGAGTCATCCGTGGTGCTTCTCACAGAGTCAGCAGAGCACACGTGGTTCCTTTCGTCACCAAGGATAACCTCTTCCACGAAATCCTCGCTTTGGGCAGAAAGAACAAGGAGCATGCTCAGGACGTCACACTTACATCTCGCAATTAACTGTCTTGCTGCAGCTGTTTTACAATTTAATGAATTGCTGACACCATAAATATCCTTATTGTCAGAAAACATATAAAAGCAATAGCGGGCTTTAATGACCTTCAGTGTGCATATGTATGTGTGTACTCACATGAGCGTGCAAATGACAAAAGCAAAAAAAAAAAAAAAGTCACTGCATGTACTTTTCGAACAGCACAATGTGAACTCTACAGAGCAAACCTTATAAATTAAAAAGAAAATGTAATATGGCCATAATAATCAGATGTAGCCAGTTATAAATGCTGCAAGTCAATAAGCTCTTTTTCAGCACAATATCCAAACAGAAGCTATGGATGTGACAAAAGCTGGAGATATCACAGCAAACAGAAAATAAGAATATGTGATGGCTGAAGCAAAATCAATTTTTGGTTTACCGAGACCCTTTGATACACTGTATCGAAAATTCGCAATTCTCCTGACCTAATACACCTAATACACACCATCTAAGGTCCTAAGATATCCTAAAAAGTATGCAAAGAATTCATCATGTTTATTGTGAAAGGACCACAATATAGGTACTAAGAAAAAAATTACATGGATCCCAGCAAAATCTTAGTATTATTCATCAATGAATCCACTGTTGCTGCTTAGCTCTAATAATCAGCCTAACTACGTGAGAGGTAAGTGCACAGTTGTAACGACCACTAATAAGTCTGCCGACATGCACAATACCTGCTGATAGCCTCGGCAATGTAGGCTCCGTTGCTGCTGACACGATGAACCTCGTGGTACGAAGTGATGTTCAGCTGTCGCTGATCCTTAGGCAAAGACTCGAGTGTCTCTCCACGTGCAAGCTTCACCACAATCACCCTATAACATCTGCAAGAAGGAGTCGCAATCAAAAGTTGAATGTTCAGCCATTAGAAAGAAAGAATATTAGCAGTAAGCAAGTATTATGTTTGCTTTTCTTGTTTGGGGATGTTCATCATGAAATGTGCAATGAAGGGTCACTAGAAAACAATGAAAAAGGTGAAGTGCACACCACTGAAAGCTCATATACGGCGTTGCTCAATATGAAAGGCAGCAATCAGTTTGCACAAAGATACGACTTTGTTATTTCTCTGCTAAAGTCGAAAGTAACTTTTGGATATTGTATGGCAATAAAAATTAAAGCAGGAAAAAGTGTTTGTCATGCATCATTACGGACTAATCATTCACTGAATGCTCAAACGTTGTTCGCTTTCATACTAAGCGACCCTGTACACGCATTAGGAAAATGTAAACAAATGCCCGTGTACTGTACAATGTGGGGTAATGTCCTCAGCCAATCGCCAGGTTTGAGAGATGTGCAAGGCTACTTGAAATAATTTCAAACCTGTAATTGCTCATGAACACTTCAGGAACAAAGGACTTATTTTAAGCTTTTAAAAAATAGCTCTCGCAGATTTGTGCCAGAAGAGCTAATGGCTTTACTCATTCCAATGCTAATATTCACTGAGGTGAACAAACAATGCCACACAGTAGAAAAGTCATAATCTTAGCTGGAACTGCAGCAAATCATCTTAATTAAGAATGCATGAATTGATGTGCTGGTTATATACATGTCTATTACATGATGTACACTGAGATAGAAAAACAATAGGCATGTCATGTAATACAAGAGATATAATAAGGTACGATTTCTTTCAGTATCAATTAGTCTTCCGATTTCAGTAATGCATAGATAAAATACAAGGCCACTGAACCAGTGTAGAAAAATCTGGCATTATAATCAAAACCATTTTTTCTAAACTTCTGGTGCAGTAATGACAAAGGAATCACCAATGGCTTCTTGCATCAAGGTTCCAGGAAGGTTGCAGCTAAGAGGTAGTAGTAAAAAAAATAAGGGCATGCAAGATGACTTTTTCAAGAAATATACTCACAGAATGTTCCCATTTCGCTCTGACACCCGCTTGAGATGAAGTTTGAGCTGCCTATGACGCTTTTCACGTTCCATTTTCTGGAGGTTGAATTTGGGCAGCTGAGCTGGTCCTGTGGAAAAAACGAAAAAAAAAAGAAAGAAAAGAAAAAGAACACTGAACAAATATGGCATATGATCGGTGCATTGATTTTGAACTCCAGCTGTTATTTGAGAGAAGCCCTCACACATTATGCAACTTCAAATGACCCTGAATGTTTCAGAAATGAATGGTTTCTGTAGAGCGCTTATACATCACCAGGACAGATTGGTGAAGTAGATTATCAGTGGAATGACTATTTAATGAACTAGAGTGACCTTTAATTAATTTTTGCAACACAGGATTGTCATATTGCAGTGGTATAATAAGTTCATCATTTTTCACCTGTCTATATATTAGTAAGCTCAAAGAGTGACGATGTATGAAGAGCGTTCAGTCTTTTTTTTGTTATGTTACACAAAGAAGCATTTACTATGTTTAATATCAAACTAAACTGAGTCTACATCTGAACATATGTCTGTCTCACTCATTTGCTGCAGTCGCCTAAATTTCTCAATAAAAGGGGTGCAAATAAAGCCCAGTATTAATTATTTCTGAGTGCATACCTATAGCAGGAGACGTGCATGTAGAGCGTGCTGTGACGCCACTCAGGTTCCCGCAGCCGGCCTTGTTGACGGTGCAGATGCGTACGGTGTAGTTAGTGTTGGGCTTGATGGTGATGGTGTACTTGAGTGTGGTCGAGTTGACCTCGTGGGGCTCCTTGAGCCGCTCGGTGTCAAACACACCTGTCTCACGCCGGAAAAATGCATGCCCTTCCAAAAGGACCTGGCAAACAGGAGTATGAAAGAAACTGTAACGCCATTTGTGAACATTGTCAGAGTTATGAGGCAAAAAAAAGATATGAAGAAGCTGTAGTCCATCGGGCCCTTGAGAAAAAACTAAAAAGGAACCTGCATGGATTTAAAGTGCAACAAAGCCAATTGACATATATTTTTTATTCTCTTGGATTACGCACGCATAACTCTTGAATAGGAATCATACAATCATTTACGAGCTATTTTGCAAGCCATATAGGCTGATGATGTTACAACATTTTTAACATATAGCACATAACTTATAAAATTTGGTCACGTGAATAATTTGTTATCACAAAGACAGTAAATTTCGAATATCATAACTTTACACTATCCCAGGAGTCAGAGTAAAAGGTGTTAAAAAATAGTAAAAGTCTTCATGTTTACATGATGTAGGTTCCGTTCCTAACATATCTACAAAATGCAGCAGCACCATAAGTTAATCTTCAAGCTTACTTTATTCAGAGTACTCCATCATCTCTGCATTCATAAGCTTTTGGTTCTGCTAGCTGGCCTCCAGGTAGGCACGCCTATTTGGTGTGTACGACTAATTGTCCAATCTTCACGGTGGCAAAATGTTTCTCTTGGCCTTGCCATCAGGTTTATCTACACTGCATCTAAACCCATTATATAGCCATCTTGCGAGAAAATATTCTGACATTTCAGCATCAACAGTGGCAGCAAAGGAGGGAGCAAAGGAGGGAGCAAAGGCAAGCGTGCTTTAACAGTGAAATGCTGTCAGGTGTCTCTCTAGCAAAAATCAATCATTGCCACACTGCAATAATCAGAGACGAGCATTCTCAATAAAACATGCAGCAGATCAAGCTTCAACAAAGGCACAACTCGAGGAGAACTGGAAAACGGTGTGGCCTACCTTGTAGCCAAGAATGGTGCCACGAGCGTCCTCGGGTGGGTGCCAAGTGATGATGCCATAAGTCATGTTCATCTCCGTGTTCGCAAAGCAGTACATGGTCACATTTTGTGGTGCGCCAGCCACTGTGAAAAGGTTGCACATTGGAGATTTACGCCATGAAGAGAGAATACGCTGCTAATGTAGCGATTGCCAGTATTTTGGAAGGGGACTCGAGATTGCCAACTTTCCACGACAAGAAACGTCATTTCAGTGTCAGTCGGTAGTGCCGAAATTCAGTAATAAAAAAATATAAAGAATATGCGTATTCTCTAATACAAAATGATGATTTCACTCAAGAATTAAGAATAACCTATTTATTGGTGAAAATATTTTATTCAGCACTGATTTTTGAGTCATCCTACAATGAAAAAAAAATGGCGCCACTTTTTACATGCGGCAAAGTTTCATACATTTGGCGCCAATGCTAAAATCACGTGTCTGACCATGAATGGTCGGTTTTCTATTACTGTACTATGTAAATATATTTTTTTTTCTTTTAAGATTAATGTAGTCAGCTGGGGTTAATTTGAAGATAGCATCCAAAGAGGAATGGCAGATTTTTCTAACACATACATTGCACAAAACTGAAAGCATGGAATATAGAGCAATACACGTTTACAGCATCTTGAACTTATGCTAGTAAGTGCAAGCTTATACACAATAATATTTTAGAGCTACTGAGGTAAAATACAATGTCATATACGTAGAGCGCTAGTCATATATGGAAAAATTGTGTAACCTGAAACTCTTCAGTTTACGCTGTGGCATTCATACTGCACCCCATGACTCAGTGGAAGTTTTTAGTCAGGCACGGCGATGACTGTACGAAGTGATAAAAGAAACTTCAAGAGCTCATTCACTGCAACCGAAACTTGTAATGAGGCAGTTCTTGTTTTCTTCGTTTGCCATCATTTGCCTGGGCATTTGCTCTTCAAATATTTTTCCTGCCCTTCATGTATTGCATATACGGATGTGCAACCCCTCAATCAGTGCTTTCAGGGACAGCATAAACAAGCATCGAAACAAAAGCAGAAGAGGTGCTCTACACATATTGAAGCTTCAGAACCCACCTTGACTTTAGTTTCGACCCTTAAGTCATGGTGCAGATAGTGAAATGAAATCTATGAGGCTCACCCCATACCGTAGATATTCAAAGTTATGCACCTGATGTGTGTATTTGATACATGCGTGGCAACTCTCCAAGCATAAAGGGGCAATTTAGTTGCCCAAAGCGTGCCTAGAAGTTAAGATTGCTATACTAGTGCCATTATAATTTTTTAACAAAAGTAGAGAAGGCAAAAAAGGAACTGCCAATACACTTACTTCCGTCGGCTGTGCTGACATCCAGTTGCTCAGACCAGTTTCCACAGCCAATGATGTTGCATGCACGCATCTGAAGCAAGGAGAAAAACCACCGCAACATGCTCACACACATCTGAACACAGAAGTTCATTCTAAACAGGGTTGCTAGAGTTTATTTTACAAGCACAAAGTGAATGAAAAGTGAAAAGTGTTTTCAATTTCTAGCTAATTCGTTAGGGGAGGTGCCTACTGTGACGTGTAGCAATTATTACAAAAGCTAAACATTTCGACGATTTGCCTGTCT
This sequence comes from Amblyomma maculatum, assembly GCF_055883805.1. Lineage (NCBI taxonomy): Eukaryota > Metazoa > Arthropoda > Arachnida > Ixodida > Ixodidae > Amblyomma > Amblyomma maculatum. Next base: position 119,595,214 of record NC_139351.1, on the reverse strand, counting down.
GGTTGGGTTGATAACTAAGTGAAACTTGAAATTTCTCCAACCATCACTTTATTATTTTGCAAAAACCCGATGTTTCGGAGCTGGCTCATTTCACTTAGCAATTATTACCACTGCAATTTCTATAGATGAGCCTATAGTGCTGTGGTGGCTTAGTGGCTTGAGCAATTCATGCTAGTATGCAAGCAGTGCTAGGTGTGCTCCCAAGTGTACCCACTAGCTTTCCAACAACTACAAGTTTTCTCCTCATCTGGTGCTCAGCTTCTATGAGGTGGAATACTTAAGATAATGATTCTATGCACCAATCCACAAAGTACCCAGCAATGGTTCAATATTTTAGCATGATGGGACTGGTAGTCAATTCCCAATATGCTGCCAATATTGCTCACCTGAAAGATGTACTGTTCTCCCGGTGTGAGGCCCACATAGACGTACATGTGCTTGAGCCGATTCTGTGGCTCGGCCGAGAGCGTTGTCTGGTTGCGGTGTGTCTGGCCAGGACGATACAATTCCAGGTGGTACTGGCTGATGTTGGCCCCGTTGTCATGACTTGGCCTCCGCCACGCAAACACCAGAGTCTCATTGGTCGTTGCTAGTAGGTGCACTTGGCTTATTTTAGGTGGAACTAGGTGGAAAGATATGCAGCAGGTTTTCCTCCATTACTCTCTCTATGAATTTTCAAAAGATGTTCATTGTAGAATGAAAAAGTGTGCTGGTAATATGGTTTGTGAGGTGCCTCTACACCCGCAAGACCAACAAAACAGTATTTTGCTGGTACAACAGTGTAAAAACTGACCATGACTAGAAGGGTGCCGAAAAATGATGGCTGTATAGAGCGGTAAAAAAAATATGAGTGAAGAAGTCGTAATGATTCACAGTTTATTTTTCTACTTTTGTGAATGATGATAACTTGATGAAAAGAAAGCCTGAACTCGTGTCACAGAGCAGAATGAGAGGCTGGCATTGGTTCATTCAAAATGTTTTGACTGCTTTCATTGACTGTTTTCCGAATGAAATTTAGCAAGAAAGCAAATCTAGTTCTGTGATGCACAAAACAGCACAACTGATACAGCACCAAAACAAAGGTGCAGATATAGCGCGATGAGAAGAATATTGACAATTCAGCAAAGGTGGAATATTTCCACATACTGAAATGTGTGGCAGGGCTTCACGAAATGCACACAGGAATGATACAACAAAGTGTGACCTTGACCTACGTTGCGAGGAAAGACGAACTCATTTCGCTTTGTTTGCTGTGGCATACGTGTCTGCACAACACTTTTTTTTCTCTAAGAGAAACGAACCACAAACTAAGTCACGGCTGGCATGCAGTGCAGTAAATGAAGACTACATGGTCAAACAGTCTCCAGATGCCAAAAAAAAAAAAAAAAACGGCGCTCGGCGAAGCCACCTACCGTCAGGCGGCATTGTGATATTGCGCTGCTCCCAGGGCCCGTTGCCCACCGAGTTGACGGCGGCGAGCCGGAAGCCGTACGTGGCTCCCGGCGCCAGGTAGTGCACCAGGTAGGAGGTCATGTTGGGCGGCACGGCGTTGTGCACGTCCAGCCAGTCGGCCTCGGTGGAGTAGTTGCGCACCTGGAGGTGGTAGCGCGATACCGGCTGGTTGCCCGAGTGGCGCACGCGCCAGCTCAACTTCGCCGTGCGCGCGTCCTCGGCCTTCAGCGACGAGAGGTTCACTTCGGGGGGCTCTGCGATGAGAAGATCGAGAGAAGGGCAAGATGAGCGCTTGCTTCGTGGAAATAAGAGTGGCGGCATGGACTGGCGTGGTAGGCGACGACCGAGGGTAACTCCTTCCAACCTTTCGTCAGAGTAAAAACCGATTCTGGTACTTTGCTGACGTTTCTTGTTTGGTATAGCATAAAAAAAAAAAAAACCTTTTATTTTTGAGGAAATAGACCATCAAGACGCATTTGCCTCGTTTCGATTCAGACTTGTGACGTCATGATCAATAGCGAATCCGGGATCACGCCTTTGTTTTTCAAGCTGGCCACTGGGGTTGACACATCTCACTTTTCGGCCTATTTAGCTTAGAAAAAGTTCGTTAATTTATAGTAAAAATAGACTCTGCAATCAAAAGGCAATAATCTAAAGGCAGAGACTTCTTCAAAGGGGTCATGAAGTTGCAATGCAGATACAAAAGAAAAAGGAGGAGAACAGTTGTCTATATCCGTAGCCCCAAAACAAGCTAGGAAAAACAATTATGACCCCGCTGCAAGCTTGGGGGCTCGCCTTCGAGATAGAGGCTACAATCGGGTAGGCGCAGGTCTACAGTCCGAGCGAATAGGAGTACAGATATGGCTCCACGCTCATAGATGCAAGATTTTAATTTCGAGGCTACACGCAGCTCATTTACACGAACTAAACAGCGCTAAAGCTTGGGCGTACTGTAAATTTCTAGAGGAAGAAACTGCAGAAACAACGCCATCACATGTCTCTACACATATTCACTGCAAAACTGAACTGTCGCATGAGTGAAACTGCACGATTGATCCATGTCGTAAAGATTCCTCACAGTTCCCTCAAAGCAGAGTGCGCACAGTTTCTCAGAATTCAAGAAAGAGGTGCACTTTCATGGCGGAGAAAGACAGAAATAAGTTTCAGAACAAAAGTTTGCCGTTTCTATGCGAGCCATATACTACCGAAAAGTTTGCTTTCGGGTGTCGCAACACACCTTTACTACTGGGCATCGAGACCACCGCGACGCTCTTACTTTCAGTGTGGTGAGCTTTAAGAGCATGAAGGGCTTTTTTTTTTCTTGAATTCTTTTTGGCACATTAAAATTTATCGTATGGCGTGAGTTGGATCTCCTAGCAGAGTCTCGAGTCGCATCACCGAAGAAACAAAAATAAATAAAACGGTCGCACCACACGGAATGTACGCATTGCGACACGCACTATACGCGAATACACACTGGCGCACGCGCACGCACGCACGCACGCACGCACACACACACACACACACACACACACACACACACACACACACACACACACACACACACACACACACACACACACACACACACACACACACACACACACACACACACACACACACACACACACACACACACACACACACACACACACACAAAACAGAGCGTTTTGACAGCAGCGCTGTTGGGCGCTGTTTCGCAAACAGCCTTGAAGCACGCACGCCAGGAGGCAAACGCAACAGAACAGACGGCCCGGCCCGCACCAGATTTTTTTTTGTACGTCACGGTGCGAGCAGGCGAGTGGGGAGGGGGTATTCTTTCGGCCCACTCGATGCTCGACCTAATCCACTCGTTTTCCCCGCAACATCCTTGCTAGAGAGAAGCGGTGGTAAAGGGCAGAGCACAGAAGTCGAAGCATCCGCCGGAACCACGCTCTTTGCGTTTGCAGCCGCAACAACAGCAACGCATTGCGTCAAGAGGTCGTTTCCGCAGTGGCATGGCGCAGGCTTACGAACTATGTCGTTCCACCTGTTTCTTTTTTATGTCCTCCTTCATCCCAAGCCCCTTTTCTCTGCACTCTCATCTTTTCTTCATCAGCGAGGAGCAGCACCTAACCCCCCCCCCCCCCCCCCCCCTTTAACAACCTTGTTCCACACGCTCAACACGCCCCACACGCCCTCCTTCCTATTTTCGGCGAGGAAGAGACAGTGAGCGTTGCAATGGCTGCACTGTGAGCGGGGATTTCGGGAGCCAAGAGAGACTGTACCGAGACGCCGCAGACGCCGGGGGCTTTATGGTCCGCGAACGTCGCCGGAGCAGCGGCGGCATTCCGAGAATGTCTGCCGACCAGCCGGCCGAGCCCAGGCGAGCAAGTCCTGCTCAGGAACATTCCCTCTCGCGCACACTACTACATACACATACAGAAACCCACCTCTTACCCCCTCGCTCGCTTGCTAGCTCGTCATTCCTGCTCCCGGAAAGGGTGCTCCTCCGCAACATCAAGCCATGTGAGGCAAAGCCCAACTTGATGTCTGCAGGAGCAATGAAGCCTGACGGTCCGCGGCTGGGCACGCACCGGCAGCAACTACAGTCTTTTATTATTTTTTTTTTCAGACTCGGCATCAAAGCGTTGTGCCGAGAGTGGAAAGTTAGCCTCCGCAAAGAATCCTAAACGGACGCCAGACAAAGAAATAATAATAATAAAATGCACCGGGGGCTTGGCTTGGCGGAGGAGCGCACGGCAACGCGCGTAGCTGTGTAAAGTGATGTGGGCCGAGGCTCACCTTTGAAATAGAGTCATTTGCAAACATGTACAGAACTAAATATAGCACTGCACAATGCAAAGCAAAGAACAAAATTACTGGGCGGGCAAAAATGTCCCGAGGAATATGACTCGGATATTTCGTTTTGATAACATCCTAAGTTTAGTGCATAGCTTAGGTTTAATAATTAAACCATTCTGAACAGTACAAATGCAAACAAAGATTGTTCGACACAAAACCTTTCCAGCTTAGCGTTTATTTTTTTTTCCTGACATATGAAACGAAGCTCTGAAAGGGAATATCACGATTTCGCATATTCATTTTCTTCGAATTTTTTTTTCTTCCCCACGCATGCATTTAACGAGCAGTAGTAACTAGACCATGGACGAGAAAAAAACACCGGTATCGCACTTAAAAATTCAGCAAATTCTATTTATACGCATTTCCCAGAAAAAAAAAACAAAAAAAAAAACAAAAACAATTAAGCTTGCATAGCGACGACGGTCAGTTTAGTTTCCGATTTGTATTTCCAAGGCAAACTTTTACAGTGTCCCACAAACCGCCTCAGGCAAGCAACAACAGAAAAAAAAAAATCATTTTAGCGCGCACAGCGAATAGGAAGAACGCGCCGTAACTAGCGCGCGCTAGAAGAGAAAAACCGGAATTATGAGACGGTCTAGTCAGCGCATTTACTGAATTCAAGCAGCTCTAGTTAAAAGCGGTTCAGGAACACAAAGCAAGCCAGCACAGCCGGTGTTGACTGTGGCCTGTGTCTGGTTTTCTTGTGTGTCGCATTAATAAGTACTGTCTGCATTCAGTCAAAGAAGAATGAGCATACGATGACGTCGGCTATTGCGCAGGAGGAAGAAAACAACTCTGGTCAATTCAGTGGTGGTTCGTTATTCTAATGGTGAATCTGAAAATGCCCATCTCAGGAAAGGAGCAATAGACAGCACAGACTAATTGATCGAATTTATCATATGTGCCACGGAAGGGCAGTGATATGACTTGGTGTTTTGCTCCAATAACCTTTAGTAGCAAGCTGTTACACGATCATTCTTCGGCTTTCCGGCGTGCTGCTTCACCGTCGCGTGCACGGTGTGGCCTTCGGTGCATTCTGCGTCTCAGGATGTGCACGTGCTTAGAGCACAAAAACGCTCGCTCGCTCGCTCGCTCGCTCCACTCACTCACTCACTCACTCACTCACTCACTCACTCACTCACTCACTCACTCACTCACTCACTCACTCACTCACTCACTCACTCACTCACTCTCACTCACTCACTCACTCACTCACTCACTCACTCACTCACTCACTCACTCACTCACTCACTCACTCACTCACTCACTCACTCACTCACTCACTCACTCACTCACTCTCACTCACTCACTCACTCACTCACTCACTCACTCACTCACTCACTCACTCACTCACTCACTCACTCACTCACTCACTCACTCACTCACTCACTCACTCACTCACTCTGTTAACACTTAATACGCACCCAGGACGAGTACATCCTGCAGCGCCATGGTCATGTTGTACTCGTTGCCCGCGTAGCAGACGTAGGTGCCATTGTCCCGCCTCTGGAGGGACTCAAGCGTCAGCTGCGCCCGGTACTGGACCTCGGACACCTGTGCGCGCGCCGAAGCAGGGGAGAAGTCAGGCTTAGAGCGCCACGCAGCGAGCAGAGCAGGAGACACGCGCGACACAAACGCTAAGGGGAGTAACGAGGAATTGCGTCAAGGCGGGTCCTAGTTGCAGGCCGGCCACGCACTCTGAGTCTGAAGTTTCCGTAATTGGAGAAACGTTCGCACAGGTCTTGGGACCGAGCGTGAACGCCCTCCTGCCATCTGGACAGGAGTGTCGATTAAAGTAAGTTAGCTTCCGAATGAATTGTCATATCCACTTTTCTTACTTGTGCTGTCATTCACGTCTAAAATGTGTAGAACATTTTGTTTAAAACGAATAATCCATTCCTTTAGGCATACTTCGACGTTGCTCCATTGTGCCTGTTGGATTACTGCACGATTGCATTATCCCCGGTAACATTTATCTATTAATTAGTACGATGCTATTGTACCTTTCTTGGCTGTATCAATTTTGTATTAGTTGCCTCCATTGCGAGCTTATTAAGACGTTTAGGACTCTTTCTTAGTTCTTTCTCTATGGTGCCCAATAAAATGTTTCGCATTTGAACAACGATGCGAAATGACTGTGTGGGTTAAGCGAGCCTCTTCCAAGCAAGTGATGCCATCCAAAACGTCACAAAAGGATTGTACTTCAGTTTCGGAAAGTTTCTTTCCTCAGCTTAAGAGCGAGTATTTTTTAACTTCGCACGAAACCTGTAAAAGCGGAGCAATCATGGCGATCGGAGGGGAACCCTTCGTCTCCCTCCGAGCCTGCTCAGCATTGGTGGTGCTCACGCGACACTTCGGTACTAGATATCGCTGTTGCAAGCGACAGCTCTGAGCGAAATGATGATGTCATTTCACCTCATTTTAATGCGCAAAAAGATGAGTGCCCCATACGGGCTGGCTCTTAAGCGCCGTTGGTGAGGAGACCCGCTGCTCTCCGAGCCTCTGTAAACATGTGAACGATTCCGTGCACACCAGCAGCGCATCCAGGTTACTCCCAGACTTCCCGCGGTCCGAAACACTTCTAGAGAAAAATTGATTTCTTTTTTTCTGCTGGTTTGAAAGTACAACGTGAAGGGGTCCGTAACCTTGAATCTTCGTTTCTGACATAACGAATTTATCTCAGATTTTTTATTCTTACACTTTCGTGCCAAACAGACTAAACTTTTTTGCTGGTGCATGCGCGATTCTCTGAAACTGCTCCCCCCCTTCCCACCTCTTCTTTCCATAAAAAAAAAAAAGGAGACCTCTATTAGCTACACTGTTATGCTCTGCAGCAAAGTGAAAAGCCTAAATTTATCGGTCAATAAATTCTACGTACACCACCCTGAAATGGCGTATTTCGAGCGGCAAGAAAAACTGTGAAAGCCTGGCCTCCAAGCTAGCAGCAGTTTTTAATTAAATCAACAAGAATAATAGCGCTTTTTGGAGGTTTGAATTCGAGTGGGTTGCAAGAGAAGTGGCGACTCGTTCGCTTTGTTTCCACGAGAGGGCACTGATTAACACCCTGCGTTTTTTTTTAACGACTGCGGCACCAACACGGTGCCCGCCCGATACGACGAAGGGTAGAGGCAATAAATCATCATCATCACCATCATCATCGTTAAAGCCACTGCGTGTAGAGTGACCCTACCTGCGTGACGTTTGTGCTCTCGAGCAGACGGTTGTCCTCGGCGCTCGTGGTGGCGTTGCCGGCGGCCGAATCGTCCTCGTCGTCCGAAGCCCGGGACCAGAGCAGAGTGGTGACCTTCGGGTGGCCCGTAGCGAGGCATGACAGCGTCACGGAGGAGTTGACCGTCGCCTCTACCACGCTTTGCGACACCTCCACGCTCACCGGCACTGCGACATTGAAATATGGAAACGCCGCCATTAACATCGTTGTAGAGAGTGAGAAAAGGAGAGAGAGAAAGAAGAGGGAGACAACTGCTACTGCCTAGAAGGTACGCTGCACGACAGATGAATGAATGCAAACTTTTATTTTCCATCAAAAAGGGGCTCTCCGTTTCCCGCCCCCGGCACGCAGGTTAAGGGGGCGGGGGGGGGGGGGGGTCGGGAGGAGCTCCTCAGACTGAGGATTAGTGAAGGTACAGGAGTTCTTCACGGCCTCAGCCGCCAGGCAGATGGCCTGCTGCTGAACGGCGGGATCTCCGCTCCGCAGCCAAACCTCCCAGGCTTCTCTACTATGTTAATCTTCATGCCGGCGCCTGGGGAGTCGGCGCATTGTCAACTAATGTGATCTAGTGTGCCTTTTTGGCCGCAATTTTTACATTTCGAACCTTCTTACTCCCCGGTCTGTGTCAGGAAGATCCAGACCGGGCAGGTGTATTTTCCGGCTTGTCATCATCATCATCCTCAGCCTGACTATACCGACTGCAGGGCGAAGGCCTCTCCCATATTCCTCCAATTATTCCGGTCCTGTGCGAGTTGCATCCACATGACCCCTGCGAATTTCTTAGCCTCATCCGCCCATCTAATTTTCTGCCGCCCCCTGCTACGCTTCCCTTCCCTTGGAATCCAGTTTGTTGCCCTAAGCGACCACCGGTTATCCTTTCTTCGTGCTACATGTCCTGCCCATGCCCATTTCTTCTTCTTGATTTCCATTAGAATGTCAGTGACTTAAGTTATTTCTCCGACCCACTCTGCACGTTTCCTATCTCTTAACGTTATCCCTACCATTTTTCTTTTCATAGCCCTCTGCGTTGTCCTCAACTTAAGTAAGGCCCTCTTTGCTAGCTTCGAGGCTTCAGCCCCATAGTTGAGAACAGGTTAAGATGGAACTGTTGTACACTTTCCTCTTGAGCGATACCGGTAAGCTGCTAGTAATACTCTGGGAGTGCTTACCAAATGCGCTCCATCCTAGCCTTATTCTCCTTGTTATTTCCCTTTAATGGTCCGAATCTGCGGCTACTGCCTGTCCTAAATAGATATATTGGCCTACTACTTTCAGTGCTTAGCTACCTAACGTAAACTGCTGTTCCTTCCCTAGGCTAATGAGCATTACCTTAGTCTTCTGCATATTGATTTTCAAGCCTACTTTTTTACTTTTCCTGTCTAGGTCATCAATCATTCTTTGCAATTCGTCCCCCGAGTTATTTAGCAAGGCTTGCAACCGCCTCCAAATGCGCGCCTCATTGTTAGAGATAGACCGATCCGGGGGTGGGTAGCCCTTTCGATTTAATTTGTAGCATTGAGTGATTTCATTGTATGTTATGGCACAATCTTTTATTCCCCTGCAGTCGGGCTGTTCCACTGCCGCCCGGTGGTAGAGATCTCGGGCTAGCAAGTGTGCAGCTTTGTTGCCAGGGACAGATTCATGTGCAGGTATCCATATGATGGAGACTGTTCGATTAATGGGGTTAGCAAGGGGGATGGTTTTGTCCTTCTCCGAAACCCTTCCTTTTCCGAAATTCCAGACAGCCACTTTGCTGTCGCATGACTACTTTTGCCTGCGTGCCAACGCAAGCGAGCGCTATTGAAACCTCTTCAGCTGTGCTCGTGTTATGAGTGCGTGTTGAGGCCGCAATTTTTGGTAAGCCATTTCCATCTACTACCACCGACACTGCCGCTCCATGCCTTCCGTACGATGCGTCGACATATGCTACGTCTTCGGCTGCCTTGTGTTTCATTTTTCTTTTTTTTTGCAATAGCTTTTGATCTATGTTCTCTACGTTCTTTATTATAGTTCGTTGGATGCGGACCGCCTCAGTTAGCTCTTGACATGTGTTGTGTATCCCCATTTTTTCCAGCTTCTCCATCGAGGTGGATACGGAAGCGGGTACGGAAGCGGGGGGGAAGCGGGAAGCAGAAGCGGGAAGCGGGGCGGGGGAAGCGGGAAGCGGATACGGAGGTGGATACGGAAGCGAGTACTAGGTGTCCACCTAGTACTCGCTTGGCGCATTTCCTAATTGTAGTGTCCACTGTGTCACGTTCAGCTTTCTTGATGTTGAGGAAAGGTGTGGCATAACATATACGGCTGATAACGTAAGCCTGTGTCATCCTCAGTAAACTGCGTTCTTGAGACCGTGGCCTTTGAGCGCTACTTTTCTGAAGATGCCCGTGACTTGTGCCGCGTAATTCTCCAGTTTCTTTATGGTGTCTGTGTTCTGGCCTTTCGCTTGAAGGACCATTCCTAATATTCTGATTTCCTATACTTGAGGTACAGAGGAGTTTCCTACATTTATCTTTATGTCTGCTTTACCCTTCTTATTTTTCGGGTTGTATATAGGCGGGCAGGATAGGCCTCTTTCGACAGCGTACTTGACTACCTCGTCCGCGGCGGTTAGTAGTTTACTTTCTATCCCTGCGTCGCTGCCCTTATTTACCCAGAGATTTATATCATCCGCTTACATGCAGAATTTTAGGTCTCGTATCTAGTTTAGTAATGGGGGTAATCCCCTCATCACTGTGTTAAAAAGAAAGGGGGAAGGACGGAACATTGGTGTGTTCCCTTGCTTCCTAGTGTGACTGTAAGGTATTTGACGTTCTGGAAACTCATGGTTATTTCCCTGTCTGAGAGGAAGTCTTTGATGTAATTGTACGTTTTTTCGCCAATCCCGGTCTCTTGGAGTCCCTCGAGTATTGCCTTATGTTTGACATTGTCGAATGCTTTGGCCAGGTCCAGACAGAAAATAGTCTTTGTGTCTGAAGAACCCTGATTTATGATATATCTAAGTCTCAGCATCACGTCCTGTGTGCTTAAGCCTGGGCTGAAGCCCACCATCTCATGTGGCTAGAGGTTCTCTTATTCCATGTACCTAGTGAGTCTTGTTTGTATTACGTGTTCCATCAGCTTTCCCACGCAAGAGGTTAGCGAGATGGGTCTCAGGTTTTCTAATTTCTGTGGTTTGCCTGGTTTGGTTATGAGAACTAAGATAGCTCTTTTCCACGCTTGTGGTAGTTTTCCGTCCTCCCACATCTTATTCGTGTATTCCGTTAAGGCCGTGATTGATTCATCATCTAGGTTTCTAAGGACTGTGTAATCCCGTCGAGGCCTAGGGCCGATCTCGTTTTAAGCCCATCTCAGCTTGGACTTCAGCCTTCGTGATGGGAGCGTCTAAGTCTAGGTTGGGTTGTCCCGTTGGTAACGTCTCGGTCTCTGCTCGGCCAAAATATGCTTCGATTTGTTAATTAGCTGGTCGTCCGATCCCTCGAACGCGTGTTTAACTTTGATTTGGTTTATAATTGCCTGCATCTTTGATTTGTCCGGGTCCAGCAGATGTCTGAGGATATTCCATGTTTTGGAAATGCTCATGCCTCGTTCCATGTAATCGCATCTGCCACACGTTTTTTTTTTTTTTTAATTTTATGGCGTGTATTTCTATTTCTCTGTTGTGCCGGGCTAGCTCTCTCCTGATATTACGGTTCCATATTTGTGCCTTGAGCCTCTTTTCCAGGTCATGTTTTTTATTCGACATGTTTAGAAGTTTACTACCAAGACTTGGTGGTGCATCCTCTTCCTCTAGGGTGGTTGATGTTTTTTCCGCCTGTTTCTTAAGTGTTTCGAACAAATTGTCTATGTCGGTGATGCATCCGACTACCTTGGTTCCTCTTATCTGCCTGAACTTGTCCCTCCCATTCTGTAATTTTTGGTTGTTTAAGTCGTCTAATTTTGACTCCTTAGCCTAGCGTGAGCGTTATGATAAAGTGATCGCTCCCTAAGTTTTGCTCAGTATTTTTCCAGCTCACTGTGTCTATGTTTTTACTTAGAATTAGGTCGGGGGTGGTGTCCCTACTGACGCTATTGCCCGTGCGTGTGGGCACGCTGGGATCGGTATGCAGTGTTAGCCGTAACGTTTGTATACCCTCCCATAATTGTCTACCTTTACGGTCTTGCCTAACGTGGCCCCATTTTTGGTGGGTGGCATTGAAATCCCCCGCTATTACTAGGGGGTTGTTTCCTGCCGCCTCCAAAGCCTTGCGAAATAGAGCTTGGACCCTAACTTTCTTTTGCCTCGGTGAGCAGTATATGTTTAAGAGGAAGATGCTCCTTTGATCTTTCCTTGCGGTAATGAGTTTTGTTAAGACCGCTTCTATATCACGAGACGTGATTTTGTGGTTGGTGGCGGCTATGTTTCTTTTTACGAATGTTGTGATTCTGGATTTGTATCCTGTGTCGCTGCTAAGGCTTTGGTAGCCTAATAATTTGGTCAGGCTTTTACCGGTTTTTTGTATCATAATAGCTATGGGTTTCTCCGTTTTTTGGTCTATATGTAGCTGTAATAGAGCTCGCTTCCTATGGTACCCCCGGCAGTTCCACTGCAAGATTGTGGAGTTCCCTCATCCAAGAGGTATTTGTGTCATCACGCAATGAATGTGTCAGTACAGCTCTGGGTTCGCTTCTGTCGGAACGATTGCAGATAGCGAGCAGAATAGCGTTTACCATATGACCAAGAACATCCAGGCGAAACTCTCGGACTGCGTTCTCGAGTGATATACTTGGATCTGCTGTTTGATACTGACGCCTCGATAACCTTTGCGCAACGCTCACCAGAGAAAAAGCGAACATGGCAGTAGCAATGCAGAAACATTTGCCAATGCCACACTAGGCTATACCTAACCTAACCGGACTGTGTGACCTGCAAGCCTCATGATCCGCTACCCATGCTTTTCAGAAATAATTTATCGCATACCACTGTTGCAAATCAGCGCACGTTTTCTCAGCGATGAGATATTTTAAACGCAGTAAAGGATAATATTCACCTCAAAACCAGGGGACCGCAACTGAAAAGGGCCCTAACCGACACAAAAATCTAAATGTTTCGGTCTAAACGTTCTCGGTGCGTCTCTACCGGGCTGAAGAGCTCCTATACTCATCATATTTTGGGCACAACTTTTAGACATTCTTCACAGTGCAAGTAGCACTGATGACTAGCGGGAAGCTGGCCACGGCCGACAATGACACCGAAATAAACGTATGCGATCAAGGGATTTTTTTTTTAATTTTTATTCTGCAGGCCACCGATGTCGGTAAGGCGCCGGCTCATAACGAATGAAATAATTACGGTGCCAAAAGAGAACACGCCCCGGGCCCTTGAACGGCTCGTGTGCACACGGGCAATGACGATGACGGCAACGGTCGTTGCTCTGTGGCGCGACACGCGCGATGAGCTGACGGGGATCGGCCGAGAAGCCCGCTTAAAGGGCAAGTCCGGAGGTTTTTTCACATTCGAATATTCTAATAAAAATTTTACCATAGGTTCTCCTCTCCGTCCTGACGCATTCTACAAAATTTGGGCGCCGTACAATAATCCGTTCACGCGCAAAACGGCTTTAAAATATGCCGTTTTCATGGCCTAAGTTGAGAGTATTGCTGCGGGCAACACTGAGTTTCTGACGTCACAAACAGTATAACGGTTTTCTGTCCACTTCCCGCGTGAATATGAAATTGTGAGGCTTATATTGAACTACCTCAGACATTTTATGCAGTGCGCGTCACGATTTCCATACTTTATTTTCACCATCCAACGCACGTACGAGTGTTTTTCTGATACTGAGTATGACGTCATCATTTCGTCAACAGGGACGTCGTTTCTGGCCGTGAAAGCAGTTTCGGTTTCGATTTGCTGTTTTTCTTTTCTAAAAATACTTCTAATTGAAATTTCGAAAAACGGTTTTTTTTTTTTTTTGTGTGTTGGAGTCAGGACATACCGAGGAATGTAATTCAACTAAAAACACAAAATGATGAAAAAACATCGGAGTTGACCATTAATTAAGCGGACTGCCGCAGCGCACCCGGTCAAGGCATGGAGTCAAGCGCCGGCGTCAACCGCGACACTGGAACGAAAGAGCGCCGCTCACGCGGACCCCGCTTAGCGCAAACGTTGGTTTTCTTAACGAGGAAGCAGTATAATCATACTCAACAGAATGCCGTTAACGCATATCATAGGACGCCAACAGCGCATGTGAAGTTCATGATTCATATGGTCACACATCCATCACAGAGCTTTGGAAAAGTGGCTTACAGTCTATTGTAAACAGAAATGTTATTTGTCGCTTCAAAACACATTTTTAGTTGATCAATGGGTCTAGCAGTATTGATACCATGCAAGTGATCGGTTATTGAATATCATTTTTAATTAGAAGTACGTGGATAAATGTTTCTTTTTTCTTACAGTTATTATAAAATAGAACGAAGAAGCTTGCTGATAATGTTGCTTTATTTATTTCTTTATTGAATCAGGATACCGTAAGTGCACTTACGGGCTTTAACAAAAACAATACAGATCCGCTATTAAACACAAAATGCTAAAATAAGAGCAAGTAGATAAATAACCCAGGTGCATACAAAAACGACAGATCGGTAGAAATGTAGGTACAGAAAAAAGAGAAAAATACACATGTAATGTATCAAAGCAAGTTTAAGAGCACAGGATTCTTTTTCGCTGCCTGAGGCGCGTTTCCAGTGACTGGTGATTCTTTCAATGCTGATCTAGTCGGTCACCTGCACCTATTTGTTCAATTAATTAAAGAACCCCGCCGCGGCTGCTCACTGCTCACGGCGCTCGACTGCGGAATTCAGCGACGCGGGATCAAATCCCGTCAGTGGCGGTCGCTTTTCGATGGAGCCGAAAGGAAAGACGTCTGTGTTCTGCGCGATGTCAGTGCGCGTTAAAGAACCCCAGGTGGTCGAAATTTCCGGAGCCTTCCACTATAGCATCCCTTATAGCCTGAGTCGATTTGATATGTTGTTTGATTGATTGATAAACTTTATTGGGGAAATTGGGGTTAGGGGTAGTGGGTTAGGAAAGAGCAGTAGTCGGCAGTCCTCCGCCCAGGAGTCCGTTGGCCTCAGCAGCGGCTCTGGCCCGCTGCACCAGCATGAGCTGATGCTGTGCGTCCGAGTCGGCGAGAAGGTCCTCCTAGTGCTCAGGACTAGGGCTATCTATTTTAGGCATTATGGGGCTAGCCCTACATCCCCATGTTGTGTGGTATAGTGTAGCAGTGTCTCCGCACCAGACACATTCGCTATTGTATTGCGTTGGCCCGCATTTGAGATGTTCAACCATATAAACCAAACCGAACAAATTATTTCGAAATAATCTGTTGTGTTCCTGTGCACGCTTACACCACTATGGTGTAACAGTATCGAATGAGTACCTTTGTTATGACAAGTTGGCTGTTTTATTATAACGATCGAGTAAGCTTGATTGGTTGATTGGTTCATAGGAAGGGAAAGGCGCAGTAACTGTCACACTTGCTCTGTGGACACCTGAACCGCGCCGTAAGGGAAGGGATGAAGGTGGGAGTGAAAGTGGATAGAGAGAAAGGGGGGCCGTAGTGGAGGGCTACAGAGTAATTTCGACCACCTGGGGATCTTTAACGTGCGTTGACATCGCACAGCGCTCTGCCCTGATGGGGCTGGTGCAGGTGGGTCACCGCTGCTTGCGGCGGGGGCTGGCCTGGCACCGAATTTTTATCTGTTGTAGGCCGTCATTGCACACGCCACCGCTGGTGGTGGACGACGGCTGTTGTTGCGGCGCGCGCCTTTCTTTCCCTCTTGCTTTTCTTTCTTTATATCCTCTTCTATCTGCACGAGGCAGCGGAGGTGGCTCAGCTACAGAGCCAGTAGCAGGCCCGTGCATTTTCTTTTCATTCTTCCTACAGCCACAACAACAACAACAACATCGCACAGCACACGGACGCCTCTTTGTTTCGCCTCCATCGAAACGCAGCCGCCGAGGCCAGGATTCGATCCCGGGAACTCCGGCACAGTAGTCGGGCGTCTTACCACTGCACCACTCCGGCTAAGAATCGTATTTTGGATAATGATAATGATAATTGGTTCACAGGAAGGGAAAGGCGCAGTATCTGTCACACTTGCTCTGTGGACACCTGAACAGCGCCGTAAGGGAAGGGATGAAGGTGGGAGTGAAAGTAGAAAGAGAGAAAGGGGAGCCGTAGTGGAGGGCTACGGAATAATTTCGACCACCTGGAGATCTTTAACGTGCGCTGACATCGCACAGCACACGGACGCCACTTCGTTTCGCCTCCATCGAAACGCAGCCGCCGTGGTCGGGTTCGAACCCGGGAACTCCGGCACAGTAGTCGGGCGTCTTACCACTGCACCATCCCGGCGGGGCATTCGTATTTTGGAAAAACATATATAGGGGTTCAACGCTGCTGAACCGAATGTGGAGCGAAAGCTTCGGCTGCAGGCGACCGAGCGTTGCATCGAACTCAACCAGCGTTCCGTTGAACGCATCAAAGTACGCCGGCGTTCTATGCAGAACCCACTTCCACGCCTTTTATGAACATACCTGCGTGGCATAGGGGTAGCGTAAATTCAAGTATCATGGCAGGCTGATTCTGATGTCAACCTCCCACATGAAAGGAGAGACCCCGGTTGGCGCTCTTTCAAACAGGCCACCCCTTTTCAGGAACCGGCGAAATGCTCAAGGCTAGCATAATGTAGCCTTCGCTACAAAATTTCTCTGTTCGTCCGTCTTGCCTGAGTAGGTAGGCGGCCAAGTGGAGAGAAAGAAATCCAGGAGGAATGATAGAGAACACGAAAAGAGGATAGGAGGTGACAGATGAGATATGACGGGTGGAGGCGGAATAGAGGTGAGAGAGGTACGGCGCGTAACCATGTGATTGCTGGATCGGATTAGGAGAGCGCGTATCACAGTAGATTGCGGACTGAATCCGCCACCTGAACGCACGGTCTGTTCCTGCAGAGCCAGTTTCGTGATGGTAAGTTGACGCCACCGGTTTCAGACTTTCCCTTGAGGGACATTTAGTTACTGAGTATGTATCCGACTTCATCCCATTACCCACATTTTTGCAGCCCCTCTTTACACACAACAGTGCTTATTTTGCTTTATTGCTGACAGTGAGCATGCAGAAATGAGTCCAATTAGGCCAAATGCATTCTAGCTGTCGATACGCCCTTTTGGAAATCTGCGCTCGCGCTTTCGGCGCGATCGGCGCATGCGCAATGGGTGGATGGCAGCACAGGTCTCTTACGAGTAATACTGTGTGACAACGAAATATTACAGTTCGTGTTACAGGTCATCACAAGGTGCCCCGAGCAACTAACGTCACTAACCCTTTGACCAGAAGTAGCAGTGAATCGCTTTGCCGCTGTCCCCTGCCAAGCAGGTGCAAGACGGTACAAACAATTACATTAAAAGCAACATGTCTTGCAGCTTATTATTGATTTATATCTACTCAAAATTTCACATTATTATAAAATTCATCACGACTATTATCCCAATAATCCAAAACAAAAATTATCGTGCATCACAAATATATCCTATTTATGTTCCGCGCCAAACAGGTCACTCGCTCTGTGCAAGCCCATTCACTCCGGATTCCGCGACTCGCCCTGGCACCCTGCCCTCCAATCCTTCTCCACATCCTCTGGCATCGTTCGCTTCTGGTTCACCAAAAAAATATTTTTTTTTTTCACCCCCCTATCTCTATCGGAGGTGAGTAAGAAGAAGGAGGGCACGAGAGAGCGCGACGCGTAATTAAATAAGGAAAAGCCGCCGGGCGCAAAAACCGGATTTGCACGCCCCGCCGAGCCCACCCACAGCTTTCCCCAAGAGCCGCGATTCCCATTCGCGATATGAGAACGCCAAAGACACGCGCACAAGTGAGCCGATGGAAATAACACCAGCAGCGGCAACGTTACTAGTGAGCAGCGACTGGAAAAGAAAAAAAAAGAACAAAAAAAAAAAGAGAAAGCAATGAGAAACGGAGGCATCTACAGAAAACCTCAGTTGCGAGTACGCTTCGCTTCACTTTTTCTTTTCAGTTCCGATCCGGCCGCTGCTTGCGCGTACCCGTCAGCACGCCGCGGTCGGCTGCTCCTTGCAGATGCTTCACCCGTAAGCGCACATGTGCGTGCTCGGACGGGTGCATGTCGCCAGAGGCGAGAATAAAGGCATTCACAAACAGCGGTACGCGCGCACGAACACGCACATGCAGGACGGCGAAACCACAAGCGCGCACGATGCACGTACACGGTGGCGGGGACGCTGTTACGTGGCTCAAACAAAAACGAAGAGTAGGAAGGCAGGACGACCCTCGAATACGCGCCGCACCGAAACAAAGGGCTCCGTTGAAAAGTGGAGAGAGAGAAAAAAGAATAAAAAACGCTGGATCGTTCCGGGCTAGAATCGAGAGAGAGAGAGAGGTGCACGCGCGTGAGCTCTAAGCGCATCAAATAGCGCGAAGAAAGATGGGCATAATGTTGGCCGTTGGAAACCGTCCACGACCAGAAAACTGCGGAGAGGCAAACAAAGGAGGACGAACTTGCCGGTACCGAATGAACGAACATGCAGAGCTTGAGAGGAAGAAAGATGAAGGAATAAAAAAAAAAAGTGCGTGTGTTTAAACTTGGGATCACGCGAACCGCGGCGGGGAGTTAATACGAAAGGAACACAAAAGGACAAACGTTTGCGCCACCTCTTGGGTCATGTATGCACTGAGCTGCTGGCGACCACGACACAGCACTGTCCCTTTCGCGCCCCTAATGTTCCGTCTCTTCGTTTTATTGTTGCCTTTTATAACTCGTCGCAGAGGAATGCCTCCCTTGCCGCTTTGTCCATTACCATATTTTTGTCTTTTTTTTTCTTTTTTCATGAGACTAACTTGCTCACATGTACGCTTTTGATCTCCGTTTTATTTATTTGTACTTTTCGGTTCTCTAACGTGGAAACGTTGATGGCTTAGCTCGAGCTCAGCCATTGGTTGCTCGCACGGTTCGAACAACACAGAGCGGAAGCTTTATCGCGTGTCCTTTTGGCTTGAGTCCCCCCCCCCCCCCCCCACCCTACGCCCGGTGTAAAAAAATATACACAACAAAACAAGTCAGCACGGCAGGGTGTACTCGCCAGCCGTGACCATAGCATGGACAAGTACTACCAACTATCCATAAAAAAAAAAAGGAAGGAAACCTACTGCATGTCCTCCGGATGGAGGTAGAACGGTGTATGAAATGGTTTAAAAGCACGAACAGTCATCGTCGACGAACATTCCAGAGTGCGTCTGAGATTGCCGAGAAAAAGAAAACGACGTCAACACAGAAAGTTTGAAGAGATCAGCGTGTCTTGAACCTCTCCTTGAGAAAACGACCAGTAACGAAATCATCCCCATAACGAAAAAAACAACGTAGTCCATTTTCAGCGCTGCCACAACAGCCCTCTGTACTGTATTAAGTTCAAACGAAGAGATTACCGCCGGGTAGTAGGGCGGAATAAGCATCGCTCTAAAGCGAGGAAAAGAAATGAAGAAAGAAAGCAAGGAAGCAAGGAAGAAAAAAAAAGAAAGAGCGAGAGAGAGAGTAACAGCGAAATGAAAGAAAATAAAGAGAAAAAGAAAGAAAGGAAGAAAGAACGGAAGCATGCAAGCAAGCCACACAGTGGAGCAACAGCAACAAAAAAACACAAACACAGACGATCAATGAGATTCATTTTTCATACAGGAGAGAGCATTAGTCTTCTATACCATGATACATGATTTGCTATCGCATGTGTAGAGAAATGGACACATGCATTAATTCCTGTTTCTGAATTGTGCAGTGTCAATTTCCGGTGACCTAGACGTTGTAGGATGGCCTGTAGCTGTCTACACTTCTTTCAGGTGAAGGTTTCGAACGCAAAGGGACCACGATTCCTTCGTGGTTATAGAAGTGGACTCTCCCAAATGTCACCTCCCAGAGGTATATGCTCGCGATTTTGTCGAGACTGCAAGGCTCCGAACGGGGATGTGCAAGGGTTCCGGTCTTTTCGAGTCTCATCTCCCTCCTCCATGTCAAAAGAGCCGCCCGAGTTGATACCACCTTCCAACTCGAATATCCGATCTTACCTCGTGACGTCACACAACCAGTAGACCAATCACATTCGCGGCAATGTCACATGCCAACTACCACCTGCCAGAGGCATCTTTGTAATTTTTTTTTCTTTTTACGGTCACGATGCTTAATAAGGGGTGTGCATGGGACCCGGTGTTTGTCACTTACCAGACTACATGCTCGTAACATTACAGAGTTTTAGCTTACCGTGATCCGCGATCTGCTGCCGTGATCCTCCAACGCGCGTTCCACTGCGCATGCCCAGATCCCATTGACGCCGATAGATGGCGCCACATACCGGATGGCGGCACATAGACCTGCCGCGTCGGCACCAATCAGCTTATGCACCCCGCCCACGCGCGGTAGAGGGTCACGGTGGCGGATCGCGGATCACGGTAAACTAAAGCTCTTAATAACACGTCGGCGTTAAAGGCCCTGTCCGCCAGAAATTTGGCGTCGACGTTGCCGTTGTGAGCGAAAAATCACGAGAATTGCGCTTTGCAGGCGGTAGCTGACAGCTGACATGGCCACGCACTGACCAGACATACGGCTGCCTGACATTACGTTTGACAGGAGCTGTCAACTCGGGTCCCTACTTTCGTATATGATGGTAACATCAGAATCAGCCAGCCGAAATGCCACAGAATACAGAATAAGAATATCCTTGCATTCACATTATCCCTAGGCCACGCAGGCACATTCATACGGCTTGGTTAAATATAGGCTTTATGTATGCTAGGCGGCGCTGCAATGCTTTTAAACGGTCGACGACTACGCCATATATGCAACGTGAAAGCTGCAGTTGCATAAGCGAAATGTACAGCTGATCGACACTGTAAACGAAAAATCAACGCACTTTAACGTGTGAACGACCGCTATTTTTTTTATTGCCTCATCGTTGTTGTCAGCAAAAGTGTCACGCTTTTGCGGCGGCTCTGATTGGTCGAGACGGGATGACGTCATAGAGGTCTCGACCAATAACCACCACATTATTCGCGAATGCGTGTCTTATATAGCCATATGCTTACCAATAATCAATTACTAATTAACAACTAATTATTTATTATTTAATAAATAGTGATAGTTGCGTAATTATTACCTATTAATGTCACCGTGTATGGACGTATGTTAATCGATGATCAACTATTAATCAATGACTAATTAAATAATACTGAATTAATTACTAATTAAATAGTAGTTGCTAATTAGTGACATTTGCAAAATTAATGATTGCTAATAAATGCCTTCTTATATAACCAGATGCCAATCAATGATCAATGAATGTCTAATTAATTAAGCTATATGTGTCAGTCGCGCAATCAATTACTAATTAATGCAGCGCACCCGGTAAAATCACGTAGCAGAATGCAGCACTCAGGCTTTCGCCTTTCGTCACCTTAGTCGCCAAAGTGTTCTCGGATTTTTTCTTCTGTGCAGCCTCCGCTTTACACACTACTTTGAGGTCTACCTACGAGCGGATACTATTCTCCAAATTCAAGGTCAACGTGCTAGGGAAAAAGCTACGTCAGTTGAAAATACACCCCGCGCGGTACTGGAAGAGCGAACGAAAGAAGCATTTCAAGACTGCTTTCAAAAGTGGATCAATCGCCTTCAAAATTGCACTGATATGAATGGGAATTATATGGAGTAGCGAAATAGAATTAATTTTTTCGTTAGAAGAAGAAACATTGTGCTCGCTAGAATTTTTATCCAATTAAAGTGCGCAATTTTCGGAGCGCTCCTCCCTCTCTCGTTCTCCTAATCTGATACACTCTGGATACTGCCCGCCCGCGCGCTATAACCACATGGGTAATTGCAAGAGCGCCTGGTGCTCTCAGTTGCTTGCTAACGCTTACGTGTGGGACGGCTGTTACTTGTGGTAAGCACGTTGCTTCGGTAAAGGCTTCCGAAATTAACAGCCGCACACAGTCCAGCATCGGTAAAAGCCGCAGAAAAACGCGTAAAATCCACAACCTTTATAGTCGATGTAAGATATCGGCGCACATTAAAGGAACTGCGCGGGCCGCGCTAAATTAATACGGATGAATTCGGTAAGGATCGCAGCTCCGACTGAAACCCTCTTGAAACAATAACCATCTATAAGCGCGTATAACGTGTCTGGCAGGGCCGTCATTAAGCCTTAATAACGAGAGAGCTGCGCGCATCCTTATCGCTCGATGTTGGGGCGAGCGTGCTTGAAAGAGTGTGCCGACCGTCGGATATGGGCAAGGCGTACAGAGGTGAATTCATGACCGTCGCATGTTCGAAACAATCAGACTCCCCGGCGCCGCACAATTACGTAAGGGGAGACTAGACATCGAAGAAGTGCAAGAAGAAACACGATCGCGTGCAGCTCTCCTTGAAATGCGACTCACGGTGGGGATATTATGAAGATATGCCTTATTCATATCCTTACGCTGGTTCCAGTGAATCCCTATCTCCCCACATCTCCCAAGCCCCTCCGTTTCCCATCCCTGTCTGCTCACGCATGGTGAGGTAAAAACGCCGGATGCCGACGCAGCGCCGAGTGTTGTTGATGGTGATGCAACGCAATGGCGCCTACCTTACGCGCCTCCGAACAGCCGCCTTCCTTTATCTCCCGTTAAGTGCGGCTGGGCGCCGTCGCTGAAACAGCGAACCCGCCGATAGCGACGTACGTGGGCTCCCTGCCGTCGAACGCACACATAGAAGCCGATGCCTCCCCCCCCCCCCCCCCCCCCCCCACCTTTCCGAAAAAAAGAAAAAAGGAAAGCTGCCGAGCGAAATGCCTCTCCGGGGAAAGCGGCTGCACACGAAGCAAGTATCGTATAACACGGTATATACATCAGCGTTATCGTGTATTAACAATATTGGAAGCGGGCCCGCTTGTTTCAGTTAATGCGAAACAGACCCCTTCCAGCGCGGGGAGACCGAGGATGCTAAAGGCCTATTAATAATACGAACCATCACGGAGGATGTTATCAAACAAGAGTGCTCCGAAAGGAATAGAAAAGAGAGGGAAATAAAGAAAGATAGAAAAAGTAAGCTGAGAAAGAAGGAAAGAGAAATAATCCGTGAAATCAGGCTAGAAAGTCGAAAGGGATTTGGGGAGTGGGGAAAGGGGAATGCTGAAAACAGAGCGAATAATAAAAAAATAGAGAATGAACACCCCCCAAAGCGCGCACATACACAAAGCGAACGCTAATTCCCAATTTGGGAGCATGTTATCGCAGTGGAACGAGACGCTTGAGAAGGGGGGGTGGAAAGGAGGGCAAGCGAGGCGGCGGCGAGAATGGTTGCCCAATCTCGTGGAAAAAAAAAAGGGGGGGGAGGAGGGGGGGGGGGGAGGGAACCGATCAGGCTCCTTTTTCGTCGCTGGCCTGTACCGAACAGGCCGCACGCGTCCAATGCCCCGAAAGATTAGAACCAGGATCCCGGAGCTCCCGGGGTTGTATTCTTTTCGCGTGTCCTGCTTTTGGGATTACCCGCAGTTCCGCGGCACTGAAAGACGCTGGCGCAAGAGGCAATCTGACCCAGTGCAACATCACGTATGTACCTACTAAAAAAGTTCTTGTACTGCATCGTTTGCTGCGCTGAAAGAAAAAATCTGGCTCGTGTACAGTCTTTGTCAAAAGTTTAGAACCCATGGGATCTGCTTTTAAGCCGTATAGTGGCGCTCCTTTAGCATTTATGGAAGCCCTCGATTGAGAAGGTAGGACAAAAAAAAAAAAAAAAAAATCTTACTCCCAGGAGTTTCGGAAGACTGGGAATGCATCAGAAGCCACACTGTGAGGCACAAGCAAGTCTTCTGAGCTCTCAACTTTCGACAAAGACGGTATGTCTTTTCAGCCACGTGAGATATGCGACTATTTAGAAGTGCCCATCATGAACAGTTCAATGCGACATCAAACATTATTCGATTAAACTGGAACCACCAAAACTAAACTTAATGCAATGAAATCCGTTTATTTGGTTCGGATACGACTGTTATGAAAATACATAAACTCGTTGCTCAAAATCATGCGAAGAAAAGCTGCGTCCAAGCAGCCATCAGAGACATACGTGCCTTGTCAAGCAAAGCAAAGCAAAGCAAAAAAAAAAAACAAACCTCGATTTAGCATCATCATCATCAACAACAACAACAACAACAACAACAAAAAAGAGCACTTTGAATTACAATATAAACACAGAGCCGCCATCTAATTCACTTTTGAGCTGCAGAACGCACGCGAGTATAATTCTATACCACGAGCACTTTGTTAGGTTGTAGGATACGACGCGAGTTTGCAAGTGAACGAGGATCCGTCCAGTAGCATAGAGGAGTGAGACCTACATCGCTCAGTTGTAATTTAAGACAATACATTTTTTACCAACCTTCTGCAAATCACACCGAAACCTCCCCATATATCATTTCATCTCTATCGAAATTCTGCAACGGTCGGAGAACCCGTGTCCTCGCGTTCGGCGTCCAATGCGTCCCCGAAGTGGAAGAAAAGAAAGGTTGGTTAGTCACACTAACATGTACACAGACGAAGATTTCGGTCAGCCAAAAAAAGAGAGACAGAGAGAGAGGGAGAGGCAATGACATATACAAGGCAGAACCACACAGCATATGAGGGCTGGTCTTCCTCAACATGTCATGCTGACCATTCAACCTCGCTTTCCCTTTCATACGGACTCTCTTGAATACCAACAATCGCATGGTGCTTTCCAGTAGCGCAGGCTGTTAGTATTGAACGTTTTCCCGACAAAAACTTAAGAGAGTTCCGGTTTATAGGTACTTTCTTAAATACACTTTCAGGCGAAAAAAAAAAATCAGGGATAAGGATTGGTGGAATGGGAGATGCTGCTTGGCCCAGACACTTCACCGCCGTCGCACACGCAAGGAGGACTGCGGAAAGAGGTAAACGACACCAGCTGCTCCAAACGGCAACGCGCTCCCATCCCTTCTTCATCGGCTCCATATCGACCTGCCAAAAGAAGATCCATCGCACGCAGCCTCACACACTCTGGCTCTTCTTCGCTTCTCTCTTCTAACGCAGAGCCGGAAGACGCGACGCGGGGAGACGAAGAAAATTCAAATTCAAGACTAGAGGAGAGCTTGACAGCGCCGCCTCCAGTAAGATGGCAGCTGCTCCGAATCTTTTCTTTTCTCTTCCCCCATCTCTCTGTCTGCCACAAACACATAAACGTCACCGGCGCGCACATGAGCATCAAGAAGGCAGGGTTTGCGAAGCTGCTCCCAACCGTCGCAATGGAGATGCCCCATAATAATGGAGCAATGCGATCTGCTGCGGTGAAACGCGAGCTTAAAAACGAACGAGCACTCCAAGGAAGAGGAAAAGAGACCGGGGGAGGAGTGAAGTGATCGCGGGCCCACGCTAGAAGGCGCCGGGCGCGCGCATAGAGAGAGAGCCCTCACCGTCTCCTCCGTTTCAAAAAAGCGAGCCAAGATGACGACTCGCGCAAAAAACCGTTCGCAAAGACCTGGCGCCACACTATTCGGCATGCTTTTTCTCCTTTCTTTTTGTTCCGCGCCGCTACTTCCAATTTCGGCTAGGTTCCCCTCGCGTCGAGGCGGAGAGTGTGTAACTTGCCGAGAACAAGAACAGCGCGCTCGAGAGAGAACACGTCGGCTGATGGAAGGAATAAAGCTTCAATTACTCGGCCCCGAGGCATTTAAGCAAATGTTCTTCGGGCATCCCGTTGCCTCAGGCGGTGCTAATACACCAGTTCCGCTCGCTCCGGAGAAGTTCCAATGCGAATAGCAGCAAGAAAAAAAGGAAGGATGGGAAGCAAGAAAGGCAGAAAAGAACGACGAAACACAAAGCTCAGCAACAAGGCAGGAAAAAGCATCAGAAACGGCAATACTACAGCTTTCGTTCGCAGGGCTGGGTTCCGTAAAATTGCGTTGCTGCTCGCTTACTCCCCATTCCCCCCTACCCCTGGCTCTGGTTTTCTTGGCGATAGAGATGCGCTGAGAGAGTGAGGTAGTCAATGATCTTGAAGCAGGCCATTCTGAGATACTTGGGAGAGGCCCAAGCCGCACTACACGTTCGGTGAGCCGTGGCTTAGAAGCAGCAGCAGCAGCAGGTGCGAGACGCATAGACTGTTCTCGGGCTTATTTATTTAATTTGTAAGCGGCGCACGCAGCAGTTACGCTGACTAATCGTCCGCGGTTTCAATTTCGCACCGCTGTGCAGTTTAGTACTCGCGTGTGCATCGGAGCAGGGCTTCAGGCTGCACACAGGTGGAGCGCGCCTTTGGCACGAGAGTCTTTTAAGTGGATCTAAGACAGCGTGCGTTCGCACTTTTCAAGAAAAAAAAAAAATTCTACGGGTAACAGTCATGTGGGCCCGTATCATTACGTTCATTTCTTCTTCACTTCAATAATATTTTTCAATATTAATTTCTGTCACCTGTCGCCCGGACTGATACAGGGGACACCTGTCGGCCGGACTAACCGCCCCACTGCCGTTTTCACTTTTCCAAGTGGGCTGACCAGCGAGTTTGTCGTGAGGCAAGTAAGGGTAATGCCGAATTGATGAATTACTTCAAACGGGAGGCGATGCTACTTAATTTAGCCTCGCGGAGGCCTTCCCAGCTACTACTAAGGGTCTACTACACTTAGTTACTGCATGAGCCTACTGCACGCTTAAGAGCGCTGCTCATGGAGTCACCAATAAAGAACTGTCTGAATGATCCCGAGCCATCACAGAAATAAGGTGAGAAAGTCCATGAAAATGCTACTTAATCTTGGTTCCCGCTTAACGAGTAAGAATCTGCAAGATATTCTGCACTCGAGAAGAATAAATAGAAATGAAGACCGAACCAAATGGTTACAAACCGCTCGTTCTCACTAGCTAGTTAGTAAGCAGCACAGTGTATGTAGAGTTCATATCTGGCCGTCGGTGATCACTGCATTGAGCAGTGGCGAAATCATCAAGTTTCTCCGTTGAGAAGCCCATACTGCCACCGGTACTGAGGAATTGTCCAGCGCTTAAAACATACTCGATACGGTTGTATATATGGCTGTAAACCAGACGAAAGGTGTACATAACCAAACTAGGCCGCGGAGCTATAGCTTCAAATAAATAATTTCTAAAATGTAAAATTAGGCTGCCAAATCAAGCGCAGTTAATACGGCCTTCATGCAATTTATCTTTCCCTAAACCCTAACCAATGCGCCTTACTATGCTACGCGAGGCAAGCGTGTTTGCCTGACATCGCCAGCTTTATCGCCTGCCATCAGCATCGCTCATTGCGCTGCGTGGGGCGGCGCTATAGCGGCATCGATGGTCACGCGCGACGGGCCGTGCTAATCACCATGGCGACGATGATGCAGATGACGCGGACGCCAATGAAGGTGACTCCGCTTACTCGCATTGCTTACAAATGGTGACTGAGGCGGCGGGCTGGTTTCGTTTCACCTCCCAAATGGTTCGTCGCCGCTCATCGCTTTATAGCGACCAACTTTCCATTCACACAGATGTTGAAGCCACCGAAAGTTCGACCCGGCAAGCGGGCCGTACACAAAGAAAGGAGAAAGCAGGAACATTAGATGACGCTTAGATACACTTAAGGGTTTAGGCGACAGCACTGCCGTATGCACACTATGCCGTGTTGCTGATTGTCATGACTAGTAACGCTGATTAAGAGCTGTCAAGAGTTGTCAGTTGTCTTGGCAACTATTCTGCTGCAGCTGCATTGCTTATCAGGTCCTTGTAGACTGCCTGTTCCCTTTCAAGATACATCTGTTAGCATCGGACCTGCTCTAAATGCTGACTCATCATCACCCTCGCATTGCAGCTCGTATTTTTTTTTTTTTTTTCCTGTGCTGCTGCCGCCTCTTTATTTTCTAACGAAGGGACCGCCTCCAGGTTTATAGAAATTCGTACCCAAGGAAACAATGTTTCGTTCCTTACCCTACTCCTCTATACCCTCCCTCCCTCTCTTTTTTTTTTCCTCAATCAAAAGTGGCGTACTGCACAGACGAAGATTAGTCCCCTTGTCGAGACGTTGGCACGGCTTGCGAACCAAGGCCCCTCAACAGCCCATGATCAGTTCTCTTTATACTTGGTTTAGAATAGTTAAACCTCCATAATTTCTAGTTGCCCACTTGATTACCTTCAGCGTCTCTCCAGCAGCGTCCCTATAAAACGCATGCGCATGTTGCCACTTTTGAAAGCTGGAGCCAACTTGCATAGGAGCAGCTGTTTTTCCAAACGAATTCCCTTTACTCGACAACGCCCCTCGACCAGCGTCGGTCCAACGTCGACTCCAGAGCCGTCAATTTCACCCGCGCGAGCTTTTTCCTTAGAGGAGTCCTCTCTGATTCCGCTCGCTTGGCGGGAGACAGTGCTTAACTTCAGCTTTCTCACGGGCCAACGGCGGCGCTTCCTAAAAAGCTCGCGCGAAAATAAGCCAAACAAAAAGTGGGGAAGAAGGGGGGGGGGGGGGGGTCTACGGAACGGAGCAAGGTCTCCAAAGAGACGGACGGACAGGAAAGCCTATATTCCTTTCTTCGCACCAACACAGCCGTGCATTTAAGCTTACGGCCAGACCAAGAAAATAAAAACGAGTACAAACACGGGGGAAGCGGAACGAAAAGTGAAAGAAGCGAGGCGCTGCGTGCGTGGCAGATATTCAGGGCATGGCAAAAGGGCGAGAGAAAGAAGGAGAGGGCGGTGGGAGCACATACACGCCGAGGAGGCTTTAACGAGCGCTCCCAGGGCTGCTGCAGCTCCCGACATCGTGACTGTCAGCGGACCTCCTCTGCCTCCTAATGAGCCTCTTTTGTCTCCGCAGCTCAGCGGCCTCCATTGCAGCTCTTCGCAGGCAGAAGCGTCGCCGCGCTGTGAAAGATGGGAGCTGTGCCGTAGGCAGTCGGAAGGGGGGCAGCGGGAAAAGCGGTGAATGGGTTTTGCCTCTTACGGTCTCTTTTCTCTCTCTCTCTTTTTTTTTCTTTTCCCCAGCCCACTCCGCATCGACACACGAAGTGCCGAGTCCCTCCTCCTCCACAAAGTCGCCGACGTTGAAGACCTTCACCGTCGTCACTCCATGCAACCGCGCTCGCTGTGTGTGCCTGCCTCCCTCCGACGCAGTGGAGGCGGAGAGAATGGAAAGAGAAAGCTAAGAGAAAGTACGCGGCAGGCGGCTCGACGTGAGAGAGCATATGTGTGTTCACCCGCTCTAGCGGCCGCACTCTCTGTCAGGCCGAGTCTCCCGTCGAGGTTCGGGAAGACGACGTGAAGAGACGAGCCGAAATTGAGAGCGCGCTGGCGGGCGAAGTCAGAGAGCCGTCTGCGTGCAAAGATAAGGTTGTCCTCTTCGTTGCACTTCGCCTTGCGACACGTGCTAAGCGGGCGCGAGGAGTTTCTATAACGTGGACGCCGCCGGGACTTCCACCCGTAACATAAAAGGAACAGGGAAAACGATGCAGCCTAGCTCGTTACCTGGCGCAGCGAGATGATACCTGCCGAGACTGAAAACACGTCTAAAATTTTTTCACGCAAGATTTTTAAGAACCATTTCTGACCACGAACTTCAAGTAATGCCATAATTTTCTATATATTTTCATCGACTTTACTGTAACAACCGAAATATGCATGAAAAAAAGAAAAACTACAATACTACACAAAAACCTGTTGTTACGACAGAAGTTTTTTGCTGTATCTTGGGCACAGTTAATTGATTGATTGATTGAAAACTTTATTATTTGCATGGGAATTCTCGGAGTAGTGGGTGGTTCGCCTATTCCGGCAGCCGAGTGGCCTGCGCCGCAGCGTGGGCCCTGCGAACCAGTCTTCGTTGTTGGTCGGGGTCCTTGCTGTGCAGAATGGCCTCCCACTGCTCCAAATTGGGATTAGGAAGTTTATCAATAAAGGGATTTAATTGGCATGCTCACACCACGTGGAAAGACGTAGCTATTTCTCCATTTCTCCACTCTGGCGTGTAAAGTGAGGGGTACCACTGGTGGAGTTTAAATGGTGTAAAGAGAGTGTCTGCTTGTAACCGGAGGAGGGTGTGTTCTTCCGCCTTGTTTAGAGTTTTCTTTCTCTCCCCCCCTTTTTTTTTTTTTTTTTCACGGGGTACGGCCACCTCATTTCTCCCCCCTTTTTTTTTTCTGTCACTGAAAGCTGTAGGGGAGGAGGAGCGCAAGGAAACTGAGCTTTACGCAAGGAAATTGAAAGTTATACGCATGTCAGGGTGCGCGACCAACCCTTCTTGAGATGAAACAATGCGTTTTGTTGTATCTTAGTGCACACAGGCACGCAACTAAGTCCATCATCCACCAAATGCAAGTTTTAATATATCTGCTCGGTGCGATAAAACAGCAGTGTGTTCACTTCACGCACTCGGGAAAACTTCGTAAACTTACTGTTCTCCATAGAAATTTAGTACCTGTTTATTTATTATTATTTTTTTTTAGACTCCTTGTCTGGCGGCAAAATACGCATTTATCGCCACGAAAACTGGATTAAAAATTTTTTCCCACCGGTCGGCCCCAGAACTCGTGACGTCCTTACTGAAAAGGACGGTTTGAAACTCGTTGAAGGTGCAATGCGGTACAGCGTAGCCTCCGAGATGGGGGTCCCAAAAAATCTGTGTCGATGAAAGAGACAGTCTTAAGAGCCTCATTCTTCAGAAAATATCGTCCTCGCCCACGCAGGAACGTTCGTACGGTTTGGTTGAAGTGGGGACTTATATCCAGTGCTTAAGTCTGGCTTCATCGGAATGGGGTCTCTAGTGATTCCAGTACAGGTGGAAAGAGAAATAGAAAGGGACAGGGAAAGAAAGCGACTGGTAGCCTGCTTCGCACACCATTTTCTACAAAGGGGAAAAATTACTGTTCTCTGTCTTAGGTTTCGGAAAATATGTTCATTGTTCTTATCAAAGTTCGCCGCGAAATTGCGGAAACAATAGAGAAGAAATGATCTAAAAAACCACTGACAAAAATAAAAAATGGCAGCTACTTCGTTTTCATGCGTTCGAGCGCAGGGGAACTCAGACCCCTCTTTAATACTGGTGGGGGGTCTTGGACTGCCCCGAGACCCCCCTGATTTTATGCCCTACTTATATCTACGTAGGGTGTCTTTCACGTACTGTGGCAACCCATGATTTTATGCTGTTGAATAAGTGTGCGATAAACGGGGCACAGATTAAGGGATTAAGTGATTAAGCGATAAGCAAAGTACACACGCAAGCTAACGAGAATACTCAAGCTATATGGGATCCTTCAACGCTGCCGCATCATGCTCTTGAAGGCAAATAGAAATGTCCTTCATACATTTTGTTTTACTCGCGACATCGGCCCGTTATAGCGACGCCTGTTTTCAGTTGTTTGTCCTTTTCTGGCTTACCTGAATATCCGCTTTTGGCGACAGTGATCCCTTAATGTGGTAATAAGAATGTGGTACCCTGTCGACACGGGTGCTGAAACAACTTGACGTCGGTGTCCTCTTGAGGTTAACCATGTGGGACGAAGCATCTTCGAGGTACTGAATCTACAGGATAACATTAACCGCCTGGCTTCAGTCACCTTCAAGATACTGCATATGCCACATTGAAAGCGTATTTTGTTAATGAAGATGAGTGCCGGCGCTTTCAATGTCGTGAAGTGTAGCGAGCACATATATATCATTTGCAAGCCTCGCAAAGCGGTTGTTTGCTTTCCAGATCACAGATGCAGTTCCTGTTCGTTTGTTGAGAAAAACACACTCAGTAGCAATGCGGTAGTGCGAAGAGATAAGTGATGCAAAAGACTCGCTTCACCCCTGATCTGCCTGCGCTTTCTCTATTTAGCCTGTCCAACAAGTAAGCCTCACACGCGCGACAAGTCAACTGCAGGCAACAGCCGTTCCCTGAAAAAAAAAAAAAAAAAAAAAATGCGCTAGTCCTCCTCGCGGAAATAATCCGTCACGAACGCGGTCGCGACACTGCCAGAACCAGCATTATTTTTCTTGCCGCGTTTCAGCAATGCGTCCTCCGTGGATGGACGTTCCACGATACCGCACATCCATCAGCCAGTCCGCCTTGCTATAGGACTCGTACGAGACAAAAAGCCACTTCCATACGTTCTTTTTTTTTTTTTTTTTATTCCCCAACTGCCCGTTCTTGTCGTTTTTTTACCGTTCCTCTTTATATGTACCGGAACACTGGAGAGCTCATTTGCAGTGCGGCGAGAAGTACTGGCCAAAGCTCATTTGGGCCACATTAAAAAGCTAACTTATCTTTAAAATCGTTTGCCGTATTTGTTACCACTAGCTTACAGAGGGCCAACCAGGCTCAGTGGCCGCGAATGTTCGGTTAAAAATATCAACTAAACAACATTTTAAGAAAATGAAGGAGCAGACATAGAAGGGGACAGGGCAAACCGAATACCGACACTTCTATGCACATGTCTTGCAGTAGTCGCACCTAATTACTGCTTGATAGATATATACCTGCAATCTACTTTTCCCTTCTATGCCCACGCGTGCTCTTTTATTCTGACCAACAAACAGCGGAGTCATCTTTTCCCCGAAACTCTGTCGACCGCTGCCCGTCCAACCCCCTTCGCTTCCTCCAAACTCCTTTCCCAACCCCTTTAACGCAACCCAAGCCTAACCCAAGAAGCTGGCCTCGAGCGAACACGGCTGCCAACCCGTCCGCCACAATCCGCTGCGTCATCAGTCTTCGCAGTACTGGAGCCCAAAGTCACCGACCCTGAGCCTCGCACATCCAAAGCCGCGGGGGATTCCCAGAGAGATTAAAAGGGCCCGACGGTTCGCTAATCCATGCCAGTCTTGACACCGCGGCGCATCCGGACTGCGGCTCAACTCGCACCCAGGTCTCACGAAAGCTCAGACGGAGGCGCAGAAGCCGGACTAAGGCGCCGCGGGAGGTTTTGTTAGGTTGACGATTAATGATGGGGCGCGGCGTCAAGAGGTGCAACAAGGTCAGAAAAAATAACTGAAACAAAGGAGGTCGCATAAATTTCGCCTTACGAGTGAAACGCGATAGCGTAATTTTCTTATTTTCTTCTTATTGTTATGTACGCCACTGCAGAACTAAGGCACATGCTGCTACTTCACGCACGACAGCATTTTTAGGCCCTCCCCTCACGCGCTTGGAGTGCGCATTTGTGTAGCGCACTCGTTTGATTCGTACAGGACGTGAGTTCGATTCCTAGCATCAGAAATAATTAAATTGCACCACTAGGTAAAGTGGTGCAATTGAATTATTTATATTTTCTGAAGTACCCGCAGTACAGGAACATTCTCGCCAAGATTGACTTCATTTGGGCCCTCCGCTGATTTGTCGACTTCATTTTCAGAATCTCAAGTCATTAATTTCGACGAATTTTCTGCAGCGTGAGCTCCTCAACGCTACTGTGCTAAAAACGAAGCGGCCTTATAGTGCACACCAAAAGCACTATCGTTTGTCTACCGCCTTTCAATTCATTCACTCCCGGTGTTTCTTTACTACTAACTGATTTCAAATAAAATCAGGTTTAGTGCATCATGTGTGTGTGGTTATCTTGATTATGCACAGGAGGAGGCCAGGGAGCAAGTTACAGTAATAGGACATCGCGCAAATGACTAAATAAGAATGCAATGCAGCAATTACATACAGGATGAAAACGCATTACAAATGTCATTATTGGTACTATATGTAATTAAAATACAGTTTTACGGTAAGAAAACATCCACATACTAGCAACACGTTTAAGCAAAGGAAGAATCAAATGGATCGACGGATACATGAAGCCGCACGATGCACAATAACTATGGTTGCGAGAATGTACCAGAAGGGTAAGAGGAGCATAGCAGAATAAAGAATTCAGGCATCTTTATAAAGAATGTAACTTCACATTGCGGAAACAATGAACAGCAAAAAGTTGTCACTAAAGAATTACAAGTCAGTTATTTTCTGTAGATAAAGCTTCTATGCTCAAAAAAAAAAAAAAAAAAGAACTTCCGTCTTTTGTTCTAGTAATTTAATTACGAGAGTTAAACGAGTTCCAAAGCACGACTGCTAAGCTCGTTTGTCATAGTGCGTTGCTCAGTAGTAGTAACTGACTATCCTTTTGTCAAGTGCGGTTTGTTATTCTTGATTGGGGAGACTGGCGAGATAGACAATAGTGAAAGCTCGATATTTAACAACTTATAGAAGAATTCACCGCTGGTTCCACTTTGTCCGGAACACAGCGTAAAAAAAAAAAAAAATCAAAAGTTGCATATAAGTTTATTTAGGGCAGTGATGCGAAATCATTTATCTTACTGTTGCTGATTTTGTGGCTGCGTGTTCGTTTATTTCGACCTTTGTCGTTTCTAACACATTTTTCGCTACAAATCAAGAATATTTCGAAGCTCGGGACTTTTTTTACTGCATTTTGTCAACCTCGCCACGCGTCTCAAAAGGGAGATTCATTGTCTTTAATTTGTTTTAAATTCTACAAGCGCAGGTCTCGAAACACATTCGTTGCCCTCCATAACCTGTAATACTCGGGAACAGCTTTTTAAAAATTGGTTCATTTTAATCTCTCTCTCTCTCTCTCTCTTTTTTTGCTTACTGCTGCTGCTGTCCTCTTTGTCATCGCCCTCCGGCGGCTTTACGCTAGACAAGCGGCATTACGGAATCGTTCTCGCGAGCCCGGCGTAGAGTACTAGTTTATGCGTTCGGATAGGGAACGGGAGGATAGTGGCTCAATTATTAGCGGTGACACGATTTTTGCTCTTGTCAATTACGTCCACAGGCTCTGACGTCAGGCCATGCCTCTACTGAGCCAAGAATTTTTTTTACGATTAATAATGGTCTTCAGTAGCAGACCGCGGCTTCCAATAGTGTGCGTTGATCTAAGCGGTTACGAGGAAACCGCGCTCCTAACAAGACACGCAACCAAAGTCAAACGAATAAAAGGAGTTTTCTTTTTCAAGCTACTTTACAATGAAATGAAATTATCATTATTGTACTCCTACTTCTTTCTTTTAATTTGATTTGTCTTCTGCATCTAGTCAGTAAATTTCCTACAGAATTTTGTTTCGTTGATTTCCTCAGCACCTTGATACTTATTCTTCCAAGCTGCATCTGTATCTGTACGTATCTGAATATCACAATGCATGTGAAATAGATTTACTTTTGGGCCAAGTCCAACAAGCCTCCCGTTGGCTTTGAAGGGCCCGCCTCTGTGTGAATTTGTATGCCAACTTTGACTACTTCTAATTGCCGCAGCGGCTACATAAGCGAGTTTATCCGGGTGAACAACAAAGTGCTAACTATGCCTCAAACGCATAGTTTATAGCGGATGTTAGAGTATGGCTACAAGCTTAGTGAGTTCGCCTAAGGCCAATAAGGATATTATAAGCCCATGCTTGCAGTAGGCAAGAATTCAGGCAGTTTCTAGTAAGCCCCGTTCGTTCATGACGGGATGCGCTCTTTTTTGTGTGATGATATTCAATGGTTTCTAATGCATAATCTTCAGCGCTCAAGGCTCATGGCTGCTACAATACCTTAAGAAAAACCTGTATAGGACTAATTAATTATCTCAATAGCAGGTATAAAGGTGCTACTGCAAGCGTATACAAGAACCTGAAGCAAACGTTCAGCCGTCACATCGGCATCCCCCTCCCTTCTCTCATTTAATACCCCCGGGGCTTTAAGAAGTAGACAAACACAGGAAGTGAACTATGTCCATCTATTCGTAAAACCCAAGCGGGAGTTCTAACAGTTACTCAGAGTCCTGGTACACGCGAACGACAAGCAGCCGACATTTCTTCCGAATCCTACGAACTGCAGTGAGAGGCTATAAAACCGCCAACCTAAAAGACGTGTTGCAAATAAGTAAATAAGCAGTTAAAAAGTGGGCAGGCTTCAAGCGATTAAAAACCGCTCAGCGGCAATAGTCATTCATCAAGCAAGAGGAAAAACCGGAGAAAAAAAGAAAAGAGCGGAGCAAACGAGAACTAAAGCTTTTTCAGCAAGGATGATGCTTTCCCTCATCAAGGATATGTGCGCAGGAAAGCTTGCTTCACAGGATGTACGAAAAAAAGAAAATTCACCGCGGACAGTGGATGTGTGAGGTCACTAAAAAAGGGAGAGAGAAAGAATAAGAGAGAGAGAGAATCATTAGGTGGCAATCCAAGGAAAGGCGAGGAAAGAATTCAGCGTGAGCGCGACATTGCGCCTGTGATAAATGAGGGTCAATTAAAGCGAGAAAAAAAAAAGTGATTTTTGAAAGAGCGCATCAGCGACCAGGAATGGTAACAATCTTTAAAACTGTGGCCGGAAACGAGACAGAGAAAAGACAGGTTGAAGCGAAACGAACCGAAAGGGAAATGAAGAAGAATAAAGGAGCAGAGACGCCGGGTGAGCAGGAAGCAAAGTTTCAAGCACCTTGTGGCGAAAATCAGTGAAGAAAGAAAGAGGGGGGGGGGGGGGGGGGGAGCACTAGGCTACCGTTCTCGCACATTCTAAACGCACGACCGCACGCTCACGCCGCGCACGCTGGAACCATTAGGTCGTAGCGGAAAATGCATTACGAGGCCAGATGTCCAGCGCAGCTATGCCTCATTTCGCGTCACACATACTAAAGAAAACAGAAATATTAAAAAAGAGACAACGAAACTTCCCGAAAACTAAAATGGTAGCACGATACAAAGAAGCAAAGATGGACTCTTTTTCCCCTCATGCACTCCCTCTCACCCGTCCAGCCCAGAATCATCGAATTTCTTGGTTTAGCTTCTGGGAAGAGAACGCTGCGTTGGAACATGCTTAGTTTTTGTTTCTTTCTCATATTTCTCGACACTTTTTTTATATTTCAAATTAGTTTCTTCCACTGGAAGGCGAACACCATGCGGCCTGTGTGCCCCCCCCCCTCCCCCTTTTCCCCCTCATTTTTCGCCGTGGCTCGTCGTTCGCACTCTCCCTCTCCCACGCTGTGGAAGTCAAGGGGGGGAGAGACAACGGGCGCTGCGGTATGACAAAGCCACGCCTCCGCGAACTTTAGGAATGATGACGACCCCTCAGGCGTAAGGGTGGTTGCACAAGCGCCCTAACACCGGAAAATATAAACGATGGTGCACATCGCGAGTGGAGGGGTGGGTGGGGAAAAGAACGCAGAGACGAACCTTTATCTCATGCAACGTCTGTTTGCTTTGCCCCTGATCACTGGGGCGACGGGAAGAACCATTACGAAGCGGGAAGGCAGAATGAAGACGAAATAAAAACGACAACAAATAAAACAACGTAAACGCTCATGACTTTTCTTGGGCGGCCGTTAGCAACGCCGCTCGTCCAGGGGATCGCTGTCGTCCGGCTTCTATGAACCTCCACGCAAACACACAAACACGGCCGCGCGGTCTCTGTGGTGCAAGAAGGCATTCGCTTTACCCTGCTTTGTTTGCAATGATTCTTGCTCGCCTTCCAGAAGCGAGACGGGCAGAGGCCACTACCTCTGGCTCCCCCATTCCGTCGTGCGATGCTTACAGCCAGCCGATCCATTTCAGAGATTAGAAAGTTCTCGAGATTTCCAACGTGGTTGTCCCACACGCTGAATGTTTTGCGAAATCTCAAGGGATGGGGAAAGGGTTCTGGTCATGGATACAAAGGCGGTCTGCAGAATGTTTGTGTCTGAATGCCGCAGGGGAAAGCAATCAATATTCAGTAGCGTCACCCCAAAGAAAAAGAAATGTATTGTAGCTATAAGCAATCATTCAACGATGTGTTGTTCGCATAGGTAAGAACAGTTGAGCTGAAAGGAGATGAAAGGGCCGTTTTGTATCGCCATCTGTTGAGAGTACGTCGTGCGTAGACAGCGCCATTTTCCCAAAATGACGTGGCTATCACACGACCATCATCAGCGAATTCGTAATATGCCCTACGTACCATCGGTAACATCGATCAAGTTTCACGCAGCTCACTATAATGATGATTGTAAAGCATTCAGTGGAACGAAAAGGACGGCTTTCGGCCACTGTTTCGGGAATAAGGGAATTTGGAGAGATGGGGGTGTAGCTTCACAGTTCTTCACACCTCGGTTCTTCTCGGTACCACTCGGTTCTTCACATGCTAGATACCTGCGCGTCATTAGTCGACCTCGCTTACGCTACTCCAAGCAGGCCGCTTACACTGCCATATGCGCAACGGCACGCAGCGTTGCTGCGATTGATCATGCCTGGTGCGCCAGAGTGGAGATGTCGTCATGTGGAAAATGCTGAACCCTGTGTACCTTCCTTGTGAAAAAGATGCAAAATGTTATGTAACGTGTTGTAGGTCTGCTGAACACTATTTCTGACAGTGGGGCGCATATGTTCTGTTCGATGCGACATAAAAATTGTTGACAGGTCGTATGAGCCTCCGCGACATCGTCACTCATTTACACAAAGCGACTGGCATCGGAATAGGCGCGAAAACTCGACAAAATTAGGGCAACGACAATTCTTTTGTACCCCGAATGAATGTGACTGCAAGTTATTGCGATGTCAGCGGTTTCATCACCTTTTATGCAGTGGCTGCAATTCAAAGAATACAATACTGGCCCGTTCAAGAGCTTGAATTTCAGCAGTGTTTGCCCAGGCGTTTCAACACGGCACACGTGAGTCATTAGGCGTACAAGGACTCGCTGTGGCAAGTAACTAGGTAAACTAACACGAGTAGAATCAAAAGCTAGGCGAGTTAGCATAGCTTCATACTTTCGGAGGCGCAAAAAAAAAAAAAAAAAGACGAAAACCAAAGACAAATTCACGCACTGAATGAGAAAGTTACAGAGCAAACACGAGAAGTTCGAGACCGTCTGGAAAGTTTTGGCCAGCTTCCATTGAGTAAGGACACTGCACTAACACGGTCTGCATAGTTGAGCGTGTTTTGAGCCTCACTTTTACCAGAATGCAAGCCGGCCTCAGTCTGCGCTGAAATCAAAGTGCTTCCCAGAACTGCGGCGCGCAACGTAGACAAACACGACGAGAGAAACGCAACACAGGCGCCTGTGTTGTGTTTCTCTCGTCGTGTTTGTCTACGTTGGGTATTATGCACCAACTCGTCCCACACGCTGTTAATTAAAGTTCTGGTTTGAACTAGTAGGGTCATGTTAACAACAAGCGTGTCGCAGTTGTGGAAACTGCACGTTAAGTTTCAGAAAGAGTACATTCAACCAGTGTATAACCACACCGCGGTCAGGTGAGCTCTTTCCCACGTCTTTTACGTTCGCAGAGCGATGGTTGCTCCAGAACGGGTTTTAACTGTATCGCTTTATGAGATAATTTTAAACAGGCGGAGAGCACTTGCGTAAGCCTATATCGTGCCAGCCTGATATCTACTCCACATGCGCAATGGACAGGCGGGGGACGCACAGCTGCTGCTGCACATCCGCAGCAAATATCTAGCTGTTCCGGCATGCGTCTCGCTATTGTAAAGCTCAAATAATTATACTTTAAACAATAACAAAATTAGGTGGTCTCGTCTCTTAAGATTGATTGGTTTGGTTGGTTTGTGGAGTTTAACATCCCAAAACGACTCAGGCTTTGAGAGACACCGTAGTGGAAGACTCCGGAAATTTCGACCACCTGGGGTTCATTAACGTGCACTGACATCGCACAGCAAGAGAATGGCAAAAGCCTACCCTACCTCTCTTATCATTTGCCTCTGATCGTTCGCTTCTTATTGACGTTTGTTGCAGTGCTATATATAATTATGATTGGTTTACAGGAAAAGAAAGGCGCAGTATCTGTCACGCTTTCTCCGGCAAGTGTGAGTTGTAATGCTACAAGTAACACGCATGATCACCCGCATCACCAACAGGCCGCATGGCACGCGCGAAGAGGACACATTAAAACTAGTCAGAAACCTGGTAGTGAGTCGAATTACAGGCTACCCTACTAGTACCTCAACAAAAGCGAAATACAACAAGCGGACGCTCTGCTACGCAAAGCGTATAAGTCAGCGCTCCGACTACCACGCAACACGTTGACAGAAAAACTCATGGCTCTCGGATTGCAAAACACCTTCGAAGAGCTACGCTAGGCGCAGCTTGAGTCGCAAAAACTCAGGCTGCTGCAGACAACGACTGGAAGAGCGCTCTTACAGAGACTCGGATACCGCGAGCAGATGCGAGAAATAGCGAGGACGGAAACGATCTCCGGCGAACTTCGCAAGTCCCTCAGGGTAGCTCCAATCCCGGGAAACATAGACCCAACTTCCACCGAGGCAAAAGAGAAGCAAAAGCTGAATTTATTCAGAAAACATACGCATCTCTAGACGCAACCGTGTATGCAGACGCGTCCTTGAGGGGAGGACACAACAAAATTGCAGTGGCCACGGTGGTCGATTTGCCTCTACGCGAAGTGACCAGCGCCTCTATGCGACACTGCACAGTAGCAGAGGTTGAGGAAGTAGCCTTTGCTCTAGTGGTGACAGAGGGCTATAGAACCGGGAGGTGGCTAACGATACTCACGGACTCTCAAACAGCCTGTCGAAATTACATGAATGGTAGGATAGGTCGTCACGCGCTCCGTATACTCCTTGACGCGGGCGAAAAAATTAAAAAAGACGAAGAAAACAAGACCAGACACAAAATTATGTGGGTACCGGGGCACATGGGGGTGGCAGGGAATCAAGAGGCTGACAGGGATAGCTCGATCATACACTACTTTCCCAGCATCTGACGAGTCCACGGAAATTTTGCCAGCAACTATAGAGGAAGAAGAATGCGAAATTCCCCACGGCACAGTTCTCTCAACAGAGAGGAAGCTGTCATTTGGAGACAATTACAGACAGGTTCATACCCAAACCTACACATACTGAACAAAATGCACCCTGCCATATACGCGGACAGATGTCCCTGGTGCGACGAAAAACCCGCACTATATCACATCACATAGGCCTGTCAAAACATAGACATGGTCCCCAAAATGCGAAACACGAGTGCGGAGAAATGGGAGACTCCGCTGTCCAGCAACCGCTGCGAACACCGGCGAGGTCTGGTACAGCGAGCTCAACGGGCGGCAGTGGCCAGCGGAGCCCTGGACTGAGGGCAACCGACCATTGGGTAGAAGCGGACGAGGTCGACGGAGAAGACTCCTGGGGGTGCAACAAGTAGACACCTCGTAAGAAGCCCCAAAAACCGCCCAAAAATAAGTTTTCCCTTCCTTCCTTCCTTGGACGGCACACCTTCGCTCCTGTCGCGTGGTCGAAACGAAGAGGCATCCGTGTGCTGTGCGATGTCAGCGCACGTTAAAGGCCCCAGGTGGTCGAAATTACTCCGTAGCCCTCCACTAAGGCTCCTCTTTCTCTCTTTCCACTTTCACTCCCACCTTCCTTCCTTCCCTTACGTCGCGGTTGAGTTGTCCACAGAAAACAAGTGAGACAGTAACCGTGCATTTCCCTCCCTCCCAATCAATCAATCAATCAATCAATCAATCAATCAATCAATCAATCAATCAATCAATCAATCAATCAATCAATCAATCAATCAATCGATCGATCGATCGATCGATCAATCAATCAATCAATCAATCAATCAATTTATCAATCAATCAGCTAATCCTGTCGCGTGGCGCGTTCCTTGGCTCACGTTTAAGTGTGGCATTGCAGATGGCAGGAATGCTAGATGAGAACTAGTCTCGTGGAATCTCGCGGAATATGACAGATCACGCGCACAGATCTCGCGCGGAAATCTCGCGCGCAAATCTCGCGCATAACTCTCACGCATGGGATTTTGTTCCATGAGCCTAGAAAGGGTTTCGCCTTAGAAACAATGCTACCTGTATACTGCGACTAGCAACCATACAACGCTGCCATGGTAAATAATATAAAAAAAAAGAACGCCGACTAAAAAAAGTGTCACGTGACTGAGGTTTTTGAGACATCCAAGGAGGTGAAGAGAATGCCCTGAACTCCCCTGACCCTAAAAATAGCCGAAAAAATTTAACGCGTTGCGGAGAGCCAAAGCTGTGAATTTCTCGCGAACAAAGAAATCGTCTGTTTTAGGCTTATCCGATCTTACCTTAGCCCCAACAATGGAGGAGCCAGACGTCATACCACCCCCACTACGGAGACCAGTACGAGTTAGCTGCCCTTCTAAACCGTCGCTGTGAAGGTGGTCAAATAGACGACCGTAACCGCACTTATTGGCGATTTGTGGCTTGGTGACTGGCGAAGCGGCAGCGGCCGGTCGAAACGGAAGTCCCAGAGCGTTCTCACCAGTGGGTATACGTAGTTCGCAGTGCATTAGCGCTAGCTACGGCATTACTCGACGCATTCAGCGCACAAGAGCCTGCAGCGATGTTCTGCAGGAAAGCTCTTGCCAAATGCACACGCGGTGCGTCTGTAATTCTGCCACATTTCACATCAGACTCGATCGTTGAAATTGACGTGAATTGCCATGTTTACAGTAGATCAAAAACTTGCGTGCTCGGTCAGATCGCATGGAATTTCCCGAGAGCCGGAGAAATGAAATGTTTTATTTACGGCGGTGGTGGTGGTGAAACACTTTTATTTTATTTACAGCTCTCGAGCAAAACAAGCATCTTTATTGTTCACTTCATGCATATCGCAAAGGCGTGCAACGAGAACATCGCGCTGAAAAAAGTACGCAGCTTTTCTTTCTTCCAGAAGACGGGCGCTCGCAAATCTTCGCCAAGGCAGCCTCATTCATAAGTGAAGATAGACAGCTTTCCAGCTCGCGCTGAATATTCTTACGCAGCATCGGAACAGGGCATCGGAGAACAGGGCGAAATGCAACGCGACCTGGAGTTTTACTGCTCGCATCCTCGAAGTACCGCACAGGGCACTGGGGACCCCCGTCTCCAGTGTCCCCCGCGGCCTCATCGGCACTTTCATTCACTAAATAATTCAGGAAAAAAAGAAAAACCTTATAATTCGCCGCTCTTTCCCCGGAGGCCACGGACGCTCTTGTATTTCCGGAGAACGCGCGGGCATTATTGTATTCAAGGCGATTCATTTTTCAGTCAGCGCCATTCCGAGATAGCATGAAGTTGACCCCACGTCCCTCTCTTCGTTGTTTTTAAAGCGAGGCTCGTGTCACGAGAATCCGAGCAGCGAGGATCAAGCGAAAGCCTGAGCGTTGGACATTCCGCTGGTGCTTATAGGCGGAACTTGAA
Source organism: Amblyomma maculatum (assembly GCF_055883805.1). Lineage (NCBI taxonomy): Eukaryota > Metazoa > Arthropoda > Arachnida > Ixodida > Ixodidae > Amblyomma > Amblyomma maculatum. The sequence continues at coordinate 119,552,488 of NC_139351.1, read as the reverse complement.
GAGCGTTTGCAAACGGCAGGCGTACTGCAGGTACTTCGCACCAGCGCAGTCGTATGGGCGCTCAGGAGAGCCGTTAGAATAAAGGAAAAGAAAAGCACTCATGCTCGGACGGTTTTGTCGTGAATACAGAAGTGTCGTCTTTGTCGCAAGTTCAAGAGTTACAGTTGAAATAAATGCCGTTTTACTTTCGGTTCCATCCTGTCGGAATTGTAATTTAATGCATGCTCTTCGCAAGATGCCACACGACCGGAAGTAGTTCCTTAGGTATAAATAAATTTATCTCGTTTTACACTGAGTCGCAGTCGCAAAACGTGGCCTTCAAGAAAAAAATTAAAAGGTCTCTTAGACGTCCCTTAAAAAGAGAATGCCGTAAGCTTACCCCCCTTTTTTTTTCCTATCATTTGCTCCTCATCGTCTGCCTCTTATCGGCGTTCGTTGCAGTGCTACACATAATTATAATTCGTTTAGAGTAAAGGGAAAGCGGAGTACCTTTGACACTTTTTCCGGCAAGGGTGAATTTGGATGGTACATTATCGCTCCTGGCGCGCGTTCAAGTGTGGCATTGCAGATGGCAGAACGCAAGACAAGGACATATCTCGCGGAATCTCGCGAAATATGATAGATTTCGCGCGGAACTCTCGCGCACGGGATTTCGTTCCATGAGCCTAGAAATTCCTTTCGCCTTAAAAAAGCAAGAACTGGTGGTCACAAGTATTTCATTAATTGAAAGTGCCATGGTTACAGGAAAAAAAAAATAACACTATAAACGCTCTGATCTAGCTAGCAGCAAGGCGAGTGCTGGCAACCCAAGAAAGCAACGGCTGTGGCAAAGAAAGCAAGCAACCAGGGCCCCATCGAGGCTGGGTGGACAAAGACGAGTGCAGAGAAGCGTGTATAGCAGAAGGAGTAACTTGATAACGCAACCAATTACCAGATGACGCTCGCAGAAGCCGCAGGCTAAATGTGAGACGGGAAAGGTATTCTTTAGTGCAACTGGTAAGGCCCTTCCCACAGTTAGCATACAAGCCCGACATGGAAATCCAAGTATCTTCGCGAACAAAGTGCGAGCGAATGATTAGGGAATAGAGACTTAGCAGAGGAGGTAAACGATCGCTACGGGGAGAGATTCGAAGAGAACACGTTTGAGTTAGTCATTAGCCCAGAGACAAACGTAACCTCATCGGTCCAGACGATTGATGCTAACCGCGTAGTTTGTGAACTGCAGGGTTTAATGTCCTGTAGCAACGCAACTGCTACGAGGGAAGCCGTAGACGAGCGTTCCGAATAAATCAAGCCTGCTTGGAACTCTTTAACGTGCGCTAACGTAACACAGCACTTGGTCATTTTTGTATTGCGCCTTAAAGGCCCACTGTCCACCCTCCGGTCGAAAATATTTTCTTCCCCGGTGACTGTGAGACTTCGCCCCTAGAACACAAGGCCGCAAAATGTTTTTGAAAAGAGTAACTAATAACGCAGTTACAGCCACCGCAATCACCCGATTCTGTCATGCCTCTCTCCTTTCGTTCCCTCGCAAAGGTTTTTCACTCTCCTACCCGAGGCCGTCTAGCCTCCGCAATACAAATTCCCCTTCCTCCTCCGCGTTTGGCGGGAGGTGGGGCATGGCTCTCCGCGAGCGCAAAAAAAAAAAAAAAAAAAAAAAAAAAAAACGGCCGAGGGAGCGCGCGCCGCTGGATTCAGTCTGGCCGTGGCGAGGGAAAAGCGCGCAGCGAGCGGTAGACGCCCATTCTTCTCCCGTCAGTCAGCGAGACGGACCAATGGACATCGTTCGCGGTACGTACGTCATTATTGTGGCCCGTCGGGCCAGCGCAGGAAACGGGGAAGCTGGCTTCCCAAAGGACAGCATGAGAGAGCTTTGATTTGTATTTTCGTTGCTTTGCGGCGCGCGTGTCACTGTAGCATTTTGCACAGACTATCTCCCGTACCTGATCGAAACACTGGGCTCCTTTGCTTAAAAGGGCCTTCCCTGGACAGTGGCCCTTTAACTGACATGTAACCGCTGTGGCAGGGATCGAATCCGCAGCCTTGGGATAAGGAACTGAAAGCCTATTGCCACTCACGGCGCTACTAAGCACATGTGTAAAAGTATATAGTACACTGCTTCTGAATCCCGTTTCAGTGCACTTCTTTAATCGCGCAAAATCTGATTTCGTAAACATGATCTCTTGCGGAAGAGTTCCTCGACATGCATAGCATTTTTAGCCCCTCCCTTGACCCTCGGAGGGTGATAGAAACTGTCCTTATTTTTACAAAGCTTTGAAGCGTGAAACGCCCTACTGTCTCTGCTACTCAGACTAGCACCGACTCCTAATGGCTCCTGAAAGGCAATCGCACCTAACACATGTGCTGCAACGACACCGAAATGGAAAGAAAGGTCGAAACTGACTCAAAAATAATTGAACCTGAACTAAAGTATTCTTTGCTAAGGCCGCAGCGCTGAGGACAAAGAGACTAAAAGAGACTGGAAGGCGGAGAGATAAGAAGTCCCTGAAAGCAAACACACGCTTGCAAAAGTAGTAAATTCGCGGGGAAAAGGGCGACGGAAGAGTGAATTACCGCGGGAAAAACAGCATAAGCAATGGACCAATATTCGAGAGTCAAAAGCGACGCACAGAAAAAAAAAAAAAAACTAGGCGAGGATGAGAGTGATAGAATGCAATTTAAATTATCGATTTCGTGAAAAAAAAAAAGGAAAAATAACGAAATGAAAAGAAAGGAATTCCTGTAAAGAAAGCTAAGTTCAACAGAAAACAGAATGTACCAGGAGACAAAGCACAAAAAAGGCAAAATAAAGCAAAACAAGTGAAACGCCGGCTGCTGCCAGGGCACAAGAGAAGTCGAAACCATCACGGACATTAAAATTGGCACAAGACAAAAGGTATTCTGTATCGAGAAACTCGATTATTGGGCTGTAACAACATAGACAATGGCAAAAGATGGGCGGGAGAAGTACGGGGAGCGCTTTAAAAGGCAATGAAGCGAAAACGAGGTGATCAGGGAGAAAAGATTGTCCCCGCTGCGCAACCTCGCCCACAAGCAAAAGAAACGACCAGGTCGCCCAACTGGAAAACCCGCGAAGAAAGCAGCGGAAAGACAAGGGCCGAGCAGGAAGGGAACAGCTAGGAACGTCACGGACTACTGCAACCATGACAGGTTGTACACGTGGGGAAGCAGGCATCAGCGTCGGTCTGATTTTCCGGTTTGATTTTGACGATTCCGGTCTTGCTCGTCTCGCGCGGAAGAACTTTAAATCGCGCAGTTTTGGGGACACGCAGCCCCTGACAAAAGTGGATGGGTTGCGTAGAGTATGACAAGACAGCTCATCGGAGCATGCCGAGGCTGCGTTCGACGAAGATCGAACACTGCGCGCAACGGTGGGTCTAGAAGGGCTCGGACACAGCGCCGACTCGCGGCAGATCCCAGTCGAGCTGGTGCACACTTGCGGACTGGAAAATAAACCTGGTGCACTTGGTTTGTTAGCAGGTCGGTGCTGGGTGTGACAGTGCGTTCCTTCTTAGACAAGAGCTTAGTCTTCAAGCAATAATGTGCATTAATAAAAAAGAATTTGCACGAAGCAGTTTTGCGAAAAAAAAAAAAAAGTTTGATATTAAGCTGTGCCTTTACGGGTAATAAGCGATAGCTTTTAGGTAGTCCACCACTCGGCATATAAAATCACGCTAACCGAGCCGTATGAACCAACCGTAATCGTTTAAAAGTTAACTATTCAAAACTACCTAGACAACCCGCTATATTTAACACGCCTTAGCTGTATTGTTTTTTTTTTCTTTTTTTTTTGCACTGCCGTGCTGTCAAATCTATGCCAATGAAAACGCTCTTCTAAATAAAAAACTCTGTGTTTAAAAACTACTGAGGGTCTCAGGTGAAACATCGTGCATAATTTAAACCCGGGCAGACCGCACAGCCAATCATAAGAACGGCCAAAACCTTGAGCAATCATCCGATTGTCAGGCAAAGATAAATTCTGCAAAAAAAATCTACATAATATCAAGGAGTCCTTCCTGTTTTTTTTTTTTTTCTTTTCTGTTACGTTCAACACTTCGTCACGCCAGTAACTTACGACATGCCTCGTAAACTCGAACGCCACTCTGGCGTGCTTTAACGCCTAGTGTTCGCACATCTTTCAATTCCACCGCAATGAAAAAGTGGAGTCAATTTCGTTTTAAAAACAAAAATGTACAAGTGCTCCTCATGAACCCAATTTGACGATACAGCATCGCCAACAAGAAAAAAAATTAATCGGGGCCGCCGCACCTAGACCTAATTACATGACATTTGGCCAACCGATCGGCTACCGTCTTGATGCCTAGGCTCTACTTTTTTACATATATACTTTTTTCTTTCGTCTCAGCCGTTTCATCGCGTTACATCGCCTGAAACGTTATTAGGTGCGAGCCCCCAACGGCGAATTAATTGAGAAACGCAGCCGGGGGCCCTTGAAGGCGCTCGTCAAATTTCATTAACCTGTTCACTCGCAAATACGTTACGGCGAGCTTCAGGCAGCGAGACAAGGATCGAAAGCGGCATTCGCAAGCACTTGAGACAGCAGCAGTGCCGACTGCGCATGCCCAGGCGCACGTACGATCAAGAGACGCATACTTCGACGCAGAGAGAAAACGACCCCCCCCCCGGGGCCGAAAGCAATAATTGCGAGCGAAGCACGTAGGCAAACATGGCATATATCAGCACACCGGAGACGGCCGACAGATTAGAGGGGCAGCGGGACGTCGGAGAGGAATTCTTCAGCTCTCCGAATCCAGAATCCCAGAGGCGGTGGGAAAAAGAAAGAAAACAAAAAGAACAAAGGAAATCAACCGACTAAATGAGTAAAGAAAGTAGTGATAAAATAACGAAATAAATAAAAAAAAAACGCGAAGGGTAAATGAGGGAAAGACGAAGCAAGGGAGGGACAGGTAAAGAAGGAAAGAACGAAAGATGGATTACAGAAAGAAGGGTACGTGCTGAAGGGTACGAGCAATAATAAATAAAAAAAAAAAAAACATTTTTGGTCTCTATAGCTAGGAATTTGCGCCGTACAATATAAGGTAATAAAGTAACGGCAGTCGATTTACGCTTGCGGTCGTGCATGCGTTATAATATTTTTAATGCAGCGTAGCCCCCGGAAACGCAAACACTGCGGTGCAAACGGACTGGAGGCCGCGGAACGAACGGGGCTAGAAATGCGACAATCAAAGCCAAGCCAAGGTCTGAACGCAGACAACAGAACGAGTGGCGGGCTGAATGCGATACAAGACAGTGCAATGCAGAGAAGATAATACCATGCGCAAGCAAACGCAAAAAAAAAAAAAAAAAAAAATGATCGTAATAAAAACGCAAGCGATGATCGAGAATGAATGGAATGGTGGAAAAGGAAAACATAAAAGGATTACGCAGAGTGAGGAGTCATCAGTGATGGCGGAACTTCAGAATACTACTTATTTGCATATAGAACATAGGTGCATATGCGTTTGAAAGTAGGCCTCAACTAGCGCGAGAAAGCCGACTGCGTGTCGGTGTAGCAGACTGGAACAAGTTTCGCGCTCAAAGTGGGAAGAGGGAAGAGAATATCCCCGCGAATTCAGCGACAACAGCTACTAGGCGCAACTGGTGGGAACGAGAAAGCCGGCAGTCGAAAAAGATAACAGAAGCAAAAGAAAAGCGGCCCGCGCTTAAAAATTCACCGAGTCCAATTTCCGGCCACAGAGGTAGTGGCGAACGCGCTGTCTTCGCGCGACGACAAATTCGCGTCATGCCTAACGTTTTTCAGGCATGAGCAACTCCTGTAACACCAATCGCCCTATTTTCGCTCGAGGACGAAGTCATTCGCGAAACGTTTAATTTTCTGCATTCTACGCCCCTTCTCCCTTCCCCCACGCATATCTACCCACACCCGTACATACGGTGTAAAAGAATGTCAGGGGAGAAACGGAGCGTTTTCCCCAGGCTCGCTGGGAAACACAGTGACGTCAAGGGAAGCAGTCTCTTCCGCCTTGAAAGAAAGAAAATACGTCGCCATTCCTTAAAATACAGACATCGGCAAAGGCGCGTGAAGACGGAAAAAGAAAGCAACTCCCAGGAGAAACAGACACAAAAACAGAACTGCAAAGTGGTGCGACGAATAGCTAGGGACAAGAAGAGGGAAAGAGCAAAACTTAAAGACACAAAAACAGAACTGCAAAGTGGTGCGACGAATAGCTAGGACAAGCAGAGGGAAAGAGCAAAACGTAACGGCAAGGGGAGGGAGCACGTGCACTCTGCTTAAAATTCCATTATGCAAAGACGAACGAAAGCCAATTTCCGGGGTCAAATGCGCGAGAACATAAAGTACGCGCGCGCGTATTCTTCGCCCGGTTGCGGCGCAATGCGGCGCCTCCCCTGGTGGGTGGATATATACGTCTAGGGAGAAATTCGTGCGGGGAAAGAATGTGCCATTAGAAATTGAGGAGGCTCGGCTGAAAGCTGCCGCTTTTGGACGTGACTTGACTGACGTCTCAAAGAAGGGGCGCAGAGGAGAGGTCGACGGGTCACCGGTTCTTGGCGACGGCGTCAGAAGCGAGCGAAGGCTAGAGAAAGAAGAAAAGCGCAGAGCCGAGGATAACAATGCGATTACGTTACATGAAACGGAGCGAGGAAAACGTGGGTGGAGAAAAAATATTCGCTAGAAGGAAAGAGCGAGAAAATAAGAAGGTATGCTGCTAATGTGACGACAGGTGCTGCTGTTCCAGGAGCAACATAACGATTAGCGCGTCACGGGAATAATCAATTCACTTAAAACTTCCTGAAAAAAAAAATATTCTTAATGAAAAGAAACGGGAAAATGACACTGACGAGGCCCGTCTTCATCGCTTAGAGACGTGACCGCCGGTGGCGACGTGGAAGGGAAGCCGAATATAAAGAGAGAAAGAATCCCGTCGCCGTGTCTGAAGAAATAAAAAAAGCATTCGATCCGACGAAGGTGACAACGAGACGTGCACTGTGTGGCTGTCAAGGATGGCATCTCTCATCGCCAAGGATGACACTTATGACGAAAGGTGATCCTCATCGTCCAGACATCCGGCACTCCGTCCCCTGGCTTGGGCCCTGAAAGCTACCCACGTGCTTCACGGAAAGGTCGTGGGTCCGTTTCCGACCCTCCAGGCGCCTTTGCTGTCGTTCGCAGATTCTCGACACGCGTAATTTCCGCCTTCACCCCGGATGAGGCAAGGTCTGAGAGACGTCTGGCACGGCAAGCATTACGACCGCTTTCGTGTCACACAGCTCGACGGCTTCCTATATGAGAGATCAGCGGTCAAATTTAAATAGCATTAATTTTTATTACCAAGAGCAGTCGTTGTAGTAGAACAGTCAATATGTATTAACAAAAGTGCTGCGTTCGGCAGTCCTGCTACTTAGTGTTACATGTAAGCATAGCGCCCATCGTACCGAACTTGCCGGCTAACCATAGTCCAGGTCATGCATCAATGTGCTCTAATTAATCGAGCTCTGCCTGGCAGCTAGAAGGAAACCTCGGATCAAATTGTTAAAGCCGGACGCATTGATATGGTGCGTGGGGTTTGACGCCTCAAAGCGACTCGGGCAACGAAGGGCGCCGTAGTGGAGGTCGCCGGATATCTTCGACCATTCGGGTTTCTTTAATGTGCATTGACTCCATCGAAAAACCCGGAATATCTCGGCTCAATAGAAGAGCTACTTATCCCTCGAGGCACTGCGGCACGGCTAAAACGAGTTACTCTTTCAAAAAATACAAGTCGCGGCGCTAAGCGTTTTAACACTGTTTTAACGAAAATAATGTAGCCCCCCCCCCCCCCCCCCCCCCTCTTTTTTTTTTTCTTTGAAGGGCGGACACAGAACACCAAAAAACTCGAGGGCGGACACAGAACACCAAAAAACTCGATGACCTGGACATTTCGCGGCGCAAGAGGGCAGAGGGCTAAAAAAAAATAAAAAATAAATAAATAAAATAAAATATAAACTGAAAAAGCGCAGTACCTTACCGGAATCACCCAGTTTTCGTAATCTCCAAACTCAGAGCATCTACCTCTACATGACCACACATGCCATGTACTACATGAAAACATCCGACATGGTACTTATACGCTCCCATTTCGCAGAATAGGCTTAACAAAACGGTCTCCCATTGAGTAGCGGATGAATGAGGAAGTATTGTGCTATGGTTTACCACACGATCGAGACGTAGTTTTGCCCCCGGGATAGACCCCATACAGCCGTCGCGGCAGAAAGGCTGACTATTCTAACACGACCTATGTATGGGACGAGATACGCTTCCAACATCAACACCAGCGCATTCGCAACGGAGACAGCCAAACGCGCGCTTGCGTAACACGTGTCTATCTTTTCTACAGGCCCGCCGGGAGGCAAGACGAATGAATGTCCAAGCAAATAAAGCCCTCCGAGGTTCTTGCTCAATTCGGGGTGCCGATGTTCGCTCGTCTTGCTCTTGTTTTTTTTTTTCTTTTCTTGTCTAACGCAGAACGCGCAGCTTAGAGAAGGGGCGACAAAAAATGCTTTTTCTAGGTGGCGGCAACCACAACGGAACGTGTAAGAGCAGCAGAGCGCAGACAGGGCCATGTGAGTAAAAGAGGAAGATGAGGCAAAGAAATGTTGGAGGCAGATAAAAGGGGTGGACAGATAACTACCCCTCTGTTCCTAATAGATTGGCCCGAGCTAAATCTGCCGCGTAGGGAACAAAGGACTCGGGGGCACACACGAGGGACCAAGGCCGCGGGCGCCAGAGAAAAGAAAAGACACAAAGGCGCAGCGCGGGAGCAAACGTCGGCAGCTTAATGGCCCAAGCAAAAGAAACATGTCACCGAAAACCCGCGAATGAGCGGGGTAGCCCATTTTTTCAACGAGCGCCTCTTCTTGGTTAGTCACCGCCAGATGGCGCTGTGCTCCAGTCTGCCTCGGGGGGGGGGGGGGGGGGGGGGGGGGGTCTTTTTGCTCGCTGGAGTAGACCGATGGAGCGGGAGGAGAACGGGGACGTTTAGAGGAAACAGACGGGAACGACGGAGCGCGCGAGACGGCTGGCTGAATCCGCACTGGGCCGAGCCTGTCTCCGCAAACCGCCAAGTTGCGCTACGCCAGGATGATGCTAACCAGATAGTTGAACAGAAGAAAAAAAAATATATATACAGATAGAGCCGCGAACGAAAGGCGAAAACGCGGAGTTCCGGAGACGGCGAGACGGCAACACTCATCTTGATTACAGTCAGCGGCGGCGCTCATCCTTTATGGGCGAAAACTGTTTTTCTGCTGGATATACGGTACCGGTTTACGGTACCGTTGCGCACATTTCATATGCATATACAAAGGGAGGGAAAAGGGGAAATGCGCTGTGTGGAAAAGACGTCGCTACGCACGGCTCACTATCTCGCAACAGCGCCGTTTCTTTCACGTCTTCTCGCGTGGGCGTTTTGCTTCCCATCTCGCTTACTGCACCATGGCGCGTGCAACACGCGGCAGACTGGTGGAGAAAACTGCGCTTCCACTTGGGACCCATTTCCTATATCACACGCTTGCTCGCGCACTTACGCGCGCGCGTTCACGTCCGCGTCAAAAGAGAGCTTCTAGACTATTGTGTGTAGATACAAGGCTACATGCGGGTGTCATTCACAAGACGGCCTCACCAGTGCACAGAGGAGGTGGTAAACGGCATTCACTTGTATTGTGAGTCCCTTTGTTTCAACCCGTTAGCCACTCAAGAGGATGAGAGGAAGGTAAAAAATATATGTTAGGAAATCTTTAAATTATTCCCGTTATTTAATCTTATCTGAGCTGTTTAGAATACTCACTATAGCCCTCACTGTCTCTGACTTATTTCTATCAACTGATGCAGCATTTCGTCAACTTAAAGTCTTTGTCCCGTTTAATCTGCCGTTCCCCTTAAAACACAGGGCGCTCTGTGCCTCTGACCGGACGACCCAAGTGCCAAGTACCGCGTTGTACGTTACCAAGCGCGCGAGATGGGTTGAAATTAAAAGGCGCTTCTGCTTTAGTCTTCGCTTCTGGAAGAAGACCCGACGCTGTCAGCGGGTGATCTAGGGCGATGGGCGAACGCATCGAGGCTTACGGACGGCTTTTCCCTAGAGGGTGCCCTGCTAAGCACGCGCACGAGATTTACACCGTAGCCACACCACCCGGGGCCCATAAATATGGCGTGGTATCGCCAGCCAGAATGACCCGTCTCCCCACGTGCGCGCGCACCCGCCCTCCCGACGCTCCCGTCTCAAAACACCCGTGCAGCGCAGTCGAGGCTACGGCACGGTCCTCTGATAGCTTCTGTTCACGAAGAAAACTCTCCACGAAGTTTGGAACACAAGGCGCAACCAACAACTGCAAGAGCACCAAGAGAAACAAGCGGTCCTTCCACCATGAGATGTCGGCAAGGCGTGGGGGACGAATGTGCGCGGGGTGTCGTAAAGAAAGCGAAAATTTGTTAAAGTCGAGCGTGTAGAGTGAAAAAGTATTAATGATTCAGCAAGTCTCTATTTTTCGCACAGACGAGGCGCATTTTAGCAACAAGGTCACAGATTCCTGGTGGTATGTGTGGCGCGCGTTGAAGAGCTGCGCCCTAGGTCCGCTGGTACCAAAATCTCCTCCCTGGTTAAGCGCATGCGCAGAACAGCCGAGGCGTCAACGCCGACTAAAAGGCAGATATGCCACAAAAAGATAGCTGCCTGCGAAGGGGAACTCGTGCGCGTAAGGAATGGCATCAGTTTAATAAAGTTAAGCATTCAGGTGAATAAATCGAATATTATAGGAATAATTTTGTTTTATTTATTGAGACAGACGGAGAGCGATTCCGGCGCATATTTCGTTCAGTTGTGTAGCAGCGCGTATAGTGGATGGCAAGACGTCGGTGATTTCTGAGGCCATGTGTGTTAATAACGTCAAGCATTCAGGTGAATACTTCGAACAATATAAGCATATATATTTTTTTTTTTTTTGACAGAGACCAAAAGCAATTCCTGTGCATCTACTGTTCAGTTATGTAATAGGGTGTATAGTAGATGACAAGACGTCGGTGATCTCTGAGGCCCTGGGCGTTAAGAATGGCGCCGACGAGCGAGCACTCCAGACGTAGAGTCGCCCGAGCAAATTTAAACAAAACATGTTTTCATACGGGCACTGTTCCAAGGGGGCGAAACTACGTCCCGGTCGTAAAGTAAATCGTAGCAGAATACTTCCTCGCTCATCTGCAGCTTAATGAAAGACAATTCAATAAGGCCTATGCTAAAAAGTGGCCACATATGAAACAAGGGTGGATGAATTCAGATTGCGTATACCTGGAACCCTTGCGAGGCGTTAGGTTGTATGACAAATTAGAATGGTAGCTTGTCACAAAGGACTCATGCAAATAAACATACTCTCTTCGTATCGCTCGCCCCTAGTAATCTTGCAATGTCCCAGCGAGGCAATCTCAGCACTGTTTAAGAGCTTTCGCTTACACATCTGTGTAAGGCTGAATGGGCAAGGCGTTACAATTCTGTTTTACTTCGCAGCATGACTGCAGTGCAGATAAGCTGAAACATGCATATACCTACAGAGAAGCTAAAACATGCATAATTTCCCGTGCGCTCATTCCATAGTTCACAAAGGCCGACTAAGCCTGGTGCCATCCTTGGCAAGGCTGATGCAGTCCTGTGTAGTGCGTCAGTCTTGCCAAGGACGGCACCAAGCTTAGTCAGACTATAAGCGACCACGTCCCCTGACGCGAACTGAAAAGTTAATGAAACTACACAGAGCGAGAAATTAGGAACAAGGTGGGTCACGACGCGCCCGCGTTCCGGCATATTGCAAAATAATGCGAGCAAAAAAGCTGCAGGTTGCTCGGATGTCCAGAATCGACCGGAACTCTCGAGTTCTGGCCATTCCAACAACAGCTTTTTCGGTCGCACTGGTTCCTCTGCAAGATAATGGAACGAGGGCGCATGCGTGACCCTGTTTGTTTTCCATATTTTATTATGCACAGTTTTATTAACTTTTCAATTCATGTCATTCGACGTAACCATTTACAACAGACACAAGTTCTCTTTTTCATCGCCATTTTTTTTTTTACTTCAAGTATGAGACATGCACTTAACATAAGATAGCCAACGTCGTCTGGCTGTTTATAATACTTCCCATTAGGCGCCAACAACGAGGTACAAAACCGAAAAATGAAATGATTAACTGAAAACGCTCGGGGATGATGTTTACCTTTATTTCTGTAGCGGGTTTTTTTAGAATAGCAATAAACAGGATCGAGCGCGCATTTAAATATCTATTTAGAAAGAAACTCAAAGCACGCTTCTCTGACATACTTAGCAGTATTCATCGACAGCGCGCTAATAAAGTGTTCTCTCCCGCCTTCCTTTGACTCGAATACCTCTACCCCAACGTATAAGCACGCATGACGAAAGCCAACCACACAAACCGTACAGCTCCCCTGAAGCGCTGCAATGAGAGAACACTGCGCGCAAGTGCTGTGGCGCCACACGGTAGGGACGGGAAGAAGAGGGGAACGAGAGGAAGAGGAGGGGCTGTTGAGGACGAGGAAGGACAGAAGGCGCCGAGGCGCCAACGGACTCCGGGGCACCAACGATCCCCAAGGGTGCTGTTGGGCGCGGGGGGCCGTCGGAGACGACGTCGTCGGGTTTGGTGGCTGGACCGACACCGACGGCCGCTAACGTGAGCATCTTCCCGCCCTCTGCTCTTCCACGCCGGCCTTAACACCCGCAAGCAAGTTTCTCGCGCAGGTTGCGGTGAAGGGGCAGAGAGTTAGGGGCAAATATGAAAGCATGCGTGCAGGCAGTTGCGCAAAGCACTTACGAGAGGTAATTGCGACTCGCCGCACGTCATGAAGCAGCGCCGTCATGCGGGCGTATATATTATGCGGCAGCATTCCCTCGGGCCTGTGCCTGTTTCATGCGTGTTCAGACTGCACTCCTTCAGCCTGTTCGCAGGTGCCAAGAGTGCACGCTTCTTGAGTTCTGTATCTCCAGAATTAGGTGACAGCGGACAGCGCGTATACAAGTTCGGCGAGGCCTTCCCGTTCTCGAGCCTGTCGTAAACATATCGCCAATGACGTGGCCTAAGTGCTCTCTAGTGTTACCGCCACTGCACCGGCGTGTCAGTAAGAATAGGAACAGTGAAGGGTGCAAACGAAAAAACAACAACAGCAAATTCGCGGTATTGGCCTTAGTATTGATACAGGCTATGCCTAGCTGCTATGCCTAGATCTGCTTACCGGCATCGCTCAAGAGGAAAGTATACAACAGTTGCGTCTTGCCTGTACTCACCTATGGGGCTGAAACGTGGAGGCTAACCAAGAGGGTTCTACTTAAGTTGAGGATAACCCAAAAGGCTATGGAACGAAAAATGGCAGGGGTAACATTAAGAGATAGGACGCGTGCAGAGTGGTCAGAGAAATAACTCAAGTTACTGATATTCTAGTGGAAATCAAGAAGAAGAAATGGGCATGTGCAGGACATGTAGTGCCAAGAGAGGATAACCGATGGTCGCTTAGGGCAATAAACTGGATTCCAATGGAAGGAAAGTGTAGCAGGGGGCGGCAGAAAGTTAGGTGGGCGGATGAGGTTAAGAAGTTCACAGGGGTCAAGTAGATGCAGCTAGCACAGAACCGGGTTAATTGGAGAAATGTGGGAGAGGCCTTCGCCCTGCACTGGGTATAGTCAGGCTGATGATGATGATGCCTTGCTGCAGCAGTAAATTTTTCAGTGCACTCTTCCTATGTCATGGAGGTTGTATATGAAAATGTGTCACGTTCGCCATCCCGAGAGCGAAATAAGGAGGTCTATCGAAACATTATCAGCTTCGATGCCAATGCCACAACACATATCTATAGAAAAAGCGGGATGGATGGCGCAGGAGAAAGTTTGAAGAAGGAGTGGAAAGCAGTTTGGCCCGGAAAGCCGCAACGTTCAACGATATACCGCTTGTCCATTGTCAACACTTTTATAGTTACTTTCGTGGTCCCACAGCAACCCCACCCCCTCGAAGAAGCGTTTCCGCACTGAGACAACTGCGCACATGCCTCCACGAGGTACATTTACCCTTAATCAATTAGCTCGAGCCAACTACGAGTTGCACAAGCCTTCTGGAATGTGAATCTGCCTAATTACGCTGGCACTGAAGATTCTCTTCGAACGAATTGGTACATCTCGATCTCGTAAAACGTTTGTGCGCACACTAACCACGAGAAAGACGACACAGACACAAGTGCTTGCCAGTGTGTGTCTTCTGCGCGGTTTGTCTCTGACTATCACTATTTTTCTTAAATGTTTCGCAGAGACGGTTAAAGGCATTTAGTGATGATGAGGATAGTGACAGTGATGAAAGTGACAATGATGGCAATGCAATTGTGTCCGGCAGTCTCTCTTTTCTCTCTCAAGGAATCAGTGGCATTCCAAAGATCGCAGCGTGGCGGCCAAAAAGGCCCCTTGAAGTGCTCCCCCTGAATTTTTTTTCTAAATAAATTGGTTCACAGGAAGAAAAAGGCGCAGTAACTGTCACACTTGCTCTGTGGACACCCGAACCGCGCCGTAAGGGAAGGAAGGAAGGTGGGAATGAAAGTGGAAAGAGAGAAAGAGGAGCCGTAGTGGAGGGCTACGGAGTAATTTCGACCACCTGGGGATCTTTAACGTGCGCTGACATCGCACAGAACACGGACGCCACTTCGTTTCGCCTCCATCGAAATGAATTTTTTTTCTATAATCCAGGTTTTGGAAAAAGGAAGGCGCAGTATACTTTTAGATGGACACCCACAATTTATCAGGTGAAGGTCACGTCACCTTTTTGAAGGTCAAGCGGCCGATATTTTGGGGATAGGAGGAGAAAGTATTTAAAGCCAAACTTCCATGTGGCTTCATGAAGGTCAAAGGCTAGCTCCCGCTGACGGTTATGTGTTGGTTTATAAGGAAAGGAAATGTTATAGTATCAGTCATATTTTCCTCCGTGGACATTTAAACCTCCAACAGCTCGTGTCCTCCTGCTCCTTGAGGGTCAAATGAAGGCCAAATGGAAGCCCCCGCTGACCTTGACCATAGGTGGCGTAGTGAAGCTTTCGCTTCAAGACACTTCAGAATACGCCGTCACCTTTTAAGCAAACCTACGCTGTTGAGGAGGAACGAAGATAGGGAGACAGGACTCACCATAGACGTCGAGGGACGCTTCCTTCTTGTAGATGAACTCGCTGGCGTTTCGCGAGAGCGCGTAGCAGGCGTAGCTTCCGGCGTGCTCGAGCGTGGGACAGTTGAGCTGCAGCGTCCACACAGAGGACTGCTCCTCGTCCTCGACTGTCGACGGAGACGAAGCCTCGACCTCGGAAGACGACGCCGCTTCGCCGCTGCTGCCGGACAGCGTGGTCCCCGCCGGCGCGGTCGTGACGTTCTCGGCCTCTTCCCCCGAGAAGACGTCGCCACCAGCCGGCGTTGTCAGCAGCAAAGGCGGTTCGGTCGAAGTCCCGTTAGGAGGCGGGGAAGATGTCGAGTTGTGCGGCGCAACCGAAGTGGTAGCGTTGGACGCCGCCGCGGATGCTGTTGTCGCGTTGGACGGTGTGCTCGTTACTGGCGCCGCTGTGGTCGTCAGCGGTGTCGTCGTCAGCGGAGGCGCGACGGAAGTCGAGGAGTGGAGTGAGGCCGCCTTGGCTTCGCGGCTGGGCGGCGGCACAAGGACGACGTTGGGTAGTTTGGAGGCGTTCTCCCCGTGGAACGTCCACCAGACTTCGATGTTGGGGCCCGCGGTGTCCAGGCGGCAGCGTAGCACGGCCGCCGAGCAGTTGGACACCAGAGGCGGCTCGGCAACGTGCTCGAGGATGGACAGGCAACCTGCGGCAGACAAGAAGAAAGAAACCCGGTTTGCATTCTACGACACTGTGCTTGTTTGCATACGCAGCCTCGTGTGAATTAGCGACGCGTCAAAACAAATAAATTAAACAATTTTATCTACATATTGCGCTTTTTTCTTCCGTTCAGTGCCGCAACAATTGGTATTGAGAAACCAATTGAAAAGCGACGAGGAATTCACTGAGAAGGCCTCGGAGATCGCAAGTGGGCCTCCAAGCCTTCGCCGCTCAACACGAGTGCCAGAGAACCGCTAATGCGATGTCCAACAACGCAACCATAATATGATTTCCAAGAACACAGCAGCCTTCGATGGGCAAGCGTATAGTTCATTGAAGTCAGCACTGCCCAAAACTGCTCGCTCACTTCTCAGGAATACCATGCTCCAGAGCTCCCAAACGCATTGGCAGTTTTACTGTTGCTCGTCGATTCCCAAGGCATAAAAAAATTTTCTTTTCAGAAGCCAGCCCCGCCGGGGTGGTACAGTGGTAAGACGCCCGACTACTGTCCGGAATGCCCGGGTTCGAACCCGACCTTGGAAGCTGCGTTTCGATGGAGGCGAAACGAAGAGGCGTCCGTGCGCTGTGCGATGTCAGCGCACGTTAAAGATCCCCAGGTGGTCGACATTACTCCGTAGCCCTCCAAGTCTTAATAAAGAATCTGTAGATCAGCCTTATCTGGTTCTTGAGAGCATACAAACTATAGACACGTATGAGGAGACTTTGATCGTATAGTGTTGAACGAGTGAGGCCCATGAAAGATCGTTATCAAAGGTAACACCTAGAAATTTTATAGCGAAAGCTACACTGCGCTAGGTGTTCTTCTTCTTCTTCTTCTTCTTCTTCGTTATATTGACACATTCAGAAGCCACAATGATTTGCACGATGCGGACGACACACGGCAAGGCTACAGGGCTAGCGAACCTTAGCTGTGACTTGTTCTCACACACCGCATTCCTACCGCGAGCCATCTATCTCGAGCACGCTGCTGCAAAGAGAACCAGATATATTCAGCGACAGCGTTTCCTGCCTATGAACGGAAGGCGAGGAAGGGGGGCCAAGTCTCGGTGATTGTCATTTCGCAAAATAGTTCGACCACTCTGCTTGATCGTCCTGCACGTTATTCTCTCCGCGGTTACTATAGTTCCTCGCCGGTGAAACTGGCGCCATGTATAGAACATAGTGTATCATAGCATTTCTTCGCACTTCAGCCTCAACAGTCGTTCACTGCTTTACACACGTATACCTTTCCTTCGTTCACATATAACTCAAAATCTTTGTATTCTGTCAGCCTGGGTACCTTACGGCCTTTAAGTGTGGGAGCTGATTACTGCAACCGTTGAATGCAATAAAGTGTGAGTTAAGTGCACTGGGAGTAAAGCCTACTGCGTTACCTTCGCATCCTTAGGTATTCACTAGAATTAGTAAATCTGTCTGGCTGTCAGCTAAAAGCACACTACCTGCAGCGTATTATAAACCCGAAAGCAGCAGTTCTATGACCATTCCCCCTAATTCGTACTAGAGATTACTTTGACTGCTTTCACGAAACTCTCTTTCATATTGTTTATATAGAATCATGAACCAGCAGCGGTGGTAACGAACACCACTACCTTAATCATGTTTGTACCTCAACTGTTGTCGCAAGCCCACCTGTTCCCATGCAATTTCAACCAAGCTACACTACCAAGATATATTTCCTAGGCCTGGCACCCCTATGTTCCGAGCAGTGCGATAATCATCGTTACTGGTTCGTTCTGGGAAGGAAATTAAAAAGTTGGATATATTTTTTGTTGTTGTTACTTTGGTCGCCATGTCCGTGCAAGAAAAAAAATTTGGCACGAGAAAAAAAAGCTTTGATTCCTATTTCCCAGACAATTAAAAAACACACATTATGTCCCCCCCAAGTCCCTTCCTTCCCCCTCAAGAACATCTTCCATAAACCTAAAAACACACAGTGTACACGCATGGATTGTTACAGTACGCTGCGCCAGTCTGTTTTAGTCTTGCATTACCATGATAATCAACGAGTGTTAGCCCACGACCCCACAAATTTGCCCACGAAGCTCGCATTCGACGTGATGGCCGGAAAGCATCGAGGCTGGTGCGCATGAGTGATCACTGCATCGGCCTCGGCCGTGCAAAGAGAAGCGATGCCCTCCAGCCACCAAGGTACGCAACCAGGACAACGCGATTAAGTTCGCAGATGATCGAGCTGCAACAACCGCAGGGTGCTTCGTTAGGGGAGAACGGGCAATTTCCCATGGCATACGCCGCAATATTCCGCGAGACAAAAAAAAAAAAAAAAAAAAAAGTACCAGCTGCTGCTGTTCATGTAGTAGGGGAATTACAGTTGCTTACACGTCGCAGACTTCGTTAACAAACCCTTTCTTCCCACTTATATTTTCATGCGTTGCATCGCAACACGCTTGCAGCAGCTGGAGGCGATAATAACGTCTGCATCGCAGACTGAGCTGAACGATGGGCTGCTTTCAGGAGAGTGACTGACCATGAGAGAAAGAGTGCGCGCTCTAGAAGCGTGCTGTCGAATTATGGATTAACTGACCTCCGAAATTTTCCGAAACGGCATTTGGTAGATATAACTGAAGAGAGTGCGAGCAGCTATAGAAAAGAGTCTAGAGAACGCACAGCGGTAACGTTAACAGGCGCACAGCGAGTTAGAGTCGAAAGCAATACCAAAATGTTTCGACATTTAGGTGAAGACCAGAGTAAACTGCAAAGAGTTGACCTTCATCTACCATGCTCGCAAACGCCATGGCGTTTTTTTTTCTTAAATGTACGCACTGTATACAGATTGCAGTTGTTTAAACGTGGCTTTCACGCGCAGGTACTTGCATTTAAATGGACAGGTGGATTCACCAGGAATGTTCAACTTGTGGCATCCCTGAGACTGTGAATCATATATTATTCGTGTGCCCAGCGTATGCGTGTGAAAGAAGTGTGCTAGCCGCTTCCTTGAAGCGTTTGGACAAGAGGCCTCTGTCGGAGGAACAGCTGCTGGGCGCTTGGCAGGACAAGGGGAAGGGTGTCCAGGCAGTGCGGGCTCTTTGCCGTTTTTTTTTGTGCACCACCAGACTTGATTCGCGCTTGTAAAGCAAGCTACTGTGCCTGTATATATATTTCACATGCCTTCTCCCAAATCGTCACCCATCATGACCTTCTTTTTTCGCCCCTTCCCCTTCTCCAGTGCAGAGTATCAGACCACATTTTAATCATTCCGGCCAACCTCTCTGCCTTTCCTTTCAATAAATCCATCTATCTAGCAGTTGCCGCGGTGTCCCTCACGGTTTCGTGCTCATGCCTGCGGAATCTAGTTTGACAAACATCATTTCATCAAATATACACATCAGCGTCGAGCAAGTTTCACTGATACGTTGATGCAAGAAGATTCAGCCAATATCAGCGAGCCAACTTGGCTGAAGAAATATTCGCGAAGTTGCGTGCCTTTGAATGTTCTTAATTTCGACCTACTGCGACCGCGGATGCGCTTTACAACTTCTCTGCGCACTTTTGCGAACAGCCGACTGTCATCGTCATCATCATCGTCGCCATGAATCACAAGCACGACGGGACGCATCGTTAGTTCCAAAACCATTCACGCAGCTTCACTGAAGCTCATGAAAGACGCAAAAATGGAGATACTCAATTCGGCTCCACCCCACCACCCACCCACTTTTCAGTCGTAGGCCAGAGTTTCAACTTCGAGACACCACGCGCAGCCAGTGCGCAGAGCCAGCTGGCAGAGCCATTCGCAACAGACCAGAACCGCGAGGATGCCCGAGCGTAACTTCGGCGTCGAGCTCATTTTCTTGCAGCTCCATCCATCTCCCGGTCGTCGGGGAAGATGGCACCCGCATTTCAGAGATGCTCCAGCGAGCGAAAGCCCACCCCCCTCGCAATGCAGCGAGCGGAACGACGACGTAATTAATGAGCGTCCAGCGCCAGAGGCGCCTTCAGCTCGGCACAATCGAAGCTCACGCGTGCTAAGGCTGAATGCATAATCCGACCGCGAGCGCGGCATTCCCCACACTCTCCTTCCTCCTCTCCCGCTCAAAGCCGCGCCGAAATAACTACAGCGATTGCTGAAAGCGAGAGAGACAGGGACAACAGACGCTTTTGCGCCAGTGGAGCTCACGCGTTCCGGTGCTGCTGGTGCATAATCGTTGTGCTCTCGTCCGCTAAGCGTTTTCCGAACGAGCGGGTGAGAGGAAGAAAGAGGGGAGGAGTGCAAGCAGCGAGACCGAAATGCGTAGCCTCGGGGTCTAGATGGGCGAATGTGTCCGGTACGCAGAAGCGTGGACAGAGCGCCGACCGACGTGCACGCATCCACTGCAACGAAAGGGCCCTTCTGGTGGAGTTGGACGAGATTACACTCTAAACACAAATAAGCTTGTAAGGGAGCAAAAAGAGAGTACCACGAAAGGGCTGTTCTGGTGGAGTTTGGCGAGATTACCAACGCGAAGCTGTGGCTCAGGATAAAAACAATTTTTTTCTTTTTTTTTTTTGCGATAAAGAAAGGCTCTGTGCGATGCGCCATGGCGTACCGGTGGAAGGGTTTCGGGTTGATTTAAACTTCAGGTGGTTTCAGGTGTCCACACAGCAGAGTGACATATACTGCGCATTTCCTTCCTTTCAGAGAAATTTACAATTATTTACCTTATAAACATTGAAATAGCGGCAGTTTACTACAGTGATCACAAAGATCTGTTCGTAATTGTTACAGTGTGAAAGAGAACAATGAAATAAACATTGAAACTATACCCTGTGCCTTATATAAACAGGGATATCGCTCGACATACGGTACAGCACCGTTGAGCCCATCTAAATTTTTGTTTTGTTTTCCTTCTGCCCTGCCTCACCCCATTGGTCTGTAGCGTTGAGCAATATAAGATCTCCCTTCATACGCAGGCAGCGCCTTAAGCGATTTAGAGACTTCACGCTGGCGTGGCCTTCAGCCTAGTCGTTTCGCGTTTCTCGGCCAGACGCCAGCAGTCGATCCAGAAATAATAAGCAATTCGCATCTCGTTAGGAACAGAGCCCAGCAGAAGGTCCCTCCAGGGGATCAGCTCCTTTCGTAATACCTCATCCCCCGTCTTCCTCTTTTCGTTCCCAGGCCGTGCGGCGCCGTCACACGAACCAGTTTGTTTTTTCCATTTTGAGCTCCCCCTACCCGGGACTTCGGGCGAAATCTTCTGGGTCTTTCTCCTCCAAAGCGCACGCGCGGAATCTGAAACGCCGGAATGTCTCCCCGCTACCAGGGGCTTAGTTATACTAATCCTGTCCCTCGCGCAAACATCTCGCGTTTCGTTGACCTCCAGTCACTCAATACGCGCTGTTCATATGATCCTCTTCTTTAAAACAATTTTATTTTGTTCTTAGCATCCCACACTGAGCCGATATAAACAAACAGCAACATTAAACGAAAACAAAGAAACGGAGGACCGATGACCTGTGCAGCCCCGCGTTTTTTCAAGCTAGAATGATCCGCAGCAACCGAACCCAGAAGACCTAACTGGAAACGTGCTTAGCGACGCGAAGGCTGCCTGTATCCGACAGGTGCATTCGGAAAAAGCGAGGGCGGGGCCTTTTCCACAGGCCACGCGAAGCAACTTACAGAAATAGGTGCAGAAAAACGGAGGAGCTTTAACAATACTTAAAACCAGGTTATAACGAGGGAGAGCTCTGTTACACTTTCTTTTGTAAAGCCGCTTCGATTTTGGCGCGCTTTCGCGCACGGTAAGCATCGCTTTTAGCCGCCAATCTGGCTTCTCGCTGTTCAGCCGTTTTAGCAGTCTGCCCAGGAAAGTACGGTCGCGTTCCCAATACTTAGCGAGAGCTTCCCGACGGCGCGCAAAATCCGCTGGACCATCGGAAGAGGCCTAGCGTTTCCGACACTCGCTTCTGTGCGATGGAAGCCTCGGCGACTTAGCAGCGCGCTCTTCTTCAATGGCTTATCAGAACGTATACCAGTGTGCTATTGTTGCCGCGACCGCAAGAAAGAGGGGAAGATGCAGCACGGGCCTGCTAACTGGCTCTAGCTGAGCCACCGCCGCTGTCTCGTGTGGACAGAGGAGGATTGAGAGGAGAGAAAGAGATGCGTATCGCAACAGCCGTAGCTCGCCACCGAAGAAGCGGCGAGTGCAATGACGGCACCCCGCACACTTTGACTTTTCACAGGCATCGTAATCATATGAACAATCTCCGTGGTACGTCAGTGCGACGTCATTGCAATAGCTGCAATCCATGTTCGAGGTTATATGAAAGTCATATAACCTCGAACATCGCTATTTTCATACATCGCTATTTTAAGGCTCATACATCGCTATTTTAAGGCGAAAGCCTATTATGGCTCATGAGTTGCTGGCGTGTCCGTGCGTCCGGAGCAGCTGTCAATCATCTTCAGAAGTATTAGGATGGTTTCAGTACTGATAGTTAATCAATCAGTGTAGCAGTAGCTGTATGAACATTAGTTCACGGTAATAAGTTAATTAGTCAAACTAATAGGTTAATCAGTGAATGATAACTAGATGGTTAATGATAATTAGTTAATTAGGAAGCTCTGAGACATCTTAAATGCACACATTGCCCATGCGCAGTGTTCTCGTGCGCAAACCTCAACCAACACCTAGTAGCCACCACAACTGCACACGCACAATGACGTCACAATTTCGCAATGGGTTTTCGCCTCTGCGCACGTTAGATCATCAAAGTGCACCCTGAATTTTTGGAAGGGGGTGCTTGCTCTAACATTCAGTCACTCCATACGCGCTGTTCATACGTTGTCAATGAGCCAGACCCAGGCGAAAGTAGGTTGTACATTCGCTCTAAAGAGGCTCTGTTGCAAGAGGTGTCGAGTACGGATCTTCGCTCTCGGTAGTCGCGACCGATGGTCCACCAGGAACGTAGAAAAGATACTTGTAACCCTGCCCAGCGGCGCATTAGTGATCGTATTTTGGCCCAACAGCGACCCTTTAGTTATTATATGTTGCTGCTCGATGCTTGACGCTGTATACGTCATGCGTTTGTCGTCATTAAAAATGTTATTACAGAGACAATACAGTCTGAGCTCGCAGAGACGATGTGAATACTGTCTTTGCTGCTGAACTTGCGCTTTGCAAGGATGCGCAGAAAGGCGGTAACGAATGAAATAGCTGATGCAATGCTGTCCCAACCAAGATCGTAGTTTAGTTGGATTATTTTACGTTCCAGCGTTTGAAGAGCTGCGGCGTTCTTTTCTTGTGTCCAGCATCCCATTAATCTTGAAGTGCAACACGGCTGTCTTGGCAGTTGCACAGCGGAAGCACTAGAAAATAAAAGCGACCTCTCGTACATTGTGACACAAACAGTAAGTTATCTTGACGGTTATTGATGCTACACCAATTCGAGTCCAGACGGGAGCAAGATAAATCATTTTTTCCACTAATAAGAAGAACAAAATGAAACAAAATTTCCCTCGCAAGCCCTTCCGAACACGGTCCGTCAACGGCAGATGTCGTATGCGATAAGGAAAAGTAAAAGGAAGAAACAGGCGGCCAGCGAGGCAGAAGACGGAGAGGAACAAAAGAAGAATGGAGAAGCACAAGCTGAGGATATTTAATCCTGGCTGCCTGATGCGCACGCTAAGAAGCAAGAGCACAAGTGACGCGCGAAAATAAACAAGCGGGCAAAAACAGCGCAGGCTTTGTTTAGAGCCCCTGACGACTGCTATTCACTAGCGGAAGCGAAAAGACGCACCCCCCAATTCCCCCTCCGCAAACAAAGACGAAGAAAAGAGAAAGAAAAAGATGGCGAAAGAAAAATAAAGAACACGGTCCTCTTTCCTCGAACTGCTACAAAAAAAAAAAAAAAAAAAAAACTAATGGTGAGTGAGAACATACAAGTAAAGGGAAGTGCACTCAGACAAGGAAAATGTCAGGACAGGAACAAACTAATAAGGTTTACTTTTTTTCTTTTAGAGAGAGAGAGAGAGAGAGCGATGAGAGAAAACAATGACGGCAAAGCATTCTAGCCACCAAGTAGCAGTCGTCGCCATCCTAGCATGGTGGGGATAGATTGCACAATAGGGCGCCTCTTTTCCGTTAATCGATCGAACGCGCTTTTGGTGGTCTGAGGTCTGCAAAACCACTGCGGCGGATAACGACTGCGGCACCGCGAAAATTCGATGCAGCGATGAAGCCGCGGGAAAACGCGCGCGGCCCGCTATCGCCACTCTAAGGTAATATATTGAAAGGCGCCTAAATCTTAGAGAAAGAAAAGCAAGCTTTTCAAATTTGCTCCTCACAAAACAGTTTAGAAGTAGGTCGTCATAGCAGCGAAGAACAAGGAAAATGCGCTGAAGGAATATAAATAAAATACAAGCCCCAACCCACCGGAAGGAGAGAAGGAGGGAGGAAGTAGAGATGGAAGGACTAAGTGATTGTGTTCCGACTGACTTGCTACCGCCCCTGTATATCCTGTTCCCCCGCACCAGTGGTCTTATTGCAGAAAAGCATGCTTCTCAGGGGGAAAATCAGCAGCGGCAATGGGATGGTATCGCTGCGCGCACATCACCACTACTTTAAATATTTGCGGACTGCGACTGTTGCCGTTTTATAAAAGCAGCCTATTCAAAGTTGAAATGCATTACTCAGTGTACATAACTTGAAGACAGAGGCTCAGCGCTAACCAGTGCCCCCCCCCCCCCCCCCCCCCTCCTCTTACCATCTCTCACACCCCTGAACGCACATGTACACGTACACGAAAGCGACCAGCAAGCCAACAGGCATTAGAAATGCGCCGTCATACAAAAACCGATAGTGTGAATCACTGCAAGAGTTATACTACTCTGTGAATGTAAAACATTCGAGATGTACCAATAGACAAGGCTGCCGATAGTTATCTGTACGTAACCATCAGGTTTTCGGTAGTGGAGACGAGAAACGACGACGGCTTTTTTTTTTTTTTTTTTTTTTCTTACGGGTTTGAAACATCTGCACCGTATTGCACCAACAGATAAAACTGAGACCTATAGTTAACGGCGCGACACCATCAATCAATGAGGCTACCGATGGCGCGGAACAAAGCGACGGCACCACAGCGAGTCGTTCAAGAGTTCTTTTTATAAGCCACGTTAATGCATTTCTCCTCCGTCTGAAGCACTCGTGACTCTTTAGAGCAGAGGAAACGAGCGTCGAGCTGGCGCCTGGTTTATGGCACCCCGAGCGCGGCAACTTCCCCGGAGATTTTTGTTTCACGGGCGGCCATATGGGAAGTGGGCGCTGTTGCAAGATGACATTTAGGACCAAAAATGAAGACTAAACGCGCCCAGAAAAAAAGAGAGAAAAGTTTCGGCCAGGCGAGGAAGGACTCCCCTCATAAAAAGAAAGAAATCTACAAGAACGATAAAGTAAGGAGCCGAACCTTAGCGTTAAAATGACATCGCTAAAGTGCGTAGAACAGGCGATGCAACGTTTCGATACTGCTGCAGGCCGACGCTGACAGGTTTAACCTGCATAAGGGAGGAAACTAGACACGCCGTCTTGTTTTAAAAGCGCTCGCTAAAAATGTACAGGTAAACACATCAGCTGGCGTGCAGAGACGGCCGAATTTTCTGTGCTCATGCGCGGATAAAACTTGCCGGGAGGTCAGAAGAGGTTTGGCGAGCCTTTGCTCGGACTTTTCACAGGTTAGGCCCTATGTAACGCCTAGAACCACAGCAAATGTGGCCGTCACGTTTGCCGGCTAAGAAACTGGTCGGGTTTGCTATTGCCCGCGGTGGTGACGGCGATACGTTGATGGGACGGTATTCAGACATAGACAAAAGTCTGCGGTATGCGCTTTAACGGGAAGAACTTCTGCGCGGTGAGGTGATATCAGTTTACTAAAGGGATAACGAAGTAGGAATGAGCATGCGTGATCGATTTAGTGGAACGAATGGAATTGAGCGATGGTGACTGAAAAATTAGGCTCGTCTCGCACCCGAGAACTCGTTGTCATGTCCTGAACAACACGCATACCTATACTGCCCTCCCTTACCATGCGCAGGATCTGGGTTCTGTGCATCTGGCAGATAAGTTATCTTATTGGCTCAACGATAAGTATCAAACCCTTCCAAACGGTTACGTGCGAGTCTCGCACGTCGCGCGTTCTATAATGGTTTTCAGAAGGGCTAGCCTGCGACTTCCGAGCGAAATATTGTGACGGGAGCTCGTATCACAACGGCGAGGAAGTCAGCGCGCCGCTAGCTAGAACGGAACCTGTGTTCGTGATGCTGTCTACCTCTCTGCATTTAGCTCTTACCGGTGTAGTGTGTCATGAAGCAAATACACCTCCCATTCTCCTTTCCGAGAACAACCACATCCCGCGTATTAACAGTTGCAATAATAGTTGTCAGGCTGGGCCTGCGTCTCCAGTCGCTTGCAGGACGTGGGTCTATCGAACAAAAGTTCCAGCCAGCGTTTTTCGACAGACGCTGTACAAATGCGCTCCCGATGGTGAAGTTCCAACGATCAACGGTGGAAATTACAACAGCCAATAAGTGACGACGAACGATTTTCGACTTCATGTAGGTGATAACGACCAAGATGATGGCTACATGTAACGAACAGTCATGGCGGATATCGCGCACCACCTCCGAAATGCGGGCGTACTGCGTGCACAAGCTTCGCACGCACGGAACAAATGTATTTATACCTCGTCACATAGGTCACACTCAGTCAGTCATCCCCCAAATCCATGTAGTGTCACTAGACTAACGCGTCCTACTAAACCAAACCGCCAATTGATTTTAACGCCCCTATGAGCGCGCAAAACAGTAATCGAAAGAGCAGTGCATTACGCCTCACCAAACACGGGAAGATGAAGCGCGAAGAGAGAAAGAGAGACAGAGAGAGAGAAAAAAAGACACGCCGAATAAAGGAAGGTTCCTCCGAAACAGAGTAATGAAGCCTACACGGCGATTACTAGGAGACGAATAAGGGCATATAGCAAATGAGCTCTCTGGGAGGAATAAAAAGCGACCGCATGAAGAGCAGTGGCGGAAAAAAAAAACGAAAGGGAATACTAAAAGATTACGGTCGGATGGGAAACACACTCAACGAGACCGTTGCGATAAGAGAGGAAGCTACCGGATAATACCGCCACCTCCAACGCTGCCAGCGCGGCAACGGCAGTTTTGATTGGATTCGTGGTGGCAGTTTTCCGAACGCGCTGATACCCACCGACGTTACTGCTCGTGCTCTCCAGCCACTCCCTCACCCATCTCAAGCCCCATTTTCTCCCAGTCACTATCTCTGTCTTTCTTTTTTCCGTTTTTTTTTTTCTCTACACACCTACTCACCGTTTTCCTGACCGCAGGGCGTCAAAACTTTGCTCACCGCGAACACATGCGCCTGGAGCGGCACGTGCGGCCGCTTCAAACGATGGAAAGCTGAACAGAAACGACGCTGCCCTCTGTTTCCATCTGTTTACTTTCAGGTATACGCCGGCAGCCAATATCCGGGCGCAGGTTTTGATAGCCGAAGACGAGCAGGCGTCCGCTGACATGCGTACCCCCTCATCTCGCCCTGCGCGCTCTGAACGCCACGACCGCCTTACCCGCAACGCACAATTCAGTTTGCAGCTCTGCATGCTTTGCGAAGAAAAGAGGAAAAAAGAGGAAGAAAAACATATTGAGAGAGAGAGAGAGAGAGAGAGAGAGAGAGAGAGAGAGAGAGAGAGAGAGAGAGAGAGAGAGAGAGAGAGAGAGAGAGAGAGAGAGAGAGAGAGAGAGAGAGAGAGAGAGAGAGAGAATGAAGCACGAGCGGAAGGGCGGAGTTTTAAGGGGATAAGCAGCGCTCTTTTTGAGCATTTCCGGACGGTTTGACAATTCTGATTTCGCTCCGCTCGCCGGAATCGACAAGGCATCAACTTTAGGGCCGTACGCGGGAGAAGCAAGCAGCCGCGGCAGATGGCTGGCTCGTCGTCGGTTTTTTGGAACATAGCCCATCGCGTGCGTACGTGCGGCACCTCCTACTTCGAGGTTGGGATACTTTTCTGCTTATGTTTTTATCTTGTTGTTCATCCCGATCGAAGGGTTTCAGCGGCACGAGTGGAAACTGGGACGACGTTATCGGCAGTGCTTCATCTCGTTCGCTTGCCTCCTCTCTGGCGCGATGTTCGACTGACGTGTGTCGTCGCGAATTTAGGGGAGATATTGTGGGAAACGCAATTTGGTTCCTTATCGGCACGGTCGGTTTGGACGGATGGGCTTAGCTTGCTACAAACGTGCCCGAGGACGGGACGCCCCGATTTTTCATTTTCCTTTCTTTTTGGCATGTGCTGCGCACTCTCTTTCATTTTCTTTTTTTTTATATAATTAATGCACTCACGCGTTTTAGTTGATTTAAGGCCTTTAGTGGTTCATGCTCGCGGATCGTGTCCGTCCGTCCGTCCGCCCGTCCGTAATGCTTTCGTTACGTGGGTGGCGGTAGCTGGCAGCGGACATGGCTGAGCACTAACTGGACGTAGGGCTTCTTGACATTACGTTTGGCAGGAGCTGCCAACTCGTGTCTCTCCTTTCATACGAGAGAGTGATATCACAATCAGCCTGCCAAAACCCTTGCATTCACGTTATCCCTAGGCCACGCAGGCACGTTCATACGGCTCGGTTAAAGCGGGGCTTTATATGTTGGCTGGTAGCTTTCGCTATCGCGTAATTGCCAAAGTAGGGAGTGAAAACAGAGAGAAAGAGGTACTGTAGCGGAGGGCTTCGGACCACCGCGCGGTATGGCTTTCGCCTCATCGCAGTTTAGTGATTCAAAGTACCCCTTAGATTTTTTTGCGTGTGTGTTTGTATGTAGGACTGCCGGAGAACGAATGTTATCTGAGGAACAGAAACGGGGGTTCAAAGAACACCGCCGCCTCGAGAACCTCTACGGCAGGGCCCAAATACGGATGGTCAGTCCTTTAAACCTACTATGAAGCGTCGGCATTTTAAAGCCCGCATTTTCGTTCTTCCCACCGAGTGTTTGAGCCAAAAGGCGAGTGTTTGCAAACAAATCAGCTTCACTGGTCACTGCTCTAGAACTCTGCATGACTTCGGTAGCCGTTGTCCTCACCCCTTTGACAAAGTTGCGAAAAAGCCCGAAATAGGTGGTATTAATAATTATTGCGTATCTGTATTTTGACACCTGGCTTTCAGGTGGAGCATGAAGAGGACGACGTTGGCGTCTCATGCAGACGCTTGCTGTATGAACGGCCGGAGTTTTCCGGCTCTATTGATAGCCGTCTTTTACAAACAAGCGTCATACTGCAACCTACACGTGTCTGCAGAGGTTGTGCTTCCTTCCACTAGTTAGCATGAAGGCCACACGGGTTCGACGACGACTCGGCACGAAGAGCGCGGTAGCTCTTACGAAGGGTTCCACTGTGCTACATACAGCACAATATTCCATGCTAAACCGTTTGTCAGTTTTTAACGCGATAACGTTAAGGGGCCCGTGTCGCAGGAAAGCCGTTGTGGGCGTTTTGTTCTCCGTTGTTGTGGATGGATGGAATGGATGGAATATAGGAGCGTCCCCTTTGAAACGGGGTGGGGTGGTAGCAGTAGCTATCATGCTCATTTTTCTCCCTATATCTTAATTATTGATTTAGAATGGTTAACTAAACCAGCATTCTGTTTATTAAATTTTATTCCTACATTACTAACATTATGTCACTTTTCTGCTTTTAAGCCACCAATCTTCCAGTCGTTTTTTGCTAGTTTCCACCGCCGGTTTATTTACCCGGCCACTGTTATCTCTAAACCCCAGAGCTTCAGGAACAGTGATTGCGCCTGCACCAATTTCCGGATGGATACCATTACATTCGAGTATAATATGGTCAATTGTTGTAACGCGAAATATCAGCGCCAGCATGCGGCGCCCACAGGAAAACCCGCTATCATATTGCGCTTCTGCGGTACAGATGTGTGCTGGGAGTATTTTAAAAAGAGCGCCTATTATATGCTGTTAACAGCAGTGTCATTAGAAATTCGCAAAATGAAAAGATGGTTTTTAAAGGCGCTATCGCGTTTACTGTTACGGCGAAGCTTCAGTGTCCCGCTTTTATTTTTCTAACATGCATTGAGAAGTGAGTTAGGGCTATACGTACTGTAATAAGGCGAAAGCCTTAGTTGGCACATGCGTGTTGCTCGGAGAATATGCACGCAGGAAGTGGCAACAAGCAGATGCCATGCCATTCCGTATTGAAATTGTGATGCAACCGCGTATTGCTGTGCGTTCGGGGTGGCGTCATACCATTTAGTTTCGATTTGTAATAAAGTTGGGATTCGAACCGACAAAACCTCAAAATGTACGCATTTACTTGTAATGAAAAAAAAAAAAATAATAATAATAATAATAATTGGTTCACGGGAAGGGAAAGGCGCAGTATATGTCACACACTTCTCTGGTGGACACCACAACGCCGCTTTAAGGGAAGGGAGGAAGGTGGACGTAGTGGAGGGCTACGGAGTAATTTCGACCATCTGGGGATCTTTAACGAGCGCTGACATCGCACAGCACATGGACGCCTCTTCGTTTCGCCTCCATCAACCAATCTTCATTCCGGGGAAGGCACACTTTGTTGCTCATGATGTTTTAGGGTTTATGCGGTTTAACGACCCAAAGTGACTTAGGCTATGAGAGACGCCGTAGTGGAGGGCTCCGGAAATATAGACCGCCTGGGGTTCTCACAGCGCACAGCACACGGACGCTTTCTCGGCTCCATCGAAACGCTGCCGCCGCGGCCGGGATTCGATCCCGTGTCCCTGGGTTCAGAAGTCGAATGCCCTAACCACGGAGACACCGCGACAGGCCGAAGGCACAACTTGCTAAATGCTGTGGCAGCCTCTCAATGCTAATCCGCGAAGCTAAACCATGCCAAACAGTGCCCATAACAGTTTGTTCGCAAGTCTTAATCGGTTTCAACTGAGTTAAGCCACGGCTATGTTTCTTTTTTAAATGTAATAGCAAAGAGCATCCGTGAAGACCGTCTATCGCAATTTTGCGTTTTCTTTTCCATTGCACAAAAGAAGTCAACTTCATCGCTTAAAACGGCAGCCATGACAGTGGGAACACCACCCGTGAACCAGTATGTCTCGTCTGGCCACGACATTCAGGCGGCCCGTTCCGCATGAACCTTGCAGCAGGAGTGGGCAGGAAGGACAGGGAAGGAGCTACGCGACCCCGCAACGCATATAGTGCATCAATAAACGAACTTAGATGCGTGCTAAATATCCAAGACACGTTGCCGGAATGGAAACGTTGCCAGGCCATCAACAACGAGAAGCATGGCAGTAGCGCTTTCCCGACCGGAACGGCTCTCTTATATGAAGCCATCAAGCCGCAGCATGCCCGACAAGGCAGGGGGACGTACAACGCAGCGCTACACAGCAAGATAGGATAACGTGGCGACTTTCTCATTACCGAATGCCACCATTCAAGGCCGGAAACGAGGCAACGGTGCGGCTGCTGGGGCTTCAGGGAGGAAGCACAGGGGGGCGGGGTGTGTGTAGATCTAAGAACATACAGCCCGTCGGCCGGGCCGCATCAACGGACAAGATAAAGAGGGGTGCACCATTAGTCATCCGTCCCTCACGGGCCGAGCACTATCGGCACCGATTCAATCGATGTCCGGCCCAACGCGACATCGCTGAAACAATAGCGCTGTCGCCATCCGCGAGGAAGAAGAGAAGACATGCACCAAAAGGAGGAGAAGGGCGTAAATGAAGAGGGTGGAAGGATGTCCTCTCGGCGGAAAGAAGATTGGTCCAGTCGAGCATTCAGCCGACGGCGTAAAGCTGCACCGCAAAGTCGTTGCCGGCGGTCGCACGCAATATCGATTGAGGGGGCAACAAGAGTTCCTTCCACTTCCCCCACTTCGCACGCTTATCTATTGATTGAAGCAAGGAGCAGCACCCCCCCCCCCCCCTTCTATCTCTTTCTATTCCTTTCTCTTCTCGATGCGATGCCTCAAGTCCACAGGGAGGGAAATAAACACACAAGACACGGTCACATGTGGTCTAAGAAGAGATATCAGTCTTGGCGTTGGGAAGACGCTAAGACGTGTGGATGGGCTCCGTTTCGGGCGTGGCAGTGTGCAGTGGCCTCTCAGCACGTGCGGTTGCCGCTTTTAAACGAAGGAAGACGGTTACCCAGGAAAAGCCGATGCGCTAAGGCGCATAGAGAGCCTCAAATCTCGGCTACACAGCGAAGCCTCGCTCCACAAACGTCCCATAACGATTTTTCGAAGCCGCTTCATCAAAAAAAAAAAAAAAAAAAAAGAAAAATCTTTTCACTTCAACCACTGTAGCGCAACTCGTGATAAAATCTTCAGACGTAAGCCTTAAAACCCACCTAAATCGCCTAGTAGAATCATTGCATATACAATGCGACAACATCAACGAAAGTGCACTGAAGCCTGACAAGTCCGCGACACAGCCAACCTTCAAATAAACAAACAAACAAAATGCGTCTTCAACAAAGTGACGGACAGGGATGCGATTTTCGCGTGACAAATAAATCAATATATCTCGCGCGGGACGATATTGGCCTCAGATGCGCGATGGGCCGTCTCACGACCGACCTAAAAGATTGGAGTGCGATGGACTGTAATAGAAAAACATTTCCATCGCAACGATTTACAAACGGACTAACAAATTTGCTGGCGGTTTGCAGGACAAAGCAAATGTGAGGAGACGATAAAAACAAAAACAAGAAGACGAGCCTGCAGACAACGAATAACGAGCGGGTCTCGAAACATGCGAGTCCGTAGAATCAATAAAGCCTTTCGGTACGGCTGGTTTGCTAAACGGGAACTCGGGAAAATGTTTTTCACAAGAAAAAGAAAGAACAGTGGCTAAACTGCGAGTCTGCGAAGAAAGGCGTCCCGGTCGAAAGCAGGGCGAAGGCGTAGCCTAGGAAATGCACGGGCGAAGGAAACAACACGACGACACGAGTGGTGCCTCCGCGTTTTTCCTTCCTGCGCTGTTTCTTCATACCAACAAGCTTAGTTAATCCACTTTAGAAAAAGCAACGACAAAGCGATTTGTAATATGGGAGCTATCCACTGTCATCGGAATAAAAAAGAATACTGCAGGAGGGTTATGAACATATAACGTGGACGCTTGGGCGTTGGCTGCGGTGATGCAGCAAACAATATTTCATAGAATTAATTTTTTTTTTTTTTCAGCAAACGTCAAACAGCCGGAAATGAATACGGAATCGCCTGTCTGCAGTGTAGTCTGAAGTGAACTGCTCGGGAAAGACTGCTTACAGCACTGGCAGTTCACCTGTACATCTGTTTAGCCCCGCTGGTTAGAGCGCACTAAATGGAACTCCCATGTAAATACCGTAACATCAAACACGTTTGCAGGCTCAAGTTACTGAAATTGGGTTTGGGCCTAAAAACTCGGAGGACGTTTGTACCCATTCTTGCTCAGCAGGGGGCTTTCGAAGTGACTGCCTAACGCTACTGAGAACGCGTCCATCTCTCGGCCACCTGCCACCTTAGGCAGGTGGCAGAGAGATGGACGCGTTCTCAGCCGCATCACCTACCAACCTTGGCAGGTAGCGCGGGGCAGACAACCGCGTGAAAGTGAACTGCCAGCTATTATAGCAGCTAAAGAGCTAGAAAAATGAAATATCTTGAGAATCAGTGACCCGAAATGCAGGAAGAGTGCCGAAAAGAGGAATACCTCTGGCTATGAGGGACAGAGTGGATCTAAAAAGGGAAAACAAGAAATAGTGTGCTGAGGCAGGATTGGTTTGTGGGGCATAGCCTCCCAGATGTGCACATGGCTTATGAGAGGCGCTGTAGTGAAGAGCTCCGGATTAGTCCGAGGACGATGATGAATAACGCAAAGGACACATAAGTATATAACCCTGGAAGCCCATCGGCATGCTTCGTGCAGGCGTGCAAGGAGCTAGGCGCCGTTCGGTCGAATATATCTCGCCGCTACTAAGCCACGCATCTGTATGGTTTGAAGCTAGTTGAGTAGATGAGTTACATGTGGAGTCTTCAGTAATTCGTCCCTCTCTGACAGATGCGCAAACCAGCAGAAGCGCATACAACCAAAGCAAAACACATTGCCGGCTTATCCTGGTGAGACTGGCGTCACATCGTTTCCAAATAAAAAAAGAACCGCTGTTCGCAGTGAAGAAAACCGCAATCATGCAGAATTACAAAATGAATTCAAGAAAAATACAAACATGAAAGCAAGGAAGCACAGCGGAAACGTGTTTGAAGACAAAAAAAAAAAAAAAAAAAAATATATATATATATATATATACTGTAAATGGTAAATCGATAAAAACCTGTCAGTTGTATTTGTCTGCGCGAATTACCTATTTCATCCTTATTCGCGCCTGAATACCGGACTCTCTTTATCCTTGCCACGTTTTTTGTCTTCAGAACCTGGATACAGCCGTATTTTACCGAGGCTACGCCGAATATCAGGAAACGGCCTGTAAAAACGGCAAACACTGAAAAAAAAAAAAAAAAAAAAAAAAAAAAAAAAAAAGAAATTTCAGGCTGGCACCGGTGAAGACGAGGATCTCGCGATGAAGACGTATTCGCCGACGACCCGTATGTGATCTCGATGCTGCTAACCAAGTCAGCGGCGCCTCGTGTAACCCAACAGCAACGCATGACGAAGTCGCCTCACCCCAGCCTGAAGGTTTGTTGTCCTCCTCAGAAAGCAGCCCCGGGGAATCGCACACACACACGCTGAGAACATCCAAGAAAGCTCCGAAAAAAAAAAAAAAAAAGCGAAACATATGAGCGTGAACGACGCAGCTGCAGCAGAGAGCTGTAGCTCCCGGAGGCGCGGCACGCATGAGAGCGTAAACTATAAACGCAGATAAAAATGAAATAAATAAAAACAACAATGACACGAAGAACGCATAAATGCAGGAGAGACATGAAGCAGCAGACAGAGCACGCGGATGGAATAAATATGGAACGGTGTATAACCAGGGAGCGAAATGTGAATAAAACATTGAATGACAAAAGCATTGAGGGCATGAATGAGCAAACCAGACAAGTGGAGACCAAAACAGAGAGAGAGAGAGAGAAGGTGAAAAAAGGACGGGCCCGGAGCTGTTAAAGCTCAGCCCTTCTCCCCGTTGCGAGGGGAAGCTGCAAATTGCATCAGGGACACCGTTTTCCCGGAGCCCGGAAGCAGAAACAATTGAGCGGAACTCGGGGCGGAATTGAGGTCGACTTGGCTTCCGATTGCGTTGCGCCCTCCAAGCGCGGCGGCTCCACTGCTGCTTTTCACCCCTTTTCCGCCTCCTCTCCTTTCGTCTATCACTCATTTCTCGTTTATTTCTTACATTTTTTTTTTTCAGCCCCAGGACACCAAACGTTCTTCTTACATCTCCTTTGTTTCTTTCTTTTTTCGCAGGCGACTTGAGATTGGCGTCCACGAGACTCTCCTCTTTTCCCTAAAGTTTTCTTTTTTTGCGCTCTACACAAGGCGTTTGCTTAAGACGC
Organism: Amblyomma maculatum; assembly: GCF_055883805.1. Classification (NCBI taxonomy): domain Eukaryota; kingdom Metazoa; phylum Arthropoda; class Arachnida; order Ixodida; family Ixodidae; genus Amblyomma; species Amblyomma maculatum. Next base: position 119,517,078 of record NC_139351.1, on the reverse strand, counting down.
ACGCGAAGACGGGCACCAGATTTGAGCACAGCCGGCGTCGCTCGGGAAAGTGAATCACCGGAGCGGAGCAGACTTTCCGTGAATCACACGCGAGTTGGAAGCGCGGCCCCATCGCCAGGAGTCTACATTCCCCGCCCCAACGGCAACAGCAGCGTTTTTAGATATAGCCCCAAGCCGGCAGCGCCGTCCCACTCCCCTAGTTCATCGGGCCGGCTCAGCTGACTCGCAAACAAACGCGACGCGGTGCCACACGCTGGCGTACAGTGCGCCTGGCAGAAACTTGATTGAGCTCGCACAGCGGGGTACAAGAGATCCGCAGCTACAGTGAGATCGAAGAGGAAGACGTAAACGAATCAGCGCAGTCTCCGCAGTAACAACGGAACAGAGACACAAGATAACGTTGGGGTATATGCGTCCCGTTTGCCGAGAAAGCGTGCACAGCTGCGTCATGCGGATGCGGCGTCTGTCAGCTACTTTGGCGCGAAAACCTTATCAAGACGCAGCGCCAAGCGTCGAGAACATACCTAGACAGGATCACCAATACCAGATAGTACGTCAGCTGGCCCGTCACGTCGGGAGACACGTCGGGTATGGGTAATAAGGAAATTGAGTGACAACACGCCAAGAGGACAAGGAATGGTTATGATTAACATAGCGTCCGGATCAACTGGACATGCAAAGGTTTGGGGAAGATAGAGGAGGTAACAGGCAGGAGAGTGTATGAGAAGAAGAATAAGCAGCTCTCGTGCGATCCGCACAGCCGCATCGCTGGACGAATAAACAGTATCGGCGCCAAAACAAAAGCCCATTTAGAAGACGGATAGGCGGTTTCAGGGTGAGAATCAAATGCGAATAAAGCGACATACATCCTTCTTTGGCAGCAGAACCACGAAAGATAAACGAAATGTATGAGCTGCTTGTTTACGCGAGAGCCGCGATCAATTAGGAGACACACAGGCAGCCCTCGTACAATAGCGGAGGCTGGAACCTACATAGGGCCAACGTCAGGTATATCGTGCCGCCGTCTAAATGCGACGGGCTAGCGAAGTGGCAAGGGCCAGCCAAGAATAGCCAACAAGAGTTCGCGAATCCGGTTCACGAACTGGTTTGACATAAGTTCAAACTCCGACAGCAGTGCACACATTTAGTGGGGGGCCTGAGAGCGAACAGCAATCAGAAGAATGCAGCAGCGCCAGATCAAACGCTGCGAGAGAGAGAGAGAGAGAGAGCCTAGTGGAGAAGCCGATCAAACATGGCAGGAAAGACCAGCGCGACTGCTGCCGGCTCCGGCCGGGCGCGCCAAGCCGAGCTTCCTTCCTTGGTTCAGCATTAGAGCTTCCCTGGAAACGACCAGCACAAAGAACCCGAAACGCTCCGAACTCACTCCTTCCGTCTCCCTTCCCGCGCTTCTTTTGCCGCTCGTGTTTCAAGAGTTGGATATACCGTCTTGGCTATGTTGATGCGCCGGGCATACGCTCCCAGCTCGCAGTACGTGCATCAGCCTCCCCTGACGAGCAAATAGGGAAGTGAAGCAAACCGATCCCCACAGGAGTCACCCCGTGCTACAGGCTGTTTGCTCGAGCGCTATGTTTCTTTTCCTCTCGATGCTCCGTTTCCCTTTCTTGCGCACCATTTGGTCTCGAACCTGGCGCTATGAGAGGCGTCGCCGAAGCATGCAAGGAGTACAAATATGCACTACACGATGATACGACGAGTCCGTGTGCGGAGTCGCTGCTTTCCGGTGAGGCGCACTGGGTCGAGCGCACATCCCCGAATGCCCGCTGTGTCATGACCTGGCAGGGCACGTCTACTGCCAGTCGGATCACCGTATTCAAACAAATTTACTAACCTGCTTTCTGCAAGTGGCGCACTGACGTCTAGGTCGTCATTTATCCAATGAGGTCACCACCTCAGATTAACATCTCTTGTCCAAAGTCTTCAAGTCTTCTTTCCCAGTGAGACAACACTCGGTTCAGCTATTTCTCCCAACCAAACTGCTCTTTTCGCGCTCTGAGCGCTACCTTTCCCATTTCCCTTTCCAGAGCTCGGTTCGTTGCCCTTTTCATTACCCTTGAGGGTTTTTTTTTTTTTTTTACTCAACCAGACAGACTTCTGTCGATGATGTTCTCCTTTAACTTTTGGTCCTGCAGGTGAGTATGAGGTGCTTGTAACCGCTATTCAGCACCAAAGGATCTGGTATAAATCGCTACAAAAATAACGTGGATACCCTAATTCGGAAGCAATGACCAGGCGGACCACGAGGTAGGGAAAGGGGAAAGTGCTGGAAAGTGAGAGCGATGGGGCGAAGGGCAGCGTTCCATATCAGCGCCGAATGAAGGACAGTTAAGGTAGCAGGGTACATATTTATAGAGACCAGATAGGAATAAAGGGGATTCAAATTCTGCTGCATACACGAGCTTGTCGGATTGTAAGCGACGTATGAGGAAAGCAATACTGTGAAAGAAGCTTTGCTTATTCCACCATTCGAAGGAGGAATAACAACACAGCATAGGATCGATAAATATTTAATATAATAAAAGAACAGGAAAGAACAAAGGGATTAAATAGGACAAACGGGGACCACGACAGGTTCAAACGCCGAGTGAAAAAAAAAAAAAAAGATAAAACCGCACAGCTCCAACAAATAAGATTAAATAAGATAGAACCAATGAAGACTACCTCCAGCAACATTCCCCAATTCGAATTAATCCGTTGTTTAGTAATGAAATATTCGCAAGCACGAACTTCAAGGCTGCTAAAAAATGCGTCAATCCGATCACCACTGTTATCAGAGTGGGATTCGGGTGCAGCCTTGCACAGAAAACTGCAGTATACACTGAAAGTTTGTTAACATTTCTCTGGGTTAATGGCTTTTAAATTTCCAAGTCTTTTTTGCTGCACTTGATATATATATATATATATATATATATATATATATATATATATATATATATATATATATATATAGATATGCTAGGATTGTTACTAATATTTTCCTTTACTTAGTTAAGATTGCTTTGCTGATGAATTCTCCTTGTAGCTTCTGTTAAAGAAATTCACCATCCTAAGCAATGCCCTCTGGTTCACTGCAGGCATTTGGAATGAATGAATAAATGAGAAAATAAAAGCTACGCGGTGTTTTTTCTTTCAGATGTGACTCGCCCACTATGAAAGGCAGTCAGCAGCAATATAAAGCAGATGTGCAGATGACGCAAGTCAGGCACTAGAGAAGCACCTACAGACAACACCCAGAACCGTTGCGTTAAACGAGTCCCAGATGTGTAGAACATGGCATAAAGACGCCCAACTCCCGTCAACGCTCTGTCCCGTGCGCCATCTCTTCTCACTTCTCTATCCATTAGAGTGATGAAGACGAAAACAAAATGAGAAGGGTTCAACGCTGCGGAACCGAATATGGAGCGAAAGCATTAGCAGCGGGTGACCGAGCGTTCTTCATCATCATCATCATCATTGTCATCATCATCTTCTGTTAGCCGCAGCGCCGGATCGGGGACCACGGACACGGCACACAGCGACAAGCGGTTAGAACTGGCGTAGTATTGCTTTCGCAATAAAAATAACAGTTTTCGGCCAACCTCCGACTCGACCCCTCAACCCGACTCGGCGGGGCTTACATGAACCCAGTAAGAGGTTTCCTACGCCACAATTCGACTTAGTCGGTAACTGTAGGGTTCATGTATGCACCATTCCTCTCTCTTGTGTTAAAACCGTTTAATGCGAAAACGAATGTGACATTCTCTTGTGGCATGAGAGAGATGTAAACTGCAAGAACTCGCGATCTACAGAGAAGAAGCAAGCGAATTAAGAAAAATTAAAACTTAGACAAAAAGAGCCAGCCTGCCCTGCACAAGTTCAGAGAAATCATTGATCGCATAGCATTCTTCGTTGCTTGTTACTTTTTGCATTGCGTAAAAATGTGCACTTAGGTCCGTAATGTATGTTTGGATATCGTTAGCCCACTTCAGCCATTACGCACGACAGCATCGCAGCGTGTGGAAATAACATACAGTGAGACAAGGCTAAGCTAAACCAACACGTTTTCTGCGGTGCAGCTAATTTCCATACCTCGGGACACGCGCAGCAAATCTATTTTTGTCTAAATTACATTAAAAAAAATCGCAGTAAGCGGTGATCTGCGCGAGCCTTGCAATTTACTCCAGTGATCGATGAGCCATCAATCAACAACGTCCCAACTCTGTCATAGGCGGATAATCAAATACTACAAGACTTTCCACTCCTGTGTGCCTTTTCCTGTGTGCCCAAGGCAAAACAATTCCAGCCTTGAGGACTTCCTGGTGAGGGGAAATCGAATCGCAACGCAGAATAACTGCCACGCCTGCCAGCGGATTAGTAATCAACTAATCCGTAAAGCATCGAACGTCTTTCCAGGTCATGTCCTCCCTTCAGCTTCTTAGAAAAGATGAAGTCTGAGGAAGGCACGGTAGAACTTCGGAACAAAACGAGCGACACGGACCATGATTGTTCCGACTCGGAAAAATAGAAAACTGTAACGCCTCTTCATCAACAGTTCTGTTCGAACCACGGCATTCAAGGGCGAGGTTTAAGTAGCGAAGAAGGAGAAAACATTAAACCGTATAATTTGAGCCCGGTAATGATCCGACCTCGTTAAAACCCAAGGACGCGGAAATCTCGATTGTTAATGTGCGAAGCGTACGCTTGCCGGCGCGTCGGTGCTTAGCACTATTATTGTTATTTAAGCGCGTGATTTGTATTAGACCTATCTAGTACTTTGCACGAAACGTGAATCAAGCTTCGATAGCGCTTCATCAATTCAGAGCACGAAAAAACACCACGCGTTTACACCCTCGAAATGCACTGGAGTGAAAGATGTGCGATTCGAAACAGCTAAATACAGACTCGGCGATACTTATACTTCGTCTCACAAGATATCTGCAGCACTGCGAAACGTAGAAGAGCCCTTGTAATTGTTCTCCTAAGTGCCTCTCGCCCCTGCGTACTATACTTGTGCTCCTACTGTTACCACCGCCAATTTGAGGGGCTTTAGGCGCGTAGGAGCCCAATTGCCTATTGTAATGCGCGTGATCCTGATTGGACCGAGGCGCCTCTGCATTTCCCAGTGCTTAAAACATCTTGTGAGACGAAATATAGACTTTCTGCCAGGAGACATGTGAAAATGCGAAAATATAAACGCCTTACCTTGTTAGAATTGAGAGGGAGAGAAATATACACGGAGTAGCGCACTTTCTGCATTTTATTAATATTATAAAACCCCGTAGCGGCGCAATATTTCATTATTGTAGCCGAATCAACATTTTCAGCCGAACGCTGTACATAATTGAGCCAAAGTAGAAGCTCCTGTAATTCCCTACATTACTGCGGTGGGCGAAGCTCTCATTAAGAAAACCGCACCGACATCGGCAGGGCGGCTTTTTTTTTTTTCGTTCTCGCCTAAACAAGAAACGTGATAGCAGAACTCCAGAAATATTCGTTAATTATTGCAACCAAGAAAATACTGATGCGCACCATTCTGCACAGATCAGCATAGTGGGCGAAAGCCGGTGGAAACATGAACGAATAAAACTTTTATTGGGATGGAAAAAACGGTTCTCGACGGAAAAGATGGAATGACAAATTTGACAGCACTCTGGGATGGAGTGAGCGAAGTCACGCAAATCGTGGTTTAAAGAACCGAACTGCGCATAGTTGCCACACTGAAGCACTTTGTCGAAAGCGTGGAAAAAAAAAAAAAAAAAAGCAAACGAGCGATAGGAGGAGGGCACGCAAAGCGCGCTTTTCTCGACTCGAGTCGAAGCCCATTACTCATGCTTTTGCGCGAAGAGATTAGCGACTCAAAACTCGTTATTACGAGGCTTTGCTTTTCACCGCAACGTTTCGAATGGGATTTAAAGTCGCCGCCTTCTAATCAAGCAAGCAAGGGCGTCAGCCACCTCGGCGCAATCTACGCGCTCACGAAGGAGCGCTTAGATTGCACGCTGAAAGCGTGTCTACAAAGGAGGCTATGGTCTACCCGGGCGATGCCGCTACATGCATTGTTAGGCGCGCGCACTCCTATAAAAGCCCGCCTGAGTTGATTTCCCTGGCGTCCGCCACGCATTTACCCAAATCAGCCCGTGTGTCCACAAACACCGGCGTGTACAGCCTTTTTCAAAAGTTTAGATCCCAAGGGGTTCGGTTCTGACCCACACACACCGTGTGGTTCCTAATGCATTCACAGCCTTCGAAATCACCTACAGGTAAGATTTTTTGGTCCTGCCCTACCGAATAAACAGGACGCCAACGAACGCTATGGTATATAGATTAGAAGCCATCAAAGCAACGCCTAGCGTGCCGATTTGATGCCTCTCAGTTTTTTTGTTTTTTTTTCTGCACAAGTATACCGGAAGACCCAAATCTATTTCCATTGTGAGATGCAGGAACTTGATACGTATTCTAAAATGATTCATTATTCATTCTCCATCCTTCCTTAAGGATCAATTGGTTTTCCGGCACAAGTCACTGTATACCAGGGTGACGAAGCCGCGGACTTCAAGCGTCCGTGTGAAGCGACGTCGTCAGTGACTTACTGGCGACAGAACTCCAGCTTCGTATGCATGGAGAAGCCAGTAATCAGCCAATGCCTACGGCGGGTGGCGATGGTTACCTCGACGGCTGGACCCGCTACCTTTTGATTTCTGTGATTGCTTGCAATTTGCTTTCGTCCGGCTCTGTCGTGACGCTGATCTTACTCGAAACGAAACAGCGAATAGACATCAAAACTCAAATAGGCCCTTACACAGAACGTCCCAGAAGAGGGAGATGCATTCGTCTGACGTCAAGAGAAAGAGGAATAACCGCCTAAAGCTAGCGTTCTGGAGGCGCCGTACAGGTATGCCGCTCTATTTGAAAATCAAAGGCACCCCTGTTCTCTGTCCGTCGTAGGCGGAACATCTGTAAGTGGGTAGTTAGGCTAATGATGCTGTCACAAAATAAGGACTGTTCGGGTAAGCCTTCCACGGAAGACAAGAGAGCTATTGACTCCATCAGGCGCGGCAAAGAAGCTTCGAAGACACCTAGACTGCTTCGACTTTTACTACCTTAACTGCAACGACAGTGCCGACTCTAGAGAAGTATTAAGTGATGCGTGCGAAGGGGAAATACAGTGAAAAAGCGATAACTTCCTAGCTTTCATCGGTGGGGCGAGCACCGCGTCTTAAAGAAACAAACAAAAACAAGCAAACTGAGACAATCACATCATCTAACGCATTAAAATTAGTCTTCATGAGCCCCGCCGGGGTGGCGCAGTGGTTACGGCGCTCGACTACTGTTCCCAAGGACGCGGGATCGAATCCCGGCCTCGGCGGCCGCTTTTCGATGGAGGCGAAAAGCAAGGCGCCCGTGTGCTGAGCGATGTCAGTGCACGTTAAAGAACCCCAGGTGGTCGAAATTTCCGGAGTCCTCCACTACGGCTTCTCTCATAGCCTGAGTCGCTTTGGGACGTAAAACCCCACAAACCAAACCAAACCAAACCATTAGTCTTCATGAAAGACTGCCGCCATGCATAAATGTGCTTGAACTTCTCGCTGGATCTGTGGAAAAGTCTCATGCATATATTTCGTCTCACAAGCTGTTTAGCACTGGGAAAGGCAGGGAAGACCTGGTCCAATCAGGGTTATGCGCACTACAACAGGTAACTGCGCTCATATGCGCCTCTCGCCGCAAGAATTGGTGCGGCGACAGTAATAACACTATTATCTATTATGGAGCCCAGTAGCAGGAGGCACTTAGGGGCACAACTACCTATTATAGTGAGCATGATGTTGAATGGGCCAGGGCTCCCCTGCTTTTCGTATGCTGCAAAAATCTTGTGGTACAGACTATAGTATCCGCCTTATTTCCGCTTCCAGCCCTGTCTCGACCTCCACGTTGTCGCCGTTTGCAACAGGCAGAGCAGGCAACACAGATGACATAGAGGACCGACTTGCCGCAACTATACTTTATACAAGGTAGCGCAGCAAGCGATGAAGACATGGGTTCTGACGCTACCGAATTCCACGAAGGAATTGGAAAAGCATGGCTTTACCTTCTCGTCCACAAAGAAAAAAAGAAAACAAAACGACAGCTGCATTTGGATTACTTCGTGGCAGCATTTCGCAGCGCTACCCTCTCTTCCCAAGCCTCAATTTGTTTCCAGCGACAAATCGAATAAATTGCCGTCACCATCCTATTCACGCATGACTGCTCTTTGCCACACCAGTGAGGTAGCCGCGACGTCGTTCACTTTCCGCCGCTGCTTTTCAAGCAGCGAAGACCTCGGTCGGGGCGTGGCGGCCGAGAGCAAACGGCGCCCAGCTCACATTCGCGCGCGATACATCTCAGGAACAAAATAAGTAAATAGATTATACACATATCCAAAGCGCCTAGACTCGCATTATAAAATCAAAGATAAAGAAAACGAAGCGGTCAAGAAAAAAGCTAAAAGACAACAAGAAAGCGGAACAATTCTGAAAGGTACAGCAGGGAGACATAATGGAATCGTACCGCAAAGACGAACAGTTTGAGGTAAAAAAACAAACAGAGCGCTAAAACAAAGGTCTAGACAGACCAAAAAACAAAACAAAAAAAAAAAACAACAACACGGGAAATAAGCAAAAGGAAGAAGGAAAAGATATGAAGAGAGAAAGAACACAGGCGGCGGCCATCAAAATGCGACGACGCCAGAGGGCGAGCGCGTTAAATTTTTAATGTTCGCCACAAAGCGCGACCCGCGCACTGCGACGCGCCAAGCGTGGAATACGCAACGAAATAGCCCTCATATGCGATGCGCATGCGGAATTGCCGACGTGCGCGCAGGTCAGCAACAGCAGGAGAGGCTCAGCTTTCCGTTTGCCTCGAAAGGATGGATGAGAAAAGGAAAAGCCGTAAAAGCGTCCCCGCTGCAGGCTCCGACGATACCTCACCCACTTTCCGACCTCTCGCCGAATGATAAGAAAAAAAAGAACAGCAAGGAAAACCCGAGCGTGAGGGCGATGGATGGTGGTTGTGCTTTATATCCCTCTCTCTCTTTTTTTTTTTTTTTAAACAAAACATCGGGAACGAAGCGGAGGCTAGAGACGATGGTTTCGGGGAACGCTTGTACAAACAGGAGACGGAAAACAAGTGCAGGGAAAAAAGTGACACGAATGCGCCCAAACCTGCGGTTGGAAAGGCGACTCAGCAAAACGTTGGGCCCGCTTGTGTCTGAACACGAAATATATTGTCTTCGTCGAACGGTTACAGGCAACCCGTGATGTGGAGGCAACGTGCCTCCACATCACGGGTGGTCTAGTATAGACGGGCTGCGGTGGCATTTTGGCGAGCTGAAGTCACCAGGCGCCAAAAGCATTCAATGCGTGCACCACGGCGTATTGACACGTCACGGGAAAGTGAATACATGAGGATGTCCTTGGTGTTTATGACCACCCAAGCCAAAGGCTCTGAGCGAATTAGAAACATCCTGTTCACAGTTATCTCGCTGGTTGACCGAGCAGGCGACGAGCGGCCTCTTAAATCTCTACAAGTTTCGTCTTTTCCTTTCCCGATTTGCCGTGCCTCCTCTCTGGCTTCCCCGTTTCTTAATGCGGTATCTCGAAGTACCATGTGCTGCGTCAAGAAACTTCGCATACGCTGTACCCTACATCTATACTCTTAAAAAAAAAAAAAAAATGATCGTGCTACTTACTAAGGCAAACCTAGCAAGTGCTTGTCAAATATGTTTCTAGATTCTTAGAAATTAAAGTTTAGTAAATGGAGTGGTAGTAACCGTTACTAGTTCAAAAAGATAGCCCTGTAACTAACCTATCCAGGCGAGCTTAAGTAATAAGAACTAGATTTTGACTTGTAAAAAATGTTGCCGAAACGTTGCCTGAATGTCTTCATATATCGGTTACTACCTGCACTGTGTTAGGGGTAGTAAACAATTAGTAGCATGTTAGCAAAAGTCGCGGAAAGTGTGGTTTCTAGATTCCTTAGTTCAAGAGTCATGAAGCGTGTGGCAAAATTAAGATTAAATAGTGGCTAAAGTTCATCTTTTATTTCTCTCTCTCTCTCTCTCTCTCTCTCTGTACACGCCCCTCCACTCGCGTGCACATAAACAAGCAAGCTTCCCCATTTGTGCTTGTGTCACAAGGTGTTCGGACGATTCTGGTGATGCGAGTAATTGCTTGTTCACTATAGCCCACCGGTGCAAGCAAGCTCAAAATGAGTAACGAGGAGTTCTAGAACACTCGAGGCTCAAGCCACATTTGAAAACAACATATTAAATACGTTTTTGCTTTCTGTCCCCGTACGACTTCAGGCCAGCTTCACGACAGCCAGTAAGCGTCCCCACGCACAAGCTTGACTTGGAAAAAAAATTTACAGGGGGTTCGACTTGGGCCGATACGCGATTGGCGATATTTTTAAACGCGAGATTTACGGCCTCCACACACGCGCAAGTAGTGCTTTTCCACCGCGATAAACAACGCAGCGCCCTTATATCGAATTTTCTTCAATTTACTCCTCGCCAGGCTGCCACGCCGCTAGTTCTTTACATCGTCCCCAACAAAAATTAGGAGAGAAAAAAAAAACAAAAAAAAAAAACATGGGCAGCGTCCTTCACGAGTACTTGCGACTGATGTTATCTGTGCACTCAGCGTTTTAAAATTATGCAACGCCGCGTCTCGAACCAAACAAAACGAGGGAAAACGTTCCAACCCTCGAATGTACATAAATACACCGCCATTTAGGGGCAGGAGGTAAACTACGTATTCCCTAAATGAAAAAAAAAAAAAGAAATAAACGATGGAAACGATAGGCGCAATTTTCTCGCTCTAAAGGCATGCAATGAAGGGAGCCAGCAATTACGAGAGCTGAAAAAAAAAAAAAAAATGAACGTGTGCCTTAAACCATTGGCTTCGCTAATGTCTTTATGTCACGTAGCGATTCTCGCAAGTGGCCTTCCTTATCGGTCGTAAAAGTTACGGCTTTATATATGAATGTCTCAATGAAGGGAAAACGAAGCGATGCAAGGGGCTGCGACACGGTAAGTTTTCGGGCGCGTGCCGTTAAGAAAAATGGTCCTTCGCGTCGTTCCGGTTCGAATATGAAGTTTCTTAACTGGGAGGCTTACTTTTTTTAAAAGTATTTTTATTTCACCTCTTTTCGTTCATGTTAGACGCCTCTCTCTCCGGCAGCTTGTTGTTTATCGCATCTTAATGCGCGCCGCGATTGTCGTAAAAACAGGTCTCGAGGAAAATTACATTACGTTGCAGAAAAAAACATCAAGCCGGTAACAAAGTTTCGTTAAGAAGTCAACCTGTCGACTAATTATACGAGCTTATACGTCCCTTGGTTCGTATAACTCCATTACTCCATTAGCCTACTTAACTAACGCGCAGGGTCAAGTTTCTCCGTAGTGTAGTTTCTGCTAAGCTTTATTACATTAGGCCTATTATGTTTTTCAGCTCACACTGCCCTGAGGCGATTCATAGGCATGCAATAGAAAAATTAACTTCTAAACACCATTTTGGTGTATCGCTTTCCTCTCCACTATGCGCCCCGTGCAAAGCGACGGCCACGCCACTGGTGGCGGAGTTGAAAGTAAATCCGGGAGCGGAGCCGGTCGCTTCGTCTGCTAGCCGTGTGTTTTTATGCAGTCTTCGCGTCATGAATTCGTTTTCCCGCGGCGCAGGCATCATTGCATAAACAGCATCCGCTGTCAATGCACTGTGACACAAACTACGGAGCATCAGGTTTGGATTGGTTTATGGGGTTTAACGTCCCGAGGCGACTCAGGCTATGAGGGACGCCGTAGTGGAGGGCTCCAGAAATTTCGACCACCCGGGGTTCTTTAACGTGCACTGACATCGCACAGCCTACGGGCGCCTAGCTTTTCGTCTCAGTGGAAAGGCGGCCACCACGGCCAGGATTCGATCCCGCATCCTTGAGCACAGTAGCCGAGCGCCGTAACCAGTGTGCCACCACAGCGGTGCTACGGGACATCTCCAGCGATAGATTTTCCTTGGGGAAATATTCGGAAGCTATAAAAAAATGCGCTGGGGATTGTACTCACTTGTTCCAGCTCGGCAAGCAATACAACCTAGAGCATACTATTCGAGTTCAGTTGGCGTTAACAAATCACTGGTCATTCCTGTCTCATATTTCGACATGGAAGCATTTCAAGTAATACCGGCGCATCATCATGAATTTTCTGAAGATTCGGCTATTATTCGCGTTTAGGTACAGGAAAAATAATATATGCTGGTTACTGAGTAAACATTTAATATATAATTTACTTTGTGCAGTGCTGCATATTTTTGTGACATTTAATCTTTAAACACCTTGCGGCGCTTCCTAATCCATCTGCCTTGCACGCGCCTTTAATCTACCATCCTTGTCTGCGTTCTACCACAATTGTAGGGTATACAGCAGCCGCAACTTCGAAAACATGCTGCGCTGGCGTTAAATGCTGCTGGCGCAAAACCCTGCGGCCAATATTTTAAGCCGAAGAGCATGGCGTAAGTCAACGTGTGCTGCAAGCGCGTTTAACAACACACGATAGTAAAAAAACCCTCAGGCCAAGGTTTTAAGCCGCAGATCAGGTGTAAATCCACGCGCGCAGTGTGCGCGTTAAACAACATACGAGCGGACCCGGTGCCGTCACGGAAATCAGCCGTTTCTAATTACTTCACTTTTCAGACGAAGCTCTTGTGAACAGCTATAGTTCAGGCAAACATGCCAATAGAAGCGTTGTACGTTCGTTTACGCCATGCATGCTGCTATGGTTGATGAGAGACAAAAGCAAACGCAGACATATATATATTAGGCTTAGGAAGGCAGTTTGAGGAGCCTTATCCTTAATTCTTTTTCGTGGCAGACGTGACTGCTTTCGGCTGTGGCAAGCGCGTGGCGCATCGAACATTGCCATTGGTCCCCTCAATGCCCCGCAGCTGGCACCGCCATTGTTGCAACATGTATAAAGCGTCGGGACGCAGCAAACCGAGGACGGAGGGCGTCGAGGCGCGCTGCGGTGCGCGGTCAAGCGGCGCGGTTGTTTTTTTGAGCTTAACCACTATTATTTTGTTGTTGTTTTCTAGCAGCCCAGCCGGCCGTTCACCACCCTATGCCCTTAGACGGCTTAATGCCTTAATTTTGGTTCATCCACATGCAAGCCCGAATGCGGTATGTATAATTAAGCAGAGAGTTAATGACGCATGGAAAGAAAGCACCGTCTATATTACCTCTTTTTGTTTTGGTTTGTTTCCCTTTCGGATGGCAGGGTAGTCTAATAGGAGTAGAAATTGGATCCAGGCTACATATTACCCCATGTGTAAGGTTGAGCTAGAAGCGGGCCTTTGTGCCGCGTATAATGAGATAAACGTGAAACCAAAACCCCCTTTCTTTCCGCCTTATTGTTTGGTGCATTGAAACCTTATTAAGCACGGCTTTGCGGTTGCTTATATCCTTTACGATCGGCGTGAAGCAAGCCTTGCCTACAGACGAGGCATAGCGAGAGTTAACAAAAGTCGGCCTTTCAAACCATTTATATTCCAGACACACGTATGAAAGTTACGTTTGGATAGTAATTACATTACGTTGCTAGCTACTTATTGGATACTACGAAATTTTAATTTGATTACGTCTTCGATTACTGTAGGTAAACAGTAACGGCATTATATTGCACTGCTGAAAAATATTGCAATTATTTTCGAAGTATATATATTTTCGATGCGCACATGGAAAGATTCAACAGCCATTTCAGATTGGTTACTTTGTTGACTCGCGGGAGGGGCTATTTCTCTCTCTCTCTTTCTCTTATGGTTTTTTTTCTTTTTTTTTTTGCACGATAACGCGTTCAAAGTGCGTGAGTCGCGCATTTCCTCTGTCGAATCATCCCTTTTCCGCGACGCCTGTGTTACAGAAGCATCGCGTAGGCCTTCTTTCGCGGCCCCGAAATTCCAAACGACACTCTCAGTAAGCCTAAACTATTCCTGTCACGCAGAAGAAAGTGGCTTCGAGTAAGACGTTCCCAAAAAGAAAGCGAAAGGCAGCCGGTCAGGCGGGTTCGAAAAAAAAAATAAATAAAAAGAATACTTGCCTCAGTACCACAATGGCGAAAAGGAGCGGCATCTTTCATAATCAACTCATCGAGCTGTGGACGTACGACGCCCGCTTTCGAAAAGATGTGCCTCGGAACCTGGCTGTATGCAACACGTATACCGCTCTTCACTTATCAGAACACTGTCTCTTTCTCTCAAAACGTTTGCCGAAAGCGATAGTTGGGAAAACAAAAACAAACCAGCCATTGTCATCACCGCCTTCCTCAAAATGCTGCCGTGGATATGCCGATGGAATTTCAAAGGCATACTTGTTCGCAGTTATACCGGGGTCCGTTTGATTTTGTGCCGTGCATTCGAGGTGGGATGTACGGAAAAAGAATGCATGAAAATATGAACGAAACCAAAAAGAAGCAGCGCTATACACATGCCCAGCGTCGATATGCCAACTATGCCAAGAGGAGGATGCAAAGAGCGCGGATGACGACGGAAGAAAACGAAAAAAATATGAATAGATGAAAGAAGTTTTGTCAGTCGCGAGCGGAGACGAGAGAACAAACGACTGAATGATGGGAGGAAATGTTGAGAAAAAGAAAATAGTGACAAAAAGGAAAACACGGGAAAGAAGAACTTGGACAAAGTGCAGGACTGAGAACAGCACGACACTCGTTGATTGAGAAAAGGGAACAAACTGAAGAATTGTAGAAAAAAACACGCGAAAATAAGCGATGAAAAGAGAAGGAAAATTTGTAATTCTTCGTAATTCAAACGAATGGCGTCGTCAGTAGGATACAGTGGGAAAATAAAACGAGCAAACAGAGAGATATGGTGACAAAAAAATAAAGAGGGAAGGGGGAAGGGGGGGGGGGGGGTGAGGATGGCTTCTCACAAAAGGCAAACACCCAAAGCAGTCGTGGAATATTATCGGTCGATCGTACTTTGCAAAGAAGCCGAAAGAAAAAAAAAATATTTCCAGCGAGGGAAATGAATGCAAACATGAAGAAAAAGGATAGGAAGAGATGAGAAGAATAAAATGGAGAGATGGCCATAATTCAATGAGCCGGAAAAACTCCCATCCTTTCTGCACCGTAGAATCTGCACGCCACGATCAGGGCACCCATTTGCCGTCTACCGCGGGCTTCCTTTTTTTTTTTTTTTTTTTTTTGTCGTCTCTTTGCTATTCTTCTTACACCTCTCCCAGCGACTGCCATTTCCCGTCTCGACACGATGCTTCGTTTTCCAGCCCCCTCCGTTTGTCAAAAATGCGCTCCGCCGTCCATACAGTCTGGTGGCTGTGTACGTTATGCCTCTTGAAGTTTTTCGTCCAATCTAATTTCTCCACCACCTCCTTCCAGTTTATTAGATTTTCGTGCACAGACTCATTTCTAGAGTAGCCCTACTCTGCAGCCAATGGGGGCTCGGCTACTATATATGCCACAACTGGCTCCCTCGGCACATTTACGATCCGAGCGAATTTTTATTTCTTTCATTTCCTTAACGAACTCTGTTCCGAAAAGCGATCGACGACGTCGCGTGCTGCTTTCCAGTATTACGGCATGGCCGCCCGTTTGTTGCAAGCCGCAAAAGAAAAAAAAAGAAAGAAATACATCGGCGGTTTGAAGACACGGTAACGAAAGGGAACTAAAATCCATATTTACGAATGAGAGGCACTGTTAGGAATACAACTGACAGCTCCGTGTAGGCGTAACGCTAATTCAAAGACTCATAAGTGCTGTGACAAAGCAGGACTCTCAGCTGTGCACGTTTCCAGTTTCTTTTTTTTTTCGTTTTTTTTTTCTTTGTAGGGTACAATACATTAGCGACCGCGCTCAGAAAGTGCGAATACGACAGGTTGAAACTTTTGCCCAAGTGTATAGCAACCAGCCCAGCAGGTTAAATGACAGCACGGTTATCCTCATCACCTCCGATTATTATCATTCGCGTATACTCTGCAAAAGGCGTGCCAGCGCCACAATGTGAAAATTGTACCCTAGGGTGGCGGAGCATCCACCCTTCGGAAGCGCAAGCCACCTGACCGCCACTCTGTCTTGGCTATGGGGATTTACATCAATCCACCGCCACGACGATTCCCCTCCTCACCCGCTCCCGACCTCACCCTTCAAAAGCAGTTCACACCACAATCCCACTAACCTAACTCGCCTCTAGCAGCACCAGCTACCCATCTACTACACCTTCCACAAAGCCTACATGCATGCCCATGAGGCAGCAGAAATAGCGACGACACGTGAAATGAAATCCCAGAAGGCAGTGGCCTGCTGTACACTACAGAAGCCGTACCTATAAGCCATCTCCCAGTTTTACTCTCTAGCTACACAACTACCTATGTAACTGCCGCCACCTTCCACCCACCTCCCTCTTTACTTACTTACCCACCTCTCCTCCCCTCCCTTTCTCACCCCCATCCACACTATGGAAACAACCCCGCCAGGGTGGCGCAGTGGTTACGGCGCTCGACTACTGCGCCCAAGGACGCGGGATCGAATCCCGGCCTCGGCGGCTACTTTTCGGTAGAGGCGAAAAGCAAGGCGCCCGTGTGCTGTGCGATGTCAGTGCACGTTAAAGAACCCCAGGTGGTCGAAATTTCCGGAGTCCTCCACTACGGCGTCTCTCATAGTCTGAGTCGCTTTGGGACGTTAAACCCCACAAACCAAACCAAACACTATGGAAACATTTCATGTGCGAAGCTGCGACATAAAAAAAAAAGAAAAAAAAAAAAACAACCGCTTACGCAGCGTTCTCGCTTCGAGTTTCATGACAGTTCGCTGAAGATGTGAAACAGGGTGACATTTCCTTGTTGTTGAGGACATTAAAGATGCAGTGTAGAACAGAGTGATTTCAAGTAGGCTGGCTAGTGAACACCGACGTAAGTCGTGCTGAAAGAACACGAGAGAGAGAGACGGCAAACAAAAACAACAACCAAAATAAACAAAAAAAAAAAAACACGAAGACGATACAAAGAGCCAACTTCCCGCACAGTTTACTCAAACTGTATTTGCGCATTTCTTCATAAATTTAATTACAGCTGTTTTTCGTTTCCCCAGAATCGTCTTCTCTGCGCATCGCTCACACAAAGTACAGACGGTTCTTCAGGCTGTAGCTATTTATGACAGCTGTAGCGTTACAAAGCTGCGATTACACAAAGCGCGTAGTCGCCTGCCACCCCGCGATTGTGAAAATCCCGCGCTCTCAAGGCTTCCACGACACAACTATTGTAACCGATATGGGGGTGCAACCTTCGGCGAGTCAAATTCAATTTCAGTCGGTGCGACGGTAACGTCCCACATTGCCCGAGCACCGAAAAGCTTGCACAGTCGAGCTGTGCCCTGAATAGCTGACAGCGAAAGCGGGAGGGAGAGAAAGAGAACTTTTTATTGGTTGTCCAATTTAAGGAAAGCGTATCTTTTTGTGGCCGTCACAAACCGCTCAGCGTCCAAAAGTGAAAGTCGCACGGCCTTTCTATAGGCTGAAACTTATGACCTTTTCTCCCGTAGCACAAGCGGCGCCAGTGTCTGCCGTCTATATATCTCGTAGATTTCTAAGCGACTCCGGCTCCCTCCTTTCTTTTCCTCCCCATGTACTACCATCACTGGAACAGGTGCAGCCTTTTATCTCGGTATGTTTTCGCCTTCGCAGCCAAGCCGCAGAAAGTTTGGGGTATACAAGCTACGACGCTGATGCGTACTAAACAAATTAAAAAGGTGTAAAGAAATAAAAACGCGACATCGCTTGACTGCCTCCACAGGGCGGAACCCATCAAACTCGCGGAGGTTTCAAAACCTTTTGGAAAACTGCTGTCAGACATTCCGTCCCCCCCTTTCTCTGCTTTCTTTTCCTTGCTCGGTTTCAAAACCCAGTCGGCGACGTGCTTTATGCGCCCCCATTTAACCTCCATTTCGACATGCCTGACAGGCTGGGACCGGCGAGCGCAGCGCCGCCACCACAGAGCGGAACCGGACGTCTAGCGCCCAACGAAACTTTCCAAAGTGCTCGCACTTGTTATTGCTTGTTGTCTACAGCACTGCAGCCCGTTTCCTCTTTTGCCCGAGAGACGCACGCGCGGGCAGAAGGCCATGATGTATTCCCTCCCATATTTCCACGTCAGACTCCCAGGCTTCGCCGTCCCGAGAATACGGCTAGGCCATCCTGCAATGCCAATCTACCGTCATTCGCCCGTGACTTGCGAGTTTGCCATCTCCAGTGGTGCTTGCTTTTCCCCCTTCTTCTTCGCCGCGGTGAGGCTGAGGCGGTTGCAGCGAAGTAGGGGCGAAACGTCTGATCAATGGGCCAATGGCTGCGCCAGTTAATCGATGAAGCGGAAGCGAACAAATATTCACGAAACGCACTCCTGCCAGGGATAAGCGAGGTATGCAGTTAGATTTTTATTCGCTATCTCGATCCGGTTAAAACACTACACAATGAATAAAACATACCTCTGAAAATCCTCCGCCCTTCCCGAAACCTCTTAAGCACCCAGCTCTCCTGTTAACAAAAGATGGTAACAGCTGCGTGGAAAATTAACACGGCGTTTATTCTGGGGAAAGTTATACATTAAACAGGTGCCGGTTCCTGTCAGATTTCCACGAAAAAGAGAGCACAGCAGTAAAGAGAGGAGAAATAGCTCGCAGAGCACTCGTTCCCGTTGTTTACGCCATTAATTAGGCGCAACGATACCTGATATCCTAGGTAGTCAGGGTAAAAGGCAGTTCCCAAAGAACGGTCACCTTTGTGCGCGCTGCTTCCGTGGAGGAGAAGGCGAGAATCGCTCCGTTACTCCTCACTCCCGAGATCCCAAAGGCCCGAACACGGTCGCGCGGGCGCTTTCTCTACGTTCCAACGAGAGAGATTCCGGCAACAGACACTGACAGTTCCACTATACAGTCCCTAACAATACGTCGCCTCCACGCTTCCTTTTTATTCCTTACTGCCGCCTGCCAACGCGTGGCGGCCCAACTTTCTCTGCGTTTCCAGTACAGGACAAAGCAGACACAGGAAGAAGAGGCGTTGGAAACTGCCGACGACTTCCACACGTGCGCCCCGGCTTTCGCGCGCGTTCCAGTGCCGGTGTTCGTACGTGCGTTCGTTTTAACGGGAAGCATTTGGGGAAAAAGGGCACCGCGAAGCTAGCGACTTTTCCCTTGCGCATCTGCTGCAGAGAAACAAACAGCAATGAGCAGGGAGTTAAAAAAAAAAAAAAAAAGAGAAGAAGCAGAACGGCGACTCGCTAGCGAGTCGCCCCAATATAAATGTGCGCCCCGGGATTTGCGAGCTCGGGAAAAGCTAGGGAGCTCCGAACAAGAACCCGAGAGTCTCGCCTGCCGTCTCGGCGGGTAAACTAAGAAATGAGGGAATAAAAAGGGAACAAAAAGGGAAAATAGAGATGAACAAAACAATGCAACAAGGATTATGAAGGAAGCAAATAAAGGAAAAAGGAAAATAGAAAGCAAACGCGTAGGCCAGCGGGGCAGAGGAAAGGAGCAGCTGCAGCAAGCAGCAGCGAATTAGGGAGGGGGCTTCCGAGATCAGCGAGCACTTCTCTCTCTCTCGATCAGCAGTTGCTGGGCGGACACCATGCAAATTGGCCAAGGCGGTTTTCTCGTTTCCTGCGCCTACTTGTCTGCGAGGGCATCGTGCCTATGCTGTCGTCGCTGATAGCTGGGGTTCGTCGGGTACGTTCGCTTTGGCTGGGCATTCGCCGTCGTCCGACTGTCGCTGGCTTATCTCACTCCGTTTAGACGCTTTACTGCCAGCGCCGGGCCGCCATTTTTCTTGGTCTTGTTTCCTCCATGTGTGGGTGCTACGCGGTTGATGGTGCTAAACTTCCACTAGCGAAGTAGACACTGCCGTTTATGTCCTTCAACAAAGTCTCCGAGAGCGACAGGGTCATATTTCTTCCGGCTCGGCTATGCACAGGAAGCGAATATGACCAGAAATGACAGAAGCAGCTTGAGTAAACAGAGCCCTACGTGATTTTACTTCACGAAGGCCAAGAGAGCGAGGCCCACTCGGATAACGGGACGGCTCTATCTAGGTCATGCATTTAGGGAAAAAGTCGCACTTGTCTGTTGTGCTGGATATAGATGTTGTAAGCATCACCACTATAACCACCATCAGAACTGTTGTAGTAGCTACAATGTAAACAGTTTTCTGTTTTTTTTTTCTTTTTTTTTTTTTAATAGGCCAGCAAAAGCCCTACCCACTGCTGCCAAGAGACACGAGCGAACTTTCAGTTTCCGCGCAGCTGTTTCAAAATGCCAGAAGGTTAATCGAAAATTTGCAGCAATAACTTATTACAGTACCAACGCAAAACGAAACGCTCTTATCGCAAAGAAAATCCGCGCATTAATTCAACGACAGCTGAGCAACCATTCTATATCTACGATCAAAGTACAGCGCAGCACAGCAGTATTTAGAAAATGTTCTGCAGCGGCTGCTGCGTGCGAAACATTATGTGAACCAAATGGCGCTACCGTATCGATCGTCGAAGTGTATAAAGACCAAAAACTCTTGCGTTCACTCGATCGTGAATTAACAGTGCAAGTGAACGAGCCATCTCTTGTTCATCCCCGGTAATCAGGCTTCGGAGCGAACACTCATGCATACAGGAGTAGGTACGATAAAACGATCCCCCGGCCGATTCTTTGACTCTGAGACTGCGAGAAGCCTGGGAGCCATTTTGAAGCGGAATCATTCCTTCTCCCATTACGCGAAAAGCCGGCTGCGTTAGTGCACGTGGGATGGCTAAACAATGCGTCATCAGCAGCTGCACAGCAAGAAAAGTGGCAAGAAAAATGAATGACGTCATCCATCAGCTGTGTGACGCGCATAGCAAGCTCAGCAACCACGATGCATTGAGACCCAACTGCGACCGACGCCACCACCACTTCAGACAGTCCTATACACGGCGTCTGATAAACGTGACAGTGGTCAGTCTCAATGTGGCGCCAGATATTTCGATTTTCGTATCGAGATTGTGATGCAAGCGTCTGCCGAACAGCGCTCCGGGTGGTGTTCCACGATTTCTCATAGCATACAGCATATATATGCTAGTTATGTTGGAAGCTAGCTGACGACAGATGCACCCTCAACTGTGTGCCTTCAAACCGCGCGGCACGTGGGAACGTGTATTAACCTAAACCTAAGCCGAAAACGCTGGCTGATGCAGATAAACTATATTGAAAATAAGTGTGAAGGATTGAGGGAAGTTAGCTAGCGTGCCGCAGGCCGTGGAGACTTTTGGCGATGCCGACCCATTCGACGGCCTTGAACTGAATGTCAGGGTCATCGTTGGTCCTTAGCTTATCACAAGCTTCATTAGAGGAATCAGGCAAGAGTTCTGTGGGAGGCTTATGGGCTCTGCCCGCCGAGATCATAAGGCCGAAGTTGTCCTTTACGCCGCAAACGTTGCAGAAGGGATTCATATCTTTATGAATTTTGATATGTAGTTTGGTTTGGGGAGGGTCCCCGTCTGTAGCTGTCTCTATATAACTTGCTGGTGTCTGGTCAGCGTTGCATGGGGTGGCGGAAGTGTTCTTATTCCTTTGCAATGTGCAGCGAGTTTGTATACACGCACACACACCTACCACATTACCAGCATTTATCAGATTTAAGTGTGTCTGCCGATTTTTTTTTTGTTCCCCCTTTCTTTGGCACAAGAAAATGCACGGCTGAGAGTCAAACGGAACAGCGCTACGAATTATAGCCCAGACTCAGCGTCAACAAGCTTGTAGCTGTCGGGCTCTGCATTCCTTTATTCTGTTCTCCGCGAAAGCCTGGGCCGGCGTTTACGAGGTAAACGCGAATATTCTACCGGCGTGATACCTTGTTTTTTTCGTAGTTTTCAGCGACGGAACAACAGTCCGTGACCAGCACGAATCTCGAAGCCCCGACCTCGGTATAAGCAGCGAAGACCACCAGCATCAGTCTACCCGCAAGCAGCCAAGTTTGCGGGTCCAGTGGAGTGGACAGGGGCGCTTTCGAGGGAAACATAAACACTTATCGCGGTTCTCCCCTCGACCATGAACACCGGCGCGGTCATGTGCGCGCAACGAATGCGGAAACGCGACTCGGTCGCCGCTGAGATGCACTAGGTGTTCGCCCTCTGTAACCGACCCGATCCCCCTACCTACTCCCGTATTCCCCCTTTATCCCCTTTCAGTGCTCATTTCACCTTCCCGCACAATGTGGGAAAGCTGCTGGGCCGCAAACGAGAGACCACCGCGACCGATGGCAGAAGGCCCCCCTGCGACCGCGCGCCCGTCGCTCGATGAGAGTCAATAAATGCCCCCAGTTTCTTCCCCTTGCCTCCCCTCCGCTTGTTGGTCGGCTGGTCGGTCAACCGTGGTGGCTACGCGCTTCGACCCGCGTGTCTCGCCGACCAAATGAGCCGTGTTCCCCGACGTATCGGCCGATTATCGCCGCAAATATATGGGTTGTGCCGCCCCGTAACAACGCCGCCAGTAGAAAGAACGCAAGGCACGATAACGGCGGCTAGACTGCAGGGTCGCCCGAAGTTTTCGCTTACAACGTACTAACTTGACAAGACGCAATCGCCTTCACTAAATTAAATAAACCGCGGGAAAAGTGCAAGCACATTCTTCGACAAGGCAGAGGCGACAACCGTGGCTCATGTCCACTTTCACTCCGCAGAGCCATTTGGAGTAACGTCGAGATAAATCGCACTATGTGTTAGTCCCACCGCGCGGCAGCTCAGTCGACCGCATGCCGAGAATACAGGTTCGTTCTCGAACGCAGCGAAAGCAAAGAACCGGCGTACTTTGCGATGCACGTGCACGTTAAACTGCCGCAGCTTGGTCGATGAATGCGAAACCCTCCCCTACGGTGACTCACATGGTCGATGGTACTTTGAACGTTAATGCACTGTTCAGCTCCAAACGGCAATTTCGGAGTGCTGAATCGAGCCGCGGGAAACTTTAAATGGAATTTTGCCGAAACAGTTGTTTATACTGCTGTCGGACGAACGTCGACCGAGTCAGAAACAGTCTTAATGAGAAGAAAATCCCGGCCTCGGCGGCAGCTTTTCGATGGAGGCGAAAAGCAAGGCACCCGTGTGCTGTGCGATGTCATTGCACGTTAAAGAATCCCAGGTGGTCGAAATTTCCTGAGTCCTCCACTACGGCGTCTCTCATAGCCTGAGTTGCTTTGGGACGTTAAACCCCACAAACCAAACAACAAAAGTGCGCAAGGCGCGACCTCTTCACATATTTTCTCTCCTACTGCACTATATACCAAGCTCTTGTGGACTGCATGGTGACGGAAAGGGCACATGCTCGACAATACTCACTAATCGCCGAAGATTAGCTCGGATAGAGAGAGAGAGAAAGAGATGCAGGAAATGCGGGACGAGGATTTCCGTTGGCTGCTATTAACCCATGGAAAGGAAGAGGGGATATGTGAAGATGGAGGAGTCGAAAGAAGGAAATAAAGGTCTGGCTTGGTTTGGTTTCTGAGGTTTAACGTCCCAAAGCGACTCAGGCTATGAGAAACGCCGTAATAGAGGAATCCGGAAATTTCGACCACCTGGGGTTCGACAACGCACAGCACAAGGTCGCCTCACTTTTCGCCTCCACTGAAAAGTGGCCGCCGAGGACGGGATTCGACCCCGCGTCCTTAGGAACAAATGTCGAGCACCGTAACCACTGCGCCACCCCGGCGAAAGGGAATGTGTGGAGAAGGAAAGATCGGAGGTTGAGAGGAAAAAGGGGATATAGAGCTATATAGTATAGGAGGAGCTTTTGATTACGACATGCTACGCTAACGGCACTTACGAAGTCCTTCCCCAAACTATACTACTGCTAAGATATCCTTCAAAAAAAGAAAAAAGAAAACGCGACCCTAAGTACTCATCTGCCCAGAATATCCAAAGAGCACGTCTCACAGCCAGCGGAAGCGGTCTATAAAGTTTCGCGGACAAGGGATGCCAGCACTGCGACCGAACCGGAAGCAAATTGCAACCACGCTCGCTTCACCAACTTCTTGCAAAGCTGGAAGAAGCGCAGGGCAGCAGCGGCTTTGGCTCGGGAAGAGGCATCGCGGGCGGGACTATTAGAGCGCGATATCGGCACAGTCTGTGCGAGAGGAGCTCCTCGGGAGTGAGAGGCAAAGGCAGCCAGACACACGGCCCTGATCCGGGGATATGCAACGGTGACTGATCACCGCCAAGCGGGACCCCGACAGCCGAGGTGCGTGCCCCGAGGTTTGGGGCACGGAGATTGGACATTTTCGCCGTCCAATCCAACCGTCAATCCGAAGGACGTGATAGGGCAATGCACCCCCCCCCTCGACACACACACACACACACACACACACACACACACACACACACACACACACACACACACACACACACACACACACACACACACACACACACACACACACACACACACACACACACACACACACACACACACACACACACACACACACCTAAGAAAAATGTTCTAAAGTTGTGAGAAAGCAATTTTTGCACATACGCTGCCCGTCGAATCATCACGGTCTGACCCGTAAAAAAAATAAAAATATAGGAGGCAGCCACACCACGGGAAAGAACATACTTTGCGGGCACTTAAGACTGGTTAGGTGCCGTAAGGCGAAAGCCTTTTCCTTTATTTTTCATAATTACTTTCATAGCTTTACTTCTTTTCATATTTTTCTTTTTAATTGATTTTTGTTAAACCTTTCATTTTTGATCCTCATTTTTATTTTCAATTTTTGTGTGGGATTTGGCATTTGATTACGCAATGTTTAGATAACTTAGGCAATTTAGTCAATATTGGCTCGTTATGTGGCTACTGGATTGGATTTTGGAGTTCTGGATTGATTTACGACCTTTCAGGATCGGCTTATGACTTTTGACTATTGATTACACAATGTTTATATTAGCCAATTTAGCCAATACTGGCTTGTTATGTGGCTATATTGTTAGTTTATTTATAGATCCGTCTCCTTTGACCCATTCCTCCGGACACCACTCCTAAGCTCACCTTAAAAAAAGGACATTTTTTTTCCTTTGGATTCCATTTTAAATGTTCAGTACCCAACGAATCTGGCTCTACCGTGTAGCTGAAACAAAAGCCCTGATTAATTGGTAAGTGCAGCGAATGAGCAGGTAGGCTGGTTCCCTGCCTCCCCCCGCCCCCCCCCCCCCCCAAAAAAAAAAAAAAAGTCAAAGATTCATGACAGTCACGAATTGATTTCAGATGTCGCACATCGCGAGGATTGTACGATTAAACCGGTCTTTTTTTAACTATCCTTAGAGAACGTTGCAGAACTGAAGTGTCTTGCTTCAGTAAATAAAACACAGTGCGGTGGATTTCAATTGTCACAAAGACAGTAATTAACAGAAGCCATAACATTAAACATTTTTTTTTAGCTAGGTTTCAACTTGAACAGCTTCAGAGAGCAGATTAAAAACAAAACTTTTCGATAGCAAGAGGCATCGCCATTTTATAAAATCTTAATATTGCCACTTGAGAGATATTAACATACGATAGGCAGCTAGCTTGAGAACATATAGTTGAAACCTGCATACAGCCTTTTGTTCCTCTCAACCCTGAGAAAAAAAATCGAAGCCATCTTCGATTGCTTGCGACATTTTCCATGCTATGTTCGATGCCTGAAAGACAAACGTTTAAACGATCATTTTAGTGTTAACAGATTCAACAGTGCACCTCAAATGCTTGAGAACCCTGAAAGAAAAACACACGGCCTTGGCAAAGACCGAAACGGCGATATTTAGTTCTCAAACATTGTGCTGCGATTCACCGCTCGTAAAATAGTGAAATCCCATCCCGAACACTTTCTGAAGACTTCTGGCAAACACATGACTTCTTTATCAATCACTAACGCTTTGGAGCGTTGCACAAAGGGGTTGGCGGCTGCCAACGAGAGGATACAACGGCGAAAAGGGTAATGGGCTTATAGAAACCTAAACCGAAGAAAACCGTTAGCGCATAACTTTTAACACTGGTGCGGATATTCCGAGGCGCAGTCGTCTAATGATTCCGCACACATTAAACATAAGTATTTCCCGGCAGGTCGGGCAAAGCAGTACGACATTTTTGGGGAAGATAACCAAGAATAGAGTCGAAGGCCGGAAACCATGATAGCTGTACTATAATATGCCACAAGGTTTCAAAACACAAAGCGATTCTGAGCTGCTTCACGTTACAGTCAAAATCTGGTGCACCGAAGCACAGTTCTCGTTTTTCGATCGGCAAGGACTAGGATTGAAATTGGAGATTTTAAGCTCAGTCATGCTCCCTTTTAGTAGGGTTGGAATAGAAAATTCGAACAAGCAACTAGAAAAGAAGTAAAAATGATCTCGCTAGAACTCAGCTCGAAAAGCGCATACTTATGAACAGCCGATTCTTTCAAGCTGTCGCCATGGCAACGGAAAGTGACCTCCCGTCAAAAAGGATGCCAAGGCCGCGCGGCTCGGGCACGGTCGAAGTTTTCAGGGAACAGGCTAAGGTTAGGGAAGAAATGTCCAAGAAAAATGTTTTTCTGAGACGCAGATAAGTTTGGGAGGATTGGTGAGATATGCCTTGCGAATACTTCCCGCAGCATAAACTAACATGGACGTCAAGAGGACCCACAAACAAGCGCCATTCGCGCCAGCGTTATCGTATCGTCCACGCGTGTTCAGAGTGATTTAGTGCTTCCAATACCAAATATTTTTTTTTCTTAAAAAATCTCTCATTCCAGGAATGATGTAGAACCGTTGCTCCCTCCCCCATTTCCCTTTATCGGCTCAGAATCTCTCGTAGCTTGCAGGAGATAAACTTCACACACTATAGCATCGTATCTCCTCCATGTCATGTCAGTATCTCTATTCGCTACTCCGGCCCCATCGACCCTGCATCCAATGGTACCGAACGGCTCATATCTGCAAGAAAGATTCAGGGATAGGGAGGAAAGTACGCAGAGTTTTTTGAGGGCGATAGACAGCAGAAACAGTAGCGGAGGGTTTCAGTAGTGCAAGCACCGGCGTTAATGAGATGCTGGCGGCCGGATAGGGCGACGTCAAGATCGTTGAAGATTGGCCAAGCTGACTTCCGTTTCTTTTTTACTAGCAAAGAGAAGTAAGGAGGGAGAACAAGGAAGGAAGATCAGGGCGGATACTGAGCCGAGCCCGAGCTCGAGCCAAGCCGGTCAACGGGCATACGAAGGCCTCCTTCTCCATCGCACGCTTTGAGACGCTGAGTAAATTTTCGCCGCCGTTTGGGGATGAACGCGTTGAGGAGGGGAGCTGCTCGCGGCGAAGCGTGGCGTTTGTTAAGACGAGAGACGAGGCCAGCGCCAGCACGGAGGAAAGCCAGAGTTAGAGGGGGGAAAGGGAAACAGGAACTCTTAGAAATGCATATTGAACGTCCGAGAACCGAGCTAACTGGGAAGCAAGATAAAACCAAGGCGCGCGAACGACAAAAGATGAGAAAAGGCGAGCTATGAAGGCCGGGCGGCGGACCGAAGTTCGCCTTCCTCGGCTTGGCTTCATTTGCATGTAACGAGAAAAGACCACGCACCGCGGGCTGCTCTGGGCGTTGGGGGGCCAGGCTATAGTCTGCAGGCCGGCTTTTCGCGAGGACTCTAAGGAACGCTCTGGGCCGCTGTTGTGGGAAGGGGGTTGCGATGCAGAGTGGAAGGAAATGACGTTCAGGCAGAGCAGAGACCCCATGCTCCGAGTTGCGCAGTGCAACGCGAATGCTGCATTAAAAGGACGGGTGCGGAGCACGCCTCTGCGACGGGCAAGAAAGCCAGCTGACGCGTCTTAAGGGGAAAGGGGGGAGGGGGGGGGGGGCGTGAGATGCGCCGCAGCTGGCTCGAACGGCGCTCGTCGATCGTGGACCCGGGGAGTGGTTTGCCCCGCTTATTAATCCCGTTATTTCCCAACAAAGTTTTCTATTGTTGCTAATAACGTGGGGGAGACCAGCGTAGGACGCACTATATTTTCATCATTGCTCTCAGCTCCACAAGAGACCAGGCGGGGAAGCTAGCGTAAAAATTATCGACGCAGGTCCAGATAAGCTGGAGTCGGCAACCAGCTACAGGCTAAGGTAAACGGGTTTAAAGTCGACGGGCCCAGGTAGTGACGCGCACGGCGTGCTGCCTCCTACTTGCTGTCTTTCCTGCACGGTCGGAGGCCCGTTCACTTTTCCTGCGTGTTCGCTTTGAGGGAGAAAACAACCTAATTGGGGTTAGTGCTTCGACACACCAGTGCCCGAGACACCGATGCGGTAACACGCAGATGCGCCGACACATCGGTGCTCAGATGCGCCGACCCACTGGTACTTCGAGACACCGATACACCGACACGCAGGTGCGCCGACACACCATTGCTTCGACACACAGGTGCGGCGACACATCGAAGCACCGACACGCAGGAGCGCCGACAGACCGGTGCTTCGACACACAGGTGCGCCGACAAACCAGTGCTCCGAGACACCGAAGCACCGACACGCAGGTGCGCCGACAGACCGGTGCTTCGACACACAGGTGCGCCGACAAACCGGTGCTCCGAGACACCGAAGCACCGACACGCAGGTGCGCCGACAGACCGGTGCTTCGACACACAGGTGCGCCGACAAACCGGTGCTCCGAGACACCGAAGCACCGACACGCAGGTGCGCCGACACACACGCCTGCCGACACGCAGGTGCGCCGACAAACCCTCCGAGACACCAAATCACCGACACACAGGTGCGCCGACACACTGTTGCTCCGACACACCAGTGCTCCGACACATAGGTGCGCCGACAGACCGGTGCTTCGACGCACAGGTGCGCCGATAAACCGGTGCTCCGAGACACCGAAGCACCGAAACGCTGGTGCACCGACAGACCGGTGCTTCGACACACAGGTGCGCCGACAAACCGGTGCTCCGAGACACCGAAGCACCGACACGCAGGTGCGCCGACAGACCGGTGCTTCGACACACAGGTGCGTCGACAAACCGGTGCTCCGAGACACCGAAGCACCGACACGCAGGTGCGCCGACACACACGTGTGCCGACACGCAGGTGCGCCGACAAACCGGTGCTCCGAAACACCGTTGCTCCGACACACCAGAGCTCCGACACGCAGGTGCGCCGACACACTGTTGCTCCGAGACACCGATGCACCCACACGCAGGTGCGCCGACACACCCTTGCTCCGACATACAGGTGCACTAACACACTGGCAGTCCGAGACACCGATGCATCGACACACAGGTGCTCGGAGACACCGGTGCTCCGAGACGCCGATGCACCGACACACAGGTGCTCGGAGACACCGGTGCTCCGAAACACCGATGCAGCGACACGCAGGTGCGCGACACACCGTTGCTCCGACATACAGGTGCGCCGACACACTGGCACTCCGAGACACCGATGCACCGACACGCAGGTGCTCGGGGACACCGGTGCTCCGAGACGCCGATGCACCGACACGCAGGTGCTCGGAGACACCGGTGCTCCGAAACACCGATGCAGCGACACGCAGGTGCTCGGAGACACCGGTGCACCGAAACACCGATGCAGCGACACGCAGGTGCGCGACACACCGTGGCTCCGACATATAGGTGCGCCGACACACTGGCACTCCGAGACACCGATGCACCGACACGCAGGTGCTCGGGGACACCGGTGCTCCGAGACACCGATGCACCGACATGCAAGTGCGCCGACATACAGGTGCGTCGCGACACCGGTGCTCCGAGACACAGGTGCTCCGACGCACGGGTACCCCGAGACAGTTTCCCAGAAACAAAGTACCTCAAAAATACCGGGCTTCGAAGTACCAGTGTGCCAAGACACAGGTGTGCCTTGACACCGGTGTGCCTACCCACCAGTGTGCCGAGACACGGTATTATACCAGTGCTCCAAGACAAAATGAACTATAGTAGAACTTGCAGAAAGCTTCAACGAAATGGGAAATTCGCAAAGCTATTTGTGCTTCAGAACGATCCCTTCTTGGACGCTGGCACAGTCGGTGATTGCGATCGTTATTACGTGTCAATAACTTTGCACAAGTCCTCCCACGATTGGCTGCTGCTCCTGCATCAGCACACGTCTTTTTGACTTTGTAAGGGCCAGTTTACTCAACAGTAGCGGCGAATGAGGTGTTCGAAGCACGCAAGAAAAACATTGTCCTTGCAGTGAGCAAGCTTCTCAATGTTCTGGGAATAAAAATAAACCTTTTAAACATCTACGCTATTATTGTCAGAATAGCAGTGCGAAGAAGAGAAGGAAATCATAATGTCGAAGCGTAGAAATGGCAAATCTTGGAGTTTAGTGTCCAGAAGTGACACGTGAGCTCAGGGACGACACAGTGCAAGTCTCCGGACTATACTCGGGGACAACTTTCTGTGGCAATGGAGCCAAAGCTACGGGGGCGGGGCTTTACTAACTGTGTTACTACGCCATGTAGTTCCGAGTACCTGGCCTCGGCTACGATGTCGGCACCGCGAATGACGTACACAGTCAAAAACAGACGCGCATTGCGAACGTGCACAGAAATGGGCGGAGAAAAGCGGCAGACGCATCCCACAAGGCAGCCACCGACATAAAAGTCGCGTATTAAACTCTCGCTGCACTGACTAGTACTGCAGTATAAGCCTGATACAATAATAAGGTTAATAGTTCCGTAATAGTATAACATTCCAGAGCATCACCTGCGGAATTTCTGGAGGCACTATATTCTTGTGCGGAGCGAGTCGGTGCGTTTCGGCTCCGTAGCTTCCACCACATTGCCACAGAAAGTTGTCCCCGAGTATAGTTCAGACCGCCTGGAGCTCCCGCGCGGCCTTTTTCGTTTCAGTCACGCGGCCGGCGCAGTCGGGATTCAACACGAATACTTCAGCTCAGTATCAACCCGGTTTAACCAATGAACCACCACGGCTCTGTACTCGCAAATATTCGCGCGAAACAGCAGAATGAGGTCAAATTTGCAGCGAGGAGTAACGGGGAAATAAAAACAGAAAAGTAACATTTACGTGAAAGATCAAAAAGCCTACGGATATGCACACGCTAAGCAAGGTGATCCGGCATATGACGAGAAAACTACAAAGAGCAAAAAAAGACGGTGACATAAAGAAGTATCTCATGACTGATGCCCGTGGAGATAACCGTGAACTGCGAAATGCGCAGACTCGAATATTGCGCACCCTCAGGCAATATTGCGCGAAAGGCAGAGTTTTGGTGCTCGCCACCATTCCTTAAACAGCGCCTGAAAAACGATCCGGCATCTTAGCCTTATTGTCTGCGCTCGTCAGAACGCACAGGCTAGCGCCGCTGAAAGTCATTTAAATATTCGCTTCGAAGCCGTCTTGAACAAAGGTGAGGTCTTCAGAACATATCGCATTTCGGTCGCGATATGGTTCCCACTTAGGGTATTCTAGTATCATTACATTCCCTCATGTTTTCGTAATTAGCTCAAGCCAAGAGATTTGCGCCAACCAGAAACGCTCAACCACGCAGTACACATGAAACAGGATACGAAGAAGAAGTTTAAATTATGCCGGTGCCCAGAACTGTTTTGTTCAGATAATTTTAGCAATGCACGGTAGATAATACGATATCCAACCGGCTCAACCATCGTCCAGTGGTATATAATTTCAGCAGATGAGGTTGCTTCCTTTCACAAACCTTGATTTAATCGCCAAAGTTGAGGAATTTAAAACACGTGACATTTTGGTTGTTATACAGCTTCACTAGAGGGTACTCCAACGTTTTTGCATGGTTATTGAGAGTTACAAAATCCAAGGAAGAAGATTATTAAACTACACTGATGGCAAGGACTGTTCCGTTCATAGAATTTTAACGTGGAAAGGGGCAGATGCTACGATAGCAAATCAGCCAAATCATCTGCCCTGTTGCATAAATATTAATTTATTATTCTTACGGCAGGTGAATTTGCTGGAAAAGAAAATATAATTAACACACGTTTACAAGATTTTGTCAGAAAAATTACCGTCTGAATGTTGTGCATTTTGAAGATGGTCTTCGTAGTGAAGCTATAATATAAATAAAAAGAAAGTACTAACTCATCGCTATACTACATTCGGCAAGTCGGTGGTGCTAACAAGGGCGTAGCGAGGGGAGGGGGGGGAGAGGGGTCGCCGTCAGAACTTCCCTCCCCTCCCAAATTTTCTGAGCGTTGCATCTCCCCTTCTTTCGTACTCTCTTTTCCGCCCATATTTTTTTCGACCGGTGGCCTATAACACCCCACGAAATATATTTCTGGCTACTCCATTGGGAGCTAAATATACGTAAAAGGTATACGAACATGCACAACAACGACCCATGCTCTGGCGTCACGAACCAGCAAGACATGAGCTGTTGCAAAGAAGAACCGTCAAAGTCGCAATGACTGAAAGAAAGTAAGATAGATGAGCAATGTTTCAAGGGTAGAAGTGCTTGCTCTTTTACCCCAAGCACAGAGAGATCAGAGCAGGTCAACTCGTCGAAGTAAAGCGAAGAAAAGTAACGCAAAAACGAAACCGTGCGAGACTCTCTATGTACGGCGCAGAAAATATGAAACCGGTCGAAAAAAAAAATGACAAAGAGAGAAACGTGACCGAACGAGATAAACTGACTGAGATTGAGCGACGCAACGCACCGTCGTTCGGCGAGGAATAAAATAAAACTGTGTAACTGTTTCGCTAGGAACAACTTGCTCCCTAAGGGTGCACCTCCATCACTATCTTATATTTATTTCTTCGTTCACTACGGCATTCTCGCTTAGTTTCCCTGCACAGCGCTCGCGAGGGCGTCTGGATTCTCCTCCACATGTCCTTTGCCTTTCTGCCTTCCACACACCGGATCCTCTCTCTTCCCTAGGGAGAAATGTAGCTGAAATTTCGCTCAGGTATTCTTTTTCTCATCCTACTCTTCCCAAACACACTCTTCATGCCACCGCCTCATACCAAGACATACCCCGGCTTGAGCTACGGGCCTGTTCTTTTTCTTGTCCCTCGTCCAGCATCCTACCTCCACCCCCCCCCCCTTCCACACGCACACACATACACCCTTCTCGCTTCGGGCTCGTTTATATCGGCGTATAACCCCTCAGAGGCTTTTCAAGCTTTTCTCTTTGTTGCGTGTAGCACACGTTTGGGCAGAAACGCTCCTCTCCTGCCGTACACACACACGCTTTAGCCATGGAGTTGGAGTCGGCGGCTACGCCATCCTCTCTTATATACCCCACTCCTCCCTCTCTTCCCAACACACACCCACGCACGCTCAGGATGCCACAGCAGCAGCAAGAAGAGCAGATATCGCTCATGTCCAAAATGAAAAACGACGCAGCTCGATCGGCGGCACTGTGAGAAAGGAAGAAAAGGGAAGACATCCGGACTTTGGATGGATAAAGCGGGGCACAATGGGAAGACGACGACGCCGAATGTGAGAGAAAGGGAGATGCAAAAAGACGCGCTTCCAGCCGAGTCCGGAACAGCCGGATGCATTGTTGCTACTCCGGAGGACGAATGAAGCGCTGAAGGAAACAGAGACAAGCAGAGACGATTTCCAGGGGACTTGGCTGTGTGGAGCGGCTGAGGCACTAACAAGCGCCGCAAACGCATACGTTCAGTCCGCGACGCACAACGTCCCGGAAACGTTGAGAACAAATTAGGAGCATGAGAAAGGGGAAAAAAAAGGAACACCGTTCCCACTCCTGGTGGACATCTGAATGATGAACCACGCCATCAGGAAAGGAATGGTATGGTGTAAGATATGCTGCGGTAAGGCTATGGTATGCTATGTGTATGATACGGAATGTTATGGTATGCTACGTGATGGCGAAATTAATCTACACTCAGGATGCACCTCTATGAAGACCAGGTGTCCTGAGTCATACCATTTGGGAAACTCCTAATCAAAAAGTGACTAGTTTTAGTATGCATTTTTGGGGTGTTTATGAATTGGCTCGCCATCTAGAAGCGGTCAATAGAAACTTTCTGCTAGTGCCATCACTGCCTTTGGGAAAATAATTTTTTTTTTGCTCTTTCTTCTTTTTATATTAATTAACTCTACGGCTGTTACATCTATCAGTTTTTGCTGCTGCAAGCTTTCTTATATTAATTAAGTCTATGGCTGTCATATCTAAGAACTTTTGCAACTGCAAGCCTTCAACTGATTTCATTTTCTAGGTGGTTGTGCATTTATCAACAATTTGAAAGTTTGCAACTTAAACACAGTTTCTTTTAATGACCGCGGGCGCCGCCACTATTCGTTTAAACCCGATTTTTAAACAATCAGAACCGCCGTTTTTTTTTATACATGGGCTCTATGGGAAGTTTCGCAACTGGTTGTATTAAAGAGCTCTGCATGAAGACAGGCCGCTTAAGAAGTAAGCCAACTGGATTCGGCGTTGCTCGCTTTAAAGCTAATGTGGAGCAGATGGTAGGCGGACTGTTTCCGCACCGGCTTTCAAAAAGAGATGGAAAGGCAAAAACCGTGCGTGCGCGTTTTTGTTTAAATTTCAAAAGAATTAATTTGTTTTTCACGACGAAAATAGCTAACAACGCACCGTAGGTTCCGTTCATGGGTGTTCTGCAGACAATAACGAATTTAACAGCGTTAAAAATGCTAGAAAAACTAGCAAGGATATTTTATTACTCTCTCACAGCGTAAAATGGAGGTGTTCCTCTCAAAGAGATTCCATGCTGCCCAAGAAAGTCGGTATACGAACACAATAAAACGGATGTCTGCAGAAGCCCTTTCTTACCCTTAGGACGGCGATATCTCTGAGACCCCAAACCACACGCTAACATCTTGGGGACTCCGATTTTTTGGTGTCGTCGTCGTCGCTCGCAATATAAGCATGTTGAAATAAACGCACCTAACGAAATGACGGCACCTTTGTTTTCTTGGCGTCGTTCCTTGAGGTTAAATTATCTTACCATCATCACCCTCAAGAGCGGCAGACGAACACCTAAAGCCTCCACCTGACCTGCACAGGTCACTGTTCCGGCGACAACCGGTAGACTGATTGCAAGGTGGGTACATCCGTAGTCAACGCATATAAAAAAAGCTATCTGCAAAAAAAAAACAAAAAAAAAAGAAAAACGTGAACTGCAGCGCTGCCTTTGCGTGCAGCCTGCAGTAAATAAGGGCAGACCATTTGCGAGTGCACGAATCAGACAGTTCAAAAACAAATTTCAGGTAACAAGTCCGAGATGAGAAAGAATAAAATGCTACCACGTCAGTTGCGTTCCATAAACTTATGGCGGCGGGTGCACGCCTGCTTTTGCACAATGCGCAGAATTTATGTAGCCCATGGTCTCTTAAGAATGTCAAATCGGATACGAGGAGTAAGAGAGCGCAATCAGGGAATCCATATCACAATCATACGGATAAATTTGGCGCGGATTGCAGCACACACTGAGGATGAAATGCCTACATATTCCATTTTCGGCGGATTATGGCTATCGCCATCCGGCACACACGAAAGCGCTTGCCCTGCACACGGGCGCCTTTGCTTTTCGCCTCCATTGAAAGGCTGCCGCCGAGGCCGGGATTCGATCTCACGTCCTTGGACACAGTAGTCGAGCGCCCTAACCACTGCGCCACCCCGGCGGGACACCCCGCGTTTCGGTGGAGGGGGTGTATGTGTGCAGTGCGACGTTAAACATCCCCAGGTGATCAAAATGATTCGGCAGTCCTCCACTACGGCGCTTCTTTCATGCCTTGTTCGCCCCCTCCCATCATTGATCCCTTAGACTGCAGCGCCGCTCAGGTATCCAACAAGAAGCCAGACAGCTGCTGTACCTTTCAACTTCCAAAGCCACAATCCATTCCGAGCAACGGACAACGAAACGGGCGTTTCTAAGGGCAACCGAAATAAGGCTTTTGATCTATTTCGAGCCAAACTCAAACAATAAGGTTAAGCTGTCTTGTCCAGTGTGTGGCAGAGCTACAGCCGCAATGCACTATAGCTCCATACTGAATTACTCTAGCACCGGTGCACAGCCATGAATAAAACAGCAGCGGGCCGTGGATGGACGACGGTCCGCGCACCGGTCTCCTAAACCCGATAACAAAGTAACGTCAAATGCAGTTACGCTCGGCTAGCAGCGGAGCTGCAGCAGGTGACTTGCGACGCTTGTTTACGTCTCTCGGAAAGCGTATTGCCGGATTCCCGACAAGCGAGGAGTCGTGTTTACATTTGCCAACAAAGGGACGGAGGTGAGGCGGTCTTCCATCGATACCACTCGGCAAACACGCCGTTGGGCGGCGGCGGCATGGCCTGTGTAAAGAACGCGGATGCTGCAGCGTTTTTAGAATCGAACAAATTATTGTTTCTTTTTGTCCAGACTTCATCGCTCTGGATCTGCTTCGTGCGAGACAGCAATCCAATAAGAGGCTGACGCGGAGTGAATTGCGTGACGGCAGCAGCTGCTCCTTCTCGTTGCAAACAGGAAACAGGAGTCCGAAAAATAAAAGAAACAAAAAATGCGGGTGACAGAATGAGCAGCGGAGGTTGTGAATAACGGTCTGGCTACACACAGAGGCAATATTCACCAACTGTCCGAGGCTTCTAAACGTTGAGCCAGTTGAAGAAACGGTAGACTAAATAAACTGGCTTTTTTCTTTTCTTTTTTGCTGTTTGCAGCCTCTACAAGGCAAACATTTGAATAAAAGATTTACTCTGATTTGATTTTAAGCCCGCAGCTAGTCTGATGGATTCGAATGCACAAAGGAGAGGAGTGTATTTGCTATTACCTTTTGGTGTCGGGTGGAGGAGGGTCACTAGTGTGGAGCTGCCCACGAGCGCACACTTACCGCTTCCTTTTTACATTTTGTACCTACACATTTCAAGGCAAGCATTACAACGTCGAAGTCACAGAAATTAAGTTGTTTCTCTTTGCAGCTATCAAGCCGAGCTGGTTCATCGCGCTCGGCTGTATCGCGTGACTAGTATGCCTGGCAACTGGCGTCACCTGACTATTATATACCAACGAACTGGCAGTTAGGCCATGTCGCATGACGTCGTGACGTCACAGGCGTGACGACGGCGGCGTACGTCGAATTTCTGCTACAACGAGGCTTCATGCATAGGCAATCGAATAAAATTTCATCCAGGACCCAACCAGAAAGCGTACAAGGTACCTCGGGAAAGAAAAAAAAAAAAGCGAATCAGTGGTGAGTCGTCAGCGTGATGCAAACAGAAAATCTTCATACGGGTCAGTCGCAACCCCGCCGCGAGAGGAAGAGAACTTACGAAGTTACACTCGTTTGTCATGCAGACCCCCGCAGCCGCAAGCGGGCAACTTCGTCGTCCCACTGCATACATTAATTCCGGGCAACAACAAACCGGGAGCACACTGTCGCGCCTTTCTTCCATCTCTTAAAATGTCCCCCGCCCCCCTTTCCCAATAACAAATGGTCCTAAGCACTGCGAACCGACCTTTTCTCGCTCTTCACTTATTCAAGTAATATCGTTAGGAACTGCGAAATTCCGGGAGATGGCGCTAGGAGGACTGAAGAAAGTAAAGTCGAAACCGAGAACAGGGTCTCAAGGGAGCAGGCCCACAGGATTGAGACGTTTCACACAAGTGGTCGTTGGCATCTGCATCCATCAGGCACATTGTACAATCCGTCGTTTACCCGCAGCAGCCCTGTAGTACCCCTTTGTGGACATTATTATACGCCGTGCGAGCTGCGCACAGCCCGCTGCTGCTGTGTTTCCTTTTTTCGCTTTCATTCCGTCGAAGGCAATTTGCGCGAGTGAAAGAGGGTCGTCTCTAATTTTGAATAAAGAAAAGAAAGCGCCTGTAGTATTTTTAGGGGGGGGGGGGGGGGGGGGGGGGTGGGGGGGGCGAACTGCGCTCCTACAACCAATCACGCTCCTCGCGCCACTGGCTGCAAAACGCAGAGACAAAACCAAACCGTTCAACCCGTCGCAAATCATTCTTTAGAGCCGCAGTGATTATACGCTACGAAGGGGAAAAAGAAGATGGAAAAGAGAGCTGGCAAATAAGAACAAGTGGCGCCTCCACTAACCGTGAAAAGCAAGGGCTCTTAGCTGTATCGTTCTCTCTCTCTCTATGTATTATTATTATTATTATTATTATTATTATTATTATTATTATTATTATTATTATTATTATTATTATTATTATTATTATTTTTGAAGGAGTAGACAGAACTGTGTTCGAGGTATTTGCGCACGATATTCAGAATATCCCCGAAAGAATTCGCTCAACAGGATGAACGGCGATGGCAAGAAAAAAAAAAAAAAAAGAAGAAGGCAATGCGATATCTTTCGGATTTTCGCAAAGACACAGCTTCGTGCCAAGTGTTCTTAATAAAAGGGAAGTAATCTGAATAAATGCTAACTTGACAAACAGGCGCCAATCTGTTACTCTAAACCATGCCTTGTCGCACGTGTATCATTCTGGTTCGGTTCTCCAAGCACCCCTTATTAGAACGCAACTAGTTTACTACTGCAGTGGTTACGAAACACACGTGAGACACTAAATCCCAGGAAAACATTTGCTAGCAAGAGCTAAATGCTACAAATATCCTCATTTCCCTACAGTTCTTACTTAATCGAAACGACGTTACTAATTGTGCAGTAACAAAGAATGTTTTGCCATTTTTTGAGTGTCGAGCTACTGGGTGATCTCAACGGAGTTGACCAAACTACGTCGGCGCAATTCGTTTTACTCCTGTGCGCGCAGCCATCACTGCGACGCAGTATTATTGCTGCCGCAATGAGCAATTTCGTTGTTGGTGACCCCTTACAGAGCGTAATTACATTTTTTTTTTCTTTTCCTGCTAATGTAGAAATGTGCGAACATAGCCTTCATGGTCTCGTGTTCAAGAGCGCGGTACTTGGCGCGTAAATAAATAGACTAAATACAGAACTAGCGCTTCCAAAACAAAATCCCCAGCTCTTTTTTTTTTTTTTTTTTTTTTTTTAGGTCGTTACTTCCGTAGTGAAAGCAGCTGAGGAGATTAGAACGACGGCAGTTATTCCTACTGCGTCACACAATACGCGCGCCTGCTGCTAAGCTCCCACACTCCGTCGGAAGTCGCAAAGCGAAGCGAACGCCAGACAAATGAAAAATTATGTACTTCCGATGGATGAAAGTCATTCAAGCCGGACGAACCTTCGAAAGCGGGAGTGTGAGGACGTAGAACAGAGCTAGTGAGTGAGGAGAAAGGCCCCAGCAACTGGACTGCGCAATTGCCTTCATAACGGCCGCGGGAAGGCATTTTAGAACGTGATTGGTTCCAAGAAAAATAAAAAGAACAAATTCGGAACTCCGATTCATACAAACAAGTGCGCTGTTTCGATCGAACGAGCTCCACAGAAAGACGCTACCGCAGTTCGCCCGCACGGGCCTGGAAGCGAGCGCTTGTTTATTCGGAGGCACACAAATGCGTTGGGCAAAAGTTTTGCGGGAGGAAACAAAGCAGGGCCCCCGCCTTTGGGAGAGGCAACGTTGCGCCATCTGGTTTGCCACCGAAGATAACTAATGCACAATGCCATTCTCTTCCTTACGGCGCTGTTTATTTTCAACGCAACGTGGCGCAAGAAACGAACGCAATACGCGCACGGCACAGGCCACGCGCGAAACGTTGCTCCGAAGACAATGGCTTCCGGGAGCTGCGACGCGTCGGGGAGAGAACAAGCACAGCGCGTACGACGTCGAAGCGAAACAGGGGTTGCATATGCATACAAGATGCAGGAGCGGGAGCGCGTGTGATCGATTGGCTCGCCCACTCGTGTTGAAATCGAAGCACGATGGCAAGCAGGCCTACAGGCAGGTTCATTTTCCTTACTCTACAAACTTGTTTTTTTTTTGGTCTTTTTTTTGCACCAAAGAGTCATCCAGAGATAAATTATAGCACTAGACGCGAGGAACGCACACGGGGACATGGAGCGAATGGAACAAGTAATTAGTACGGCAAAGATGTCAAACATGATCGTTAATCTGGAGGTTACATATGGCGTTTGTTGCAGTCTACCGGAATGTGTTACACGGAGCTAAACAGTAATATTTTTTTCAACTATTCGAAACTCGTTTCAGCATCAAACCAACATCACCGGATAAGAGGAGAACCGCAGTGGAGGGCTTCGGCTAAATTGAAGTTCCTTGGGGGTCTTCCAAACACGGTCGCTGAGGCTGGGATAGAACTACTACGGTGTTTGCAAGAGCTTAGTCACCATGGCGAGTTAAAATAAGTTAAAAACTGCGGTATCCGCACCGACACCGAGATTCGGTTAACCGTAATGTTTTTTAAGAATTTGCTTTCTGAGGGAGAGAAAACAAAAACTTGGAGGGCACTCCAGAATTGTACTACACCACAACAAAAGCCTAACTGTTGATGCTGCTGCTGCTGCTGCTGCTGCTGCTGCTGCTGCTGCTGCTGCTGCTGCTGCTAAGGCAAGCAAATGGGCTCGCCTCACTCAACGCTCGCGGACCTCGCCCGCACTCGTCCAGATGTCGTACATTTATGGCGTATTTACCTTGGTCTACCTCGACTGACATGGGTGGTTATGTGCGGACAACAATATTGAACCAGTGTCGCGCCAATATGTCAGCCGAAGAAGCGGAATGGAATGGTCATTTCTGTCCAATATTACGGGAACATGCTGCAAAACACACTCTCTACAATGCGTTCATGATGGAATTTTAAGTAGAAACATTCCTTGCTCCGTTACGTGAATTCAGGTGTTAATGCCCGAATATTTGAATCGGATCGCTGATCTAATGTCACGCATACCAACTGTTTATTTGAGCTCAGAGCTTCATTAGCGAAAATATTAATGGAGACACGCGTCACCAACAGGAAGGAAATTCAAGCCTGTCAAGCGAAGAAAAAAAGAATATAAACTTGAACAGGCTATTTTTCGTCAAGGTACGATACGCGGCCTCTGCATGTTAACAAAGTTCTTTAAAATACGTGAACATTTAACAATGTCTAAATCCGAATGACACTTTCGTAGTGTTACCCGACCTAAAATGCTGTCCAACCAAAAAATTACATATTGGCAGCATTTCAGTCAGCTCTTTATACGCCTAAGGCCTGATTTTCGTAGGTAACAGTATATTATATACACACACGCGGTGGTCCTACTTCGCTTAGCACAGATAGATAAACACGTTGAAGCATTATTTAACACTCACCTAGCCAATTTTTGTTTTGTTCACCTTTCATTTGCTACGTTTCTCCGTACTTAACTAAGTACGTAACGGGTGCTACAGGCTTTCGTGAAGATGAAGGAGGACTAATTAGAGTTTAGTGCAACTTTAGCCGAAGCGCAGCGCGAACGATTGGCGCTCGTGAAAAAATCCTGCTACCATGATGACGTAGTGGGGCGAAAATAATTGGGATTTCGGGGCGTCCTAAGCTGCCCCTCTTCCAAGTGCGCTTCGGACAAAGTTGCGCGAAAGACCTCATTTGGGCCTCTTTCATTCTAATAAAATGTATACCCCCCGCTACATACTTAGCCAATCAATGTGAGACGGGGCGAAACAAAGGCGTCAATGTATGCTTTCATTGTGAACTTAAAGTAAAAAAACTTTCATTGTGAACTTGAAGTAAAAAAAAAAATAAAAACTAGATGGCGTAGTGGTCTACGAATTCTGATCTCTCTGAATCAGCTTGGATTCGAAACCCCCTAACGGCGAGGTTCGAAGCCCAATAACAATTGCAGTGGCCGCTCGTAGGCAGGCATTTGTGGACAATGCTCGGACACTTGCGCGCGAGCGACGCGAACTCGTTGATCGTTTGCATTTTGTAAATAATGTAAAAAGTTCCCCCTCTGATTCCTTCCTATCGCTCCCCTCTGTACTTTCCCTCGCTATCCTCTCCCTATCCCCCTTTTTTTATCACTGGCCGCCGCTCAGGTGCTTCAGATTTTTAGATAGCAGTTGCTGCGGCGGCAACACTCTTTTCCTTCTTTTTGATTATTTAATAACAAACTACTACCACCACCAGTTCTTAATGCGAACGTATTATTAAATCCATTAAGCGGGGTAATCAATGAATAAAGAATAAAGAATCGTCGAATGCAACAGGGAAGCGCGGTTGGTAGCGCCTACGCAGTGGGTTATGATGACAGGACTCTACACACTGAAGCACTCAGTGAAATAAACACGGATGAAGCCTCGAATGCATTTCGACTACGTCTTGCTTGCTACCGAGAGGAGAAAACGGAGAAATTATCGTCGATCTGGAGTGACAAGGTCTGAATATTGTAGTTCTCGCATGAAAGAAACAAGCAAACACTTTATAAAAAATAACTTTGATGAGTTTATAATCATATGCAGCGTAATTGCGCCCACACAAAGAGAGAATTTCGCACTCACACGCAAAATTTCAAGTTTCTCTAACAATAGGAGCGTTTGCTCCAAAAGTGGAGGCTTCACAGACATCTCGTCGAAATCCGACAATATTGTTAGTAACGATTCCGCATTTTAAAATCTAAATGTT
The DNA here is from genome assembly GCF_055883805.1 of Amblyomma maculatum. Classification (NCBI taxonomy): domain Eukaryota; kingdom Metazoa; phylum Arthropoda; class Arachnida; order Ixodida; family Ixodidae; genus Amblyomma; species Amblyomma maculatum. Next base: position 119,474,531 of record NC_139351.1, on the reverse strand, counting down.
TGATTTATAGGCAGGCAAGGCTAGGTAATTCAAGAAAAAAAAAATACGGTACAGTTCCATCCTAAAAGCATGAGCTGCCGAAAACCGACGAAGAAAACAACTTGTAGGTGCATGTTCCGTCCTGTCTCGTGTACATGAAATAAAAATTATCTTCCAATCACTGATGAGGTTTTATTAACGATCGGACACTTCGATTGCGACGATCCTTGGGGACTTCGGTGCGGTTTCTTAATAAACCATCATGATAAATAAATAAATAAATAAATAAATAAATAAATAAATAAATAAATAAATAAATAAATAAATAAATAAATAAATAAATAACAGCTTCCTTAGCCCACTCTTCTGTGTAAATTCGTTCAGCGAGAGCAACTTATGTAGCCCGAAATGAAGGCCAGAAAGAAAAAAAAAGACAGAAACAAACAGAGAAAGAATCAACAAAAAAGAGAGAGGAAATAAAGAAGAGAACGCAAGAAGGAAGGAAGTATTTTGACAAGTCTTCATTTCAGTAATATGCGGAGTGACCGTAGCGACATCTGAGCAAAGTTCCACCGCGGAAAAAACAACCACATCGTGGCCTGGTTACTTTTCTGCCAGAAACGAGGAGGAATTTAAAAGGATGGGGGCTGCACACAACTGGTCTCGCAGCTTTACAGTAGAGTGGAAGATAGAAGCGGCAAGCTTGACGGCTTTCAGAGCTATACGCGACTGGACTCGAGAGCGGGTGAAAACCGAATGCATATAGCGTAAGCAGGTCGTCGCCTCGCGTTCACCGCTCGCAGTCCACTGCGAACGGCGGAACGCATCAATTTTCGTCGCCCCACCCGCGCTCATGCAGAATTTCGGGACAAGCTGATTTCTCGAAGTGCAAGAACGTCTTCTGAGCGCGGCTTTCGGACCTTTCCGCTCAACTGGTAACATAGGCCCACGCGAGTTTCGAGCAAGAAAAAAAGGAAGGAGAAAATGGTTTACTTTGGGAAATAAGAACAATAAAGTTTGCAATCGATTGCGTGCTCCTTCCACAAGGCGCATATCCATCAGAAGGCAGTAAGTTCCGAATGGCGCAAGGCCGGTACCGACCGAGCGCGCATCCGGAACAAAGTACGAAATGACAGATTCTGGTAAAAACGTCCCAGGAAAAAAAACGTCCCCGGAAAATATGGCATATCCTCTGCCTATGTTAAAGTTGCCCGCAGGAGATGCCGTAGTGCCTGCAAAAGAATTTCTTCGTCGCTCCACGCGTGCTTTATAATTCCACCGTGTGGATCAAACCTTCCCGGCGGTTTAACTCGCCATGAGGAGGTGGCGCTGAGAAGAATCCGCGTGGCTGCTGCGTTAACGCCTGCTGTAAAATCTTCCTGGACCAGCCAGACTGCTCCCATGAACTGCCCTTTATGCCCAGCCCCAGCTATGGAGGCCACACTAGACCGCTTCCTAACAACTTGTCCTGGTCTTCGCGTGACCCGCAAAGCACACCTTAGAAGCCGCTCTTACCACCCTACCAGACCGCCCGACACAGGCGTATGGACACATGGCCCACACCACCGAGAGCTGTTGGCATTCATTGCTGCCACAGGCCTGTATCAATATATTTAAACCATTATGCCGAAGGGCGAGCTTGCGCAATAAAAAAAAGAAAAGAAAATATGGCCCCGGAAAAAACGTTCCCGGACGAAAAGTTGTTATTTGCGAATCGGGGAAAATGTATGATGGCGATACACAACAAGTGCCCGTATGCTGTGCGATGTTAACACCAGCTGGGGAACCCCGAGCGGTCGAAATTTACCAGGAATCTCCGCTGCCCTTTCCATTTTTATTGCGAAAGCAATACTAAGCTAGGTTTTGAGCCTTCAGCGTAACGTGGTCCGGTAGTTACGATTTACACCACGTGACTACTGACGTCATATCAGCGTGAGAGCTGGGCTACCAAGTCGGCTCTTCAGCTTAGCGTGGCTTCATTCATTCGTAAACCTTTATTCACGAGGATGACCTGAGGCCTAGAGGGGAACGGGGTGGGTTAGGTGAGGTTGAGGGCGCCACACTCCGACATGAAGTCTAGCAGGGCACTAAGCTTGTGCTTGGCGTTGGTATTGGGGGCTGTACAGTCTTCGTAAGTCTGAATGTGGTGAGCAGATGTGTAGCGTGCGCGGAGGCCAGCCGTGCCAGGACAGGTCCAGATCAAGTGTTGCAGGTCAACGGAATCAGCAGGGCAGCTGAGGCAGCTGATCTTGGTTCGGCGCCATTGATTCAGGATGTCCGGTGTGTACGCTGCACCGGCTCGCGCCTTGTGAGTTAGAACATGAGCAGGACGAGAGAGCCCGGAAGGGATCCGAGGAGTAATATCGGCTCGTAGCCAGGCCGAGAGTTTCACGCTTCTCCCACTAGGTGCGGTGTGGTCTAACCGCTGGTGTCGTCTTCCATTGGAGACACTTCGTCTCTCTTCTCTTTTCGGTAAGTAGAGAAGGGGAGGCTGTGCTCTATAAGGCATGCCATTTCAGCGCTTGTAAGACAGTTCGTCGTGCTGTCTGAGAAGCAGAGGGAGAAGGCGGCTCGCCAGTGTGAAGCCAGGAAGCGAGAGCGAGCTACGGAGATAGAGAAACAACGTGAAGAGCGTCGAGCCAGACGTCGTGCTCAAGATGAGGCGCGGCGAATGCGTGCTTCTTCTCAAGCCACCGAAGCAGTTGCTTTCGCAATCTGCTAGGCTTAACTACAGCTAAGCCACCGTGAATTTTTTGATTCCGCTCTGTGATTCATTCCTTCCCTTCCAGGAGCAGTTAAGGGGGCCTAGACGTGAAACATCCCCCCCCCTCCACACACACACACACACACACACACACACACACACACACACACACACACACACACACACACACACACACACACACACACACACACACACACACACACACACACACACACACACACACACACACACACACACACACACACACACACACACACACACACACACACACACACACACACACACACACACACACACACACACACACACACACACACACACACACACACAGAGAGAGAGAGAGAGAGAGAGAGAGAAACAATTTAAGATTCTAACTATTTTGTCTACCCTCTTCATCCTTCCCCGACAAAGGACGGAAAAGAGAACCACGTCAAAACACTTTAGTATATATATATATATATTTTTTCGATGGCCCTAGTGATTCTTTAGGCTTAGAGCCTCCCAATTTTATCTACAGTGGAGAAAATGAGGCAGGAGTACAGCAGAGAGGCAAAAAGGAGGCCGCAGATGAGCATTTTGGAAAGCACAGGTGACTTCCTGGAGCACCTCTTAAGACATCTTGGCAAATCCCGGCGCGCAATACTGGCCCGTCGTTTCCTCTGGCGAGAGACGAATGTGAAGAAGAATGCTGACCAGTCCGCCTCGTGCCCTATCTCAATGGAGTTCCGGGAAATGAAAAAGGGTGCACCCAGGACGACCAAGTGTGCTTCACAAGCCAACAAAGACGAGAAACTGCGGACTTTCGGAGCCGACGTCGGGGACAAATATCGGAGCGCAGGACATACCAAACCCAGCAGCACGAGTGGTAAACTTTGGCCGCCTATATTTATTTTTTTTCCAGATCCCGGCGTCCGCGGTCAGAGTGCGCAGTGCTCTTGAAGCAACTCTAAGAGAAAGTAACCAAGAAGCGAATGGCTGTACAGAGCAGAAGGACGTTCGGGACTGAAATACGTGTGTTAAAGAAATGAAAGTTTTGCTCACGCCCGAGACGCGGCAATCGCGGTGAGAAATCACGATAACGCCGCCCGAAGAACGCGTTCGAAGCGGCCGAACAGCAGGGGCAATCTGGGCGCTCGATGAGGCAATTTTTCTCTTCCGAGGAAGAAGAAACGCGCACGCCCACAATAAAAGAGAGAGCGGAAGGAGAGAAAGAACAGAACGAAACGGCGGACGCGTTCGTTGCTCAAGGCTCTCGAATCCTTTCCAATAACGGGACGCAAACTCCGAAAGCAAACCTGAAGGAGAAAATAAAACGAGGGAGGAAAAAAAAAAAAAAAGCTACGTGGAGTCCCCATGTAACCATCTTGTTTCCGCGCATCATTGACCGCTAGCTCCTCGTTCCTTCACACTTGCTTGTTTATTGCTTCGTCACCATACATGCTTTTTTTTTTTTTTTTCAACGCCACGCACCCTTTACTACCAGTCACCGGTTCTTGTTTCTTTTTTGTGTGTGTGCGTGTGTTTCTTCCTCGCTTGTTACGGTGGACGACGCAGCCGTCGCAATTCCCGTCGACATCGAGCGTTCTTCTCCCCCCACCCACTCTCTCACCAGTCGAGAGCGCTCTCGACTCCGCCGCCAAATCAAGCGGCGGCTACGTCGGCGAGCGCTCGCCGTCGCGTTTTCAAGCCGCCGCTCGCCGATTTTCCCGCCGCCGCTGCTGCCTATACCTTTTGTGCGGGAATTTATCACGTCCGACGTCTTGTTCTTCTTACAGCTTCGGTTGAATTCCATTTTTTTTTTTTCTTTCGCCCATGAGCAGCAGCGCCGCGCGCAGTCAACTCGAGGCAACCTCCGTCCCCTCCCGGGCCAGCCGGCGTTCGTTTTGCGAGCACGAGCGCCACTCGAAATCGACTGAAGAAGCACGGAGGAGCATCGGGCGGTTTCTTTTGGGGAGATTCCCGTTTCGATTCTTCCACCGTCGTTGGGGAAGAAAGGAGCGGGGAAATAGAAGCGAAAACAAAACGCCTAAAGGGAAAACTCCGGAGGAGAAAGGATGGATGCAATAATAATAAAAATAGAACGGAAGAGGCGGGGACGGTTGATAACAGCGTACCGCTACGGAGGCAGCCAGCTATAAGCCGCCGCCACTATCGACGCCACGCCTGGAAGACCTCAGTTGGCTCGGGAGCTAAAGGGAACTCATGAAGAACAGGACTGCCCAAGGAAGCGTTAGTCAGCGAGAGCGTGTGCGACCTCAGAGCGCGTGTGAGTTGCGCGCACGATAAAGTATTAGGGTTAACATGACGCCTTGAGTAGAGCTATTGGATGCAGTGCAAGTTCGTGCTAACGGCGAATAGTTCATACACGAAATGCAGTGCGCTGCTAGCAATCGGCTACCGATTAACTAACCCCGGACACAATTTCCACAATGCCCCGCGACTGCGTTTTGAAAGTGAGTGCGCGTGCGACGCAACACAGGAACGAAACGCAGCAAATGTAAGACGCTCACGGTCGTAAGCATCAGCACATAGCAACTTCATGTTTCACCGGCAACTCAAGCGCAGACAACGGTCTTTGCCCGAGTTTCGTTATAGCCCGTAAGCTTTTGACTGAGCTTCGTCATAGCGCGTACGTCTTTGTCGTTTGTTCGCGCGCAGATCCGGCGATGACCTTCGGAAGAGATGATGTTTGCAATGATTTCTCTGTGGCTTTCCCCGCTGCCGCGGAGCACTTGAGCGCCCATTTACCGTCTTCCCGCGATGTCGGCCTGTTACAGCCGCGGAGTTACAGCAAAGGCTAAACGTGTTCTTTTAAGGCGAAAGCCTTTAATGGCTCATGCTGTCGTGGACAAAGTGTGTGCCGCTTTTACGGCCTTCTGATTGGCCGAGGCGGGATGCGTTCCCGCCATCTGCAATGCCACACTTGGACGCACGCCAAGGAATGTCACGCGACAGGAGCGATGGTATACCGTCCAAACTCGCACTTGCCGGAGAAAGTGCGGCAGATGCAGCGCCTTTCCTTTCCCGTAAACAAATTATAATTATGTGTAGCGCTGCAACAAATGCCGACAAGAGCCTACCGATGGGAAGCAAATGATAGGAGATGAAGGGTAGGCTTCCGCCATTCTTCTTTTAATAGGCTGCATCTAAAGACCCTCTTAATTTTATTTCTGGTACACCTGCTTTCGACAGGCAGTTAAACTTCCGAGAGCACTGCAGAATCTTCAGTGGAGAAATGCGAAAGACTGAGCATTGCTGCTGCAGACGGTACATTGCGCACCCCTTGTCGAACACAAGCAGCGTTCCGTTGAACGCATCAAAGTTCACCGGTGTTCTATAATTAGTTTACAGGAAAGGAAAGGTGCAGCACTATATCATCCTCAATGTAGACAAGGCTAATTATGATGTGCGTTTCACGACCAGTTGGTTAAAGCGCTCTGCTGGGGATCCGAGGGATGTAGGCTCGATTCCCGTGAAGATATGATTTTTTTTTCTGATGACGTGATCCCGCTGATTGACAAGTGGAATCCCACAGAATCTCACTACGTGGAAAATTTCTCGCGGACGCTCGCCGCTAACGCACGTGCAGACATGATGGCGATTCATGAGCCATTAAAGGCTTTCGCCGTAGTAAGGCAGTGCACTGTCGACCTCTTGGCCCGAGACCAAATGCGAACTTAACGTGATTCCTTGACTCGAGAAACTGGCGACGCGAGCTCCAAGGATGTAAAGTCGCGGAGAAAGACACTTCGCTTCCCGCGATACAATGCGGATGCTGCAGTGCGCTAGTGTGTGTGTGTGCGTGGGGAGGAGGGGGGGGGGGGGGGGGACCTTGTGCGCGATACCGGCAACAGCACACTATTTTTTTTTTCAATCCGAAGATATCGGCTTACGGCGAAAGAAAGCTTAATTTGCCAATGTGCTTTGGTGACTATCCTATATAGAATTCCAGTAGACTGTTCACACGGAGAACGAAACGTGGGGGCTGTTAGGCGCTCAAAAAATCAACTCTGGGGAAAACAGCGCCCGCTGAGCGCGCAGAGTTAGAAACTAAGCGCTGGCAAAAGACGATAAATTTCGCAAACTAGCGGGCGGGGGGTCTCATTAAGCCGGAAATGAAACGCATGTCGCAAACCTGCTCGCAGCAGGTTGTACGCGCCACTCAAGCTGCATCACTGTCGTCAAAGAGAACAACAACAAAACAAAGATAGAAATCACGAGCAGTTGGCAACAAGGCTGCCCCGGCCCGCAGCTATAAAACACGCCGGCAGAGGCCCGTTGAGAGCTTCAGATTTATGCACGCCCAATGCGCTCGGTCGGCGCCAAGACAGCGCAGTAAGTCAGCGTCCCGTTGCAAAATGGGGAAACAGCGCGACTGGCGGGATGAAGGAAGGAATGACCCTGGTATAAACATTGCCTCGGAGCGTAAACAAAGGCCAAAATGCGTCGGACAGGAGAAAACTAGGCCAACAACGGCATTATCATTTCCGCCAAAATAAATTATGCAAGCCGGGGCAAAAAAAGAAAGCATAGGCGCAGGTAAACGACTGGGGAATAAGGGAATGGCCACACCAACCGCCAAAAAGGCCTCTCCATCAAGTCGGGGGAAAAAGAAAATAGAGAAGCAGGCCTAAATACGCTGCGAGAGGTCGGAGCGGGATCAGCAACACGGCAGCGTTGGGCGGCAGAAAGAATTGCATTAGGGTTCGCGGTCCCGCCGCTCTCTTAGCAAGCACGCCGCACCAGGCTCTTCAGGCTCCGGCAAAAAAGCCTGCAGTCTCCGTGCGTCCACTTAACCAGCCGAGGAAACCGGCAGCGTGATATAGAGCCCAGTCCCTTACCTGGACGTAACAGGGACACGGCGCACGCGTGAGAACGCGAGCAGAGCGAGAGAGAACGGAGAAGATGCTTGCCAACGGTAAGGTGCGAAATGTGTTGTTTGGTGCGATACATAGAATACCTTAACAAAATGAAAGGAACTGACAGTTTAAGCCTTGCAGTGACCACGGTGATGAAGTGACTGTGAAGCAGCAATAGCGAAAGAGCAAAAGTGACGTAGTTACTGTGAAATAGGGACAAAAGATCGCTGGCAGTGACAGCTAGAGCGCCGTGAAGCAATTACAGAGATGCGTGGACTGCGAAGGAGTGACAGTCAACTAAGCAGTGGCTAAGAATAATGACAGTGAAAGAGTGACAGAGAAGTCATGGCGAAGGAATAGTGCTGGAGCAAGAATAGACGAGTGAAAAAGAAGAAATCACGGTGAAGCAGTAGCGAAGATGCGATGGCAGTGAAGCGGTGACAGTGAAAACACTAAATCAGTGGTGAATATGTCTACTTAGGACAGGTAGTAACCGCAGATCCGGACCATGAAAAGGAAATAACAAGAATACTAAGATTGGGATGGAGCGCATTTAGCAAGCACTCGCAGATTATGACTAGCAGCTTACCGGTATCGCTCAAGAGGAAAGTATACAACAGTTGCATCGTACCTGTACTCCCCTATGGGGATGATACGTGGAGGCTAACCAAGAGAGTTCTACTTAAGTTGAGGACAACCCAGAGGGCTATGGAACGAAAAATGGTAGGGGTAGCATTAAGAGATAGGAAGTGTGCAGAGCGGGTCAGAGAAATAACTCAAGTTACCGACATTCTAGTGGAAATTAAGATGAAGAAATGGACATGGGCAGGACATGTAGTGCGAAGAGAGGATAACTGATGGTCACTTAGGGTAACAAACTGGATTCCAAGGGAAGGAAAGCGTAGCAGGGGGCGGCAGAAAGTTAGGTGGGCGGATGAGGTTAAGAAGTTCGCAAGGGTCAAGTGGATGCAGCTAGCACAGAACCGGGTTAATTGGATAAATATGGGAGAGGCCTTCGTCCTGCAGTGGGTATAGTCGGGCTGCTGCTGCTGCTGCTTATGATGATAGTGGTGAAAAAATAGCGACGAAGCAGTGATGGAGAAGGAACGATAAACGAGCGACAGTGGAACGGTCATTGTGACACTAGGGTGCGCGTTATCACCAACGTTCGTAGAATACGACGTATTACTACAGCGTACACTATAACATTACGATGGCGAGTGGTCTGTTCCAATGTTTATGATGAAGCTATGAAACCGATAAACATAAAAACAGAGAAACGAGGCTGCCTATTTAGTGTCCACAACGGTCCAGTTTAAAAGGATGCGGGTTCCTGAAAGGAAACGGGGTGAGCTTTTGTTGTTGGGAATGGCAGCTACGGTATTCTCTCTTGCAGATAACAAGATGCTGCTTTCGTTCCGCAGCTCTTTCAAAAGCGTCGTCGAGAAACAGTGGAATGAAGATAGGAAAGGCAAGCGCGGCACACTGCAGGCCATGGAGAAAAAAATATAAAATAAGACGACCTGACATGCCCCTTCGAAGGACCTCGCCGGACATCGCGGCTGGAATACTTATACCTAGAAGCAAGAAGGGGGCGAAAAAAAAAACAGAAAACACGAAAGCGTAAAAATCATGGAATACAAAGTTGGACCAAAATAGAGGGATAAGAAGAAAAAAAACTAAGTAGTGAAAATAAAGAAGAAAAGACAGCACCATATCTCTCTCTCTCTCTTTTTTTTTTTTTTTTTTTGTATTGCGCCAACAAAACTACCTTTTATCCCATGCCATGCCTGTGCCGCATCGCCGGCCTTTTAGTTCCAAGAAAAGTTTGAAAGACATGCGCTTGTACAGAACCGCGCCTTTCTGAGAGGAGGACGCAAAAAGAAAACAAAAATCTAGCGAGAAAAGAGAGGAACAAAGGTTTGCGACAGAGTGCCAGAGCAGCACAATGAGGCAAATGGCACGCGGTAGGGGGAAAAAAAAAAGAAAAAGAAAAAGCACAATTCCGTTATTTTCTCTGCACTGACAGACATTCAGCAACAGGAAAACGATAGGGGCAGAAACGAACCCAGGAAACGGTTAAAATGCGGCAACGAACCGCCGTTCGACCAGGGCGCACAAGCGTTGGCCTGATAAAACCTGATAAAAAAAAAAATTAAAACAAGAAACTTGTAAGCAAGAGAAAGTATGCATGAGCGACAAGACGACGAAGCCTGACACAGGTTAAAAGACGAAGACCGGAAGTCCAGGGGACATATTGGAGATAAAACTTTAGTGGAGGAAAAAAAAAAAAAAAAACGAAGAAAAGTAAGCTGAATTTGTTATTAACTCGAGTACCGGATGTGTTATTTTGAAGCGAAAACCTTCACTAGGCTCGTCAACACCGCGCTTCGCGTGAGCCAGAGCCCCAGATTTGCCACTTCTGCGCATGCGTGAAACCGAGTGAAGTCATGCATGGCGCAGGTGTCCGCCGTCACCGCTGACTCCGTCGTTTGACCTTTCGCCGCCGCCGCTTGCTTGCTCATAGAACAGGCACAGACACTTGCCATGGAAGGAAAAGCAGCAACAGTCGGACGACGCAGAAACACCGATCCGGAATTGGTAGCTTGGGAGTTGGCTAAAAAGCAGCGAGAGAGAGAGAGAGAAATAACATTTATTGCACCCGTCAAAAGGTTGGTGAGGATCCGAGGCGAAGCTCTGTCCCAACCATGTCCTCCCCCTCAGTCGTCGACCTGGATCCCTTGGATCTGAGCAGCGGCCAGAGCAAGACGGATGACTTCTCGTTGGCCTTTTTCGTCCTGCTTGAGAAGTAGTGCCTCCCAGGACTCGTCTGTTCTGTCAAGTTCTCCAAATCAAGGACACATCCATATCATATGGATCATGCCCGCTATGCCATCGCAACGTTTGCACCTGGGGCTAAAAATTTCCGGGTGCCACTTGCTGTAAAGCTGGGGGTTCGGGAATACTCCAGTCTGTAGCTTACGCCGCATAACCTCCTCGCTTTTGGTGAGTTGCTTACACGCTTTTGGTAGTACTGATCTGCCTAATTTGTAATGATTTAGGATATCTTGGTAGGTGTTACGGTCATCGTCGAACTGTAGGGGCTCCTCATCGCGCAAGGGGTACGAGGTTGCGCATACGTCGTCACTGGGATCCAGGAATGTAGCTAATCCTCGGGCCAGTACGTGCGCTTTCTCGTTCCCCCTCAACCCCTGGTGCGCCGGTGTCCAAATGAGCGCGACCTGCTCTGCCGGTGGTGGACCACTGGCCAACACTCTTGCTGCTATGGCCGAAATGCGGCCCACGTCAAAGTTTCTAATCGCTGATTTCGAGTCTGTAACTATAATTTTGACCTGCTGTTGTGTTAGAGCTAGCGCGATGGCCACCTCTTCCGCCTGCGTTGTGGTCGAATTTCGGGTACTGCAGCAAACTACCGAGAGAAGATATGAAAAGCGCAAGGCTAGACGAGCGGCTGAAACGCCAGAAATACGAGAGGAACACTTTTTGCTTCGAGATACCCAGGCTTAACCTTAGCTAAGCCACAGCTAATTTGTTTGTCCCCATCATGACTGAGAGAAAGACACGCACGTGATGTACAAATTAAACACTGCCAAGCATCCTCGCCACATTACGCCAAAAGTGCTGATAAAGGAACATGGATGACAAGGAAACAGTTGAAAGAAGACGGTTGATAACAGAGAATGGAAGACAGCACGTGCGCAATGCTTTGATGCAAAAGAGAATACGTCCTCAGTGTTTCAGATCGACAGGGGATAAAATACCAGGCATTAACGCCGAAGAAGAACAAAGATGGTTGGTTTGGTTTGGTTTGGTTTGTGTGGTTTAACGTACCAAAGCGACTAAGGCTATCGTAGTGGAGGTCTCCGGAAATTTCGACCATCTGGGGTTCTTTAACGTGCACTGACATTGCACAGCACACGGACGCCACTCAGTTTCGCCTCCATAGAAACGCAGCCGCCGAGGTCGGGTTCGAACCCGGGTACTCCGGCATAGTAGTCAGGCGTCTTACCACTGCGCCACCCCGGCAGGGGAAGAACAAAGAGTTCTGAAAGAAACGAAGCGATAGAAACCGCAAGGAAAGTCGAGCTGCGCTTGCAGGCCCAGTACCAACGCACGTTCCGCGTAAAACGTTTGATTTGGCTTGGCTTGTGGTGTTTAACGTCCCAAAGCGACTCAAGCTATGAGAGACGCCGTTGTGGAGGGCTCCGGAAATTTCGGCCGCGTAAAAGGTGCCTGGTCGAAACACAGGGTGAACACTGCGGTTAGTCGACATTATCAGAAAAAAAAAATGGCATTGTTATTATTATTTTCTCGGAGTCTGTCCGTAACCTAGTTTTCTGCTTTATTTCAAAGTTTATAATAGATACGTATATGTGTATTTGTAAACCGATTCTCCCTTTTCGCAGTTTATTACCCTGACATCCAAAGCGCTACAAGTGACGGTTAACATTACCATGTTGCCAAACTTGGCCGACTACAATGTGTTAGATGTATCTTATATGTGCCCTGAATAAATCCGGATTGAACTGGCAGTATTTCTTAATAAATAAAAGACGAAAACAGTTGCTTTACTGACGGTGGAGGCTACTTCGCAGATTGGGAACTTTTTCTTCTTTTTTTTTTTTCTAGTAGACCAGATTTACTTGTCTGAACCTTCTACGCTTCGGCTGAACGCAGAACTCCGCGGTGCCAGTCGCCGACGAGAGATGATACAGATCCGTCTCAAAGGTCGAACTACAGAAAAAGTATATAAACTGCGTTGATAAGGAAATTTGGGGACGGCGAAAAGAGGATCGAATCCGAATCAGACATTTTCGGCCCATGCCGGCACATTCATTCGTGCGAGTTTGTCAAAGCTGGTGTTCATATGTATAAATGTCGTGCTGCCTTTCACATTATGTGGTAGTCCATGACTGCATGCTGATGGGTATGCGACAGATTACAGAGGTACCAATTAAGCGAAAGAAAACGTTAAGCGAGTATAGAAGATTGCATGTCGCCAAGAGGTGAGAGTAGGCTAAAGAGAAGTCACCGATACAAGCCATTAACGATGATGGTTGCCAAACCTGGCCCATTACACTGTGTTAGATGTACGTAGCTGTCATTCTCATATGTGCCCTTCCTGAAAAAATTCGGGCCAAAGTGCTTGAGTGCCTTAAAATGTTTTTAGACTTCTTACAATATGTATAGGGGATCACTATGTACTATACTATGATGCAAAGAAGTTCACTCCTAAGAAATTTAGATGATGCTGAATTAAACCAGGCTATGCGGACAAACAAGAAGTTTAAGAAGGTGCAGTCTGGCCTTTTTACCGCAGAACTGATAGCAAATAAACGCCAATCTCTTCACAAGAAACTGCTTACAAGACATGCTTACAAGACTGCACAAGACATGCTTAATTTGTCACGCACTGAAGGGATCAGGGCAAGCATTGCAAAAAAAAAAAAAAAAAAGAAAACACTTAAAACACGCCTGTACTGCAAACATCTGAGAAATATCTCGAAATTAATCTAGGTTCCCCTGGCAAAAGATAAAGGTGGACGAGCAGCATCTTATTAGGTAACAGCACTAGTCCTCGACACACCACGAACCTCGCGTTCACTGCGAAAAATCCCGGATTGGTTCACAGAGGTCGCACGACCTTGTGACGTCATCAACCTCTAAGCTCATCGCGATCAAGTAACCATGTCACTTGACCACATCGCTTAGCGTTGACTAGTTGACGAGGTGCATGACGTCACTAGCCCACACGGTAAATCTGGCAGGTGCTTTGGCAGGTGACATTGCTGAGTACCGACTGGTATGTACAAGACAGAGGCCTATTCGACGATCCTGTGAGAGGAAGAAAAGAAACTGAGACAGGAATGTGTCGAGACACACAGGAACGCCGGACGACACGAGAAACTAGTAGAGGTAGGCCCGACAGCCAGAACATTTACCACATATCAGCATTACCCGCAAAAGTTTGCATAGTGTTCTGGGCAATTTGGCCATGCCTTTCATGCCCTGTCGCCCTCCAATCTCCTCACTTTCCACACCCTCCTCCCCCAACGTGGCGGGCTTGGTTAGCCTCTGACCAGCTGCAAGATCAGTTGGCCTTGGTGACCCTGGCCCAGGACATTCTTAACGCTTAATGTAATGCGTTAAATAAAGTTGTTTCCTCCTCCTTCTCCTCCACCCGCAAAAGTAAATTGCCAGAATAAGTAATACATAGGCAAGAAGAGCGCAATAATTAACCCGGCATGCATACAACCACCAACTTGGATAACAAGAGGGGAAGTAAATAACTACAACTCCGACCTAGTTCGTATCACTTCATACACGCGCTTAAGAAATTCCCACAGAGTCAAAAGCGCGATTAAACATGCAGTGAAAATTCCGAGGCTTTCCGGCTGGATGAAAGGCGACATTTTGGCAAACGCAGAAAAGTACGCTTCAAGCTACGGATCCAGACACGTTGCCCATCGAGTCCCGCGGGAAAGAACGACACGAATACTGCCGACCAGTCAAGGCTCCGGGTATTCGTGGCACCCTTGGGTATTCGTCGCGATGACCCCCTTCGCTTGCGTCCGCAAAAGGAACCGAAGGCTGAAAGGGCGGAACGACAGGCGCTTACGACGCGGGCAGGGTAGGACGTACGGCCTGCTCGTCAAACACAATGGAGGCAACGTTAGCGGGATCAAAGGAGGGTGTCTCCGGGGGCAATCCTGGGAATGCGGAAACGGAAAGATGAGGGGAGGAAGTGCCCTACGCTTGCTTCTATGCGGGACCGGAAGTGATTCTAAAGAGAGGAGAAGGGCTGAGAAGGAAAAAAACAAAGAGCGCGGGAAGGACAGTTGGACGGCTGGGTTCAGCTTGCTGCACAAGTAACCAAAACCCTATGCGGGAAGCAACGGCACTCTTCGGGAACGAAAGGCACACGACGAAAAAGCGATAAAACCTTTAAAAAAATAAGGTGAACGACAAAAACGATGGGTTGCAAAAGCAAACGAAGCGTCCGCGGTAATTGAATTGTTCCCTGAGACAAATCGAAGACCCAAGGGCCAACGCCTGAAGAGAAGAAACGTGACGGTGCATTTTTTTCTTCTTTATCTTGCTTTTATTCGCTTGAATCTAAATGTGGACGTAGGCAAAGAAAATAAAAAGGGATAAACAAGTGAAGTGCAAGGCATAGGAAAGCCATGAAGACGAGCAAAGGAACCTTTTGAGCACGGGTGAAAAAGAAACACGGGTCTCCGTACCAGACAGGGGGGTTTCATTCAAGGTGATACCCCTTTGCAGCGTTCTGGCGGTACACAATCTTCGCTCCGTCCTCTTCCTTGCCTTTCATTCTTTTCCTGTCTTATCATTTTCAAGGGAGTGTTTTCTTTTACGGGTCCCTCTAAATGGGAGCAAACATAGCGCAAGCCTGCACAAGGACGGCGCATTTTGCTGGGCAGACTATAGGCGACGGCCACCTCGGGATAGCCTTCTCGGCCATTCTATAAATATCTACCCAGGGAAAACAAAATGCCGCCGTGTTTATTATTACTGACACCAACTTTTCCGCGCGGGTGCCTGCTGTGAGACTGCCAGATTAATGAATCACATAAGCCGGACAAGTGATAAAAATTGTATGTGACACTTTGGGCCACTAAAGTGCGATGAGGCGAAGAAAGCCTTTGCTTGAAACGCCACCGATTCCTGCTGTAAGCAGTGAGGTGCGGTGTCCGGATGCGACGTCATGATGACGTCACATCCAGTCATGACCGATGACGACGCATTCTCGCGGTATCCCGCGGAAACTCACGAAGAAGTGCGACACTTCTCGCGGACCGACACACATGAGCCTATTTCGCCTTCAAATGTTTCGCCGCTCAGGCTAAAGTTATCAGATCGGCTAATCTGATGGCAAGCACAAACCCAACGATAAGCTGCCCCCGCAGCATCGTTCCCGTTACTGCAGCCATTCTTCTGTCTCAGCCCCGGTATTACTGGGCTGAGTACCCTGCTTGTAGCCGACGTGCAACGACATAGCAAAGATCTAGTTCTTTCTAGCTTCCGAAGGCTGCCACTCCCTCCCGAAGTCGCATTTGGTTTGGTTTGGTAAAACATTATTTGTCACAGTAGGGGTCCTGGAGGACACTCGCATTGACGATGGTGCTGGGCAAGGAAGGAAGGGCGTCTCGCAACGAAGACACGAAAACACGCGAACCTCACGTGTAGGGAGGGGGGGGGGGGGGGGGGGTGGGGGACACCTCGAAACGCAGATACGAAGACGCGTTGGCTTCGTCCAAGCATCGGCTGCTGCCAATGCATTACTAACGCCTTAATTGATCAATTACGCCGATGGAGAGCGGCTGCGACACTTCAGAGCTGTCAGCACATCTGTCGTTACGACTAGCGCACCTCCCACCGCTTTGCCCAGAGGGCGCCACACAACTGTATTGTCGCCTAGGGTTCTACACGCCTTGTGGTGGTCTGAGAATTGCAAGTGTATTTTGGTCCTGACGCGTTCCACCTGCGCCTGCCACCGAACATGAAGACCATCGCTAGTAAGTTCCTTAAAACAGCTCTTCGCGGCAATAAATGAAAAGGCCCGAACAACGCCGCTCGTCGGGCATGCATGAGTTGTGACGAAAAGAGAGCGAAAAACTGTACTGAGGAGTGAGCCTTCCCAAGGCGTTGATAAGATAAATCACTACCTCTTGTGAAGAGCGGACAAGGTGAAACAACCCGGTGTTACCGAGCAGGTCCACCACCGCCTACCTTTCTTACAATAATCGAGGTCGCAAAAAAAAAATATCATAAATTAAAAAATGATCTGGGTATAACGATTACTTGATCGACCAACCGGTTGTACATAGGGCAAAAAAAAAACAAAAAAAAAACGAACATTAATAAGCCAGAGGGTTCCCCCCCGATCAAAAGCTCTATAATAATAATAATTGGTCCACAGGAAGGGAAAGGCGCAGCATCTGTCACACTTGCTCTGTGGACACCTGAACCGCGCCGTAAGGGAAGGGAGGAAGGTGGGAGGAAAAGTGCAAAGAGAGAAAGGGGAGCAGTAGTGGAGGGCTACGAAGTAATTTCGACCACCTAGGATCTTTAACGTGCGCTGACATCGCACAGCATACGGACGCCACTTCGTTTCGCCTCCATCGAAACGCAGCCGCCGTGGTCGGGTTCGAACCCGGGAACTCCGGCACAGTAGTCGGGCGTCTTATCACTGCACCACCCCGGCGGGGCGCAAAAGCTCCATCCATTAAGTATTCTGGCAGGGCGCGACGGGGGAGGAATAATAAAATAAGCTCATGTCCCGTAATGAACGGCAAGCGGTTAAAGCAGGTAAGCGGACTTCTGGCGATACAAAGTAGGGAAAGGCATCCCTAACCAATCTGACGTTAGCAGGAATCGATGAACCAAGCAGCGAAAAAAAAAAGAAAAAAGAAAAAGAAAAAGCCGACACCGAGTTTGCGATCTCAGCAGCCAGATGCGCACCTCCGCTAAACGCACGGCGTAATTTGGCGCGTCGCAACTCCGCGGCATTGTTGGCTGGGCATTGTGTGACAGAAATAGAAACCTCGCGCCGTCGTAATAACACGTGGTCAACTTGCAAGGCACACCGCGGAGAGATGATTCGGTCACCGTCAGACAGCGGTGCTATTCCACGAAAGTCCTCGCCCCATCTCCATATGCATGAGCGCTACTGCGCGCTGCGTCCGCCACCAAATGACGCGAATTTATTCTAGTGGAAGCCCCGAACGCCAGACGTAAATATACTGTCTCGCACGGCCGCACATACATATGCATCGGGGCTGCCGAGTTGGATAACGCGGCGCAGCGTATATTCTAGCTCCATCAGAGAGAGTGGACCTGGGTCCGATGTGTTTGCGCCGATTGTTTTGCAACCCTGCATTCTGCAAGTTACATTTCTCGTGCCGAGAAATCGAAGACGAAATCAATTGGAGGGAAAAAAAAAAAAAAGAACACGCTAGTCTGACACAACCCAGTCGAAAAAAACTACAGAACTGTGTCAAAAATACGACAAAATATCCTGTAGTTTTGTCGTAACCATCAGATTTTTCTGCAGTTCTGTAGTACTTTTCTGTAGTTCTGTAGTTTTTCTGTAGTATATTTCTGTTGTCTGTAGTCCTGTAGCAATTATCTGTTGTAACTACAGAAATTTCTGATGTTACTACAGAATGTTCTGTTGTCACAACAGGTTTCCTGTCAAACACCGCACACAAATTCTGTCGTAACATCAGATAATTGTCTGTACTTTTTTCCGACTGGGAACGGATCTAATTCTCTTGAGTAGAAGTAACAAGCGAAAGAAAATACATAAAAGCCCAAGCACACACTGTCTATGGTTGAGAAAACACCGTGTCACACAAATGCAACGTCAGGAGGTCTTATTTTTGCCCCGTTCCGCGCCTTGCAGACCACGAATAGCATTACTTTGCTCCTTCCTTCATATCCTAATTAGATGTCTCTTAACAGAACCTTCTGCAAAATCCCCAGGCCTAACGGTAATTTAATAACGAAGTCTTATCATCGCCAACTTTGCGAGGAGGAAGTGTGTTGCTCCCCATTTCGTGCAATAATGCGGAAACACAGTATTTTATTTTCCACGGCGAGCTAAAGATCGTGTGGGCAATGGCGAAGTGTGAACGAGACGCCGGCAGCCAGTTTTATGCACGCTTCATTAAACAGTGATTAGACACCAAAGAAAGAAGCTAAGCTCACATTTACCTGACCAGTATACCAAAAACATTTCCGACAGTGCTGTGGAATCTGCACTGCAGAAATGCGAAAGCCTAAGCGTTCGTTGCTGGTGCACACGGTTCATCGCGTTTGCTCTCATTACCATTATTAACTAAATGCACCGTCATTATCGTTGTTAATGCCATCATTGTCATTATCACGAATTACAGCGCCATTGTAATTGTTACCATGCTCACGGTAGACAAGGAGAATTACGATGTGCGTTTCACCATCCCGAGCGTGGCGCAGTTGGCTAAAGCGCTCGGCAGGGGATGAAAGGGATGCAGGTTCAATCTGCGGTGGAGACCGGATTTATTTATTTACTTATATTCCTCCCGTTATAGTGGCCGATGACGTTACCAGGTGATGACGTCACAATCTTGCGGTATCCCGCGGAGTCTCGTGAAGAAAAGTGACACTTCTGGTGTCCGGACAGACAGGGTCATGGCCGCGAGTATGAGCCATTACAGGCTTTCGCCTTAACATCAGCGCCTAAAGAAAGCACGCGCAACTGTTGTTGTTGTTGTGGCTGTAGGAAGAAGGAAAAGAAAATACACGGGCCCGCTACTGGCTCTGTAGCTGAGCCACCTCCGCTGCCTCGTGCGGACAGAAGAAAGTAGAAAATAAAGAAAAAGAAGAGGGAGAGAAAGACGCGCGCCGCAACAGCCGTCGTCCACAACCAAAGCGGTGACGGGTGCAACGACGGCCTACAACAGATAAAAATTCGGTGGCTAGCCAGACACCGCCGCTTGCGGCGGTGACCCACCGTCCCATCCCTGCAGGGCGAGGAACAGCACGCGCGTAACTAGTGAGTACCGTTAGCGAACTCTTCACTGAGGAACATCTTCTGGGTGCGAATGAGTAAGACAGGATCGCGCAACGAAGTAAGCTGATTACAGCATCTGTATACGAGGCTGTTTACGCGAGAACAAACAAAGCAATACTGTACCCCCCAGACGAAACCGCAACCTTCGCTGAAGCGTGAAAAAAGCGTTGCGCCCACGTCGGATCAATGTCCTGGCTTTGAAAAGCACACGACGGATGCGAACAATCTTGTGGGTGGGCCAGATGAAGATGCAGGTAGCTATGCAAAACTTCAGAACTGTTTCTGCGGACGTACGAGATACGAGAGAGAGAGAGAGAGAGAATGAAAAGAAAGGAGGAAAGAAAGGAACGAGCACGCTAAAAGAGCGTGCACTGCTGCAGTTTAGAGCCGAAGATTAGTTGCACACGCTGAGTGAGGCACGATCGATGGCTCCCCGTCTTGTTCGCGAGAGCAACAGTAACATCAGCGCGGAACACTAACGCGCACGCGGCAAAAGGAGCGCACTGCGAGCACGTCGGAGAGCGTAAGTTATTAGAGGAATAAATAGAGAGAAAGGAAAGCGTCCGAACTCGGTCCAAAAGTACGAGCGGCTCGGTACACGAAATCGAGCGATCGCCGAGCGACTGGAGGCGGCGGCCGATCGCGGCCAAGTTAATCGATCGACGTTCGCCAAACGGCTCTCGCATTGCGTCCGGACGAGCGGCCTTTCATTCCGCTACACGGCGGCAGCGCGGCGGAAGCGATCAGCACTGCCGCCCCCATGCGTCCCGACGTTTAGATGCACAGCGCGGTGAAGAGAGAACGGGGCTCAATCGACGGCGAGAATAGATACGCGCACGGATTGAGTATGCTGCCTCGAAGCAGGTGGTTGGCGCGCAACTGGCACGCCATGTTGTTCGTCGAATAGGAACGGGAGGCGCAGTGGACAAGCAAGACTTCCCACTGAGTCGCAGGCGCTTGAGGGAGATTTGGCGGTGCTAATAGCACGCACGAGTGCGAAAGGAGAGAATGCTTGAAGCCAGCAAAGACAAAAACTTCCGCCACGTAAAAAAAAAAAAAAAGAGAAAAGGGCGCAGAGTATAGGATTGTAGGCTAGGAGGCAGTGATGTCCTACGCACTAACAGAAGAATTCCTAACAGCAAAAAAAAAAAGGAAAAGAAAAAGGAGCAAAGAAGCAATATTGCCAACACCTTTCCTCCAGCGGTTTGAAAGCTCCGCCAATTCAGAAAAAGTGGGAAAACATATGGGTTCATAAAATTACTCCGAACTCAGTACGAATTATCACTTCGCAAAAATTTACTTTTCCATTTCCCGGGAAAAAAATTAAAAAAAAATTGGAAAGGAACATCGCTGTCTTGGTAGGCTCCCGATAGGTTTCGAACAACTGATGCGTTTAACCAGTGCACGTTTTGCTAGGAACCTTGAGGACTTATTCTGTGAAGGAGAATTGACAACTCGTCATCGATATAGTATTTCTAATCCGTTAGTTTCCGTGTGCTGTGCGATGTCAGTGCATGTTTAATAATCCTAGGTGGTCGAAATTTCCGTAGCCCTCCACTACTGCGTCTCTCATAGCCTGAGTTGCTTTGGGACGTTAATGCACCTCCCCCAACCCCCCCCCCCCCCCCCTCCTTTCCTAAAAGAAACAAACAAAAACAAACCTAATCGATTAGTTAGAAGTGACGAGCTTTTAACATTAGGCTCGCTGCATCCCGGCCATCCTACCTGCTCCGTGCCAAAGAAAAAAAAAACGAAAAAAAAAAGAATTTACAGCTCGCACACGGCTACCAACGTGTCATTTCAGATCTTCCTTCGTAATACAAATTATGCTGCGTTTCGATGGAGGCGAAACGAAGAGGCGTCGTGTGCTGTGCGATGTCAGCGCACGTTAAAGATCCCCAGGTGGTCGAAATTACTCCGTAGCCCTCCACTACGGCTCCTCTTTCTCTCTTTCCACTTTCATTCCCACCCTCCTCCCTTCCCTTACGGCGCGGTTCGGGTGTCCACAGAGCAAGTGTGACAGTTACTGCGCCTTTCCCTTCCTGTGAACCAATTTAACTTTAACTTAACAAAATGCAGCCAAACAATGGACGTATTATTTGTATAGCACATTTTCTTCGGCGTAACTCACGCGCAAGTACAAGTTTAACGAGAGCCCAAGGCGATCAAACGGACACGGAGGCGTGCACATAACCCTTTCGCTTCAAGCAAGCGGCGGCTTGTTCCGCGCACATGGTACACGATGAAACAATTGCCCTCCACGCTCGGCGCATTTTTTTTTTTTTTTTTCACGTTTCTTGGTTGGCTACGCACACTTTCCTGCCGCATCTCCCTCTATACCCGCTACCATTTCCAAGCGTGCAGTCCAAGAACACCGCATTTCACCAAGGACGCGGCCTTTAGCGGCCAAACTTCTTGAAATAAATCAGCACACACCTACGCTCACCGCGGATTCAGGCCGGGAAACTTAATTCGGTGCAACATGACCGCGCTACCGGGATGGAATGCAATGCGAACAGCGCTTACTAACAAATCAGAATACCTTGTTTTTATAACTTAGGTCACTGCGCACACGACTAACGTGACGACCACTGAAGTGCATGCCCTAGAATAGTTTGTAAGGGAGGCGTCTCGCCGCAGGGTACGCTACAGAGATACCGCAGAAGCGTGTTCGGGTTTCAGTTCGGCCTGACTATAAACGGTTTGAAGCGCGGGCTCACAACAGGCTTGCGCTGGTACTGCGCTGCACGCAACAACAACGGGCAGCGTGTGTGGCGGAGACGGCTCGGCGTTCGAAACCAGATAGCCGCAGCGAGAGAGGCGCCGGGGCGATGGGAGTGCTCGTTATCTCCACAGCCCAGCCTCTCAGCGTCGAGCACGGAACCAACTTTTCGGATGCATCCGTGCCCGGCGCTGGTTCGCATTTGTCGTCTTCGTCGCAGTAGCTGAACGCCGCCACTTTTGGACAGCCCCCTCCACAGAGAGGGGAAAAAAAATGCATCCTGCAGACCAACTCTGGACGTCGCTGTGGTACCAGAGCCTAAAGTGGACGCGCCAAATCCAGGCTAAACTCGCGCACTGTTTTTTTTTTTTTTTTTTTCCGCAATTTATCCTGCTCCCGCCGTCCCCTTACTCGGCGCTCGTCCGGAGATTAAGAAATGGCGTCAGTCACTCACTCCATGAAGAGAGAGAGAGAGAGAGAAAGAGAGAGAGAGAGCGAGCTTGACTCCATCGACCCTGTCGCAACTAGACATCACCACCGCGAGGCCGGACTTTCAACGAAAACTTAGCTCGCTTGATTTTGCACGCAGAATAAGACTGCAAAGGACGAGCGATACAGGCGCATTTGGAAGTTGGGACTCCGAGAGATTACGCGAAAATTGAGCGTAGCGCAGAAAGTTGTTATAATGCAAGCACATCTGAAATGGAAACGGAAACGGCAGATGTTATTTCATTCATTTTCCCTTCTGGGTAGCGCAGTGGTTAGGGTGCCCGACTACTCTTCCCAAAGATGCGGGATCGAATCCCGGCCTCGTCGGCCGTTTTGCGCTGGAGGCGAAAAGAAAGCCACCCGTGTGCTGTGCTATGTCGGTGCACGTTAAAGAACCCTAGCTGGTCGAAATTTCGGGAGTGCTACACTAAAGCGTCTCTCACAGCCTGAGTAGCTTTGGGACGTTGAACTCCACAAACAGCAGACCAAACCCAACCCAAACCAATTCATTCATTCATTCCGTTTATCGAACACTACCAAGTTTATGGTGGGTCGAGGGAAAAGGCTACAGGAGCAATCATATCCGAGCATGCGGTGCCCGAACCTGACAGGTGATCGTGTTGAGTATACCTAATAGGTTTTCTGAAAGATAAGATTAAATCGAATAAAAATAACAGGAAAAAAAAAACCCACAGTTCTAGCGTTCACTTTCGAGGAAGAAGCGACAGCAATGGTTGAACGAACAAGATCGGTTTGGACGAGACATTGTTGGGAAAATTTATCTGCGCAAAGCGCCGACTGCGCCCAACACACCGCCAATATAATTTTCTTAGCGAATATCCGCTTCATTTCCCCGCTCCAAATAATCATCTACTAGTTTGAATCACATACCAAATAAAACGCTATCAAATGCGATTTCCGCTGTAACCGAATCGCGCTAGCGACCAGGAGCCGTAACCTTTTGAGATCAAAGTTTGCACAACCTTACTGAAAACAAGGTTAGCGTTAGGCTAGAACCGGACATATCGGCCTGAATATCGACTGTGGTCATTGCAGCGGCACGATTACGCCACGCGCCGGTTCATCTAGTCACGGTCGGCTAGATCCCATAATTCGATCCCACGGCCAGCGGTGCTTGAAGCCCTGTTCTGTAGAGATCCGAATTCATTTACTATAAAATTCGCCGGACCGCACAATCTCTGGTATGAGGCATAAGGTAAATAATGCGATAAGGACGCACAAATTAGGGCCGCCTTGAAAGTTTCCATTTACAAAGTAATGTTGCGCACGACGTTGCAAGGAAGAAACTTGCTTAAACTAAGCACTCACTTAAACCAGTAAGCACATTATCACGCTGCTTTCATAACACTCTTAATCTGATCTCGCATAGGTTCCAGTTATAAGTGGATTTTTTTTTTAATTCTTTCTATAACTAGAACTTATGTGGAACTAGATTAAGAGTATACGCACGAGTCCGAGAGGCGCGATTCCAATAAAGATGCAATAACATAACATAATTATCTAGACTTCTCACTGCATTAGTTTGCAAAGAATTTAATGAATTCTGCTTTTCCCAATGTCCTTCGCATTCGCTTCTTGTAATATTTTTACCCAGTCCTTAAACAAGATACACTGCAGAGACGGCATGACTGGGCGAATCACTGCTCTTCTAGTTCGACGCCTGGGGTTATATTTGAAACGCATCTCGATGCATGGACCATATCGCATTCTCGCCTCCACCGAGTTCAAACCCACATCGATCCCGTGAGGCTTAAGGACCGAACACTTCTATCTGCTCAGCCGTCACTCTAGAATACCATAAAGTGATAATAAAGTAAAATGAAACCAGCACAGTTATTCAAATGCAAGTTTGCTCTATAATTTGAAAAAGCGTAGCGAACACATGTACAGCCACTTCCCATCCGTCTCTCTTCGACCGGCGTTAGAGTCGTATTGGCGGGTCTACTTGCCCGTGCCCCTATCGCGAACTGATCGATCGCTCACAACTCAGCGGTATGATTATGCTTGCTTCGGCCCCGATGTGTTTATTTTGTTTTCCTGAATCTTTCCTTCTACCGCATGCGCACAATAAAGCTCTCCCACTATGTTGGTACATTTTCAAAACTTTGGCCTATTCCCCCTTTCGCGATTTGCCCTTCTTCTCTGGAGAGCGGATTGTCGACGGCCCTGCCACGCACGCCAGTTCGCACTCAGCAGGTTCCGCTGTGACAGACGCGCACAAACAGCCCGCACAAAGCACGGCAGGGGTTCGGATGAAGACAGAGAGCCGCTTTGGACAAGTTTCGGTAGAAGCCTTTTGAGCCGAAGGTGCAACGCCACGATTCGCCGTTCCTTATACGACTAAGTCCATTGTTCGGCTGTTCTTAAATGAAGGTGCCGCGCTAATTTCACCGAGCTCTCGCGCGCTTGTAATCAATTCCGAATGCCGCCCGCACGTCCGCGGGACAGAGCCATATACTCGCCGAGAGATAGCAATCTATTCGGCATCGCACCTATAGCCGGCGGATGATACGACGCTGAGAGGGAGCAACGAGACGCACTTAAGACATGCTGGTTAGGATGGCAGCGCTGCGAATGATACTTGGGATGGAGGAAGCCCACGTAAGCACTTATGCTCTCGCTGAATGCCAGCATGAAATTTCTTTGCACCACTATGTCGGATTTAGAGGGCGCCTTACGCTGCACCTTTGTAGAATGCACGTTCATAACCGGCGCACATCATGGTATTCACCAAAGTGCTCTTCACCCCCCCCCCCCCCCCTCTATGCTTTGTAGGTGTAATGAAAAAGTAACATTCTTTAGGCTGACATTCCTGCCCATTCATCTCTCTTTTCACTTTCATTTTTGAGTTCTTTAAGCACACTCTTCTGGGTGTATTGCATAAGGGGTGGGATTAACACAAGGAACTATATATAAACATTTTTTTTCATGATCATAAAACTTTATCGAGGAGGGTGGGCGGGAAGTGATCATGACGAATAATGCAAAAACAAAAAGCGAAACTGCGCAACTATAATTACGCAGCGGTTAAGAAAGTTAGTTAATACCAGGGAAAAAAAAAGTAATTTGCCATATTATTACTTAAACACGTCTCGAAATCTCTATTTATCGCCGAAAACAGTTTCCAATATATATAAAAAAAAGATGTATATAGGAGGAAGTAAATAAATGGTTTCATTTCATTTAGCCAAAGGCTATGCGGGAAGCCGTAGTGGAGGGCATGAACACCTTGCTTTTCGCCTCCATCTTTTGAAAAGAAACTTTAACGCCCCGAAGGCTATGAGGGACGGAGTGGAAGGCATGGACACCATGCTTTTCGCCTCCATCTTTTGAAAAGCTGCCGCCGCGGCCGGAATTCGAACCCGAATCCTTGTGCTCAGGAATCCAGCGCCCTACCCACTGAGCCACCGCGATGGGGCCAAAGCGAATGGTTACTGCAACAACCTAAATGGCTGTAATCGGTCTAGTTGCATCGAAGAAAGGTTGGGTTCTGCTAAATGAAGCATACAATCTCCTTCACCAAAGGACCAACTAGCCTTGGTACAATAGGCAGCCGACCTGTTGGACGCTTAATTTGAGTCTCGAATAAAGTGCATTACTACCTACTGCTAGATTCTGGTTTTCGCGGCTTCATGCGTACTAAACCCACTGCAGTGCTTGAGAGCCCGAAAATAGCCTCCATTGCACTGGACCAAAACCGCGGCTCTGTCAGACAGGCAGCGTAATACAACTACTCAGACAAAACAATTAAGCGGCCACCTGAGTACAAACTCAGTTATGCCACTTCGTGCAACAAGTCCGAAGGGGGCACAGGGGGAAGCGTTTGGAACAGGGTCAGCGAAGTAAAAAGGGGGGGGGGGGGGGGGGGGGGTATTCAGGCAGAGGAGAAAGTCCAGTGCTTCGTTTCCCACCAAAATGTAAAAAAAGAAAAAGTTACAAACGTGTGAATAATAAAAAAAATGGAAGGAAAGACAATCCAAACACAGGTAAGTAGCTCGTACAGAACTTCGGGCAAGCGACTTAAGAACTTAGGGGATTCTCGAGTGTCCAGCGCCAATTACAGACCCCTGGCAGCGTAGAAAAAAGGAGCCGGGTGTCCCCGACGGATTGGAGAAAAAAAAGAAAAGAAAAGGAAGGAAACAGGACGAACGGAACGCACTACGCACACAAGGAGCCATTAAAAACTCCGATAACGAACGGCGCGCACGAGAAAAGCGCGCGCGCGCGATCGCACGGGCGCACAAAAGCGTGCACAGCGCCAGATTTAGCCAATAATGATCGCCCCGTAATGAACGGCTCACAAATCGTCCGAGCTGGCCTTTTCCCAGCCCGCCAGAAGCTCTTCCTGTACTTTCGCGCACGCGCGCAAAGCGAAGAGTGGACTTTTGAAGTAATTAATCGCCAGCACTACGCGCAAAGGAAGCAGCGAAGGCATCGAAGCCCCCAGCGCTTCTCCATATTTATTCAATATTACTACTACACTTTTCCTTTTTTACACTTTCTCCGCCGGTCTCCTTTGATACTTGGACATGGGGTAGTAGCTCATCGTCACGGCTGGACGCACAACGTGTTTCATTTTAATGAGCGCGCCAATATATTGCGCACTCGGGTTGAAAGGAAGCCCAAGTCGCCTCGTTACTGGGCCATTCTGAATTTCTGTACACGCATGAATATAGCAGTTAGGCACGTGCGTATACGTACGGGCACCAGATAGCGTAGCCAGTGCGTATTAAGCGCACGGAGAGGCCGAAGCAGTTACAACGGATCGAAGTGCTAAGAGCGACTAAGGAAACAAGCGATGGCCCTTACTGCCCTTGAAATGGTTTCGAAATAAGGTTAATAACAGGGAAGGTCCGAGCTCCGCAAAATGCCACACGGAGGGATAGAAGTCCTGCCGCATTAACGTGAGGCAATGAGCAGGCACTCAACTACGCCAGGCGGTCGAATAGCCGGGAAAAGAAAAAAGAACGGCGAATTCGATTTGCATAGGCATTATAACACACAAACCCTGCATTTTTTTTTCTTTCTTTCTTTCTTCCGTTTTTTTTTTCTTTTCTTTTCTTTTTTTTTTTTTTTTTTTTTTTTTGCTCTGTCTTTCGGGGGAAGCCCGGTCCCCGGAAATTTGAGACAAATTGCCAAAGGCCGGTGATATGCTAATTTTACTCGTGGAATAATCTGAGAACGAACACTGGTGTTTATATACGTGCAGGTGCACATGGGGGTATAGCGGAGGCATATATATATATCCCACTGAGCCGAAATTGATCGAGTACGACACCGTAATACCGGTGTGCTCATGAATGTTGAGAGCGACATTGTGTAGCACTCTCGTTAGAACGAAGGGACGAGTACATTCTTTTTTTTATATATGCTGCAGCGGCGAATCCATTGTTTCGCTCGCGACAAACGCTTCGTCGCGAGGCTTTATTTTTGCGCGTCTGCGAGATTGCTCGATTGCGCGAGCTGCGATTAGCGTTGGTGCAATTGTTTAGGGCACCGTAATTGTCTACTTACACGTTGCATGACTGCTCGTTTGTGTCGAAATAACGCATTTAGATGACGTATGAGGATAAGGAACGCATAGGGATCCGAATAGGCATTGCTCTCCCTTCTGGCCGTCATTTCTAACTGGCTTCTAATATGAGGCTTGATCCTTCAGCGCCGGGCGTCAATTATGGCAGTTCCCGAAAGCGGAAGCTGACATTCATCTACTGTAGGTCCAGTCAGTTTGAAATCCTATTAGAGCGGGTCTTTCGCAGGGACCTTCTGCACCCTATTATGCTCGGATGCAGAAGCCGCACCATCCATCACTCCTAACCTTCATTCGATCAACCAACCTCTTTTCATCTATACAGCTGTCCACTCGTTACACTCGTTACCCTTTTATGAGCTGAGGCAAAGTGCACGGCTAAAACAAAAACGCGTTGGATACTCAACAAGGGGTCCGCAGCTTTAAGTTTCTACTCGGAGCAAAGTTTGACAATATTACGTCCAGATTATAGGTTAACATAGACTGATCAAAAGTAGGCGGCAAGGCGACATATACAACAAAATGTCAGTCGAATGTGATGTTTCCTTGTGTACTGCATATTTCACTGCCAGGCGAACGTCGAAGTAGACAAGGAGAGTCATCAAACCAATTTTTACTCAGCACGATATTGAAACGGAGTTCTCTTGAGCAGCTGTCCCTTTAAATGTACAGAACACTCGCCAAAAAAAAAAAAAAAAGTCACGAAATTATGGTGAAAATGAAAAGATCTTGCCTCATATAGTACAGAACTACAATAACAACGAAACGAGGCTTTACAATTATAATTTACCAACAAGATTCGCATAAAAACGACTGAGGCGACCTCTTGTGGAGAAACGCTGTTGCTATCATTGTAGTACCACACGTGACATGTAAGGAAAATATCACTGATTTAAAATGCACATTGTTGTTTTTCCTTCCAGGAGTACTCGCCAAGGTTAATATAGTTGACGCTCTTTCCAGTGCGCTCTCAAATAAAATCAACTCCTCCTTTCGTATCACCAATGGCGTGCATTCAGACTTTGTCAGTAGATTGGCGCCACAGTGCTCTGAATTCCTTGAATGAAGTGGTGGACCCTCTAAAATTTTCATCAGCGAGGCTTACGTTCCGAGGTGTGCAGCCCTGAGTCTGGAAACTGAAATTGAAGCTACTCTACTCTAAAATGTCTAATTACTGTCTGGAGAGAGAATATTATATCGATTTGCGGTAATTATTTTTTGCCGACCAACAATCGTCATCGCGGTCGCTGCTCATGATTTCCAGCATCGGGCTACGTAGAAACGGGAGCACGCACTGATCGAAAAATTCCTGCAAAATGTTTCCTACAGAATTTATACAAAACCCGCATGAAATGTGACTCTGCAGGCCGGAATCTTTTCATTGTGCAAAAAAAAAAAAAAAACTTGCCGAAATTCCAGTATTCTGTCGCCTTAAAATAACCTAGATGCTCGCAATTCTTAGGCCGTCAACAACTACCAGGTGTCATGCGGACAACAGTGTTGTCGATTTGCAAACGTTGGGCTGCACGTAACGCACTATACTCTCGCATTTCTTATCAATAATTCGAAGCATCTTGCAGACGCGTAGTTCCCACTTAGATTCGCGCCATCTTCGTGGAAAGTGAATATTTCGCTTCGCCCTGCCCCTGTCGTGCGGAGGTGACACGGATCAAACTCAGAACCGTACTTCAATGCGACCAGCTGCCCGTACTTGAATATCATGCTTACTACGCCTCTTTGTTTTCTTACTTTTTCACCCCCCTAAATCGCCACTTCGCTTTCGCGCCGAAATTGACCGGCCCTGCGACAGACAGCCCGAAAAACCCTCTGCCAATACGACGAATTTGCGCTGAACCAAGGCGATCGCATGCACTTGCAAAAGCAGCGTGCCAGGAAGCAAGAAAAAAAAAAACAAACAAATAAAACACCGGGACCACACATTCGAGCGAGGCCGCGCAGCGATAACACGCTGACGACGCCACGAAAATGCGCCGGACACAGGGGTCGAAACGAATCTTGCGTGGAGAGGAAAAAAAAAAAAGAAACAAGTAAAGTTGGGATCACAGGATAAACGTGGTCCACCGAAAAGATGTGCACGGGGAACATCGCCACGATATTGAAATGGGCGTGGCTTCTGCTCCTGCGCTCGAGACAGGACGTTATTCTTCCTATTTTGGCTACTTCCGTATTCGTTCACTCATAACCTTAAAACTTTTTTTTTTCTCCCTGCACGCGAGCCCGCGTGCAGCGAGGGCGTGCGGAAACATGGACTACTTTGATGTCCCCACGTTACGGTAAAGGAGAAGGACGATCGGCGTGGTCTTCATGGTGTCAATCAATTCGTACAAGCTAACCTCAACGCACAACTCTATATTACCAAGTTAAGAAGAGCAAGCCTCCTTTCTACCCGTAGAGACGATTCAAACCCGACACAAAGCAAACATTCAAACAATGCAAGTGCTCTTTGGTACTACGTCCTTAATTTCTGCAGTCCACTCCATAGCGGCCGCTGCAGGGAGCCTCAGAACGATCTCCCAACGCGGCTCAGTTTCGCTAGGAGGGAAAAACAGAAGGATAGAGAGCTGAGAGAAAGATAGAGAATGGACAAAGGAACGCCGAGAATGACAACGGCGAAAAAAAAAAGGACAAAAAAAAAAACGATAAAAAAACTCGGCGACAACGTCTCTGCAAACGACGACGAGCACAGGGAAAGCGGGACAGCAGAAAAGGGGGGGGGGGGGGCAGATTCGGAGAAACACAGATGTAATAGAGGCACAGGGATTGGAAGGAGGACAGTGCATCGCCCGCGCCGGATGAACGCGCCGAGCGAGGTCGTTATGGCAATCAACTCCGCGGCGCGCCGCTCCCCCGTTCCGTGGCTTCTGGCTCGGTGCCGCGCGCGATGATCTTTTTGTCGCGTGTTAGTGGCGGCCGAAGACGGGGACTGCGGCGCTCCACGTCATTGTTAGCAGGCCCCCGCTGTGCACGCAGCGCAAAAGCGAAGCGAGGCAGCAGTGTTTCTGGCGTCCCCCCCCCCCCCGCCCTCCTCCTCCTCCTCCCACCAACTATTCTGTGCGCGACTGAGTCGAGGAAAGAGACTCGTGTCACATACTTGTGACAAAGAAGGGATCAGAAGTAAACACATAACTTCGTTCGGTGGTTCGCGAGCACTAGCGTCTTCCCGGCCGTTGATAGCATATTGGTTAGTTAAGATTCTCTTCCTCCTCGTGTCTCTCTCCTTCTCTCTCTGCTAGTGAAGCTGAGCAGCATTGGGAGGTTGTTCAGAGGCTCCCTGATGCGGCCGCTATAGAGTGAACCGCAGAAAGTATGGACGTAGTAGCAGAAAACATTTGCGTAGCTGGCATGTTTGCTTCTTGCCACTTTTGATTCCTTTCTACGGGCAGAAGTGACTTGCACCGCTTTATTAGTCCCCTCTCTCTCTCTCTCTTATTGGGGAAATAACCCGAAAAGCGACGTAGATATCACGTGATTCACCACCAACACGGCTACGATTTATCTCTTACCTACAACAATTCGCCAGGCTGGTTTAATCACATTTTTTCAAAGCCCTCTTAAAGTGCTTAGAGGTGAGCTGTGCGAAATGCAACCTGAATTTATAAATTTGGCCGGAAGGAAGGAAAGTAATAACTCCCATTATTTCAAATCCCAATTGCATGGTACTGTTCCAGCACGAAAGTGATTCGTTATAACGAGATGACAACTAATAAAGAGTCACTGCATGCAATGCCGTCACGCGCAGCCTCAAGCCAAGCAGAGACCGGGCTCGAATAAACAGAACAGAAAATAAAGGTTACTCACTTCCTAAGCGCACTGCAAGTACAAAACTATCCCCGCAGAGAACGGCTAATCAAGCACTCGACTTAAATCGAAAAGAAGGATAGACTAAACTTCGTCCATGCGCACGGTTTTTCTTAATACAACTTTTCACGATGCACAACCGCCGTCCTTAACGAAAAATTCCTCTTGCGGGCCACTGAGCTGATGACGGCTGCGCTAAATGTGACACGGTCGCCGTAAAAGCTCGTTATACATTTCTTTTTTTTTTTTTTTTTTTTTCAGGAAAAAAGAACGCGAAGTGAAACGACAGGCACGTGCAAACATTTTTTGTTTTTGCCACGAACATCGCACAAGATTACTTTACGCGCAGTTGGAAATGGTTTTCGTTGAGCGCTTGCTCTGTTCCCCACTAGACCTTGCACAACGTTAAAAAGAAAAACGCGAGTAAAGAAAAAGCAGAAAGAAATTCCGGTGTGGAAGCTCCCATTAGGAAGCTCGTTCGCCTGTCAGAGAGAAAAAAAAAAGAAAAAAAAAAAAACAAGAGAGAAAAAGAATCATATTCCGGGTCACCACGCGATAGTCATCAGCCCGCGAATGTCACCACCCAGACAAAGTAGTCATCCCTGCTTCCCAGGAAAACAAATGAAGAAAAGCAAGAATAGGAGTTGCCGAAGGGCCACGTGCGCGGTAAGAAAACGCGGAGGAACAAACAAGGTTCGCCGCGTGGCCATTACATTCCACGGGTAGCCGGGCGGAACGCAGTGGCCCGGCGAAACAGAAACAACGCCCGAGAACACAGGAGTAATGCCAGAAACACACAGCAGCGGGGCTGAACACAGAGAGAGGAGCGTTCCAACAGAGGAAGCCCGCACAAACGCGGATCGGCATCACAGCTGCGTGTCGCGTACAACTCCGACCCTGGGAAGCAACAGAACGAACGCGCTTACTCACCAAAGAAAAGAAGATTCGAAAGAAGACTAAAAAAAAAATAAAAACAAAAACTGAGACGGTGGAGGCGAAGGTAAGTGCCATCTCTTTGCGGTTGTTCAGAGCTCCCGCGGGAGTACTAAGCACGAAATAGAGGGGGGTAACGAAGATAGCATAGTAAAAGCAGCAACTCCGAAAATATTCAAAGTATAAAAAAGAGTAGAGAAGAAAGAGGAACGGAAGAAGTGAAAGGGGGCGTAAGATGGGGCTCGAAGGCGGATAACGCCTCGATGTGAACCCAAGTGCGCATCACCAAGCCTACACAAGCCAAGCGGGAACCGAAAAAGAGAATCATAGAACAGTAAAGACAGAATAAAAAAAATAGAAGCAAGATAGAAGAAGCCGAAAGAAATAGAGTAAGCACAGTGAGGGCGGGGTTTTAGCGAGGAACGGCAGGAGAAGGGAAACGCATCAAGAGACGAAGAGAGTGTGGAGAGAAAGGCTGGGCACCGGAAATTTCTCGTCGGCGTCCTACATAATGCTAACGCGAAAATATCTCGACAGCCGCTATCCCCTCCACTCTCTCTCCGCTTCTCGTAATCTTACGCGGACGTATTTCCCTATTAAGGATGAGATATAAGAGAGTTGATCGCAGTTTCGGGCCCCGCCGTCAGAACGAGCGCAGATAAACGAGACGAATGCGTAATGACGCAACATGGCTGGCGGAAAAAAGAAAATGCAGAAAAGAAAACTCCGTCAAAGAAACAAGATGAAAAAAAAAAAAAAAAAAGGAACAACGA
The DNA here is from genome assembly GCF_055883805.1 of Amblyomma maculatum. Lineage (NCBI taxonomy): Eukaryota > Metazoa > Arthropoda > Arachnida > Ixodida > Ixodidae > Amblyomma > Amblyomma maculatum. The sequence continues at coordinate 119,441,085 of NC_139351.1, read as the reverse complement.
AGAAACGAATGTTAGCTAACTTCCTGTCGCAAACACGACGCGAATAGGGAGAGGCCCGACAGAGATACAGGCGTATAGTTAAGCGGCACCCGCACTTTCGCCTAATGAAGTCCCGCAGTCGGCGCCAAAGTTATTACCCGCGAACACTGCGCCCCAGAATTGGGAAACGCCAGCGCTGCGGCGGCTTCGTATGCCCGCCGTATCGCTCGTCTCCCGGAGCACTTGGCACGCTCGCGTCTTTCGTCTGGCGCTCGCACGCTCGACGAAGCAGATAACCCTCTCTGGTGTTAAACGAACTCTCATTACCCGCTCAGCAAAGTGGCGCCCGATGTATCTATAGTGCTGCACAATCAAGGCGGGTAAATATTCAATTAAATATATTTCTTCGCATCACGTAATGCTCACGAACTCATGTATAACTTCCTCTTCGGCATGCGTACCTCCCGAACTTCTTGCCCCCCCCCCCCCCTTTTTTTTTTTTTTTTTTTAAAGTGACCAGCTTAACAAAAGAGTTCGTAATGCAGCGCACTGCTTCATGAAGTGCCCACCACAACCAGCTTCCTGTAGTGCACAACTTTGTTGATACCTCTGCAAGCAACCATCTCGGCTTTACTAGCGTCTTGTAAAGCGTGCTCTGCCTCAATATGGGTCTTAAGGCGGAAGAACAGCCTTTACAGGGGCACGAGTCCTGTGGAGCCTTTACATGGGCAGCTACGACACAAGCGCAGTCGTGTAAACATGCGGCTTTACAATGATTTCCGAATGCAAGGAAATATACGAAGTTGGCAGCTAACCACAGCTATTACGAAGGAAATTTCTTTAATCATGAAAGCTTTCGCGCGCAAGAGCAAACTTATTAATGCCTTCTTAGCAAGCGCATCATAGCGTGGCAAGAATTCAGAGCAAGTGAAAAAAAAAACAAAAAAAAAACACGCTTTTATTTCAGTCGTTCACTCCGAAGCTAAAATTATTGAGCAGCTTCGGTACCTATCGAACACATGATGTAGAATATGATAGACCTCGGGAAGCTCGCTAGGCAATAATAGTGCGAGAACAAGCGGTCAATATAGCAGTTAGTCTGCAGCATATGAGAATCAATGCAGAGTCACTACAAGGACCATATCATACATTTTGGTGATCGGCTGGGGGGATGGCACGTGACCAAACCTCAGTGTTCCAATCGGCTGGATGGAAATGACGACCCCTGAGCGAACGTGACATCCCCAGACTAGAAGTGTCCACTAAAGTTTCACTGCATCCTCACTGCATCTCCGTTGCCACTCGAGGAAGATGAGCCGCAGATATATCTGGTTTTGTGCAGAACGATGTGCAGGGGTCCGCAAAACAAAGCCATGAAAGAATGCCACAACAAGCGACGTAAAGGCGTCAACGGCTTCTAACACAATTACGCCGCCAACACAATTGATTTACATATATTTGTGTTCAACTCGTTAATTTTGACGGCCGAAAAACTACACGCAAAACCGACGAACCGATGGCGCTAATCCACCGTCGCGCACAAGCCACAGTAGTCAATAGTCAATTGGCGCGCTCGTGAATAAGCTATGCCTGACCGCGGACGCAATACATCATGAGCGACTTTCGGGAAGCGGAAAATGTCTGCAGAGCACGACGAGGGTTGCATTAAACGGCACGTGCACGCAGCCTTCAGACTTATCGCTTTGCGGCCCGGTTACTTTGACAAATGTAGAACTCGCGAAAATAAAAATAAACCAGGAGAGATTTTTTAAACCCCCTCCCACCCCTCTTAAGAAAACAAATACGCAGAACGTAAGGCTCCCAAAGTAAAGCGCTGATTTGCTTTCGAAAACGTGTCGCCGTACTGTGCTGCCGATCTCCCCTATCAAAACAACAGTAAAAGCAATAGTACGTAAAACAAAACCTAACGAAGGATGGCCGCGCACAGCAGCCAGAGAGCCTGCTGGGCCGCATCGAGCGGTGCAGTTAGCTTATAAGCGGCAGGATCGTGCAAACCGACTTCGGACGCTTACAGGCATCGGCAAGTGGATAATGACCCCCACCAGGAGGGCAAACAACTGGCGTTTCGACAACGCCGCGGGACAGGCGTCAACAACAAACCACACACGGGGGGAAAGGGGGGTGGGGGGCATATCTTGTGCACGGGCTGTAGAGATCTGGAGACGATGGGACGTGAACCGTTATACCTGGTAAAAAGAAACAAGACAAAATGCACATATAAGAGGCTTCATTAAGCGTGCGGCCCATCATCAATCAGCGTCGGGTACGACCCGACACCCCGACACTGAAATGGTGTCAAAGGAAGAAAGAAGGGACGGCCAGACGAAGCAGTCTAGGGACGCGCCCCGAGCGCCGCGACGCCAATTAATCAAACTGCCGCCGACGCCGCCACCGCACAGGACCGAACACGACGCGGTGCTCGGCCGACAATTTGTCGGCTTTTGCAGTCGGAAACAGCTGCGGTGGCGGCAATGCTTATGCATTCCGGTAAAGAATGATGAAGGGGAACGTGCATAGGAGGTAGGCGAAACAAACTGCCGAAATGAAGAAGAGGAGAGAGAATTCCCGCGCGCGCGGCTGAGCGTTCGTAGCGTTCATTATAGAGGGATTTAGCATGACGAAGACGTACTGGCCTATGCTTACACAGGATTACCGGACGCTGGTTGCCTATATATAGTGGCCCCTTCGAGCCCTGTACCTTCTACTGAGCATGCGCAGAAGGCGCACAGTAATCCGGTACACGTCTGCGTACTAGTAGTACGACTCCGCTAGGCTAAATCAATCTACATTAGACACTTTATTTGGGCGAATGCAGTGAGGTTGCGTAGGCAGCGTCTGTGCTTGTAACGAATGCGCATGCGCTGAACGCTACCCAGGTATGTTCGTGTGCTTTGCGGGTGTACGCTGCGCGCTCACTACGGGATGCGCTGGGAGCAAGGAAGAGCTAGATCCCCCGCTTCGGGAAAAATGCACGCCACCGCTGCGTTCTTCGATGCAATAGCTCAGTTTAAACGGCGGCGTTGAAATTTAATTCGCTTCCTCTCACCCATATGTAAAGAATAAGCAAACGTCGTTTTTTTTTTTTTTTTCAGATAATACGCAGACTTTGAAGCTGTTGAAATTGACTACCGTTTATAGCGCACGCAAGGCAGCAAGCGATGTGTGCAAGCTTACTACGTATGTCCAAATAAAGATCACTGGTAACACGACAACGTTAAACATACCATTCGATGGAAAGTGAATAGTCGACGCAGTGTAGATACAACCCAGATTGGTAAACAGGGGAATGGCGTCCGCACCAAGAGATTTCGCTAAATAAGAAAAAAAAATGTTTTTCAGGTGCTGTAATCGAACCTGTCACTTGCGCCGCAAGCTAGGCACTCTACGGCAGCGCCAATAAGTAACTGTGCCGCGCAATACCCTCAAGGTAAACTTAAGGTGAACATTATTTTAACCTCCAATTTCAACTTGATGTTGCATTAAGGACACCATGCCTCTGAAAGAAAACAAATTACAACAGTGCTAACCGCTGGTTACATACTTCGATATGACTCGGCGTGAAGCGAACGGCGCGTAAAGGGAGCTCACTTCAAAATGAGTGCGAAAGCCACAGAAAAAGATGATTCTCCGGGCCTGCATTAAATAACAGTGCAGCAAGTCGAGTAGGTGGAGAGGTGGGAGTGACCAACAAATCGAAGGGCTGCAATGAGTGGTACACGACTTGCATTCTCCAAAACGTGCGTGACGCGCTTCCCCGCTTTAGCTACAGTGCTACCAGGTCACGCAAAAAGAAACCCCGCGGTGTGAAACTCGCATCCGCCATTTTTTACGGGAACTTCACATATCCCAGAACGAACTGAATGAAGAAAACACCATCACCGCCAATAAGCTTCCGAAGGGCATCGAAGTCACCGGCACCAATACGGAGGAGATCGGACAGTGCGGCGTCACAACCTCCGCCAAATGCGAAGCGATCTCCACCATTCACGCGTTTCAACTACCTATATATCGCGCGAGGAGGTTGTGAAGGGTAGCAGTTCCTGGCCCTACGGGGCTGGGACGGTAGGTCAACGCCGCTTGCGGCGGGGGCTAGCCAGCCACCGAATTTTATCTGCTGTAGGCCGTCATTGCACCCGCTACTGCTTCGGTGGTGGACGACGGCTGTTGTTGCGGCCCGCGTCTCTCTCCCTCTTCTTTTTCCTTTCTTCTCTATTTTCTCTTCTGCCCGCACGAGGCAGCGGAGGTGGCTCAGCTACAGAGCCAGTAGCAGGCCCGCGCATTTTCTTTCCCTCTTCCTACAGCCACAACAACAACAACAACACAATCTCCGCCGTACGGATGCAGAACTGCGTGTCTGAGACAGGGTGACAAAGTACGCATCGGTAACTCGCCCCAGCCTTACTTAATACGGTTCAGCGTCACAGCACACAGACCAGGACGAACACACAGCACACCAGACAGTTAGCAACGGGTTTAAACAAGGCAGACGGCGTTTCGCTTATCATCTTTCTACACACCAAATCAGAGGCTACAGTCGTGGAATAAATCCTCCACAACGCAAAAAAAAAATAAAAAAAGAAAAAAAAAAACGGCGTGCGCGAAAAATTCCGGCAGATACTTGGGTGGTTGCAGCCAGCCGCCACAGCGTGGAAAATACAGCACACGTTCTGGGTGTGTGAAGGGAAAACAAACAGGCAAGATAAAAATCTAATTGAACGTGCCACCTTACCCTCCCTCTTCCCCGTTTCGTCCTTTAATCTAGCGTTCCACGCAAGGCACAGGCTGAGAGACAAGAGAGAGAGAGACTAGGAGAAGGCGAGAGCGGCGATAACAAAGCGCCGACCGTGGTGCAGTAGCCAGTCAGAGCGGCGAGTTCTCTAAGTCAAAGATAGAAGGGTGCGGGTCACGCATTCCCTTTGTTTTCGGTGACTCGTCTTTTCTTCTCCCCGCCGGACTTCTTTGTCTTGCTGTACGCGGAACGTCGGTGCGCCCGCTCCGAGCTACCAAAGAGAGGAAGGACGGAGACCAGGCGAGAAAAGATCGGCACGCGAGGCAGCGACCACTGCCTTTGTGGCTTCTGACGACGACTGCGAAGGCTCGAGGTAGAACGGCTGCAGTGGCTGATTTCCCGAACGCCTCTACCGGCATTCTTTCCGCCGCTGCCGCCTGTGGCAGCAAAGAACGAATGACGACAATCGGAGCTCGGAACGACGGTGCTCGGGCGATTTCTGGCCACGCCTCGCGAACCCCTTCGGCAGCTCCCTCACCTTCTCCCGCTCACAAGATCGGCGCTGCGGGGCCGAACGGAGGCCACCGAAAATGGTCGTCCCACCGCCGCTCCCGGATTCCGGTGGCAAGCAAGGCTGCATCATTCATTACCGAGCGCCCTTCGCACGCACGCCATTCCGCCTTGGTCTCGGATGTTCTTGTTGTTATACTTGGTGCTCTTCGCCGTTCGGGGACGATCGATGTACGCTAGGGAAGGGAGAACGAGTTCCTTCTCCTGGTAACCTTGGGGTCATGGGGAAAGGCACGATTTACCGTGGCGCACGCTAAGAGAATAGACAAGGACGCGTAAGAACAACTAGTTGGTGGAGCGCAAGAAACAGCCAGGTTAAGAACACGAACGCTTCTGCAACGACTTTACACGGCAACGCGATGCAGCAAATTGTCGACACGCTTCAATCAATCGATGGGTAGGCGATATGCGATTATTTACCTGAAAACTAAAAATGGAAAAAAAAAAAAAGGACGGCAAGGCAGAAGTACCTGCGCTGTGGAGTGCTGCCTTTGAGGACAAAGGACCAGAAACAAAGACGGAGTGATGCCGTCATGTTTTTTTTCACCTTTAATCCCACGGTGTTAAAAAAAAAAACGAACAAAAGAAGTAAGCGAGAAAAATTACACATAAAAGGCGACATTCGATTTTACATGAGGCGACGATCAATGCGCAAGGAGGATGTAGCCTCTCACCAAGCAACAACAACCGAAAAACAAAATATATGCAGTAAAAGAATTTTCTGGTGACAATGGAAGTATGTTTATCTTTTCCGCTTCTTAAAACGCCAGCTCTCTCCTTTTTCATCTCCGCCTTTCGCTCACCGCGTACAGCTCTTATTACGACCTATGCATTTTTATTCACAATGAAATAACGAAAAATAAATCGGCGTTTCTCCATTAGTAGATCAGGAAAGAGTGAAATTGTATGATCAAGTAATAGTTAACTTATCTTCGGCATACTGCACAACCTAGGCGGCAAGATCGTTATAATGACGTCGCCAAGTTGGAAGAGCAACTTCGAGCTAGCATCCTGTAAAGCGTGCTCTGCCACAATATGGGCATTAGTGCGGAAGAAGCGCCTTAACAAAGACATAGGGAGACTGAGTTGAACGCATAAGATCCTTACGCACGCACGCATCTTCAAGAAAGGCGAGGGCAGTTATGATAGAGATGCAGCGTTAACGTTAACTAGGTGGTATTAGCGCACGCAAAACTCTTAAAGGGTTGTGAGTACAAACGATTCCTACACGTGGCGAGGGCGAAAACGTTTGCACCGCGACGACGTTGGATCTACTTTCTCCCGTGAAAACAAAACCAACTTATCCGCAGGAGCAAGGAGATTCAATTAGACGACTTCAGTTCGCGAACAACTTTTAGGGTCGCTTTGAAGTTGCGCACGGATTGTTTCCGAATATCACGCGCTTCGAGACAAAAGGAGGGAACGTTTGGGAAATTATTTTTTTTTATTTCTTTGATACTTCTTTTTCTATTCCTTTCGCAGGCCTTCTGGTGCAGAGGAATGCCACGGCTCCGTGATCCGCGGCTCGATCTCGCGCACTGCAAAAGAATCCGGGGTTGCTGTCGCCACCGCAGCGAAGGCGGGTAATTAAAAACGAGAGCTCGGTGATGCGGCGGACCTGAACCCGCACGAACGCATGCCGACGCTCGGGGGAAAAGAGACGAGCAGGTTGGTCACGAACAAAGGCGAAGAGCATAGAGAAACAGGAAAAAGAAATAGGAGGCGGGATGAAAGAAGCGGGGGAAATTAGATACGCTGCGCTGGATGGGACGGGAATGGAATCCGCCGATCTGTGCATACCGACGTCGCCCCTAGCTGGTTGTGTTTTGTTTCGGGGCGCTCTAATTCAAAACTTGGCACCGGCAACGTCGAACAATTTTGGAACAGTTTGTGTGCGTTACAAAGTTTCGCTCAACCGCTCTCTCCGCCTGTTTCTTTTTTATCGCTATAACTCGGTATACTCGCGCCAACGCAGGTGCACGCCAGTCGAGCATTTGAGCTCACGATACGCTGTCACAAGAGAGAGAGAGAGAAATGTGAATCCTTTTTATATCAGGATTCTTTTTCAGGAAGCGTGGAAACAATAAAAGGCAAATCGTTAGAGCCGACGACAACCTGCAAACAAAGGGGCCTTCCATGTATACTGTCGAATCGAGTAATGTTCCATACCTCTTTAAGCAATATATAGAAAAAAGACTGCGCAAAGAAAAAAAAGAAACCAGGCAATAACACAATGAACGGAGCTAGGGGCAGCTACTATCCTAGTTTAGTATGTACTAAAGTGGAAAACTACTACCTGACCAACTCCCGCATATGAACAAACAGACCGGGAGGCTTAAATGTCGTTGGGCAATTACTTCCCTTCAATACCGTCCCGTCTAGCAATGTTTAATATGAAACCAACCAAAAATTATTCTGCTGATGGGGAGAATGGACCATGTTGATTCGGTTTTTGTCGATGAATCTGCCAAGACAGCAGATATGAAACACACACGTTGTATGAAAATCGCCCTGGCACAAAAAGCAATGTAGAGTGGTATATATTATAAGGCAAGTAAATGCAGAACTCTTGAGATGTCTGAGACTGCGCCGCTCTGATGAAGCGATTGTGCTTTTTTTTTTTTTTTTTCCAAGCTAGCGAGGTAGGCTTAATTTCTTAATACAACACAGATATGGAGGTCGGTATAGATAACCTACATTCATGTCCTGGGGTTAAAACTCTCCTTTTTCCTTTTGTGCGCGGATAAGGGCGGGGAATTGCCGACGTGAAGCGAGTCGCAAATCAATCGGCGCTAAAAAAAGAAAAAAAAAAAAAACTACAGTAAGCAGCTCAATCAAGAGTTTAAGCTACACCAAACTTGACCGAACAACAGTAGGAGCCATTCTTATTCGCAGGATCCCAGTTGGTGATGAGTCTGATTAGCCTGCGCATGATTTGTCGGTGAATTACAATTTATTACCACACACGTGAAACTCTTACCATAGAAATTATTCCAGCTGAATAACACGATCGTATTGCTCGATATCGTCTATACTGGTACTTTGGGGAGAAAGGGAAAACGAATAATGCTTCCGCGTCGTGAGCTAGCACGAAGAAGGGTCCACTGTGGCGCGTGGGTCGATTTCGAGCGAGGGGAAATAGGGTAGCGTGCGGTCCATGGCGTCCCGCGACGACCGCTCTTTCAATTCCGGGGACCGTGCTTTTGCCGGGGCGGGTTTCCATCGTCATCCTTCATGTCCGTCGCTGCTCATGCGGTCTGGCCGCGCCGTATCTGAGACAGGCGGCTCGCCCCCCCCCCCCCCCCCCCCCCCCCCCCTTCCGAAATGAAGAGATACACAGCGCGCGGTTACTCGATGGATCTTCCACGGGTTCCGCGTCTCCCATCGCTTGCTGCTCCTTCATTGGTAGGCGCACTTTGTATGTGTGTAAGACAGTTTTATTTGAATTTGTGCTTGTTTTTGTTTCTCTTATGGTGAAGACCGTATATTTATTCTGGGATTTAAACTGCTCTCGCCCTCAGACCCAGCATCGCAGGGTCCTGAAATCAAGAATTAAAGAAAATGAAAATGAGAGACAGGGAACAAAAATAAAAGATAAGGAAGCAAGGTCAGAACTCGGAACACCAAGGAAAGAATGCTGGCCTACGACAGCAGAGCACGCTCGCCTGTCTCATAAACCGAGTCGTTCGAGAGGATCAGAGTGAATATGGCAGCTCGCGCGTAATCTCACCAGATGACAAGTGACTGGGCTTCGTCTCTTGAAGTCTTGGTAAGAGGGGAGTTTCGGAATATCGAATGCTGAGCTGTTCGATTATTCGCCAGGCAGGGGTGCACATCTATAGTGCATGTATCGGATTTACGGCTCTCTGCACCAGACGTTTTATTCGCGTCCTAGTTAGATTGAGGCATCTGTGGGCAGTTTCTCGATTACGTTAAGCTCTGAGACCTCTTCGTCCGCTTTAGTCACTGGCCTATTTAGCTGCATTTCAATGCTCGCACAACATATCATGCTGAAAAAGACAAAAATAAAGTACGCGTATTGTGACAATGCCACACATTTGGGCTGGCACCGGGATTTTTATAAAATGACGCATACAACCGGGCGTCCAAAGAAGCGTTGCGGGAAGCCAGTTCATGGCACTGACTTGCGAGATTGCCAAGGCAGACAAAAAGGTTAGTACAGTATGCAGAATTCACGCAGACCAGGATTCAGTAGATATACATGCGCAGTAGGTGCCATATACTTTACCGCTACACGCGAGTGTGCTGCCGCCGACAGCCGTCGAGAATGGGCAGCCCCTGACGTGCGTGTACGCGCAAATAGAAGCCGACCGTGCTTACTGCGCACTGGCTTTTGACGCCATTTCTCGCCGGCTAATGACGAAACGACCACCAACTTCTGCCGGTCGTTCGGTGTAAATCGTGAGAAACTGTTCAGCAAGGCACAACCTGCAATGAAGTGTCTTTGGCGTCACAGCGAAGTTAGCATGCTGTGTTAAAACTTCTTAAGGCTCATTTACGAAGCTAAGCGATAGAACCGAGATGAAAAAAAAAAAAAAAACTGCACAAAAGTAAACGTTCAGGGTTATATCGTAGGGAAGTTATAACGAAGAGGTGACTAAGGCATACTCTTCGGGTCGCGCATTAGTAAATATAGTGAACTGCGCAGAGCTGTCTGCACTCTTCTTCTGGGCCGAGTTTCGTTATCATTTCATGCTCTCACACCTGCAGAGCGCCACCAGCAGCTTTTGGTCCCTGTTCAATCGTTTCAATTTAGCTTGTCCACAACTGTACGCTATGTCTATAGTAAGCAGCCGATTAGCGAGGATTCAATCATGCCTAAATACCAGCGCTCTCAGATCTAATGCACAATTCACATTACCGACAAATGTCAGACAGGGTTACATTTAAAATTACATATTCTTTTACCGACTTACGTGATCGATGAGACTGCGCTAGGCTGATGGGATGATTGCTTGGTGCCACGTTATTTTCACACGCTTTTCGAGGTTCGAAGCTTTGCTTGCGAATAATGGTGTATATGAACGTATGACGTGTAGGACACTCTAGACTGTCCCCAATGAAGCTCACCTAGAAAGTTCTCAGTGATGAAAAACGCAGACCAGAAAGGTCGAGGCTGCCGCCCCGACGTCTACGCAATCACTTTCCACTGCCGCCTAATGCACTTCATTTTCTCTACAGAATTCGCCAAACAAAGTTTCGGTTTAGGAGACTCTTTTAGTCTTACTGAGTGCCTTAGCAACCACAAAGGATGCTGTGCCTAGACGTGTCCTGGTATACGGGCTTGCTGAGACGCACCGATACAAGGAGGCTAGCGTGTCATTTGAGCCATTCTGAAGAACATAAGATATTTTCGTTCGCACGTTGGAACCAAAAACGCAAATGCTCCCCCCCCCCCCCCCCCCCATCTTTCTCCTACCCATTTTGCCACCGCGCCTTTTTACACTGGCGCAAAACAGTATAAAATACAAGGTATTTTACAAAATTTAGGTTAAAGCCAATCTCCCTATTTGAAAAAGGCTATATTGCTTGCAGCATACGCCTTTTGAGGTTGGTTGATATATCGGTTGATATTAGTTATGCAACACGTTTTTCGTACTTGTATACTAATTCTGTAGTACGTAAATAAAATAAAGGAGCCGGCACATAATCAGACAAAAATGGCGTATAGTCTGTATATAGCCATCCGTAGTAAGAACCGAAAAGTGGGCATACCCGATCCCTTGAAACAGCAGGAAGTGACAGGAAGCAACACTCACCTGCAAAAAAGAGAGAGAGAGAAAAAGAGAGTTACACTGGTTGTTCTGCAACAAAGTCGCAATTTTTCAATGAGACAAAACTACGAAGAGGAAGCGAGATGCACCACGTGTACCTACTACACAGCAAAGCAACAAAACAAAAATGAAGGTAAAGGGAAGGAAACATCGAATGCACATGACCTTCACATCCTTTATCTCGACCCACACACAAAGGCTGTCCTGCGGTACCACCGAGGACAAATTAAGCACAAGCGGGATATGTCCAACGTACAGAGATTTCAACGCCAGGAATGTGGATTAGCGGTGTGGCCCTTCGATACTGCGACTTTTTGTGAAAGCATTGACGAACCATGTCAGTTCGTCTTTTCCTACTTCGTAAATACAGCGACTGATCACAGTGCGATCTGCGTCGGCGTGGAGGCACTGCCCATGCGCAGATACCTCTTACGCCACCAGGTGGTGCCAGGTGTAAAGCGGCCAGCTGTACGCGCGCCTGCCGCATTGGGACTAATCAGCGTCCGCACTGGCGGCGCTCGGAAGCGGATCGCTGTAGGCTAAACTCTCTCGTATGTCTTTTCGTGTGCTGTTTACGTCAGACCTGCTTTGTATATTTTGAATAGCGCAAACCCATTTTCACGAACTGAGAGATTGCGAAGTCACCGACGTTATCTGGATACCCGATTAGTAACAAGCAAGCGTATAGAGCCTGCATTCACTGTTGAGCAAAAGTACAAATGTGAAATATGTGAAAAAAGTGGCAAGAAAAACGCTGGATGTACAAATTCCGACGTGGTGAATGAGAACACTTGGACGGCAGCATAAAAACGGGGACTGTTTTAGACGGCATCGCTGGAAGTAGCCACATCTTGTCCGACTAAGTGGACGAAACAAGTAATAAAAACGCAGACGGAATGCGATAGTAAAGAGAAACGTTCGGTTTACGTTACCCGTGGAATGAGACAAAAATTCCGCCGAAATGCAGAGCACTCAGACTCGAGCGAAAAACTAGCATCACCGGCGCCGGTCCTGCGTACTCCTTTTCATCCATATTTTGTCCTGTGCACTGCTTGACATTACGAAAATTAAACGAGCCTCATGACAAAATTGACGCACAGAGTCGAAATCGTTAAGGTTACCTTCAGGATAGGGGCCCGCTTACAACAAGGAAACTAAAGAACAGTAACACACTCATGAACTTCCTGTGTTTCAGACTCGCTAAGATGAAAGGAGAGGGAGAAAAAAAGAGGAATAGGGAGTGGGAGAATTGTAAGCTTTGCGCCTTCGGGCGGAAATCATCAAGTTTGGAAGAAACGGTGTACATGAAGCAAATGACCAGGTCCTTGCTGATCACGACGCAGAAAAGCAAGGAAGCAGGTTACTTGGTTGGTTGGTTGGTTGGTTTGTGGGGTTTAACGTCTTAAAGCGACTTAGGCTATGAGAGACGCCGTAGTGGTGAACTTCGGAAATTTCGACCACCTGGGGTTCTTTAACGTGCACTGGCATCGTACAGCACACGGGCGCCTTGCTTTTCGCCTCAATAGCAAAGCTGTCGCCGAGGACGGGATTCGATCCCGCGTCCTTGGGAGCAGTAGTCGGGCGCCGTAACCACTGCGCCACCCAGGCGGTGTGGGGGCAGGTTACTCAGCGTGTTAGAACGACGATGCGGTCGTGAAGACTGCACAGGCTAACGACGTTAAATTCCAAAAGCTCAACCACTGCTACTAGAATTTAGTTTTCGGTGTTGTTTTCTAGCTGCTCTGTTTTTTCTTCTTTTTTTTTTTTTTTTGCTACATATTGCTAACAGTCTACCCGAAGCCGGAAAGGTAGTTTTTCATGGCCGTAACGTCGAAAAAGACCTTAAATGACGATTCATTCGATATATCTGCAAAGATCGCGCCAATGCGTCACAAGGCGTGGTGTCAAGTAATTACTATTCGGTCGGATGATTACTCCAGCCGCATCACTGCTTCTTCTTGCTAAGTCCGTACGATGTAGCGCCTCCACCGTGCTGCATAAAAGGCCGATATACAAATACGAAAGTCAGCAGAAGGGTAAGGCGAATTTTAGGACAGCGTAATGGACAGAACAAAATATTCGCTTAAAGTCGCTAAGCCAGTCGCACCACTGAGAGAAAATCGAATTTGGGAAATCACACATTCAACGAAACCAAGCATACAAGAGTTATTGCTTTAGAGAAGAAAAAAAAAAGAGAGAGAGAGAGAGAGACAGAGAGAGAGAGAGAGAGAGAAAGGAGTACTCGCGGGTGTCATAGCGCGACATCAATATATATACACATAACCTCATAACACTTAATAAAACCTATTTATTTATCGATGAAGCTTTCTTCAATATTGTTCTTTTTCTCAATGATGCAGCGGCGCGACATGCAAGATTCTTATCGTGAGAGAGAGAGAGAAGGCAGAGAGGTTAACCAGGAAAGCTTCCGGTTTGCTACCCTGCACTGGGGAAGGGGAATGAGGAGTTTAAAGGAGAAAGATAGAAGAGATTGATAGGAAAGGTAAGGCGGCGTGGAGCACAGTCACAGTGTGTCAATCAAGTTTGTGTCTCTCATAAAACACATAAGTGCTTTGAAGGCTTTGCCGTTAGACGCCTTCTGTGGCCATGGGCCGAGGATTTTCTCCTCTGTGAAAGGACGGCTGTCAAGATGGTCCAGAGCCGAACGCAGCGCATATCTTTCGCTTGAAAAAGCAGGGCACTCGCAAAGGAGATGCTGTGTGGTCTCTTCGCAGCCGCATCTTTCGCAGTTAGGGCTATCCGCCATTCTCATCACATAAGCGTATTTTGTGGTGAATGCAACACCGAGCCACATACGGCACATCAGTGTTGTTTCGCGCCGCCCTTTGTTAGGGGGAACACGAAGGCGCAGCCCAGGGTCTAGTTTCCTGAGGTATCGATTGGAAAATTCTCCTTTGTTCCAGGCTGAAAGCGTTAGCTCCGCCGCTAAGGAACGAAGTCGACAAGCTGCGTCAACACTAGATATAGGAATGTTCACTGTAGTTCCGTCGTTGTGTGCAGAACGGGCAACTTGGTCTGCACAATTCCATCCAGGCGATGAGTATGAAATTCTAGGCACACGCCTAAATATAAAGTTTGAAATATAAAATAAATCAATAAAAGAAACAGCAGCTGGAAAGGTAATGTTTTACTCATACATAGGAAGAGAAGAGAGAGCGAGCCGAGGTCCATAATTGTATCACGAGGCCGCAAAATAAAGAGCCTGCCGAGCAAGCAGTGTGATGAGCGATCGAAGCATCAGATTAATTTTCGTTCACTGTTCTCAGCAGGCTCAAGCGATCGAATGGACAAGTGGGAACAAATAATATAGCCGTGCAAAAAACAGAGCAGACTTTGTCGTCGACAAATGCTCGGATATGAGTCAGCAGCCGTGCGAGCCATTGAGAGAAGCCGTTGGACGAAATAGGCGAAGTCGGTATAGCGAGATTAAACTGCCGAGAATGGCGCTCAGTTAGGGAAGAATGAATAGCACTGAGTGGAAAAAAAAAGCATAAGACAAAAAAAAAAAGCGCGAAAGTCACGCGGATAGCCGCTCGATAATAGCTAGGTGAACTGAATTCAAGTCATCAAGCTAAAGAAAAAAAAAATACTGATCAGGACCACTGAAACAGCGTTCTCAAATTCGGCAAAAAGTCTTCGCGGACAGAATGAAAAAAAAAAAAAAAAAAAAAAAAAAAGCGGTGAAATCTCTATAATATTCGCACGGTTTAAAAAAAAAGGGGGGGGGGGATACAAAAATTAAAATAAGGAATAAACACGAGCGATAAGCTAAGAGCGAAGGCAACGAAGCTTCAATAACTAAACTCACTTCAGGGACGATTAAGTCCGTTCACCGAGAAGGAAAAAAAAACACACAAACTAAATAAATTATGCGCGCTAAAAAACATCGCCCACAGGACACAGGAAAAACAAAACGCAATAAAAAAAGCTGAATACGGGAGTAAAAACACGCAGCAGAAGAAGAGGAAAAAACAGGATTCATCGCCGAAACCGCGCCTCCAAACCGAACAGACCACACTTCCAAGTCGGAGCCTCAGAACTCATCACGAACACCTGCTTTTGTGGACCGGCCTCGCACACTCGATTAGAGGAAGGTTATAAGCACGCGAAGACGGCGGCCATCGAAGAAGCAGCGCCCACGCGCGAGCCTGGAAACTGAGGCGCCCAACAAAAACGATGAGAAATGCACGCAGCGCTTGGAGGTTTTTCTTTTTTCCTTTTTGTTTTCGCGGAAAATTATTGCCCTCGTTTGTTCAGTCTAACCGCAGCAGTGGCGGAGAACGGTTAAATACCTGCTCGTGCGCGTCGTTTAAACCTGAAATGGCCCTCGCGCGAGAGAAAATTACGTTTCAAAGTCGAGCCACCGCATTTGGGTTAGTAAAGCTCAACTTCCGATACTGGTCGGGCAAACAGAAATAAAAACACCCACGCAAAATCAAGAACACAAGGAAAAATAATTAGATACAGGCCGAACTGCGCTTAGCCCACGCAGTTGGCCGAGAAAAAAAAAAAAAAGAAGAACGTTCACGTTCTCCGCCGATATTTTGCTAAGAGGGTAAATAAAAAGCTTGATGCTACAAGAAAATGCGGAAATTTGAAAACACGACGTCGATAAGTAAAAGAGAAATAAGCTAGTGCAGATGGGCGGGTTGTTTACCGCTAATGGTGCAAACTGGCCGTCTAACTACATCAGAACCACGCAAGCAAGCACATGGGAATTATGACTGGGTCATGTTTTCGACTACAAAGAATCGGTATACACGAGCAGATAAATCTGCAGCGAACAAGCTCAGGGGAATTAGGACACGTGTCAAAACTGTTGTGAGATATCAATTTTGTTTTCGACTCCGAAGCATTGATAATCTCACCGGGCCCCTTCTACACAATGGTTAAGGGGTTGCAAAACCTTCGGTGGCGTTACATCAGGTAGAACTGGACTATCTTGAGAGTACAGCTGCAATGCAATGAGGCTAATGCGCACGTGTGGCATGGTTGCTGTTTTTGCTGTGCTTCATGCTTTGTGCGCCTGCACGTGCTGGGTTTGAAGCTTTTTTAAGCACGAGTATTTCCTAATCAAATTTCAGTTGATAGCCAGCGCTTGTTTGTTTGTGTGTTTCTTCCCCTGTCTTCGTTTTTCGCGCTGTACATGATGTTGAGCGTTCACCAACTCGCCCAGTTTTCGGTTCTGCATTAAGGGTTACTAGCTCTGCGGCATAAAGTGGGATCTTTAAAAGTGCACAGGAAACCGTAAGTCATGATAAGACATGTGCGCAAGTAGCACTGGTTGCTGATTTCGCGTCTACAATGATCGCCTTCCCGTTGGGTCTCTGGATTGTATTTCGCCGTAGATATTTCTCCCTAGTGGTGAAAATGGAGATAAGGGCTTCAGGATACTAAAGGTAGGCATAGGTGGTTGGGCACTGGGTAGAGGTTTTCTGGGTCGGAGGGGCGGGGGTGTAAGCGGACGGTTGATGGTGGCTGCACCTTGCAGGGAGCTAAAGTGGGCTTTGGGGGTGGATATGGAAGGTAGAGGAGGGCGCAGATGATTCTGGAAGGTGAGATAGGTCGGAGAAGAACAAAGGTGGTGGAGCAGAGTGAACAGATTTCCTGAGGTGTGGCAGTACTACCACACAGCGCTAGGTCAAATTTTGCTAAATTGAGCGCAGCGATGCTGACGCATTGAAAAAAAAAAAACAACAACAAAGGAAAAGATGGAGATGGAGGTGGGCAGAGCATCCAAGCAGGCGAGGGTCATCTGAACTTCGAACGCATTACTTTTCGAAACTCGTATCTAGTGCTTTATGGGAGTGGCAGGAATTAGCTAGGTTCAAACCAGGCTGTCTCCAGAGCACACCCCTAACTATATAGCTTACCTGTAGATGCGAAACTTGTTAAAATCAAAATATTCTGCACAAAGGGTGTAATAGAGCAGTAAGTGGAAATGAAAATGAACACGAGAACATATTTTAATGAGAATCAAGCTCAGCCGATCCCTTAGAGTGCGAATATGCCACTAGACGTCTGGATAGTAAGGACATGTAGTTGCCAGGCACAAAGCCACGAAGTCTAGCTGCGTTTGTTAATCATTAGGCACGGCGACAGAAACACTTGAGACATTTTGAAATTATCTGCCTTCTGCAACTATATTTCTAATCGCCAACATCGTTAATATCGTGACGGTTATCATTGTATGCAGCTAACACGTCTTATTCTCTGAACAGATAGCACCTGCAGCAATGGACGAATAAAGGGAACAAGATGTCAGCAGGGAAATTAGATATTATGTAACTAAATACGTTGTCAAATGGATCTTAAGAACCAGTCCAAGTTTTTCCTTGTTTTGCACTATTTCGTCGCTCGAAAGAAAGCTTGCTCTGTTAACCTGGTTAGCTAGGGTGACATTCTGGAGAGCGGACGCTCGACGACAAACACACTTCAGGAACCAGCCTGAAGTAGGATTCCCCTTCCTTCGCCTGCCTATTTCCCCCGCCCTTCCCCAGTTCGCCTTGCCCTGCTCTCCCTCTACAGAAAGAGAGCGAAACAGCCCTCCTCCCGTTAAGTCCGTCTCGGCTCGTTTCGTTCGCGATTTGAAGACCCTGCCGCCGGCTCGCTCGAGTGCGTAAGGGAGGAGAATCCCCAGCGCAATCCCAAATCTCTTCCCATTTCACAATGAGGCCCGGCGCGCCCAGACCTCCCAGGGAAACGCCAGCTCTTTCAAATTGAATCCAAGCTCGAGAAGACGCAGCCGGGGCTCGCCTGGACGCCTTCATTAAGGAAGCGCTGGAACACAACGGTGCACTGAGGAGAGACAGTAGGCCTCCCCTGCCCGCTTCGCATTGAACACCTCCTCTCTCCATTGAAAAGTCTTCCTTAAAACTCCCTCACCACCCCTGTACACCTTCCCTTCCAACCCATTTTCCTTAAAACAACTGTCCGTTCTTCAGAACATTCTACTTTCAAACCGCTTTTCTTCCACTCCCTTTACAGGCCGTCGTGTACTTCAATCTTTCCGCAAACATATATATCCCAAACGTCCTTCTCTTCCGTTAATCCTAGAACACCTCCCTCCTACAACATGGCGTTCCCTACAACACATTTCCGCTAGAAGACAAAATTTCGCCATCAACACTGCCTTCCCTAAACCTCCCTCTTTTCCCACCCCTGTTTGCTTCCACTCATCTTTCCTTAAATTAATTTTTCCTACTTCATCAGATCTTTGCCTAGATCAACCTGCTTCCACATGAAGCCCCCTTCCTGCTCGGTAGATCGCGTGCACTGGCTCCTCATTCCTCAATAGTTCCGGATGGTTTTCGCGATTGCTGCTATTGTTCTCGAGTAATGACTCATTGAAGAAAATATTTATTACAAAAATACCGATATCATGTTTATTCAATCGAAAACTAAGAAAAAAATTGTGCGGAACACAACGGTATCAATTCAGTCGAAAGCGCATCGAAATAAAAAAAAAAAAACAATTATTGAGTTGAACTCATCTTCTAAGTCAGTGAATGATACTAAAGCGCACCGAAAACAACAATACCCACAAAAAACGAAAACTGCACCTCTCTCAATCAGGAAAGAATGTTAAAGCCCATAAAAAAAGGAATACAGCTCGACTTCTTAACCAGGCAAGAATGATAAACGAGACTGAATGGACACGCTCTGCGGTGTGATCCCTTAACCCGCCATGTCAAAAGCGTTAACGAAATTCGCGGCGTTTTCACGACGCTAGTAGATCGACTTTCCAGAAGTCATGTCCGTACGTCCGATAGGATTCTCCCTGAGCGCTAAAGCGCGTAAAAGACTAGCGACGACATCTTTAGCACGCCCTAATCACGATAGACGTAGGCGCCCTGGGACGCCATGCGAAACAGATTACGGTTGCGGAACAACGGGCGGGTCTCGGGGAAAATGCCACGCTGAGCGCCTAGGCCGAACGCGTCAAGTTTCGTCACGCTTACCGTCTTCACACTAGCTCGCCGTTTCCTCGGCGAAAGAGAGGTGTGGAGAGGAAAGCGACGGACGCGCACGCTCACCTCCGCTCATCAGCCGCACGAAATGCCTCCCAGCGGAGATAAGTTCGGTGCGGCTTTAGTTTCGACATTTTAAAGGTTGCCGACACTGAAAGCCGAGGAAGAATTCCTGTCACCATTCAAGAATTCATTTGCCCGTACAAGCGTATCACGTGTAAAGTGGTGCATGTTACTATTTCGTAAGCAAGTTATCGGGAGAGAAAACAAATGTACCAGCAGAAAGCGAGCCCGAACTGCTGGTTCCTACGAAGTCTCTAAAATTGTTGTCCGACTAGTCAGATAAAGCCCGCAATGTAAAGCATTAATATTACCGTCCATGCAGGCGCTAGAGTGTGTGCAGGCCTCTTGCTTCACCGGTGTCAGCGAACCGCGCTCCGCGCTAATTGCCTGAACTCTCTGAACGTTGTTAGAAAGTGTTGCGTAGTAGCCGCTCCGCTCTGGCGAGCTTGAACGCGAATGCCGCCTGTCGCTCGTTTGCCACGAATTTGTTTAGAGTTACTTCGCTGCTGCACCCCAAGTGAACAAGACGGCGAAGCCGTTGCAAGACGGTGCGGTACGAGAAAGCCCTGAACTGAGATGTCGCAAGAGTCCTATCGGCGGGGTTGCACTCTGTTTTGCTCACTGTGGCATAAAGATGCCCCTTTCGGAGGTTCAGTGCACTCGACATCGTCCAACTCGCCTCCGCTTTACAAGTCAACTAAACACTAAATAGCGCTCAATATTATATATATATATATATATATATATATATATATATATATATATATATATATATATATATATATATATATATATATATATATATATATATATATATATATATATATATATATATATATATATTTACTCCACTAGAGATTAAGCTGAAGACCTTTTGGAGCACCTTTCTCAATGCACCCTAAATGCTCATTGTATTGGTACAAAAAACATCAAGCAAAGAAGAAAATTAGCCGCTAAACCAGTCCAAGCAATCGACGAGGGTCGCAAGTAATGTACTTTTCTTTGTTTCTCTCTCCATGGCGGCGTCCTTTCATCCTCCTCTTATCTTCTCTTTGCATAAAGGCTAAACACCAGGATATATAAATTACATGAGTGATTAGTAGCGAATGAACGGACGCTCCTTCCACGGTCGTTATATTCAATGATAATGTCAACTTTGCTTGTCCGAGAAAAAAAAAAAAAAAAGTTGTGATATACCTTGAGTAAATACCGGTACTTTGTGCTTCATTAACTGTCTTATCGAGTCGACTCAGTTAACTTACACAAAACACAGATGACTGAAAATTCTGCCAAGCATATATAGTCAAATGTACTCTTGTGCCGAGGAGACGGTTCATCCCCCCCCCCCCCCCCCCCCCCCCTAAAAAAAGAAAAAACAAAACGCAGAAGACGAACAGGTATGGAGGAAAAAACCGTCCGTGTTGCATTCACCGCGTGCCGCAGCGTGCTGACAGCGTTATTTGTCCAGAATGCCACAATTATTTATAACTATCTTTGACATGCAATAAAAACTGCGGTTCAGCAAGATAAGTCGTAGCTCGAACTATAAGGTCACTGAATTAAAAGCTGCGAAAAACAGCTGAGATTGTATAAGAACCAGGATTAAGACCTATCAAATGTACAGAAACGGCTGATGTAATCCAAAGGGCCTAGTAAATGACTACAAAAAAGTACACATAAAATGCCATCCGCAGGCTGACTGAGCGACCAATGATCGTCGAGGCGTAGCGATGTGCTGCACAATTTCTCGATAAAACCAGGCTCTCGACCTCTGAAGCAAGGCCTTGTGTCGTAATATCACTCTGTCATCCATACCAGTTCGGTTTCTTTCTTTCTTTTTTCATTAAAAAAGCAGTAATTATATCCTAGAACTTTTTATTACTAGAAAAAAGAAACGATAACACCCCGTAGAAAAGACCAAATATTTAAATGAAAAGAGACCGAGAAGTTCTGACCGGGTAAGCTGTGTAAGTGGGAGCTTCAATCTTCTCGAATCTCGAAATGCCCATATGTTTATCAAAATGTAGCCGCCGTCGCTAGGTTCGAGTCTATCACGTCGTGGTCGCTAGTAGAACTCCAAGGCCGATTATCTGCTGAGGCGGTCGGCCGAGACAAAATAAAAAAAAAAATAAAAAAAAAAAACTTGGCATAAGCTCAAGATCTGCCGCTCTGAGAAAAAAACGCGATAGCGTTGATAGACTTCGTCGTTACATTTTCTGTCTGTCTTTCGCTGCCACCTTCTAATCATGTGATTGACACATACCGCGAAATCCTTTGGTCTCTGCATTCCAATCTTAACTTTATCTGCTTTCGATGGCAACGTCGCTTTGTAAATCATTGCTAACTCCTAATTAGCATACTCCTAATTACAGCTGTAGCATCAGTATATGTCTTCAAGAGATGCGACTAACTAAGGAGTCAAGAACGCATTCAGCAATTCCCTTTTTAACGTGCCTGATCTTCGTGTCTCACACGTGTGATGTATTCTCGCAACCAGAGGTCCTGGGTTCAACCCTAATCTAATACATGCCCTAATAAACCTAAAATAATGTTACGATAGTCTCGTTTTTCCATGACACAGGAACCTCCCAACCGATTTTGGCTCTAATTGGTACCTGCTCCTGAACTGACCTGTGTTACATTTCCTCTCACGATCATTCGGACACGAACAAAGCATTCGCTGGTGACGCCACCGTCGCAACTCCCAGGCGTACGCTCAATATTGGTTCTACGTCGGGCCACCCACTGTCAAGACAGTGCTAATATTGGGTCAATGGATTGTGCTGTCTGTGCGGCTTTTCTGCGACACAAGGCGCTCATGCTATCGCATAAGCATCCAGCAACAGAAACAGAAGGGACAGGCAGGGAAAGTTTACTGAGCAGTGCCGCGGTCGGCTGTATACACAGAAAGAAATAGATAACAGGAGCAAAAAGGCAGCAAAGAATGCGAAGTGCACGGCGGTTGACCGGTCACACCAGCCACACTCGTTACGGGGAACGAACGGGTGGGGAGGTCCGGAGGGATGAATGGAAGAGGAGCTGGATTTTCGCGAAGTTTAACAACCGGAGGCACTCGACGCAGAGCCAACTTCTCCCGAGCAGTCGGAGCGGCTCCGACAAGGAGCTCGTTAGCGCGTCAGCGCAGAGCTATAGCTCAGTTGCTTCGGCGGGAAAGCGTGATGTTTGAAAATTGAGGCTCCACTCTAGACAGGGCAGCGAGAGGCCGAGAAATGAGGAAGAGGGCGAGAAACAAGTGGGTCTGATTCGTAGACTGCGGCGCTCTCCGGAGGCTTCGTCGGCATCAAACTAGCGCAGCGGGGAATTTCGAAAATGAGGCGACATCACTTCCCTCTTCTCATCGCTTGCGCTGCCAGCTTGGCACCACGACGAGCGCCCTGATTATCTCGAGGAGAATTCACAAACATATAGAGTGACGAGCCGACCGTTTCCGCATCGCGTGTGTCCGCCTACACTCTGCAGCGAGCTAAAAGAGGCCTCGAGCGAGTCGGCCATCTTAGATATTCTGTGCAACTAACTGGGCTCCCCGCTGTACGTTGCGCCCTCTCTCTCTCTCTCTCGCTCTCTACGCAGCGTTGTGGTGGAAGCTCCAGTCGCAGACAGCCAATCAGGGGGCGCTGTTAAAAAAAGGCTCCACTCTGATTGGTTAGCGAAGAAGCAGATAGCAATCACGCAGTCGGATGATAAGGCAGCGACGGTAGCTGCCTTTGATGAGCTGTATGAATCCAAAGTAACCTACAGGCTCGCGAGTTATAACACTGAGCACGGAGAACGTAGACCGTAAAAACACGAAAATAAATACTGGCTACAATCAAATACAAGACAACAAAAGCTAGAATACAACAAATGTATGAAAAAAAAAGTGATATAACCAAGAAAATACCCGCGCCAATAAGTACTGGTTACAATCAAATACAAGACAACAGAAGCTAGAATACAACAAATGTATGAAAAAAAAGTGGTATAACAAAAAAAAAAAAAAATACCCGCGCCTTCAAGCACAACAACAAAAAAAAAAAAAAAGAAAAAAAAAACATCGACATGGTACGGTGAATTCCCAGTGCATACAATTTCTTTCAGCTCTTTTCGCCAGGACAGTTGCGAGCCTCCCCGAAACCAGTCATGATGGTAAATTATCAGTTAGGCATCGAACTTCCGGGTACTTTGCGGGAACCCATCTGCTTTCATCTGCAATGCGCGGTTTCTACGTAATTGTGCATGACCTTTGAGCGTAGCAAGGATCAGTATAGAAAAATATGATTTTTATAATTACAATTACGCGGGCTCAATGTCACTTAATGATCCAGTTAAGGCGGCTTTTTCCACTATCGATTACCCTCACCAGCATCAGCTGCGGCGCAATCACGTCCGCCGGTCTCTTTCGTATACCCTCCGATAAGCCCTCTCGGGTGAAAACTTGCCTCGCAAACGGGTAGGAAGCAGGTGTACAAGTCAAGTGTCCGCCAGGTATAACGGCGGGACACACGGCAACATCCCACACCCCTCTGCTGAAGTGGCCTGTTTCTCACTATCAGCAGTAGCTTCCTCGACTAAAACAAATATGGCGCTTGCTAGCCTCCCAAAATTCAAAACATATCAAGGCGCAGGCGCTGCTCAGGTTGAGGGTTAAGCTAAGTCAAGGCCGACTGGAGCGGCGCTCTCTGCATTCAAACATGTGTCTCCGTGCCCATTATTTTCCGAGGGGGCAAATTACAGGAAATGTGAAGAGAGAGGTCGCCCCGATGAAAAAAAGAAAAAAAAAAAGAAAGAAAAGAAAGTCGGCACCTTCCTACTTTTCGCAGACATGTGGAAGGCAAAGGAGAGGCAAGATTGCAGGTTGCAAGCGATATGACGTCACAATTAAATTAGTCGCACGGAGTGATCAAAACAATCGACGCGCGTGTCGACGCACACGCAGGTTTGAGTGCGGTGTGAAGTTTTTAAATCCTAATCATCAAGGAGGCAGCCTAAGAAGGTCAGTTTAGGAAAGAACGTCAGTCGTGGTAACTTAGAAGGAGTGGTTATAGTAAGAGCTCGATTTACCAAGTGTTCCGACTAAAAGAGCACTTGGAAATAGAAAGAGAAATTGGCATCGCTAGCTATTACCAAGAATGATCTCGCTAAGCATTCGTGCCATATGACGACAGCGCTGCTGGTGATCCTGATGTGGATTGCAGTTTGAAGCAGCCTGACTCATATTATACGTTTGTTCTTATCGCTTGAACAATGCAGAATAAACAAAAAGTTGGCTTTTTTTGTTTTTTTAACCTTAATGGACAGCACATCCAATTAGAGCTCCACGTGACCTGATGCAAACAAGCTTGCAAAATAAATCCGACTGGTAATGTTTTTTTTTTTTTCTTCAAATATGCGTTAGTGGTTACCTCGCGGGCCCTTCACTCCACCCTTCTATGGTTGTGTGGCATTCCTGTTCAGCCCTTTTCCCACCCTTCCTCATATACCGCAGCACTCCAAATATTTTCGCCGCTTATTACTTAAACTGTTTATTTTGTACTCGAGACATTTCCGTCTAAGCCTTACGCAACACTTGAATGACTGATAGCGCCCATAAATAAGCATTCCAACACCCCAACATGGCCACGTGCATTAAGGACTACCTTAAAAGACGGCTGAGGATTGCATATTCGACCGGGCTGGTGGTTTCGTTACGGTGGTTTCGTTACACCTCGGATTGAGGACACAGTGAGTGGCTACCCTCAAGACACATAAATCACTGTTTCTGTTCTTGCACGACGCAATACGGTCATGCTACAGAGCGAGACTTTTCATGTTGCATGTCTTTATATTTTCCTTGTGTCCTTGTTCGTTACACCTTTCCTCTTTCATTCATTCACACTTTTTATGCATACACGAGGGAGTACAGGAGGCCATGGAAAAAAAGCCTTTCTACGACGGACGACGGTTCGGGGAGCCCCTATCTCCTCAGTATGCAGTGGCAACGTAAAATGCAAAGGCAGAGTAAAAAAAATGATTCCCAATTACACTTCCCACTTCCCCTTCTGAAGTGCACTCCACCGCGGTGGCTCAGCGGTCAGGGCGCTCGACTGCTGAATCCAAGAACGCGGGATCGAGTGCCGGAAATGTCAGTCGTCAGAGCACGGTAATAAAACCACAGGCGGCCGAAATTTCTCTACGGCGTCATTGATTTCCTGAGCCGATTCTGTATGTTAAACCTTGTACACCATAAACTAAACCTCTCCGAACTCCCTGGCAGCGAAGATAGACGGAAGCCTGCTCTAGTTTACTTGCCTGTTTACCTCCTTCCTATTTCTCTCTCTCTCTCTCTCTCTCTCTTGGTCACACCACAATAAGCAAGTTCTTGCATTACGCTTGCATTAAAATGCGGCCGCTACGGCCAATCGAAGCACAGCTCACGAAGTCGTTCTCGGCATCCCAAACACCACCAACACGGAGACAGAGAGACTTGTCTTCAAGCAAGGCCTTAGGGGCCACGAAGAAACCCATCAATGAAATGGCAATAGCCGCCAGCACTACCTTAGGCAGATACCAACTTCAACGACTCCAAGAGCTAAAGTGTAGAATACCTGAATATTCTATACGGTGGTTTACACATTCAAGACATTAAAAAAAAAAAAATCAAACAGATACAATTGATACAGTAGGGGTGGAGGAGTGAAATTTGGCTCGCTTACCTGGCTATAGGCGAAATGCTCCATTAAGAACGGTATAGATGTTCCATGTATTATACATAGACTTTAATAAGCGCCCTAATTAATCTAGTCTGACGACTGTACGCCGAGCGAGACGAAGGTCTCTGTGTAAAAACGCTGCGTCAAATGCGACTCGCGAGGGAGGGACGAGACGAGCGAAGGTAAACGATAACGGACGGGTCAAAAACGCCCGCTGCGCGCGCTACAGTATCCAGTTCCGCCCTTCAGTTTAGCTAGGAGCGTCGGCGTTATGCGGGCCGAAGCGCGCATTCTATAATGCATTGCTGTCAAGGCGCCTGTAGTCCCGCCATTCCTCGTCCTCGCGTCGTCCTCGAAAGCACTCAGGACAGGCAGGTTGAGAGCTGTTTATCGACGAGACTAGATTTTGGCGAGCGTCCATCTGACGGCGGCGGGGGAAGCAAATTGCATTCTCGTGTGCCGAAGGAACTTGACTAGTAGTTAACTTGACAGGACGGCTTACGAGAGAGAAAAGGCCAACCTTGTTTGACGTAGCTACTAACAAGGCGGTCGTAATGCAGTCACCTCTCCCCCGCACTTAGAAGTTCACGTATAACTTTGTAGCCGTTCTCGAAGCTTACATTAGAAAATAAATAATGGTATACCAGGTTGTTATTATGTGAATGCACGGCTAATAGAGAGAGAGGAAATAATATAGCGAAAACAAAATTTACACACGCCAAGAATTTCGGCCATAAAAACTTAACTGGCTCGAAATAGCTTATTCACTTGGCTTCTCGGTTTGAGAGGGTAGGCCTGACCTGCAGGACCTTATCTGATAAAGCTACAAGAAATATGACAAAAAAAGACAAAATAAATAAAGACGAAACCAATTTTTGCTTTCTGTTAGATGCAGCGACACTGCAAGAGACTTGATCCGTACCAAACATTCTTCAACTGCACTGCACAAAGGGATTGTAACTGCCTACAAAGGCTGCATGATTTCGTCCTTATGGTAGCCGCCGGGAAAGAAAGGAATGTTTTAAAAAGGAAAGCGAAACAATAAGGCGGGTACTTGGGGGAGGAAAATGGAAGTTCTTGGGAGAACTCAAGTTAAAAAAAAAAAAAAAAAAAAGCAGGCTTTGAAGACGACTCGGATTAAAAGCGAAACGGCCGAAGGGACCAACCTTAAGCCATTCGCCGCAAACAGGACGCACACATACGACCTAAGGAACTCCAGTAAAACACACGCTGCTCTGGGTTCTGGTACGTGGGATGCCATTTCCGTTCGCCCGGCAGGCCACTTCCGACCGCTTCCTGGCAATTGTACAACGGCAGTAGGACGCGGAAGACGCGAAGCACCGTTTGCCTAGTATAAAAGAAAAAAAGTTTCGGGGAACGGCCAAAGCTTTCTGTGTTAAACGACTTCTTCCGCCCCAGTCAGCCTTACCCCCGCCAAGTAAGTCCCGGGTGAAACGCGAATCCGACTTCGTGAGGTTTCTGAAAGGACCAGAGAGTGCAACGCGGAGAGATGAGACAGAGGCATTGAAAAAAAAAAAAAAAGAAAGAAAGAACATCACTGAATTTGAAGCAATTTGAAACAACAAGGAAACAGAATCCGTACAAGATTCCTGCATAGGAAAAAAAAAAAAGAAACGAGATTTGGGTGGAACACTGTAACTATCACAAATGGTTAATGTCTAACCTTCCTCTGACCCAACTTCCGGACAAGCACTGAAACAGTCAAGTCACCTCTGTCGAGAGACGCTCGTCCGAGATTGTCGTCGCTTTCCACGTATACGAAGAAGTCGTGCGCACAGCAAGGGTATACGAATAAGAAAAATGTTAGACGAAAAAACCCTGCTCCCCATCGATTATTTTCCGAGCGTGTTTCAGCTACGGGCTATAAAATATTATAAGATAGAAATCCAAAGACACACTAAAAAAAAAAAAAAAAGACCGAAAGAAGAACAATGCTCCCCCTTGCGGGAAGCATAAAAAAAGCCTTCAATTCATCCCCCCTTCCCATCTTCCCTCTTCCTTCTTAACTTCTCCTTATGCGCACAAAACCGGCGGTCGTAAATAAAAGGAAGAGGATATCGGCGGCGCGACTCGGCAGAGTCGAAAGTGATCTCGAAAACCACTTGGCGAAATCTTGGCCATCTTTCAAAGCGCTCAGCGCGCGCTGTTTCTCCGCGTCCCGTAGGGCGGTGCTTCCCACGAAAAGGGCGGTACTTCCTCTGGGTCGCTTTTCGACTTTTGCTTCGCACTCAACATCGCGAAAAGCTGGGATAGCTGAAACGCGAGACGCCGCTAAAGACGTCATCGATAACGTATAATAATGCCCCGAAATCGGCCTCGGATAGGATAACGGAGGAACGGGTGGAGGCAGAGACGTATACGGAACGGCGAAGTCGAGACAGCACACGAGACGGTTGGAAACGATCGAGACAATGAAATAAACATCAAACGCTACAGGAATAAAGTAGGGGAAGGACGCAGATGGGGGAAGGTCCTGGGGGAAGTGGGGAGCCGTAAGAGACGCGCCGCAGATGTTAGGGAAGAAGCAAACAGCTACGAAACGCTTCGAAGAAGTGGAAAATAGGGAAGAATTCCAGTAAGCCCTGGAGAAAAATAAAAGAACACGGCGAGACATTTGCGGACGCCGAGCTGGCACCAACCCTTTGCCAATCGCATGGCCAACCGACAAGGCTTCCACCCTGCCAACGTTTTTCGTTCTTTTTCTTTTTTTTGTTATAGTTAAATTGCTCGCATTTGCAAGAAAACAAAGTATAAGCAGCAGAGACAGAACCAGCATTTCAAGTCTACCAAGGAGAGAGAAGGAGATAGAGAGAGAAGGAAAGAAGACGAGGCTTAAAAGAAGCAAGACTGAATGAAAGACTGAAGCAAAGAGCAACATTCTGGGCTAATCTCTTTCCTCTCCAGAGAAGATGCTTACCACTGACTACCCCCACCCCCGCACGCACGCACGCACGCACGCACGCACGCACGCACGCACGCACGCACGCACGCACGCACGCACGCACGCACGCACGCACGCACGCACGCACGCACGCACGCACGCACGCACGCACGCACGCACGCACGCACGCACGCACGCACGCACGCACGCACGCACGCACGCACGCACGCACGCACGCACGCACGCACGCACACACACACACACACACACACAAGAAAGAAAGAAAAGTCGAATCGCTGCTGAATCCGCTTTTAAGACCCACCCTTCGTGCAGTTCGCTCCCTACGCTAAAGACGCGGAATGTGGAGAAGCGGGAACAACAGTATATACTGCGGGCTTTCCCTCTATACCCCTTCTTTCCGCTTTATCCATTGGCTTCTGAACAGCTCGCACGCGCCTGCTCCGAGGGACGCTTTTACGTATTGTGGCAAGCAATAGACGGGGAGCGCTCGGCAAAAAGACAGTAGCTGACGCGGCAGCGGCGTTCGTGGCAATGACAAGACCTTCCAGGGCCAGAGGAAGAAAAAGGCAGGGATATTTCTAGTCTCCCGAGGGATGAACGGGAGAAAAGAGCTTAGAGAAATAGCAGCGCAAGGAAGAGAATACGATTTTCCATTGCGGCGATAGCCGTAAAAGGGACCTCTCTTCCGCGGCAGATGGCGCCATCGACGGCAACTTCGTGTGTCGTCACCAAAAACTTCAACCCAGGTGGCCACTGGAAAATGTTAGTCAGGCCCAAATGAAAGAAGC
Organism: Amblyomma maculatum; assembly: GCF_055883805.1. NCBI lineage: Eukaryota > Metazoa > Arthropoda > Arachnida > Ixodida > Ixodidae > Amblyomma > Amblyomma maculatum. Next base: position 119,411,537 of record NC_139351.1, on the reverse strand, counting down.
TGAGTTGAAAACGTAACGCGTTAAGAATACTTTATGGTGGAACCACGTTCGGGCAAAAAGGTAAAGACAATAAAAGATGACATAGCATTGTTTTGCCATTCCGTCAGGCCCCATTGTTAAGTCTACGTTTCCTGGACACTTAGGACCTTGCAAGTGTCGCTACAGCCATAGGCCCGATTCAAATATGAAGCCAATGACATCCATCAATCATATAAATCGGTGCGAAAGTACATGGTGCAGTTGTCGTCGTCAACCAGTTGCTTCGGAAGATACATATAATGAAACTCACTGGAAGAATTTTTTTTTTCAGCGATTCTTTTATCCTTATTTTTTTTATCCTTGCATTGAAACTAGACGACGTGATTGATGGAAGGTGAGCCGACGCTGATATTGCAGAGCGAGAACCAACTCGCCGGCTACAATAGGCAAGGAAAGTAAAAAAGTTGGGAAACGACTGAAACAATGAATAAAACACGCGTTCACCAAGAACATCTAATGCAGTCTTTCAACTGGGTGCGGCTGCAAACGAAGTTCTGCACTGATTAGAGCGATGAGGCAGCCATTGGTGAAGTACCTTGATGTGAGGCATCGCTTTTGCCTATGGCCCGAATAAAAACAGCGGCGCACTGTCAGCAAAAAAAAAAAAAAAAAAAAAAAGAGAGAGAGAGAGAGAGAGAGAGAGAGAGAGAGAGAGAGAGAGAGAGAGAGAGAGAGAGAGAGAGAGAGAGAGAGAGAGAAGGCAATGTTCACTTTCCAGAACTCGGGGAGATTCGATTTTATCAGCGCCTCTTTCTCAAAATTTTATCAGAATAAGAAAGAAAAAAAATTACGAGGGACTTTAGCGGCTAAAGTAGTGAAAGGCGAAAGCCTTAGTGGAGCATTCTGCTACGCAACTGGCACTAATTAGGAATTAATTTTTAGTCATTATTTGATTAGTTAGACATGAGGCAGATAAGTAATTATACGCTTAATTATTAAACAATCATCAATCAGTTTATTATTGAATTGCTTAATTATGTATTAATTCATTCATCGTTAATTAGTAATTGATTGATATATGGATATATAACGCAAGCATTCGCGCATACTGTAGTAGTGCTCTGTGATTGGTCGATACCTATATGACGCCATCCCGCGTCGGCCAATCAGAGCCGCCGCAAAAGCGGGACATATTTTGTCCACTACAGCATAAGCCATTAAAGGGTTTCGCCAATATATAATGGGGACACTTAAGCTCCGCCTTTCAGGGTATGAAGCGATAGCGTAGGCTACTAAAGCCCCACTTTAATTAAGTCGTATGAACGCGCCAAAGAGGCCTAGGGTGACGTGAATGGAAATGTCCTGGTAGGATGATTCCAATATCACCCACCCAATAAAAGCAGAGGCATGAGTTGGCAGCTCCTGTCAAATGCAACGTCAGACAGCCCTACGTCCAGTCAGAGGACGGTCATGTCAGGTGCCAGCTACCCCCTGCAGCGCCATGCTGGGCATTTTTCGATCACAGCACCTACAACGACGACGCCGAATTTTCTGGAGATTGGGGCATGTAATATTACATGCCTCGTTCACCTAAAAATTCGGAAGAAGATAGAATAACAGCGTTATCTAAGCGCGAAGGCATCGGTTCAGCTGAAAGGAATTTTTCGTCCGTTTTACCGGCGACGCAACAGTCCGTATAGGCGGCTTGTAGCGCGGTCTGTTTGTCCGCGGGCACGCCAGAAAAGAGTAACAAGCACCCGTATACGAGGAAGCCTGTTGAGCTCAAACCCAACAGCGTTTTTTTTCTTTTCCCTTCTCGTTCAGTGGCGTTTGTCGTCGGAGGCCATCACCGTAAGGGCCTGATCGCCACAAAGTGGTGAGAAGTCGTTTGCTGCTCATCAGGGGGGAACTGTCATCGCTTTCCCCGCGACAACCTTACGACGCCCGGCTACTTTCGATCGCCTTCCGCGGAACGGTGATCGGCTCGAGTGCCCGCAGGGAAAGGCGAAGGAGAAATAAAAACGAAGTAGAAGACAGTAAAGGAAAAAGGAATCAGGTGTGTTTTACAACCTTGTACGCGTAAATCGAATTTCTTTTATCGGCGCCCGAGGAAACCTTCTAGGTGCTGTGCAACGTGACTTGTCTGTGTCGAAGAGCAGGCTTATCAATATCGCTAGGTTAGAAGAAAGACACGTGAGTTGCATACGCCTGCAGGGACGAATCACGTGTTTATTAATATGGCCAAATATAGCCAGATGCAACTCAAGAAAAAAAAATAAGGAGAGGCAGATGCCCGCTCAAAGGACCGCCCCGCCGCGCAGCCAAAGGTGTCGACCGATTGTCAAGGCACCGGCGTAATTCCGATTAAACCGCGGTTATACCCCTTTAATTTGCCGCACCCTGCATTGCCAGTACAGGATGTGTAAGAGGATTATCCACGGCATCATGGGAATCGGTCGACGTCACTGACTGCAGGAGGGTTTCTTTGACGGGCACGAGCACCTTTTATTCCCGAGTTGTATCCAACTATATTTAGAGAAGCTGTACTCACTGCGGAAAGCCACCACGCATTTAAGAGTTGAAAACGCAGCCCCCAGATAATATCAGATGATTTTCGGAAAAACTGGCCTTGCGGCAGTGGTTCGTCACTGACGCAGGCGGATGAAACGGAGGAATGTTTGAAAGAAGAAACTGAGCAAACATAAAAAAAGAAAAACAGAGAAAGAAAAATTTGCAATGACGAGTACAAGAGAGAGTGTGCTACGAAACGCTCCACAAGCACCAGAGCATACACGGGGCATGGAGAGATGAAAGCAATCGATGCCAACACCAAGTCCATTCTTCGGTAAATCGAACAGGAAGGAAAGCAACAGCCCACAAAACAAACGAAAGTGAGAAGGAAATTACTAGAAAAAAACAAAAGCTGAGAAAGAGGCAAAAAAAAACATTCTTTCTCTAAAACCACATAGAAAGAGGGAGAGGACGAAAGAAGGGGAACAAACAGTGAACGAACGAATGAACCAAGCGCCAGAACCAGGGGCATCGACTATAAAGGGGTGCGTTATGGCTGTTTCAGCCCTATGCGGGCACACAGAACTTCAAGCCGCGCTCCGGTCTGAGTTATGGAGATCAACTCGCGTTTGCCTCACTCCTTCAATTTATCCGCCGCCTTCGCGCCCTCTGAGGCCAGCCAGCGCATACAGAGCTGCTCGGCGCAAACGACCCGCCAGCACCCCGAATATAGTACACTCCCGAGCACACTTTTCTCCTTCTTCTATTTGACATTAGTCAACAATGGAGGAAAGAGAACTCGGAGAGCCGTGTTCGCTGACCCCTTTTCCTGGTCAGATTTCCGTTCCGTCTTTCCTTTCGATCGCTTTATTAGACCTTTTCCGCGCGCTTCCGTCGGCGGGCACGGTACGTGCATCGGCCGTGGAAGTTTGAATTCGATCGTTCTTCCAATATCGCCTGGATCAGCAACACGCTGGAAACGAAGAAGAAATGAGACGGAGACGTGTAAACACTCAGACAAAAAGGGACTCATGCACGTCTTGCGCGGTACTCCGCTCAGCCGGACTTCTCTCTCCCGCCCCCTTCCCCCTCAGAATCCCTTTCCCGAGGTGGTCCGCTGGGCAGGGCTCTCTCTTCCTTTTACAATTACAGTAGACAGCAGTGAGCGGCTTCCTATTGAATCATTTCGCCTTCTTCTCAGGAGTTCCGGTCATTTAGAGGTGGTGCGATTAAAGCATCCAAAAAAGAAAGACGAAACAAAATAATTGCCAAGAAGAAGTTACTTGAAAAACGACTTCTTTGAATCCAGGGTTGAACGCGAACTAATGATCGATTAACTGCCGACAAAACGAATTGGTAACGGCTGACTATCTGCTTTCGCCGAGTTTGAACGAGCAAACAGCGAGGTAAGAAAAGTATCGAATTTCGGGGCTTCTCAAATATCGGCACCGAGAAGGCAGTCGTTAAGTATTCGTGGGCTTTTTTTAACAGCGCTATGCAGCGAAGTTCATTGCATTCAAGAGAGATTCGCTCGATAAAAATTACCTAGTGGAGAAAAAGCAGCGCAGAGATTTTAATCTGTATTAAAATCATTAGGTAAATAATTTCTATCTGCGCATTTCTGCATGCAATACGATTAATCACGTGATGTGATTTAAATAGCTTTCAAACTTTTCCACCGTGACAGCGATTTCACTGAATAGAACAAATTGTTGCACTAACTTCCGAAAAAAAAAAAAAACATATCTCGAACGACAGCAGTTCCTGTGCCGTGGTGTTTAACAGTGCTTTAATCACTGGCTTGTGCTTTTCAACATGCTCAAGAGGATGAACCGCTCCTCTTCTGAAAAGTTCACTTTTCTCCTGCCTTTGCACCGCGACCATGTGTGACAAAAACAGAACCCGAAGAAAACTACGTATACAAGAGAAAATAAAACACACTGCAAACGTCAATACACCGCCAATTAATACAAAACTCAAAATACATACAATAAAAACAGAGACAGCTACAATAAAATGGCAGGGGAGCGAAATAATAAAAACACGAAAAAAGAACGATGCGAGCGATGGACGCGGGCGAACAAAAAGTGTGGTTGCAATTTCGACGGGAGCTTTGCTAGACGCGCTACTATTGTGACGGCTGCATTTGTGGCCAAAAAAGCAACAATAATTCGTGTAGCCCGGTAAACTTTTTTTTTCTCGTCAAATTGCAAGTTAGTACTTTTGCTACCTATTTTCGATGTCCGAGCATTTACGTTTCTTGTTAATTTAAAAACCTATTGGATATGCAATAATGTTTGCTTATCCTCGTTCCCATGGCGCTTACGTATTTCTAAAAGTGCTACTTGGATAAGTCAGTCGTAAGTGCTGTTTTCGAAACTTGATCGGCACAGAAAAGTTACACTTATACTTTCCGCGTCCGCGTCCTTAAGAATGCAGTCTTAAGTGGTAGTGCAAGTTCCGTTCTTGAATACGGCGGTAAGTCTCGAGCGATAAGTGCCAGCAATAGAAAAGGGAACAAAAAAAAAAAAAAACGCCCACTCTTTTCGCCGTACTTTCGGGCCAAAAAAAACTGATGTCGAGAGCTGTGCTGAAGTACCGCTCCGCCCTTACGTCCTCCTTCCCCAGCTCCCACAACACACCTCAAGGCCAGCCGGATCATGTGAACACACACACACACACACACACACACACACACACACACACACACACACACACACACACACACACACACACACACACACACACACACACACACACACACACACACACACACACACACACACACACACACACACACACACACACACACACACACACACACACACACACACACAAACAAACAAACAAACAAACAAACAAGCGCGTGTGCCGTAGTGTTCACGTCTAGGCCCGCCCGGGCGGCCTTTAAGGCCTATGCCATCGTCGGCAATCCTGATTCAAGGCAGCTGACAAATGATGGTGATTTTCGGCTACGACGTGAGACGCCGATGCTCTAAGGCTCAAAGGAATATCACTGTAAACACGCCACTTTTGAAATGCGCGCCTTCATTCGCAATTTCCGTTGCTACGCAATTTCGGAGGCGCTTCCGGTTCCTTGCATTTGAATGAACAGGTTTCATTTGGTGATGCTTCCACGGGGAGCTAGCGGAACTCGTGCAAGCGGAACCCAATATTACGCGACGCAGTCAGGCGAAAGAAGTGGAAAGGGAATCGTGGGGTAGTAAAACGACCGACAAATCCCGAACGCTTGCTAGAGGGCTCTTCACATCATTATGGATTCATGCATAATGTGATGTTTCAGCAATCCTCGGAAAGCAAAGGAGAAGGGACTTGCATAAGCACACCTCGGCTAGCATCCCGCAGAAAACAAGAAAGCGTATTCCGACAAAAGGCACTCTCATAATTTCCTCGTACTGAAATCTTCGGCGGCTCCTAAGCATTGCAACGTTCGAAACTAATTTCCTGCTCAGCGGGCAGTCGCCTTAGCAGTTCCACATCACGCGCTCCAAATAAGCCAGCTCCTTCCCGTCATCCAATATGGAACGCAAAGAAGGAGTTCTGTTTCCAGAGCGGCTTTTTCACCATGGGAGCCCGGATAAAGCGGCGCACCGGTACGCCTTCGCGCCAGGAATGCTAATTGAGGAGGCTCATCCGGACGGTACGCATGACGGAACGAAGACCCATTTAGCTAAACACGACGAGAAAGTTGAGTTTCCTTCCCAATAAGCAGTCGCGGTCTAGCTTCGTCTTAACGAGCAACCTCATTTAGGATGTCGCTTCATCGAATGCAAACATCGCCGAGATGCGAGGCGACGGACTACGTGTGTTTTGCCTGCGTGAAGCAAAGCGCGCTAACCACGTGTTGTGGGATGCGGGGAAAAATAATAATAAAGCTGGCGTTACTCCCGTCCCAGGAGCTGGCGGAGCGAATAATTTTGGCAGAGTTCACGGGCCGTCAACGCACTAAGTCTCTTTATAATTACCGAGATTATAACTAAAACATGGGCACCGTATTTATTCTGACTCAGGCACCTTTCCATTCTAAGGAGGAACATTGACTGTGAATGAGAATAAAATGAAGTTTTTTGTATATCCTCAGGTTGCCCTGTGAAAGAGAATGTATACCCTCACGAGAAAGGGAGCTTTCGAAATCTGGAAAATATCTGAAAGTAAATACAGGTGGAGCCGCCCCGGGCCGACTCCGTAAGTAAAACGAGCGCGTTGACGCAGTTCCTTGGGCGCGAATCGCACAGGATAAAAGCTACATCACCGTTCGCGTCAAAATGGCGGTCATGGAGTCTTCACTGTAGGAGCCACGATTCGAAATAGACGACGACAATTTTTCGTCAAGAAGACGGAGAAAATAACTCTTTTGGGCCCCGTACTGATTTGGGAAAGCGAGGTGGGGATGAATGCGCTGGGCGACAGCTCCCATTTCGGGAAGCCATATAGGCCTTCGCCACTGCCCGAGCTCTAGGGAATAGCGCCTGCTATGCCTGCAAGTCAGAGCTGTGTTGCGCGAACGCAGGTGGTAGTCTGCAGATGGCATGGCTAAACATTGATCTGTAGGCGGGTTGCGTGACGTCATAGGACCACATGTTATGGCTGAACTGAAAGGAGCCGTCAACTTGGTGAGCGCTTTTAGAATACGAGCCTAAGCCACTTGAACCGTTGCTACCTCGTGTTCTAGCCACGGTCCTGCAACCTTGTTTAAAGAGAGGCTTTCTATCTGCGCCGCTCCAGACAACTTGGGCAGCACACATCAAATGTTAACCGAAGTAAGCAGTTCAAGCAAAGCAATGGAAAGTCTAGAAAAAAAAAAAAAAAGAACACAACCAACCGTTTTAGGGCATGATAATTCGTGACCAGCTTCAAGCTAAAGTGCTGTAATTCTTTTAAAAATTCCGATTTCCTCACCAATAAATTCGTATTTTGCAACAGGATAAATGTCAACATGGTCGAAACAGCGTAAAAACTAATTTCAATTAAATAAAAGCAAGGCGCCCGTGTGCTGTGCGATGTCAGTGCACGTTAAAGAACCCCAGGTAGTCGAAATTTCCGGAGTCCTCCACTACGGCGTCTCTCATAGCCTGAGTTGTTCTGGGACGTTAAACCCCACAAACCAAACCAAAACTTCAATGTCATATTATCCGACAGAAAAAAAAGCACACCTTTTTGTCGGTGCGTCCGCCGCTAACAACAGGACCGGTTATTTGGTGATATGTCTGGCATTAAGTGACAATTATTCACCCTCATCCACTCTCTTATCACCACCGGTTAAAGGAAAGAAGGAAAAAAAAAACAGCATAGAATGCGACACGCTGCAAAAAAACTCGAAGTAGTTCCCCGCAAAACGAGACAACGGTGTCGAAAATGAGATACAAGGAAAACTGCCGTCTCGTGAGTAATATTTTATAAACTGTCAAAACCAGCCTACGAGACCTACGTTATGTCGGAAACATAAAAAAAAAAAAAGAACTCCTCGACTCCAGAACGTTCTGTCAGCCCCAGCATCCACTTGAGAAAATTGCAAACACTTCCGGGAATACTTTGACTACACGAAGCACGGATGGTGCGGGCGAATCTTGGTCTCGAACGAAAAGCGACTCCTATCACGGCTCCCTTAATTCTAGACATTCGAAATTGGCTTCTCTTGCTGCTGATGCCGCCGGCGCGACTGCCTAATTCCCCGACCGATTCCCACCGAGTAAAGGATCGAGGCAAGTCTGGTTCCTTTGGCACCGCCAGGCAATGAACACGACGTGAGTCTACGATGGGCCCGGAGTAACAAAATAAATAAATAAACGCCAACAGGATGGACTCCGGCAGCAAAGCAAAAGAGCACCAGGCTCAGATGGGAACCTCCAGCGCCTCATAAAAACGAAAAGACAATCCTGAACGCCACCTCATTCGCACAGACTTCTCTTCCTCGAGGCTTCCTCAAATGTATTTTTTTTCTTCTTCTTTTTTTTCTACTCCTGCACTTAACAGATGGATCCATTCATTCTAATTTGTACAGCCTTCCATCAAAGCGCGCACTATCTATGGTACTGCGGGGTGTCGATACGGAGACAGCTGCGGATTTCTTCGAATTCCTTTCTTTCTTTCTTTCTTTTTTTCTGCGCGCGCGCGATGGCTCCCTTGCATCTTCTTCACTGTTCCTGTCCCTTGCAAGATCCGGACGGAGACGGCGCTATTACGGAGGCGAGTAATTAAACGAAGGCTCAGGCTCTCGCTCGCAATTACAAGCGAGCCCAGCGTCAAATTAGCCGCCGGCAAAACGGATTGCGAAGCTCGAACACCCTCTGGATTTCCGGTGTGGCAGGGCGAGAAAAAAAAAAAAAAAAGTAGAGAGTAGAAACAAAGAATGCAGCGCCAAGTCGCGGACTTCGCTTTGGGGAAAACGCCCTAAAGGCGTGAGGAGAAGATGCGGCCACTTACTGAAAGTCACCTAGACGGTATTCAGGCAAGAACCAATTAGGTGCTGTCGCCCTTCTTGGTGGTGTTCTGTAAAACGAGCATGGCCTTTGGTGCTGCCATGTTAAGTTAGGAAGCTGATGGAAAAATACGTTGACACTTTCTTGCCTGGAGGATATCATTCAGAGCGTAGGTCGCGCTAACGTCAACAGTTAAGTGTCAGTAAATGAAGCAAAAAGAGAAAAAAAAAGCACAATTTTCCCAGCGACGAGGACTAAGTTCTAAGTATGAGCGACTAGTACAGCTTTTGTAATTATTTCCCTTTTTCTAGGTGATGCTAATATAAAATAAAACTCTTCACATTACTTGTTGCAGTTCTCAATGGGAGAAAATATATATCTAGGTCTCTGGAACGAAAAAAATGTGATTTCCCATATGTTCCAGATTGATGAGTTAATCAATAAAGCTTTATACGTGTTCAAATTCTCATTCTGGGATGCGAAAGTGATAACGTATATTGTGACAAAGGCAGAATAAGCCGAGCTCCTGCCTTTTTGAGCTCCCGAAATTCAAGCCAATTTAGCTCGATCGGCAGTAACTATACTCTAAATGAACTATATTTACGAAACACTTGGCGTATGCTGGTTGCACAATGTACAGGGTCATCCACTTATAGCTATAACACGGTCACTGTTTTCAAAGCAACATACATCAAACCCAGGTGCATTTCAATGCAAAGCGACGCAAGCACTGAGGGACCCGGAAGTGCTGCTTCACATGGACTGCCAGTTAGCTTTACTGTGCGGACAGTTCGGACGTAATGGCGCTTTGAAAGCAGTGACCATGTTATAGCTAGAAGTGGACGAGGCTGTACAGTCTTTGTCAAAAATATACAGTCCAAGGGGTTTGCAAAGCGATGCAAGCACTGAGGGACCCGAAGTGCTGCTTCACATGGACTGCCAGTTAGCTTTACTGTGCGGACAGTTCGGACGTAATGGCGCTTTGAAAGCAGTGACCTTGTTATAGCTAGAAGTGGACGAGGCTGTAGAGTCTTTGTCAAAAATATACAGTCCAATATACAGTTTGCTTCGCAACTCTGCAACGGGGATCCCGAAAGCACTCCCGGAACACCTAAGCTCTATAAGGATGAGGACGAGATTTTTCGTCACCTCTGAGATTGCAAACGCTGGAGATGCACAACATGCCACGTTAAGAGGATTAGAAGCAGGCAGCTCAGAATGAACATTTTTGACAAAAAAACTATATGTTCAAGCTATCCTGCAAAACATTCGCCTCCGCTGCAATAGAACACGCACAAGATCGCGCAAAGCTAAGAATCTGTCCTTCTTGGCTCAACAGTGGCTTTAGGCTAAAGCGAACAGCTCCGACCGGCACAAGCCGTGAGAGGCATTTTGCTTTCTCAAGGACCTGCTTTCGGAGATGAGGCTGCGAACATATAGACATCGAGAAGGCTATTTTACTCAAACGCCTGAGCATTCCATTAGATTACGCAAGACAAGTGAACCGACCCAACCATCTTTGTGTGACCAAGTGAAAAGCGAGACATATTGACGGCAGCACCCAACGTTTAGCCTGCATGCAGCCCCGCCGCGGTGGCGCAGTGGTTAGAGCGCTCGACTGTTTAACCCAAGAACGCGGGATAATACCCAGGCCACGACTGCCGGGATTTGATTAAGCTTGTGGTCGAAATTTCCGGAACCCTCCGCTATGGCGGCGACCCACATAGCCTCAGCCGCTTGGGGAACTTAAACCCTATAAACCAAACCGAAACAAACAGCCCGCATGCAACTAAGTTAAGACACTTCCAGCTAGCACAGAAAAGCAATGCTTGGCCAATGCAGAAAACTTCCGGCTGCGAAACAGTACCATGCGTCAACGCCGAATGCTGTTTCGACTACCCACATAGCGAACACATCAGAAACAGAATGTCACTTGAAGTATTCCAAAATCAAGAAATAAATGGGAGGGCAGGATATATTTATCTTTTTCCTCGAAATCTGCGAGAATACAGACAGTGGCCTGATTTAGAAGGCCCATGGTTCATAGTCTTCTTCTTTGATGATTGATAAATTGGGCGGCCTAATTTAATCGTAGTACAATCGGCAACAAGCTTCAAGCGCGATAAAGTCCTGGCGCGGCTGTGTCCCTCCCTCTTTTCTATTACCGCGCCCTCTAGCGACAGTGCAAAAAAAAAATTAAAGAAAAAAAAAACTACAAACGCGGGAGTCTGGGGCAGGACTGGAAGGGGAGACGGACACCAGGGATGGGACAAATGGCTGACAAGCTGTTATCAGCGCCTGACGCCCAGCTGCTATTCTGTTACGCGTGTAGAGTTCCTCGTCGCTCGCTTTCACCTGAGAGCAGGATGCCACAGCCACCAGAAAAGAAAACGAGAGAGAGACAAAGCGACGTGTCGAAGACGCGAAACTACGCGCTAACCCGCTTCTTCACGCCACCCATCGCCGCTTCCGCTGTCGCTAGCGCGGTTCGGTCGTAGCGAGCACGTCTCTGCGCTACTATCTGGCTACTACATATACACTTTCACCGAACCCATATAAACACACACACACACACACACACACACACGGAACGCCCCGCACACCGCCAAGCAAGGCAACATTCCGCCCGGAACGTAGCACGGCAGCGGCAGCCCGCGGAATTCTCCGAATGGAGAGAGAGAGAGAGAGAAAGAAGGGATCTAGGAGAACGAGGATGGTGAGCACGCTGCTCCGAAAATGGCACGCCAGTAGACCGACCAAGCGGGAGCATATAGGGTCCGATGGTGGCGCCACTACACCGGCGGTCTGCGTGCACCCAGCTTAAAAGCGCTAGGCAAGGAACGAGCAAACACCTCTCCTTTCCTTCCCACATACACACGCACACAAACACATCACCACGGCACAACGAAAGGAAACTGGTGATCTTTGCGAAAAAGAAAAGGATGACATAGATGGAAACTAAGATAGCAGCATAAATACGAGAAGAAAAAAGTAGGAGGCGGCCTTTGGAGCCTTGTTGCGCCGTCACCGGACACCCATAGCTTACCTTCCCGGTTCTCTTTCCCATCTCCATCCCCTTTTCCCCTCACCGGAGCGCCAACGCAACACGCGCTCAAGCGGACCAGCATCGAGCGCACGCCCGCCGCGCTTCTTCGGCCGGCGCAGCGCCGTTTCTTTCAGAGCACGCCCGACGCGCGTTAAGCGACGAGCCGCGGGCGTAGAGCGAACGCGTTAGTTTCCACCAGAGCGGATGCCCAGTACCACCACCCGCCCGCTCGCACGCCAGCGGCTCGATCCGCGCGGACGGAGTGGAAAAGGAAGAGCGCCCTGAACGTGCGCTCCACAAGTTGGGTGCAGCGAAGCCGGCAGGACACACGCGGTATAACGAAGCCTCGTTAATTCGAAATGGCTTAATTTGAACTTTGAGTTTAGTAGAACTCACCCTTTCTGTCCAGTCTAAATTAAACGCGTGAAGGAGATAGTGACAGGAACATCATTTATTTCGAACTACGGTGGACAAGACAATTACAGGCCACAGCGGGTAGAGCAATTATCGGTATGCCACTACTCCCCGAATAGAATGCTGAGAATAGAACGAGGCCATGATAATGTGGGACAAACGTTTCCACATTCCAGATCACTTGGTAATGACTGGCAAGTGCATTAAAGACGAAAACTGTTAGGGTTAATGGGAGATTTTAAGCAAACAAGGTTAACTTAAGAACGTTTAAAACGGATAAAAACAGGCAAATAACAGGCAGTAGTAAATCAAAAGTGGCCAACACAATGTACAACACAACAAAACTGTAAATCGTTAAACGAACGATGAGTGGTCTAAAAAATTGGGCCCGCCTAAATTACAAATTGATCCGTCACAGACCGAGCCATATCAATGAACCATCATAAACGGAGTCTACAGCATCTCTGACAGCACAAATTCGTGCTTTCATTCGAAAATGTGCGATGTAGCAACCATGGAGCGAAAAAAATAGACCATTTCGAAAAATCGATTCACTGCTGATATTACCACGTATGTCCCTTATTTAATTACGCCAGCGCTGGCATTCGTATTTAAACGAAGGTAGGTGATCACAGCCGAGCTTTGGACACGTTTGAATACAACTTCCGTCGATTAGCGCATCCCGTATAGCAAACTTATAATACGCTCTCCTCTATTTGTCAAATCTGAGCAGATCTGACTAGTCGAATGCCCTTCGTACATAATTGAGCGCATGATATAAGCAAATAATAATTCTGCGTTGAGCAAATTGAAACAATTAGTACTAGCAAGTACCGGGATCAAAACTAGGGGACAATAAATGCATTTTCTTTGCTATAATCTATTACTGCGTCATCGCCATATAAAACAGAGGCTGTACAGCGAGTTTGATGAAAACGTATTCTGACTTTCCTTAACCATACGCGCCGCGTCGCAATTCCGTGAGCCCATGTTTCAGCTAAATTGACCAATCAAAAATCAATCCGAACGGTGCGACAGTAGACCGTCACCGTGCAGCGCTATACTGGGCACCGCATCTGCATCTTTGGGACGCCGAGGAACAAGGAGACACTGCGGACAACCGACTGCATTCAACTGCACACCGCAGTCGGAAGCGCTGCCAAACGACTCCGAAAAAATAAAACGCACTGTTGCAGCGCCCTAATAAGAAGCCACACGCACGCATGCTCGAAGGGAGTGATGGAGGGAATCGCTGGCGTGTTACACCGTGAAGTGCCTACTTTCATCCCTGGCTAGGCCTGTCCTTCACGGCTGTGCACTGCACTTATCTCCCCCTGACGTCGAGAGAGAAAAAAAAAGGGAGAGAGAAGGAGGGGGAAGGAACGAAGGGAACTTGACGTCGCCTGTAGAGTGTCGCGACAAGAGAAACCGGAGCAGGCCTCGAAAACACGACAGCGCAGTTTAGAAGAAAGACGTTTTCTCCGCACTACTAGGAAGCTGTGCGGGAAAGACGACACGTGAACGCCAGCATGGGAAGTAGGAAGTATTGAAGAAGAAAAAGAAAAAAAAGAAAAGAAGTTGAGCCTTGCGGAGGGCGGCGCTGCCAAGTGGCTTGTTGGCGAGGCCCCTAAAAAGGCACAAATTTCGTCGCCAGTGTTGTTACTGCCACTGCTTCTGCTAATTACGCGAAGAATTTGGCGAAAAAACTCGCGCGTGGACGCTGCCAAGCAGAAGCAGGCAGTCGTCAGAGTCTGCGGGCATCCAGGGAGGGGGAGGGCATTTACAGTGGCACAGTAATTACAGCAGCCTTTTTTTGGGGGGGGCTGCCTGATGCACTGCAAATTGCGAAGCCCGTTCAGACTGAATTAACTACCACGAAAGGCATTCACTAGAAAGCAACATTTTTAACGCGAAGATGGAGAGAAATAACGCCTGAGAAAGCTGAAGTAGAAACACTAGCATGAACGTTGCCGTGAACCTTCTGGCTGCATATCTAAAACTAGTAGCTGGGCTTTCCAGCCATTCTTCCATCCTTTTCTCTTTGTTTTTTTTTTTTAATATAGACGAAAATAACTCAAGGTAAAAAAAAAAAGGATAAAGCTCCAGAAACAAAAAAGTCTCGCGACAGGGTTGAACCAGGAGTACACGACAGTGCTGAGGAGGAGACATGTAAGTACGTCGCCGTTCAAGACCGTTGTGCTTACACGGCAAATACGGTCGTTGCATCCGCGTCATCTATTTCACTCTCCAACAAAATGGAACAGATGAAGAAGAAAAAAAGAAGGCTCATTTCCTGTTCAATCCCAGTCGCAACAAAAGCTGCAAGCTATCGTTTATTCTCCCATCCTTTTATTGTACGCAAACCACTTTTTTCTTTTTTTTGGACCCTGCTTCGAGCGATTCCCTACAAGCAATGCCTCCGAAAAAAAAAAAAAAAGTTCACTCCGCTTCCTTTTGTAGTGCCTTCTCCAGGACCCACAGAAGGAGGAACAGCACGGGACGACACACGAAGCAAAAGAGGAAGACGTCGGAAGGGCATCTGCGTCGGCGTAGGGATGACGGCGGTGAAGAAGAAGAAGAAAAAATGAAACAACGGTGCTTAACATCCATAATTCATCCCGTCGAGAAAGGAGGAAACAGCGGGGGCGCCCAAAACCCCTTTCGGGCCCACCATGACGCAGGGAAAATGGGAGCACGGGCTCAACACAGTCAGCCTCTTCTTCCTTCCCTCAGCGCTGCGACGCAAGCCGCCTGTGGGGCCAACGCCCGAAAGACTGCAGCGCGAGCCAACATTGGCCCACGGGGAAAACAAAAGCCGCACAGAACGGTTTATGGAGTAGGTGCTGCAGAAGAGGGTACGGCGAAAGAGGCTACGGCCCGACCGGACATAGCACTTTCATTTCCGGTGTTCTCCGCGCCCTCCCCCGGCACGTCGACGCTGGGCCGGAAGCGTGTGACTAGAGCGCCGATGGAGTAGGCAGTCGGCCGAGTGTCTCCGGTGCGCATACTTGCGTGCAACCGTCCGGTAGTGACGCGGTAGCGGAGGCAGCATTGGAAGTTTTGCCCTTTTGTTCTATGTCAGCGCCTAGCTACGCGTACCCTGGGAGTTTCTACTGTACGCGCAAAGGGTAAATACCACGGGCGAACCGACGTACCTGTTTTCTCCCACGACCGCTCCAGGCAGCAAAACAGGTGACGTTAGAAAAATAGCTTCCGTCCCAGTCTGTACACTTTGCCCTACAACGCAGGAAACGCGTCTTTCAAAGCGTGCCTGAAAACAGCCTTTCAGACGCTGAATTACTGGTACCTGGAAAGTAAACTATTAGGAACAAAAGAAAGAAAGAAAGAAAGAAAGAAAGAAAGAAAGAAAGAAAGAAAGAAAGAAAGAAAGAAAGAAAGAAAGAAAGAAAGAAAGAAAGAAAGAAAGAAAGAAAGAAAGAAAGAAAGAAAGAAAGAAAGAAAGAAAGAAAGAAAGAAAGAAAGAAAGAAAGAAAGAAAGAAAGAAAGAAAGAAAGAAAGAAAGAAAGAAAGAAAGAAAGAAAGAAAGAAAGAAAGAAAGAAAGAAAGAAAGAAAGAAAGAAGGTTTCGGCACACCAGTGCAGCGCCAAAATAAGAAAAGAAACAGAAAACATTGACGATGTAATCATGTACTACTTAACTAGTTCACTTTACATTTCTGACACCCGCTCTGGCCAGCAGAACGCTTTTTTTTCACGAGCCGTCCACGCCTGGAAACGAGCACTCTGCTTCATCGAGTTGCGTGTCTTAGTTTACTGCCACCCCCCCCCCCCCCCCTTTTTTTTTATGTGCATGAACGCTTTTTTCGCACGCGAGATTCAAGTATGCACTGAGATTCTACAGTGCGTACTGAAACGAGAAGCCAAAAAATGCAGCCGGTGACTACGTAAACTATATTGCTACCTTTTTTTCTTGCCTTTAGGCTCTAAATTACTATGTGTTCTGGCATTAACCACTCCTCGTTCTTTATTATAACGTCGTGCTAATGAGTTACGTGCATTTTTTTCCTTATTGTAGAAAACAAACAGGCTAAAGTAAAGCGGGAGCTTTCGGTAAAAATAAGCGGCAACGAACATAGCCGCTGGCCCTGAAAGGAAACGGGAAGTTTCGATGCTGCTTTTCTTCGACGGCGCCACAGTTTGAGGCTATAAAATCTGTACGATCGCTCCGCGGGCTCAGTCTTAACTGCTGCGCAGAGCTGCTTTTTCTAAGCCTTCCGGCGGAACACAGCCAAGTGAAAAGGCCTCAAGGAGGGGCGAGTTTTGGAAAAGAAATACGGAGCTTGAAGCCCCCGGCCCGTTAGTTCTACAGAATCAGCAGCTCTGTTTTGATTTTCTTTTTTTTTTTTTTTTTTGCGTCGTTTCGTTTTTGTCTGCGGAGTGCAGACGGCCGATTGCGAGTGAATCTGCACTAATCTCGCGCGGAATGCGGACCGTGTTCAGCCTTCGCTTCACTGCACCAAACTACTGCGGCCGATCAGAAGGGAAGAGGAAGGAGGGGGGGGGGGGGGGGCGACGACACCATACGGACGCGCGCAAAGTGAGCTCTTGGGCACCGGGCGTAATCGCCAGCTGACGCCGCACTCGTAGTCTGCGCCCGGGATAGGAGCACGCCAGTACCTCGAGCTTCTGTGCGCAGTACATTTTTTTTTTTTTTTCATTATCTTTCTCTTACTGACACACCCAGTGTGGTCCGTCGTTATTGCTTGCTTATAACTCCATCTCCTACTCTTTCTCCTATTCGGCGTTCTTTCTTTCTACCACGGTCACCCTCTTTTTATTTTCGCACGAACAGAGTCCAGCAGTGTGATGGACCAGGATCTCGAATAAACCCGTCTTTCCCGGGGTTTAGCTTGGAGAACTTGTTAGGCGACACTGGGCACATCTAGACGAGCGGAGGGGGAAGCTGCCTCAAAACGATAAGGTTCCCATAGAAGACGCCTGTGGACCTTGTGCGCGAACATTTTCGTGAGGGTCAAGATATTGCGGGGCCTTTCTTCCATGCTTCCTCAGATACAACCTTGTCCTCCCTGTTGTCACGCGCGTGCATTCATTGCTACGTGGTTTTAGTGCAGGAACGCATTTTTTTAACGGCTACTTTTTCACCTCACTCAGTCCGTCACGGCGGTTTTGTAGACAAAAAGCTGCGAGGACAACTATAGGTGCCGTATAGTGAGGTACAGGGAAGTTTAAAGAAAATTTCTCTGCCGTTATTATAATAATCACTCTAAAATTATTGCCAAGTGAAACAGCTCTGACTGGGGACATATTTTAATTAGTACCTGCAATAACGACATTTGGAACGCTTAAGATAATCTGGAAGATTTGCTAGGCTATTCCTGGTCCTACGGGGCTGGGACGGTAGGTCAACGCCGCTTGCGGCGGGGGCTAGCCAGCCACCAATTTTTATCTGTTGTAGGCAGTCATTGCACCCGCCACCACTTATAGGTGGTGGACGACTGCTGTTGTTGCGCGCGTCTTTCTCTCCCTCTTCTTTCTCGTTCTTCTCTATTTTCTCTTTTCTGTTCGCACGAGGCAGTGGAAGGCCCCGCCGGGGTGGTGCAGTGGTAAGACGCCCGACTACTGTGCCGGAGTACCCGGGTTCGAATCCGACCTCGGCGGCTGCGTTTCGATGGAGGCGAAACGAAGAGGCGCCCGTGTGCTGTGCGATGTCAGCGCACGTTAAAGATCCCCAGGTGGTCGAGGTTATTCCGTAGCCCTCCACTACGGCTCCTCTTTCGCTCTTTCCACTTTCACTCCCACCTTCCTCCCTTCCCGTACGGCGCGGTTGAGGTGTCCACAGAAAACAAGTGAGACAGTTAGCGTGCCTTTCCCTTCCTATAATAATCAGGCAGTGGAGGGCCCCGCCGGGGTGATGCAGTGTTAAGACGCCCGACTACTGCCCGGAGTGCCCGGGTTCAAACCCGACCTCGGCGGCTGCGTTTCGATGGAGGTGAAACGAAGAGGCGTCCGTGTGCTGTGCGATGTCAGCGCACGTTGAAGATCCCCAGGTGGTCGAAATTACTCCGCAGCCCTCCACTACGTACGGCTCCTCCTTCTCTCTTTCCACTTTCAATCCCACCTTCCTCCCTTCCCATACGGCGCGGTTAGGTGTTCACAGAAACAAGTGTGACGATACTGCGCCTTTCCCTGCCTGTGAACCAACTATTAGGAAGTGGAGGTGGCTCAGCTACAGAACCAGTAGCAGGCCCGTGCGTTTTTTTTTCCTTCTTCCTACAGCCACAACAACGACATAAGCCCCGGGACCGCAAATGTAAATTTATTTAAAAAATCCCCAGGTGGTCGAAATTACTCCGGAGCCCTCCACTACGGCACTGCTTTTTCTCTCTTTCCTCTTTCACTATCACCTTCCTACTTTCTCCTTACGGCGCGGTTCAGGTGCCCACAGAGCAAGTGCGACCGATACTGTGTCTTTCCTTTTCTGTGAACTTTTATTATTATTATTATTATTATTATTATTATTATTATTATTATTATTATTATTATTATTATTATTATTATTATTATTATTATTACAATAAAGGAAAGGCGCAGTACCTGTCACAGATCTCCGTGGACACCAATACGGAGGTATAAGGGAAGGGAGCAAGGAGGGATTGGAAGAGAGAAAGAAATTGTGTTGTGGAGGGCTCCGAAATACTTTCATCAGACTTGGTGTTCTTAGATCGCACAGCACACGGACACATTTGCGTTTGGCCTCAATCGAAACGCGGCTCATGTATTGGAGGGGCACCGGATGCACCCCTCAACATTTGCGGCGACTTCAACATGGACGCTTGGACGCCAGTCACAGTGCCAGGGTTGTCGTTCTGTTGACGCGCGAACTACGGTGTTTACTCTCTTCAAGCCACTACCAAAAGTGCATCTTGCAATGATTGCACCTTTGCACGACCCGTCGATGTAACCAACGCGGACATCTACGTATCTCAGTTACCACACACCGTTACTCGTACTGCTCGACAACACAGAGCACACGCGTGATTAGACATAACTTTCCTAAAACCCTCCACTTAATTCAAGCAAGAGAACATGGTTGAGTACGCATGCATTCCTACAGCGGAATGATCTAGGCGTAGCACGGACTACACCGCCAATTCTTTTTTTTTTTGTTAAATTCACACAAAGCTGATAATTATACGTTACCAAGTGTAAGGGAATTTTTCTGCGTTATAAGTTTCAGCAGTACACATTCATTGGAAACCTCTAAACTCCACTGACGGCTCGAGGCCAGAGCAACGACATTGTGAACAATAGCGAGAAACTCAAGAAGCGAAAGTAAAATAACAAAAAAAATATATATAATATCCCGAATCGGCGCACCACGTCCTCATCTAGACAAAAGATAAAATTAAAACAACTAATAAAATTGAATTCATCTCAGGCCAGCCATATGCACGTTACGTAACACTCCTGTTTGCTGAAACTTAAATGACGAAAGCGTGAGTGGGAAGAGCAATGACATACAAGAACGACGGGATAGAATTACGAACAAAAATTCCCGGCAATATGATATACGATAGCCTTTACGAAACAAGCAAAATTTCAGAGGGCTCACATTAGCTTCGTGAACCGCTCCTAGCACTGGTGATTTCCAAACGTGTTTACTGTATTTAGAAAGTTTCACTTTACTGGTTCCCCTAACATGTATCAGGATGGGCGCTCTTCTTATATATATAAAAAAAGAAAAAAAAACTGACAAAATAGGTAGTTGGGAAGGGATCGGTGTGAGCGATCAGCTTTCATTCCTTCGCATTGCCGCTACAGAAATCTTCCCCTTAGCTTTTTCGCCCGAAGTAAATTACGACACCGCTCTACACGACCACAGGTCTGAGAAAGCAGCGAAACTCGAGCTAAGCGAATTCGCTCTTTACCCCCCCTCCCCCTCCTCCTCCTCCTTCTTACTGCCTAGATCCAGTCCCCAATCTTCTAAATGTGGGAACAACACTAATCACCTCGCCGCGCGAAGTCGGCGCTCGTCATCTGGCACAAAAGCCGCGGCAACACACGACTCCCAAACCGAGAAACAATCTGACGCCGGCCTTGTAGCTTGCATTCTTACGCGAGAATTGCAAAAAGAGGCGCCGACCTTTGCCGCTTTCTATTCCTTCTTCACGTTTTCCTCCCTCCCTTCATTATGTTTTCATCGTTAATTCCCCACCCACCAACCCCTGTGGCAGTGCTTCGCAAAGCACGAAAGGTCTTCATTAGCTACGCCCGGTGTATACGACACGAATCCCGGGGTCCTCAGGGGGGGCCAGACGGATTACGATCGAGCGCTGAGTGACAGTAAATCGATGCGGCGGCGTGCCCGGCATGACGCGCTCGTTCGCGGAGGCACCGCGTTCGCACATACATGCGTGCAGCCCGGCCGAACACCGAGCGCCAGGACTAAGCTCGTTTGCAGCGCTGAGAGGGCGAAGTCGATAAAACAGCCGCACCGTCCGCTCGTCTTCTCGCCGAAATGAAACGGGAAAGGCGTCTTGCGCACAAAGTGCAACAAAGAAAAGCGCAACTCGGAAGCGCGATCATGAACGTCCAAGAGACAAGAAACATATTTATTTTTCCCGTTGCGGCTTCAGATATTCGCTGAGACGAGGTAAGCGACTTGCTTGGGGCTACAGTAGACTTAAATTAGGTGTTTTATACGGCCTAAGTGAACATAACGATACGCGATAAAAGGGTAACGTGCAAGAAATACGGCAGCTTGGCCTTAAATTGCTTTAAGCAGCTATATATGTATGGAGGGGTTTGTAATTCATGCCTAGCGTCAATATTGTAGATAGAAGGAGGGGGGGGGGGGGGGGGTCGTAATTCATGGCTAGCGTCAATATCGCTGCTATTTCTCTTTTCGATGTATCTCGAGCTGAAAGTCGCAAATTCTGCACACACGCGCTCATGTATACCGTGGTGCTAAGTTGGCTTTCCATTTTTCTTAGGAGTTCAGTCATTACATAATTATGACATATACTAAATGGCAGTGCATGGCAGGGTGTAAAGAATTCGCCTTACTGGGTTGGGGTGAAAAAAAAAAAAGGTGCGAATGCGCAGATAAAATGAATTAGCAAACTCCAGTACCTTGCACCCAAGTTCCAACATAGCCACACTCAGGCATTTATGTGGATTACTGATTTCCCTGATGACGAAAGCACGGCGCGCGACGTAGGCTTGTATCGGAGGCACCAAGGGAACCTAAGACAGAGACAGCGGCTAAAATATGTTCTGTTAATTAGGAGGTTTCTAATCTGCACCTCCTTCGTCGCCACTCAGCAAATGCCTAACACTGAGTAGCCACATAAGCCTCTTTGACCCTATAATGCAATATGAGCAGTTCTGCTAATTATTCTCGCGAGAACCACGACGCGTTCGTACACAACCAGCATTGCGTTTAGCGGGTTGGTGTGCTTCAATAAGGATCGGGCGCGCGCACGCACGCACGCACGCACGCACGCACGCACGCACGCACGCACGCACGCACGCACGCACACACACACACACACACACACACACACACACACACACACACACACACACACACACACACACACACACACACACACACACACACACACACACACACACACACACACACACACACACACACACACACACACACACACACACACACACACACACACACACACACACACACACACACATACCAGCAAAAGAAGAGAGCAAACAAAAGACCTTCATCTGCCAGCGATGCGCCAGTCACGCTAAATGGGGGTGTTGAGTCCGGCGCCGACGGCTTAATGCCATGGAAGGTGAGCATCCGGAGTGATGGATATTTAACGAACCGCGGTTTCCAGGTGAGCAGCGCGCTGCACATAACTAGCGCGACGAATCCCTCAGATCCCACGCCGGAACAAGCCATATGCCAAGGGCGGTCAACCAGCCGGCCACCCCCGCGGGATATGCCCTCTCCCGATCCATCTCACCCGTGACGCCCGCCGTCCGGCAAAAGCAACCAAGAGAAGTATGCACGGGAAACAAGAAACGGTAGCGGCCATGGCTTCCGTAGAGGCAGCAGCAGCGCAGCAGCAGCAGCGGCGACGCCTTATTCGGGGCACATCTCGCTTGCGAATCCGCTGGCCCGTGTAACACGCCACAGCGCTCAAATTGATGGGCTCGTGCGGACAAGGCGTGTCAGGGGTGTCAGCCCTTCCTTGTTGAAGGGCGTGTCTCGAGGGGAGAAAGATGAAACAGGAGAAAACGCACGACCGGGGTATCTAGCAAGCTGCTCGCTGCGTCGACTTTTGCACGTTCTCCCCGACTTAAAATTTCACGACCAATGAAAAGCCGTATAAACAAGGTTTCCTACCGTACCCAGAAATTCTGTCCAATCGCATTTTTAAACGTCAAGTTGTTCAAGAGCGCAATTTTGTAGAATATCGCAAAATTCCATTACAAGAACCAATATATTCGCTGATCTCCCCTCGGGAAGCTCAAGATTGTTTGTTCCCCACCAGTTTTCTATGGCGGTCGTGACTTTTAGAGGGCAAATTTTGAAAGAAAGATTTCCTGCGGACGGAAATATTGGCTACCTTACAATATTGCACGGTAGTGTCACACATAAAAATGGCCTTCCGATAATCTGGGCCTGGAACATATTTAATCCGTTAACAGCAAAAAAGAACTTACAGCCGAACTTTTAAACGCTTCAATAACAACACATTCGTTCATCCTGTTTAAGAAAGCTGACTTTTACCCAAGGCACTGCAGATTCGGAGAGCAACGACGCGACAATTTCTCCTACCAAACCACGCCGCTACCATACTCGTCGCCACATGACGTTCGAACCACGGCGGTCATGCAGACAAAACTGGTACCATTCCTGGCGAAAAAGAAAGCGCACGTCTCTGAAGGCCAACTTTTCTGCAGGGCGCATACGAAAAGCACCCTGAGAGCCATGCTGGCGGCAGCGCGGCTTCGCTCACGCCGCCGATAAAGAGAGCATCAGGTCATCCAGGTGAATCGCCGGATGAACCGACGACCCCTTGGTATCTGCTGCACATCTGTTGGTAGAGTGCGCTCGCATGCACTTTTAGGGCGAAAGTCTTTTTAGGCTCATGCTGAATATCTCGCGCCTGCGAGGCGTCCGCGAGATGCGTCCGCGAGACGGCGTAACAGGTTCTGACGTCAACATACTTTCCCCGGTGAGGACGTCGCAATAGATTCGGACGACAAAGTCAAAGAAAAGAAAGTAATGAAATTGTAGCCAGTACACAAATACGCAAGACAGGGGAAGAAAGGAAGATGTAGACGAAGAGGAAGAAGAGAAGAATGAGGAAAGGCTTTCGCCATTAACCCCTTCGTCGGTGGATTCTGCAATAGTAAAAACCTTTGTCTCCCTGATCCCTAGACATTTGAAACTTGTACATATGGTATGGGTACCAGGCCACAGCAATGTGACTTTAAATGAATATGCTGACAATTTGGCAAAAGAGTCCCTTAATGGCCCCGTATTATCTATCCTTCCGGCGACCGCGTACATCACCGCAGCGAGGTTTCGAAGAAACGTCCTATTAAATATGAAAAATGGACATCTTTTAAGACCTGATGACTACCTGCATCTAAATTATTCTTGGAATAGAAAATTATGTCATTCACGGCAACTTTAGATTTCACTAACAAGGCTGCGATGCCGTATCCCAACTTTAAATTTCTATCTTTACAGGTCTGGTTTGGCAATGTCTCCCGTCTGCGCATTTTGCGGTGAACAAGAAACATTAGATCACTTTTTATTGTTTTGCCGCCGCTTTACCACGCTGAGAAAACAGTTGATGGAAAGGCCATTGCAACAGCTTGGCCTTAGTTTAAGCAGCCCGACATTGTTATCATTTGGCTCCACCATCCTTGGGCACAGTCACAGGTCTGTGTTTACCGCCATGCAAATTTTTTTACTGGACTCAAATCGTTTGCCTTGCTAAATATTTAAACATCACTTGTTCTACAATTGTAGTGTCAATCTCCCGTGAGTGTTACCACTTTTCATTTTATATTTCACTTATTTCCCGTTTTGTTTCCTTTGCTCTACCCCTCAAATCATATTTTTAAAGAAAGTATATTTAAAAAAAAAAAAATTATTTGCTACCCAATTCTTGGCCGATCCCCCTCTGTGGGTATGTGCCATAAGTTATTTGGACAACAACAACAACAACAACAACAACAAAACTAGGTGCAGTCCTCACATTTTGTTTCTGGTCTGACCACCGCTCGTGTGCTCCGTGTTACTTTTGGTGCACTTGTGCAAACTGGTGCGAAAGGTATCGCGCGACTACCAATTATGTATGGGCAGGAAATGAGTGTCAACAAAACATAGCGAGGACCAATGGGTTTTTGTTAGTGTGGCGGCAGTAACCGAGGGGTGAACATGAGAGAATCTCTACTTTCACCGGAGAGGAAAGCTATGCTTCAACGCCTATG
This sequence comes from Amblyomma maculatum, assembly GCF_055883805.1. Lineage (NCBI taxonomy): Eukaryota > Metazoa > Arthropoda > Arachnida > Ixodida > Ixodidae > Amblyomma > Amblyomma maculatum. The sequence goes on along the minus strand of NC_139351.1, from coordinate 119,386,683 downwards.
CGGAATTCAAAAACACTATTGTTAAGCGTGCTGGCTAAGAAGATTATTGCTCATAGCGATTGAATTAAACAATGTGGATGCCTATCCTTGGTCCGCTCAAATCTGTAACATACAATTTAATCGAATGAATGCTGGCGCAGCAATTAATTATTTTGTTTGGGAAGGGGAAGAGATGCAGCCGCTGCGGCTCAACCATACAAACTAATGAATATTAGAACTCTTTTGGAACAATAGTTTAAGATATCTCAGATCGGGGCACGTGATTTCGATTTACTATTGTTATTTCACTCATATGAGACGCTGACAAGAAAAAAAAAAGATATAAATTAATACAGACAAAATAGCAGCTGACTAGAAACTGTAATTTCATGAGGTTGGGCTTAGTCGATTTTGGCAGAAACAATACAGTTCAGTTCAGTTCAGTTCAGTCGTGTCCGACTCTTCGCCACCCTATGGACCATATCATGCCAAGCTTTCCGGTCTCTCAGTATCTTCCTAACATCACATAACTTCATCTGCAGCGCCTCAAGGATGCCATCTAACCATCGCGTTCGCTGCCTACCTCTTCTCTGGTGACCCTCAACCTTTCACAACATCAAATCTTTCTCCAGCGACTCCTCTCTTCTCATCAGATGACCAAAGTAGCTGAGCTTTAATTTTAGAATTTGACCCTCCAATGAGCAGTCAGGGTTTATGGTCGACAATATCGACTGATTTGATCTTCTGGCCGTCCAAGGAACTCTCAAGACTCTCCGCCAGCACCACAATTCAAACGCGTCAATTCTTCGGCGGTCAGCCTTCTTCACAGTCCAACTCTCGCATCCATACATCACAACTGGAAAGACCATAGCACGAGTTATACGGATAGAAACAATTCGGTGGTACTAATTAAAATGACAAAACGATAGCTAGGAGACACTGGTGGCACGAAGTAATGGGGGCGCTGCTAATTATTAAGTTGCAGCACGCAAGGAAAGGATGACATTGGTGACAGATTCAAGGCGGCGAATGACAACGCACCGCTATTTTCATTAAGTAAAACGGGGTCATTCACCGATTCACATGCAAGACAATCCTCTAAAACTATAAAGAGCAAAAACCTTTTGTTTCATTCACAAGTACAATAGTTGTCCCCCGGCCACATACAGGCCTGCGCAAACTTTAGCTCGTAAGACAGGCAAAAAGCGTGGTAAAGTTGTAACGTGCTCCTTCTTGTAAAACAATACTGGCTTGTTTACGACAAGACCTAAAGAATGGGTGCAACTCGGCGTTTGCACCAGCAGCTAGAACAATTTACCCAGGAAGAAAACGCTGAGCGGACGACGCACAGCATATATATACAAGTCAAGACCAGTGCGCGAGATAAGGCATCTGATGTGAATGTTTATATTCCAGCAATATTAATGAATACTCACCTTCCCCACAGAGCGAAACGGGTAGAAGCCATCATGGCACGGTCCATGAAACAAGGGCTTAAAATTAACAGTGTAAAAGAAGAGGGAGAGAAAGAGTAAGATAACGTGGTAACCGTTGAAACTCGGACGATAAAGTCATTATTTCTCGCGTTAGTTAAACGCAAGCAAAGCTAGTTTTCCATCCTCAGAGAGGCGCGAAAAAAGGAACGCTCGCAACGCCTTACCGGAAGCGACAGTGAACATTTAAGGGAGAAAAGGCCGCAGAAACCGCAATACAACGAGATGTGCGCTTTGTTTTGGGGAGAACAAATCGTTGCAGCGGAACGCAACAAGCGAATGAAAAACGCGGATACTAACGCTCCGCAACAGGTGTCCCTAGTCACAGCAAGAGCTCAACGGGAGCCCATGAAACAGGAGACGCAAATGCGACATTCAAAACAATCGCCGCATCTGTTTTGTTTTCGGGACAACCTGTGCTCTTTAATGAGCGGAAAAGGGCTCCCATATACGCATTGCAGCTCAGTTTATTTAAACCATTTTTTTTTTTGCTCATTGCGCTTTTTCTATTCCTTCTGCTTGCTTCCTTTAAACCCTTCTTCCACTCCATCTGCCTACCCGTTACACAGACGCCCACTTGTGCACGTACGGGGGCGAAAAAAAAAAGAAGAAAAAAAAAAAAGGAATGCGAACAGCGCAGCGCCTATGCGTTTTGCTGTTCGCATTTCTCTTCACCAAGGTTGTACGTACTGTGCTTAGAAAAAGTGGTTCGAGTGTTCCGCGATACAATCTTGAATTACGCTAGCCTCTTTTTCTTACCAGCCAGGTACCAGTGCGGTGAGAAGAAATGCGAGCAGCGAAGCGCGTAAGCGCCGCGCTGCTCGGCTTTCCACGAATTGCAACGCTCTTTGAGCGCACTTGCCTTTCCTCATGCCGCCGATGTTTGTCTTCATGAGAATTCCTCTGGTAGAGAGTATAGTTAGCACGTGACGCGACCCGCTACTGATTGGCTGGCGTGTTGTGTGACGTCACAAGACGCCACAAGGCAAAGTCGAGTTGGAGACTCAGGCCGATCCTTTCATATGTAGAAGGGCGAAATGGGATTCGAACCCGCCTGGACCCTTGTACCCATAGTCAGACACGCTACTACTAGGCCTAATGTGCCTGTAGGTCGCTACGTTCGTACGCCTTAAAAAACCGCACCAAAAACAGGCTTTTAAATCGATGTCGCAATGGCCTTGTGCCAACACAATAAATGATTCAGATACGAGCATTAATGTCTCAGCTACTTCTTTACATACGCCATAACACAATTCGTAGCACGGTGTAAAAACTGACCCTCACACGTGTGCCGTGCATTGATCTAACAGATCGCCTGTTTTTATCTTTTCTTTATCACGAACCTCAAGTCCAACGTTTTTTGCATGCATATAGCGCGACGGGGAATGCAACGAGAAAGGCTTCGACGCTCGAACGCAGTTGCGAATTCTGCTTCTTTGTCCAAGTATCCCATACAGTAGCCTCTTCGGAGGCGTAGATCGAACGAAAAAAAAATAAACACGCGCAAACGACGCGTAGAGACACATTGCCGCTCTCTCTCATTCGCCGCGATACACTCCACACGCTCGAGTGCGTTTTCGAAATGAAGGGGGGATCTGTTTCGCCAATGAGAGGTCAAAGCTTTCATTTGAATAATTAGGATCCTCGCACCATCGGCCTCTCCAGTCAACCCTCCTACTTTCCTTCTCTCTCTCTCTCTCTCTCACTCAATTGAGATCGCTGAACGGCAACTCGATACATCATGGGCCATTAGTGAATGCTGCCCGAGCATGGGTAGGGGGAAAGGCGAACAGTACATCGTGAGCAAATGCGACATGCGTTGCCCATACGTGCCGTGAGGGAAAGCCATTTTCGTGCGGCTGCTCGGACAGATCTGTTACGGTTATGTTCAGTGACCTGGTTATTGCAAAGGGGGACTCCAGAAGGTAAGATGAAGCGATGAAGTCGATGAGCAGCGTTAAGGTGTTTTATTTATTATCCAAAAAAGGTAACAAATAATCAAGCCTAGCAGGTATATGCAATTTACGGTATCTCACACTGAAAACGTCCAACACAAATGCGTATATTTAAGGGTTAGTTGTGTAACAAGACTTTATATTAGTAATATTTCGCGCACCAAAGTGCAAACGTAACGGATTTATCTGGCACTTAGCCCTGAGGCCCGGCGATAGATGAGTAATTTTTGTAGCAAAATTACCCAGACGGCTAAAGAAATTCAGTTCGTGAATTAACAGCCCTCGACCTTCCAGGCCGAACCTCAATGAAACGAGCACTGCGCGAATGAACACAAACACGCATGCGCACACGATCAAACACGATGACGAAGCGTCGAGAAACATCTCGCAGATATGATCCAAGTGCGGAGTCTTGGAGAATGCGTGGTTGCGACCACGGGACAACCGTCGCATCGCCAGCCAACCGCACTTGCAATCTAGACATCTCCCTTCCTCCTAATACATTCTACGTTTCATTATTTCTCTACACAGTGACTTCATATTAAGGCGTCCAGGTAGAGAATTAATGAAACGGAGAATGTATTAGGAGGAAAGGAGACGTCTTGATTGCAAGTGCGGTTGGCTGGCGATGCGGCGGTTCTTTAATTATTTCTCTACGCAGTGACTTCATATTAAGGCGTCCAGAGGCCGTCATTGCACCCGCCAATGCTTCGGTGGTGGACGACGGCTGTTGTTGCTGCGCGCATCTTTCTCTCCCTCTTCTTTTTCCTTTTCTATTTTCTCCCCTGTCCGCACGAGGCAGCGGAGGTGGCTCAGCTACGAAGCCAGTAGCAGGCCCGTGCATTTTCTTTTCCTTCTTCCTACAGCCATAGCAACAATAACATAAGGCGTCTATGTCGGCCGATTGATTCGGCCTCCACTAAGCAGATATCAGCTCTGCTGGAGCTATCCACAATATCACATTAATAGATATGGCTAAGTAGAACAATGCATTGGGGAAGCATTAGCACAACATAGGCATTGGCTAGATAATGGCGTGCCACTGGCTAGGCACTGACATGTCATGACATTGGCAGGATACTGGCAATGCATTGGTATCTCGCTGGCACGACTTTGATTGGCAGAACGTTGGCAAATCATTGGCACATGCTGCCCTCCAAGCTTTGTCATAGCATGTTTCAAGTCCGAAATAAATAATTAATAAATTAAAAAAAGCAACCGGAACCGACTCATCAAGCCACTCCGAGTGGATCCGCCGTGGCAGCGAGCTCTTTTTTTTTTCTTTTTTTGCGGTTGACACGAATTTAGGACGTGTGGATAAAAAAGACGCTGAGAGCTCAGCCAAGACTAAGGGCATCGCACTCTCTCTCGCCAGTCGGTTACATTTCGCAACGCGTCATCTCTGAGCCTCCCGCGAGTCGGAATATCCTCCAGGCCACTGGTAGCAGAGGGCGCAATGAGAAAACGGAAGAGGAAAAGAGAGGAGGAAGATCTCCGTTTGGGGCGCAGCGCCGCCTGTGGCCTTATAAAGCCCGAAGCCGCCGCGCGGCTCGGCCGATGCCGCGTTATAAATACATACCTCCCCTACCGGCAGAGCCGCCCTTCGCAAAAACACGGCCACGCGGGCAAAAAAATTCATACTCGAACGGCATGCGAGCCGATTCGCAACCGCGGAGGAGTGCGGGAATTAGTCGCTCGCGGTTTAAAAATAATGATGAGCGCCCCTAGCGAGAGAGCACCGCGTTATTCACCTCGTAACAGGCGCCGCAAGGCGCTTTCCGGACTTTGGGTTCTGAAGCAATATTCGCGACATTTTTGTTTTTGGAGCGAAATATGCGCACGCGCGCCACCTCCGCGCTTGACATTTTTCTTTCTTCCTTTTTTTTTTTTGCTTACATGTAATTTACCCTGGTCCCTAGAACAGGGTAGGCATTCGGTTGCCTTGCCTGGCTACCCTGCCTGTCCTATACCGCGCTGATACCATTCCTCCTCCCAAATGCAAAAAAAAAAAAAAAGTCAGTGTCTAATTATAGTCAAACACCCCGAACCGAACCGAACCAAGCAGATATTGGCCAAGAAACCTAGGCCTGGTCAGCGGCATTCCTGAATTTAATTTCATTACGCATAACTGCATACACGTAGCCTGCGTCGAACATTCTCAACGAACTGGGTTTCGCCGCAGGCCACGCAGTGTGACTCGATCGTTTTTCATCGCCAGCTTTGCATATCTATTGATGGTTTATCTTTTTAATGGTAAGGAAAAATCTCGTCCTTGCAGCCCTGCGTGGCACAGCACTTCCGGGAATTGCGTGTTCACAGCACAACCGACAATCAGATCCTGCAAGAAAAGGATATTTCCAGCCGCATTTGCAGCCGCAGCATAAGCGCAATAACATTTAAACTACCGCGATTGAATTGTACGTACCAAACACGTCGGATGGACTGGAGAACCGTTTCTTAATCTAGTGCGTGTTGTGATATATAATGCACAACTCACTCATTTGACATATGGAGGTAGACTAATATTACAACAAATCAAAAGAATGTATTGAATTCAGCAGACTCCGACACTCTCTTGAAGGATGACAAATATTGGCTGCAAACTTAGACTCAGATGCCAGTATAACGTTAAAGGCGAAATATCAGTTGGTCACACAGACGACCCTCGGGAAATTTCTAATTAAACGGCGCTCTGGAGATTCAGTACGCAAAAACGTTATACTATCCAGTAAATAAACCCTTACGATAAGACTTGGCAAAACAAAGTACCCCTTTTCTCCATTTTTCCGTATCTATGAGCAGTAACTTCGTTCATAGGCTCATCGGTGTGTAAAATAAAGATAAACAGACAGGCATGCAGAAATATTGAAAGCTTTCTTGTGCATGTTGAAAAAAAGTACTCAGAGTCGTAAGCTCCTCATTAGGGTCTTCTAAAGCACATATTCGAATAGTCGGTGCGGGCCAAAATCCAGGGGAAAGAGGCATAAAAAAAAGGGCAACGTCAGGTAAGCTAGCAAGCTCATTTAACGAAATGGGAATTGACAGCGAATGGTACTGCTTATTTTAGTGCCCAATAATTCCGTTGTATCGCTCAATCAGCGGGCGCATATTTTACATCAAAGCTCTACCCCACAAAAGAAATATCCGATCAAGGGATACGTACACAGCCCCAACACGTTCCGGCGTTAAAGATCAAACGCTAATTAAATGCAAAGCTCGCAATCCGATTGAATTTTATATATTCACGAACAGAACCGAATTCATTATTTTCCGCCCTTCTAGTCATCCATGTTAAGCGGAAAAATAAAAGGTGTTTTTTTTTTTTTTTAAATAAAAACACAATATCTATAGCCAGAAAATTAGACATTAAACGCAGCTGTCATCGCCACGGGCCGAATTTGCAAGTAGATGTGCTGTAACAATTAGTTTCCTTATCCCCTTGTCCTTGGGGCTAGAGAATATCGCCCCTCAGTTTTAATAGGGATCACGGAGCCCATTTCGGAGGAGACGTCACAGGTTTTATTCGAGCGGTGAGGTAATGCTGAAAAGCGGTTTTCTCACCTGTAAATGCATATTATTTCTTATCTCGGAAAAAACATCACTGCCAGAATGAGCCGTACAACCACTTATAACATATCAATGTATTTAGTTTCAATTGCATTTCGATTTACTTCTAGAACGCACTTCTTCGCGTCCCGTCAATGGTGACTGCAAAAATATCATGCATTGGGAAAAGCTAACCCGCAGATTCGGGCGAATTTATGAGACAACAGAGCGAGCCTGATGATCCGGGCATCCATCTGGCCTTACCTGAAGAAAGCGAAACACGAGAGGTAATCGGAAGAGTGGGAAGAAGCGATGGCCTTTCAAGACACGACACGTGGCTTCAATGGCGCGTCGATACATTTCTGGGGCGGGCGAGGCGGGGTCGCTACTGCAAAGCAGGCTTGAAGAAAACGAAATAAAACAAAAGGGCGGCCCGTGCAGGAAACGGAAAACTCGGGAGGGCTGCCACCGTAGCGTGCAAGCCGCCACCGCCGGCGTATTTTTAGACACGGCCGAAAGCAAGGGGGAGGGGGGGGGGGGGGGGGGGGATGACAGTGCACGGGAACTAAAAGCACAAAACAAGGAAAACAACGAAAAGGAGGGACGTAGACGTATGAAATTGAAAGCGAACCATCATTCGGCATCAACAATATCACAAATACGCTTAAACTAGATTGCGGACAACTTTGAAGTATGAGAGAACCTAAGGTTGGTAAAAATTTGGATGTCGAAAATTTTTTGGCGAGCTCTACTCAGCTGAAAAGAAATTCTAAGACCAATTACGTCATTCTATAATGGCAATTTGAATGGAGCTGTTTAAGCGTCTTGCAATGTATTGCGGCAAAGAATCTGAGACTACTCTTTATTTTTCTCACGAGCCAAAGGTAATTTCTTACAATAAGAAAAAGAAGAGCCGCGTGCTCTGGCTTCGGCGCGTGACTCAGTCATGACTAGAAGCCGGATTTTTAGGCACTAAAAAGCACGTTTTAGGCGCCATAAACAGGCGGCTAAAATTGCATTTTAGGCACCTAACGAGGCAGTAAGTATAAACTTTATCAAAAGTGCACACAGTTCCGAACTTTATCGCGCAATGTCTGCCATAAAATAAAACAAAAACATAGCAGGAATGATTTGGGACCATAAGCAAGGTGCGAACATTAGAAACCGTTTTTTTTTTTTTTTTTTTTTTTTTTTTTAAGGCTGTCGCGCAACTTTTCGTACAATACACATGCTTCAGCAAAGTAAAAGAGACTGTTACCAACCCTTTTAAAACACTTTAGTATACCTCGAAACAAACAATTCGCTTGTTGCGTACAAAAGTAGAAACAATGAACACCTTAACAGGAGGCCATGTATTTAGAAAGTAACAGAAGAAACTAACAAAATTCCCATAATGAAAGGTGTTAGGCAAGGAGACACAATCTCCCCAGTACTATTCACAGCTTGCTTAGAGGAAGTATTCAGAGACTTGGAATGGGAGCAGTTAGGGATAAGGGTAGATGGAGAATACCTCAGTAATCTGCGATTTGCTGATGACATTGCTTGCTAAGCAACTCGGGAGATGAACTACAAATAATGATTGATGACCTAGACAGGAAAAGTAGAAGTGGTGGTGGTGGTACAAACTTTATTCATTGAAGGCCAAAAAATTAAAAAAAAGTAAAATTATGTTGCCGCCGTTCCGTGGGTGGCCTTCCGGCTGCTGGTCGTGGCCTCCAGGTCACGCCTGGCGGCGACTTCCGCTGCCCAGGTCGTAAGCCGCTGTTGAATATGCGGCTCCGAGCTGGCCAAAGCAGCCTCCCACAGCTGCGGGCTGTTTATTTGCCAGGAGACGGGGGGAAAGTGCGCCGGACAAGAGTAAAGAATATGAGCATAGTCTGCTCGGGGAGAGCTGCAAAGCGTGCATTGGGGCGAGAAGGCACCAGGGTGAATAAGGGCAAGGCGTGCAGGGGAGAGGAAAGTGTGGGCCTGTAAATGGCGCCACGTATTCTGTTCGATTTTAGATAGGGACTTGTGAGGGGGAGGGAGGGATAATCGGGAGTTGCGGTAGTGGAGGGTGATGTCATGGAAGGTGAGGAGGGAGTCACGCGTGTCCATCCCGGGGTGGAGGGGGCCAGCTCGGTCGGTCATTTCGCAAGCGATAGAATTTGCCGCCTCATTTCCAGGGTGCCCCGCGTGAGCCGGAACCCAAAATAGTTGGATAGATCGGGAAGGGGGGGAGGAGTGCTTAAGGATATTGAGCGCAGAGGAAGAGATTCTACCCTTTGCAAAGTTGCGGACTGCGGTCTTAGAGTCGCTAAATATGAAAATGGCTGGTGTGCTGGCAATGGCGAGGGCGATGGCTGCTTCCTCTGCGGCAGTGGAAGTGAGAGCATGGATAGTGGCGACGGAGAGGGGGGCTCGTGTATTAGAGACAGTGGCCAGGGCATAGGCGGGATGCGAGAGGTAGGGTGCCGCATCAACATACACGGCGTCAGACCGTGTACCGTACTGGCACCAGAGGGTGGAGGCGCGGGCAGATCGGCGAGCGGCATGATGCTCAGGGTGCATGTTCTTGGGAAGGGGCTTGACAGTGAGCATGGAGAAGAGGGAGCTGGGCAAGGGATGGGTGACAGAGATAGGGGAGACAGGGGTCAAGCGAAGGGAAGTAAGAAGGGCTCTACCAGGGGTGGTGCGAGATAAACGATCGAGTTGTGCCACGCGATGGGCATCCACAAGTTCTGAAAGAGTATTGTGGACGCCCATCGCCAGTAGACGAGAAGTGGGGGTGGAAGTGGGAAGCCCGAGAGCCGACTTATAAGTTTGGCGGATGAGACAGTTGACCTTGTCTTCCTCGGTACGAGACAGAAAGAGGTAGGGGAGGGAGTAGACGAGGCGGCTTAGCACAAAGGCCTGAACAAGACGACGGAGGTCGTGCTCGCGCATGCCGTAGTGTCGGTTAGCAACCCGTCGGATCAGCCGTACCGTCTGCTGGACGGTGGTAGTAAGGCGGGAAAGGACAGTAGTGTGTTTGCCATTGGATTGCAGAAAGAGACCGAGAATACGGATGCAAGAGACAGAAGGGATGGGATGTCCGTCGATAGTGACGTTAAGGTTAGGAGATGAGGTTGGAGCTATGCCTCGAGCCAGGAGGAGCAGGAGCTCCGACTTGGACGGGGAACAAGCTAGCCCGACCGTGCGAGCATAATCGGCGACCGTTTTAGCGCCTGCCTGGAGAGCGGCTTCCATCTCACCAAGATTGCCGGTAGTCACCCAGAGGGTGATATCATCAGCGTAGAAAGCATGGGAGAGGTTAGGAATGCTAGCTAGAGCACGTGCCATCGGAAAAAGGGTGATGTTGAAGAGAAGGGGAGAGAGAACAGAACCCTGGGGGGTACCTCGATTTCCAAGAGGGAAAGTAGGAGAGGAGAGGGCGCCGAATGAGATCTCAGCCGTGCGATGGGCAAGAAAAGTAGAAAGGTAGGCTTGAAAATCAATATGCAGAAGACTAAGGTAATGTTCAACAGCCTCGGGAAGGAACAGCAATTTACATTAGGTAGCGAAGTATTGGAAGTAGTAGGCGAATATGTCTACTTAGGACAGGTAGTAACCGCAGATCCGGACCATGAAAAGGAAATAACAAGAAGAATAAGATTGGGATGGAGCGCATTTGGCAAGCACTCGCAGATTATGTCTAGCAGCTTACCGGTATCGCTAAAGAGGAAAGTATATAACAACTGCATCTTACCTGTACTCACCTATGGCGCTGAAACGTGGAGGCTAACCAAAAGAGTTCTACTTAAGTTGAGGACAACCCAGAGGGCTATGGAACGAAAAATGGTAGGGAGTGGTAAGACGCCCGACTACTGTGCCGGAGTTCCCGGGTTCGAACCCGACCACGGCGGCTGCGTTTCGATGAAGGCGAAACGAAGAGGCGTCGTGTGCTGTGCGATGTCAGCGCACGTTAAAGATCCCCAGGTGGTCGAAATTACTCCGTAGCCCTCCACTACGGCTCCTCTTTCTCTCTTTCCACTTTCATTCCCACCTTCCTCCCTTCCCTTACGGCGCGGTTCGGGTGTCCACAGAGCAAGTGTGACAGTTACTGCGCCTTTCCCTTCCTGTGAACCAATTTATTATTATTAACATTAAGAGATAGGAAGCGTGCAGAGTGGGTCAGAGAAATAACTCAAGTTACCGACATTCTAGTGGACATTAAGAAGAAGAAATGGACATGGGCAGGACATTTAGTGCGAAGAGAGGATAACCGATGGTTGCTGAGGGTCACAAACTGGATTCCAAGGGAAGGAAAGCGTAGCAGGGGGCGGCAGAAAGTTAGGTGGGCGGATGAGATTAAGAAGTTCGCAGGGGTCAAGTGGATGCAGCTAGCACAGAACCGGGTTAAGTGGAGAAATATGGGAGAGGCCTTCGCCATGCAGTGGGTATAGTCAGGCTGATGATGATGATGATATATTTAGAAATTGATAGAAACATTGTCAATTCAAAGCATCTGATAAATGAGTTCAGTCTTCGCTCACACAGGAATTCAACTTATTTATTACAGGCATACACGATGCTTCGACATTAATAAATATGTTGTCATTTGTGTAAACAGTGTTTTATAGTTTGTGGCTTCACGTGTCTGGAACCACGCGACTATAAAATGGCCTGGAAACCATAAATACGAGATGTTAGAAAATGTTACACACAGTGCTGCTTGATGCGGAATATGCCGAAAAGAATCATAGTTCTGCGCGGGCCTACGTACATGCACGAGGATCCATTGTAAAATAAGCATCATCCATCTAGAAATCCCTGTTAAAGCTATGGAAGCAGTAGCAGACAAGCACCGTCTGCCAACTGTCTAGAGTGGCCTGCTCCGACAAGATTACCGCCAAATGCCATTTGATGAAGCTAGCATGCGGCTGGGGTACAAAGAACCAAAATAAGGCAGGTTACCCAGGTGCGTAGGTGCAGTGTTCACCCCAGCCAACTGACGAGGTCATCTAATGTTGCCACCTGTGTGTTCTACTCAAAACCGAAATGGATTCAAAAGCAAACGGAATTTGAAAGCAAAACCACAGCGTATTTCAGACCCCTTTTCAGTAAAATAGGGCATTTTTGGGCACCGACGTCGGAAATTGGCATTTATAGGCACTGACACCCAAAATAGGCATTTATAGGCACTATAAAAAGAGTATTAAACATATTGTCAATACCTAATTCGTGCTCAGATGTAAAAAATGGTGCGCCTACGAAGCGTTGAAAAAAAAAAAAAAAAAATAGGCACCTGCCTAAAATCCGGTCTCTAGTCATGACTATCTTTCGTTCGGTTACACCAGCAAAGGCACCAAAGGCTACGCGGCTCGACCACAGAACTGGTGTATGAGAGCTACGCTCTAATGAGACGGCCGAGAATAATAGCTAATAGAGATTGTTTGGGGTGCTTGGCGGAGATTCATAAGATGGAAACATCACAAGCGCTAGTGTACTTCGTGCACTGTGTGCACTTAGTACAGTCAAGCGCGATTTGAAGGTTATCGCGCGAGCGTCGACCAGCCTTGCACTCTAGGCACCTGGCGGCCGGGTTTGGAACAGGAAAAATCATGATTTCGCACTCTTCTCTCCCTCGTTCGCTGTTCCATGCAACAACCATCACCCCCGCGACATACTCACCGCCCTTTCTCTCTATTCTAAGCTTCCCATTTGTTGCGATAAAGTGTCCAATTTCAGATAATAACGAAGAATAGGTCGTGCTCACAACGATAACTGCCTGTTCGTGGAACCAAACGAAAAAAAAAATGAAAGTGATGTCCCAGCAGGGAGTGACGGCTACTAAAGGAACAGCACAAAGAGTGAGGGAAGCTGGCTTGATACCTCCCTCGCCTCGGCAGAGAATTCTGGGCCATGGCGCTGTTCATGTACCCGATCGACACTCGCGCGATAACCTTCAAATCGCGCTCGACTGTACACTTCGTCCTTCGTGCTTCTAAGCACCGGTGGTGCTTCCTTCTTGTGCTCTGTCTTGTGTCTAGTGCGCTTTTTTTTTTTCATTATGTAATTGCAAGCTCGACATCAACTTTTCAAGTACCGAGCCCTGTGTTAGAGTGTAAATGCGAAAAAGAAAATAACGTTGCAGCAACCACGTAAATAAATACCACCAGCCCGAGTAGGTAAGTAATTCAAAAAATATACGACACAAAAATGGCAGAAAAGCCAGGACCCGTTAAACACAGATATGACATGAATAAAGCAAAAGAACGACCAACTTAACCGAACGCCCCAAAAACATACCTGTCTGCGCGTGAACTCCGAAGATACATCTCTGTACACGAGACCCTTCTGAAGAATGAAGTGAAGAAGCTTTCCTAAGATAACATTTTCCAGCGTGCAATGCCTTCGAATTTCAACAAGCGTAAATTGCGGATGATCGCAGCTCTGATTTATTTCAAGCTTACGTGAAGCGAGACCGCGAAGGAACGCTTTCGCATCGGTTCCTTGCTAGGACGCAGTGAATACCGCGCACTTCCCAGAAGCACTCGCGAAATGCTTCTGCCGTCGCGTAAGCAGCTGATGGGGTGCAAGATCGAAGAAGTATAACTATTGACGCTGATGATGAATTTATATGAGGTTAGGCCAGCTTTAGCCAAAGAGCGCGCGCGCACCAAAAACTTCACGACTACGCAAGCCAGCGTCAAAAAACAATTTCTTAAGCATTTCACTTGTGTATAAACAGATCCCGGGGCCAGGGGGAACACTGTCATACGTAACACTAGTGGGATATCATGCGACAGTGGGAATCGAACCACGCACCTACCCCGCGCGCGAGGCAGATGCTCAAATCCCCAAGCCCATTGCGACGATAAAACTCGATAATTACTTTCCCCTGCCCCCTTTGTTGCCATGTGCAAGAAAACACGAGGTGACACCAGTCTTTCTTCACTGAGATAACATAATTTGGACGGGCTACGACAAGATACTCTAACGATCTTCTATATGGTGCTTAGCAGACATAGCAGAGCTATGTAGATGATAAATGACAGCTCTAGACATAAGATTTGTCTAATTTATCTGCCAATAAGCGTTCCCTACACTCTGCTGCAAATGAAGTACATGCGATGGGACACAAGCGCCAAAGGCGAACGCTCAGACGAGCACTGCCGAAGGAGCGCGCGCGCAACACATGCAGGTGCTTCCTTCGGAGAAGTATCGGGTAATCTACTGACGTGGAAAAGGGTGGCGGTAAAGTAAAGTACGCGAGGGAAAGCGAGGAGTAAAAGGCAAAGAGGTTGAAAGAAACCTAAAAAACCCGACGCATCAGAGCTTCCTCGCCAGCCCTGCTTGGACGAGTGTCGAGACCGCAGAGCCGAGTCCCAGAGACAGAGATAGGATAGAGCCCGAACTTATAATTCTTTCATCGCCCATCGCAGCGGCCCAAGTATCGGCCGCTCGCTCGCACCTAGCGCACTCCGCAACCACGCTCGAGCTGGCGGGAAGACGTCGTCACAGCGAGCATGCTCCCCCATGGCATTCGCGCATCACGGCCATCCGCTCACGGCTTGTTTCTTTTCAATCGAAGGGCGCCACATCCAGAGCGGAGGCCAGAGGGAGAAGGAGGTGTCGGTGAGAAACGAGCCGCATTTCGCATTCATAGACGCCGGTATGCAAATTGCTCGCGCGCGCGAGCGCTCAGCTATATGAGCCGAATAACACGCACACGCGCCTGCACACGCGCCGGCACACAAGCGTGGCTAGGCAAAACCGCGGCGAGAAGCTCGACGCACGCGGCAACGGGTATAGGCGAGAGGATCGCTTTAGTTCCCCACTCCATCCGTCGCTCAACCCTATCGTTTCTCGTTTTGTTTGTTTCGTCTTTTCGCTCTGACGAACGCTTCTGAGATTTCCATGACGCAAAGACAGGGCAGGGCGGCTTGTTTTGAGGAAAGCGCACAATCGACTAGGAAGGAAGGGTAACACGGAAAACGGAAGCACAAGTTAAAAAAGAGGGGGGGGGGGGGGGGGGGGACAGATTCCTCCCGGGAGGTCGACTCTTCTATGTCAGAGCACACGCACCCATTCCCTAAAGAAATGCAAAAAAAAAAAAGGGAAGAATGAAATTTACAGGCCGGTTACTTCAATGCCTGCAAAACACGGCAGGCAATCGAGAAAAGCTGCTTTTGAGGCGGTAAGTGCGATACCGTTAATTCGTTAATATATTTCCCTTCTCCTGTAAAAGTATATGAAGTCACAGTGTTCGGCCCAATCAGTGCGGCGCACAACGGCGCCTTTAAAGTGACGTCACAGTATCTTGTCGAAAAAAGTGTAGCGCATTGTTACCCTGCCGATGCCGCCCAATCAAGAATCTTCCTCTTAATCAGCAGCTCTCGCTGCGTAAACGAGGGGTTCTAAACTTAATGCGCAAAGGCCATTTTGAGAAACAGCAGGTGAGCATTCTTCCTATCCGTCATGCGGTGTCGGTTCGTCACTGCTGCTGGACGGCCGCAACGGGGGTAATTGTTAAATGTGTCCGCAAGCAGGGCATTCGAGAAACGCGCAGATTATATACAAGCGATGACGCGATGCAAGTAGATAGAGACTCGCATCATCTCATAATAGGCTATCCGATATCGGCTTTTCGCCGTGCAGCCAGAAAGGAAACACGAAAGCACTGACAGAGAAGATTACGCTGTTTCCGCGCCACGCGCGAAAAATGAATGACCAGCGATAATCGGAGAATAAATCTATGTTCGTACTTTCCGCTCCACGAGCGCACGTGCGTTCCCTCTAGGGCTGGTACCTTTCATAACCAAAACGGCGGTAGTGTCTACCTCTCTTCCATGAATTCTTATCAACCACCGACCAAAGGCGCATCACTAAAAAAACACGCCCACAAAAGTTCCGGACGCTATCAGCATATATGTAGTTTCAAGGATATAACTCAATCTGAAACAACCACTGCAACAACTCACGACTAAAACTATAGCGTTACGAACGTGAAAGCTATCATCTAGCCAGATTCAATTAGCCACGGAGTATACAGCACACAAAAGGTTATCTCGGGTTGCAGGCATGCGGTTGATGCGGTATCAGGAGGAAGGCCTGGCCCATCATGCCTTCGAGTTAATATAGCGATCACAGAGCATCTCTCCCTTTCTCACAAGGCCGTCGCACATCACAGCCTGGCCGACCACGTGCAGTACACAGCCTGGGGGCTCTTTGTGGCCCAAGGATAAACAGCAAGAAATAATGAGCCATTAGAGCGGCGACTGCAGTTCCGAGTTGCACCTGCGCGTGTTTTAAGAGCCCTGGGCTGGAGCCGAGGGCTTACACAAAGCGACTGAAGCGAGGCCCGCAGAGCGCTGGTAGAACGGCAGCCAAAACAGGCCAGCGATGGCGGTCCGCGCGTTTCGACGTAATTAGCTTTGTTCTAGATAGGCGTTCGCCAATTGCGCCTGCCACGTCCGCCGCTGGACGAGGTGGGGAGGGGGAGGTGAATCAGCGCTAGCACCGACGCCTAACTTGGCGAGCTACCGTTGGATGAAAAAAAAAAAAAAAAAGATAGGATTCAGCAGGGAAGAAGAAAGACGCACGTTGCGGGTCTGCTAGAAATGAAGGCCCGCTTGCAATTCATGGCAGGCGTGCACCAAGACGTACCAATTACCGCCCCATTCCCGGCTGCGCAGCAGGCAGCCGCTAACTCGACCAAGTTTGAGACCGAAGCGCATACCGAACGGGCTGCGGGGCGAAAGCTGCGTCTAGAAAGTTAGGCGGTAGTCCATTAGGCTATGCTCTTGAATAGACGCTGTTTCACGGAGTAACGCCTCTTAGGAGTAACCCGCTGTTTTTTTTTTTTAAATTTTTTATTTTTTAGCGCGCGCCCGGGGTTGGTGCAAATAATTTGGTCCCGAACTGTTGAGTGCCTGATGCGCGTACATATAGGAGAATTATTTGGTGGTTCCGTGAGGTTGCCAAGAAAGGAAAAGCGCGATAACTGTCTCATTCTGGGCAGACACCTAGAACAGAGCCGTAAGGCGGGCGACGAACGGCGTCAAGAAGGGGAAGACAGCAAACAAGTGCCGAGACAAGCAACGTCTTTCGCTCGACCCTCGGAGCTGTCCATCCCAGTGCATAATATAGATGCTCCTTTCGAACTATTCTGAAAGGGTCTAGGCATTCGCAATATAAGGGTCTTCCGGGCCCTGCCATGTTGCTCGTTGGAACGTTGCGTGCGCCTTGAACTGGCACGGTGGAAACGGCAGTACGTCAAAAAGGTCCAGACAGGAGAACGATCAACGTCTCTACCGCCAGTGGCAAGGCCCGTGGAGCACGCGCGGATGGCCTACATCCACATCTGCACGAGAATAAATAATTTCACCAACAATTTACCAGCCACGGCACGCACCTCCGGGGTGGCGCAGTGGTTACGGCGCTCGTCTACTGTTCCCAAGGACGCGGGATCGTATCCCGGCCTCGGCGGCCGCTTTTCGATGAAGGCGAAAAGCAAGGCGCCCGTGTGCTGTGCGATGTCAGTGCACGTTAAAGAACCCCAGGTGGTCGAAATTTCCGGAGTCCTCCACTACGGCGTCTCTCGTAGCCCGAGTCGCTTTGGGACGTTAAACCACACAAACCACAAACCGTACCTCAGCTGAGTTAACATGAAGAGCAGTGAATGAGAACGCGTGTTTGAGAGAGAGAGAAAAAAAGAAAGAGAGTGAATGATGAGTGAGTAAGTGAGTGAGAGAAAAACATGCCCTCCACCACACGAAAACCGTTCCTTTCCGTAGAATCCCACTACGACTCCTCTTTCTCTCATTCCACTTTCACTCCCATCTAACCCCTTCCCTCACGGCGCGGTTCAGGTGTCCACAGAAATAAGTGTTACAGATACTGCACCTTTTCCTTCCTGTGAACCAATTATTATTATTATGACTCGCCAAACCCACCAATGAAAACAATCGTCCCCAAAGAACACAAAAAGTATATTGACAGCGTGCGAAAATCGCAGTGCGCGTACTGCTCCGCGATGACGTTCCACACTTTAAACAGCTGCGGAGCTGTAGCGCTCCATCCTGGGAGAAGAGCTGCGGTTCGTTCTTTCGACGCGCGGTCAATAATTACGCTGGCACCGCGAGCTGTGGCACTTGTTCGATAACCTACTTCGGCAGCTCGGTTTCCTGGGAATGGAGGGGAAGAAGGTTCAGGAAAAAAAAAAAAAAAAAACCGCACTCGCTGGCCTCAGACGGCGGCTCGCTTAAGCTAAACAATGTGATTCTTTAGTTCACAAGACACGAGGTCAGCTTAGGTCGCAAAGAGCAGATTGGTTGGAGGGAGTTAATGCTGTGACTTTTTGCTGTGTGACGATAGATAATGGGATACGAGGCCACTTTGGCGTCCATGCATGCTCTAGTTGCCTAACCAAGTAGTTCAGTTCTGGGGCCGTCTTCATTAATGCATTTAAATAATAAACGAGTCCAGATTATAACTCTGCGGTAACCACAGTCCGCACTCAAGTTACGATGGGTTTTACGGTGCATGAAAAACTAAAGCCGTCTAATGCTAGGCATAACGCTGTACGTTCGCGGTACCATGTTTTGATTTTATTGCAGCAACACTAATGTACTTAATTCAGATTATGGATTCTTTGCAACGTCAGCTTCTCATATCAAGACGAGAAAAAGCCAGACGTTCCACGGAGAGCATGTTCCATGTTCTGTGTGCCATTAATTATTGCAAAAGAAGCACTCTTAATGAAACGTGAGTTAATTACAGCGACCTCTCTCGCCGAGGCATAGTCAGGGCTAAGTAAGCAATTTAGAAGCAAAAAAAAGAAAAATAAGCAGCAAGGATTACACATCCTAAATATATTACCCAGACGTAAATTTAGGTAGATTTATACACTTTAGGAACACCCATGCAAAACTGAAAAAAAAAAAAAAGTAGCAAGAATACACCCTAAAAAAAAAAGAGGAAAAAACGCTCGAAGAAAAAATAGAGAGAGACGGCTAGGTCATGTAAACGAAAGATAATTGAATGCTTAAGGTGGGAGTATGATATTATGAAAGGAAGCAGCAGTGAAGAATCCAGAATATGCACACTTGAACTAAACAAACTAACAAAAATGCGAGAAAAAATAAACCTTACGACACCGTAATTAACATAAATAAGTCACTACACTTGACAGGAAAAACAGAGAAGGGTCAAAACAAGCCATACATGCTCGGTGATATCCCTTGAACATTTCCGAATAAAAAGGTCACAGTCTCGTCTTATAGAAACGATGCATGTTAGAACGATCCTTGTCGAGCAAAATGACCAAACAAATGAGACAAATAGAACGAAGCCTATGCTTACATCCCCTGCCCCCCTCCTTCTATTCCTGAATTCGTAAGGGTAGCATTTAATCCTGCGCCTAGTCAAGCCGGGTTATATTATAGAGTCATGGGCAATGACACCGCCTCGTCTCCCTACTCGTTTTGTTAAGATGAACTAGACCGGGCTTGAGAAGCACTAGAACGTGAATTATCCTCGGACCGGAACACAAATACGGTTCGGTGACGAATCACGATAAGCGCTTCCGCGTCCGTCCTCATATTTGAGCGGCACTCCTGCCCGCGAGGCGGAAGACAAGGAAATTCCATTTCGCCCGTCGAAAGCAAGCACCCGGCGCCAGTTCTCCATCAGACGACGGTCGCTGAACTGGAAACGACCGAGCCGAGATCGAGGCCCAGTAGTAGCGTTTCCAATATTTCTCGAATTACTCGCGCGCCTCGCAATAAAACTGCGCGGAGTACTGAAGGAACAGTACGCTAACCCCTGAAGGAGCATGTTTGGTCCATTACATCGAGGCACAAAGAGTAAAAGAAATAGCCGATGTAAAATTTTGTTTGCAGGCACGTCAGAAGGTCTGTTTAAAGAAGCGGGCGGTGGGGCTACAACTATTACCTCGGTAAAAAAATTATTTGCCATTACCTGGGAATGTCAAAGTTTACAGACATCAAATGAGACATTAATCACCAAGACAGTTTTGAATATTTTGCTGCCAGTAGATTCAAACTCAGAAAATCCCTATCGGTAAACGACGGGAGAGTCATATAGCATAGCGCGACCACCGGTCTGCTGCTGTGATCAGCTACCACGCTTTCCACTGCGCGTGCGCAGGTCATCCCGAGTGCGCCAGATGGCGCTACATGCTAGACGGCGGCGCGTATGCTCTACACGCCGGGATCAATCAGCGCTTGCGCCGTGGCGGCGCGCGGCACCTTCTAATGGCAGTGAAATGTAAACACTGGGGTTAGAGACCTCAATTTGGCGTCGACGCATGAGTTTTACTTCTGGAATGGAATTAGGTGATGGAGACATCTATATATTGTTTATCGTGTTTCTCTTTTTTCCGACAAAAATTCTATTTTCGGCGAGGATGGGCTCTTGTGATTAGAACGCGGAGTCCTTTCGGTGTCAGGTCAAATTCAATTTGTCTTCAGCATGTTTGACGAGACTTGACCAAAATGAGGACGACACAGACAAGTACACTTGGGAGCGACCGGTATTGCCAAATAATGCTCAGCTAGAATGTTTGGGCAGTATAATCAATCCCAAATGAAAAAAAAAAAAATACGGCTGCGGACGGAGCGGGGTCAGATGACGAAATGTAGTCAGGGTAATTGCCAGGACTGGAGCTACTTTTTTTTTATGGCAGTGTTAAGAAAGATATCTGCATCCTAGAGTGGATTTAAATCCATTATAGTAGCTTACAGCTTCAATAAAAGATGCAAAGCTGCTTGTAATCACGGCGATTATAATAGCACAATAACGTATGATGTGTGACATGAAGTAATAATATCTTTACGCAGATTTTTCTGGACACGCGCACTACTCGCCTTTGCTAAAGAAAATTATTTTTAAGGCGCATTCAGTTTAGTTCAGTTTATAGGATTTAACGTCCCAGGCTATGAGGGATGCCGTCGCTGAGGGCTCTGAAAATTTCGTCCAACTGGGATATTTAGCGAGCACTGATATCGCACAGTACACCAACGCATTGCTTTTCGCCTTCGTCGAAAAGCGGCTGTCGCTGCCGGAATTCGACACCGCGTCCTTGGGTTCAACGATCGAGCGCCCTAACCACAGAGCCACCGCGGCGGACCTGGCGCGTCTGATGCGGCGGCCTAGATCAAAAAGTTTTTTTTTTTTCCAAATCTGTTCGCTGTTTTTCTCTGTGATGTGGAGAAATGCTCAGAGAAAGTACCTCTGCAGGTGCAGACAAACGCAAGAAAGCTGCACATTCCAGCTCCTGGATGTGCGTGCGTTGTTCTTTGGGACAAAGCGAGGTTAAGCACGAAGTGAACTTCAGTACGTGTTCCGAAAAAAATCTTTTCAGTTCGTAAAGCAAGCATACGCGGCAACCGAGGCATTCGCGACGTATACACTGTTTTGCAAAGCCTCCCCCGAATTTTCCCGTTCACTGCGCAATCTCTCTCCGAACGCTGTCCACCCAGTAGCAGTGAGCAATATCGATCATCATCATCATCAGCCTGACTATGCCCACTGCAGGGCGAGGTCCTCTCCCATATTTCTCCAATTAACCCGGTTCTGCGCTAGTTGCATTCACTTGACCCCTGCAAACTTCTTAACCTCATCCGCCCACCTAACTTTCTGCCGCCCCCTGCTACGCTTTCCTTCCCTTGGAATCCATTTTGTTACCCCAAGCGACCATCGGTTATCCTCTCTTCGCGCTACATGTCCTGCACATGCCAATTTCTTCTTCTTGATTTCCACTAGAATGTCGGTAACTTGAGTTATTTCTCTGACCCAATCTGCACGCTTCCTATCTCTTAATGTTACCCTTACCATTTTTCTTTCCATGGCCCTCTGCGTTGTCCTCAACTTAAGTAGAACCCTCTTGGTTAGTGTCCACGTTTCCAGGGCAATATCAGAGTAACACCAGATGTGATCAAAACGCACATGACCCAGGGAGTCGTGTGCAGTTGGATTATACAGACCGAAAACAGGAGGCGCCACGCGAACGGCTTGAAATGGGAGAGGCAGGGCGCGTCAAACACGCGATGACGCCAGGTGGTGACCTGATGTGGTGCTAAATGACGTCACCGGATCGCTCCACCTCACCAGCTGCGTGATACGAGGACGCGTGCAATGCAGTTGCCTGGAATATCGTTCGCGAAGTGCGGCATTGCTCGAACCACCCAGGACAGCTAAGACTACACCTTTAATCTGCCGCACATCTAACGTTTCGCGTCAAGTGGTCTATTGCATCAAAATCAACTTTTCTCAGCAAAAAGAAAAGAAAAAAAAAACACAGAGAGAGAGAGAGAGAGAGAGAGAGAGAGAGAGAGAGAGAGAGAGAGAGAGAGAGAGAGAGAGAGAGAGAGAGAGAGAGAGAGAGAGAGAGAGAGAGAGAGAGAGAGAGAGAGAAATCTGTCAAGATACAAGCCCCGCATAACAAAATGAAAAACACTACTAGACTTGCAACATGCTGAGCATTTCTCGCTCGGTGCCGTAATTCGTTAAGATACGATTCTGTTTCTGACGCCGGAATTAAAAAGAAAATACAGCAAAGTGGACCAAAACTTGCACTTCTGAGATCAATGCTTCAAAGCACATATGACGCAAGTTTATCGTTCAAAAAATCCAACTATGAGCGCTGCTTTCCTTTTACGAGATGCGTCGGACATGCGCGTCTCAGACAGGTGTTCGGAAAAAGAGGAGTTTGATCAGGTTGGTTTAGAAGTTAAGCTGGGGACTTCACCCGAGTATACTTAAGAAATATGCAGTCCAGAACACGAAGAGGCACCACCCTCGAGCCGTCAAGCGAGCAAAAATATAAATAGATGCTTAGATCTACGTAGCTTGGCAGAAGGTCGATACGATCCTGCCAATGACTTCAGCCGTTCCGAAAAACGCATCGCTCTAGAGTGACGAATATTGTTAAACTAGACTAGGCAACAAGACGATCGGTGAAAGCGCCCCGGGCTGTTACTGCACGCATCAAACGAGTCCTTTCTGGCGGCATTTTTCTTTTCTTTTTTGAGCCTGTTCGCATTTCGGATGCTTTCAACTCGAAAGAGTTAAACATCACGCTGGAAGCATAACCCTGTGCTCAAGTTGCCGTTGTACCCTGAAAATCCGAGCTAGTTTAGAGAGTCGTGACGCCTCAACCACTTGACCTTGTGCGGGTAATTCAAACACTACATCGATCATGGAGTACAATACAGCGATGACGTAGGCAAAAAAATTCCTCATTCGTCGACAGCGATGTGACGTCATTCGACCACCGCTACGTAGCACCCCTGAAGAAAGAACAACGACTGCGCTGAAAAGAAATTATATTATATTATATTATATTATATTATATTATATTATATTATATTATATTATATTATATTATATTATATTATATTATATTATATTAAGAAATATATATATATATATATATATATATTATGGAATGGAAGTAGTTTAAGCCCAATCTAACCAATCCCGCAACCTGTCATATACTGTCACACCAGCATCAAGCTCTCACTTTGCCCACGCATCCAAATTGTGGGAGACATATACATGCATCTAGTAAAAACATACGCTGCGTGAGATAGTTTGAGAGTGTTATGCTAGCACTTAATAGCGCCTAGTTAGCGGAAAATGCATAATGGCAAGTATAAGTATTTTATGTGGTAAAAAAGTCAGAGTCCGTGCAATGCGAAATTGTTATTTAAAAAGGACGCGAGGCCAGCTAATGGACTAACATCATCGCGTGATGCGCTTATGATTCAATGATTAACGAGCAAGTGGCACGTGATAGCACAACAGGAAGACCGACGGCATCGACCGCAACGCATCTCAAGGTTCTTCCATTTGTGAAGTAATTACCAATTGTTAACGCCGAACCAACGCTGGGCAGAATCAGCGAAATTTTCCTTTTCAAAAGCATTCATTCACTCTCTTATCCAAGTATTTTCAAATCGCTATAATAACTTGGTTCCCATTTACTAAAGAACACATTCACAAACTAGAGCGAGTGCAAAGGAAGGCAGTAAGATTCATCTTTAATAAATACAAACTGACAGACTCTCCTACTGAGCTACTCAAGAACACTAACATTTTGACTCTCGAAAGCAGAGCCAAATTAGCGCGTTCAAAGTTTTTCTATCAGCTAATTCGCAAGCAGATAAACATAGATACTTCGAGGTACCTTAGCTATGATATATCAAGGACCACAAGACATAAGGATTCACAAACACTCACCGAACAATCATTTCGTACTGACTGCTTCAACTTCTCATATTTTTCGCGAGCCATAAGAGAACGGAATAGCCTGGATCGATAAGTTCTTAACAGTCCTTCCCCTGATTGCTTTGTTTCAGTACTGGTGAATCATTTATAAGAAAACTCATTACAAAAAATGCCATTGTTATTTTGCTTTCCCCAGAGTTTGGTCATGCGATCTAGTTATCTTTTCCTGTTTTTATCAAACTGTATAACTAATACGAACATATGCATCTGTGAACCCATTCTCCCTTTTCGCGCTTTATTACCCCGTTGCTCAAACCGATACACGTTTGCTGCTACCATTTACATGTTGTCGAACCTGGCCCACTCCATTGTGTTTTTAAATGTGCCCTCCCTGCAGTTTTATATGTGCCCTTCCTGCAATAATCTCGGACGGGATTCACAGTACCTGCAAATAAAAAAAAAAATATTTCCTATCAAACATTATATTGCCCATAAACAACGCTTAGTCGCCATCCTCTGCATCTTCACAATAGGCCAAATTACTACTAGCTCCTTCTGCCTTAAACGCAGAGCGGAGGAGGTGGAAGATGAAGTGATCGGCGTTAGAAATGGGACAAGCGGCCTCGTGATGACAGGCACGGAACGACCGCAAAAACGCCGGACGCTCCAACCTCCAGGCGTCATTCGTTTCACAGTGCGCCGTCCCGTTCAGCCACGCAGCAGCGAATACATGCCGACTAGAATAAAAAGAAGGTGCTGAGAGGAGGTGGTCGCGATAAGAGGCAGTAAGCAAACTGGGACGAGACGATGTCCCCGCCACGTCCGTACACGGGCACAAAAAGCAGCCCGTCGCTTCGCATGCGAAAGAAAAACAGATCAATACGTGCTCGGCACACGCAAACCGCAGCACACGCGCGACATACGTTCACGAACACGGAAGCGACGAACCTTTCCACGCGTCAAATTCGCGTCGGCGTCGCGCCATCGAGTCATGAAAGAAGCGCGGCGCGAAATGGTCCTAACGGCCGCTCGGCTCTGCCTCTTTCGGCGTGTACGTGGATTCGCGTTGGAGCAAAAAGCGAGATAGCATTCTAGCAAGGAGTGTAAACGACGTGTCTGAAGGAGACACGTACGTAGGATCGAAACTTTTGCAACGGTGTTGCTAACGTCGTGAGAATCCCGCTTGATTCCGAGCATCCAAACAAACACCAAAAATTTTCGTTTCTGCTCAAAAAAGAGAGAGAGAGAGAGAGAGAGAGAGAGAGAGAGAGAGAGAGAGAGAGAGAGAGAGAGAGAGAGAGAGCGTAATATATTACCATACTTAAACCTAGCAGGACTTGGGAAAGCTTTTTGCGCACAGCTAGAAGTTGATGAAGACGACGCGCTTCTGTCTCAGGAGCGACAGAAGACTCGCGCACGGCGCAATTGTGTATGTTGGAGAGTCTGTACACGAGGCGACCGGCTGCGGTAGCGGCTACAACGTCCAGTGCTAGTTTTCAGTGTGAAATTCATGAGCTTGAATTCCCCTCGCTCCAACGACTTTTTTTTTTTTTTTTTTTAATGTCAAAGCGCGTTAGAGAACGCGTACAAGCGTGAGACGATATCGCTAGGCTTGACCGATCACATGGTGTGAAAGCACTCTTTAAATTACCCGCCATTCAACAAGTAGACGGTGACGTTACGGCGTGGCGGGCCAATCGGGAGTCAGGCGCAAGAAAGATCGGTGGTCGTCTCCGACGTCCGTAGGAGTTATTATCGCACTAAAGCGACAATGTGGCACACCGCTTACACAAACTGCACTCCCGAACATATATCTCTCTTAGAGCAAGATTATTTTAGTTGTCACGTGCATGAACGAAAACATGGAGACATCTGATTTAGAACGTATATAATTAGGTTTGGTTTAAGGGATTTATCCGATTTTTAAGGCCCCAAGCGACTTCGGATAAGCTAGACGCCGTAGTGAAGACCTCCGGAAATTTCAACCCACCTGGAGTTCTTTAACGTGCACTGACATCGCACAGCACACGGGCTGCCTTGCTTTGCGGCTCCACCAAAAGGCGGCCGCAGCGGTCCGGATTCGATCGCGCGTCCTTAAGTACAGCAGTCTAGCGCCCTAACCACTGTGCCACCACGGCGGGACAGAACATATATCCTTAAAACGCTAACCTGTTACTTGATGATCACACACAGGCGGAGGTCGCGAACTCCGAGATTGAGAGAGTTCGTCAAGTCACTAACAACAAAAAAGTAATCATGGGGAAAAACCAATTTAAAAGCTAAATACGAAAATTCCTAAGTCAGCAGGAGACTGCACAACAATTTACCGCTAAAACTTCAACGAATTAAAATTTTTGGAATAATATCATGCTTTTTTTTTTCGCTTCGTGGAGAAAAAAAAGGGGACTATATATACAGCGATGATGAAAGGTTGAGATTGTCGCCTGGGCATTGTTGAACTAGCACAATCGTGAAGGTTTCAATACACGCTTACAGTATCGAAGCTCTACATGTGCTTGCGGTTACAGCTCGCAAGCTGAGGATGCCGTAATAGGTATATATATATATATATATATATATATATATATATATATATATATATATATATATATATATATATATATATATATATATATATATATATATATATATAAAATAATGCGATGCGGGGCGCAATGAGAAGACAGAGAGAAACAAATCTCTGAACTACTGCGATACTTGTTGATGGTCTCATGGGTTGTCACTATTTCCAGGGCGGAACTTGCGAAGAAGTATCTCGCACCCTCAAATGAAAAACGTTAATCGAAAAAAACTAAAAAGCAAGTAACGAAGAATTCTGCCACACCTCAGTAGCAGAAGGCAGACGCGACATAATCATCAGCATATGACACACATAACCCGTAATATTCAGAATATCAGCGACATCGAGACTGAAATGACGATCTATACAGTGACCTCTTTGATTTCCTGCGCCTCTTCCTCACTATCCCTTTATTTCTGCTGCCCCAATTGAAGTGATTCAGATATCAGAGAGCAGATACCGGGGCTGGCAAACATATTTTCCTTCCTTTTGTATATATAATAATATACCCACCACCCCTACTATTACAGACAGAGACTCTAATTAATGAACCGCTCCGCCGAGGTGGCGCACTGGTTAGAGCGTTCGAGTCCGGAACTCCCTTAAGGATTCGGGAAAGAATCTCGGCCGCGGCGGCCGCTTTTCGGTTGAGGCGAAAAGCTAGGCGCCCGTGTGTTGTGCGATGTCAGTGGCCGGCAAAAACCCCAGCTGGTCGAAATTCCCAGAGCACTCCACTATGCCCTCTCTCAGACTGAGTCGCTTTGTGGCGCCAAAAAAAAACAAATCAACGAAACATTCTCTCCGCCTTTTTCACTTGGCTCAATATCAGGAAGAAGAAGAAAAAAAAAATATCCGCGCGCATCTCAAGCAAGCATGCGCGTACTGATAAACTAAGCTAATGGAAAAACGAATGCGCCACTCGCGAAATAGCAATAAGCCGCAACACCAAAGACACGCAGTTGTGACTGCAGAACATCCGACTGAAAGGAGAATTGTAATGCACTGAGAATCACTAACATGCTCTGGAAATGAATCAACATGAATCAAATTGGCAACGTCAGTACGAAAAATATGACTGGCTGCCTCTGTCTCCCAAGGTGTTCTGACTGCTCACTGCCCGAAGGACTCGCTGAGCCCAGAGAAGTTCCGCATATAGCAATCTGAGAAAAAAAAAAAAAAAAGAGAAAAAAAAAAACATTTTTAAAGCGAGGAGCTATCTTTGACAATCTCACCTCAGCCGTTTCCTCGGAGAAGACAGTCCCAGGGGCTGAAGAGCAAGCTCAGGGACGAGATGCACTCAACTCCAAACAGTTTGACACAGTCGTCGGTAGCGAGGATCAGCGAAGCACACAGAGTTTCACGAATCCCACGAGGGAGCCGCAAACGAACGACCAGGACACTGTTTCCGTTATGCGACGACAAATCCCGGGGTAGACGTCACTCGAGACCGTAAAGCACGCAAAACGCTAAGCACCAATGTATACACAGCAGTCCACCAGCACACACACCTCACAAGAAACGGGGTAACAAAGATGGTCCGGACCAGAGACGCCGTTTCGAGAAGCTTCCACGATAAGCACTCGAAAGTGGTCCCGAAAAAAAAATTGTCTCCACAGTTCACAAGAAAGAATCCTTCTACTGGCGCGAAACTCAATACGACAAGCCAGGGACGACGATCTGGACGTAAGATTCGCCGCAGCTCGCACGAAAGATCACCGTTGTCGTTGTCTGCGCGAACTCGATGCAGCCTTCAAAGACGACCGGCCGAACAACTCACCAGCGCTCACTGGCCCGACAGGGCTCCCTTTCGTGCAACAGAAAACAGCACGACTCCGGTGAAAGCGGACATCTGCACGTACGGCAGTTTCCACGAGGCCAAGCTAAAACGATTGCACGTCTATCCTGTGAGCTGCACATTTGGAAGAGCCGAGTTTCAGCTCGTCAATCACCCAACCTAAAAAAATGTCCGCAAGGAAGGACGATTGAAACAGGACATTATGTTCGTCGTCCGCGAACTCTTGAAATAAGATACTTCCCACATAGACAGAAACTAGAACTGGCAGTACACGCATTTTTTTTTTTCACACAAAAAATGCCTTAGCCTAACTCGCAACGAAACTTCGCTGCGTTGTCAAAAATTCATAATAACTACCGTTTCGCTTTCCCCTACTAGTTAATAATTACGCCCTGACGCGGACCCACAGGTAAAGAGCTAGGAGACAGTTTCCTACCTTGTTGCTAATATGCTGGGGGGGGGGGGGGGGGGGGGGGGGGGGGGGGTGCCGCAACTGCTAACAAACAATGAACTGTGTTAAGCGGAGGCCCGTAATTGCGCGTGTAAACACGATGCGCGAATCGTTACAAGTCCCAACGATGCAACGCGCCCGCGATGAGGAAACAAAAATTAAAAAACAAACAAAAAAAAAAACCCGCGCACCACGACGGTCGCGTATTCCACTCGAAGCTTCCACCGCTAACAACACACACCGCTGAAACCGCGCGCGAAAAAAAACGGTCTACTCCTCTACCGCGAAATCGTGCGCTTATCCCCGGAACAAAGCTGCTTGCACACAATGCCCTACACGAGCGAGCGATAAAAGCGAAGTTCGGGCACTTAAGTTCTGCTTTGAAAACTATGCGAAAATGCGACGATGCTTTCAATGGAAACACCGGGAGCAACACAGCCACGCGCTGACAGCACTCCGCAAGCTCGGAAACCACCGTTCCCCGAGGGATTTATCGAGAACGTTCACACTTTCGTTGCGGCAGCGCATCACAGGCAAAAAAAAAAAAAAAAAAAAGAAATGCAGCGCAAAGTAGCTGCTGCACTAGCTCGAACGGGTTCCCTGAAAGCGGTAACAAACAAAGAGAACTAAACCAAACGTAGTAGCTGGTAGACTGTTTCAGTCACAAGCTTAGCAACAGGGTGTGTGTTTCAGAGCACACTCTCAAACGAATCTGGATAAACTGAGCGCATCGCTCACCTAATGGCGGAGACAGTTGGGTCGGCCACAAAGTGCAGACGACGCTTAGAGTTCAAAGCTTCTGCGCAATAAAACTTTTGTAAACCGCGAAAATGACGGCCCTGTGGTGCGGATAATTTGTAACGCGTAACTAATTGCTTAGACTGTGATAACCAAGTGTAACTAAATATAACTAGCTTGTAACTAATGCTCTACATTTTCATTCTTGACCACGCAAAAGTGTAAAAGCCGGGGAGAATACAATGAAGCAAATATCAGTGACAGCAAATGCTGCGCTGAAAAAAAAAAATCACCCCATTATCGCAACAATCGCATGAACAGAACACATTTGTCTGGGCTTGCCGGTCACCTAATGGCTAAGCTGGCAATTCAAGCTTCACAAACCGACGGCATCGGCACTCTAGTGAATTGCGGCGAGCACAAAATGTACACCCATTTTACTCGCCTTCTCACTACACTCGAAGGAGTCCTCTTTGGGCAACGGTTTGGAAGTCCGCAGATAAGCGGCGTTATGTCTCGCCCACTGCTGCCCACAACCTGTGAGCAGACGAACGGCTGGCTGGTTATCAGGCCGGCTTCGAGACTTCCTGCACCATTGACGAATCAAGGACACGATCACTCCCGAATCACAAGGGTAGCCAGCAAACAAACTAGAGCCCACGGTGAAGTTACTGGCCCAGACGGAACAGCAAGTATACACTTGGGCGGACTCCGAATTGGGGAGCGTCGTGGCGGGAGCAGCGCGCTAGCAGACGACGCTGACAGAAAAAGCGCCGAGGGCCGCGCGCGGACGACGACGGGCGCGTCGACGCTGGGACCGGAAACCGGAAGCCGTGCCGACGAGCGGCCCGCCTCCTGGCGGAGCTTAGTGGAAACGTCGTCCGCTGCTCGGCAAGCCCAGTGTGCGCGCCAGAGACGAGAATTCGGAGATGGAGTAGGGAGATGGAGAACTCGCCCGCAGGCGCAAAGATCGCGAAACTCCAAAATGACAGAATAAAAAAAAAAAAATGTAAACACGATGCCACACCGCATGACCAGAAGAACGCAGTAGTTGCGAATACGCCCTCTTTATATTCAGCAGAATAAGCGAACTGGTCGAGCGACGCTGCTTCAAAAGTGCTATGCCGTGCAGATAAAGAATATCGGGATAGTGGCGGTGCGGTCTTACACTATATCATTATTAGGCTGTCACGATGACATTTTACCCAAACCCTTCTACTTGAAGAAACACCAATTTAGAAACACGAGGCTTCAGTGCGGTACGTGTAAACAAACATCGCAGTTTTATTGTGTTGTCCAGCGTAAACAAAGAACGACGGCAGTATGCAGAAAATATTTGCCAGAAACAGAAAATAGAGGAAGTACCTCGAGGGTAGAATGGCTGAACTAAAAAAGCAAAAGTGGGTAGGGGTAAGCATGCGCGTTCCACCCCAGGGACTGGTGTGAACTCAACCCAACCGCTATCACCCAGAACGCCTATCAACACCACCCAGAGAATAACGAAAGGACCCGACAAGTGGGTATTCGCAAGTGGCATCACATTTAAAAAAGTGCAGACATCAGAGAAGCAACGATGCAGACGGAGAAAATTGCAAGCCCAAAGACACGAAAATCAACCCACAGGCTAACCAGAGGGCAAATGTACTCTGCAAAGCCGAAAGTAAAAGAAAGAAAAAAATATCTGAAAGCACTGGGGTGAGTAGTGCCTGTTGTCATTATGCAAATATGAAGCGCGTGTGCGCGCCAACTCACTCGTTTTACAAGTTATTTTTTTTATTCGCGCTTGTTTGTTGCTCACCTCAGCTGTCTTTCACTAGACGTCGCTTTTTACGCCATTTTTACCAGCCACCTTTCTTCCCTCAACAATGTTTTCTTCTTCTTCTTTTTTTCTTTTTTTTTTCAGCGAGGAACCTAGGGGAATTCCTTAGGGGGAAAAAAGTTCAGAGCTGAAGAGCAATCTTCTTTAAGAAAGACGTCGTGTTCGTCGCGTCACTGTTGACGATTAATTTTCTTGTTTTTTCCAAGCCTTTAGTCCGGGGTACACGATAGAGGTACCCCGGCTAATGAGCACACGACAAGGTGGAGAAGTAAAAGAACAACAACAAAAAAACTGAGCCACGCTTTTCTCAGGGCGTTTTTGTTCTCCTCGTCCTCCTCACCTTGTCTCATTGTTCCTTCTCGAACGCAATCATCTCTCCCAGAGTAATAAAGTGAAAAAGGAAAAAAAAATCGGAGGCGCTAACAGATGAACGGGTGTACGTGGCTCGGGGGCCTTCGGCCAGGAATTGTTGGTGGCGGGAAAAAGCATGGCGAAGGCATCAAAGGCAAAACAAACAAAAATATTGTGTCCGGGAAAGTAATAGGCACCGGTCTCGGAAACCCCGTGCCTCGCGGATTAAAAATTCTCTTCTCCCAGTTGAACGGCGCCCGGCACTGTGCGAACAGGCTTTGCCGTTGTTCCCGTGGGCACTGAGAAGTTGGTCCCACTCAATTTTCTGACCATCTTGTAGAGTAAAAAACAAATAGCTAGAAGATGGACAAAAAGGAAAGAAAAGAGAACGTTTTTCGCGTGCTAGAAGATATAAAAAAAGAAAAAAAAAGTTTTTCGCGCCTGGGAAGATAACCACCAGGATGACTTCACTTTTCTGTCAAAATAAACAAACCGAAGAGGCGGTGGCTTTACCACGAAGACTAAACTATAGGCTTAGATGCCACAATTGAGGCTACGGGTTTGACTTGACCAGGGGCCGTATTCCCTAAGTTCTCATCTTCCATTTTCGGGCGGCAGCGGCAGACGAAAGGAGAGAGCGGGCATGTCAGAGAAATCACGAGATAACGCTAAACTCAAAAAGAACGTCTACCCACTAGACATCGCCATGGGAGCCAGGGGCGCATTGTAATGAAATCTGAATAGCTATAGGAGAGTTTTTCCGCCCGCAACTCACACCAAACTCACTATAATGGGTCGCATTATTCCTGGGGTCATAGCGTTAAAAACAGAGGTCAACGTTATATACTCTATTAACGTGTCTATATTCCATTTACGTTTATACATATAAGGTGCTTAATTGTATGGTGGTTCGGTGTTTTAACGGTATCGGCACACTTTAGTTAGTGCTTTCAGGTTTAGTTCACCCGTAAAAAAGTACAAGAAAAACAAGCGGGCATGGGTCCACAGTAAACCTGAGTTTTGAAGCGTGAACTTTTTTTTCCCGTCACGAGCACCGCACAACAAGCAAACATGCGGTGAAGCGCGCGTAATTTAAAACGGAAAAACCATACCAGCGGTTGATCCAGCACGTCACTGTTGCTACTGAATCAGCTTCGAACTGCAGAAATTCCCAGGTCCAAATATATTGTCCCCACATATCTAAGACAGTTTTTCAAAGCAGCCGTGGTGGTCGCGGCTACGGTGTGGACGATGGCTAGGACGCACGTATACATTTCTTCACCGTTGCTTCCGTCTCCTCTCCATGCACCTCCAAACTGCACACAGCAGCAACAGTGGCCCGGTTCGCACCAGCGGCATGGACAGGCCCGCGTTGCTGCATTTTCGCTTTCTTGCGGTCGCTTAATGCAGGCTAGTCCCGATATACTAAATCGTGCTATATAGAATTACTGGCTACATCGAACAGGCAAACTTTCCGCTTGAAGATACTGTATAAATGTACAAGCTAACCCACTGCATATATCGAACAGAAATATATCCGGCCATTTCATATATCGAACTGCACGCCGCACCTTGGGATGCAGCTTGTATTCCCGTAACAGCCCCCTTCGATTCTTTACCGCGCGTGACGACTGGTTGGTTAAGCTGTCTTGGAGACCGGCGCATGACGAGGTGACGGTGGAACGTGCTCCTGTGTAGTCATTTACGACGCCCCATTGCTGCGTGCCGTGAATTCAGATTTCAGTTGGGAAGACGAAACACACGTTTTTTTGTTTTTTTTTTTAGGCAATATATTATTTACCGCGTACACTGGCAACAGAATTAGACATTTTATGCTAACAATTGACTTGTTAAGAAGCGGTTTCTATACGCAGCAGCCTAGAGCCAGCAACGCCCGGCGAGCGTAGCGCGCTGTTAAAAAAACCTGCGTGAGACACGCCGTTGCAAGAAGCGCTAAGCTGCCGTGGGTATGATGTATTTTCTGCGCGACAAATAAGCCTACCTAATGCTATTGTATATATCGAATTATTTCGCTACTCCCTTTGGCACCGATATAACCAGGTAACACTAAGATATGTCCACCTGTTCACGTATGTAGTTTCACGCAGCAGGGCTTTGAAAATGAGGGCTGTCGGTGACTCGGAGACCGGGACGCGATGGTCCTTCACAAAGCGGCTCTTACTGACATGTTGTTGTTGCTGTGGCTGTAGGACGAAGGAAAAGATGATGCATGGGCCTGCTAGTGGCTCTGTAGCTGAGTCACCTCCGCTGCCTCGTACAGACAGAAGAGAGAAAGTAGAGAAAAAAGAAAACGAAGAGGGAGAGAAAGACGCGCGCAGCAACAGCCGTCGTCCACCACCTAAGCAGCGGCGGGTGCAATGACGGCCTACAACAGATAAAAGTTCGGTGGCTGGCTAGTCCCCGCCGCAAGCGACGTTGACCTACCATCCCAGCCCTGTAGGGCCAGGAACAGCCCCCCCGCTGACATCACAGGTCGCCAGAGAGCGAATGTCCTCCGAGCGAAGCACGCGCAAGAGGGCACCAGGTGAAGCGCCAGTGCCCCAGCCGCCAAGTTCATCCGGCAGCGCACGTAATTAATCCAATCAGGGCGAGACGAACCTGCCTTGGGGCGTACCACGCTCCTCCCTTTAACCCATACTCTCTTATAATAGGGTTGTCACGCACTCTGCGCATAACCGAGTCAACTCCTGATATTATTTTTTTTTTTCGTCGTCTCACGCCTGGTCCCAAGGGAGCGCCGGCTGATGCGATATGGTCTGGAAACAGCCAGCATCGTGAAACTAGCAACACAGGGTGTGCTATTAACAGTCAAGATAGTAAACACAGCGTCCGGCTCACACCGGAGAGTGCGCTAAGTATATTTGCACCGGACGTGCGTGACGCCTAGAGGCTTCACGTAAAAATGTACTCCACAGATACTCAGTACTCCAGATATTGTGATAAGGGCACGCATTACACTAAGGCAACACTACGCCTTGGCGTAAAATTAAGAAGTGAAAGTAGTCGCTGACAATTAGTCTTTCATGGGGAAAGCTGGAGAGTGTAAGAGAGTGTAAGGGCCCCGGAGAGTCGAACGAGCAAGCTGCACCGGGTGCGAAATTCATGGAAGAAGCTGCAATCACTCGAGGAAAGGCCGATCGCAGGAGCCGACCATAGATGTTCGTGACTGCGCGAAGCCGTGAAGCTCGATTGCAGAGGGAAGCGAAATGCAGTAGCAAGAGGGCAATAGTTGTCTTCCAGGGTTGGAAAATGGTCACAGCCTCCCCATTACTATATTTCCAAAAGGAAAAAAGAAAAATAGGCCACGCCATACGGGTTATGACATAGACAAACGTTGTACTATTGCGCAGCTCATATATAACCACACTATCCGCATGCGCAGCGCATTTCCCGCTGGTAAGCGATGATGCTGCCCTCCAGAACCGACAGCCGCGTCCGTTGCAGTGCAAGCAGCCGCACGAGCATCCGCGGGACACAATTTAACATGGGCGCTTTATACCTTATACGCTTGTTGGTACTGACTGAGCGGATCACTCCTTCACTTTTTGTCTCCCATCCTTCATTGTTCTGCTCACCTCTCTTGCTCACCCTCCCCATCAGTTCCTTTTGCAGCCGTGAACCTATTTGTCATGACGGTCTCGGTGTCACGAAGGAGAGGAACAAGAGGAGTGGTGGTAGAGAGAATAGAGAGAGAGAGGAGGAGGGGGGGGGGGGGAGATCTAATAAAGAAAATCCTTTTCTCATGTTTTCGCGGGACGAACTTTGATACGCGATGGTGCGAGTGTCATGACCGCGGACGGATGTTACAGTGCGAACGGAGATCCATGCGACATCGCCCGCCGAGCGGGGGAAAAAAAATGACTTTCCACCCCCTTCTCTCCCCTTCCGTTTAAGCCGCGATAGAATTTATATATAAAAACTGTAACGAAAGTGAAAACAAGATTGCAAGCAAGACAAACAACGAAAAGAGAAGAAAGGGAAGGGAAAAAAAAAAGTACGAGGCAGAATCTTTGAGACAAACCAATTAGGTAAATGGACACTGAACCACGCCACTTGACGACATGGATGTTCAGGTTCGTTGCCGACCCCCTTCCCCTCCCTTTTCCGCCCGTTCTTTTTTTTTTTCTTTCTCAGCGAACACTGCTTTATTTACACCATTCTTTTCTTTTGTTTTCTTTCTCGGTTGTGTGCATCCTTGTTCCACGCACCTATCTTCCTTAAATAACACCTGATTAATGGTTTCGCTGCCCTTCGCTCTGACGTTTAGAAGAAAAGAAAGTCGTTTTAATAGTTGCCTTTGTAACGCGCGTTAATTCCATAGTCATCACACCGCTGCAATCGGTCTTGCTGTAGTTATGAATGATTTAAGGTCTAAAAGCATTTTTATCAAATAAAAAGCTACTTGTCTGCTGAAGTCGACGCAGTGAGCCACGTCAACACACACACACACACACACACACACACACACACACACACACACACACACACACACACACACACACACACACACACACACACACACACACACACACACACACACACACACACACACACACACACACAAAAAAAAAAAAAAAGGTTTCCCTCCCAAATTTTTACACGGGACACCATCTCATAAAATATACTAAGACAGCGCCATTAGAGCTCATTCCTATATGAAATCAGGGGAAAGCAGCGGGTCTTTTATAGCGCCTAACGCCGTCAGCGCGAGAAGAATCGAACAAAGGTTATCTTTTTCAACAGAAAAAAAAAAAAAAACAGTCCTCTGAGTCACCAAGGCAAATAAACAAAGAAACCAAAGAGGAGACAAACGAAAACACTGGCAACATCTCAAGCTCACAATGAATACCTGGCTGCCGAAGTAGTAGAGCTTTTTATAAAGTGGATTCCGAGCGAGAAAGCCACGGACATCACATAATCCGTCAAATTCGACGTTGGACTCTAGTATTTGATCCACGAAAAAGAAAGAGAGAGAGAGAGAGATCGAAAGGACTGTCGCACTCATTCACACGCGCACGCACGCACACACACACACACACACACGCACACACACACACACACACACACACACACACACACACACACACACACACACACACACACACACACACACACACACACACACACACACACACACACAAACGCGAAGAAAACGTGAAAAAAAAGTAGTTGGCCGCAACGACCGGTATCAAAGTAGGTAAAAAAAAAAACTGAAATGGGGGAAAAAAAGAAAAAGAAAGAAGGGAAAAGAAGGTAGCTGTGGCAACGACAGGCAGAGGACGGTTTAACCCGGCTTACGAAGTCGCCGCGGCCCAGCGGCGCGAACAAGCGTCGAATACAAGCTTACGCACGCGCGCGCCTCTGCTAGCATGACATGATGCGGAAAAGAGGGAAAGTAAACGTCGCAATATGGGGAGAAAGACGTGCAAGCACGCGGTGATCAGCTTATATCACGTTCTCCCTAGGCCGGCAGTCGTATACTGGAGCGGAGCCACGGAATGAGGGCAAGGGGGCGTCATAATCAGCCCTTGCGCTTCTGTGAAGCCCTGCCTTCCTATCTCCCTTCTCGTCTCTCAGGTTCTTTCCCTGCCCCCGAAAAGGGAAACACAAAGAAACAGCACACGAAAAATGAAAAGACAGAAAGCTAACAAACCTTCCAAACGAAGCACGGGATTGGAGGGAGGAAGAGTAGAAGAAAAAGCCCGGGAAGGAAAGTAAGGAGGCAAAACGGGAGAATAGGGAAAATAACGGCAAAGGCCGGAAATTGCCGTCATTCCTCGTCATTCCGCAAGGAAGGCATCGAACGCGAGCTGCGGGAACGACAGGAGCTACGCACGAAACGTCTTTCTTTTTTTTTTCTCCCCTCCTTCTCGACGTTTCGCGTCCCGCGCATACCCTTACACTTCGCGCTCTTGCTTGGCCTCCCTCCTTGCTGGCTCCCCAATCTTCATCGTGCCACATCTCCCCAATACTAAGCCATTTCTCTTTCTTTCACAACACACGTGCAGCCCGGAAAAAAGCAGTCGTGCGATACGCGTTACCTGGTTCATATAAGGAGTCCTATACGGCCAGGCTCTTGGCTTCGGAATTTTGTTTTTTATTTGTTTCATCTCTATGTACCTTTAACCTTCAGAACCCATGCACTGAAGACACTGACTCATTCCACTGTGCCGTTCTACTTCTCTTCGCAGACGCCTCGCTTTGAATCAGGGGTTCGATAGTAAGGCAGGATAAAAGTAGAAATAACCAATCAAAAAAGAAAAGGGGGAAACCCGGAAGACCGTCCAGAATACGCAGTGATGAATGAAATTCAAATCTGATGCTTTCTGACCTTCGGCGAACGAAGAAATACGGAGCCAAGAGAATACATTCGTCCTTGAAGAAAGGAAGTCCCGGAAAATAACTTTTTTGCTTGCCTATATACCTTCATTTCCTTTGGCCTCTGTCGCGCATTCGCATATTTCAGTTCCAAAGGTCGAAAGCGCTAGTTTGACGCCAAGCAAATGCCTGGCTGAAAGAAATACATCATCTGGTTGCGCTCAATGTGACCTTACCACTGCCGGCGAAATCTCCGTGGCAACGAACGTGCTGAGTCATTAAAACAAATAAAAAAAAAAACCCTGTAAACGGTTAAAAAGAGCAGGGTGGATGTTCGGGCGAGTTGGTTCATCTTCACAGAAAAACAGCGCTTTTCAGACAAGGACAACACAAGAGTGGACAGCACGTGTGCTGACTTTCAGCTCTGTTTTATTCGATGCATTACAGGCTTTTAAAATGCTGAGAACGATAACTGTAATATTGCCAAGCGCTGTTTAAATTGCCAGCTATCTGGTTGCCACCCCATTTTCAAAGACTGCAAAATCATAAGCAGAAATAAAGAACAACTGACACGCGAGATTGTAGAAGCCAAAAAAATAACAGAAATGAAAGAAGATTGTGTAAGCGATCCATCGATATCACTCTCGCCGAAGGAGATAGAGTCCTCGGAAAAATAGGCGTTAAGTTGTGCGATATGTGGTGACGTACTTCGCGATAGCATGTTATAGTAATGTGTTTTGTCTATGCTCCTACAATGTATAAAAACTTATAATGCATCGAATAAAACAGAGTTGAAAGTTAGCGCACGTGCTGTCCACTCTTGTGTCGTCCTTGTCTGAAAAGCGCTATTTATCCGTGAAGGTTAAAAAGAACACCTCATAACTTCCTGAAAGGGTAAACTCCTGCGTGCCTCCTGTTCGCCAAGGCTGTACTCAAATGCATTCACCTGGTTTCGAATACTTTATTCAAAGCAAAGCAAAGCTAGAACGCCCAACAGCTCCTTGCATGAGTTCGTGCTTTCCACACAAAAGCGTAGCCGGTTAATGAAGTGAAAAGTCCGCGATTAGCTTGGACACCAAAAAGATTCATCAATGACTGAATTAGATTTTATTTATTTTTTCTTAAATTTAGCGCCGTCTGGTGAGTGGGCGAAAATTTGGTCGCGACATAGAGAGCTGGCTCGAAACCGTAGATGGAGGTGGAAAATGCGTCCCTGACAACTGTCGCCATCTGTCGTCTGCATCGGTGACTAGCATTAACTGCGCGTGTGCCCTATAACTTGGTTCTTTTGGGTCAGTAGATCTCGGGAGCGGCTAATGGGAAGAAGTGCGCATGTGCGAAGAAGGCGGATACGTGCACAAGTAAATTCTAGTCTTAAATGTGTACGTTGACGAAAAGGTGGTGGAAGGAGCCACTTCATTTTGGTCGCTATGGGCGTCTCAGACGCCCACAGCTTGCCGCGACGAATGTCAGTCTGTCTTGG
This sequence comes from Amblyomma maculatum, assembly GCF_055883805.1. Taxonomy (NCBI): domain Eukaryota; kingdom Metazoa; phylum Arthropoda; class Arachnida; order Ixodida; family Ixodidae; genus Amblyomma; species Amblyomma maculatum. Next base: position 119,346,936 of record NC_139351.1, on the reverse strand, counting down.
AAAAGTGAAAAGACGTCTAAGCATGGATTTAAATTTCTCACCTCATTTTAAAGCAAATAATGTTCTCTTCACCCTTTCTTTATTTTTCATTTTCGTACGGCACGAAGCTGAATCCTCACAACCTCCAGTGCGCCCAGCCATAAAATCCCGCACGAGAAGCATTCGCATCTATCCTTCTTTACTAAACGCGGACATGGCAACTATCTCAGACTGCGGCTTCTACAAGAAAAAAAAAAAAAAGAGCAAAATGACCAAAATGCTGAAAGTCAGCCGATGAACTGCTATTAGTTGGAACAAGGTTTTACTTCGGTTTCCTTTCTTAAAAAGAAGTGCCCATTAGCACGGCCGCGCTCTTCTCTCGGTTTTACATTTTTTAGTGTAGGGCCGCTGTCACGAGGAAGTTTTCTTTTTTTTTTTTCCCCTAGGAATCGGTTTCGTCTGGTAAATATCACTTTACGTAGTTTTACCTTGATGAAAAACAATGTAGCAAGTAGTTTTTGGAGTAGATCTACAACTTTTGAATTGAACCTTTTTCTCTCAAGATATTTTAAAATTCCCCGTATTTTTTCAAACCTTTGTTAAATTTAGCTGCAGAACCTTGAATATTGTATTGAAAGCTGTAAAGTTCGCTATAATATGCTGAAGGGCGATATGTTATCTTGGTGAACAAAAAATACAGCAGCTTAGCATAGGCGACACCGAACAGCTCTTAACTAATTTAACTGGGCTAGGGCTCCCCGTATTTTTTTAAAACCTTGGTTACATTTAGTTGGGGATCATTGCATATTGCATTCAAAGCTGTCTAAAGTTCGCGATAATATGCTAAAGGGCGATCACATATTCATGCACTGTTGTTGCTTACCCGGAAAAACCATATAAAATACAACTCTACTAATCGTTGACAAGTTAAACTCAGAGCTAAGTCGTGGTTTTATGTTTCTCTTCGGTGCGGATTTCCTCTTCCCTTTATGAGGATTACAGTCCAAACACTCCCCTTTCCCCTTCTCCATTTTGACTCCCATTTTTATTTCGCCCTTATACAGATATTTGCCGCTATAAGCTGGGAGTTCTTGCCAGTGATTTCCCTTCATTCGCATTAGTCGGTCTGAATCGTTTTACGTAGCATTGGATGAAATTTCTTTTATGCTTTTTGCTAACATGCATTCTTTCAAATTAAAAAGAATTGGGGCCCCCACTACTCAAGCTATTCACTAATCGGCATTCCATGTCCTTTCAGTGCCCGCCATATGCAGCTTGCATTTGTGTTTTAAGGTTTTCGTGTGACCGATTGATAACCAGCTAATGTACTAGGGGAAACGAAAACAAATGAAATAAAACTGACGATAACACAATAAGCTAAAAAAATGATAACAGACGGTGTGTTTACGCCATTTACCGCACTGATATATAGATTCGCTTTACCAGGCGCCCGTGAACTGCAGCACGCTCTACAGTCCTAATCCCAGTGAAGTGTCAAAAAGGACGTGAGCGCTGCGCTGCGAATCGCAGTGCTGTGCCACCCATTTAATTTTACGCTCTCTCCTCTGTCGCCTCCTCTTCATATGTCGAGGAAACAAGTTTCCATCACCCGTTGTTTTTCGTCCCGTGCGCTTTATCGCCAGCCGCGTGGAAAGCGACCCCCGACGCTGCTTGGAGAGTCGCATGACGTCCCGTTTTACGGGCTCTTTCCGTAACTACATCGCTTTCCAGCGTGAAAGGGCAGAGGAGAGAACCAACTAGGGCTAAACGCTCGACTCCTTATTTGTAGGTGGGGGGGGGGGGGGGGGGGGGGGGGGGACTGAAAGCGCTCGTCTTCGGCCAATCACGAAATGCAAACACGAGAAAGCGGGAAACGGAACAGGGCGCGCCGCTGGCAGTATAGGCGGCTGTAAACACGTGCACGATGAAAGAAAAGAAAAATGAAAAAGGAAAGAAAACAGAGGGAAAATTGAGGGAACGACAGAATGAGTCTCTGACGAAACGAAAAGAATGAAAACAGGCACGTTACCCCGCTGTGTGTGAAGAGCCGTAAAGACGCGGGGGTGATGCAAAAAATCTACAGACCGCGCTCGGCCGGTTCCGTTTAAGGCCACCGAATAAAGCCGCGACATAGTGTAATCCCTCGCGTCTTTAGGCGCGCGATTTTCGAGCTCATCCTGCTTTGAGGGACGTCCTTCCGTAAGCGACCTCCGAGCAAAACCGAGGCGCGGCGGCTTCGGCCAATTTCGATCCTTCAAATAGGGCGAAGGAGCTTATGAAACGAGCAACAAAGAATTTCAGCTTTTAAATGACACTGTTTTTTTTTTTTTTCAACGGCACAATGAAGAGCGTTGACGAAACAGCACCGCGCGACATACCCGTTACATAAGGTGAGGCAACATTTCCCAGTTATTCCAACCCTGAAAGGCCGAACACCAGGCAAGGGAAATCGTAACTGTATCCCCGGTGTGTTGAAGCAGCGGCGGGAATTGAAGCTTGCACTAATACGGCAAGGCATTCCAGCATTTCAGGCTTGACGAACTACTTCGACCAGATGAGGCAATGCGGCTGCCGCGGTTGGGGTAGGAGTGAACGGCTGCAAAAGCGCGTGATCAGTACCGAACCGTCACGGCCAGTAAGTGGCCGAAGACAACCGAGTCATTCGTTTTGGTTTTCGGTATTTCAACTGACCGTAGTCTTCTGCGCACGGCTGGACAGTGCCGTGGGACAATCGTAACCCCCCCCCCTCCCCCCTCCCCTCCCCCCATGTTTTATTCGAAGCCAGCACGGAGGACCACCATGAACATGAAATTGGACGAACTGCGAGGAAGAGGAAAGACAAAGAAACCGGAAGCAACAGCCAAGGACGAAGATTTCTCGCTGTCCAAGATCGACGCGCTAGGCAGCAAAGAAACAGTCCAAATGTACGGTGACGAAGAAGTCTTCCCCACTACGCCCACGAGCCGAGAGTCTCACGAACGGCGTCGCCCTTCTGTTTCGAGCGGAGTCGAGGAGAATCAAAGTGGTGGAGAAACTCCGAGATACTCGGGCTGAAAAAGGGCGAGGGAGAGTATTGGAACCGAGAAAAAACAAAAGATACACGGACACGCAACCTTGATAAAAGTAGAAAGCAACAAACCCAGCGAAGAATCGGGTAAAACAAATGTAAAACGAGCAATAAGTATCGAGAAGGGCGATGGACTACGGAGGTGGTGATGGGGGAATGGCTGCTAAGCGAACCGAAGGCGTGTCAAAGACTGTGCGGAGATGCCGGAGTGAGCGCGCGAGAGAGGCGGGGAGCACCAGCAGGAATCAGAGACGGAAAGTTTCGGGCGACGGCTGCGAAGCCGCGCCGAAAGAGACACGTCGGCGCTGCCACCAACTGCACACGGCCGCCGCACATACCGCGCAAAGCACAAGTGTGTACAAACATCGCAGGAAGAAAAGAGAGAAAGAGATGCGAGTAGCGAGACGAAGCGCAATTTCATCCGCTAAGGAAAGAAAGATACAGAGATGGATAAGGCAGATGAAGCAAGACGAAAAGCGAAGCGAGTGACAGTGACATCTATACACTGCTCAGGGCACAGAGTGTAGTAGTAGTGGTGGCCGCGCGCGGACGGCGCAGATGTCCATTCGAGACGGGAGGAGGGGAAGGGGGGGGGGAGGAGAAAGAGAGAGAGAAGAGACAGAAAAGGGCTTCGAAGGAGACAAGAAAAATGCGCGCCGGAAGAAACGGACAGGAGAGAAGACAGGGCAGTGCATTTTCCCCGGACAGTGTCTCGGAGGCCGGAATCAAAGAGGCCTCGGAGTGACCCCAAAAACTCTGCGGCAGGCACACAGGGGCTCCGAGAGATATGGCGAAAAGGGATGGCATCTCTCAGCCATCGTCTTCGGGCAGCAAACGAGAAAGAGCAGCAAAAAGGAACCCCCGCTACTCGTGCTCCTTCCCTCGATTGTGGAGCCAACGGTGGTGCTGCACCCCGGAGCGGCTCGGACATTCGGGAAGAGAAAATGGGGAGACAGCTAAGGACGTCGAAGGAGTCACGGCGATACAACATACACGATGTCGAGAAGGAGAGGAACTCGTATTTCACGACCAGGGATCGGAGTTAGGCGGGTCGGAAGAAGGTGGGAGAGCCAATGTCCATACCAGGCCCTTCTCCGCCGAGTCATATGGCACGCTAACGACACCACGTGGACGGGCATGAGTGATGCTGCGTGTCGCGCACTCTCAGTTACCAAAGGAAAATAAATGATCATAGAAAGTATAAAATGAAGCTCGTCGGATCATTCCGGTCATGAAATGCATTGAAACACGAGACCATTGCAATTTCTTTTAGGCATAATACTAGGCCACCTTTCAGCGCGGGCGAAATTCTAAAAGGGCTCGAAAGAAGACCTCTTTGCATTGGAGATTTATGAATATAGCTTATTTCCCTACCGAAAGAACCGTATCAGTCACAATAATCTCATACAGATTTCTCATACAAAACTCATACAAATCTCATATATTTCTCATACGTTGTATGATATTTGCATGAAATGATATGAGTTTTAGAAGAGTTTAGTACGAGAAAACTGTATGACGTTATTGTGACTCATAAGGCTTTTTCGCTAGGGTTATATGAGCAATACTGGACAGCCATGATGTCTGCCGACGACGGAAGCTTAAAGAGGCAGTGAATTTCCCCGCACTAGAAGCCGGGATCGTGTGGTCTTTGCCGACTAACGCAAACTGGGAACTTCGGAGACGAGAACGAAGGGCTCTTCGCGAGAATGGCCCCCATTGATGAATAAGGCAGAGGGGCGAGGAAGGAGCGCGCAAGTGCGCAGTATTGCCTTTTGTTTTTCGCAATCAAGGTGTCATCAGAATCGGCTTCATTTTTAGGCCTGGCGATGCCTTTCGACGACGTTCGTGAATATATACGCAGAACGACTGGAAAGTGCTATTATGGATGGCGAGAAACGCAACAGCATCTTGCGTTTGTCGCAATACTCGATCGATTGCAAAATTCAGCGACAAAAACTACCACACACACACACACACACACACACACACACACACACACACACACACACACACACACACACACACACACACATACATACATACATACATACATACATACATACATACATACATACATACATACATACATACATACATACATACATATATATATATATATATATATATTGTAGGGGTGTGTTTATTCGGTGAACCCAGGTGATTCCAGCCGCTCAGGGGAGACTCGCAGCGAAGCGTCAGGCGTGGCGAAAGAGCAAGGCAGCGAACAACTTCTTCGTCCTTGAGAGCGGCAGCACGCGACGCATGTCAGTGGTTATATCGATGAAGATTACCACACTACAGTTTCCCCCCGGGCAGAGAAGGAGCCATCCTGGCGACTCATGGTGCCGAAAGGACAGACGGATCGTAGTAGGGCTTGATTCGGTCCACATGAACTATTTCGCGTCCACGGCGACGCAAGTCCGCAGATGGCGTAACCGGCTCAACTACGTAGTTCACAGGAGATGTTTTTTGAAGGACTCGGTATGGACCGTGATACCGAGCAAGAAGCTTCTTTGACAGGCCGGCGGTTGTGGCAGGAACCCAGAGCCACACCAGGGAGTTGGGCGCATATGAAGGCGCCTCACCAGTGTCACGATGGTGTTTTTGTTGCCACTGATTTTCCTTTGTAAGCGAACGAGCGAGCTGACGGCATTCTTCTGCGTACTGGGCGGCGTCCGAGAGTGGCGTCGATTCAGAAACATCAGGGCGGTAGGGAAAAAGCGCGTCCATTGTGCAGGTTGGCTCGCGCCCGTAAAGAAGAAAAAAGGGAGAAAATCCGGTGGTGGTCTGTATCGCAGTGTTGTACGCGTAGGTTACGAAGGGAAGAACGTGGTCCCAGTTGGAATGAGCGTCGTTGACGTACATGGCCAGCATGTCACTCAGAGTACGGTTGAAGCGTTCTGTCAGGCCATTCGTCTGAGGGTGGTAAGAAGTAGCGGTGCGATGAATGATGCGACATTCTTTCAGTAGGGCCTCGAGAGCGTCGCACAAGAAAACGCGTCCGCGGTCACTGAGCAGTTCCTTCGGAGTCCCGTGGCGAAGAATCAAGTTGTTGAGAATGAACAAAGCAACGTCTCTTGCAGAGGCAGAGGGTAACGGTGATGTTTCAGTGTAGCGAGTCAGATGGTCTACTGCCACAATAATCCACCGGTTTCCAGCAGGAGTAGTCGGAAGAGGGCCATAGAGATCTATGCCAACGCGGTCAAACGGACGAGCAGGGCAGGGTAACGGCTGCAACGAAACAGAGGACTTCTGAGGAGTTTTTCGGCGTTGACAAGATTCGCAAGCGCGCACGAAATGTCTTACGAAGCGGTACATTCCACGCCAGTAAAATCGCAGACGTAGGCGCGTGTAGGTTTTCAATACGCCACCGTGAGCACATTGTGGGTCACCATGGTACGCAGCACAAATGTCGGCACGGAGATGACGCGGGATGACTAGAAGCCACTTCCGTCCATCAAGCAAATAATTGCGGCGATAGAGAAGACCGTCACGAATGGAGAAGTGGTGGGCTTGGCGGACGAGCGCTTTGGATGAATGACCGGGAGTAGGACTTGAGAGAAAATCCAAAAGTGCATTGATCCAGGGGTCATTCCGCTGCTCGGTAGCCATGTCGATAGTTGTAAGAGTCGACAAATCGTAGGCACAGACGTGGTCAGACGAATTATCTCTAGGCAATGGCGAGCGGGAAAGAGCATCCGCGTCCGTATGCTTTAGGCCTGATCGATAAATGACATGAATGTCAAACTCCTGGAGACGAAGAGCCCAGCGAGCAAGGCGACCGGATGGGTCTTTCAGAGAGGCAAGCCAGCACAAAGCGTGGTGATCGGTCACAACGTAAAACGGTCGATCATACACATAAGGACGAAATTTTCCGATAGCCCAAATAATGGCCAAACATTCCCTTTCTGTGACTGAATAATTAGATTCTGCCTTTGTCAATGTTCGGCTGGCGTATGCCACAACATACTCGCTGTAACCAGGCTTACGTTGGGTAAGGACGGCACCAAGCCCAATACCGCTGGCATCAGTGTGGATCTCCGTAGGCGCAGCCGGATCAAAGTGGCGTAGAATGGGCGGCGAAACCAAAAGGCGGCGTAAAGTGTCGAAGGCTTTATCGCAGGCTGGAGTCCAGGCGGAAAGGTCGGAGCTGCCGGCAAGGAGCTGGGTCAGAGGAGCGATGATAGAGGCGAAGTTCAAGATGAAACGTCGAAAGTAGGAGCAGAGGCCGATAAAGCTCCGAAGCTGCTTCAGGGAGGTTGGCTTCGGGAACTCTGCAACTGCGCGAAGTTTGGTGGGGTCGGGAAGAATGCCGTCCTTAGAAACTACGTGGCCTAAAATTGTGAGTTTTCGGGCGGCAAAGTGGCACTTCTTCAAATATATATATATATATATATATATATATATATATATATATATATATATATATATATATATATATATATATATATATATATATATATATATATATATGATAGGTACCGCCTCTGCTCCGAATATGGGGATAAACTGGAGTGTGCAACAAGCTCAGGTGAAAATATTGCACTATTGCACGCTCTGCAACAGCGTGAATGATTAAACGATGACTGATTAGACTCACTAGTTATTTTGCGGTTTGATTGAGTTGATATTTTTTCTTTGCTTCTTATTTCTGTGGTTTGGTTTGCTTTGTGGGGTTTAACGTCTCAAAGCGACTCAGGCTATGAGAGACGCCGTAGTGGAGGACTCCGGAAATTTTGACCACCTGAGCTTCTTTAACGTACACTGACATCGTTAAAGAACTCCTTCCTCCCAAGTTTCCCTAGGTACGGATCTTCAGTGACACTATGGGCTACGCCACACATCTATAGCTAAAGGCACCTGGTCATTTTCGACCATCCGATGGCTGCTGCCATCGAACCCGCAACCATAGGCTGAGAGTATACAATCTACCACCAACAAAGTCAGAGCAGCGGTCCCGGCACGAGCGAAATTCTTGCGACATCGCGAGCCACCCTCGTCATCGTGTAGACGTTTCGTTATCAAGTTCAAGGGAATTCGCCTTTCCTTTATAACGCTCTTATCATCGGCGCGTTCACACAGAATGTGTCGTTACAAACAGCTGAAAACGAGAAAAAGAGTAAATGCAAGCTGTGCCCCACCAGGCGGGAGAATGGCGCGCTGCGCAACAACTACAGGATGCGGGGAGCAAAAAGAGACCTCACTTTCAGATGCGACCTTGAGTGTACGCTGGACCGGGGCGTATGTTAAAATGGTGCCTGGGAGCAAAATATTGTACCAGGTGTTTCTCGACCCCTTCTGCAGCCCTCCCTTTACTCTTTTTCCCGTGAGCCAGTTCTAAAATACAGAGCAGATATTTCCTTTCAAGTGTGACGCAAAGATGGAAATCTCTCCCGGGAGCTTGAGCATCTTTGAGCGCCAAGGTTGAATGGAGAAAGCGAGATCAACACTTGGCCCAGTAGGGTATATCGCTCCTACCCGGTATATTTTTCTTCCGTGCACTTTTTTCTTTTTTTTTTTTTTGCGGTTTATTTCCATTGCGAGCGATATCAAAGAAAGGCTCAGCCTTTCTCGAGACGTCGCACTATGTGTTTTTCCTCTTTTGTTCTTTAGATTTAATCGAAGTTTCTGGACGGAAAAGTCCATGGAAACGCCAGGACTCGGATGGCACGCACTTTTCTCTGCCTGACCTTTGGCTGTTCCGCGCACTGGCAAAGTCATCATATCCAGGCACACCAATTTCAGAGAATCTATACGATTTCAAAATAACTCCCATTGTGATATGCTGAATACACACGGAGAGTTCAAATAACTCAGTGTACAGACTATCTCTTCAGACTGTTTAAGTGTAACACTTCACAATAATTCTTTAAAGAAAAGTTGCAAATGCTCTTTACACGATCAGTGGAGGTGTGAGGGTTAACTGCCACATGCACTTCTAGTTAGGTGAATGCAGAAAGAGGACAATAAACATCGTATAATAACGCATGAAAAACAAGATCCGCAAAATGACTAAAACAAAAAGTCCCTAACTTCCCGATAATCGAAATATATAGAATGCGCCGCTTAAACAAACAAGTAGTTTAGCAATGAGTAACTAACGTGTTCTAGAGACTGCGGTTTAGACACATCAAACGTCTGACTCCAAGCAAAAGAAACTGGAAGACGATATTACAAATATTACATTAGAAATTAAAAAAAAAAGTGTCGCCTCCCGCCGGTTTCAAATGGACAATGCCTTGGCAGCGCAATAAAGACGAAGCTTCCATGATACACTATTGAAGAAGTACTGTCCAGTTACTGCGGTTCGTCCATTATAGCCATTGAAAGGTAATATATGAATATACAAAAATGTCGCCACTATATATTTGATGATGGTGGAAAGCTGTAGAATCGATGAAGCTCAGTGATAACTTCTTCGTTCAATATCATTTAACGCTTGGTTCCTTCTATTTCTTCATTTATTCCAGAAGCGCTGCTAGCATTCGCAGAAACCCACAGACAGGGTTGGGACGCCCGTACGCCGTAGAAAAACGGGGAAAAGTTATAAGGGACACTCAAGCCCCAACTTTGAGGGTAAGAAGAGGCTTTCGTATGGCGGATCCTCGTCGGCTTAACTTAACTTTACAACCTCTCATAGACTGGTTAGCATACAAAGCTACCCCAATATGTGGAAGACCACCTAACGGGGAAAAGTTATAAGGGACACTTAAGCCCTACCTTTGACGGTAAGAGGAGGCTTTCGTATGGCGGATCCTCGTCGGCTTAACTTTACTACTTCTCATAGACTGGTTAGCATACAAAATGTGTAGACCACCTGACATAGATAAAAGTCCTAAAAACGGGCTTGTGTCACGGGATCAAACCTTACCCTCCCATCGCAAAGGAGCTTTCCGAGTTGGTAGCTTCTGCCAACTCAATGTCACGTGGTAGATGTTATACAAGCCCCTGACCGATCAGTTCCCGACCTTGTCACCTGCCAACTACTCTCTCTCTCTCTCTCTTTATATATATATATATATATAAACGGACAACGCCCACAGAGCTGGACTTTGTGGAGACCGGGGCGTTTAGCAGTACCGCGTTAAAAAGACAAAGGGAGAACAAAGCAACAAAATAAAAACAGAAAAGAAAACGGATATCGCCAGTCATCGAAAGTGCCCGTATTCAGGTAGCGAAACAGCTTAAATGAGTCTAGCATGCATTCGATGCTTCTTCACCGCGTGAAAAATGAAACGATCAAGGATTAAAAAAAAAAAAAAAAAAAGCGATTAAATGGGACTTCCCAAGCCGGAAAGCGGGAAAAGGCTTCAGAATGACAACGCGGAAGACGAAATTGAATTTTGATGCCGAAGACTCGACAGTGAAAGATGCAGATGAACGAACGAGAGCCCTAGGTTTTATGCTCCCTGTGGCATACAATATATACAAACTAAAGAAATAAATACACCACATCTTCCAAGGCTCCCCTTGACTTCACCGACAGCTGGTTTTCTTCATATTTACGCTTGAAAAGTAGGGAGGAAATATTATGATAAGGCACGTGTGGTGTGCCAGCGCACCAGTATAACGGCAACCGAAATTCTCGTCGGCGTTGTCAAATTTCCGACCCGAGTTTGTTTAAAAAATATAAAATTACATTTTCTTTTCTTTTTGTTTACAGCCGCTCACAGCCAGTCAAATCACGCAAAGCTTACAAATATACACGCCTTCTGAACAGACATGCCATCAAAATCAACTCGCTACAACGGGCTTATTTCCATCCGGTTAAACTAGGCGCGTGACTGTCAGATCAGTTTGTCTCGTTTAAACCGAAATCGCAATCAACCGCTAGAAGGCAGAACAAGCTTCAATGTACACACACACACACACACACACACACACACACACACACACACACACACACACACACACACACACACACACACACACACACACACACACACACACACACACACACACACACACACACACACACACACACACACACACACACATATATATATATATATATATATATATATATATATATATATATATATATATATATATATATATATATAAAGGAAAGAAGCCAACAGTCGGCGAGGCCAAGGAAAGCGTTGGGGATGGTACTTTTATGTCTTTTTTTTTTTAATGTTTACTTGGATAAGCACAGAAATTAGTAATGTAGTCTGTTTATGGGAAAGATAATTAGACACAAAGTAGAAGAAAAAACAACGTGCCGATGGTGGGATCCGAACCCACGACCTCCGAATAACGCGTCCGGTGCTCTACCAACTGAGCTACATCGGCCGCTGTCCCCCCTGCTACTTTCTTGGGTATTTATGTTGTCTGTATACGAACCTTGAGAGTGTTCACCAGCGCCACTTTCAGCCATAGCGGCGGACGTGGGACGTCCTTTGTTACCACCAGCGTCACGTAGAACGTGATCAAGAGCGAGGGCGAAAGCTGTGCTAGAACCCTCTTACGCTACCTATGGCTTCAAGACTGCCAGAACCGAGACCCCCGTAAGCTACAAGCAGATAAATCAACGGGAAGTGAGGGTGCTCGTTATAATACATGAAGGAAAGAAGCCAACAGTCGGCGAGGCCAAGGAAAGCGTTGGGGATGGTACTTTTATGTCTTTTTTTTTTTAATGTTTACTTGGATAAGCACAGAAATTAGTAATGTAGTCTGTTTATGGGAAAGATAATTAGACACAAAGTAGAAGAAAAAACAAAGTAGAAGAAAAAACAACGTGCCGATGGTGGGATCCGAACCCACGACCTCCGAATAACGCGTCCGGTGCTCTACCAACTGAGCTACATCGGCCGCTGTCGCCCCTGCTACTTTCTTGGGTATTTATGTTGTCTGTATACGAACCTTGAGAGTGTTCACCAGCGCCACCCTCAGCCATAGCGGCGGACGTGGGACGTCCTTTGTTACCACCAGCGTCACGTAGAACGTGATCAAGAGCGAGGGCGAAAGCTGTGCTAGAACCCTCTTACGCTACCTATGGCTTCAAGACTGCCAGAACCGAGACCCCCGTAAGCTACAAGCAGATAAATCAAGGGGAAGTGAGGGTGCTCGTTATAATACATGAAGGAAAGAAGCTACAGTCGGCGAGGCCAAGGAAAGCGTTGGGGATGGTACTTTTATGTCTTTTTTTTTTAATGTTTACTTGGATAAGCACAGAAATTAGTAATGTAGTCTGTTTATGGGAAAGATAATTAGACACAAAGTAGAAGAAAAAACAACGTGCCGATGGTGGGATCCGAACCCACGACCTCCGAATAACGCGTCCGGTGCTCTACCAACTGAGCTACATCGGCCGCTGTCCCCCCTGCTACTTTCTTGGGTATTTATGTTGTCTGTATACGAACCTTGAGAGTGTTCACCAGCGCCACCCTCAGCCATAGCGGCGGACGTGGGACGTCCTTTGTTACCACCAGCGTCACGTAGAACGTGATCAAGAGCGAGGGCGAAAGCTGTGCTAGAACCCTCTTACGCTACCTATGGCTTCAAGACTGCCAGAACCGAGACCCCCGTAAGCTACAAGCAGATAAATCAAGGGGAAGTGAGGGTGCTCGTTATAATACATGAAGGAAAGAAGCCAACAGTCGGCGAGGCCAAGGAAAGCGTTGGGGATGGTACTTTTATGTCTTTTTTTTTTTAATGTTTACTTGGATAAGCACAGAAATTAGTAATGTAGTCTGTTTATGGGAAAGATAATTAGACACAAAGTAGAAGAAAAAACAACGTGCCGATGGTGGGATCCGAACCCACGACCTCCGAATTACCAGGAGTATCCAAGTAAACATTAAAAAAAAAAAGACATAAAAGTGCCATCCCCAACGCTTTCCTTGGCCTCGCCGACTGTTGGCTTCTTTCCTTCATGTATTATAACGAGCACCCTCACTTCCCCTTGATTTATCTGCTTGTAGCTTACGGGGGTCTCGGTTCTGGCAGTCTTGAAGCCATAGGTAGCGTAAGAGGGTTCTAGCACAGCTTTCGCCCTCGCTCTTGATCACGTTCTACGTGACGCTGGTGGTAACAAAGGACGTCCCACGTCCGCCGCTATGGCTGAGGGTGGCGCTGGTGAACACTCTCAAGGTTCGTATACAGACAACATAAATACCCAAGAAAGTAGCAGGGGGGACAGCGGCCGATGTAGCTCAGTTGGTAGAGCACCGGACGCGTTATTCGGAGGTCGTGGGTTCGGATCCCACCATCGGCACGTTGTTTTTTCTTCTACTTTGTGTCTAATTATCTTTCCCATAAACAGACTACATTACTAATTTCTGTGCTTATCCAAGTAAACATTAAAAAAAAAAGACATAAAAGTACCATCCCCAACGCTTTCCTTGGCCTCGCCGACTGTTGGCTTCTTTCCTTCATGTATTATAACGAGCACCCTCACTTCCCCTTGATTTATCTGCTTGTAGCTTACGGGGGTCTCGGTTCTGGCAGTCTTGAAGCCATAGGTAGCGTAAGAGGGTTCTAGCACAGCTTTCGCCCTCGCTCTTGATCACGTTCTACGTGACGCTGGTGGTAACAAAGGACGTCCCACGTCCGCCGCTATGGCTGAGGGTGGCGCTGGTGAACACTCTCAAGGTTCGTATACAGACAACATAAATACCCAAGAAAGTAGCAGGGGCGACAGCGGCCGATGTAGCTCAGTTGGTAGAGCACCGGACGCGTTATTCGGAGGTCGTGGGTTCGGATCCCACCATCGGCACGTTGTTTTTTCTTCTACTTTGTTTTTTCTTCTACTTTGTGTCTAATTATCTTTCCCATAAACAGACTACATTACTAATTTCTGTGCTTATCCAAGTAAACATTAAAAAAAAAAAGACATAAAAGTACCATCCCCAACGCTTTCCTTGGCCTCGCCGACTGTTGGCTTCTTTCCTTCATGTATTATAACGAGCACCCTCACTTCCCCTTGATTTATCTGCTTGTAGCTTACGGGGGTCTCGGTTCTGGCAGTCTTGAAGCCATAGGTAGCGTAAGAGGGTTCTAGCACAGCTTTCGCCCTCGCTCTTGATCACGTTCTACGTGACGCTGGTGGTAACAAAGGACGTCCCACGTCCGCCGCTATGGCTGAGGGTGGCGCTGGTGAACACTCTCAAGGTTCGTACACAGACAACATAAATACCCAAGAAAGTAGCAGGGGGGACAGCGGCCGATGTAGCTCAGTTGGTAGAGCACCGGACGCGTTATTCGGAGGTCGTGGGTTCGGATCCCACCATCGGCACGTTGTTTTTTCTTCTACTTTGTGTCTAATTATCTTTCCCATAAACAGACTACATTACTAATTTCTGTGCTTATCCAAGTAAACATTAAAAAAAAAAGACATAAAAGTACCATCCCCAACGCTTTCCTTGGCCTCGCCGACTGTTGGCTTCTTTCCTTCATGTATTATAACGAGCACCCTCACTTCCCCTTGATTTATCTGCTTGTAGCTTACGGGGGTCTCGGTTCTGGCAGTCTTGAAGCCATAGGTAGCGTAAGAGGGTTCTAGCACAGCTTTCGCCCTCGCTCTTGATCACGTTCTACGTGACGCTGGTGGTAACAAAGGACGTCCCACGTCCGCCGCTATGGCTGAGGGTGGCGCTGGTGAACACTCTCAAGGTTCGTATACAGACAACATAAATACCCAAGAAAGTATCAGGGGGGACAGCGGCCGATGTAGCTCAGTTGGTAGAGCACCGGACGCGTTATTCGGAGGTCGTGGGTTCGGATCCCACCATCGGCACGTTGTTTTTTCTTCTACTTTGTGTCTAATTATCTTTCTCATAAACAGACTACATTACTAATTTCTGTGCTTATCCAAGTAAACACTAAAAAAAAAAAAAGACATAAAAGTACCATCCCCAACTTTCCTTGGCCTCGCCGACTGTTGGCTTCTTTCCTTCATGTATTATAACGAGCACCCTCACTTCCCCTTGATATATATATATATATATATATATATATATATATATATATATATTATATATATATATATATATATATTGCCACCTGGGGGTTTGAGGTACCGCCCGAGAGACGAAGCAGTTGAAGACTCTCGTGCCCTTCTTCTAGCTAGGACTGTTGACTCTTGACTGTGTGTTTTGACTGCATGCTTATAACGTAGACTGACACACGCTTAAAAACATAATTAAAGTTTTACTGCCGTTTTGACTGCCCCGCCGGGGTGGTGCAGTGGTAAGACGCCCGACTGCTGTGCCCGAGTACCCGGGCTCGAATCCGACCTCGGCTGCTCCGTCGATGGAGGCGAAACGAAGAGGCGTCCGCGTGCTGTGGGATTTCAGCGCACGTTAAAGATCCCCAGGTGGTCGAAATTACTCCCTAGCCTTCTACTACGGTCCCCCTTTCTCTCTTTCCACTTTAACTCCCACCTTCCTCCCATCCCTTACGGCGCGGATCAGGTGTCCACAGAAACGAGTGTGACATATACTGTGCCTGTCCTTTCCTGGGAACCAATTATTATTATTATTTGGACTGGGGATCACTTTTCATAAGAGAGGCATATTACAGATCCAGATCACTATTTATAGGGGTTGGAGATGCCTCCAACCCCTATAAATGCTCTTCTGGATCTGTAATATGTCGCTCTGATGAAGACTGGTCCCCAGTCGAGACGTCAGTAAAATCTTGTTATGGTTTTAGGCGCACTCTGTTCCTTCTAATACCGCAGACGACAGTACTTGAATGCAGCGACACTGCACCGAACTATAGGCCTGCAGAAGGAGATTTAGACAGACAGAGAGAGAAAGGGCAAAGAAGTGAGACCGAAAGCCGACGTCTACTCGAAGGCACGGGCGTCGGTTCTGCTTATACAGCGAGTGGTGAAACTTTCAGGGCCCCGGCTCGAGAACCGAGCGTAGACGGCATGCGCAAGCGAGGACCTGGGAGAGGCTCAAGAAGATGGGTATAGGGCGTGCTTGGAAGAACGCAAGCAGAGCCGACTCGGAGTCTGTGTTTTGCATACATTGGACAGCGGATGGGGGGCACACTGGAGTGATCCCGCTCCTCAATTCACCGGCCCGGCGCAGAACACCTGCGCATGCGCTAAGGCGAGCGCGTCAAGAGAACACGGAGCAGCGGCATTCTAGGAACAGACTTTTCAAAGAAAAACAAAAACAAAAACGAAGATTTGTGTACGCAACGGAAATGGTTCGTGCATTGGCGTCCGCGCGGGCGCTTTATGTCCACGTGGAGAGCACCGCACGCCACTCCGTCACCTTTATTTAACGCCTCTCACGAATGGGCGCGAAGCGAGAAGCCCCGGCCCACTCTATATACGCGGACCAATCTGAGCGAATGTTTGGTGGGGAAAACAGCAAGACTGCGCATCGCGGCGATTCACAAACACGCGGTACAGGAAAGGCAGCGAAGACACGGCACTAACGACGAAATTTTAAAAGGCAGAAAGACTGCAAAAAAAAAAAAAAAAAAAAAAGAAAGAACTGGAAAAAGAGAAAATTCTATGCGATTACTGGTGCAGAAAAGCTGAAAGCAAGAAATGCCAAGAATATGGAACTTCCCCGGTGCCCAACGGGAAACTGTTTATTGTTATCAATTTTTTCATGAACGACAGGAACACTGTCGGCGTGCCGCACGCCGTAGTAGAAGGTTAATTATATGTGACTCCAACCACTTGGAGTACTTCCTTGCTGCTGACCAATATATCGGTACACGAGCTCTTTTTTTTTTTTTTTTTCGATTTCTGGGCGCTAGACGGCGCACATCCTCGAGGTTCAGAGCTTGATCGTGAGGATACAATGTTTCACCACATTATATCTTCAAGGTGTATACAGTGAGGGGGCTAGTGATGCATGAACTTGAAAAGAAAACCGTGCAAAGGACGGAACACAGGAAGATGTGGATAGGACGGACGAGGACTTTGCGAAGTTAACTTGCGAACTTGGAACGAAAATTGCGCAGAGGACGGAACACAGGGTGGACAGGAAGTCCTCGTCCGTCCTCTGCGCGATTTTCGTTCCAAGTTCGCAAATTACCTTCCCAATTAGGATACGTTTTCTCGTCGTCTGGTATGTGAAACCAAGAGCCAGAAGGCTAGGAAGAGGCACTGTCGAAGTGGCGGCACACTCTATCAGCGCACTGCACACACACACAAAAAAAAAAAGAAATAAAAAAATGACAAGTTGCAATTTTTCAGCTGGATTCAAACTTTCAGTTAAATCCAATTAAAGTTCGGGGCCCTAATCTTCCCCCTCACCGCCAAGAAAATATCAGTGATAAGTCAGACAGATGTAAAAAAAAAAAAAAAAAAAAAAAAAAAGAAACCGTTTTCGAAACTTGCAGTTCGTCCAAGGCGCCCCAGGTCAGCGCCCAGCGCTTTAGGACAAGCGTTGGCCTAACGGAGCGCCATTTTTCCTCAACTGGGGAAAAAAAAAAGAAAAAAAGAAAAAAGAAATGAATAAACAAACTCTGCTAGTGTATTAAGCCTCTTCCGGTTGAACGCTACACCCTGAGTAGCTACATACGCCCCTCGGTCTTTCAACTGCAGCAGGGAAAGCGGCGAGCTCGTTTGGCGACCATTTCCGTGCTGGGACGAGAAGAGGCAGAGTACAAGCCTCGATGATGGGCAACGCCGGAGGGCGCATCGAACATCAGTCCGGGATGCTGGACGCACGCTCGGAAACATGCTTCTCGCATTTACAGTTTACAAATGGCCCCCCAGGGCAAGGGAGAGGATAGGAGAAAGAGGGAGAGATAGCGAGAGGAGAGTAATATGAAAGAGAGAGAGAACCGCGCGGCCAGAGAGAGAGAGAGAAAGAGACGGTGGTGATGGAGCTGGGCGGTTGGCGTTGGCGACGATGATCGACGGTGGAACAAAACGGCGGAGACAGACATACGCACGCGCACACGGCAGCGTCAATTCGGGGAAAAAAGAAATGCGGTTGGCACAACCGGAGGGTGGAGAAACAGGATGACGAAAAGAAGAAAGCTCGCTTGTTTTTTTTTTTTTTTTTTTTTTCTTTTCGCCGCAAATGGGTTCCCGAATATGCCACGTCGTAAAAGATCAGAGCCAGCCCCTAACTTTTCAGCGGCTGGCATGCATAGACGTAATAAAGAAAGAGTACACACCGTATGTATCGGTTCGCGACAGAAGGACTAGCCTGCCGCGCACAGAAAACTATTGGATCCCTCGTACAGATTTATAACAGGTGAAGATTACTCACATAAGGACAACAGGACAAAGCGAGCTACACCTGTATGTGTGACCTTGCGTAAACTTGCCCAACAAAGACCATCGAGTACTTTGCAAATCATACAGGGATAATTCTGCTGCGAAGCCAATGAAGTTCAATAAACCAAGCTGGCATGCGCGGATTCCGCCTTACGTCGATCCTATTGCAAAAATTTAGGAATTAAAAAGGGCGGGAAATTTTTCCACAGCTTCCGCGGGGTACCGAAGTAACGAATCTAGCGAGATAAGCACGCAATCATATAAGAATGCAAACCTCTCGAGCTAACAACGGTACTGTACACCAGATCAGTATATATATATATATATATATATATATATATATATATATATATATATATATATATATATATATATATATATATCTTTATATATAAAACGCATTTGAAACTGCGTCACATGTATCTAACAAGCTCTCTCAAATCGATTTCGCCGTGTGAAACCTCATAACCCCAGTATGGAGTAAGCACACTAGCGAGTAAGAAACAGCCTAGGTAGCTTCAAACCCACGTATAGAAAGAGAAAATAAAAAAACGTGCTATAACAATGCCAGCGGATAATGCAATAATGGAATCATGTAATAACAAAATAATAAGCGCGAACTTTTGTGCGCGCTGGCGAAAATTGAGCCGTAGCTCAAGGTTAATCGCGGTTTCTAACTTCTGAAAACTAATATGGTTATAACTAACGACAGGATGCAAATCTCTGATTGGAACCAGGTGTCTAACTATTATGGTTGAAAAAACATCTTTCTAAATACATTTCTGCCTCTTCGGGAATTCATAAACAGATATTACTGCGCTGCAAAAGCCGTCTTTACGCCCTGAGAAGGCTATCTTTAAAAATTGGCGTAGGGTTCCCCTGAAAACCTGGTAAGCAAGAACTTGGTTTGCTTTGGTTTGGTTCGTGGGGCTTAACGTCCCAAAGTAAGTTAGGGTACGAGAGACGGCGTAGTGGAAGGCTCCGGAAATTTCGACCACCTGGGCTTCTTTAACCATCCCTTACATCGCACAGCACACGGGCGCCTTGTAAGAACATGTACACAAGAAAAGACAGCTTTAAATGAATGAATGATCTAGAAACAGCACTTTATCTGTGCCTTAAGGGTATGAAGTGATAGCGATATTCGGTTATCTGGAATGCTTCGGCACTAACGAATTGAACGAAGACGAGCTCTCAATACTGGGACCGCAGTCTCAGAACGGAGGCATGTTTCCTTGAGCCGTGTTTCCTTCCTCGTCCGTGTCTTAGCAGCGCTGTTTTATCGCGATCAATGACCAACAAGCCCGTTCATCCACACACGTTTTTATTTTTTTAAAAGGAATAAATTTTTTTATTAATATAGATAGTTTAAGTCACGTGGCGACTTTTAATTCGAGTTGCATATCATGCTTTATTCCCGTTCGTTTCACCCGAGACACCTCGTCTCATGTAACGGTTATGGAGCGTTGAAATTCCGGCGCAAGGTAATGCACCTGTGACGTCATGACCCTGTCTGCCGATCAGAAGTTTCACCACATAGCAACGACGGAAAAACAAAGGGTGCTTTTCTGAGATTATCGCATAAAGTCGTGGCTTACCCTCGATATAGAGAAGCGTTCTGTGAGCGACTCCTGTCAAAAGAAACAGAGTAATCTGTCAAAGCACGTAAAAAAATGCAGTGATCTTAGAGAAGTAAGTGACCAAAATTTTAAAGCTTTAAGACTTTGTACTGCCTTAAAGAATGGCAGCCTTCCACGTCAATTGTTAAGTGCGCCAACGAAAAGGCAGCACTGCAAAAGGGTAAAAGAAATAGATGTACTACAAGAGCGGTAGTCAGAAGAAGACCGACTTTAACTTTCTGGATAGGCTTTAAAGAGCAGTAAAAATCTTCCTCCGCCCGCGACACGCCGCCAATGTCCCCTTTCTCACACGCCTCGGGAAAGCGGTCTTAACAAAATGGGCCGATTAGGCGCGGAACCGTATAAGCCTCACACTGACACGCGATTCCTAGCCACTGGCAGGCAACGATAAATTTGGAGCAAAGCATGTCGCGTTAGGAAGGACGAGGTTATCTTTTAAGTGGTACGTAAGAGGTTTCGAGGCGGGAAAAGAAAGAAAAGATCGCAGCGCGTCAGTTGGGACATCTGAAGTTGCAGAGCATTAGACGGCCTATACCCACAAGCCAAGTTAGTTGTCTAAAGAAGCGAGATCCCACAAATTGCACAGCAGCACAGATGACACAGCAAGAAGACTACAGTTTTAGGTTTGGCTTCTGCGTACACCTCTTTGTTTTTTTCATTCTTCTTCTATATATCGATGGATGAAAAAACGTTATTCCGTCAGAAGACGCATCAAGACGCATTGCTGTTTCTTGGCCAACTGCTAATCCGAGGCGGATAAATCCTCCGCTCCAGTTTGTAATGATCGGTGATGTCTTGAAAGGACACCAGCCCATCTCTAGTGGACCTATTCGGAACCGCGGGCTCACCTACTCGGCTGGCGAAGCCTGGAGCATTCATATGAGCCGCCTCGTTCCCATGGTTCCCAGAACGTGCCGGTACCCAGATAATTTCCACCTCCCTAGGCCATCGTCCCGTGGCCCGGTTAGGCACTTGTGCCGCTGTAACAGATATTCTGCCCCCACGCCAAATTTAGGATGGCTATTTTTGAGTCGCTGAACATTTGGTCAGGCTTAGTGTGAGAAACAGCTGCATCCTCTGCAGTTTTGGGGGAGAGGGTTCCGATTGATAAAGAGGTGACCGAGCGTCATCGTCCGTCAATGCACACCACGACTGCAAAATGTGTCCTTGACATTATACTCTGCGACGTCTATCTACATATGTGGCCCCATTGTATACATTCCATACTCAGCATGTAAAGCTCCGGACCATATCTTCCCATCCTGCGGCCCTCATGATGTACTGGATGTACATTACTGCGCAAAGGCTTTATATGCAAGCCTTTATGCACTTCCCGCCTCACCCGAACTTTCGTTTCCCCGGCTGGAACCTCAACCTCGAAGCCAATCCTCTACAATATGCCCCTTTCCGCTTTTGTTTTCGAAAGCTTATACCGAGTTGCATCACCAGGTTGCCCAGCCGGTAGCGTTTCATTACAGCAACGCTACCGGCAGGACAGTTTCACGTTACAACGTCCAGAAATGTCGCCATGCGAGAGATCGAGTAGCGCGGCACGCCACGACAACGAACCTGTCCTACTGTCCCCTATGAAGGATTTCTGGCCCTTCAGCGATCCGATTCCTTCCTCCATTGTCCTGCCAACGTCTCCATTTTCTCTTCTCCCGCGCAGTATTCGATGGGTTCCCGCTGTTCCTACCGCACACGGCTACAAAGGATCAAAGGGGTCCGGTCCGTGCGCAGATCCCGAGCGGACGCTTCGAAGAACAAAAGCTGCGCAATCAATCACCCTGACCGCGGATCGGCGTGTCCAATGGGCCGACAGGAAGACGGGTCAATGCGTTTTCCCTGTAACGACCTCCACGCGCGCTTTCCAGTGGGGGCATATCTCCGGGTTCGAAGGTCACGGGATCACGAAGCACGTGTGGCGACGAGCGAGAAGAGAAGGACGATGAGGAGCGGGAACCCTTTTGTTGCGCATGCGAGAAAACGGTCTCATCATCCTCGCTGCATCGCGACGACCGGCACAAAAGGCAAGAGCGCCGGGAAAGAGGCCATCCGACATTTTCATCCCGCCCGGCGACCCTCAGAATGCAATTGCTCTCTGCCGCCGCCCGCGTATAGAGTACGAGCCCGACAGGGCACCACCTCTTGCATCTGCCGGACCAAACACGCGGGAGGAGGCAGACCTAAAGAAAATCCAGCTGAACACCAGCGGAATGGCCGTTTGGTACCTAAAAATGGTACCGGTATCGGTAAAAGCACGCACAAAGGTGGTGAGACTGTGGAAGGACTTTTATTTATTTATTTATTTATTTATTTATTTATTTATTTATTTATTTATTTATTTATTTATTTATTTATTTATTTATTTATTTATTTATTTATTTATTTATTTATTTGCTTACCCTCAGGGCCCAAGGGCATTACAGAGGGGAGTGGGGGTCGAATTAAAGAAAGTAAAACACAATACAGCAAAAAAATAAATAAATAACACAAAACTAAATGGTATTTATACAGTAAATGATAACGACTGCGCAACAAGATATAAAAATACAAAATCAGCAGCAACACAACCAAGCAGTAGATGTTGAACAAACAAAAGCACGAAAAACACAGCAAAAATATGTTAAACATTGAAGCAAAAAAGGTTAGTAACAGCTGTACGAAAAGCAATGACATCTGTGATTTCAGCAATGGCACGAGGAAGGCGATTCTAACTGTTAGAAGTGTTTGGAACGAAGGAGTCATGGCAGTAGTTGGCGCGACATAATGGAATTCCCACTTTCTGACAGTGATCAATACTTGATGAAGTGTAGGACGGTTGCATTAGACGTTTCTGTCTGAGATATGTATTATAGTGAAAAATCTTATGAAACAAACATAGCCGAAATATTTTTCTGCGTTCCGTTAGAAGAGGCAATGAGAGGGAAGATTTCATGGCAGTCACGCTAGAAGTGCGATAATAGCTAGACAATATAAAGCGAGATGCTGCACGCTTTCTAGTTCAGTAATGAGTGAAACGACGCCTGGGTCCCAGACAGAAGCTGCATACTTCAGATTTGGACGAACCAAAGTGTTGTAATAATGCGTCGGCATAACGGAACTTCGCAGATGCGCAACTGTCGAGAAAAAAATACGTTGCTCGTCTACTCGAAAACTAGGCGAGGTATCTATCTGCATAACGTCTAAGTCTACAAAACGACCACACCAAGCAAATCTATATAAACTAGATATACTGTCCGCAAAAGTTTTTCAACTAGTAGTATGAGTCGTTTTTCATTACTATTACTGAGGGTGATAGTTGGATGAGGTCTGACTTCATAAACTCTGAAGCTACACGCGATGCAATTAGCGTCAGAAACGAATGTTTACGCACATTTTGCACAAGATGACTACAGCGTCATTTAAGAAGGGATAGCACTGGAATGTGCGACAAATTGTATCACACAGGATCGGAGGGATGTAATACGAATAAGATTGGGTATGATAATAATAATAATAATAATAATAATAATAATAATAATAATAATAATAATAATAATAATAATAATAATAATAATAATAATAATAATAATAATAATAATAATAATAATAATAATAATAATAATAATAATAATAATAATAATAATTGGTTCACAGGAAGGGAAGTATCTTTCACTTCTTTCTGTGCACACCTGAACCACGCCGTAAAGGAAGGGAGGAAGGTGGGAGTGAAGGTGGAGAGAGAGAAAGAGGAGCCGCAGTGAAGGGCTACGGATTGATTTCGTCCACCCGGAGGTCTTTAACTAAAATCGAATTCTGAGCGCAACACAGAATCTTACAGCGAACCCAATAGGAAGAGGCTTACGTCGTATGCGCGCACACCCAGCGCTCTGAACAAAGTACGAAGGCCTGCGCAACCAACCACTCCGGGCAGGAGTGCCGCCGTCCATGTGCTGATACAACGACGTCGTGGTAGGTGCCAGACTGTACGTGCCCCTACAACGAAGGCGGCAGTCCTGTTTGGAAAGTGGGCTCGGCGCATGCAGCCTAGGCCCATCCGAATCTCGTTAAGAACTTGGCGTGCGTAGAACGGGGCGGGGAATGTCGGGGAACAGACCCGCCGCCGAAGCACTTACCGCTGTAAACATAGGACCGAGAACAAGGAGAATCGAGAAAGATTGGAAGAGAACAAGAAAAAAAAGACAAAAGCAAGAAAGCCATAAAAAGAAAACAGCTCCGCTTCGATCGATATATACTTTCGCGGCAGATTTCAATCTGCTTTCCTGCAAGAAGAAATCGCGAAGTCGATAAATATACCGCAGCAAACGATAGTGACTCGCCGAAGTCGTGATGCAGGCTCGTCCTATAACCGGGACACAACCACAGCTTGGTGACTAGGAGGACGAAGGGGTATAGTTTGCGGCAATGCATTGGATGTTTAAACGATTCCACCAAAGCGCCGTTTATACTGGAGAGCTGATTTGATTTTGCGATTTCCCCCGAGATAGACTATTTAAATATTTACTATAAACGCCGTATCACCAAGTCACCAAACAGAAGCGTCTATACGAATTCTCCCGAGAGCCGTTTCTAACAACGATTTACACCGAAGTTCCGAACATAACTCGCCAGCAGCAAACCTCCTGCCAGTTCGAGACCCAACCATAAATGTATAAAAGCTAAGCAAAACGAAGTCCACGTCCCGTCCACCACTCGCGCGCACATGGCCCTAGTTGAATGAACCATGCGTCCTATTAGCGCGCGGCCAGACTACTAATCCATAATTCAACGCAGATCATTCTGGTCACCAAGAGGAGGTCCGAGTTGTTTTGTTCCACTTTGTTAATAAGCAATCGGGGCCGACAAGCCCTCGAAACGAGGGCGAAGCGCATCACTCGGGTCCAGCAGCACAGAATCGCACAGGGCGGTCACGACAGACAAGGGAACAGCGAAAGTCGATTAGGTCCGGGCGACGAGTGGATGTGGGCCCTGAGTAAGCAACCAGCAAAATAGCCGGTGCAGCCGGAAACTTGTCCTCGCTGAGAAGACGCTCAGTTAAAGAGAGCAAGGAAACACGATGGCGGGATCTAATAAAATGAGTCCTGCCACTGATGACGCGTTGTGATCTGTAATGCCCCCAACTTTTTTTTTTCTTTTTTTTTTTTTTACTGTGCAATTCGTCGGGTGGGTCCGGTAGTAAATGTTTTAACGCACAGGGGGCTGCGTTACGTTCTGGCAGGCTCCGCGTATGGGAAAAGAAGCTCAATAAAGAAAATTCGGAGAGCACTGTGGAATCTACACTGCAGAAATGCGAAAGCCTAAACGCTGCTGGTGCACACGGTGCATCACGTCTGCTCTCATTATCATTATCAATTAAATGGCCCGTCATTATCATTGCTAATGTCACCCCTGTCGTTACCACTAACTACAGCGTCACTGTCATCGCTACTAGCATCCTCGCGGTAGACAAGGAGAATTATGGCGTGCGTTTCACGATACCGTACGTGGCGCAGTTGGCTAAACCGCTCGGCTGGGGATTCAATCTATTCGCGATGGAGAAAGGATTTATTCATTTATAGCTATCTTCCTCACGGTAGACAAGGAGAGTTATGATGTGCGTTTCGGTTGATGACGTCATTTCATTCACAGCTATAGTGGGACAGGACGCCGACACACCATGAGTATGAGTCGTTAAAGGCTTTCGTCTTAATAAAAAGCACGACGAATGCGGGACACACAAAAGCAAGATGCGAGACAAATGTTCACTGTGACCGCGGTACGGCTCCAATTGCACAACAGTCTATTCTGCCCAAAAGTGCGTCACTAAAACCCTTATCAGCATCTTTACACGAGCAGTGAAATGGCCCGTGGCAGGATAAACAACCCATCTATTTATGACAGAAAATGACCATGATAACATATACACCTCTTCGTATGCTTCACAATCATTATGTGGAATGGCAATGCCGTACAGATTAGGAGCTCAAACGCGGATGAGTTTCTCACTTCGTACTCAGTAAAGGATGAAGCTCTATCAATATCATACGATCATCATGACCTTCATCATGAATATGCCAGTTGAGTCTACTGCAGGAACATAATCCTTTCCTCCGCAGTTGCATTCATTCATTTATGTCTTGCATCCAGGTCGCGGGCGGCAAAGTAGCGATTCTCTCCTGTCCATTTAGCTCCCGCCTACGTCCACTGCCTTCTTTTCCTGCTCTTAATATCGACTCTTACACTCCAGCAGATAATGGGTAGCACTTCGCATCAGCTGAGGAGACGTTGGATGATTATTGGCAGCTGCGGCGACAAAAAGGTGTAGTAAGTGTGTTCAACGCACACACCGTTTATATGGGTCTGGTAAACTGAGCGAGAGGAAAGAGCCTGAAGAAACAACGAGAATCAATACGGCACCGGCGCTGCGGTCCGTTCTTGGAGGTAAAGGTACGCAAGCCTGACAGTCCCTTCAAGGCTGAGGGACAAACTGTGTAACTCAAAAGCTCGTGGTAATTCCTGCAGACGTGAAAGACTCAGTTCCATTGGCATTGCGTAAGGTAAAGTATCTTTTCTAAGAACAATTCAGAGGTGATCGGATCAATTTGTTATCACCAATATCTCTGGAGCTCCGAGAAGACTACAAGAAAAACGCGAAGGTGGAACAGAGTAAAGAGGCAGAAAAAAAAATGCTTTATAAACAAGAAAAGTTTCGCTTCATTTCAAAGCGAGCGTTACGTAATTGAATCCCGAGATCGAATACAGAGCCACGCAGAGGTAACGATCATGAAACAAGTGGAGAAAAGCACACGTCTCTGTCTCAATCATGTCAACATAATACATGTCGAAATCAGTGAACCAGCGTCAGAAAAAAAAAAAAAAAAGCGAAAAAGCGAAAAAGCAAAAGGAAACAACTGGGCCAGCTAGAGCGGATACTTTAAATTTCCATATCCTCTCTACCGTTTCCCAAGTCCTCATTAAACACTGCTCGTGTCCACAGACGCGAAGACGTCTTGAGTAAAAATAACAACAGAAAGACAAATGTAGGTGCTTCTGCTCGTCTCTTCGCCCGAAGGAAAAACTAAGAAAAACAACAAAACAACGCAAACCAGATGAGAGATGATCCTTAGCTATGCGCAAGTAGAGCCCGAACCTCGCTCAAATTCTGTTTCTTCTTCTTTTTTTTTTTTTAATATACATAATTCGCTGTCTCCGTTTTGCCGTCCGAGAAGGAGACCTAATGAATATTTCTGGTGCTGCTCTTTTTCGGTAATGTGCTCCAACAAGCGTACATCTTGTCTGGATAGGAGGTTCTCGTTCGGCGCAGAAAACGTGCAAGCGTGTACGTGCGCGCCTTCGGCGGAGTTCTGCAAGGGTATTCTTCATTATTATTGCGTATGTGTTTGAAGAGACGAACGAGGCTGCGAGAGGTCCGGCCACCTGGAGCGCATATATAGAAAAACACACGCACGCACAAAGAAGAGCGGATGAAACGACGCAGCTATGTACGAAAAAATAAGAAAAAACATATATGCAATGATCCAAGCACGCTCCCTCTGGAGAGCTTGCGCTAAACATAAGCCTCGGGCGACTAAACTACTGATCCTCTCTCTAGCAAGAAAGAGAACAGAAATGGATAGACGAACAAACAAAGAGAATGCGTTCTGCACCATCTCCTTGCACACGAATTAACATGGCTGCCCCTCCCTCCAGCACAACACGGACAGAAGGAAGAAATGAAGATAAACGTTTTCATACGCCAGTGGTTACCTACCTTTCAAAGATACGAATTACCTTCCCCCTCTTCGGTTAACCATCACTATCACGACACTATTTCAACGCCTTCACTATAGCTATTCCTGCGCGATTAGGAACACCCATGCTCTCCCCTCCCTTTCTCTCATTGTGAAACCCTTTTACCGGGCTATCTGAGGTGTTTACAATAAATTAAATCCATTTCTAGTGCAACAATTATACTGAAGTAAAAAAAAAGTAGCATTAGCATAGTTTGATTCTTTGGAATCGATACCTTATGTTAAAATTGGAACAGCTTAAAGCCGTTAGTTGAAATTTTATGAAATTTTATTAGCGGTGATTGTCTTACGTGTTTCGAACAGCAGCTAAACGACGAGTGATTTCTGATAAAAGTAGGTTATTTGCTTGCTTTATTTTCACAATCTACATTGCTCATCTTCCGCGCGAATTCAATTTTCGTTTTCACCTTCCAAGCTGTAGCGCACAAAAGACGAGGGACTCAGAACGAGAGGACACAAACAGCGCTAACTTCCAACAAATTTATTTGGAAAAATGGCACCTCTATAAATACACAGTACATCGTCGTGATCTCACAAGACATGCACGGAATCAGCGGGAACGAAAGTAATCTATTTCCTTTTTTTTTTTTTTCTTGAAAGATTAACAGGGGGGGGGGGGGGGGGTACTCACGCATGCGCTTCCTAATCTGGCTACCTTTTCCGCTTCGATTATTTCTCGGGTGCGCCTATCCCTACTTTTCCCAACAACAAAACCCTTGTCAAGGAGCGGCATACAATCTTTGCAGGTGTTACAATGTGCTACTAGTTGTCCATCTCTATCATCATTATTTTGAACATTGCGATTATGCTCACGAAGGCGATCATTTTAAGCAGCGACCCGTTTGGCCTACATACTGTTGTCCGCACGAGAGTGGAATCTGATAAACGACTCATTCTTTGCAATCTACAAAAGGCACCTGATGTTTATTTTTACATGCAACTGGCGGGTTTTGTTTTCGACTGTTCAGTTTGCATAGCCTGCCTAACTTCTCTGGGGCTGAAAAAAAAAAAAACAACTGAAACGTCTACCCATTTTGCTATTCGTTTCAAATTATGAGACACAGTATGCATGTAAGGGATCACGGCCACTTTTTTGCTTGGCTCTTCATTTTTGCTATCACAATGTCTTCATGGCAAGCGAACACGGACGATACAGCGCTATCAGCTTTTGTCTAAAAAAGCTGAAAGCGCTGATAGGACGACACGTTACATATTGTTAGGGCATCTGAACGTGTGCACTGTCGTGACGCTGGGGCTATGTCGACCCGGCCTTCACTTGGTAGCGTGCAGAGACTCGGGGTTGAAGCAGGATTGAATCTTCGAAGTTGGTGAAATATATACAAGCAGGTTTAATGGCACTTTGAGAAACTTATTTACAAGATTATTTACACGAAAAAAAAGGGTACATCAGCAAAATGGCAAGCGTTAAGAGTTCATAGCGAGAAGCGACTGGATGAGCCGTTTACCCAGGGCTCAGAGCGACATTTCGTGCTCTGCAGCGTCCTTAAAACCCCCTATGTCCAGCCCCTCTCTGAAGATGCTGACCAACCAAATCCAGGGCACGCCCCTCAGATATCGGCATCCAATCGAACACATCACTGCACTGATGGTCTGAAGCACTGACTGGCCCGGCATTGTTTCGTTGAGCCTGGTCACCTGTTGGCGGGAAAAGCTTGGGAACGGCGAGGAGGTACATTTCTATTCTTCAGCCAAGAATCGATAGGCAGCTGGTTCCGGCAAGTGGATTTACTTCTCAGAAACCCAAGTACACGTGCGCGCCGCATAGGGCTCCCAACATTGTCCCTTTTCGACAATTGCAAATCTTTCCTGCATTCCCGGGAAATCACTTAATGGCCGTATGAGTCATGCTCCTTTCTTGTCCTGCACGTCAGCGGACATGTCACTCTGTCGTCTCCTTTGGATAGGAGGCATTCATCACTGGAGGATAGCACTTCTCGACTGGAAGGGTGAACAAAAGAAAGAAAGCACTTCCTGCTATTTCCCGCAGGGGGACGTTTCTTTGTGTTTTTCCAGACGTTCTCTTGACAGGGTCAATTTGGCATTTGCAGGTTGTCCACAAAGCAAAACAGGCTTACAAAACAGGATTCCTGGAAACAGGCTCACTTAGAGCCATTGGACCATCACCACATATTCACAATACTTTTCCATGCCCACAGGCGAACAATAGAGCGCGCAAATGCGGATGCACGGTCGTAACAGCCTCCTCCCCCGCCAGAAGAGTCTCGGAGGGCAGCAGTCCCAGCTGCTGCATGAAGAGACGACTTAATGGCCTGCACGTGAACGCTTGAAGCTCGCTGTTGCTTGTCGCGTTGTCTTGATTGTTGTAGGCCAAATTGCTCGAGCTGTCTGAAACTCAACCACATGTCGAAGCAAGCACTCGGCTCCCGTCTGAAGAGACCAGGTTAAAAGAAAACTGCCATTGTTGTTCGAGAAAAGCCCACTCTCAAGACGTTCAGGACCCACGTATTCCTAGAAAACCAAACGTGCTGCTTTACATAGCCACACATATACAAGCGCACGAAAAAAAAAAACCTGATTATCAATTTGGATACATGGTGAGGAACATCTCGGACCGCTTAGAAAGAGCGGCTAAGCGCGTCCGCATTCCCATTTAACTTCCCCTTTTTGTATCTTATTTCAAAATTGTACTGCTGTAAAATCAAGCTCCACCTAAGAAGGCGACTGTTCTTCGATGTCGCAGTTTGCAGCCAAGCCAGGGGACAATGGTCCGTCTCTACGGTGAATTTGGCCCCTCCAAGATAGCACTGCAATTTTTGAATAGCCCATACAATGCAAGCGCATTCTTTCTCTGACCCGCAATAAGCCCTCTCTCTAGTACTCAGTTTTCTGCTCAAGTAGAGCACGGGGTGCTCATTACCGTCGTCATCTCTCTGGCAGAGAACAGCACCTAGCCCTCGATCACTGGCATCACACTGGACCGTGAATTCCCGGTCATAGTCTGGAGCTCGCAATACAGGACGGCTAATCAGCACAGCCTTCAGGTTTACGAAGGAGGCTTCCTTTTGTTCGTCCCAGACTACATTTGTCGGTTCTGTCTTGCGGAGAGCGTCGGTCAGAGGGCTAGCCAAAGCTGAATAGTTAGGGATGTAGTGATTGTAGTACCCAGTCAGACCTAGGAATGCTCGAATTTCCGTCTTCGTGCTCGGCCGCGGATAGTCTGCTACCGCAGAAATCTTAATCTCGCTGGGTTTCCGGAAACCCTGACCTACATTGTGACCCAAGTAGTCCACGGTCGCCCTTGCCAGGCAACATTTCTCGGCCTTTACGGTTAGTCCAGCTTGACGCAAAAGGCTCAGTACAGCTCTTAGATGTACCATATGGTCCGCCCATGAGTCGGAAAAAACCGCAATGTCATCTAAGTAAGGCACTGCGAATGTTTCACACCCCTTTAAAACCCTATCCATGAGTCGGGAAAAACAAAATGGAGCATTTTTGAGCCCGAAACTCATCATTGTTGGCTGGTAGCTGCCCGTCGGAGTGACGGAAGCCGCGTATCTGCTGGCGCGTTCAGTGAGCGGTACTTGCCAGTAACCTCGAGTAAGGTCCAGCGTAGTCACATATGCCGCTCTACTGACCTGTTCTACTCTCTCCTCGATATTCGGAATAGGATACACTTGATCCCTGGTGAGAGAATTTAGCTTTCGGTAGTCTACCACAGGCCTAGGGTCTTTACCTGGAGCTTCTACTAAGATCATAGGCGAAGCATAATCGCTTTCCGAGGGTTTTATTACTCCTAATTCCAGCATGCGAGTTACTTCCCTATCCAGAATTTCTCTTTGCCTTGGAGAAAATCGGTAGCACCTTGATCGCACTGGCACGTCTGAAGTCAGCTCAATATCGTGCTCAGTCAAATCAGTCCTGCCTGGCCTGTCCACGAAGCAGGCCTCAAACTCTGTTATTATTTCGCCCAGATCGGACAGCTGGGATTTCTTTAGTTCTCCTCTCTGCTCCGTCTTTTTGAGAAGCTCCTGAGCGTTGCTTCCTTTTCCGCTGAGGCAAATCAAGTTGTCCCCCATCTCCTCGGGAAGGTTTAACGTTAGATTTACCTCGGCTTGCTCCATAGCTAAGTCCTCTCGGGTTCCACTTAAAAGTCTCGTGAGATTACTAGACACTGGCGGCAAGAGGTTACTCTCTAGAACGTCCTCATTCCGTGTCTTATCAAGCTCACTTTCTAGTTGACTTATCTGAGATGCCTCGCTCTCAAAGTTTTCTGACCCGCTATCTTCTACATCGACCACTGTTTTAACTGCCGTTTCCTCCACTGTGGAATTTTCTGGTATGAGCAGTGTAGCTAGTTCTCGCGCCTTTGAACGTGTTAAGGCTTGCACAACTCTGTCTCTGAACAGGATGCCCCTCTTTCGCAGTAGCCTGTCCGATTTGTTGGAAAACAAATACGGATAGCTTTTAGGAAGCTTTCCTGAAACAGCAGCCTCGGTTGTTAACTCGCCGAAAGGGCCCTCGATGACCACGTTCGCGATTGGCAAGCACACACTCTGTTCCTCCACTACCTGGCGGATCCATGCACACTGTCCTGTATAGTCGGAAGGCGACACATACGCCGGATGGACAACATCCATCGTTGCGGCCGAATCGCGCAGTACCTTGCAAGGCTTCCCGTTGACTACTAGGTCATGCAGGTAGGGTTCCAAAAGCTGCATATTTTCATCGCAGTCACTGACATACGAGAAAACAATCTTTTCTTTCCGGCAGTTGACGGCAATGTGACCCTGCTCATTACACCTAAAGCATGTGAGCGGCTTCCTAGCCTCAAACTTTTTCTTTGTGTTCTGCGCGTTGGTCACTTCCCCACTTTTCTCACTGCCGTCCTTTCTAGGGCGTTTGCCTGAAGAAGCCTTCCTTTCTTCGTTTGCAAATCTAGCAAAGTGCCTTTCCTGACGGTTTTTCACACTGAACTTGGGATTGCGGGGCCTATCCACTGCTGGGTTGCTGAATTGTCGGCGCGAAGCATACTCCTCAATAAGTTCGGCAGCTTCAGTTGCCGACTTAATTTCGCCTCGGTCCTGTAACCAATTTCTTTCTTTTTCTGGGAGGCAGTTATAAAACTGCTCCAAAAGAATTCGCTCGACTACAGCGTCCCTATCACTGTAGGAATCAGTGCTCTTTAGCCACTCGCCCAAATTAACTCTTAAATTGTACAGGAATTCAGGGTAACTCTCGTCCCTGGACTTAGTAGCGTTCCGAAAACGTTGTCTGAACGCCTCGGCGCTAAGCCTATACTTTCTCAGAAGGCAAGCTTTGACCTTCTCGTAGTTGTCCGCGTCCTCCTTGCTTAGCCGCGCGACAACCTCCGCTGCCTCGCAGGGCAGAACCGTCAATAATCTCTGAGACCAAGTGTCTCGCTGGAAGGACAGTTTTTCGCAAGTTCGCTCAAAGTTAGCCAGATACAGACCGATATCCCCTGATATCACATATGGCTGCATGTACTTTGACATCTTGAAATCTGCCTCCTTGTTGAGACGAGGTACCGCTAGCTGGGGACAATCGCCCGACCTCTTGCTCAACTCTAGTTCTAATTTCCGGAGCTCAATTTCTAGCTTCTTTTCCTCTCTTTCCCGCTCTTTCTGCTGTCTGAGCTGTTCCTTTTTTTGCCCGATGAGGTTCCATGCTTCACTGAGCTCCTCATCATCGGTTCCCAGATCAGTGATTGCCTTTATAATCAAGGGTTTTCGTGCCAAACCACTTGTATCAATTCCCAATTCCTCACACAATAGCAACAGGTCCGGTTTCTGCAGCTTTTGTAGGTCCATGATCGCTCCGAGTGTCGGCTACTTCCAAAACAACTGTGCAAACTACCAAACCTAAAGGCGTTTCCACACTCTCTTTACCAGTTCTAAAATCTAACCCTGTTCTAGAACCTGGTCCACATCAGAAGAAAGCCAAGCACTCACCCACACATGCGATCGATGTTCCGAGCTGCTCTCTTGTTGGCCGATTGTTGCGCCTGCTTGTTGCTTGAGATGCCACCTCCGATCACAAGATGTGGCTTGTAGATTCTGATCCACGTCGAATCACCAGATGTTGTAACTTGTAGATCCAGATCCCACCTCCAGTCATCAGATGTTGTGGCTTGTAGATTCAGATCCCAACGCTGGACACCAGTTGTCGTGACGCTGGGGCTATGTCGACCCGGCCTTCACTTGGTAGCGTGCAGAGACTCGGGGTTGAAGCAGGATTGAATCTTCGAAGTTGGTGAAATATATACAAGCAGGTTTAATGGCACTTTGAGAAACTTATTTACAAGATTATTTACACGAAAAAAAAGGGTACATCAGCAAAATGGCAAGCGTTAAGAGTTCATAGCGAGAAGCGACTGGATGAGCCGTTTACCCAGGGCTCAGAGCGACATTTCGTGCTCTGCAGCGTCCTTAAAACCCCCTATGTCCAGCCCCTCTCTGAAGATGCTGACCAACCAAATCCAGGGCACGCCCCTCAGATATCGGCATCCAATCGAACACATCACTGCACTGATGGTCTGAAGCACTGACTGGCCCGGCATTGTTTCGTTGAGCCTGGTCACCTGTTGGCGGGAAAAGCTTGGGAACGGCGAGGAGGTACATTTCTATTCTTCAGCCAAGAATCGATAGGCAGCTGGTTCCGGCAAGTGGATTTACTTCTCAGAAACCCAAGTACACGTGCGCGCCGCATAGGGCTCCCAACATTGTCCCTTTTCGACAATTGCAAATCTTTCCTGCATTCCCGGGAAATCACTTAATGGCCGTATGAGTCATGCTCCTTTCTTGT
Organism: Amblyomma maculatum; assembly: GCF_055883805.1. Lineage (NCBI taxonomy): Eukaryota > Metazoa > Arthropoda > Arachnida > Ixodida > Ixodidae > Amblyomma > Amblyomma maculatum. The sequence continues at coordinate 119,312,445 of NC_139351.1, read as the reverse complement.
CCTGCACGTCAGCGGACATGTCACTCTGTCGTCTCCTTTGGATAGGAGGCATTCATCACTGGAGGATAGCACTTCTCGACTGGAAGGGTGAACAAAAGAAAGAAAGCACTTCCTGCTATTTCCCGCAGGGGGACGTTTCTTTGTGTTTTTCCAGACGTTCTCTTGATAGGGTCAATTTGGCATTTGCAGGTTGTCCACAAAGCAAAACAGGCTTACAAAACAGGATTCCTGGAAACAGGCTCACTTAGAGCCATTGGACCATCACCACATATTCACAATACTTTTCCATGCCCACAGGCGAACAATAGAGCGCGCAAATGCGGATGCACGGTCGTAACAGCACACTGCGCCCGACGTTCGCTAGCTCTTCCCTATCTTATTTCACTTTATCTTACTGGTCCCTACCAAACTTACCCGGCCCCATTTTCTGTCTGCGTTGTCCCATTCCGTCTTTGTCTTCCCTGTGTGCTTTATTGTCATCATGCTACGCATCCTATTCTATCCGACCTTATCCTAGCCTACCGTACTCTATCCTGCCAAAGTCCCAATTTCTAACGGTTCCCTAACCTGTTCTATACTACAGTCCCCAATTCTCCCCAAAGCAAACCAATACGACCCTATCCAAAGTAACCTGTCCTGACCTGCTCTAATGAGACCTAACCAAACTTTACCTCATTGGCAACTTTTAGCGAGGAGGACAAGACAAAAAAAAAAGCAATCTGGCCCTATGAAGATCGACGCTTTAAGTGGGATACGATCCGAGCTCGATTGCCAAGACAGGCCGCGGGCCTGTCTTGGCGTCAAATACGCAAACGCAAGCGACAGACGAGAGAGAAGCGAGTGAATAAGAAGAAACAAGGCCTTCGCTTCGAACTCAATCGCGGCCGTTTAGCCACCCGCAAATTCAGACCACGTCGAAGCACTTTCTCTTGTTTTGAAGCACGGTCCCTTGACGCCGTGCTCCATAATCCTCACCTCGACAGAAAAGCGACCCATTCCAATTACACATACACACACACAAACACACACACACACACACACACACACACACACACACACACACACACACACACACACACACACACACACACACACACACACACACACACACACACACACACACACACACACACACACACACACACACACACACACACACACACACACACACACACACACACACACACACACACACACACACACACACACACACATGCTGCATAATAAAGAGTCTCCGAACACATGGCTCTCGAAGAGCCGCGGATTAGTCGCCATTTCCCGTGCTCTGAATGAAAAAGTGCACTTTTTGCTCCTCTCCCTCCCTCTCCCCCCCCCCCCTCTCTCTCTCTCTCTCTCTCTCTCTCTCTCGGGAAAGAGATCAAAGGGCACGAAGCCTGAAAAATCGCCACGACATGCTCAGAAAGAGAAGCTTGGCGAACGGATTTATCAAGGTCCTTTAGAACTAGGCAGCATCAGCGCAAGCCGTCTCCCATAGCGGCTGTCAAGAAGAGATATGTTTTCTTTTAGGCGACCACAAATTGCACGCACTTGGTTGCTGAAGGCCAATCACAACATTCCCATCGTTTCAGATTGTAGGTATATCGGTGCTGACAAAAGTAAACGTAGCACGCTAGTTCTTTCTAAAAATTTTCACGTGCTGCATAATTGAAATTGGCAGTCATGGTATGTGCGAGCTGTTAGTATAGGCCCCGGTAGTAGATGCCCGTGTGCTTTCACTTGGACAAATATCTTCTTATCTCCAGTACAAAAGGAGGTATTCTTGATTTCGACAGAAAAGAGTGCTTCGTTTACTTGTGTCCGCACCTGTAACTACACAAATCGCACGCGACATGGCCAAGCGATGGGATCGGCTCCTGCCAGTGTATGCCGCAAGTGTGCGCTGCAGGTACTATGAGAGTAGATCCCGCTTTTCTTTAGACATTATATAAAACAAAAAGCAAATGCTGTAGGCAATTCACATACCTTCCAATAGTGCAGACGCAGTGCAACCGCAACGAAGATGAAGGAACCAAGGTGCTTACCTGCGAAAGAAAAAGTTAAAAGAGAAAGAAATTAACACACGTTAAATTGTAAGACATGGAAGGGCCGCCATAAAAGCAGTCCTCCCTCAGCTTCGTGCAGTATGGTTAGCCTATGCTGCTATGCCGCCATATATGTTGACTAGGGGCGCAAGACTCTGGTCCGCAAAGCTTATGCATGCCAAACTCGTAGAACGTAGGAGTGCATATAGTCCGTGAATCCCAAAAGACCCAGAAATGTGAGAACGAGGTTTCACATACCTTGCTTACAGATACCACTAACGTATAACTGCACTTAACTTGAAGCCTCAACACCGCACGCAGAATCAGAAGCCCCAGAGCCATAACTGCGGCCCCGTACAGGGCGCCGTACTGGCTCTGTTACGCTCATACAGAATGCAAGGGCAAATAACAGCGCTAAGTTCTCGAAGCTTACCTCATTAGTATGCACGGTATGTGAGTAGCACCTCGGCCTCCTTGCCGGAAAGACTGTTTGCGTTTTTTATTGAACTGGCTACAGATTTTATTTCGATTTGAACGTTATAGCCATTGTCGGAACGTTGATGTCATGCATGCTCCACTGGCAATGCAAGGGGAAGTGTCTGCTTTGGTAAAACGCTGTTGATAGTTCCGTCATCGTATGTCCGACTTCCTTCGTCCTTATTCTATATATACGGCTCGCTTACTGATAAATATGTACAGCCTTTATCAAAAGTTTACAGCCCAGAGGGTTTGCTTTTAACCCGTATAATATGACTTTCGTAATAATCATGGAAGTCCTAGCCATTGGAGAGGGTAGGCGGAAAAATCTTCTTGCCTTCAGCAAGTATGGAAACCTGGGAACGCATTACGAGCCACATAGTCTCGCTCAAAAGTAGACCTCCTGGGCTGTAAACGTTTGATAAAGGCTGTACATTCTCGCCCATAATACATAATATTACAATGCACGCTTCGGCAAGCATGCGTTACCGAGAGAAAATTGAGAAGTACATCAAACATTTGTTAATAAACGCCACCGGTGAGCTCGCGTATATATACCCCTTCCCCCCCCCCCCCCCCCCCCCCACACACACACACACACAAAATAAATTACAAAAAAGAACCAGACACCTTCGTTGTGCGACGCGTGAGAAATTTTCAAACGCCGTATGGTTCCCTGTGATGCCTTGGCCACACGTATGCCGAACTGCCCTGGACTTCGACTCTCACTCAGAATATACAACTCGGGCGTTAATGGAGAAAAGTGTAACCCTAAACATTGCCCCGGCATGTTTCGCGGCACTCGGAACAATAACAGGTCCCGATTCCCAATAAACTCGCCACAAATAAACTCGAATTTTATGCCGTTTAAGAGCAAAAGCAAGGTTCAGCAGACTGTAACTTACTGGACCCTATACCTATTTTTATGACCAATTAAAAATAAAAGGAAACCTCTTCCCGCTCACTACTAAATTGCTTCCCTCAAAAGAACTTTTTTGTTGCATTTTATGAAAAGACCGAAGCTCAGTCTACCACACACACGCGCACGCACACGCACACACACACACACACACACACACACACACACACACACACACACACACACACACACACACACACACACACACACACACACACATACATACATACATACATACATACATACATACATACATACATACATACATACATACATACATACATACATACATACATACATACATACATACATACATACATACATACATACATACATACATACACATGCGCGCGCTTAGTTTGGCGACTTCATGAACTTTTAAAGAAGGCGAGGAATTTGGCAACTTTAAAGAATTCTGTCATGCTGGGAGATGCAAAGAATGCTAACTCGAGTAATTACTGGTCGCGTGTCAAATGTCTTGAGGCGTCCTACTAGGGAGCAGGAGGCAGTCTACGCGAAGAAAGTTTGCGAACACGAACTATGACGGATGAGAGGGGAGTGACGCCAGAGAATAAGGCTGTGGAGAAAGCGCTGTATGCGCCTGCCACGCCCACTTCTTGACGACTATCAGGAGTGAATGCCCAGCCAGCCAAGAGCGGAACGACAATTACGAAAAAGAAGAAGGCACACACAACACGATGCGTCAGGATAACAATGACACGCGTGCACGGTGGAGAATTTAAGAATCTCAGCTAACTGCAGAGGTTACCACGATGAAGGGATTCAAAGCTACACAAAAAACCTGCGATGCACTGAGCAAGATGGGGAGGGGAAAACAAAAAGCCAGAAGCGATGATCACGATTCATACCACGAGGCATGCGTTAGCAACGCACGTACTTATGTTGTTTGTGCAAACTGAGACAACTAAGACTGGACCACTATTAAAGTTGCGTTTAGGAAATATCCTTATATAGCTATGTGCCCAAAGCCTTCCTCTTCTTGAATTTAAGCGGCGATCAGTTTGACTGATGCAAGTCAATAATTATACGGGATACTTTCGTTATACCTGTGACCTTCGTTATATCCGGCTATTTGTTACATCCAAATCTGTCGTTGTATCCTATTATTGTCTCTTCTACTTGCCAAACAAAAAGGAGAGTTCGCTCGCTCCCCAATTGGGCCAATTTTAAGCGTGGTACATGGTGGCACATACCAGAGGCTTAAGAACAACGACACCGCACTTTTCGCGTATGCCAATTCTTCATCCAGCGAATCACAGAGAAGTCCAGCACTCAAGAAGAAAGGAGGAGAGTGACGAGGAAAATACGAAGGGAAATGGCAGCACTGCATACGAATGGAGCTCACTCTCTATCTGCGCGCACCTGATGACAGCACGAGGGCCAGTTAGATGTACGAAACCATTCATTACTGGTAAAGAGACTTTTCAACGTTGCTAAGCATACATGTCCCTCGTTCCAGTTGGAGCGCCAATCCTAATCTGGCATTATTGTAGCGTCTGGATATTTCCACTCTGCGCAAGGTGCGCGGAAAGTCTTCGCCCATGGAAAGGGATGCAAAAGAAAAGTAGGATGCAACACAGCTGGCTCAGGAATATCTGGGCACGCTTCATGTGACGGGTCGGACGGTCACAAAGGTGCTGACAAGCTTAAGCGTAGCTGAATGTCATCCCGTTAAACAAGCTGGCGCAACAGGGTGCGTCAAGGTTTCGCTCAAGGCAGTCAAACCTTTCAACACACGTTGCAATAGCTTTTCTCTATTTCTTTCCATTGTGGAAAGGCAAACCGACAGCAGAAACTGTTGAAAGATATTGTAGAAAATGTGACATCATAGCGCACGACAATTGAAGCGACTAGAACCGCCACACGTGTGGTTTTATTAGTTCTAGGGTTTTCCTCTCTCCGTTAAGCACTCCACCCTCCCTGAAGCCAAAGAAGAAAAAAAAAAGAAAAAAAAAAGCTGACAGCAATCCTCACAAAGTTTTCGGCCGACATAACGGTACACATTGCTGCACTTATCACAGCCACCGAAAATGCGGCCGCCAGCTCCGAGAAACTTCACCGCATAGCCAATGCCTCTCTTAAGTTGTTGCTTGTTATTAGCTTCCAATATTACGTGTGTCGTCGGAACACAGAGCCACGCAATAGTAAAATGCGGCGCACCGCGTTCGGGCGTTTCCAGGCGCCTTTGCTACGTTTATCGAATCAGAAATATTGTCATGCCGCGAGTGCACCGGACAGGGAACAACACTCAACGGTCGGCGCAGCGTCAAATCGAGCGTGGGCTCTATTGCGCAAACTAGCCAGAGTAGCGCCCCACGGGGTGAATTTTTGACAAGCCTCCGTAAAACGCTTTCAGAACACGTCCGGACCGGGCGGCGCCCTGTTCGGAATGCGACCCAGAATAATAATAATATAAAAAAATGGAGAAAAAAAAAGGAAACAAATATCAAGGCGCCGCACACAAACCGAACATCAAACAGACAGACTCAACTTATATATAACCCGGATGGCATATATGGCGAGCCAGAGGCGATACAATATTGACACTGCTTGGCGAGATTCCCCTTTTTTCATCGCACGCATAACAGAAGTGCGTGTCTCAACCAGAACTCTTAGAATTGTGCAGCCACAGCAGTCACCGACTCTCGATTCGCGCCCGAAAAGAAACACGCCTCGAGATTTCTACACGAGTGCAGTGTAAATGCCATGAAGTCTGAAACCACCGACAGAGCATTTTATACTCCTCGAGAAAAAAGAAACTGTGAAGAAGCCGTCGTGCAAACACCGAGATGTCAGGCTTAACTTTAAAAGAAACCGCAGCGCACGAGAAAACACACACCGCTCCCACGATACCATGTGACACCGACAGCAAACACCCCGGTTGCTGTTTAAACGCAGGTCCCGTCTCTCTCTTTTTTTTTTTTTTTCCTTTGCGTTCCGAATTACGGCTGAAATTCGACAGACGTGTTGCGGTCCAGACTCGAGTTCAGGCCAGACCCCCAACGTCTCTGACTACTGCTACTAGGAAGATTTTATAAGCCTGGTGAATATGCAAGTTCATCATCATCATCATCATCATCATCATCATCATCATCATCATCATCATCAGCCTGACTATACCCACTGCAGGGCGAAGGCCTCTCCCATATTTCTCTAATTAACCCGGTTCTGTGCTAGCTGCATCCACGTGACCCCTGCGAACTTCTTAACCTCATCCGCCCACCTAACTTTATGCCACCCCCTGCTACGCTTTCCTTCCCTTGGAATCGTCTGTTACCCTAAGCGACCATCGGTTATCCTCTCTTCGCGCTACGTGTCCTGCCCATATCCATTTCTTCTTCTTAATTTCCGCTAGAATGTCGGCAACTTGAGTTATTTCTCTGACCCGCTCTGCACGCTTCCTATCTCTTAATGTTACCCCTACCATTTTTCATTCAATAGCCCTCTTGGTTAGCCGCCAGGTCTCAGCCCCATAGGTGAGTTATAAGGTAAATAACAGGCAAAAAAAAAAAATATATATATATATATATATATATATATATATATATATATATATATATATATATATATTGTAGGGGTGTGTTTATTCGGTGAACCCAGATGATTCCAGCCGCTCAGGGGAGACTCGCAGCGAAGCGTCAGGCGTGGCGAAAGAGCAAGGCAGCGAACAACTTCTTCGTCCTTGAGAGCGGCAGCACGCGACGCATGTCAGTGGTTATATCGATGAAGATTACCACACTACAGTTTCCCCCCGGGCAGAGAAGGAGCCATCCTGGCGACTCATGGTGCCGAAAGGACAGACGGATCGTAGTAGGGCTTGATTCGGTCCACATGAACTATTTCGCGTCCACGGCGACGCAAGTCCGCAGATGGCATAACGGGCTCAACTACGTAGTTCACAGGAGATGTTTTTTGAAGGACTCGGTATGGACCGTGATACCGAGCAAGAAGCTTCTTTGACAGGCCGGCGGTTGTGGCAGGAACCCAGAGCCACACCAGGGAGTTGGGCGCATATGAAGGCGCCTCACCAGTGTCACGATGGTGTTTTTGTTGCCACTGATTTTCCTTTGTGAGTGAACGAGCGAGCTGACGGCATTCTTCTGCATACTGGGCGGCGTCCGAGAGTGGCGTCGATTCAGAAACATCAGGGCGGTAGGGAAAAAGCGCGTCCATTGTGCAGGTTGGCTCGCGCCCGTAAAGAAGAAAAAAGGGAGAGAATCCAGTGGTGGTCTGTATCGCAGTGTTGTACGCGTAGGTTACGAAGGGAAGAACGTGGTCCCAGTTGGAATGAGCGTCGTTGACGTACATGGCCAGCATGTCACTCAGAGTACGGTTGAAGCGTTCTGTCAGGCCATTCGTCTGAGGGTGGTAAGAAGTAGCAGTGCGATGAATGATGCGACATTCTTTCAGTAGGGCCTCGAGAGCGTCGCACAAGAAAACGCGTCCGCGGTCACTGAGCAGTTCCTTCGGAGTCCCGTGGCGAAGAATCAAGTTGTTGAGAATGAACAAAGCAACGTCTCTTGCAGAGGCAGAGGGTAACGGTGATGTTTCAGTGTAGCGAGTCAGATGATCTACTGCCACAATAATCCACCGGTTTCCAGCAGGAGTAGTCGGAAGAGGGCCATAGAGATCTATGCCAACGCGGTCAAACGGACGAGCAGGGCAGGGTAACGGCTGCAACGAAACAGAGGACTTCTGAGGAGTTTTTCGGCGTTGACAAGATTCGCAAGCGCGCACGAAATGTCTTACGAAGCGGTACATTCCACGCCAGTAAAATCGCAGACGTAGGCGCGTGTAGGTTTTCAATACGCCACCGTGAGCACATTGTGGGTCACCATGGTACGCAGCACAAATGTCGGCGCGGAGATGACGCGGGATGACTAGAAGCCACTTCCGTCCATCAAGCAAATAATTGCGGCGATAGAGAAGACCGTCACGAATGGAGAAGTGGTGGGCTTGGCGGACGAGCGCTTTGGATGAATGACCGGGAGTAGGACTTGAGAGAAAATTCAAAAGTGCATTGACCCAGGGGTCATTCCGCTGCTCGGTAGCCATGTCGATAGTTGTAAGAGTCGACAAATCGTAGGCACAGACGTGGTCAGACGAATTATCTCTAGGCAATGGCGAGCGGGAAAGAGCATCCGCGTCCGTATGCTTCAGGCCTGATCGATAAATGACATGAATGTCAAACTCCTGGAGACGAAGAGCCCAGCGAGCAAGGCGACCGGATGGGTCTTTCAGAGAGGCAAGCCAGCACAAAGCGTGGTGATCGGTCACAACGTAAAACGGTCGACCATACACATAAGGACGAAATTTTCCGATAGCCCAAATAATGGCCAAACATTCCCTTTCTGTGACTGAATAATTAGATTCTGCCTTTGTCAATGTTCGGCTGGCGTATGCCACAACATACTCGCTGTAACCAGGCTTACGTTGGGTAAGGACGGCACCAAGCCCAATACCGCTGGCATCAGTGTGGATCTCCGTAGGCGCAGCCGGATCAAAGTGGCGTAGAATGGGCGGCGAAACCAAAAGGCGGCGTAAAGTGTCGAAGGCTTTATCGCAGGCTGGAGTCCAGGCGGAAAGGTCGGAGCTGCCGGCAAGGAGCTGGGTCAGAGGAGCGATGATAGAGGCGAAGTTCAAGATGAAACGTCGAAAGTAGGAGCAGAGGCCGATAAAGCTCCGAAGCTGCTTCAGGGAGGTTGGCTTCGGGAACTCTGCAACTGCGCGAAGTTTGGTGGGGTCGGGAAGAATGCCGTCCTTAGAAACTACGTGGCCTAAAATTGTGAGTTTTCGAGCGGCAAAGTGGCACTTCTTCAAATTCAACTGAAGCCCAGCGCCGGCGAGACACGTGAGGACATCCTTTAGGCGGAGAAGGTGAGAAGAAAAGTCGGCAGAAAAAACTACGATGTCGTCCAGATAACAAAGACAGGTCTGCCACTTGAGTCCACGAAGAACAGTGTCCATCAGGCGCTCGAAAGTAGCCGGGGCATTGCAGAGGCCAAAGGGCATAACGTTGAACTCGTATAATCCATCCGGTGTTATAAAGGCAGTTTTCGAGCGGTCATTATCAGCCATCGGTACCTGCCAGTAGCCGGAGCGCAAATCCAAAGAGGAGAAATACTCGGCTCCCTGTAAACAGTCCAAGGCGTCGTCGATTCGCGGCAAAGGATAGACATCTTTGCGCGTGATTTTGTTAAGCCTACGGTAATCGACGCAAAACCGGATGGAACCATCTTTCTTGGTGACCAAAACAACCGGAGAAGCCCATGGACTGTTAGATGGCTGTATGACGCCCCGGCGAAGCATGTCGTCCACGTTGTCAGCAATGACTTGGCGCTCAGAGGCCGACACGCGATAAGGACGCTGTCGTAAAGGTGCGTTTGTACCAGTGTCGATTGCGTGCGTAACGACAGACGTGCGACCCAGAGCAGTGTGAGGAAGGTCGAAGGCAGAAGTGAAGTTCTGTAGAAGAGCAGCGAGTTGATCGCGTTGTGCGGTTGGGAGATCTGCGTCAATAGCTTGTTGAAGAACATCGGGTGGTGTCGAAGCGGTCGCTGTATCGCAAGAGCTGAGCACATTAACGTCTAATGAAGTAGGCGTTGCAGGAAGAGTATTTACAAGCGCGGGATCAAGTTCTTCAATACGACCGAGACACTCGCCGCGTAGCAGGACGGACGGGCACGAAAATGGATTTGAGACGTACATTGCACTAAGGCCATCTTCGAACTTGAGGACCGCAAATGGAAGCAGGAGGCAGGGATGGCGTGAAGCGGCGTCGGAAGGTGTGAAGAAGACAGTCGAACTAATAACGCTTTCACAGGAGAGTGGAACGAGGGCAGCAGAAAATGGAGGAATGTCTGTGTCACTGGCGACGAGGAGTTTTGCAGGCCGGGTAGGGACGTCACACAAGACGGTATCACAAAGAGGTAAAAAGGAAACTTCCGCGCGGGCGCAGTCAATAACGGCATGATGAGTGGAAAGGAAATCGTAGCCCAGGATGATGTCGTGTGAGCAGCGAGACAGTACAATAAACTCGATGGTGTATAAGACGTCTTCGATGAGAACACGGGCCGTGCACGCCGCTGAGGGTTGAATGCGCTGTGATGAGGCGGTGCGAAGCGAAAAGTCGGAAAGTGCGGTGGTCACCTTACGAAGACGACGGCAAAGAGCTTCACTGATGACTGATACGGCAGCGCCCGTGTCGACTAGAGCGAGTACTGCGACGCCGTCGACAAACACTTGAATTACGTTAGTGGGAGAACACCGAGGACTTGAAGAGTTCGAACCAAGCGCAGTTCTTGCCCCGGGAACTGCGACTGTTAGTTTCCCTCAACGGTGCCGGTAGAACGTCGGAGTGGGGACGGGGAACGGCGACGAGGGGAAGGTGATCGGCGAGTTGTGTACGTTTGATTGTCACGAGATACAAATTCGGAACTGGGCGGATTTCTCGGCGAGGGCTGGTCTGTATTGTAGGAGTAGTTCCATAGTTCAGGTCGAGAAGGTGGAAGGCGTTGGCGGCAAAGGCGTGCGACATGGCCCGGCAGCCCGCAAGAGTAGCAGATTGGTCGGTTGTCCGCGGTACGCCAAGGGTTCGTAGGGCGTTGGCGTACCCTTGGAATAGGGACATGGAATGCAGACCCAGGCAAAGGCGAAGGAAGGTTGGAAGGAGCGGCCTGGTAGGAAAGAGATGCTGATGGCATGAGCGGCCTGGCCGCAACTTGGGCGTAAGTCAGTGGTGCCGTTACTTGCGCTGGCACGGGGCTGGGCGGCAGCACAGGGCTGGGCGGGAGCATGGAGCTGGGAGGAAGGACGTCAGCGATGTGATCTTGAACGGCACGCCGTATGGTAGGGGCCAAAGACGGAGCCATGTCAGGAACAAGGCGGCCACTATCCTGTAACTGAGGGACCAGCGATAGCTGGCGGCCGACCTCTTCTCGAACGAAGGCTTTGATTTGCTGAAGTAAAGGGCTGTCCTCTGATGGGGTAGAACCGCCCAGCGCAAGTGTAGAGATGGCGTCGTCTCTAACACCGGACCGCCGGGTAGAAGCGCGCTTCTTACGAAGCACGTCGTAGCTCTGGCAAAGCTTGATCACGTCACTCACCGTGGCAGGATTTTTTACCCAGAGCATTTGGCACGCGTCGTCAGAGATGCCTTTCAGGATGTTCTCGATCTTATCCGCTTCAGTCATTAGCGGATCGACACGCTTGCATAGGTCCACGATGTCCTCTATATAACTAGTGAACGACTCATCGACTTGCTGAGTGCGCTCACGCAAGCGTTGTTCTGCCCGGAGCTTGCGAACTGCAGGGCGGCCGAACACTTCTGCAAAATTCTTTTTAAATGCAGACCAAGATGGCAGGTCTGCCTCATGGTTGCGAAACCAGAGGTTCGCCACGTCAGTCAGATAAAAGATTACATTGCTTAGCTTGATAGCGTCGTCCCATCTGTTGTAGCTACTGACGCGCTCATATGCCGCCAACCAATCGTCGACGTCCTGGTCGGCTGTGCCACTGAAGAAGCACGGATCACGCTGCCGTAGAGCTCCAGAACACAGCACGGTGGTTGGGAGGGGCGACGATGTCGTGGCAGTGTCGTCCGGCATGCTGGAAGCAGAGGGTAACGTGCGGCTTCTTAGTTCCAGGGTGGACGGGAACGTACCCAGCAGCACCTGCACCAATTGTAGGGGTGTGTTTATTCGGTGAACCCAGATGATTCCAGCCGCTCAGGGGAGACTCGCAGCGAAGCGTCAGGCGTGGCGAAAGAGCAAGGCAGCGAACAACTTCTTCGTCCTTGAGAGCGGCAGCACGCGACGCATGTCAGTGGTTATATCGATGAAGATTACCACACTACAATATATATATATATGATTGCTATTTCCCAACTCAACCTCTCTCCACTGAAGTTACAGGTCTGGACCGATGAGCTAGCCACCTCTCTTCCGTTCTGGTCAAGTGCGGTGGCTACCGCTGCTTTTATTCACAAACAGGGACTGGCGTCTATATGGAGAAGGTCGTTGTTGTTTCTGATGACGTTTTTTACATAGAAGAAACCGATGAAATTGCAACCGCCCTTGCAATTTAAACGAGTACACCAAAAACCAAAAAAGAAAACACATCATACTCGGCGATTTCCACAAGGCCTGACCAGCCTACTACCTGGAACAGGTATGCAAACAGGCACACGAACAAAATGGAGCAGAAAAACAAGGTTGACAACTAGAAGCACACAATTCTGCGGATAACGTCACACGAGGGACGGCAAAGAGGCGGCCGACAGGATAGCCCGAGGGAATAGATACGTCCGGGCACCTGCACCAGCTGCCCCAAAGCCGCCAATCCCTCTCACATATGGGCGAATTAATGGAACACTTCAGATCAGGAAGGAAACGATACGCAGAACCGCACAAAGAACTCGGCAGACAGGAGGCCACGAGGAACATGGAGGCTAGGATCATCCCAAACCTAGCAAAAAACCACAAAATCTGGCCCGAAAAAGTAAAAAATAACACATGCACTGCATGCGGTGAAGTCTCGGACATCCTGCACGTGATATGGAACGGCAAAGAGCAGTTAGAGAAATATAAAGCCCGAGCACTCAAGCCAAGCGGAGTGGGAGGCAGAGCTGGCCCACATGAGTCTCTCTGAGCAGCTTGCGCCGCTCACCAAGACCAAGGAGGCAGCCCAAACCGTTGGAATCGTGGACTAAGGATACCACCTATGCAATTCCGTCAAATAATTAAAGTTCATACTTTCTCTCTCCCCACTGCGGCGGCGGCCACAATTCGAAGCAGGAGAAACGCAAAGCGACACACGTCCAATGCAATGCCAGTGGATGGTGAAGAACCCTAAGCAATCAACATCTCCAAAGCTACGGCGTCCCTCATAGCCGATGTCACTTTGAAATATTAAATCCTATAAACCAAACCAAACTAAGCCAAGTGACCAAAAATTTGCCAATGCTACTTACTAGATTGAGGATCCTGAACATATCTCTCACCGAGAGCCAAGGTGCTTTGGTCACCACGGTCCATTAGCCGAGAAAAGCAATTAAAAGTGGGAGAGGTACACCGTACTTTTACTACCACCTCTTATTAGGACTTTTCAGCAGCCTCCAAACTGCGTTTTTTTTTTATCTCTGGATATTTTCCATGGAGAGCATCTCTACAAACTGATATAGTGATAGGATGTGAAAAGAAAGGAGACAAGCTGTTCTCGTCCGCATTAATCCAAAGGAAGCGGATACTTATAAAGTGCGAAGAGGACCAAGCGGCGGTAATCTCAATGTTTTTTTCTTGTCAGTGCGAGAGTCCTAACAGTGAACCTCAAGTAAAACGTTGGCCGCGATTATCTCTGTTAAACCGACTATAGTGCGAAATTATAGGGAGCTGTACACATGGCGCCATCTGGGAGCCGTCGCGTCCAGTGGTTTATATTTTACCTAAAATCTCAATGAAAGCAAACGCTTCACTTGATCAAAGGACTAACTAACAAGAATGGTGCTGCCGGGTCGGAGGTAGCGCGTCGCCTCCCCGTCGTTGTTCTTCTCGTTAAGCTCCGCTACACTGCCCCTTACTTTGACTTGACCGCTGCAAACTATAAGGCACTTGACACACTTTACAAGTCTGTCTTGATTGTTATAACCGGTCAACCCGTACACATATGCTCATCACGGAGGTTCAAAATTAGCTCAGCTCTTATCAGTGGATGCTTTTATTGCTACGCATCGAGCCAATAAAAGAAACTCACCTGCGACACACACCAAACGGGCACCGCCTCATTACTCGAATCTTTGACGAAGAAAATCATCACTTGCCGATGCTGAACCGCCTTACATCACCATGAACGGAAACTCTGGTAACGGATCCAAAGCCCCTTCCAACCAACACTAAAGGGCCAGACAGAGATCGCCGGCAACGCCAGGTACATGATATACAAGACCAGCACACCGATCTCCGAATTTATACTGACACCGTCCTGTGCTATAAAGACAACATTGACACCCCGAGCTTAGCAACCGCCGCCTGATACCAGGGATGGTTCGAAACTCCACGTCACTAGCCATAGAGGCCACATGTCCTGGTCCGCAGTTGAACTTGAGTTAACGGCAATCGACGAAGCCCTCCAACAAAGAAACAGACTGTACCATCCAGATCTACACCGACGGTAAAGAGGATATAAAAGCTCTGAACGTCCGCTCTTACAAGACCTCAGGGCAACACCAGATGAAAAAGCATTGCCGCCACCTTCAAGAGACCTCGCAAGTCCCCACGAATTCACTAGACACCTGGACATTGCGCATAAGAGACCGGGAACAGGAATGCCCTCCAAGCCACCGGCGCGCAGCTAGAGAAAGACCGCCGGCATAGCCTCCCATCCAACTCGCACCGCCCTTAATGTTCACCCATCCCCCTCATAATACCCGACTAAGTCATCACAAGTCCTAAACGAAAGCGGAGCGATTTGGTGCGGGACCTTTAACCCGACATTATTCCCGTGCAGTCTATACACTGGACATCCTGAGTCGATGGCGCCGAACCAGAATAGGGTGCCCCAACTGCCCTGCAGAGTCCGTTGACCTGCAGCACTTAATCTGAACATGTCCTGGCATGGCCAGCCTCCGCGCCCGCTACACATCTGCTCACCAAATCCAGACATGCGAAGAGTGAACAGCCCCCAGTACCGACGCCAAGCGCAAACCTAGTGCCCTGCTATATATACTTCATTTCGGCGTCTGGTGCCCTGAACCTCACCTAGCCCACCCACTTCTATTTTAGACCTCAGATCATCGTAGTGAATAAAGAGTTATGAATGAATGTAATTCAGATTAGCTATAACGAGCGAAAGCAAGCGCCGCTGTGGCTCAGTGGTTCGGACGCCCGGCTACTAAACCATAGCGGTCGAGTTCGAACCTGACCGGCTCTCGGTTCTAATCCGCTCCAATGGCTTTTCGTTTAGTCGCTCTAAGGCCGGACAATAGTTTGAATTTCCAGCGCGAGGCTACGTGGTTGTGAAATCACGAAACACGTTTAACAAATCAGAGCGGCTGCTCGATCAAGGTCAGACAAAGTTATTGATCAGTGATGGTGAGCAGACTGCCTTCGCGTTAAAGTGTCGCTCAACGGTCCGAACTAACAAGAGGTCAAGAGAAATGCTTATCCATATTTACGAACGAAATTGTGGCAGCGCGGCCTCGTGGACACCGGTATCAGCGAACAAATCAACGTGCCTTACGGTTGCGTGCAACGACGACATTTTAGGGAAATCGTCATGGAGCACGGATATTCTCCAAAACTCTGCCGACAGCAATGAAAGAAAACATAACGGCGTGTGAGTACAAAAACCTCTGAAGAAGAAACCACACCAGACCTAACACATAACATCGGAAGGTAAAAACAAAAAAATGATGATGAAAAAGAAAAGGTAAAAATGGGGGAAAGGGCGTACAACAGCTGCAGGCGGAACATCCGTGCGAAGTTGCACGACCTATAAGCAAGCAAACCGTGCAATCGAGACTATGAGCGAGGAGGCAAGCGAGGGTGACCGGTCCTAATCCTTCCAGTGTGTCAAGACGCCATTAGCCTCGTTCTGCTCCGGGCTCACTTGATTGACTTCGGCAAGCGGCTTGCAGTTCATCAGCGCGTGAACAGAAAAAAGAACAGTTAGGGAAAAAAAAGGAAGACGGGAACCTGGAAGGACAGTTCGGGACACGTAGTGCCCCCGGGGCTGGATTATATCGAACAGATTTGTATTTGCTTTGTGCAAGGGATTACATAATCCCCATGAAAGCAAGCTCCCCGGCGGCGCCGACACGACGGGAAAAGTGACGCTATACCTTCCAGCCTCCTTATCCCCTCTCCCACCCGAATCAACTTCCAAGAAGCCGCTTCCTGCCCTTACCATCGGAATCCTTAAAGTCCCCACTTGCCCTACGGTGCCATTCTCGTTTCAAGACCCCGCAGGCGTTGAATTTCACGCACACACACAAAGAAGTAGGGTACAGCCTTAATCCGCCGTACCGCCTTTCAAGACAGCAAGGCGCCGTACATAGCCAGCCGGCGAAATTTAAGGCCTCGCAGGCTTCACACATCTGGAAAAACAAAGGAAGCACCGGAAAGCGAAAGGGAAGCAGACTCCCAATTTAAGGAAGGAAAAGAAAATATCAAAGGCCGACAGTTGCCCAAGAGAGAAAAGGAAAGAGAACAACAAACAAGACAATAAGGCAATAAAGACGAACAAGAACGCCGGAAGCAAGATAAGTTTTTTAGTCCCACCAGCGTTAAAACAGGTCAAGACTATATATAAAAAAAAAAAAGTGACGCACACGCAGTGAAAAGCACAGGACACGGGCTTAGAACCAGGTGGCTTTCTTGCATCGCGTCTTCATTTTCGCTTTTATACTTCAGGGCAATTTTGTTGATACCTGTTTTCCCTTCTTACGCGACGAGCTGGGACGGGAAAAGAAGATTGCTGAATCGCAAGGAAGAGATACCATTTTGTAGCTGCCTCTCCATCCTTTGTTTCAAAACTGCCCCAATCAAATTTATACATACCCTCCATATAGTAACTAGCGTCCAATCTATCAACTTTCTTGCCAGAATAGGAAAAAATAAAATATGAATGCAAGACAGCTGGCTGTTTTGAAAGAACTACCCTTGCGCCAGGAATGTCCGAGGAGGGCCGGCGCTACGGATAGCGCATCTGAGACGAAGAGGCTTTGCCGGACCAGTCTTTAAGGCGACTTTGAAGCTCCCTTAGCAGATGGGGACATGTCGAAACTATACGCAGTGGATTCCGTTTTCCATCAACTAGGCAGACCTTGCTTTTCTTGTTCAACTATAGAAATCACTAGAAGGAGTGAAAAATGAACAGCAGGCTAGCACTAAGGCAAAGCTGAATTGAGCTGAGTTAGGATTCGGGCCCACCGGCAAGACTCACGTCTAATCCTCAATCTTGTTGGACGCGTGAGACGACGAGCCTTTACGCAATCCATTGCTACAACTCCAACCGAGTATTGACTTCTGAATTCTTCTACAGTACCGCCGGGGAGGCGCAGTGGTTACGGCGCTCGACTACTGTTCCCAAGGACGCGGGATCGAATCCCGGCCTCGGCGGTTGCGTTTCGTTGGAGGAGAAACGGAGTGGCGTCCGTGTGCTGTGCGATGTCGGTGCACGTTAAAGAACCCCAGGTGGTCGAAATTTCCGTAGTCCTCCATTACGGCGTCTCTCATAACCTCAGTGGCTTTGGGACGTTAAACCCTACAAACCAACAATCAATTATACAGCAACGGCTTAGGAACGTATTTTATAAATCGACGTGAAAATAGGCGACGCCGGTGGCGAGAAGACAAGATTCAATGGGACGCAACGTGCGAGCATGAATATAATACAAAAACTAGAGTACAAGTAAGCAGCTGCTCCGTATTAACCGCTAGAATTACGCCACTCGTGCACATCCGACCTCGCTCCCTCGTTGAACTCCGGAACAATCCTCATCCTCCGCTACCCAGGGGCTAATTAAGCGGAAAAGAAGTTCAGAAAACCTAAGGGCGCAATAATTACGCGATTAGGCCTACAGCAGAGCGGGCGAACTCATTCGCGCCAACTTCACCTCGCCAAAAGCCGAGGAAGGTGCGGGTACGACATGGAAGAAGACACTCGGAGGGCAGATGCCAAGAACGCTGTCAGCTGTGCACGACACGAAGAAGCAGGATGAAGGCAACAACATACCCGCCGACATTTTAAAAGAAGGCGAAAAAAAGAAAACTCCGGCCGAAAGGAGCGGAGGGAAGAGGGTGTTACGTGCGGAAAGGGGTTGGGTTGCAAGGGACGACAGGGCACGCCACGGCGGCAGACAGGCGGCGCTGGTGGCGTGCAGCCAGCTTGGGAGTGACGGAGTAGATAATGGAAGCCGAGATGTTCGTTAGCAGTGCCGCTAGAGAATAGAGAGAAGTGTGGGGAAAGGCCGAGCGAGCGGCTTGGAGAAGGGGAGAGGAGAGAGAAGGGAGGGTACTTGCGAGGCCGCTTCGTTAAAACAGTGCCCCCGGCCAAAATACCGCACACCACACACTGCCCTAAAAGCGCAAACCCCTCCATTACAGCGCTCTCCCTAATCCCGCGCGCGAGAATATAATGCACAAAGCCCAACCACGGCTACAGCACGCAATCCATGTAGAGGAGGCGAGGGTACTTCATCCACGCTAAACAAGGAAAAAGGGAAGGCCGGTGTTTTGTTCCCCGTACCTGCTCTCTGCAGATTTCTTTTTTCTTTTGCACGACTTTAGCTTGAGTCTCCTATTTTAATCAGATTTTTTTTTCTGCGTGCACGCTCGTGAGAGTTGGGGGAAACAAAGGAAGCAAAAACGGAAAGCAGCGCGTTAGGCTCAGAGGTATCCCAAAAGATGAAGTGGTACTTCATTAGGCCGGCTCGCGGCCCGGTTCCACAAAAGATGGAGCACAGTAGGCCTAATGGGCCGGAATGAGGAACTAGCAGGGGAATACGCAGACAACTCGCGTAACCAGGCGATGGAGTACTAACGTTATTGCCATCTGGTTATGGAAAACAAAGCAAAAACAAGATTGCGGCGGCGGAACGCGTCGGGACAGAACCGAAAGCGCTTCGAGCGTTTCCCCGAAGTAAAAAAAAAAATAAAAAAATCCAGCTGCCCATGCAATTACGGCAGAATTAACCACGAATACAAAATATGCGAACTCGTGGCCTGGAACATGAATGAAGAAAAAAATAACAAAAAATAGAAACTATAGCAGGAGGAACTCCATAACAGTTGGGAATACACTATGAGGGAAGGTTAACTAATGAGCTGGGGTTTGGTCAGCAGTAATTAATAATGAGCACTTGCCAAATAAGACACGCGCGGATAGGTACTCCAGAAGAGGAGGCGGCAAACTTTTAAAAGAACGGGCAAGAATATCTAGCCAGGGAGTTTTTCAGTTATGTGAAAGAGCCGTGCCGGAACGAAGGCATGGAGGAAAGCAGGCGAGCCCTTTTGAGACAAAGGCCAGTTCAGTTGGTGAGGCCACAGATTCAGCCATGGCTAAGCCGGAACTCCTGCTTAATTCTTATTAACCCTACGCATCGTATCTGTATGGGCAAGTCTGAGCACCGACAGAGAGAGAGAGAGAGAGAGAGTAGAACCACCACGTTTTCAAAAACCGGATAGCGCTGTTTAAAGTTCCAGTGATTTCGGGGAATCAGAAACGCTCAATATAACCCATCCGCATAAAACCTGTCTTTCAAAAGATGCAGATTACCGTGTGTGAACTCGTAAAAGGCGAATCCACTGCTGAAGCGAAGCTCTGTCATAAAAACTGCAGCTCGGCAAAACGCTAAAGAAATAAACTAGCTGCATCAATGGAGGCTCGGGAGTATTGACTTATTAGTTGCTTTGTAACGCATGAGACAAGCGAGATTCGATCATAATTAGTAGAACTTATGTAACAAATTGCATCGACTGTCAGTTGTTACAAGTATTAATTACTTATTTATTTATTTATTCACTTATTTATTTAAAGATTAAATCCGCCAGATAAAACTTTCCTGAATATTGTATTTAAAGCGGGCGGAAAAACAGCCAGACGAAATCTCAAAAAATGCGCCACGTTTCTCCTCACAGGAACAAAGGAAAGAGAACGGCTAGGGGGATTATTTAAGCAGGAGTAAAGCTTTAACCACGATTCCAGATAAAACTAAAATGACGAAAATTAAATTAAAAGCGCGGAACTTTCAAGATAGCGCGCGCAGCAATACAGAGCCACGCCTTTGGGCAGAGTTGGCGCTAATTGTGGCCCCGGATAAATAAAAGTGAATAATCAAAAAGTTCGCAAATCAAAGCCGACACTAAAGACGCAGGAAGAATAAAAAAATTAAGCTTCTTGGACAGCGGCGATGCAAGGGGGGGGGGGGGGGGGGGGGGGGAGTAAAGCCGCTAATCTCCCAGCCACACATTAATTAAAGTAGAGATTAACTTCGCCGTATCTCGAAAGCAACCGCGATCGTTAGGAAGGATAAAAGAAAGCAGATAGCGGAAGCAGCAGTACCAGCACTAGCAGCAGAGCGCCTTAATTAATGTTTTCGCTTAGCACCGCCGAGTGGGTGAACGCGTTCCATTTTCCTAGGAGCCAGTGCAATAGAAAGATTATGCAGTTATTTGCTTTTACCGCTTATTCTCGGAATCAAGATATTTTCCTCAAAGATTTCAAGCACAACTGCGAAACGTATGAACTAATTTACGATTGAACATCCAACCAGGCCATTCTTCTGGCAGGGAAGCTCGAATTAAAAATTAAAATAAAATCACAACGAAACGCGCGCGCGGCTCCTGGAACACGGCAGTTTAAGCAGCGAAATAAAGCAACTCTAAAGAACAAAAAAGCTACTTCTTTGGGCGGTGGTTCATTGCTTCCGTCCAAGCACTTGCTCGCGCATTAACGACTCTATGCGTACGTTATGGCTGCAATGTAGGGCGCTATTGCAGAAATACCGCGTTTTTCGAACCGGCTTTGAAATCGCAAAACGGAAGAAAAGAAAAAAAAAAAAAAACCACTGCGCCGCACAAGCATGAGAAAGAAAGAAAACCACGCTTTCTGTGCCCCCTTCCCCCGCCATTTTCTTGGTCGAGTGGAGGCCAGTGAGTACAAAACCTCGTTTTGTGGTACTTTACCTCACGCACATTTGAATATGATTTTGCCTACTACGGCACCCCTTTCTTTTTCTCCGCTTTCATTCCTACCTTCCTTCCTTCCCTCACAGCACGGTTCAGGTGAACACAGAAAAAGTGCGACAGGTACTGCGCTTTTTCCTTCCCGTGAACCAATTATTATTATTATTATTATTATTATTATTATTATTATTATTATTATTATTATTATTATTATTATTATTATTATTATTATTATTATTATTATTATTATTATTATTATTATTCTCCGCACAGACTCGCCGCTGCTGATGGCTCAGCAGCATGAAAAAACGTGCACCAAAATCTCGTATTAATGACAAGGCTTTGGTTTTGTATATACATGCATATCTACAGCGGCGACAGAAAGCGGATTCCCTTGTCCCCACCCCCTTTAATCAGCACAAAAGGAAGGGTCGTCACACACGCGACTGTTACGAGAGCTAAAAGAGAGCTCACGCTACGACGTCTAAACGTAGCAGCAATGATACATAAAAAAAAAATAGGGGAAAAAACCAGGACTGCTATTGCGCGTCTTCATATTCCCCCTAGCAAGGTTCCACTTAAAATGCCTTCCACGGATGTTGAATGCAACAAGTTCATGCTTCTGGCAAGCCGGGCGCACCACTTTTTCAAGATTTGTCCTCATCCTGCGTTAACGCAAGGCTGCAGTAACGGCGAACCTAGTGTACACGAAAATATTTTATGAAATATTAATGCGTAGGTATCATACTTACCGCAGGGCAACAACAAAAAAAAATTCATCAATTGGCAGAATTGACAATGAGAAATAATAGTTACACAACTAGAATGAATAAGGGTACATACTTCGTACAGATACAAATTATAGCAAAGAGATGCTTCGGTGTCAAATTCCCAACATGCTAAACCAGAACAATAAAAATTCGTAACACTGAAATAATATGGCGCATAGTTTAATATACAGCTCCCCATTAATGTTTGTATTTCACTTATCTGATTTGTAAAAATGTATTTTGGTGTTCTCTCTCTCTCTCCCTCCATTTATCAGCCGCATACTTTGACAGGCCACACAAAAGAGTTACTTGTCTCCAGACAACCTCCAATCCTCTATTGAAATAGTTTCCATACTGAGCCGGAGCTATTTATCAATCCCTTCGGACTCATCTCTAGCTTTGCGTTTATTGGCACACAGGCAACTAAACGCGAGGCTGAAAGACTCAGCGTCTCCCCACAACGTTTGGCTGTGCACAGCTTTCTCCGCCTCACAACTAACGAGGTGCTCGGACAAAGATGTTCTCTCTCCCACCACGGAGAACAGCAAGCTTCGAGAAATCAAGCCACGCAGTCGGCGCCCAGTCGTCACCGGCGGCCTTCACGGTTAGCGTGGCCCTCAAAGCGTCCAAGACATTTTTACGAGCGATGCGGGCTCTTGTCCTATGCGCCGCCAAGACGAGACATGTTTACGATGTGCGGAGAAAGGAGCCTGGATTTTGCGAAGGGCGGAGAGGACGAGACAACCCAGTACGCCCTTGCGAACGATGCGAAAGTCAGAACAGCTCGTGCGGGGACTATGAAACAGCGAATAACTACTGTGAAAACAAATAAGCCCGCCTACTGCTATCGTCGCATACAGAAGGTCGATCAGACAAGATGTTCGTTCTCCCTTGCGCAAGCTCACATTAACCAAACCACAGCAGCCCACACCGTATAGCCACAGTAAAAACAAAGACGTGCTTTTAATGAACTGATATGTCGAGCACATCGGCGTATAAATCGCTGGGTAGATGCGCGCTAACGCACGCGCACTTGTGCAGAAATACCATGTAAGCAGTAAACGAAGTGCCAATATAAGCAATACCTCGGGTGCAAGCTTTAAAAGAAAGTTCGAAAAAAAAAAAAATAACAAGAATCTTGAAGACCTCTGCCTCTGAACGTAATGTTTTCCTCATCATCATCATCCTTCCATTAGAAGCAAGAAAGCGTTGTTCACTTCCACTTTCTCATCTTCTTGTCATCGTCGTATTGACCGCCTCCGCCAACACAGACAAATGTGTTTAATGGCGAGATAGACAGTTTTGGCGAAGCGATGTGCTAGCGCAGATATGTATACGCGACAGCCAATGCGCAGTGCTAGGTGCGCTTTCGCGGTTCGCCTCTGGCAACAACGCAGCAACGAAGGCAACCAACCAGGCTGCCGTACGGCTTTCACCGACCTGCTAAAACTCCCTAATTAGACATTTTACTCGTCCAACTAAAAGTCGATATGTATGCAGCTGAAGGAATAGAAACGACCAATCAAAAGTGCAGCAAGCGCAAGAATATTCCGAACGGATGGACAGAAAAATATTAACATACTCAAGCCAGATTTCAGACGCCGTTGATACGAGCATATTTCTAGTTTTACCGCGAATATACGGCGGGCCGCGGGATTCCACTACCCTAAGTCAAGCATTGATAAAACACCTGGCAAAAAGCAATGCCGTAAGCGCATACCGTATATCCCCGCTGTATCGTTGCTTTCCTGTCAAGCAGAGACAGGAGAAGGAAGGGGAGGGGGGGGGGGTCGAAAGTCACCTTTCCCACGCGCACGATACAGCGAATCCTAAATGCCGAGATGACGACAGCGAGAAAATCTCATCTGTACGTCCACGAGCACCGGTACCTAAATTTACTATCCACGCGAGTAAGCCACGTAGCGAATAAAGAAGAGAGAGAAAAAAAAACACTGTTAGCGAGAAAAGAACACGCGTAAGCAACAAATGAATCGTCAAAACGAGCGTGAAGCAAGCAAGAACAAAGCGATACCAGTCGTCCGTACATGACGACGGAGCTGTATTATAGCGCGCCGAGCCGGGCGCGACCATTTTTCATAACGCGGAACGAGGTACAAAGCGAAGCTAATGCGGAGTTCGGGCCGCAATGAAACGCAAAGGCGATAGCGACGCCGACTGCTGTGTGTAAATGAACGACTTCGGTCTGCGTACACGCGCACATATACAGCATGGCATGGCGCAGTGACGACGCTGGCGCATCGGCTTGATATGCCTCGCACCGTCCACGCGCAATGATTGCCGTCGTCTTCCTCCTCTCCTAGCTTTCAGGTGTACGCCCCGCGGCCATTCATCATTCGGTCAGCAGAAAACTACGGGGAGCAAATCGAGATTCGAGAGTGGAAGCGAACGAAGACATCCTGTCACTGGCCATAACCATTTCGCCCTGATAAAGTAAGTGAGGAGAACCCAGTCCGTTCTCTCCTATTTCCATCCATATATGTATCTCCCACGAGGTGGACAGCGCTGCCGCGTGCACTGGGTAGAATAGGAGTCGCGCGCTGACGTGCATGCATAAAGCATGATTACGGGAAAGCCGGTGATTTGGGGAAAATAGGGAGCTCTTCCATTCAGCCATCATCGCTTCTACGAGTTCGCTCACAAGGGTGGGGCGGCAAGCCTTCCGTATCGACACTGCAGGACAGCTTACCGCCCTATTCCTTAACGGCCGAAATGTAATCAGAAATGCGTACGACCGCAAAAGCTCTCTAAAAGAGAAGGCATCTTTCAGAGTGAGCTGAAAGGAGTGGAACGCCTGCAGAGTTGATCCAAGTTTCAACAAGGTAGGAGCATAAAGCAACCGAGGCCGCAGAGTTGAGCACGCCAATCATTCACTTCACCGTTCGCAGCAACCTCTTTCATCCTCTGTTTTGCCAATCAGGGCGACGTAGACATGTTTCTCATTACTAACGCCGTTTCACTTTCGCACTTTTTTACGCTATACTCACAGTAAATTAGACCCCAACAGCAACACTCAAGCGGGAGAGTGAACCAGGAATTCAAATGATCGCGTAATAAGCGATAAGATAGTTACCGACCGCATCCGACGCAACAAGAACCAAAAGCTGCGCCTTCATGCTACTGCACGCGGCTTTGGTGCATGGGCTTCGCAGCAGTCACTCTAGGCACAGAAATGCAACCGAACCTACGCCTTATAGGGCAGACGGGGCAGAAGAAAGGTCAAAGCATTGATAAAGAAAACTAAGCAAACCAACGAAAACAACAATGCTGCAGGCGCGGGAAGCATAACACCAGTAATGGCAGGTGCTTTGAAAGCCACGCGGCATCTCCGGAAAGCACAAATGCCTATAAAGCACCATGCCCAAGTTTATTAGGCATGTGTGTGCGTACGTTTATTAAGTTTATCGTCTATATAAGGCGATGCAGTGTAATAAAGCGTCGACATATAGGGTCCACATATTTATCCACATGCACGCTAAAATGGACGAAGATAGTGCCGTTCATGGGCCTGCCTTGGGGCCATGAACGCCGCACTGGCGAGGCCATACATCACGCCCCGTCGATGCCTCGCATATTAAACTCGAGTGACGCGCCAGGGATGTATTGCGGAACAAACATAGGCCAAAAATAAAGCAGCTGCGCGATAGACATACGAACATGCAAAAAAAAAAATCACTCAAAGAGACGACAAAAGATTCCGAACTAAGGACGGCAATATCACGAGGCCATTAACAGCGTCCCCGACGGTCATGATCGAGCAGTAAAAGAAATAAGCGAAGATATGATTAAGAACGCATAAATAACAGCAACAATTTTATAACCGGGATTTAGTTCCAGAAGGGACTAGCAATTTTGAAAGCTCATTTTATTATACCTGGAGAATGTACTGAGCAAAGCCAGAACCATGGATCCCGCGTTCTTTTATAACTTCCCTCCGTTTTTCAATGTTCCCAATGTTTGCTCTCAAATATTGCCCAAATAATGTTCAGTCACAAATTTCTACAAAGCGATGCAGAGAGAAAAAAAAAAGAGAAATTATAACGAAAACAGGAACGCTACACATAGCATATATGAGCACACCAATCTAGACTATACGAAGGACTAAACTAAACACAAATCAGAAACTACCATTACTTTCCTGCGTTACTTTATGCTCCCCAAATCTTTCTTTTTTTCTGTTTTCTTTTTCCCCGTAGAACGAAAAATATTAACCGTGAGAGCGGCTCAGTAACAATTTTCGACGCATCAATACATTGGGTTATAGATAAAATATCTGTTGCCTCAAATAACAATCGAGAATCTCAGAATTCCCTTCCCGGTGATAACGAAAGCATAAAGAAAGCATGCATCTATAACTTATATTGACGCCCTCACTGTCGCGGCGCCTGAGGTTCTTCTTACCTGAAGCTGGACCGACAACCGATATATCAGCCAAGCAATACAACGCGTCTAAAAAGCTCTCACTGCGGCTTGTCACGTAAATAATGTTGCTGTCCTGTAGCCGCTTACGTGACTACTGCACGCAAAGCGCCACCAGGAAGATCAAAGGAAAAACTTTACAGACTTGCGACATGTACCCCGCACAAGAAGGAAAAAAAAAAAAAAGAGATGAAACAACGCAAGGGATTCAGGGGAGAGAGAGAAAGCTGGGGTCTGCAACATTAAACAGGCGCGACCAAAGTACCGCCTCAAGCTGGAATCCAACAACCTTCCTTAGGGAACGTGACGGTCGGTCACGTCATCCAAGCAGGCGGCTGGCGACCTATCTCGCCACCAAACATCATGACGACAAACGGCGAAGGCAGCTGGCGCTTCAAGCAGCCCTGGTGTCACGGCGCACCGGCTTGGAAATAACGCGACGAGGACGACATAAGGATGGCTAGGAAAAAAAAAAAATCAGATAAAAGGAAGCAATTGTAAACGCAACGAAAACGTAAAAATAAAATGTCCCAATCGGGCTTCATCGCTCTCGAAGTCACCAGTTTGTTCCTTATTGGATTACGCCGCTGCGCGAGACGTGGTACACAAAATCAAAATCCGGGAAAACTCGAACATGATAAGCAAAAATACACAAAAGGAAAAAACAGGGGAGCGGTCGGAGGGTCCAGGTTAAGATGCAAGACCCGCGAAACGAAAAAAAAATATATATATATCGTGAAAAACCTAGGCATGGTCCAATATGTACGCACCGGCAAGGCATTTCCTACGAAAAACGAAGGCAGTCTACACGTGCTCTCAGCGCCACCTACCGCGATCCCCACCTCCCAACCAACTCGCTCGCTCAAAACGGACAAGCAGTCTCACAACCGTACAAATTCACCAAGGCGAAGACGTGACCTTGTAAAGCAATCTTCTCACTCGCCGGTTTCTTTCTCGAAGGTTCGCGCAGCTCGCAGGACGACGGTGATCGCGAAACCCTCACGGACAAAATATCACGTGAAAAATGGGGCGCGTGTAGATCGAAACCGACCACACGGTGGGAAGACGTGACCGCCGCGAGTATGCGTATATCGACGAGGGGCCGGCATAGCAGAAGCACGCGATGCCTCCGTTTGGAGTCGTGGCTTGCGTTTAGGGGTGTCGTTACTGGGCAAGAAGGCGATAGAAGTGCGCAAGTGTTCTTCCAAAGCAATGCGTCATTCTTCATGCCTGATTGCTTCCAGCTTTTTTTCGGCTCCTCGCCCCTCTCCCCCCCCCCCCTCTTCTTCCTGCAGAAAAAAAAAAACCGCTAGAACAGCCTTCTGTGCTCAAAGTATTTCTCTTTCTAAGTTGTTCAATTTAACTGCCCCAATGGATATGCATACATCACTCAAGAGAGCGGCATGCACACGGCACTTGATGCCCACTTGCGCCATTACAAATCCTATGCAGTACCATCTCTCTCTCTCTCTCTCTCTCTCTCTCTCTCTCTCTCTCTCTCTCTCTCTCTCTCTCTCTCTCTCTCTCTCTCTCTCTCTCTCTCTCTCAAGGAGCAAAGGAATAAAAGACACAGCGAAGGAAACGGGTAGGCAAAATCTAAGCGACAAGGAATTAAGGCACAACCATGCTGTTAACGTACGCGAGATTTCGTAGAGCAAAATGGTAATTCTCTCAGGCTAAGCTACAGCGTGCCACAATATTACCAAGAGGATGAAAATTTAAATAGTGGCATGTCCAATGTGGAGCTTAAAGGGCAGCTGAAGAGGTGTCAGATTTCGATAAGCCTAAAGGGTGACAAACGTAAGGAACTCGCAGGTAAAGACTGCGAAGTCTTTTTGTGCTCGCATTTGAATTGGCGAAATAATCACCGAATAAAATTACGAAAGCGTTTCTGCTTCTCCGCAGCACACTGCAGAAGACTGCGGCCGCAACCATGACGCCATTCACAGCGATCCTTAGTCTGAACAGAAGAAACTGTTGATTTAAGAGAGGAAACCAACGCCACCGAATTGAAGTACAGCTCACGAAAAGTTCTTAGGTAGCGTCGGACAAGGCACGGCGGCATGTGAGCGAAAAAAGGGGAACTTATCTATAAGATCGGCAACAATGACGTCATTACGAGTTTCTCTGCCCTGCCCGGCGCATTGAGAAGACATAACTCTTAATCGCTGATTACGTGATTATTTTAAATGCTAGCGCAAAGCCCGTTCACAAGCTTTACCTACAAACTCAGTACACTCGAATCGTTATATCTCATCTAAATGCCAAACACCACTTCAGCTTTCCCGGTAACGTGCACTACCGCAGATATGCACGGAGCATAACAGGCGCTACAGTGAACGGCTCCGGAGCAGCTGAAGTTTGTTAACCAGCACTCACATCAAACAGTAGAGGGGTATTCTTTTTTTTTTTTTTTTTTTTTGTTCAGCCACCATCGCCGTGCGGTCTTCGCAGTTGGGAGTCGACTGCCTACCCCTGGCCTCAGCATCCAGAAGCCATAGCCAATAAGAAACCGCAGCAGGTACGAGAAAAGTAAAACTGAGCTTAGAGGCGGTGTCAAACAGCAACACTACTCTAGGGTACTTTTCTTCGCTACCTCCTGCTTTTCACCCTGCTTCATATTGTTCCTCGTCCTACCTTCCTCTCTAATGCCGCTGCAGGGTGCTGCCCTAGGTACTGTACTGTGCGCTACATTCTGTAGCTATGCGGTTATGATAAATGAGTTGCACGTTACTTTTCACTTCGGCGAGGCGGCGAGGGGAGAAGAAGCCTGACTCCTTTATCAGGCACCAACCTTTCAAGTAACGAAGGCCTACGAGTACAACAGCAGATGATAGCAAATGAAGCTAAAGATAAGTCGACGACTACACGCCATAAAGACTGCTAATTAATGAGATATTACATGTCGCGAAAAGAAAGCGGAAGCCCGCCACTACAATTTGACAAGAAACAGACGTCGAGAACGATGGGTTTATTCGTTTTATTTTTTCTAACTACCCTCCGAGGAGAGGACAAGGTTAACGCAGCTGCCTAAGTTAATGGTGTGTGAGAGCAAAGTCATTTATATTCTTGTCGAATGACTGACTTTTCTAACAGGAGCACCTCTGCGCGCCGTTTTATAACCATAACAAAATATTACCAGAAACAAAAAAAAAAGCATAATAAACGAACCTTCCTTCGGCGTGCCTTGCAATTACTTCTTGCGAAGGTCAGGCAATATTAAGCCTGAAAACTTAGCACTGAGTGCAGCACTTCTTCTGTTGCAGCGAAATTAAAACGCTTATCAGCACGCAACCTGGCATCCTAAATAGAATGGCGGGTACTGTGTCAATCCCCCCCTTTTGTGTTTATTTCTCCTGTAAAGGATGCACCGCCACATGCAGCATGGGAATGTGGCAAAGCTCCTCGATTTTTCCAAAGGGGGAGTTTCACAAGTCTGAATAATATGGCGAGACACTGCACTCGACGTTACACATCGTTCACGATAACTAACACGGCTAATTTATAACCAGAGTAACCAGACCGCATTATAACCGTTACCTCGGCAACAAGGTACTAATCTTCGAACGCTAAACGAGACTCCAGCAAAAGTAATGAGGAAAAGAAAAAGTGAAAGCACAGACAGATACACGCGAGCTCATCGTTTGCTCGTCACGGCGAAAAGCGCAGTCGCTCATAAGCATTCATTAAGAGCTCCGTGATGCAAGCGTTATCGCCAAATTGGTACTAGTCCCAGGTGCTACCGCACGGAGGAGCACATGCGGTGATTACTGCAAGCAGCAGCAGAGAAGCCGAAGGCGTACCGTTCGTGCTGATCCCTGGCGTCAAGGGGCGTTGATTCCACGGGTATTGAGATAAACGACCGATGTCAAGAGCGAAAAAAATAAAAATAAAAAAGAAATAAAAAAAGGCGAAGGGAAAAAAGAAAGCGTGGTTGTATGAAACAGTAAAAGTCAGTTGGAGGTGATGATGAAAGAAGGCTGCTTGCAAAGTGTTATGTGCGCCTTAATGCAGTATGGCATTTGTAAGAAGACAAACTCTCGTGTCCTTGTTTCTTTTATCGGTTGCCCGCCCCTGTACTTTTTTTATGGAGTAACGGTCACGTCTTTCGCGCCATTCATGAACATTCTCTTGCATTTTTACCGAGGCACGGGAATACGATCAACATCTCAAGCGGCGACCCGCGATGGACGTCGACATAAATCACCTTCTCTCTCCAAGTATCCAAGGCTGACCGGTCAGTGGCTATAGCCACCATGTGTTTGGAGCGAAGCAGGAGATATTGGCTGATATGACAAAAGAAACAATGTGCTACGTGACGATGGATTGAAAGAAAAAAAGAATGAAAAAGTCAGCCTCGAGATTCTACTTATTGGAAGAAATCGTGGAGCCACTACGCACAGCACGACCTATTCGCGGACTCGGAGAGTGTTGTGCTCGATAGAAAAGCTTCTAGGTAAAGTAAAAGCACTTGTACTCCTTCTCATTATTTATTTATTATTTTATTTGATTTTATTTGATACTGCAGATCATTGTACATATCCAATTATGTTCTTGTCCTAGTCCAAGTACGTGACTTATGTATAGTAATTCCATTTCCTGACAAAAAAAAAAAAAAAGAACAACGTATTTTTCAGAATACAAACGGCAGATTAAGATATTAAAATTTAGATAATTTTCTGAAACGCGACTTATTGCGAATACACTAATGCAAATAAAATGAAACTAACGCGCTTAATGACACATGGTACAGACTTTACTAATAAGTGATCTGGTAAGCGCTTCGCTTAAGCCCACTCAAGCTAACTGCAAAAATAAAATTAAGACTCAAAAGAATGCGCCTGTTAAAATAGCGTAACACAGAAGAAAGCTGCAGTGCGTGCGTGCGCGAGACATCAGGTTAGGCACAGTACTTAAGCTTACAGGGTAAGGAAAACGAAACTGAGTAACAACAAAAAATGCTTACCTTAGCGAAATAATATAATTTGACTTTTATTCTGAATACTTGTTAGTTTTTTCGCCAGATTAAACTTTGAGCAGGCACCTATGAAGTTATGTAAACTGGTGGATTGGATTAGTTTGCGCGGTTTAACGTCCAACAGCGACTCTTGCTTGAAGGGACGCCATGTAGAAGTGCTCCGGAAACCTGAAGCATTTAGTGCTCTTTAATATGAATAAGCAAGGGGGGGGGGGGGGGGGGGGGGGGGGCATGCGTTTTGCCTCCATCAAATCAAGTAAATTAAGTTTTATGGAAGTTGCATAAGAAAGCTACCTAGAAAACAGGCGTTACAACTCGTGCTGCGTTTAGTTAAGGAGGCGCTGTAGGCAAAAATGCCAGAATTTCCCAAGTCGAGCGGACATTCCTGGCTGGTACACTGAATGATGACATACTTATGACACTCTCATACAGCGAAGTTACGACGTGACAACACGAGGTAGGGGGAGCGTATATATATTCTTAAGAAAAGCCCGATTAAAATGCTTCAAGCGGTGAGATGAAGTATACATGTCCGAAAACCCAAAGATAGTTGAGGAAGCTAGTGCATGTACCATATTTCGCTATCTTTCGCTAGCTGAACGTGTACCCTTCGTCTATGTTAC